>NC_059343.1:62239239-63489239 GCF_018350155.1 Leopardus geoffroyi | reverse complement strand
CTGATACTGCCGTCAGGAAAGCAAAGGAAGTTAACTTTATAGTATCAGGCACTTCAATAAAATGTTAAAACACATTGTAGCTAAAAGCAAAGTAGCGTACTTTAAAATGCATCAAAAATAAGATGAAATGACAGATGTATAGATATGTGAGAAACCAGGGGCACCTGAATGACTCAGTTGGTTAAGCATCCGACTTCAGCTAAGGTCATGATCTCAGAGTTCATGAGTTCGAGCACTCTGCTGTCAGCACAGACCCTGCTTTGGATCCTCTGTCTCCCTCTCTCTCTGCCCCTCCCCTGCTCATCCTCTCTCTCAAAAATAAACAAACATTACAAAAAGATATGTGAGAAAACAAATATATCAAAATGTTAATTGTATCCATTAACATTAATTTGTATCAATAATTAATTTGAATTAATTTGTAATTTGTGCGTGATCATACAATTCTTCCAACTTTTCTATATGTCTGAAAATTTTTCATAGTAAAATCTTGGGGGACAGGGAGTGCCTGGGTTGCTCAGTCGGTTGAGCAGCCAACTCTTGATTTCAGCTCAGATCATGATCTTGAGGTTCGTGAGTTCAAGCCCCATGTAGGTCGTGGAGTCCGCTTGGGATTCTTTCTGTCCCTACCCCCACTTGTGAGCTCACACGCTCTCTCTCTCAAAAATAAATAAACAAACATTTAAAAATTAAAATAAAATCTTGGGAGATAAAAAGGACAGGTGGTGTCAGTAACATTCACTACAAACCTCTGGAACTTGGCTCCTATTCATTAATTTGAATGACTTAAATTTTCACTAGAGTTTACTCTGCAGTACTCAACAACTTACAACACCCTCAAAATGAATTTCAAATTAAAGCACACTAAATGCTTATCACCTTAAAATTACAAAAACAGGGGCACCTGGGTTGCTCAGTCGGTTGGGCGTCCGACTTTGGCTCGGGTCATGATCTCGCAGTCCGTGAGTTCGAGCCCCGCATCGGGCTCTGTGCTGACAGCTCAGAGCCTGGAGCCTGTTTCAGATTCTGTGTCTCCCTCTCTCTCTGCCCCTCCCCCGTTCATGCTCTCTCTCTGTCTCAAAAATAAATAAACGTAAAAAAAATTTTTTTTAATTACAAAAACAAAACAAAACTAGAATAATCTTGATTTTTTTCAAAAACAAATGAATACCATGCTAAAAGAAATGGGATACATGAAAATGTGTAAAACACAGATCCTGTCCTCAAGTAACCTCCTAAATTAGAGGAGGATATGGGACACGCATACACAAACCACTGTACTACAAGTAGAATATTAGATAAGCACTTTGAACAGAAGGTAGGATTTGGTTACATAGATGTAGGAAAGGGAAATGTGAAAAACGGCAAACAAAGAAAAGCCTAGTATATTAAAAAAGCAATTATGGGGGCACCTGGGTGGCTCAGTCAGTTAAGCGTCCGACTTCGGCTCTGCTCATCATCTTGTGGTTCTTGGGTTCAAGCCCCGAATCAGGCTCTGTGCTGACCTCTCAGAGCCTGGAGCCTGGAGCCTGGTTCGGATACTGTATCTCCCTCTTTCTGCCCCTCCCCTACTCATGCGCGCAGCATGCTTTCTGCCTCTTTCTCTCAAGAATAAACAAACATTAGAAAAGGGGAAAATTAAAGAAAAAAGTTATGTTTGCTTGAAGGACAAGGTATACGGACAAGTAATGGGGGATAAAACTAGAAAGGATCGTTGGTAGAGGCAAAGGTTTTTGAGCAGAAGGACATTAAAACTTTGCGTTACTATTATTTTAGTAGAATGAGTTTTCAAACTGCCTCTGGAGGCACTTAGAAGAGCTTGGCAAAGAGCCCGAGACTGGAAAATGCGTATTTCCGGATATTTTTTTTTCTTCCGAAGTAACAGGTCCTTATTGTTTTAGATCCTCAAATGGCACTACTTATGTAATTGTTGCCCATTCACTAGCATTTAAGAATTTAATAGCTTCTATGTGATAGAATGGGTTATCTCAGGATAGTTATTTGGCCATTAATGATTTCTCCTCTTAACTGCCTTACAGGTTTTCTTTTCACCTTTAGATACACTTGGGATGAGCAAATTTACAAACATTTCACTATAGATTCTGCTCTAGAGCAGTTATTAAAAAGTGAGCGTGTGACTTCCACATTGAAAAACAAACAAAACAACAAAAAAACCTCCCTTTCCTGAGAAGTACAGGCCGTACCAGCTCAAAGGGCAAATAGATTAAAATTACCAAACAATTCTGCAACACCTCATGACTTCAACATTCCGGTAACCCAAGTGGATTTCTTTAGACCTCTCCTCTGTTAACAAGAAATTTCTTGGTTACCACCTATTGGTGATCTCATATAATCCTCAACAATGGTATGAAGTAGGAATTATTTACTAACACCCTATCTTACAAAGAAGGAAAATGAGGTTCAGAGAAAAATCATTTGCCCAAAGTGAAAGAGATAATAGACGTGGCTTTTGGAATATTGAAAACCCTGTTGGGTAACTATTGTTTTGGTTATTGTCAAAGCTGCTTCAGTGTTTAGAACACAATCTACTAATACCTCTAAATGACTCTGTAAACTGAAAATAACAAGATGGCTCAAGAAGCAATATGGTAATTGCTTAAGGTCACTTTCAATGTAAAACCACTGCTCACATTAGTCAAGGTCACCTTCACTGCAAATCAAGTACGTAAATGAATTTTTCTCTCCAATGTAATACATTCTCAATACATAAGGCTGGTCTCAAAATTCCCTGTACCTGCTTAACTTTTAGACAAAAAAAAAAAAAATTACAATTGCTTTCGAATAAGCTAATATTCACTTACTAACCTACAAACTACATAAAAGCTGCAGGGCCACCATTTAGGCTGTCACCTTGCAATGAAACCAGAGGAGAAGCTACATTTACAGTTTCCTTCCCCAGTTACAGGAATTGGGAGAGAAGGTTCTTCTCTTTCGGGGTAAGTGCACCCTCAAAGCTAAAACTTACTAAGGGATTAGTGTCCACCAAGTGCCTCCTTCCCTGCAATTGTTCATAATTGAATAATAATTTAAAAAAAAAAACTGGGTATGTTATGACTCTGGTAACAGAGCGAGCTGGGAAACAAAACAGGAACTCTGTGTGATTAAGTTAATGCTAAGGACAGCTTTCCAATTACTTCGGGAGACTGCGCATTTAGAATTAGAAAGTCAGGATGAAGGTGGAGGGAAAGGGCACGAGAAACCATGAGGACAAATTGATAAAATGCAGTTGGAAATTATTTGCTCACAATTTTTGCTTACCTCGGAGACGACTGAAAGCGTTTCTGGCCATAGGAAACATCCTGAAGCTGAAGACAGAACGGTGCAACTGTAGCTGCTGATTTGCTACAATTTGGGGCCAAGTCCCCTTGCAAAGAGCCCTGAAAAACAAAATGGCTTTTTGCTGGATACTTTAATGAGATTTAATGAAATCTCGCGAGACCTTAAAAAAACCCTATAGAAATTGTAATCCTCTTTACAGACAGGAAGGAAAAAGGCTTTCTGGGAGATGTAGTTTCACACTTTGTGAGTGGTGTACGATGGTATTCAGTGAAAAATGAGAGAATCCTCCCCCTGCCCCCGTCTTGGAGCCAGGTTTAGAGCTCTACAGAGAGCTAAGACAGTGATTTTAGGCTGACATATCCAAGGCGCTAGCTTCAAAATAGTGTTTCAGAGTCTTTGAGCCTGTATCTCGCTCCACATTAGCAGTTCGTTTGGGTCCCCCGAACTTCATTTCTCTAATTTTTTTTTGTCTCCTATTACTACATACTACTTTGTTTAACTTTTAATTTTGAAATGATTTAAAATTTAGAAAAGTTGCAAGAATAGTAAAAAGAAACTAGTAATATGTGGATAAACAACGTCATAATTGTAGAATCTTGATGGTGGGTGTTCAGAGTACAGTTCTTTCACACTTTCTGTATGTTTGGATATTTTCATAATAAAATATAGGTGGTGAAGAGAACTCCTAAAACACCCATTGCCAAGGTACACCACTTGGATAATGTTTTGCCACATGTGTTCTCTCTCTCTCTCTCTGTCTATGGTGGGGGGCAGATCTGAACCATTTGAGAATAACTTGCATACATCATGTACTTTTACCTGTTAATACTAAAGGGTTCATTTTGTAAGAATAAGATATTCTATTACATAACCATAGTACAGTCATCAAATTAAGAAATTTTAGTATTGATACAATACAGCTCATATTCCAATTCACCAATTGTCCCAGTGTCTGTATCCAGAATTCAGTTCAGATCCCCATATTGAATTTAGTTGTTGTGTGTCTTTAGTTTCCTTTAAAATTGAATAGTTCCTCTGTGTTTGTCTTTTGTGGCATTAATTTTTTTGTCACTACCAGTAATCTTTATTCTCTCAGTTTTACATGTGAAGGAAGTGAGGTGCATAATCCTTAAGTGACTAGTAGAAGATCAAGATTAGTCAATTGTAAGTGGAAGAACTGGTAATGGACCTTCTGACTCCACAGGTCTGTGCTCTGTAATATCTTTGAAGAGTATAGGCCAATTATTTTGTAAAAATTCCCACAAATTGTGTGTGCTTAATGTTTACTCATGATTGAATTCAATTTATGCACTTCTGGCAGGAATACTACGTAACAGATGTGTCTTCTTAGGGCATCTTATCAGGAAGCATACAGTGTCCTATAATTGTCTCATTATTGCCAACTTTAATCATCTGGTCCAAAGAGTGGCTTCCAAGTTCCTACACTAAAGTTACTGGGGTTTTTTTCCTTTGTAATAAGTAATGTGAAAAATACATTGAGACCATGTGAATATCCTATTCTTGATCAAAATCTCACCCACTAGTTATTGTATCCATTGATGATTTTTGCCTAAATAAATTATTAGTGTGAAAGTTTCAAATGGTGACTTTCTAACTATCATTGCTTCTATATTTAATAGTGGGTGTTCTGCTGTAGGGAGGAATTTTATCCCCTCCTCCATTTTATTTGTTCATTATCAGTATGGATTTGTGGATTCAACAGCTATAATCCATTACTAGCATGATTTATTTTAATAATCAATAGTCCCAGATGTGAACAGTAGGATTCCATTCAACCTGGTTTCTATGTATTTTTTTACATGACTTCATTATTTTTTTATCATGTGTTTATTTTCTGACATAAGATGTTCAAGGTTCATCTTGTACTTTCCCTGCCATGGTACTGGAACCAGCCATTTCTCTAAGGAGCCCTATTTTTTTTAGAGATGTTATTTAGCAACATATATTCGGCGCCAAGTACGCTCATTGATATTGGAGTGTCGTTGCTTCTAGTCCTTTCAGCAAATAGGGCTAGGAATATATGTTATGAATAATATTTTTATACTAATACGTCCAATGCCAGTCCAATCCCCAAAAGTTCTTTTTTAGTTTCCCCCCTTTCATATTTGTATCTCCCTTCTTCCATAGTGAGAATCCTGGCTTTCAATAACATCAGTGTTTATACATATTACATTATATACAATATATTATATACAATACTCATATCACTATGAAAAACAAATCTACTTAGAAGAGTTCAAGATTTGCTTGTAGGGTTTTTTCTTTTTCGACTAATGGTGTATAATCAAAGTCCTGTGTTCATAAATTATTCAGATTTGTTTTTTTCTTTAGTATAGTTGTTTTTCTTTGTCTTTTTTCTTTTTTTATTTTTTTAAATGTTTATTTATTTTTGAGAGAGAGAGACAGAGTGCTAGTGGGGGAGGGACAGAGAGAGAGGGAGACACAGAATCTGAAGCAGGCTCCAGGCTCTGAGCTGTCAGCACAGAGCCCAATGTGGGGCTCAAACTCACAAACCATGAGATCATGACCTGAGATGAAGTTGGACATTTAACCTACTGAGCCACCCAGGGGCCATCATAGCGTGGTTGTTTTTCATTTGAAATAGTGTCAAGCTCTCTTTTTTTCTGTTTATATTCAATTTAAGTTTTCCCACATTCTTACTGATATGATTTAAATTTTTTCTAATTTATTTTATCTTTTAAATTATTATTTTTTTAAGTAAGCTCTGCACCCAATGTGGAGCTCAAACTCACAAGAGTCTCATGCTCAACCGACTAAGCCAGCCAGGCACTCGTCTAATTTATTTTTTAAATTGTGGTAAAATATACATAGCATAATATTTACCTTCAAGAATTTTCAAGTGTACAGTTTAGTGGCGTTAAGTACATTCACATTTTTGTGCAATCATCATCACGATTCATCTTTAGAACATTTTTCATCTTGAAAAACCAAATGATTTGGTTTTTATAATTGGATTATTTTATAAATATTTACATTATTGCAAAAGTCAAAACTATACACACTTGTATACTTAGAGAAGTGTCATTCCCTCCCATAACTGTTCCACTCCATTTCTTCCACCTCCTATAGATAACCAATTTCATTAATTTCTGGTTTAACTTTTTTTTGTGTTTCCTTTTGCAAAAAATGGGCAAATATGTGTATATTTTCTTATTTCTTCTTCTATTTTACAGAAATGTAGCAAATATGTATATTCCTTTGTACTTTGGGTTTTTCCCACTTAACAATAGATCTTGAAAATCCATATCATTTACCTTTATATATATATATATATATATATATCTGTAAAATACTCAATGTTGTTTATCTATGTTGGAGGAGGTAATCGTTGACCTGCGAACTGGATCCAGGCAATCAGATACTCCTCACTCAAACCCCATTCTTGGAATGTACATTATGCTTACTATCTCCACAATGAGAGCTATTCTAATGACATAACCTTGAGAGTAAGTTATTGTTGAGACCACTTGTACAGAATACATGACTGAACCCAGTTAAGGCCTTTTGAGATCTGGTGGGCAGGGGAGGAATTCTACTCATTTTGCAGCTGCCCAAGATAAGCCTCACAAGTAAGTTCCCTTGCTTATTAAAAATACAACCTAAGTGTCCATTGATAGATAAATGGATACAGAAAACGTGTTATATACAGTGGAATATTACTTAGCCATAAAAAATGAAATCTTGCCATTTGTTTTTTTAATGTTTATTTATTTTGAGTGAAAGAGAGAGAACAGGACAGCAGGGGAGGGGCAGAGAGAAAAAGGGAGAGAGAGAATCCTAAGCAGGCTCCGCACTGTCAGGGCAGCGCCTGACATGGGGCTCAGTCCCACGAACCATGAGATCATGACCTGAGCTGAAATCAAGAGTTGGACATTGAACCAAGTGAGCCACTCAGGTGCCCTGAAATCTTGCCATTTGTGACAACATGAATGGACCTAGAGGATATGTACTAAGTAAAATAAGTCAGACAGAGAAAGGCAAATACCATGTGATTTCACTTATATGTGGAATCTAAAAAACAAAACAAATGAACAAACAGAAAACAGAAACAGGCTCATAAATACAAGCTGGTGGTTGCCAGAGGGGAATGGGGAGGTAAGATGGGTGAAATAGGTGAAGGGGATTAAGAGGTACAATCTTCCAGTTGTAAAATAAAGAAGTCATGGAGGTAAGAAGTACAGCATAGGGAATATACTCAATAATATTGTTATAACATGATATGGTGACAGATGGTGACTACACTCATGGGGGTGAGCACTGCATAATGTATAGAATTGTCAAATCACTTTGTTGTACACTTGAAACTAATATAACATTGCATTTCAACTATACTTCAAAAAAATAATTAAAAAATTTAAAAAACTTACCAATCTAGAATGGTCTGCTTCTTTCTTCAGTCTCTCTCTGCCCTGCATGTACGGGGGCCAGTTTGTGAACCAACAATGTACTATAGTATGTTCAGTCTCCTGTATTTGAACATTTGGGTGGTTTTGAGTACATTTCAGTTATAAATAGTGCTAAATGAGTAACTTTGTACACATATATTTTCTTACTTTTGGAGTAGATTCCTAGAAGTGGATTGCTGGATCAGAGGACAAATGCATATGTAATTTTGCTAGGTGCTGTCAAATTACCCTCTATCGATATACCATTTTGCATTTCCACCAGCATTATATGAAGGTGCATGTTTCCCCACAGCCTCGAAATTGGCATATACTGAATTTTTGCCAACATGATAAGTGAGATTTCTCTGTTTTCTTTAAAAACTTACCTTAATTTTTACTTGTTCAATTTATATGCAGTAGAATTCATTCTTTTATGGTGTAGCAGTCTGTGAGTTTTGACAAATGCCTAGTGTCACCACTCCAACAATAAAAGATATAACAGTTCCATCACCACAAAAACCTCCTTGTGTGGATTCTTTTGTAGCCAACCCTTCTCCCCACCTCCAACCCCAGATAGCCACTGATCTATTCTCTGTCCCTTTGAGTGTGTCTTTTCCAGAATGTCATATAAATGGAATCGCACAGCATGTCCCCATATACTTTTATTTTGTATTATTATTATTAGTGTCTGTGAACATTTAAAAATGTTTTTCATATCTCTCGATCACATCTCATCACTTTAGAACGAGCCATTTTCCTTTCTATGTGCATATCTTTGTGTCTTCAACATAATGAAATTCTCTTTCTGTGTGTGTATGTGCATGTACTTCCAGCAAGGCCTAAAAGTGTAGTCATATCATGTTTCACACCATGAAATTAAATCCAAATTATAGGCACCTGATTTTATTTTGTTGGTATTTTTCCTCTGGAGTATATTATTCTTGTCTAGTTAAATCATCCCAGATTTACAACCTACTATGATAAACAGAACTGGACCAAATAAATGGAAAGTTCTTTAGCTATACAGCATTTTTGTTATTTTTTAGATAAGGGGAATTGGATGTTTAAAGAAACGGACTATGATACAAAAACTAAAAAGACAGAAATGCTTCCTTACAACCTTAGTTTCGCGCTCATCTCCCAAACAGAATAACAAAAAAGACGGCATTTGTTGTCTATAAACTGAAATTTAATCTTTGTTGGTGTTTTAAAGCAATAAATTATGAACGTTAACTTTAACATTTTCATGAAAAAAAAACTTAAATAACTTTGACGTCCACTCTGTTCAGAGGACAAGGCACAGTTCCTGGGACACAGAAAGTATTCAACAAGCTCTTACTCATTTTCTTTTAAAAATCTCCCTCATTGATATCAAGTGTATTTCTGCTTTCCTGCCTTTACTATTTTCATCTGATTCGAAAAGCTTTACAGGCAGAATGAGGAATAAGATAGCTAACATTCACGTGGCTGGGCCCACTTTCTCTGGAACATTACATGAACAAAGTGGGTTTCAAGGACTTCTAAATCAGCGGGGAAAAGACTCCATTTCAGCAACCTTAAACCATTTTGGATTAGGGGAGAAAAAAAAAAAAAAAACAAAAAACACCCCGCAACGCTTCCCAACTGCGCATGCGCCTGTGAAGATCCATCAAATGTCTCAGCTTTTCGTAAACGAAAGGGGTGGTTAATCATTCTTAGCAAACCAATGAAAAACCACCAGATTATCCTTTTTCTATTGGCTAACAGAGACCAATTAGAAGTGAACCGTCTTTTAGCGGGCGTCTAGCAGTAGAGCGCCGTGACGTAATGTGAAGGGTCACCCAAAAGGGCTAAGTTGGACCAATGAGGAGGGACAGGGGGCTGGTTCGCCTGTTCTCACGCCCGACCCTCAAACCGAGCCCGAAGAAAGTTTAGCTTCTCAGAGGGAGAGGAGCGAACATGGCAGCGCGTTGGTGTCTTTGGTGTGTCTCCGCGAACATGGCGGTGGCGCTGCTGCTCAGTTACGGGGTTCCCTCAGCTTCTGCCCAAAGAAAGAAGGAGGTGAGGACGCTGTTTGCGACAACACAGGCTATTCCCAAATAGTGGGGCTTGAGAGGGTCTGTACTCTTTCCTATTCCTTTTCCCCCAATGGTTCTGTGTCTTTTGGTGGCTCCATTTTCACCGTTTTTAAGAGTTATGGGGTTCGCGAGAGAAGAAATTGTAACTTCTTGTCTTCTGGGGATGTAGAGTCTGAGAGGGGTGGGGTAGATGACAATCTGGCTTCGTTAGGCCTGTGCATGTACATAGTTGCGAGTGTTGACAGTACTTTCAGTATGGGCCCCATCAGGTGCTAAGGGAAGTTTGACTTTAGGTCGGGGGGTAGACTTTTTGCAGTCCGTAGATGCAACTCCTTTCTAGACGACTAAGAGCTGTATGTTTGTAGCATTTTCGCTTCAGGAATGTGAGAATTAAACTGAAAAGCTAAAACTATGCCAGGATTATGACATTGTCCAAATAAGTGATTCGAAACAATTTACTGGGATGGAAGCTCTTAAAACATTTTCAATCATTTGCCAATATCAAATATGCCAGGTACTGTTGTAGGAGCTTGATGTGCGTAAGTGAACAAAACTAAGATTCCCTCTTTGTGGAATTTACTGGCTTTGGCAAGAAGAAGACATACAATATTCTTTACTTACCGTTAAGCAATGCAAGCAAAGGCATTTTAACATTGTGTTTTGAAACATTTATGACTTAGAGCCATATGCTCTTAGAGATTTCAAGATTACTAACAATTATATTATTTATGTTCTCTAATTTTATAGATGAGGAAAACTGAGTCCTAAGCTTAAACAGTTATTTGTTGCAGAACAAGGACTAAAATCCTAGGTCAGTCAGTCTTATGCTAGTTCCTGTAGTACAGGAACTTTTTTTTGTGCTTCCTCTAGTACACAACACCTGTACACACACTTTTAAAATACCATTTAAACGTCTCAGATGCTTGTCAACTGAGCTGAATTTAAAGGAGCCTATTTTAGGGGTGCCTGGGTGGCTCAGTCGGTTGAGCGTCCGACTTCGGCTCAGGTCATGATCTCGCGGTCTGTGAGTTCGAGCCCCACATCGGGCTCTGTGCTGACAGCTCAGAGCCTGGAGCCTGCTTCTGATTCTGTGTCTCCCTCTCTCTCTGCCCCTCCCCACTCATGCTCTGTCTCTCTCTCTGTCAAAAATAAATAAGCATTAAACAAAATTAAAAAAAAAAATTTAAAGGAGCCTATTTTTTTCTGCTTCTGAATATTTGAACTATTCGATAAAAGAAGCCAGGAAGTTAAAGTGAATTACTTATTAGGTTGGCAGAAAATTAAAAAAAACACAGTTTTCAAATGTATAGTGAAGTGAACAGGCTTTTTTGGGGGGTGGGGGATTCCAAGCTGTTTTTACGTGGGTAACAAGATTCAGGGAAATACTTTTTTAAATTGTTTAAAAAAATTTTTTTTAATGTTTATTCATAGTCAAATGAGAGACAGAGTGTGAGTGGGGGAGGGGCTGAGAAAGAAGGAGACAGAATCTGAAGCAGGCTCTAGGCACAGGGCCTGACACGGGGCTCAAACTCACAAACTGTGAGATCACGACCTGAGCCGAAGTCAGACGTTCAACCGACTGAGCCACCCAGGTGCCCCGGGAAATACTTTACATTTCAGGTGCCTTTTATGCAACGCCCCCCACCACCAACCTACATATAAGTGCATATGTATGTATAGAGAACCCTTTGTAAGGATACACAACAATCTTAACAGTAGCTATCTCTGGGTAGTTGGGATTGTTCATTAGGGGAACACTTTAACTTTTTACATTATATACTGGTATTGTCTGAATTTCTACAGTAACTACTTACTCCTTTTTAAATAAGAAAAGTGAAGATTTTTTAAAACTACTATTTCTACCAGTTAAATTCTATTTAGTCATTTAATCTTTCACTGAAATAGAAGCAGAAGTGCCTAGCAGGAGATAGATTTTTAAATTTTATTTATTTAAAAAAATTTTTTAATGTTTATTTTTGAGAGAGTGAGAGAGAGAGTGGGATCGGGGATGGGGCAGGGAGAGGGAGACACAGAATCTGAAGCAAGCTACGGGTTCTGAGCTGTCAGCATGGAGCCTGACGTGGGGAGACGAACCATGAGATCATGAACTGAGCTGAAGTCGGAGGCTTAACCGACTGAACCACCCAGGCGCCCCAGAAGATAGATTTTTTAAAAAAGGAATCAGCAGGGGAGCCTGAGTGGCTCAGTTGGTTGAGGGTCCGGCTTCGGTTCAGGTCATGATCTTGCAGTTTGTGAGTTCGAGCCCCGCGTAGGGCTCTGCTGACAGCTTGGAGCCTGGAGCCTGCTTTGCATTCTGTGTCTCCCTCTCTCTCTGCCCCTTCGCTGCTTGCACTCTGTGTCTCTCTGTCCCTCAAAAATTAATAAACGTTAAAAAATTAAAAAAATAAATGAAAAGGAATCAGCAATGAATTCTATGCTTTAAAATGATTAACATGGTGGATTTATGTTATGTAAATTTTATCTCAGTAAAATAGTTTAAAAAGGAATCAGATTCCAACTTCCTTCCCATCATGCCCACTTTTCAGACCCTTACCACTCTTGCAAATCTGTTGTGATACTGCCTAACTGGTCGTTTTGAACCCATCCTTCCTTGAACCAATCCTTCGTAGTGTTGCCAGAGATGCTAACATGAAAATCTGGAAGCCTTTTAAACCTATTTTGCAAAGTATAAAAAGGCTTCTGTAGCTTGTGCCTGGTTGGCTTGTTCCAGGCTCATCTCAGTCCAAGCTCCTCTCTATACTATGACTGTACTAGTCATACTGAATTATCTGCCTTCCTTGATATTTCTGTATTTTCTCGCAACTGTCTGTATTTGCTGGACTTCTGGAGTATTTTCCTTTTCTCTCATCCCACCCCCTCATTCACCTGAGGATTCCTACTCTTCGAGTCTTAGCTCAAACATTATCTTCTTCCTCAACCAAGCTTTTCCTAGTCCCCCCAGGTGAATTGAGATGAATTCAGCACATCACATAATCATGTTCATATATCAGTCTTTCCCATAGTCTGTGATCATCTTGAATACAGATAGTTTTAAGTTAATTTTTGTTTCCTGGCATCCATCAATGTCAAAAAGGTCCTTGATAAACATCAAGTTAATTAATTGTGTGTATTTAGAGTCAGGAATCTGTTCTTTCACTTGCAGTTTGTTTAGATTTCACAACCTAAAGTTGGATTTTCTCATCAGTAAACAAGGAATTAATATAGGATGGTAAAGATGGTTTAGTTTTTACCCCTTTCCCCTGTAACTGAGGATGTTTTAAGCTGTTTAAAAAAAGATAACTGTGATACTACTTAGAGACAATTAAAAAATATAGGTGTTCTGTTGCAGAACACTTACTTTTTTTGTCAATTTTGAAAACATTATTTTATTTATTTAATGTTTATTTATTTTTGAGAGAGAGACAGAGAGACAGAGCATGAGTGAGGGAGGGGCAGAGGGCGAGGGAGACACAGAATCCGAAGCAGGCTCTAGGCTCTGAGCTGTCAGCACAGAGCCTGACGCGGGGCTCGAACTCACAAACCGTGAGATCATGACCTGAGCTGAAGCCGAACGCTTAACCGACTGAGCCACCCAGACCCCCCCACACTCTTTTTTTTTTTAATCTCAGGTCTATCCATCATAATAGATGTGGCTTTAAACTTTAGGGTGATGTCCAGTCTTATAATCTAAGTATTCCTTTTAAAAAGACACTTTTCCTAAAGTAATATAATTAAAAATCACTTCTCACGTTCCTCCTGGTTGTTGTTAAATGTAATGCTACCCTACTTATCTGATTATTTACACTCATAACAGTGTTTTCACTGGAACATTGACTTATTCTATAATATTTATTCAATAGCTTCTACATGCCAGGCACTGTGGTTTATATACATTATCTATAATTCTCACAATAACCCTTTCTAATCCCTTTAGAAAGATGAGGGAAGAGGTAACTGATGTTGAACAAGAGAGATGTGAGCTTGCCCAAAGAAGCACAGCTCTAGAGACTGAGCTGGGATTTCACCCCAGGTCTGACTCCAAACCCTTTCCTCTCTACTAGGCTACAAAGGTTCCTTTTGAAATGACTTATTTTATTTTTCTGATGAATTGTATCTCCCTTTACTAGAAGGAAAATTGTTTGTCCTTGCATCTGGTGTCATTTTAGGAAGGCAGCATGATAAAAATGAGTAAGCATGACCTTTGATAAAATGATCTATATATCTTGATCTGCTTCTGGGAATCTGTAACAGAGAAATAATATGAAATATGGAAAACAATGAATGCACAAAGCATACTGAAGCCTAATAAAAATGATTATAATAATGCTAGGATGACAAATAGATCTCCCCTCTTTTCTCAGTTTTCCAAAAAATTTTATAAAATTTAAAAAGCATATATGTTAATGCAATCCAAGTGTTCCTTAGCCAGTTACTCTTAGTCTCATTTTCCTTATCGGTAGAATGCAAAAATGCCTATTTCTATGCATATTGTGAAAATTAAATGATGAAGGCTGTAAAGTGCTTAATGCTGTACCTGGCATATAGAGGACATTAGATTAATATTAGAAAATAAGATTGTGTTCCTCTGTGGTAGTAAATTACTTTTCAGTTGATATCTTTGTGATATTTTTACGAATATTATTCAGAAAATAGAAGTACTACATATTTTGACAAGGAAGGTTATTGTTGGGAAAACTTCTACATTCTCTGACATTACTTTGAGAACTGACACATAAAATTGCCACGTGCAAAACCCCTGTGATTCTTTTTTTAATGTTTATTCATTTTTGTGAGAGAGAGAAATAGAGCTAGTGAGCATGAGTGGGGGAGGGAGAGGGAGGCAGAGAGGGGGACAGAGGATCTGATGCAGGGCTCGAAAACATGAACCAGGAGATCATGACCTGAGCTGAAGTCAGATGCTCAACCCTTGTGATTCTTTTTTTAATTTTTTTTTAACGTTTATTTATTTTTGAGACAGAGAGAGACAGAGCATGAACAGGGGAGGGGCAGAGAGAGAGGGAGACACAGAATGTGAAACAGGCTCCAGGCTCTGAGCTGTCAGCACAGAGCCTGACGCGGGGCTTGAACTCACGCACCGTGAGATCATGACCTGAGCCAAAGTCGGACGCTTAACCGACTGAACCACCCGGGCACCCCAACCCTTGTGATTCTTAGAAAATAACTTATTACTAAGAACCAAAGGCCTAGTAGCAGTTGCAAAGCAAATTGAGGTACCCCCCAAAACTAAAACATCAAGAAGAGGGGACAGAGGTGTATTTTAGCCCTGTCCAGAAATTAGGTAAACTGAGAATGGAGCAGATGACATTTAAGGATCAAAAAATGCTCCATTCTCAGGGGTGCCTGGGTGGCTCAGTTGGCTAAGAATGTGACTCTTGATTTCAGCTCAGGTCATGATCTCAACATAGTGAAATGGAGCTGAGGTCGAGGCCCCCTCCCACTGCCCATGTTGGACTCCATGCTGGGCGTGGAGCCTGCTTTAAGGTTCTCCATCTTCCTCTCCCCCTTCTCCACTTGTGTGCACACAAACACTCTCCCTCTCTCAAAAAAAAAATGCTCTCTTCTCTGCTTATTGTCTCTTTCCTTCAGTCATTATCTTCGAGATATGTTTCCAGATCTGTTCAATCTCTTAATTTAGTGATGGAGTTGGGAATGTATTCCTTAACCAGGAATTTTATTTCACTAATGTCTGAAAACTAGTGGATGATTAACAAAAAGCTGAAAATAGCAAGAAATTTTATGAATAAACCCTGATGGTCTAGAACACAGATACAATCAGATAAGCTTTGTGGGAAAGGGAGGTGCGTTTTAGAGGAATTCAGACTGGTGATGTTTAGCTTTATTACTTCTGAAATTCAAAAGAAATCTTAACGGCAGGATCAGATTTTAGTTTTAAATGATAATGGATTCCCGTATGCTATTTTTCATGAGAGAGATTCAGGGATAGTAGGAGAATTTGTAGTTGTTAAGACTTAGTCTAATTTACTAGAGCTAACTTAGATAAATATTATGCAAGCAGGTAGAGTGAAATGAAACTGTTGTGTCGCTGCCTTTTCTTGGCTCTCTTAATCCTTCGTAGCCCTAAAATATTCATCATACTTGATTATTACTAACAGGATTAGAGATATTAATTGACTTCCTGTTAGTGGGATTATTTTGTGGCCATACTAATTAAAATGTTTCCAGAGAAGAGAGAGTTCCAGCTTACTTAACTTTGTTGGTAAGTATTTTAATTGTGAATAATATTGCTCCTTTTTTTTGTTTTATTGGAGTAGAATATAGTGTACTTCAAGAAGGAGGAAAATTACTTGATTGTAAAAGTCTTTCCTTATAAATTTAGTTTTTTCCATAACAACCCTGTATTTTGTTGTGAATAAATGTATTTAATACAAATTAAAAACTGAATGGATATGTTTTCTTACATGTTTTGTAAAACTGTTAGTGGAAAAATTATTTGCAATAGTTGTTTCCAAATCAATTGCTTTTTGTAGTTTCTGAATAATTCATTTGATAAACCACCTACTTTTCTGTACTATAGTTCTTTGTGGATCTTACCAATAACTTTAAAATATTAATAAATAGAAGGGCATGAAGGGCATGGGCAACATTTTAATTCTTTACTTTTGAAGGTTATGTCTTTGGAAAATAAAGGGTATCTGGGGAATGTATAGTGGGACTTAGTGTAGATGCTGTAGAAAAACAAAATTTTTATTTCTGAGCCATAGCTTTTAGTACCCAAACAATGGGCTGTAGACAATGGATAAAAGGTACCCTAAGGAAGAAGTTTCTTCAGTACTAGAGATTTTACACTGATCAAGAAAGCTTTCAACTCAGGGCGCCTGAGTGGCTCAGTGGTTGAGCATCTGACTCCTGATTTTGGCGCAGGTCATGATACTAGGGTCACGGGGTCAAGCCCTGCATCGGGCTCCACACTGAGCATGGAGCCTGGTTAGGATTCTCTCTCTCCCCTGCTCTGCCCATCTGTACCACTCACGTACTCTAGCTCAAAAATGAAAAATAAGTTACAAAATTAAAATAAAAAATGAAAGCTTTCAACTCAAATGTGAAAAGAGAAGCTCCATTATAAAACCACATACTAGAGAAGACAGAGGGCTAGTGAAAGAAGTATCTAGGACCTGTACTTTAAAAACTATAAAACATTGATGAATGAAATTGGAGATGACACAAATAAATGGAAAGATATCCCATGCTTATAGATTGGAAGAAGAAATACTGTTAAAATGTCCAAACTACACAAAGCAACTACAGATTTAATGCAATCCCTATCAAAATACCAACAACATTTATCACATAACTAGAAAAAACAATCCTAAAATTTGTATGGAGCCATAAAAGACCCCAAATAGTGAGAGCAATCTTGAAAACAATACAGCTCGAGGTATCACAATTCCAGACTTCAAGTTATACTACAAAGCTGTAGTAATCAAAACCGTATGCACTGGCACAGAAATAGACACATTGATCAATGGAACAGGATAGGAAGCCCAGAAACAAACCTATGATTATATGGTCAATTAATCTTCAACAAAGGAGGCAATGGAAAAAAAGTCTCTTCAACAAAGGGTGTTGGGAAAACTGGACCTCTTCCTTGCATTATACATAATAAACTCGAAATGGATTAAGGACCTAAGTATGAGACCTGAAACTGTAAAAATCCTAGAAGAGAGCACAGGCGGTAAAGTCTGTAACATAGGCCATAGCAACATTTTTCTAGATGTCTTCCTTATCCATACGTCTATGGACATTAGGTTGCTTCCATATCTTGGCTGTTATAAATTATGCTATAGTAAACATAGGGGTGCATATATCTTTTTGAATTAGTGCTTTTGTTTTCTTTGTGTAAATACCCAGGAGTGGAATTACTGAATCATATGGTATTTCTGTTTTTAATTTTTTGAGAACCTCCACAGTGGTTGCACTAATTTATACTCTCATCAGTAGTGCATAAGGGTTCCTTCTCCACATCCTTGCCAACACTTGTTATTTCTTGTCTATTTGATTCTAGCTATTCTGACAGTTGTGAGGTAATATTGTGGTTTTGATTGCATTTCCCTGATGATTAGTGATGAGCATTTTTTTTCTGTTTCTGTTGGCCACCTGTATGTCTTTGTAAAAATGTCTATTCAGGTTCTCTGTCCATTTTTTTAAAAAGTGTTTCTTTATTTTGAAAGAGAATGAGCATTAACAGGGTAGGGGTGGAGAGGGAGAGAGAGAATCCCCAACAGGATCTGTGCTGTCCATGAAGAGCTTGACATGGGGCTCAGTCTCACAAACTGGGAGATCATGACCTGAGCTGAAATCAAGAGTCAGACGCTTAACTGACTGAGCCACCCAGGTGCCCATTTTTAATGAGGTAATTTGATTTTTGGTATTGGCACGGTTGAATTTTGATAGTTTTTAAAATTATATTCTAGCTACTAATCCTTTGTCAAATACATGATATTAAAATATTTTTCCCCACTCTGTAGCTTGTCTTTTCATCCTCTTAACATGGTTTTTCCTAGAGAAAAAGTTTTAATTTTGATGAGGTTTATCTTTTTTTTTTTCTTTTTTATGGATCGTGCTTTTTGGTTTTAGGTCTAAGAACTCTTTAACTACCCCATGATCCTAAATGTTCTCTCCTATTTTTTTTTTCCTAAAAAAGTCTTTTTTCAGTAAGTTCTATGCCCAACATGGGGCTTAAACTCACAACTGCGAGATCAAGAGTCAGATGCTCTACTGACTGAGCCAGCCAGGCGCCCCTTTTTTATTTTTTCCTAAAATTTTTAATTTTTTAAATGTTTGTTTATTTTTTGACACAGAGAGAGAGAGAGAGAGAGCAGGAGCAGGGGAGGGGCAGAGAGAGAATGGGAGACACAGAATCTGAAGCAGGCTCCAGGCTCCAATCTGTCAGCACGGAGCCCAACGCGGGGCTTGAACTCATGAACTGCGAGATCATGACCAGAGTCAAAGTTGGACACTTAACTGACTGAGCCACCCAGGCACCCCTTCCTAAGATTTTTTTATAGTTTTAATTTTTATATTTAAGCATGTGATCCAATTTAAGTTTTTTGTATAAAGTGTGAAGTTTAGTTCGAGGTTTGTGGTTTTTACTATGGATGTCCAGTTGCTCCAGCACTGTTTGCTGAAAAGGCTCTCCTTCCTTTACTGAGTTGTTTTTGCACCTTTGTGAAAAATCAGTTGGCTATACTTATTATAGGTCTATTTTTGGGTTCTTGTCTCTATGCCATTGATCTATGTATCTATTCTTTTTTATCAGTACCACCCTGCGTTGCTTACTGTAGCTATATAGTAAGCCTTAAAATCAGGTAGAGTGATTCTTCCAATTTTGTTCTTTGTTTTTGAGATTGTTTTAACTACTCCAGTTTCTTTATAGGTGTGTTTTGTTTT
Source organism: Leopardus geoffroyi (assembly GCF_018350155.1). Classification (NCBI taxonomy): domain Eukaryota; kingdom Metazoa; phylum Chordata; class Mammalia; order Carnivora; family Felidae; genus Leopardus; species Leopardus geoffroyi. Next base: position 63,470,026 of record NC_059343.1, on the reverse strand, counting down.
GTTTTGGTTTTGAGAAGCAACATCTTATACAAAAAGTAGCTGGTTGGTTTAACTCAACATTCTTTGGAATCTTTGGTAAATGAAAGGTTTTATGATTTTATATTTTATTTATTAGTAAATAATAAGTAATTCACATCAACAGTATAGTATCTTATTAAATCTCATTATGAAATAATAGAATTTTAAGAATAATTATCATAATCAGCTCCAATTAGTAGATTCTGTTTTTCTGTCTTTCACATTTTCTACGTACCTCTGCTTGTTAGTCTTGGTTTTAAGTTGCTTAGTTCAAAGGAACTTCAGATGACAAGTTGAGAGCATTAACACTATGCTCCTCCCTTTTTTTTAGATGGTGTTATCAGAAAAGGTTAGTCAACTGATGGAGTGGACCAATAAAAGACCCGTAATAAGAATGAATGGAGACAAGTTTCGTCGCCTTGTTAAAGCCCCACCAAGAAACTACTCCGTTATTGTCATGTTCACTGCTCTCCAACTTCACAGACAGTGTGTTGTGTGCAAGTATGAACTTTCAACTATACTTTAAAATTAAATAACATAAGATTTTAACCATTTCTCAATCCCAGAAGAACCAAATTGGTTCAGTGGGTACATAAACAATTAATGTCTGTATCTTACTTAGGATGTCTGTAGTAACACATAATACTACTGCCCTTTTACAGTATTTCTTAGTTTCCCACATTAGTGGGGGAAACAAAAAACAAGGATAAAGTATTCTGGTAGCCATGATAGGAATAACGTAAAAGTTGAATAATCGTCTTGTAAATTGGTGTCACTTATACAAATGTATGCTAGTAGCATTGATGTAGTATTTTATCATTTGTAAGTGCTTTCAATTTCATACTCTTATTTTATACAAACCCCAGAAGGTAAGTAAAGCAAGTATTCTCTCATTTATGAAGAAACAAGTTCCAACATTTTTAACTGGTTTACCCAAAAGTAGAGATAATTATTAATGCAATAATGGTAGCTATATCCAAATTTGGAATTACAAGAGAACATTTTTAGAAAATAAAGATGTATGATTTATTTTTTTTTTTATTTATTTTTTTATTTTTTCAACGTTTATTTATTTTTGGGACAGAGAGAGACAGAGCATGAACGGGGGAGGGGCAGAGAGAGGGGGAGACACAGAATCGGAAACAGGCTCCAGGCTCTGAGCCATCAGCCCAGAGCCTGACGCGGGGCTCGAACTCACGGACCGCGAGACCGTGACCTGGCTGAAGTCGGACGCTTAACCGACTGCGCCACCCAGGCGCCCCAAAGATGTATGATTTAGATTATAATTTTTTTCTAGATTATTTTGTTGTGATTATAAACCGTGGAAATGGTGACTAATCTCAGTTAAACTTTCATCAAACAATGGTGTATTGATTTTATTTTCCTGTTTCTGAATGATCTTAGGAACAAAGATTGATATTTCTTTAAACAAAAGGACTTTAAACAAAAGGACTATATTTCTTTAAACAAAAGTACAAATAGTGGGTACTGAAAAATAGAACAGCTTTAGCTTTTTGGTGTTTTTTTTTTAACTTATATTTGAGATCAGTGTGTGTGGTCTGGGAATTCACTTTAAATGAAATGACAAAGCTACCCTGTGAAGAACTAATTTAATAAAATCTTGAAGGCTTTCCAAATTCTGACAACCTGGGCCTATGTGAAGGAATAGACAATTTTTTTTTTTTTTAGAATATACATTATGCTACCCCAAGACTTCTATCTTTTCTTAAAGGATTTTCTCCCTAGAGTTAAGAGATAGTCAAGGTAATTGGTCCCATAGTACTTATATTTGAAGAGATGTTATGAATAAACATAAAATCTAAAATCACTCCTTTTTTTAAATTTTCTTTTCTTTTACTTTTAAATTTACATCCAAATTAGTTAGCATATAGTGCAGCAATGTTTCAGGAGTAGATTCCTTAGTGCCCCTTACGCATTTAGCCCATCCCCCCTTCCACAACCCCTCCAGTAACCCTCTGTTTGTTCTCTATATTTATTAGTCTCTTATGCTTTGTCCTCCCTGTTTTTACATTATTTTTGTTTCCCTTCCCTTATGTTCATCTGTTTTGTCTCTTAAAGTCCTCATATGAGTGAAGTCATAAGATTTTTGCCTTTCTCTGACTAATTTCACTTAGCATAATACCCTCCAGTTCCATCCACGTAGTTGCAAATGGCAAGATTTCATTCTTTTTGATTGCCAAGTAATACTCCATTGTATATATATACCACGTCTTTATCCATTCATCCATCGATGTACATTTGGGCTCTTTCCATACTTTGGCTATTGTTGATAGTGCTGCTATAAACATGGGGGTGCATGTGTCCCTTGGAAACAGCACACCTGTATCCCTTGGATAAAATGCCTAGTAGTGCAACTAGGGTAGTTCTATTTTTAGTTTTTTGAGGAACCTCCATACTGTTTTCCAGAGTGGCTGCACCAGCTTGCATTCCCACCTACAATGCAAAAGAGATCCTCTTTCTCTGCATCCTCACCAACATCTGTTGTTGCCTGAGTTGTTAATGTTAGCCATTCTGACAGGTGTAAGGTGGTATCTCATTTGTATTTTCCTGATGATGAGTGAAGTTGAGCATCTTTTCATGTGTCGGTTGGCCATCTGGATGTCTTCTTTGGAGAAAAATTTTTTTTTAACATTTATTCATTTTTGGGAGTGAGAGACAGAGCATGAGCAGGGGAGGGGCAGAGAGAGAGGGAGACACAGAATTGGAAGCAGGCTCCAGGCTCTGACCTGTCTGCACAGAGCCCGACGCAGGGCTCAAACTCATGGATCGTGAGATCATGACCTGAGCTGAAGTCGGACGCTCAACCGACTGAGCCACCCAGGCGGCCCTCTTTTTTAAAAATTTTTAAATGTTTTTTATTTATTTTTGAGAGAGAGAGAGACAGTGTGAACATGAGAGGGGCAGAGAGAGGGAGACACAGAATCTGAATTAGGCGTTAGGCTCTGAGCTGTCAGCACAGAGCCCAATGCAGGACTTGAACCCATGAATCGCGAGATCATGACTTGAGCCGAAGTCAGATGCCCAACCGACTGAACCACCCAGGTGCCCCTAAAATCACTTTTTTTCCTTTATGTTTACTTATTTTAGAGAGAGAGAGAGAGACAGAGCATGAGCGGGGGAGGGGCAGAGAGAGAGGGAGACACAGAAGCAGAAGCAGGCTCCAGGCTCTGAACTGTCAGTGCAGAGCCCGACGCGGGGCTCAAACTCACGAACTGCGAGATCATGACCTGAGCTGAAGTCAGATGCTCAACTGGCTGAGCCGCCCAGGCGTCCCCTAAAATCACTCTTAGTTCCATAATTTACTCAGCAATCAAGAGTATATAAAAAATCAGGAAACAAACACAAACTCCTTCATAATTCTGTATTAAATGCAAATTAATGACAAGTGTTTATTAGTATCTTACTTTCTATAGTACCAAATTTAATATTAGCTCACATTTTCCTAAACTCATTCAAAAAATAAAAGTTAACAGCAATGTGTATAATACTATATATTTGGTGCTATCAGGATGAGAAGTGTAAGATGCCTATCTTTATAATACGGCTAGGGAAATGAATTCCACACGTGAAAATTTAGCTGACAATATAAGGCAATTTATAATTAAGTAGCAAATGGATTATGTACATAATAAATATTACAAGATTTCAGGAAGGACTTAAAATAGGAAGATTGGGATTGGCCTGAAGAAGAAAGGATTTGTATTAAGGCTAGACAGATGGATCAGATTTAGATAGAAGTAGGAAATTTTGGTTACAAATAAAAATGTGTGCAGGGGTACAGAGATAGTGGTAAATAAAGTGCTGGAATTAAGAAATCCTGTTTTAGATTGATTAGTAGTAAGGCTACATAAAAGCTAGATGCCTTATTAGGACTAGATGATAAAGAACCTTGAATGACCAGTGAAAGCTTAGAGACTGTTCTAAGGTAGTAGAAAAGCAATAGTGGTTTCTGAGAAGAGTAGGAGTTTCAGGAAAGTAGTAATTTAGGAAGACTGATGTATATTGCAGTGTAAGAAGGATTGGAGAAGGAGAAACTAGAGTCAGTATTTTAATATTCTAATGTCCAATATTAAGGATCTGACTTTAGCTGGTGCCAATGAAAGTTAATTAGAAGGGATGGAGTAAAAGATAATTGCCAATGAAGAATGATCAGATCTTGGAAACTGAAAACATTTGGGCAATAAGGGAAAAGTCAAACGTGACTTGAGGTTTCACTTAATCTCAATTCCCTAGATTCTTCTTATCTTTCACCCTAATAATTCCTATGACTGTATTTTTATTTACTAACTAGCATGTTACACATTAGATTTATAAAATGGATTACTATTATAGCCTTCTTTCTCTGGAAATACTTAAACCTTGTCTTTAAACACTTAAGTAATTTAGAGTATTAAAAAAGCTGTTGTACACTTAGCTGTATTGTTCCAGTGACTACTTAAAGAGCTTTGAAATAAGAAACAGGCACAAAGTATGAAGCTGAGTCGAGTAACTACTTTCTGTTGAAATCCCTAGCACTTAGGATAAGCCTTCTCTCATGCCAAAACAGTGGCAATTTTTTTCCAAGGTTTGTCCTAACCCTGTCAGCAGAGCCTTACTGCTCTCTCTCTCTCTCTCTCTCTTCCTTCCTTTCCTCCCCTCTCTTTCTCTCTTAAAAATATTTCCCCCCTTTGGAAAAACTGCTATGGCTTCTTTGGCTCTGTTTTACTGCTGACAAACTAGATTGCTTTTAAAAATGTTTTATGTTTTATCTTCACAAATCTGCTTGTATCTAGGCAAGCTGATGAAGAATTTCAGATCCTGGCAAACTCCTGGCGATACTCCAGTGCATTTACCAACAGGATATTTTTTGCTATGGTAGATTTTGATGAAGGCTCTGATGTATTTCAAATGGTAAGATCTTTGGCTTATTTTATTAAGTAGGGGATAAACTATAGATAAAGTAGAATATCTTTTTCAATGGTCACAAGAATTCTTATTTATATATTCTTTATTATCTAAGTACAATGGATATACAATGTCGTATTGCTTTCAGGTGTACAACATAGTGATTTCACAATTCCATCCATTACTCAGTGCTCAGCATGATAAGGGTATTCACCATCCATCACCACACAATGTTATTACAATATTTTGACTGTATACCCTATGCTCTACTTTTCATTTCTGTGACTTATTTGTTTTATAACTGAAAGTTTGTTCCTCTTAATCTCCTTCACCTATTGCCCATCCTCCCTTCCCTCTGGCAACTACCAGTTTATTATCTGTATTTGTTTTTAAAAACAATATTTTTAATGTTTATTTTTGAGAGAAAGAGAGTGCAAGTGAGGGAGGGGCAGAAAGAGAGAGAGACAGAATCTGAAGCAGACTCCAGGCTCTGAGCTGTCAGCACAAGGCCAAAATGGGGCTCTAACCCATGAACTACGAGGTCATGACCCGAGCTAAAGTCAGACATTTAACTGACTGAGCCACCCAGGCGCCCCTGTTCTCTGTATTTCTGAGTCTGTTTCTGTTTGTTCGTGTGTTTTTTAGATTCCACATATAAGTGGGGCGCCTGGGTGGCTCAGTCGGTTAAGTGGCCGACTTCAGCTCAGGTCATGATCTCGCAGTCCGTGAGTTTGAGCCCCGCGTCGGGCTCTGTGCTGAAAGCTCAGAGCCTGGAGCCTGTTTCAGATTCTGTATCTCCCTCTCTCTGACCTTCCCCCGTTCATGCTTTGTCTCTCTCTGTCTCAAAAATAAATAAACGTTAAAAAAAAAATTTTAGATTCCACATATAAGTGAAATCATGTGGTATTTATCCTTCTCTGACTTATTTCACTTAGCGTAATACCCTCTAGTTCCACCCATGTTACCACGAATGGCAAAATTTCATTCTTTTTCGTGGCTGAGTAATAGTTCGGTGTGTGTGTGTGTGTGTGTCTGTGTGTGCGCGCGCGTGCGTGCCTGCACGTGTATATACATGTCATATCTTTTATATCCATTCATCTATCGATGGACATGTGGGTTGCTTCTATATCTTGGCTATTATGAATATCTCTGCAATAAATAGGAATGCATATATCTTTTCTTTTTTTTTAATTTAACTTTATTTTTTATTTTTTAAAATTTACATCCAAATTGGTATATAGTGAAGCAATGATTTCAGGAGTAGATTCCTTAATGCCCCTTACCCATTTAGCTCATCCCCCCTCCCATAACCCCTCCAGCAACCCTCAGTTTGTTCTCCATATTTATGAGTCTCTTTTGTTTTGTCCCCATCCCTGTTTTTATATAATTTTTGTTTCCCTTCCCTTATGTTCATCTGTTTTGTCTCTTAAAATCCTCATATGAGTGAAGTCATATGATTTTTGTCTTTCTCTAATTTCACTTAGCATAATACCCTCCAGTTCCATCCACGTAGTTGCAAATGGCAAGATTTCATTCTTTTTGATTGCCGAGTAATACTCCATTGTGTGTGTGTGTGTGTGTGTGTGTGTGTGTGTGTGTATATATATATATATATATATATATATATATACACACCACATTTTCTTTATCCATTCATCCATCGATGGACATTTGGGCTCTTTCCATACTTTGGCTATTGTTCATAGTGCTGCTATAAACATGGGAGTGCATGTGTCCCTTGGAAACAGCACACCTGTATCCCTTGGATAAATGCCTAGTAGTGCAATTTCTGGGTCGTAGGGTAGTTCCATTTTTAGTTTTTTGAGGAACCTCCATACTGTTTTCCAGAGTGGCTGCACCAGCTTGCATTCCCACCAACAATGCAAAAGAGATCCTCTTTATCCACATCCTCGCCAACATCTGTTGTTGCCTGAGTTGTTAATGTTAGCCATGCTGACAGGTGTAAGGTGGTATCTCATTGTGGTTTTGATTTGTATTTCCCTGATGAGGAGTGATGTTGAGCATTTTTTCATGTGTCGGTTGGCCACATGGATGTCTTCTTTGGAGGAGTGTCTATTCATGTGTTTTGCCCATTTATTCACTGGATTCTTTGTTTTTTGGGTGTTGAGTTTGATAAGTTCTTTGTAGATTTTGGATACTAACCCTTTATCTGATATGTCGTGTGAAAATATCTTCTTCCATTCTGTCGGTTGCCTTTCAGTTTTGCTGATTGTTTCCTTCGCTGTGCAGAAGCTTTTTATTTTGAGGAGGTCCCAGTAGTTCATTTTATAGGAACGCATATATCTTTTCTAATGTTTTCATTTTCTTTGGGTAAATAGTAGTGTAATTCTTGGGTCATATGAGATTTCCAATATTAATTTTTTGAGGCATCTGCATACTGTTTTCCATAGTGTTGCACAAATTTACATGTCCACACCAACAGTGCACAAGGGTTCCCTTGTCTTCACATCTTTGTCAACACTTGTTATTTCTTGTCTTTTTGATTCAAGCCATTCTGACAGGTGTGAGTCAATATCTCATTCTGGTTTTGATTTGTATTTCTGTGATGATTAGTGATATGGAGCATCTTTTCATATGTCTATTGGCCACCCATATGTCTTCTTTGGAAAAATGTCTATTCAGTTTCTCTGCCCATTTTTTAATTGGATTATTTGGGGGTTTTTTGGTGTTGAGTTATAGAAGTTCTTTATATATTTTGGATATTATCCCTTTGTTAGATATGTGATTTGCAAATATCTTCTATTCAGTTAGGTTGCCTTTTTGTTTTTTTTGTTTTTTTTTTTTTTTAAATTTTTTTTTTTCAACGTTTATTTATTTTTGGGACAGAGAGACAGAGCATGAATGGGGGAGGGGCAGAGAGAGAGGGAGACACAGAATCTGAAACAGGCTCCAGGCTCTGAGCCATCAGCCCAGAGCCCGACGCGGGGCTCGAACTCACGGACCGCGAGATCGTGACCTGGGTGAAGTCGGACGCTTAACCGACTGCGCCACCCAGGCGCCCCTGCCTTTTTGTTTTGTTGATGATTTCTTTCCCTATGCAAAAGCTTTTTATTTTGGTATAGTCCCAATATTTTATTTTTTATTTAATTTCCTTTGCCTGAGGATACATATGTATAAATATGTTGCTATGGCCAATGTCCAGGAGATTATGTGTTTTCTTTTAGATTTGTGGTTTCATGTCTCACGTTTAGGTTGTAGGACTGCTTTTGTGGTGTCCCAAAGATTTTGGACTGTTATTTTTCTCTTTTCATTGTCTCCATGTATTCTTTAATTTTCTTTTGATTTATTTGTTGACCCATTGGTTGTTTTAGGCCCCATGCATTTGTGTTTTTTATGGGTTTTTTTTCTTGTAATTGATTTCTAGTTTCATTGCATTGTGATTGAAAAGATGCCTGATATGATTCCAATCTTCTTAAATTTTGAGACTTGTTTTATAACCTAATTTATGATCTGTTGAGGAGAATTTTCCACGTGCACTTGAAAAAAATGTGCATTCAGCTGGGTTTTTTGGATAGAGTGTCCCATATGTATCTGTTAGGTCTGTCTGGTCTAATGTGTCATTCAAAACCACAATTTTTTTTTATTGATTTTATGTCTCGATGATCTACCCATTGATGTCAGTGGGATGTTAAAGTTTCCTACTATTATTGCATTATTGTCAACGTCTCTCTTTATATCTATTAATATTTGCCTCATTTATTTCAGTGCTCCTATGTTGGGTGTGTATTTATAATAGTTATATTGTATTGTTAAATTTATCCTTTTATCATTATGTAATGCCCTTCTTTGTCTCTTGCTACAGTCTTCTGTTTTAAGTCTGTTTTCTCCGATATAAGTGTACCTGGCTATTTTTCCTGCCTTCATTTTCATGGAATACATTTTCCATTCCTTCACTTTCAGTTTGTGTGTTTCTTTAGGTCTGAAATGAAACTTCTGTAGGCAGCACATAGATTGTTCTTGTTTTTTATCCATTCGGTCACCATATTTTTTTGAGAGAGAGAAAGAGCACAAGAGAGCACGCACAAATGGGGGAGGGGAAGAGAGAGAGAGGGAGAGAGAAAGAGAGAATCTTAAACAGTCTCTACATCCAGCACAGAGCCCAAAGGCGGGGTTTAATCTCACAATCCTGAGATCATGACCTCAGCCAAAATCAAGAGTCAGACACTTGGACGCCTTGGGTGGCTCAGTCGGTTAAGCGTCTGACTTCAGCTCAGGTCATGATCTCTCTGTTTGATGGTTTAAGGGTTTGAGCCCCACATTGGGCTCTGTGCTGACAGCTCAGAGCCTGGAGCCTGCTTCAGATTCTATGTCTCCCCCTCTCTCTGCCCCTCCTCTGCTCACGCTCTCTTTCTCAAAAATAAGTAAACATTAAAAAAAAAAATTAAAGAGTAAGATGCTTAACCAACTGAGCCACCTAGGTGCTCCATGATATGTTTTTTGATTAGAGCATTTAGTTCAGTTAGAGTAGTTACTGATAGGTATGTACTTAGTGCCATTTTGTTATTTTTTTTCTGGTTGTTTTTGTAGGTCTTCTCTGATCTATATTTTCTTCTTCCCTTGTGTGATGGATTTGTCTAGTGTTGTGGGTGGATTATGACATTCTATGTTACCTTGTTTTTAAGATTTTGTATATCCCTTGACTAATTTTTGTAGATATAATTGATTTTACTTCTTTTGTGTTTTAACTTCCATGCTGGCTTTATAAGTGATTAATCTAATGCCTTTACTGCATTTTTGCTTTCATCATTGAAATTTCCTCATTTCATAATTTTCTTCTAGTTACGGTCTTTTTCCATTTAAAGAATGCCCCTTCATGATCTCACTATTGGTGAGTTTGAGCCCCACATTGGGCTGTGCTGTCAATGCAGAGCCTCCTTGGGATTCTTTCTCTGTCCCTCTCTCTCTGCCCCTCCCCTGCTCTTTCTCTCTCTCTCAAAATAAATAAACTTTCTTTTTTTTTAACGTTTATTTATTTTTGAGACAGAGAGACAGAGCATGAACGGGGGAGGGCCAGAGAGAGAGGGAGGCACAGAATCTGAAACAGGCTCCAGGCTCTGAGCTGTCAGCACAGAGCCCAATGCGGGGCTGGAACTCACGGACTGCAAGATCATGACCTGAGCCAAAATCGGACGCCCAACTGACTGAGCCATCCAGGCGCCCCAAAATAAACTTTTAAAAAATAAAATAAAGAATACCCTTATCATTTACTCTAAGTTTGGTTTAGTGGTGATGAACTTCTGTAACTTTTTTTTTGTCTCAGAAACTCTTTATCTGCTCTTCAATTCTGTTGATAACCTTACCTGGTAGAGTATTTTTGGTTGCTGGTTTTTTTTCTTTCAGCACTTAGAATATATCATGCCACTCTCCCTTCTGGTCTGCAAAGTCTCTGCTGAAAAACTCAGCTGGTAGCCTTACTGGGCTTCCCTCGTATGTAACTGTTTTCTCTTGCTGCTTTTAAATTTCTCTATTATTGGGGCGCCTGGGTGGCACAGTCGGTTAAGCGTCCGACTTCAGCCAGGTCACGATCTCGCGGTCCGTGAGTTCGAGCCCCGCGTCGGGCTCTGGGCTGATGGCTCAGAGCCTGGAGCCTGTTTCCGATTCTGTGTCTCTCTCCCTCTCTGCCCCTCCCCCGTTCATGCTCTGTCTCTCTCTGTCCCAAAAATAAATAAACGTTGAAAAAAAATAAATAAATTTCTCTATTATTAATTTCTGCCATTTTAATTATATGTTTTTGTGTAGACCTACTTGGATTCATCTTGTTTTGGGTTTTCTGTGCTTTCTGGACCTGGATGTCAGTTTCCTTCCCCATATTAGAGAAGTTTTCAGCTATTTTTTCTTCAAATAATTTTTTCTTCCCCCTTCTTTCTGTCTTCTTCTTCTGGGATCCCTGTAATGCAAACATTATTATGCTTGATGATGTCATAGAGGTCCCTTAAGCTGTTCTCTTTTTTTTTTTAATTTTTTTTTTCAACGTTTATTTATTTTTGGGACAGAGAGAGACAGAGCATGAACGGGGGAGGGGCAGAGAGAGGGGGAGACACAGAATCGGAAACAGGCTCCAGGCTCTGAGCCATCAGCCCAGAGCCTGACGCGGGGCTCGAACTCACGGGCCGCGAGATCGTGACCTGGCTGAAGTCGGACGCTTAACCGACTGCGCCACCCAGGCGCCCCTAAGCTGTTCTCTTTTTTAAAAATATTTTATTTATTTATTTTTTTTTTTATTTTTTTTTTCAACGTTTATTTATTTTTGGGACAGAGAGAGACAGAGCATGAACGGGGGAGGGGCAGAGAGAGAGGGAGACACAGAATCGGAAACAGGCTCCAGGCTCTGAGCCATCAGTCCAGAGCCCGACGCGGGGCTCGAACTCACGGACCGCGAGATCGTGACCTGGCTGAAGTCGGACGCTTAACCGACTGCGCCACCCAGGCGCCCCAAAATATTTTATTTTTAAGTAAAACAACGTGGCACTTGAACTCTTGACCCTGAGATCAAGGGTTGCATGCTCTTGCAACTGAGCCAGCCAGGTACCCCAAGCTGTTCTCTTTTTTTTATTATTCTTTTATCTTTCTGCTATTCAGCTTTGTTGCTTTATATTATCCTGTCTTCCAGATTGCTGATCCATTCTTCTGTGTCTCCCAGTCTGCTGTTTATTCCCTCTAATGCATTTTTTAATTCAGTTATTGTGTTCTTTACCTCTGTCTGGTTCTTTTGGATAGTTTTTATCTCTTTTTTGAAGTTCTCTCTGAGTTCATCCACCTTCTTTTCAAGTCCAGTGAGTACTTTTATTTATTTATTTTTGAATATAATTTATTGTCAAATTGGCTTACATCCAATACCCAGTTTTCATTCCAATAGGTGCTCTCCTCAATGCCCATCACCCATTTTCTCCTGTTCCCCACCTCCCCACCCACCCTTAGTTTGTTCTCTGTATTTAATAGTCTCTTGTGGTTTGCCTTCCTCCCTCTCTGTTTATATCTATTTTTTCCCTTTCCCTTCCCCCATGGTCTTCTGTTCAGTTTCTCAAGATCCACATATGAGTAAAAACATATGATATCTGTCCTCTGACTGACTTATTTCACTTAGCATAATACCTTCCAGTTCCATCCACGTTACTGCAAATGGCATGATTTCATTCTTTCTCATTGCCAAGTAGTATTCCATTGAATATATAAACCACATCTTCTTTATCCATTCATCAGTTGATGGATATTTAGGCTCCTTCCATAATTTGGCTATTGTTGAAAGCGCTGCTATAAACATTGGGGTACACATGCCCCCATGTATCACCACCAGTGAGTACTTTTATGACCATTGCTTTGAACTCTTTATCGGGCATATTGCTTATGCCCATTTTGTTTAGCTCTTTTTCTGTGATTTTGGCTTGTTCTTTTATTTGGGACACATTCCTCTGTCTCCTCATTTTGTCTATTTCTGTGTTTGTTTCTTTGTGGTCATGTAGGTCACCTACATCTTCTGGTCTTTTTTTTTTTTCCTGGTCTTGAAAGTAGTGGCCTTGTATAGGAGAGGCCTCATGGTGCCCTGTAGTACAGTTACCCTGTACACCAGAACCAAGTGCTCCCTATATGAGCTACATGTGCCCTCCTGTTGTGGATGAGCTGTGATTACTGTGGGCATGCTGGTGGGCGGGGCTGGCCCTCACCCCAACTGGTTTCAATAACCAATTCACCTACTGCAAGTGCAATAGACAGGGTTTGCTTCCTACACTGTTGAGAGGCCCTGCTGCAGCCCTCATGGGCTTGTTGGTGGGTGGGTCTGGCCCTAAACCTGGTTGTACAGCTAGATGCTGTGATAGCTACAGATGCAGGGAAGGGTAGTGCTGGCGCTGGCTGTCTGTGCAGTCAGCTAAGAGGCCCACCTTTAGGAACTGCAGGCATGCTGTTGTATGTGGTTATCTCCTCCCCACCCCAGGGCAGAATTCATTTTGGAAGGGTGCTAGTTCCAACTGGAGCTGCCTGCCAAGTGTGGTGGGGCAGAAGCCACTTTGCAGGGGCACCTGCCAAGGTGTGTGTGTTAAGAGGGGCAGGTCTAAAGAGGAATGCCAGAGCCAGACATGTGGCACTAACAAGGTAGATGGAGAGTGTGTGAACTGGCTTCCACAAGTGTCTGAATATGTAGGCTAGGGGTGGGAAAGATAAAAATGGTACCCACTAGCACTTTTGTTCCCAGAGAAGTCTGCAGATCCCTGCCCCTCCAGCACATGTCCTAAAATTGGTGAGTAAATTTCCTTCATATATACCCCAGGTACTTTTCAAACTGCTGCTTCTGTATTCAGGCTAAGTCATTTAGTGTGCTGATTCTTTGAGCGTAGGGATTCGTTTTCTTTTTCCTATTTCCTTCTTGCTCTCCCGGAGTTAAGCCCCACTTCTTTTCTTTTCTTTTTTTTATAACTTTTTTTAATGTTTATTTATTTTTGAGATAGAGACACAGAGTGTGAGCGGGGGAGGGTCAGAAAGAGAGGGAAACACAGAATCCGAAGCAGGCTTCAGGTTCTGAGCTGTCAGCACAGAGCCCGACGTGGGGCTCGAACCCACAAACTGTGAGATCATGAGCTGAGCCAAAGTCAGCTGCCAACCAACTGAGCCACCCAGGCGCCCCTTAGCCCCACTTATTTACAAAGCAAGATGTATGGAGACTTACCTTCCCAGTGCAGGCCTTCAGGGCCAGGGGTCCCTGGTGTGGGATCTGATTAATTGCCTTGCTCCTCTGTGCTTGTGATGTCCCTTGTATTTGTGGTCATTTGTACTGGGGGTTTGGTTTCCAACCACATCTCCATTCCTTCTACCCTTTTTGATGTGGTCTATCTACAGCTAGCCGTGGAAGATCTTTTCTGCCAGTATTCAGGTCATTTTCAGAATTAGTTTGCAATACATGTAGTTGCTGCCTCAATGTGTCCACGGGACAAGGTGAGCTCAAGGTCCTCCTACTCCTTCATCTTCCCTTGGCCACAAAAAGTTTTAAATATTTATTTATTTTGAAAGAATGAGAGTGAGTGAGTTGGGGGGAGGGGCAGAGAGAGAGGGAGAAGGGGAATCCCAAGCAGGCTCCACGCTGTCAGCACAGAGCCCAGTGCAGGGCTCTTTCCCGTGAACCCTGAGATCATGACCTGAGCCAAAACCAAGAATCCAATGCTTAACCAACTGAGCCACCCAGGTGCCCTGGACACAAGAAATTTTAAATAAGACTTGTCTTATGTGATATCTAAAGTAGTGAGATAAAAGGTGAACTTGAGCTAGCCATGAAATGTAATGGTCGGTGCTATTAGAATATGGAAAATGAGTAGTAATCAAGTAGGTTTTGTAGTTTTTTATTGTGTTAAGCTATATATAATACAAAAAGTTATCATTTTAACCAGTTTTTCTTTCTTTTCTTAAACATGGAATGCTTCATGAATTTGTCATCCTTGTGCAGGGGCCCTGCTAATATTCTCTGTATCATTCTAATTATAGTACTGACCAGTTTTAACTCTACAATTTATCAAGTAATTTTTTAAATCACAGTGTGAATACTACCATTGTGCCACCATTATGTAATAGTGAAGTTCTTAGTAGAACTAGGTACCTGTCTACCCTCTTGCTTCCTGACTTAGTGGAAAATCTCCTTATTCCTGTTCAAAGCTTAACCCTTTTCCTGTGCTTTGAATCCCATACCCATTAGCTCTATTAATCATGACCTCTTGCACCTGTATTTTTTTCACCTGTATTTTTAAAAAAAAGTTTTTTAAGTTTATTTATTTTGAGAGACAGAGTGGAGGAGGGGCAAAGAGAGAGGGAGAGAGAGAATCCCAGGCAGGCTCCATGCTTCCAGTGCGGAGCCTGATCCAGGGCTTGAACTCACAAACCATGAGATCACGAACTGAGCCAAAACCAAGAGTTGGACACTTAACCGACGGAACCACCTAGGCATTCCAGCACCTGTACTTTTTAAAATTAAGACTTAAAAAAAGTTTTTTTAGGGGCGCCTGGGTGGCTCAATCAGTTAAGCAGCCGACTTCGGCTCAGGTCACCATCTCACGGTCCGTGAGTTCGAGCCCCGCGTCGGGCTCTGTGCTGACAGCTCAGAGCCTGGAGCCTGTTTCAGATTCTGTGTCTCCCTCTCTGTCGGACCCTCCCCCGTTCATGCTCTGTCTCTCTCTGTCTCAAAAATAAATAAACGTTAAAAAAATTTTTTTTTAAGTTTTTTTAATATTTTATTTATTCTTGAGAGAGAGACAGACAGAGAGACAGAGCATGAGTGAGGGAGGGGCAGAGAGAGAGGAACACAGAATTTGAAGCAGGCTCCAGGCTCTGAGCTGTTAGCACAGAGAGCCTGATGCCGGGCTAGAACTCACAAGCCATGAGATCATGACCTGAGCCAAAGTCAGACGCCCAACCAACTGAGCCACCCAGGCACCCCAAGGCTGTTTTAAGAGCAGCTTAAGGTTCACAAAAGAATTGAGGGGCAGATAAGGAGATTTCCCTTATATCCCCTCCCCTCACACATGGGTAGCCTCTCTCATTGTCAACATTCCCCACCAGAGTAGTACATTTATTATAGTTGATGAACCTGCATTGACACATCATAAACACCCAAAGTGCATAGTTTACATCAGGATTCACTCATGATCTTGTACATTCTATTGGCTTAGACAAATGTATAATGATATGTATCCATCAGTATGGTATTATAAAGAGTATTTTCACTGCCCTAATAATCCTCCATACTCTGCCAATTCATCCCTCCCCCCATCCCTTGGTAACTACTGATGTTTTTACCATTTCCATATTTTGCCTTTTCCAGAATGTCATATAACTAGAATCATACAGTATGTAAACTTTTCAGATTGACTTCTTTTACATAGTAATATGTATTTAAAGTTTCTCCATGTCTTTTCATGGCTTGATGGTTCATTTCTTTATAGTGCTCATAGTGCTCATAGTGCTCATAGAATAATATTCTATTGTCTGGATGTACCAGAGTTTCTTTATTCATTCATGTATTGAAAGACATCTTAATTGCCTCCAGGTTTTAGCAATTAAGAATAAAACTCCTGTAAACATCCATGTGCAGGTTTTTGTACAGACATTAAGTTTTCAGCTCCTTTGGGTAAATATCAAGGAGTGTGATTGCTGGATCATATGGTAAGAACATGCTTAGTTTTGTAAGAAACTGCCAGTCTTTCAAAGTGGCTGTATCATTTTTCATTTCTGACAGCAATAAATGAGAGTTTCCATTGTTCCACATAGTCATCAGTATTTGGTGTTGTCAAGTGTTCTGCATTTTGGCCATTCTAATAGTTGTATAGTGGTATCTTACTGTTTTAATTCGCATTTCCCTGATGACATATCACGTAGAGCATCTTTTCAAATGTTTATTTGCCATTCATACATCTTCTTTGATAAGGACTTTGGCCCATTTTTTCTTAAAGTAGGCTTCATGACCCATGTGGAGCCCAATGTGGGGCTTCAACTCATGACCCTGAGATCAAGACCTGACCTGAGATTGAGTCAGAAGCTGAACTAAGTGATCCGGGTGCACCATGGCCCATTTTTAAATCGGTTCATTTGTTCTCTTATTGTTGAATTTTTTTTTTTTAATTTTTTTTTCAACGTGTATTTATTTTTTTGGGACAGAGAGAGACAGAGCACGAACGGGGGAGGGGCAGAGAGAGAGGGAGACACAGAATCGGAAACAGGCTCCAGGCTCTGAGCCATCAGCCCAGAGCCCGACGCGGGGCTCGAACTCACGGACCGCGAGATCGTGACCTGGCTGAAGTCAGACGCTCAACCGACTGCGCCACCCAGGCGCCCCTCTTATTGTTGAATTTTAAGAGTTCTTTGTATATCTTAGAGAACAGTCATTTATCAGATGAGTGTATTGCAAATTTTTTTCTCCCAATCTGTGTGTCATCTTGTTTTTGGACTCTTTTTCACCAAGCAGAAGATTTTAATTTTAATGAAGTACAATTTATGAGTTATATCCATCATAGATAATGTCTTTGGTGTCATATCTAAGAAGTTATCACTATATCCACGGTCATGTAGGTTTTCTCCTATGTTACTTTCTAGGAGTTTTATATTTTTTCCTTTTACATTTAGGCCTTTGATCCATTTTTAATTAATTTTTGTGAAAAGCATAAAGTCCACGTTTTGATTAGGTGGATTATTTATTTATTTTGCTCATGGACATCCAGTTGTTTTAACACCATTTGTTGAAAAGACTGTCCTTTCTCCTTGTAACTGCCTTTCTCTTTTGTCAAAGATCAGTTTTATGTGGGTCTATTTCTGGGCTCTCTGTTCTGTGCCATTGATCTATGTGCTTTTTGGCTAATACAACAGTCTTGATTACCATAGCTTGAAGCTGAGTAGTGACAGTCCTCCAACTTTGTTCTCCTTCAACATTGTGTTGGTTATTCTGAGTCTTTTTTGTCTCCATATAAACATTAGAATAACTTTGTCAATATCCACAAAATTAATTGCTGGGATTTTGACTGAGACTGTATTGAATCCATAGATGAAGTTGGGAAGACATTTTGACAATATTGAGTCTTCCTATCCATGAACAAGAAATATCTCTCCATTTTGCTAGTTCTTCTTTGATTTCTTCCATCAGAGTTTTGTAGTTTTCCTCATATTGGTTTTGTACATATTTTGTTAGATTTATACTTAAATATTTCATTGGGGGATGCTAATATAAATGGTATTTTTTAATTTTTTAATATTTTATTTTTTAATTTTTTTAATGTTTTTATTTTTGAGAGAGAGAGAGGGAGAGAGAGAGAGAGAGAGAGAGAGAGAAAGAGTGAGAGTGAGGGAGGGACAGAGAGAAAGGGAGACATAGAATCCAAGGCAGGCTTCTGGCTCTGAGCTGTCAGCACAGAGCCTGTTGCGGGGCTTGAACTCATGAACTGTGAGATTATGTTCTGAGCCACAGTCAGACGCTCAACCAACTAAGCCACCCAGGCGCCCATTTCATTTATTTTTGAGAGAGAGAGAGAGAGAGAGAGAGCAAGTGGGTCAGAGACAGGGGGACAGAGGATTCAAAGCAGGCTCTGCACTGACAGCAGCGAGCCCGATGTGGGGCTCAAACCTGTGAATTGTGAGATCTTGACCTGAGCCAAACTCGGATGCTCAAACCAACGAGTCACCTAGGCTCCCCTTTAATATTTCTTTAATGTTTATTTTGTTTTTGAGAGAGAGAGAGAGAAAGAGCATAAGCAAGGGAGTAAAAAGAGGGAGACACAGAATCCAAAGCAGGCTTCAGGCTCAGAGCTGTCAGCGCAGAGCCCAATACGGGGCTTGAGCCCATGAACTGTGAGATCGTTATGTGAGCAGAAGTCAGATACTTAACTGACTGAGCCACCCAGGTACCCTGTATTGTTTTTTATGTCAAATTTCTCTTGTTCATTGCTGGTATATATGGAAGCAGTTGACTTTTGTATATTAAACTTGTAATCTGCAACCTTTCTGTAATCGATTATTAGTTACAGGAGTTATTTTGGTCGATTCTTTTGGATCTTCTACATAGATGATCCTGTCATCCGTAAACAAAGACAATTTTTTCCTTCCTTCCCAATCTATATGCCTTTTATTTCCTCTTTTATCTTATTGCATTATTGCATTAGTTAGAACTTCTAGGATGATGTTGAAAAGGATTGGTTACAAAGGCCATTCTTGTACCTAATCTTACTAGGAAAGCTTTGAGTTTCTCATCATTAAGTATAATGTTATGGCACAAAAACAGACACTCAGATCAATGGAACAGAAGAGGGAACCCTGAAATGGACCCATAAATATATGGCCAACTAACCTTTAACAAAGCAGGAAAGAATAGCCAATGGAATAAAGACAGTCTCTTCAGCAAGTGGTGCTGAAGCGACATGCAGAAGAATGAACCTGGACCACTTTTTTACACCATACACAAAAATAAACTGAAAATGGATGAAAGACCTCAATGTAAGACAGGAAGCCATCAAAATATTCAAGGAAAAAGCAGGCAAAAAACTCTTTGATCTTGGCCACAGTATCTTCTTACTCAACACATATCTGGAGGCAAGGGAAACAAAAGCAAAAACGAACTATTGGGACCTCATCAAAATAAAAATTAGTGAGAGAAAGACAAATATATTGACTTCACTCATATGAGGACTTTAAGAGACAAAACAGATGAACATAAGGGAAGGTAAACAAAACTAGTATAAAAACAGGGAGGAGGACAAAGCGTAAGAGACTCATGGAGAACAAACAGAGGGTACTGGAGGGGTTGTGGGAGCAGGGATGGGCTAGATGGGTAATATACTCCTGAAATCATTATTGCACTATATGCTAACTAATTTGGATGTAAATTAAAAAAAAAATATGGGCGCCTGGGTGGCTCAGTCAGTTAAGCATCTGACTTCAGCTCGGTCATGATCTCACAGTTTGAGATTTCGAGCCCCGCGTCGGCCTCTGTGCTGACAGCTCAGAGCCTGGAGCCTACTTCAGATTCTCTCTCTCTCTCTCTCTCTCTCTCTCTCTCTCTCTCAAAAATAAATGAACATTAAAAAAAGATTAAAAAAATAAAATTAATAAAAAAATGTAACATTATCAGAAGGAAAAAAAAGTATAATGTTATTTGTAGGATTTTTGTAGGCATTTTTATCAAGTTGAGGAAGCTCCCCTCTAAGTTTACTAAGAGATTTTATCATGAATAAGTTTGGATTTTGTCAAATGCTTTTCCTGTATCTATTGATAAGATCATGTGATTCTTTTTAGCCTATTGTTATGATAAATTGCATTATTTTTTATTTTAATTTCAATATAGTTAACATACACTGTTATATTAGTTTCTGGTGTGCAATATAGTGATTCAGCAATTCCATACAACACCCAGTGCTTTTGACAAGTCTACTCCTTAGTTTCCATCACCTATTCCACCCATCCCCCACACCCACCACCCCTCTGGTAACCATCAGTTTGTTCTCTATAGTTAAGAGTCTGTTTCTTGGTTTGTCTCTCTTTTTTTCCTTTGCTCATTTGTTTTGTTTCTTGAGTGAAATCATATGATATTTGTCTTTGTCTGAATGATTTATTTCACTTACATTATGCTCTCTCCATTCGTGTCATTGCAACTGACAAGATTTCATTCTTTTATATGGCTGAATAATATTCCAATGTGTGTGTGTGTGTGTGTGTGTGTGTGTGTGTGTGTATACCATATATATATATACCACATCTTCTTCATCCATTTGTCTATTAGTTGGACCCTTGGGCTGCTTCGATAACTTGGCTGTTGTGAATAATGCTGCCGAAGACATAGGGGCACTTGTGTCCCTTTGAATTGGTATTTTTGTATTTTTTGGGTAAATACCCAGTAGTGCAGTTATTGGATTATAGCGTAGTTCTATTTTTAACTTTTTTAGGAATCTCCATACTGTTTTTCACAGTGGCTGTACCAATTTGCACTCCCATTAACAGTGCAGGAGGATTCCTTTCTCTCCAAATCCTCACCAATACTTGTTGTTTCTTTGTATTAATTAACTTTTGAATATTGAACCACCCTTGCATACTTGGTTTAAATTTTTCTTGGTTGTGGTGTATAATTCTTTGTGTACATTAATGATTTAATTTGTTCATATATTTTTGTATGTTTATTTATTTTGAGAGAGAGAGACAGAGCGTGAGTGGTGGAGGGGCAGAAAGAGAGGGGGAGACACAGAATCAGAAGCTGGCTCCAGTCTCGAGCTGTCAGCACAGAGCCCGATGCGGGGCTTGAACTCACAAACTGCAAGATCATGACCTGAGCTGAAGTCAGACCTTAACCAACTGAGCCACCCAGGCGCCCCAATTTGTTCATATTTTGGTTAGAGTTCTTGTATCCATGTTCATGAGAGACATTGATGTGTGGTTTTCTTATAATGTCTTTGTTTTGGGTATGAAGATAAAAGATATGCTTTATCTTCTGAAAGAGATTGTAGAAATTGGTATAATTTCTTCTTTATATGTTTGGTAGAATTCACCGTTGAACTCATCTGAACCTGGTGCTCTCTATTTTGGAAGGTTATTATTATCGATTCCATTTCCTTAATAGGTATGAGCCTATTCAGATTGTTTATTTTTTGTGTGTGAGTTTTGGCAAATTATGTCTTTCAAAGAACTGGTCCATTGCATATAGGTTATCAAATTTGTTGATAGTTTTTTTTTTTACTATCCTTTTAATGTCCATAGGATCTGTAGTAATAATCTCTCTTTCATATCTTAGTATTATGTGTCTTCTCTCTTTTTTTTTTTTTTTTTTTTGAGGGAGAGAGAGAGAGAGGGCACAGTGAGCGAAGTACAGAGAGAGGGGGAAAGAGAGAGAGATAAGCAGGGCTCACCTGAAGTGGGGCTCATGATTTTTTTTTTTTTTTTTTACCCAGAGCGGGGCACAAGCTCACTGGATGCGGGACTCAAACTCACGAACTGTGAGATCATGACCTGAGCCGAAGTCAGATGCTTAACTGACTGAGCCACCCAGGCACCCTCTCGTTTTTTCTTAATTTGGCCAGACACTTATCTATTTCTTTGATCTCTTCAGAGAACAAGCTTTTGGTTTCATTGATTTTTCTCTATTGACTATTTTGAATTTCATTGGTTTCTGCTCTAATTCTTTTAATCTATTTTCTTCTACTAAATTTGGATTTAATTTGCTCTTCTTTTTTTGGTTTTGTAAAGGGGAAACTTAGATTATTGGTTTTAGATATGTTTTCTCATTATACATTCAATGTTATAAATTTTCCTCTAACCATTGTTTTTGCTCTATCCCACAGATTTTGGTAAGTTGTGTTTCCATTTTCATTTAGTTCAAAATATTTTTTAAAGTTTATCTATTTGAGACAGACAGAGACAGCACAAGCAGGGAAACGACAGAGAGAGGTTAGAGAATCCCACGCACGCTCCATGCTGCTAGTGCAGAGCCCAACCTATGAGATCATGACCTGAGCCAAAACCAAGAGTGGGACACTTAACCGACTGAGCCGCCCAGGCACCCCTAGTTCAAAATATTTTTATATTTTTCTTGAGATTTCTTCTTTGACCAAGTGTTAATTAGAAATGTATCATTTAATTTTCACATATTTGGGGATTTTCTAGTTCTTTTTCTGTTATTGATTTCTAGTTTAATTACATTGTTGTCTAAGGGCAAACATTGTATGATTTATACTCTTTAAATTTGTTAGGGTGTGTTTTATAGCCCAGAATGTGGTCTGTCTTGGTGAGTGATCCATGTGAGCTTGAGAAGAATGTATATTTTACTTTTTTGGATGAAGTAGTCTATAGATGTCAATTATATCCAGTTGATTGATGATGTCTGCCTTAATGCCCCTTACCCATTTAGCTCATCCCCTCACCCACAGCCACTCCAGCAACCCTCAGTTTGTTTTCTGTATTTAAGAGTCTCTTATGTTTTGTCCCCCTCCCTGTTTTTATATTATTTTTGTTTCCCTTCCCTTATGTTCATCTGTTTGGGATCTTAAATTCCACATAATGAGTGCAGTTATCTGATATTTGTCTTTCTCTGACTGACTTCACTTAGCACAATACCCTCTAATTCCATCCACATTGTTGCAAATGGCAAGATTTCATTCTTTTTAATTGCCGAGCAATACTCCATTGTAAATATGTATCACATCTTTTTTTTTTTTTTTAATTTTTTTTTTTCAACGTTTATTTATTTTTGGGACAGAGAGAGACACAGCATGAACGGGGGAGGGGCAGAGAGAGAGGGAGACACAGAATCAGAAACAGGCTCCAGGCTCTGAGCCATCAGCCCAGAGCCCGACGCGGGGCTCGAACTCACGGACCGTGAGATCGTGACCTGGCTGAAGTCGGACGCTTAACCGACTGCGCCACCCAGGCACCCCTGTATCACATCTTTATCCATTCATCTGTCGATGGACATCTGGGCTCTTTCCATACTTTGGCTATCATCAATAGCACTGCTATAAACATTGCGGTGTATGTGCCCCTTTGAAACAGCACACCTATATCCCTCCGATACATACCTAGTAGTGCCAATTGCTGGGTTGTAGGGTAGTTCTATTTTTAACTTTTTGAGGCACTTCCATACTGCCTTCCAGAGTGGCTGCACCAGTTTGCATTCCCATAGTTTGGGAAAATTCTCAATCATTACTGTTTTAAATATTTTTTCTGTTCCTTTCTTTCTTCTTCTTCTGGTATTCCCATTGTGTGTATGTTACATCTTTTATAGTAGTTGACCTATAGTCCTTGGATATTCTGTTCTGTTCTTTTTAGTTTTTATTCTCTGCTTTTCAGTTTTCAAGGATTCTGTTCATATATCCTCTAGCTTAGAGATTTTTTTTCTCAGCCATGTCTAGTGTACTAATAAGCTCATCAAAGGCGTTTTTCTTTCTGTTATAGTGTTTTTCATCTCTAGCAATACTTTTTGGTTCTTTCTTAGGATTTCTATCTCCTTGCTTACATTGCCCAAATGTTTTTACATGCTGTCTAATTTATCCATTAGAGTTATTAGCATATTAATCCTAGATTTAAAAAATGCCCTGTCTGATAATTCCACCATCCTTGCCATGTCTAGTTATGATACTTGGCTCTGTGTCTTCAAATTGTGTTTTTTTTATTTTAACTTTTGGTATGCCTTGTAATTTTTTCTTCATACCATACATGATGTACCGGTTAAAATGAGCTGTGGTAAAGTGGCCTTTAGTAATGTGGTGGTGAGGAGGAATGGGTACATTTTATGGTCCTATGGTTAGGTCTCAGTCTTTTAGTGAGACTATACCCCCTGGACTATGAACTTCACAAGAGTTTTTCAGGTTTTTTTCTCCCCTGTTAGGGGGCAGAATGGCATCTTCTTTCATTTGAACTAATACAGTAGCCTTTCAAATGGTTCACTTAAAAAAAAAAAAAAAGTTCACTTACCATCCATATAGTACTCTATCCCTATTACCTGCTATAACAGTTTCCAGAGGTTTTTCAGGAGAGTATTAGTAAGAATCATTGGGAAAAATTAGATTTGGGAAACTTGAAGGTAAACAAAATTAAATTTTATTTTTGACTTCAGTGTATCATGAACTATGAAGGATCTGAGGGATTTACTCTACTTACAATTGTGCTAATAAGTTAGCCTGCCATGGGTTCATAGATATTGGCAGAAAAAATGATACTCCTGGGTCAGAGTTAAAGAACTTTATTTATTTATTTTTGAATTTTTTTAATGTTTATTTATTTTTGAGAGAGAGACAGAGCATGAGTGAGGGAGGGGGCTGAGGGAGGGAGAGAGGGAGACACAAAATTCAAAGTAGGCTCCAGGCTCTGAGCTGTCAGCGCAGACCCCAACGTGGGGTTCAAACTCACTAGCAATGAGATCATGACCTGAGCCGAAGTCAGATGCTTAACCAACTGAACCACACAGGCACCCCAGGACTTTATTATTCACAGCAACAACGGTCTCTAAATTATCTCCAAAGCACTTTCTTGTACTGTTTCCCCAAGCCCCACTTCCCATGGAACAATGCAGAGAAGGCCAGTGGTTTGCATTATGGGAGAATATCTCCAAGCTTTGGGAAACCCAGATCTTCTATAAGGGTAGAAAGCATGCATGTTCTTTGCTTTGGAGGGGGTCTATCTCTGAGTTTTAAGGGTATACAAATATGCTTGGGCAAATCATCCACAACAAGGGCAGTCAGGTCCTCTGCATGCAATGTATACAGAAATACAAGAAACCTATGAGAATTGTCTCTGAACACAGGACTTCTCATAGACTTTAACATGCTGATATGTTACTCTTTCAGTTCCAACAGTGGGCTGTGATATGCAGAATTTCCCAAATTATTGGACTGTTTAATGGAGGATTTTGGTTAGATTCTATGGAACATACTTTTGGAAATAGTGGCATATAGACTAAAGCCAAAATTCCTTAGTCTTCCATTCATGCCCTCTTTACTCTAAACACATAACTACCTTTCTCATATTTATATTATGTCATACCCTGTCTTGTTTCAGCATCGTTGTTTGCTTCCTACAACATGAAATATCCTTGCTCCCTTTTTCTCCCCTCTTAAAATTCTATTTACCCTTAAAGCCTCATTTCAGATACTCCCTTGCAGCCTTTTCAAATCCTCCAGATGAAATGTAAGTCACCCCTTTTCTTGTGTCGCCATACTATTTTCCTTATATTTCTATCCTACGTGTATCCACGTTCTACATTATAGTAGAATTAGTCCTAGAGTTGTTTGACAGTCCCCCTTAGAATATAGTTACTTAAGAGCAGACCCAACCTCCTGTAGCTATTGTATTAATCACATAATAGATGTTCAGTAAGTAGTAAATAGCTTAATGTTCCCATTTTAAAGTATGTCATTGTGTCATTCTAGTCACAGATCAATAACTCAAAATTAGTACATTTATAAACTGCTATAACCTAAAAGATTAGTGCATTTAGGCTTTATTAGAGCAAAGGAAACAATCTCTAGAGTTTAAGAAATTGCTTTCTAATTGTCTACTATTCAAACTGGGATTGTTTTAGAAATTAAAAATTGTAATTCCATTTATTTTAACAATATACACAAAGAATTTTTGTTAGTGATTTGTAAAGATACAAAACTAATTTTCTTTTACATCAGATAGCTTTCATATTGATGCTCATTTTATTTTTTTATTATTTTTTTCGATGCTCATTTTAGGGCTATATTTAGAGTTGGTGGTATAAGGATATAAGTATGTCCATCTGTGGAAGAAATTTAAATCTTTCTCCAAATAGTAGTGTCACTTGCCACTATAAGTGGGAAAATATATATAACATATAATGTACTATCTTTACCAATCTTAAATGTACTGTTCAATAGTGTTAAATAACACATTGTTGTGCAACCGATCTCCAGAAGTCTTTTCATTTTATAAAACTGAAATTCTTTACATATTAAATAATTCCCTATTCCCTCTTGCCCAGCCCCTGGCAACTACCATTCTTTCTATTTTCAGTCGCTTTGAATTTGACTACTGTATGTACCTCACATAAATGTAATCATACAGTATTTGTCTTTTTGTAATAAGCTGTATTTCACTCAGCATTATGTCCTCAAAGTTTATACATGTTGTAGCATGTGTCAGAATTTTTTTTCTTTTTTGAGGCTGACTGATGTTCCATTGTATGTATATAGCATATTTTATTTATGTATTAATCTGGTGATGGACACTTGAGTTGCTTCCATCTTTTGGCTATTGTGAATAATGCTGCTGTGAACGTAAGTGTACAAACATCTCTTCGAGACCCTGATTTCAATTCTTTTAGATACATGCACCTAGAATTGAAATTCCTCTAATGGTAGTTCTATTTTTAGGTTTTTAAGGAACTTTCATACTGTTTTCCATGGTGACTGCACCATTTTGTATTCCCACCAACAGTACACACAGGTTCCAGTTTCTTTACATCCTCATCAACACTTATTTTCTAGTTGTTTGGTTTGGTTTGGTTTGGTTTGGTATGGTAGTAGCCATTCTAATGGGCATAGTTTCATTATAGTTTTGATTTATCTTTCCCTAATGATTAGTGATATAGAGCATCTTTTCATGTGTTTGTTGCCCAGTTGTTTCTCTTTTTTGGACAAACATCTGTTCAAATCCTGTGCCCAGTTGTTTTTTTTTTTCTCTGCCCAGTTTTTAATCTGTTTGGGTTTTTTGTTGTTGACTTGTAGTTCTTTGTATATTGTAGGTATTAACCTTTTATCAGATAATATGATTTGCAGATATTTTCTCCCATTCTGTAGATTGCCTTTTCACTCTATCGATTGTGTCTTTGGTCTACAAGATATTTTAAAAGGGGTGATTTGGCATAAAGATGTTATACTACTAATTATGGAAATACAAGTTACAATAACGGTGATGTATAATGTTTACCTATTATATGAGGTTTTGACAAGACTTTGCAGAAATAGATAGATACCTTCCTACATTGGTGGGTAAAAGTACAAATTGGTACAGCCACTTTGGAAAGCAAATGGACTCTATGCATTTTAATTTAAAACTTTTCTATCCTGTGACCTAACAAGTCCATTTCTATAGAAAACCTCTCACAAGTATACAGGGAGGTAAGTATATGGCTGTTCATTGCAACATTATGTATAATTGGAAAAAAAACTAAAAGTTTAACAATAGCATAGTTACTTAATAATCTATAAGAGTGAGGTTGAGGGGCACCTGGTTTCAGTTTGGGTCATGGTCTCACAGTTTGTGAGTTTAAGTCCCACATCAGACTCCATGCTGGCAGTGCAGAGCCTGCTTGGATTCTCTCTCTCTCTCCCTCTCTCTCTGCGCCCCCCCCCCCACCCCCGCGCTCATGCTCTTAATTTCTCTCTCTCAAAATAAATAAACTTAAAAAAAAAAAGAAAGGCCAGCACTGCTCCCCCAGGGCGGCACGGGACAAGGGCTACCTGGAAGGCGCTCATCTTGGTTCTGGGGAGAGTTTGAGTTTGCATGGGACAGAGACACATGCAGGTATGGCTGTAAACTTAATTCCCAGCCCCTTTCAAGCCTTGCGCTGGCTGGGTGGCTGGTGGCTGGGTGCTGGCTGCATGGCAAAAGGCAGGTCGCGTCTCTCCGTTTGCCCCTGAAAGAGAGGTAGCTGCATCTCAGTCTCCTTAACATGCCACCTGACTTGAGGACCCTGCAATTCAAAGCATATACTGGGTGACGACGGCTCTACGCCCAGGTCACGGCTGGGCTTTTTTGCCAGGTTCTTGCCAGAAAGGGTTTGGGTTTCATTGATCCACCAGTAAATACGGGCTTCTGCTGAAGTTTGCTCCCTTGCCAATTTAAGTACATTTCTTAATTTTGTTACCTGGTACAAAATAGGTGCTTAATAAAACTTGGTTAAAAGAATGAAAAAAAAAAAGAAAAAAGAAAGAGGTTGATATATATGTACTATCATGGATAGATCCCTCAAACATGGCTGCATAGAAAGCAAATTGCAGAATATGATAGTTAATATGATACCATTTGTGTTAAAGTGGATACAAAGCAATATTTGTGTTTTCTGTGGTATACACACACATATATGAATAAATTCAAAAAGGTTTAGAAATAATAATAGTGGCTGCTAGAATTGTTGGTCCTTATAACCCTGTAAACTTTTTTTTTAATTTTATAGAGGAAATAGATTCATATATTACCTGTATTTTTAGACATTTTTTTATGAATCCAAAAGTGATATAGTTAACTATTGAATATTTTGGCCTAGGGGTGCCTGGCTGGCTCAGTTGGAAGAGTATGCAACTCTTGATCTCAGGGTCATGAGTTTGAGCTCTGTGTTGGGTGTAGAGATTACATACATATATACATACATAAAAATTAAAAAGAAAAAGACTTTGGCCTAAAATTTGGGCAACAGTTTGATGGAGTGAAAACTGTCCAGGGTCTAGTTCTTAGCTTTTCAATTTTTTTTAAGTTTGTTTATTTTTGAGAGAGACAGAGACAGAGCATGAGTAGGGGAGGGGCAGAGAGAGAGGGAGACACAGAATCTGAAGCAGGCTCCAGGCTCCGAGCTGTCAGCACAGAGCCTGATGTGGGGCTCAAGCTCACCCACTGTAAGTTCATGACATGAGCTGAAGTCGGACACTTAACCAACTGAGCCGCCCAGGCGCCCCAAGGTTCTTAGCTTTTCAAATTGAGAAATTGAATTTTAACAATGTAGCCAGAATTTACCGAGTTCTGGAGACTGTGCACACTCACATGGATGTTGGTAAATAAGGGACTAATCTATTAATTCATTAATTTGCCATATTATATTGCCAAGGAGACCAAATAATCATATCGACTAATCACTATACTTTTCTTCCTTATGGGAAAGTCTAAAAAATTACTATTAGAGGGTTCTATTGTGAGTATAGAATCAAAGCAAGGGAGTTCGATTATTTTATTGGCTGATGTCTTTAAATTATAGTTGTCTTATACAAGCTAATCTCCATTATTGGATTACCTGTTGAGGGACCTGAATGTTTGCATCAGTTGGTCAGCATCTTTTCCCTGGACTCACTCAGACTTTGTATTTTCCACAAATACAGTTATATCACATCAGGAAAGATACAATGCAGATGAGTCAGTCATGGTTTCTTTACCTTAGCAATTCCAATGTTGTTTTCTTTAAGCATACCATCGTCTCATTATAGAGAATAGAAAAATGTGATGCTTATCAGTAAACATTTATGAACCTTTTAGAATTAACTGTTTTTGCATATGACTACCATTTTGATGGTTTTCACTGCAGTGTTATGTATGTATGTACGTATGTATGTATGTATGTATATATTTCATTGCAGTTTTAGAGCACTGTCTTGTTTTCTCCAGATTGAGAATGTACTCTATTTGGAGCTTAGTCCAGCTACATAAGGCAATTTTAGTTCTCACAAATGTATTATTTTTGCATAATTTCTGAACAGATGAAAATGTTTGTGATATATGAGATTTTCCATTCTAAAGTAGAAAGTATAGACTACTTAGCTAGGAATTAATATTTGGTCAGTAAAGTGTACTAATTAATTAAGGTCACAGGCCGCCTTGGATTTGAATCCTGACTCCACCGCTTACCACTTTCCTTAAGATGTCTAAATTTCAAGAAAATATTTGCTGTTAAGATTATTTTCTTGATAACTTATATTTTCATGGACTTCTTTTTATTCAGCTAAACATGAATTCAGCTCCAACTTTCATCAACTTTCCTGCAAAAGGGAAACCCAAACGAGGTGATACATATGAGTTGCAGGTGCGTGGTTTTTCAGCTGAACAGATTGCCCGGTGGATTGCTGACAGAACTGATGTCAATGTAAGTTTCCCTACTTTGTAGAAAGTTACTTTGCCATTATCCACTTCAAGTCTTACGGGAGGTCCTAATTGGTCTCCTCCCCATATCACTGAAGTGGTAATAGTTCATTAGCCCCTTCAAAAGTAGCATTTAACAGAATCATCCTGATGAAAGAGTGAAATTATAAAACATCTTCTATCACCTTCTTGAATTCAGTATGGAAACCACTCCTTTGACCTCATTAAGTCCATGGACTATCTAGTGATACTTGGCAAATACATCTTAATCTTTATTTATTTTTGAGAGAGAGACAGCGTGTGAGCAGGGGAGGAGCAGAGACAGAGGGAGACACAGAATTGGAAGTAGGCTCCAGGCTCCGAGCTGTCAGCACAGAGCCCAATGCGGGGCTCAAACTCACGAACCGTGAGATCGTGACCTGAGCCGAAGTTGGACGCTCAACCGTTGACTGAGCCACCCAGGCATCCCAACTTGGCAAATACATCTTAATCTAAAAGATGTTATGTTGTAAGCAGAATGTTGTACTTATCCCATCCCATTTTAGGATATACTATAGACTATTTTGATTAGGATGAAAAGAAAAGAAGTGTAATTTTTCCTGAAAGAATTTGAAATAATTTTTAAAAAAATTTTGGGGCGCCTGGGTGGCGCAGTTGGTTAAGCGTCCGACTTCAGCCAGGTCACGATCTCGCGGTCCGTGAGTTCGAGCCCCGCGTCAGGCTCTGGGCTGATGGCTCAGAGCCTGGAGCCTGCTTCCGATTCTGTTTCTCCCTCTCTCTCTGCCCCTCCCCTGTTCATGCTCTGTCTCTCTCTGTCCCAAAAATAAATAAAAACGTTGGAAAAAAAATTTTTTTTTTTAATTTTTATTGGGGCGCCTGGGTGGCTCAGTCGGTTAAGCATCCAACTTCAGCTTAGGTCACGATCTCACAGTATGTGAGTTTGAGCCCTGCATCGGGCTCTGTGCTGACAGCTCAGAGTCTGGAGCCCGCTTTGGATTCTGTGTCTCCTTCTCTCTCTGCCCTTCCCCCACTTGTGCCTTGTCTTTCTCTCAAAAATAAATAAACATTAAAAAAATTTTTTTTAACATCCAGTTAGTTAACATACAGTATAATGTTAGTTTCACATGTGAAATATGATTCACCACTTTCATACAACACCCAGTGCTCATCACAACAATAACCACACTAATTTTTATTGCTTTCATTTCAAATCAGTTTGACCTATATAATTAACAAATAAATTTCATACTTTAAAACATTTTTCTTTCCTTTCCATTAGATTAGAGTAATTAGACCTCCAAATTATGCTGGTCCTCTTATGTTGGGATTGCTTTTGGCTGTTATTGGTGGACTCGTATATCTTCGAAGAAGCAATATGGAATTTCTCTTCAATAAGACTGGATGGGCTTTTGCAGCCTTGGTAAGTAAATTTAGAACAAAAATTGTTTGCATACAATATAGTATAGTTAGGTAGCATTAAGTTTATTTCTTCCCTGTGAGAAGAGATTTTATATGTTTTTATTTCATGCCTTAAAATCAGTTTCTTTCCTCCATTATCTCATTAGGATGGCCAGGGTTTGGAGAAACTCATACTCAGTTTTTATTCACCCCTATGAAAATATGCATTTCTTTTGGAAATGCTCTTTTTTTCTAATTTTCTTCTGTATTAAAAAATTTTTTAATGTTGGGGCACCTGAGTGGCTCAGTCGGTTAGGTGTCCGACTTCAGCTCGGGTCGTGATCTCGTGGTTCGTGAGTTCGAGCCCCGTGTTGGGCTCTGTGCTAATAGCACAGAGCCTGGAGCCTGCTTTGGATTCTGTGTCTCCCTCTCTATCTGCCCTTCTTCCGCTCTTGCTTGCTCTCTCTCTCTCTCTCTCAAAAAATTTTTTAATTTTTATTTGAGAGAGCACCAGCAGGTGAGGGGCAGAGAGAGAGGGAGAGAAAGAGAGAAGGAGAGAGAGAAAGAATCCCAAGCAGACTCTGGGTTGCCAGCGCAGAGCCTGACACGGGGCTTGAACTCCCAAACTGAACCATGAGATCATGACCTGAGCGGAAACAAAGAGCCAGACACTCAACCAGACTGAGCCACCCAGGTGCCCCCCTTTGAAAATATTCTAAAAGACTTTTCAGTTTTCAATTGTGAAACTTGTGTCAGCTTATTTATAATTTTAAAATATGGTTTTCCTTTCAGAATAACTATTATTGGTTCTTGTGAAATACAAGACTTAATCAAAAATCATTTATCTGAAAAAATTTTGTTAACATATTACTTAAGCAGACACACTTTTCATAAACCTGTTAATCAGTGTGGGAGCAGCTGCACCATGTTGTATAAGTATTTCATTATTTTTTGTTTTTTAGTGTTTTGTGCTTGCTATGACATCAGGTCAAATGTGGAACCATATAAGAGGACCACCGTATGCTCATAAGAATCCCCACACAGGACATGTGGTAAGGGAAGTCTGGAATTTCTTTCCATTGTATACCAAAGTTAACCTTAATAATTATTTTGTGACATCATTGCCAGGATGTGAAGGACCTAGGTTTAGTTTTTACCTTTTAATTTCTCTGATACTGAGCTTCAATTACTGAAAAGTTCTCTTAAAAGTAGAAAGTTCCTAAAAAACAAAAAAAGTGGAAAGTTCCTTATCCCATTTGGTGAGTCCTTTTGACTAGGCTGACTATGAAAGTCAGACTTGAACTAAATAGAATAATTGGTCTAGTATTTGAGCATGTACCGTTTCTAGGCACTGTGCTAAGTATTATAGTGATAAAGAAGAAAAGCAGTCTTTGTCTTCATGAAGTTTACATTATTGTACCTCATGGTCTTGTACACTGAAATACTAGTTTTCTCATATGTTCTGTTGTTGAAAACATAGTATAAGTACAATGAAAAGGCAAATGAATAAAAACACAGAAATAATGTTTATTTTGTCCAAATTACTTATTGATGAATACCACAGATCCAGTGCTGGTATACATCAGGTAAATTAATAATTTCATAGGAATTGAAAATAGCCCATTTTAGGATTAGAATACCAAAAGTTAATGTATGTTTAAAGATTTAATTTTGTCTTTTTTCCCCCCAGAATTATATCCATGGAAGCAGCCAAGCCCAGTTTGTAGCTGAAACACATATTGTTCTTCTGTTTAGTATCCTCTTTATAATAAGTCCTTGGTACTACATTTTAATTTGTCTGTTTGCTCACATTCTAGTATTTTGTCTACAGTGTTTGGTTGAGGCTGCTCTCTTATTTTTTTGTTTATTTATTTATTTTGAGAGAGAAACAGCACAATTGGGAGAGGAACAGAGAGGGAGGGAGAGAGGAAGAATCCCAAGCAGGCTCTGTCGGTGAAGAGCCTGTCGTGGGGCTTGAACTCAGGAACCGTGAGACCATGACCTGAGCCTACATCAAGAGCCAGATGCTTAAATGACTGAGCCACCCAGGCACCCTGAGGCTGCTCTCTTATTAATGCAAGTTTTAATATCTTTGGAATCATATTTCTGTGCCATCTATCTTAGCGCAGAGACAAACCTGCAGTCTGATAGAGCCAGGTTTATTGATCACTGATTCAAGGGAGATTGCACATCAGAAGAATCATGTGACATCTTACCTAAGGAAAGATAGAGTTATTATAAAATTTGAAGGAAGGGTGAAGCTTAAGTGAAATGTAAAGGAAGCAATGTTTTTGATAAACTTAAAGGAAAGCCAGGCTAAATGTAAAGGGATTAGTATCAAGTTTGGACTGTGAAGTGGACACAGGATTCTGTTTCCTAAAAACTATACAGAGTTCAGATAAATGTGGGAGTTTGTCTTCACAAACTCTTTATTTGAAGCTTTATTTAGTTGTAAATTGAGGCTACTTAGAAATTGTACATTAGGGCACCTGGGTGGCTCAGTTGGTTAAGCATCTGACTCTTTAATTCAGCTCAGGTCATGATCCCAGGGTCATGGGATTAAGCCCCATGTCTGGCTCCGTGCTGACATGGAGCCTGCTTAAGACTCTCTCTCTGCCCCTCATCCCCTACTTGCGTGTGCTCTCTCCCTCTGAAATAAGAGAAGAAATTGTACATTTAGTGACTTAGATCCTCCAGGCAAGAATGGATTGTTACCTTACTGATATAATTTAAATCAGTGTATGATTTTAGAGAACAGTGTTCATCATTTAGTAAAAAACAGTAGTTACTCAAAGACAGAGGTTATTTTGGCATTTTATAGCTGCAGCACGTCCTAGGTAGAAATATTATTTCCTGTGAACTTCGTAGCTGCTTTTTGTATGTTGTCCCATTCTTTTGAATGGCAGGGCAGATTTTTACTTTCTCACATCTGAAAATTTCAGTCTCAACAGTAACAGACAGGTCAGTGTCTAAATTTCATAGTATTACTGAACACAGTTTACCCCCCACCCCACGAATATACAAGCAGTGACTCTGCAGAACAAATCAACAAGGTAAACAAATGTAATGTTCCTAGAGTTGTGCTTCTTGGCCAAGGGGTCCTGACATTGACATTAGAGTCAGTTGTAGCCCAGGCTGTTAGAGAAAACTGCCCAGTGGCTTGATGGTAAGGTCTCATCTCATAATCTAAAGAATTTAGAGGTCATCTAGTTCAACACTTACTCTGTTGACAATGGATTATACTAAGAACTGGCTAAGAAATTTGAAGGTGATTACAATCAATATGAGTAATTTAATCCCTTAAAAATTTTTTTCTGATTATAAAAGCAATACAAGTTAATTAAAAGATATTTAGAAAATAAAAAGAAGTGTAAAGAAAAAATCAAAACCCTTGTAAATACCCCCTTTAGTCAATCTTTGTAAATCGTTCCCCATTTTATTGTACTTTATCAGTGATTTATTTACTAGAGATACGTGAAGGGAAACATTCTGGAAAAAATTTAAGCTTTCGGTTTTAATTGAAGGACATTTGGGAAAATGATATTTTCTCAAAACAGTGTTCATGTATAATATGGAAAACAAATCTGCTTAAAATCCAGTTCAGAGCCAGGAAAGTTCATCTGTTCAGCCATGGAATGGTGAGCTAAAAAAATTAATGATAAACACCTATTCCTTATGATAAGAAAGAAGATCGCAAGAAAAATATGATCCAAACCATGTTTCTTTCAAACCCTAAAATTTATTTTTTATTCAATTTATTTTTTTATTCTTTTAACATTTTTTATTCAGTTTATTTAAACTAAAAAAGTTCACCCATTTCTCCCACCCCTTACTTCCCTTCTCTAGTAACCACCAGTCTGTTCTCTGTATCCATGAATGCTTGCAGGCATGTGTGTATATACAATTTATTTTTAGATTCCACATATAAGAGACGATACAACTTTGTCTTTCTCTTTCCTATTTCAAATTATTTGAAAATTTAATTTGAAAATGCTTGTTTATGGTTTGGTGTATTAACAAATTACTATACCTTGGAAATTTTTCAGTGTCTCAAAATGGTCTCAATTAATGATATTTTGAAACTGAATAGTGTAGCAAAATGGCAGATAAAATTATACAATATTAAGTGATTTGTGGTTTGTTGGTGTTCTAGCTTTGTCCTAACTTTTTTTCCAAAAAAATTTATTTCTTCTTCATTGTTGAAGGGTATTTTACAGGTATAGATTTCTAGATTTCTTTAAGCACTTTGGAAATGTTATTCCATTGTATTTTACTTATGTAGTTGCTGTGAAAAAGTTAGATTTAATTCTTATTATTGTTCTTTGAAGGCAGTGTGTCTTTCTCTGATGGATTTTAAGACTTTTTTCCTAATGTTTTTATTTGTATTCCTCCTGTTTTCTGGGTTGCAGAACTTCCTCAATCTGTGGGTCAGTACCCTTCATTCTTTTTTTTTTTAATTTTTTTAATGTTTATTTATTTTTGAGACAGAGAGAGACAGAGCATGAATGGGGGAGGGTCAGAGAGAGGGAGACACAGAATCTGAAACAGGCTCCAGGCTCTGAGCTGTCAGCACAGAGCCCGATGCGGGGCTCGAACTCACAGACCGCGAGATCATGACCTGAGCCGAAGTCGGCCGCTTAACCGACTGAGCCACCCAGGCCCCCCCCTTCATTCATTTTGAAAAATGTTTTAGTTAATGTCTCTTCAATGTTTTTCTCCCATTTTCTCCATCCTCTCCATCCATGGCTTTCAACTTGAGAGCCTGGTCTATGAACCATGTCACTCTGGTAGAACCTGGACCTTAATCATGGTCTCTTTAACATTGTAGACTGTCAAAATTCTCTCCTAAGCTTGTCCTTAGTTTTTAAGTATAATTATATAAGAAGTTTAAGAAATAGGAATAGTCTTACCTTTTTCTTCTGCCTAAAGGTTAAACATTACTTAAAGCTTCACATACATTTGGAACAGATTGCAAGCCTGTTGAAAGATAGCATTTTTTTCCTTTCCAAGTTTTTGTTTAAATTCTAGTTAGTTAACATATAGTGTAAATTTAGTTTCAGGTGTAGAATTTAGTAACTCAACTATTACATACAACACTGGGTGTTCATCACAAGTGCCCTCCTTCTTAATCCCCATCACCTGTTTAACCCATTCCCCCACCCACCTCCCTCTGGTAACCATCAGTTTGCTCTCTATAGTTAAGAGCCTGTTTCTTTGTTTGCCTCTCATTTCCCCCCCTCTTATGTTCATTTGTTTTGTTTCTTAAATTACACATATGAGTGAAATCACATGGTATTTGTCTTTCTCTGAGTGATGTAATTTGCTTAGCATAATACCTTCTTCCACCTCCATCCACATCATTGCAAATGGCAAGATTTCATTCCTTTTTTATGGCTGAGTAATATTCTATTCCCTCTCTATATCTATATATCTCTATCTCTATCTCTATCTCTATCTCTATCTCTGTCTCATCTATATCTCTCACATCTTTTTTATCCATTCATCTGTTGATGGACATTTGGGCTCTTTCCACAATTTGGCTATTGTTGATAATGCTGCTATAAACATTGGAGGGCATGTATCCCTTTAAATGTGTAATTTTGTATCCTTTTGGTAAATTCCTACTAGTGCAATTGCTGGATCATAGGGTAGTTCTATTTTTAACTTTTTGAAGAGCCTCCATACTGTTTTCCACAGTGGTTTCACCAGTTTGCATTCCTACCAAGAGTGTAAGAGGGTTCCCCTTTCTCCACATCCTTGCCAACACCTGTTGTTTCCTGTGTTGTTAATTTTAGACATTCTAACTGGTGTGAGGTGGTATCTCATTGTGGTTTTGATTTGTATTTCCCTGATGATCAGTGAAATTGAGTATCTTTTCATGTGTCTGTTAGCCATCTGTACATCTTCTTTGGAGAAGTGTCTATTCATGTCTTCTGCCCAGTTTTTAACTGAATTATTTGTTTTTTGGGTGTTGAGTTTTGTAAGTTCTTCATATATTTTGGATACTAACTCTTTATCAGATATGTCATTTGCAAATATCTTCTTCTGTTCTGTCGGTTGCCTTTTAGTTTTGTTGATTATTTGCTTCACTGTGCAGAAGCTTTTTATTTTGATGAAGTCACAATAGTTTCTATTTGGAAATACAGCATTTTTTGTAAATTTGGTTAATAGAATGCAAAATGGGAAATTTTTTTCAGTGAGATATTTATTTTTCCTTTATTTTGTTTCAGCTTTTTTGGTAGTGGTTAGGAAGGTGTGAGTGATGTTTTCTGAGCAATTACTTTGCTAAATGTTATGAATGCATGATTTATCTAAGGAACTTACAGTATTGGGACAAACAGATGTGTACAGATTACAAGACAGTACTTTAAATACTGTGTAATAAGGTGTGATGGTGAGACCATGAATGAAGTTATTTAACTTTGTTAGCAGTAGGGAATTTTATGGGAGACTGAAAATCCCTTATTTTTTTAATGGACACAAAGCCTAAAAACTCAAAAGTTACCATGTGATAAGAACTAATAGAATGAGACCACTACTAACTAGTAATTATGAGTTTGGAAAATATCCACATATTATCATTATTTTAGTATTGTATAATTTACTACATGATTAATAAAGCAATCTGTATGAATTGAGTGATCTACTAAAAGCAACTTTTAAAATAACATTTTAAACTTTTTAATTTGAATTATATTCATGCAGAAATGTTCACAATTTATAAGTGCAGTGTACAGTTTGATAAATTTTCACAAAATGAACAAAACTGGGTGTAACCACCACCCAGTTGATGAAATAAAATTTTACTCACAACCCAAAGCCTCCTCCATCTCATCACCTCCTCCAGATTGCTACCTCCCCACCCAAAGGTAACTACTATCCTGACAGCTAACAATGTGGATCAGTTTTGCTTATTTTTTAACTTTACACAAATGGAATTATACATTAAATATATTTGAATGTAAAAAATAAAACAGCAGATAAGAAAAATTTCATCCATGATCTTAAACCCTAATATTAAAATCTAGGTTTATTTTTGCATATCCTCTTGCATTCTTTGCTTATTTGTATTTTTTTGAGGGGGTGCTCCTTTTTTTGTAGTTATAGACATACTTTGTATGCAGTTTGGTTTAATATATCACAAGCATTTTCTGTATCATTGTTGGCCTTTATAGTTATAAACGTTGCATGAGAATTACAGAGAAATAAGAAAATACAGGCAAAGAAAAATAGTGATCATTCTTAATATTTATATAATATGTATAATTCAGTTATTCTCCTATTGTTGAACATTGCAACGAGTGTTTACTTGGATATAAACATAATTTGGCAGGGACGTCTCGGTGGCTCAGTTGGTTAAGTGTCCAACTTCGACTCGGGTCACGATCTCATGGTTTGTGGGTTGGAGCCCCGCGTTGGGCTCTATGCTGACAGCTCAGAACCTGGAGCCTACTTTGTATTCTATGTCTCCCTCTCTCTCTGCCCCTACCCCACTCATGCATACTCTCTCTCAAAAATAAACATTAAAAAAATAAATATAAGATAATTTGACATATCTCCAAATTCTCAGAAGTAAGATTTGAAGCAAAGTGTACAAATCTTTCTATTGTTCTTGATGTTTTGTCTAAATTATTTTCCAAAATAATTTTACTGAAAAAAAGGGAAGGAGGATTGCTGCCAGAATATGTGCACTGATAGCCCTGACAAGTTCTAAGTATTATTATGTATTCTCACATTTTTTCTTTAAAGTTTATTCATTTATTATTTCTGAGAGAGACAGTGTGAGAGTGCATGCACAAGTGCACTAATGAACTGTGAGATCGTCCGTCACCTGAGCCCAAGTCTGAGGTCTTAACTGACTGAGCCACCCAGGTCCCCCTGTTTTCTCACTTTTTTAAACTGCTAATTCAATAGGCAAAGAAATTGTATGTCATTGCTTAAATTACCTCGGATAATAATAATTCAAAGTACGTAATTTAAACATTTTTCCACAATTTTATAATTATGCCTCATTTTATGCAAGTGTCTTTGCCTTCATCATATATAATATACTTTAGTTCTCCTAGTTCTTTAAAAAAAATTTTAATGTTTATTTTATTTATTTATTTTTTTTAATTTTTTTTTTCAACGTTTATTTATTTTTGGGACAGAGAGAGACAGAGTATGAACGGGGGAGGGGCAGAGAGAG
Organism: Leopardus geoffroyi; assembly: GCF_018350155.1. Classification (NCBI taxonomy): domain Eukaryota; kingdom Metazoa; phylum Chordata; class Mammalia; order Carnivora; family Felidae; genus Leopardus; species Leopardus geoffroyi. The sequence continues at coordinate 63,430,692 of NC_059343.1, read as the reverse complement.
AGGGAGGCACAGAATCGGAAACAGGCTCCAGGCTCTGAGCCATCAGCCCAGAGCCTGACGCGGGGCTCGAACTCATGGACCGCGAGATCGTGACCTGGCTGAAGTCGGACGCTTAACCGACTGCGCCACCCAGGCGCCCCTAATGTTTATTTTTAAGAGAGAGACAGAGCGTGAGTGGGGGAGGGCAGAGAGAGAGGGAGACAGAATCAGAAGCAGGCTCCAGGCTCCGAGCTACAGAGCCCAATGCGGAGCTCAAACTCATGAACCACAAGATCATGACTTGAGCCGCAGTTGGACGCTTAACCAATTGAGCCACCCAGGCGCCCCACTGCTAGCTCATTTTATAGCCCAGTTCTTATGTGTTATAAAATACTACTTTCTCTAATTTCTATTCAGTTCTCCCATAGTAACATTTAATCATGATTAGGTAATTATTTATTATTTGTTTCATCACTTATATATCCCACTAGAAAGTAAACTTGTCCAAAGAATGGTCTATATTTTGTTCAACTTTTTAAAAATATTTTCTTTAATCTTCATTTATTTTTGAGGGGAGAGAGAGATACAGAGTGTGAACAGGGGAGGGGCAGAGAGAGAGAGGGAGACACAGAATCCGAAGCAGGCTCCAGGCTCTGAGCTGTCAGCACAGAGCCCAATATGGGGCTCGAACCCACGAGCTGTGAGATCATGACCTGAGCTTAAGTCGGACACTCAACTGACTGAGCCACCCAGGCGCCCTAATTTTGTCCAACTTTTAACTCCCAACATCTAGAAGCACCTGCCATATAATAGGCAGTGTCAGTAAAAGTTTGTCAATAAATGATATGAATCAATAAATGAAATGAAACAATACATATGGAAGTACATCACAGCTCTTGATAACTGAGAACAGCACACAAAGACCTTGGCGGTATATTGCAAGATGGAAAGCTTATTTAAAGAAAATACATATAGACCATGATACAAAACAAACCATTCCGAAAGCAAAAGTCTCAGCCATTAATCAAGAGTGCCTTCTAACCAAAGCCTACAGAAATGATCAGTCTTTTCATGTATCTGGGTATAAAGAACCTTAGAAAAAATAATCATTGCAGAATACTACTTGTCTAAGCAACTAAAAGCATGATGAATGGGCATAATGCCTAAAAAAAGGCTATTGAGAGAGAGTGCAAGACCATAGTGAAGGGATGAATAGACAAACTATAGAGCCAATGATAAATTCAGGCTTTACCTGAACACCTATTTTTTCCCTTTCTTCTTAATCATACCCACATGTGGTAGCCTACAATGTGTATGTGTGTATGTGTAATTAATTTGGGCATTTTTTTTTAAGTTTATTTATTTTGAGGAGAGAGAGAGAGAGAGAGCACTAGAGGGGGAAGGGCAGAGAGAAAAAGAATCCCAAGCCGGCTTTGAGCAATCAGCGCAGAGCCTGACATGGGGTTCAAACTCACAAAGCTGTGAGATCATGACCTGAGATGAAATCAAGAGTGGACTGCTTAACTGACAGAGCCACACAGGCATCCCTGATATGGGCTTTAAGAAAAAGTTTTTTGATGTTTAATTTATTTTTGAGAGACACAGACAGAGTGCCGAGTGGGGAAGGGACAGAGAGAGGGAGATACAGAATCCGAAGCAGGCGTCAGCTTCTGAGCTGTCAGCACAGAGCCTGACACAGGGCTCAAACCCATGAACTGTGAGATCATGACCTTGGTGATTTGGGCATTTTTAACTGCTGTTTGTATTTACCAAACTGCAGGGTAAATTTCTCTTTTCTATTAGAACACATTATATTTGCTTTAAAATTCAATTTTGCTTATTTTAGCAGTTAACCATCCCATGTGTAACCTATTTTCATGAGTAGGTATATTTTGTATTTATGTAGCTTTTATATTAAGCTGAATAAAATTGAGGTGATGACATACAGGATTTTCTTTTTTTTTTTTCATTAGACTATGTCAAGCTGAGTTTAGTAGTAATTTGTGCTTTAACAGTTAATTGTTGAAATTCTGGAGAATTTTTGAAAAGTTATTTTTTAAATAAAAATTAGTTGCTATTCTCTCCAAATGGTGTACATTTCAAGTGTTTTCAATTTGGGAGGGTGGTTGAATAATCATAAAGGATATTTATGTTTTAAAATGTATACAAGGTTGTGGGTGCCTGGGTGGCTCAGGTGGTTGAATGTCAACTCTTGATTTCAGCTCAGGTCATGATCTCTTGGTTCATGAGATCAAGCCCTGCATCGGGCTCTGCACTGGCAGCATGGAACCTGCTTGGGATTCTCTCTCTCTGTCCCTCCTTTGTTCAAGTTCTTTCTCTCTCTTTCAAAATAAATAAACATTAAAATAAATAATAAATAAAACATATACAAGGATGGAGCAATAGTTGCCAGAATGTCCAGAAAGGTTATATCAAAGTACCATGTCAGGAAAACTCATATTTCATTTGTGAGTTATTGTGGGATATTTGTTGAAAATACTAGTTTTTATTTGTACAAATGAAGTAATTTTCCAACCTTAATATTTTTATTATATCTTCATAGTAAATAATTGCCATTCTGTATAGATACAAGATTACGTATTTTAGTTTTTGGTAATTGAAATTTGAAGGTTTGTATGTTCATTGTAATTTTCTTCATGAAATAATAAGAATATTAAAGTAGTATGTCTTTGTATGAATTTCTCCTTAAACAATTTTTCTAAGATGGTGGGGTTACCTTAGGGATGGTGCTCTTATGTGAAGCTGCTACCTCTGACATGGATATTGGAAAGCGAAAGAGTAAGTTATATCATATGCCAAAATGTAACAATTATACCTTTACTTTTTATTTAATTTTTATTTTGTGTTATTAAAATATAGTTGGCATATAATGTTACATAACAATTCTGCTTTTAATATAGAAAAAAGAATGTCCTCTTAATCACTTCCTCTCTTAGATATAAGTGTGTTGTTTTACTTCTTAATTATTTTAAAAGTAACATACACTTAATGTAGAAAATGTGAAGGGAAATCAGAGTGTGAAACATTTGGGGGGAGAAATACCCATTATTCCATAATTGAGAAGCTAAATATTTTAATGTTTTAATATAGTTTCTTTCATTTGTAAAAACATATTTAAAACTCTGTGTATAAAATTTTAAATCTTGTACCTCCCTTTTTAACTGGACTTAAACAATTCACTAATAAATATTTTCCTATACATGATTTTAAATTTGTACTCTAAGCGGTAGTTTACTTAACCATTCTGATTTTGTTAAACATTTAGTTTTTCTTCTAAATTCCATTATAATAATATTTCCTTAATGACTATCATAGTATATTAAGCTTTATTCTCATTTCATATTAATTTATTTTTTTAAATTTTTTTTTCAATGTTTATTTATTTTTGAGAGACAGAGACAGAGTGTGAGTAGGGGCAGAGAGAGAGGGAGACACAGAATCCAAAGCAGGCTCCAGGCTCTGAGCTGTCAGCACAGAGCCCGATGCGGGGGCTCGAATCCATGAACCACGATATCATGACCTGGGCTGAAGTCAGACGCCCAACCGACTGAGCCACCCAGGTGCCCCTCATACTAATTTCTTAAGGTAGATTCCTACAGGGGCGCCTGGGTGGCTCAGTCGGTTAAGCGTTCGACTTCGACTCAGGTCATGATCTCACAGTTCGTGAGTTCTAGCCCCGCATCGGGCTCTGTGCTGACAGCTCAGAGCCTGGAGCCTGCTTTGGATTCTGTCTCCCTCTCTCTCTGCCCCACCCCTGCTCACGCTCTGTCTCTCTCTGTCTCAAAAATAAATAAACATTAAAAAAGAAGGTAGATTCCTACAAGTTGAATGACTGTATGGTCCTGTGTATTTTTTAATTCTCTCGATGTTTTAAACTGATGATGCCAAACTCTTTCCCCAGATGTTCTGATAGTTTAGATTCCTGCTAGTGGCATTTAAAAATGCTTGTTTCCAAAAAAAAAAAAAAAAAGAATGCTTGTTTCACAGTAACTTTGTCAACATTAGCTAAGCTAAGCTCATTAAAAATCTGTGTGTGTGGTTGTGTGTGTGTGTGTGTGTGTGTTTGCTAATCAGATGAGGGGGAAACTTTATATTATTTTGTACTTCTTTGGTTATTAGTAAAGTTGAATATTTTTCTAAATGTTTATTAGCTGTTTGTGTTTTCCCTTATGTAAAAAGCCTTTTTGACTTTTGCTATTTAATCTATTAGAGTCTTAGAACTTTTTATATTGGTTTGGGTGAACTTTTTATATATTAAAATATTCACACATGGGTACTTGTTGCAAAGAAATGCTAGCAATGTAGTTTTGTTTTACTTACATAAAATAACTTTAAATCAGAGTTTTACTTTTATGACTACAAAGTTAAATGTTATCAAATTAAACTCACTAAATAAAGTCTACTTTTTATTCTAGAAAAAAGATGATGACATTGGATTTCAGATTTAGAAGATTCTTATTTTTCTGAATTGAAATGAATCTTCACATATTGCAAAAGCAGAACAAATGTATCAATTTTTTATCTAGTCAGTATGCATCCTTTAATTGCCTGACTTAAAAACTTGCCTTTCTCAGTATCCATTATTGGGAATAGGCCCTCTGGGTACTACACTGGTGGCATGAATTTAAATTATAAAGTATTTTGGTGACATATATTAAAATAATCACAATTTGATCTACTTCTAAGGTTCTAACCTAATAAAATAATACAAATGATAACCATAAACACTTATTTAACATTCGTTTTATACCAGAAACTGTCTTAGACACTTTTAGATATGTTACATGAAAAAAGTAGAATACAAACATACACAGACTGATTTTATATATAGATTGATATAGATATACATGTATATGTGTGTTTAATTGGATAAAAAAGACTTCTACAATGATCATGTGTTAATACTCAGAAAAAATATATTTAACATTTACATTTAAAAAAATTTTTTAATGTTTATTTATTTTTGAGAGACAGAGACAGAGTGCAAGTGAGGTAGGGGCAGAGAGAGAGGGAGACACAGAATCCGAAGCAGGCTCCAGGCTCTGAGCTGTCAGCACAGAGCCTGACGTGGGGCTTGAACTCACAGACTGCAAGATCATGACCTGAGCTGAAGTCGGATGCTTAACTGACTGAGCCACCCAGGTGCCCCTTTAATATTTACATTTTAGTCCCTAATCATATTATGTGATAACTTAAAAAAGGAAAAAAAAAAAACTGTTCCCTACGTATAAGATAACTAAAAGCTGTTTTTTGTGTTGGCCAATAAGTATGTTTCCCTAGAACTTCTACTGCTGTAGCACACATGCTTTCCCACATCCCCACCTCTGTGCTTTTTAGCCAGTGTTATTCGCAGGACTCAAAGAGCCTCAAGTTATGGGAATCATACTTGAGCATTGTGGGGTCAGCATTCAGAGTTAAGGTCGTTAACTGCTATGCCAAATCAGAGCATATGAAATGAATGTAGAGAGCTATGAATTTAGAGCTAGGATTCAGTATTTTCCCCCTCATTCAAATGAGGCATCCATATTGAATGAGTTCCTTATTTAGGCAGTGTAGTTACCTATAAATGAATAAAGTACTTTCAAGTGAGGGTGTCACAATGATGTTATCAGATGTCTTTAAATCAATATTTGTCAATACAATAAGGCCACTTTTAAGGGTTTAGAAGGAATTTAGTGAGTGATTTCCTTGTCAGTAGAACTTTCTAACACTAATTTCTTGACTGTGATAATTTTAAAGGAATATATTATTATATGCAATTAAATTGCACAAGTGTATAAGTGGAACTACTCTATTATATTGTAATGGTTCAAATTAAATGGGAAGGCAGAATCCTGAAGATAAAGAATAGGTACGGAGGCGCCTGGGTGGCTCACGCGGTTGGGTGTCCAACTCTTGATTTCGACTAAGGTCATGATCTCACAGACCGTGAGTTCAAGCCCCACATCGGGGTCTGTACTGACAGCACAGAGCCTGCTTGGGATTCTATCTCTCCCTCTCTCTCTGCCCCTTTCCCCTCGCAAAAGTAAATAAATAAACTTTAGAAAAAATTTTAAAGAAAGAATAGGTATGAAAATTTTTGGAAAATCGCAATTTACCAGTAAATTATATCCCTTCCTTTTCACTCTTGTAGACTAAAATTTGTGCCCCAGTTTTTTATTTTGCTTAACATGCTCATTTTACTCTCCTTTTGTTTTTCTCCAGTAATGTGTGTGGCTGGTATTGTACTTGTTGTATTATTCTTCAGTTGGATGCTGTCTATTTTCAGATCTAAATATCATGGATATCCATACAGGTATGATTATTTTATATTTACATAGTGATTACCTATACTTAACAATGATTAGAGTTAATGTTGCTTTATAATATTTGTTTTTCTTTACCTCCAAACTAGTCTAGCTTCTAAAGCAGAGATAGGCATTAACTTAGATATGTTGCATATAAAAATTAACTTAAGAAAATTATGATATAATGGACAATAGTATGTGATTTCTCTTCTCAGGAATATCTTTGAGGGTTGTTCTGACATCACCTAATTTAATCTAAAAATCTAAAAACACTTAATGATTAGATTATTTTATGCCTTGTCCACATACTCTACTTACTCTTGAGGAGCAAATTATTATTTTATTTATTATTTATTATTTTTTTTTTATTTTGAGAGAGAGAGGGAGCAGAGGAGGGGCAGAGAGAGAGGGAGAGAGAGAATCCGAATCAGGCTCCATGCTGTCAGCACAGAGCCCAGCATGGGGCTCAATGCCACGAAATGCAAGATCATGATCTGAGCCAAAATCAAGAGTCGGACGCTCAACCAACTGAGCCACCTAGGCACCTTGGAGCAAATTATCTTTTAATGTTATTTTAAAACTTCTCACGTCTACTTTTCAAGGTTCTTTAGATGGCATAAACAGAACATTTCATTAGAATCCAGTTTATTTTTTTTATTATTTTGATTTTTTAAGGTTTTTATTTATTTTGAGAAAGAAAGAGCACATGAGCAGGGACAAGGGGCAGAAAGAGAAGGAGAGAGAGAATCCAAAACAGGCTCTGTGCTAACAGCACGGGGGCTCAACCCCATGAACAGTGAAATCATGACCTGAGCCAAAATCAAGAGCCGGATGCTTGGGGCACCTGGGTGGCTCAGTCGGCTAAGTATCCAACTTCAGCTCTCATGATTTGTGAGTTCAAGCCCTGCATCAGGCTCTGTGCTGACAGCTCAGAGACTGGAGCCTGCTTCACATTCTGTGTCTCCCTCTCTCTCTGCCCTTCCCCTGCTCACGCTCTGTCTCTCTCTCCTTCAAAAACAAATAAACGTTAAAAAAAAAAAAAAAAGTCGGATGCTTAACCAACTGAGCCATCAAGGTACCCTAGAATCCAGTTTATGGAGAGTATAAGAAAGAGTGTTTGGGCAACCGTCAGTATGGGGCCTGCCTGGCTCTCTCTGCCCTTCTCCTGCTCACACTCTCTCTCTCTCTCAAAATAAATAAACTATAAAACAACAACAAAAAAAGAAAGAGTGTTTAAGAAGATCTAATTGGCTTGAAATGTTCATAGAGATCTCTAAGGCTCAGGGAAGAAATTACTGTCCTGGTTGTAAATTCTCGATTTTATTCTGTTAGTAGCCATGAGATGTGTATCTACATAATGGGGAATGTTGTGAGTTAGTTTTATAATTTGAGTATCAGTTGCCATAATTCCTGTTCTTTTAATACAACATTGTCCTGTTGTATAAAGGACTATGAACACTAAAAATAAAGTATATCAAGTGATGTTTTTGAGAGACAAATTCATTTTTCATATTACTTTTAACACATGTTTGCAGTAGGTAATTTTGAACAACTCCTTGGTTGATTGATTATATTGTGACAGTCCTAGATTCTTTTGATCAATGAACAACATAAATCAATCTTTTTTTGAATTTTTTCTTGCAAACTTACTTAATTTTATTTCTTTTTTTATTTCTTTTTCAGATTTTTATTTAAATTTTAGTTCTCATATAGTGTAATACTGGTGTCAGGAATAGAATTTAGTGATTCATCACTTACGTATAACACCCAGTGCTCATCACAAGTGCCCTCTTCAGTACCCATCACCCATTTAGCCCATCCCCCGACTACCTCCCTTCCATCAGCCCTCAGTTTGTTCTCTAGACTAAGGAGTCTCATGGTTTGCTTCCCTCTCTTTTTTCCCCCTTTCCCTATGTTCATCTGTTTTGTTTCTTAAATTCCACATATTAGTGAAATTATATGGTATTTGTCTTTCTGTGACTGACTTATTTTGCTTAGCAAAATACACTAGTTCCATCCATGTGGTTGCAAGTAGTAAGATTTAATTCTTTTTGATGGTGAGTAAAATTCCAGTTAGTTAACATACAGTGTAATATTAGTTTCAGGTGTGTAATTTAGTAATTCAGCACTTCCATATAATACTTGGTGCTCATTACAAGAAGTATACGCCTTAATCCCCATCACCTATATAACCCATTCTCCCCCCACCTCCATTCTGGTAACCATCAGTTCTCTATAGTTAAGAGTCTCTTTCTTGGTTTGATTCCCTCTTTCTCCCTCCCCTTTGCTCATTTGTTTTCTTTCTATTTTAATATTTATTTATTTATTTTGAGAGAGAGAGAAAGAGCACACACAGGGGAGGGACACAGAGAGAGGGAGAGAGAGAATCCCAAGCAGGCTTCATACTGTCAGCATGGAGCCCAATGTGGGGCTCAGTCTCAACAACCGTGAGACCATGACCTGAGCCAAGATGAAAAGTCAGACACTTAACTGACTGAGCCATCCAGGCACCCCATTGTTTGTTTTATTTCTTAAATTCCACATATGAGTAAAATCATATGGTATTTGTCTTTCTCTGACTGACTTATTTCACTTAGCATAATACTGTCTAGCTCCATCCATGTCTTTGCAGATGACAAGATTTTGTTCTTTTTTATGGCTGCTGAGTAATATTCCATTGTATATATATATACCACATCTTCTTATTCATTCATCAGTTGATGGATATTTATGCTGGCAAACTTAATTTTAAGAACAAAACCTACCCAAACTTTGATTTTTGATTTATAATCTTCTACCTTTATACTTTTATTCTTCTGTGTATATATATTTTAAAATAATTTCTCCTCTATAGAATACTGAATGGAGTACAAGGGCAATCTCGCTGGGATTTCTATTGCTTTATTTCATCACCATGGTTGATTCAGTTATTAATCAGTATTTCTCTTCATGACATATTTTAACTTTATGTCTATTTCCTTCTCGCCTAAGACCATCTCAGAATCTCGGTGTTTCTCACTTTTGGTATTAATACTCAAAGTTTATTATGCATACACCCAAATGCTCGTTTGTCTGTTAAAATCAAGATACAGTATTTGTTAGAATTAAAGCCTATTGTGGGGTGCCTGGGTGGCTCAGTCAGTTAAGATCCCACTCTTGATTTTGGCTCAGGTCATGATCTCACTGTCATGAGATTGAGCCCCACATCAGGCTCCACATTGGGCATGGAGCCTGCTTAGGATTCTCTCTTTCCCTCTTCCTCCGTTCTTCCCCCGCTTGCATGTGCACACACTCTCTGTTTCTCAAAAAAAAAAAAGTAAAGCCTTTTTTTTTCAAAGACTAACATATTGTTTAATGTTTTTATTTCAGCTTTCTGATGAGTTAAAAAGGACCCCAGAGATATGTAGACACTGGAGTAATGGAAATTGGAAAATGAAAAATTGGTGTGTGTTGTAAAGAATGAAATTTGTGTATTTTGTATTACCTCTTTTTTTTCAAGTGATTTAAATAGTTAATCATTTAACCAAAGAAGATTTGTAGTGCCTTAACAAGCAATTTCTTGTCAAAACCATGAAGTATTTTGGATACAATTCTCCTCCTAACCTTCCCTTCCTGATGAACTTTATGTAACATTTAATTTAGTAAAATTAAGTACATTATAAAAATTTTATAACTACTACATTTTAATTAGAACAAGGTTCAAAACTGCTTTAGTAAGCTTTTGGCTATCTGATTTTATATTATCTTACCCAAAATTAGGGGAAAAAAAGAACTGACCAGGTGTTCCTACATATGCCTATTAACAGATAAATGTATCAGGAATCCAGTTTTAGCTTTTCCATCTTTGCATGGATGTGTATACTTTGCACATCTTTCCTTTTGGGTGGGGAAATCTGTGCTATGCAATCTTCTGAAAATAGAACAATATTGTTTAGAGTACATATCTAACCTGTAGAAAAGACTAGCCAGTCCTCCCCCTCCTTCATGTTTTCTGCTGAAATACAGTGCTAGTTATGCTTCGTGGTAGCTATAGATATTAAAAAGTCTAAATACAGGATTATGATTTCTGCATGAATGTGTTGTTAACTATTTTTATTTGGAAAGATTTCAGGTTTATTCTGTCTCCTTAATTTCTTTTATTTACGGTAGGTTCCACTCTAATAAAAATGTAGCTTAGTGTTAAAATCAGTGTTACTTAAAAATCGTCTGAAATGTTTCTGCAAATTAAAGATTGTTGCTTATTTCATTTGTACTTTAGAGAAAAAAATAGGTTCATCTGGTTAAGTCAATTTCTGTATTACAGTTACAACATATTTCATTAACCCTCGTATTTAGGAGAAGGACTCCCTTAGACTGGAAGAAGCACATCCTGACATAATTGAGTTGTTGCCTGTGAATGGAAAGTAAATTGTTTCTTGACAGTTCTGTTTTTGCTATTATTTTAGCCTTCATTCCCACACCTCAAGTAGAGAAACAGTAAATATTTGAAGAGTTTTTGAGTTTTGTCTTTTTTTCTGTCAGTGGAAATAACCATAAATGCTAACCAAATTTATGTGAAGAATGAAAGAATGAAAGTTATCATTAGATCTAGCCATAACCTTTCCTATAGCTATGAAGAATATCCTGAAATTCCACTATTATGGAAATATGATAATTACGATTGTGAAAAAATTTTAAAGCAATCTTAGAAGTATTACATTAAAATAATACTTTGCCTACTATTTACTATCTAATAACTCTCATGTGGTCTAAAAGTCTTATATAAAGAGATTTGCAGAAGAGATGGATATAATTGCCTAAGAAGAAACATTTTATGAGGGTTTTTGTTTGAAGATTTGGTGGGTGGGGACATACAGTTGACCATTTCCCCTTTAGTGGATTCACTTTTTGGTAATTACTTCCCTGTAAGTTGTGTGATTTTGGATTCCTTATCTGCTATTCTTGTAATTGTCTCAGGCCAAATAAATTTATGCTGTGATTCTTATGAGACTTGTATAAAGATGCCCTGATTTGTACAGACTGACCAGGGTAATACTACTGCCATGTAATCTGTATAGCTCCAGATAATGTGCCATAAGCATTGAAAGAATGACACTTTTTTTTTATTTGTTTTGTCACCCTTATAGCACATTTTTCTTGTGCAGGGAGAAAAGTTACATTCTAGCTAAAATCTGTAGAAAGCAGATTTACTAAACTTAGAATAGAGTTAATTTTATGTAAACTTTGAAATTTGCTTTCATCTGAAGTGCCTTAAAGTAGACTCTTAATTTACTTTTCTAGTAATGTTTTAAATATTATTTGTTATGCATTTTAAAAATACTATTCAAAATGACATTGTAGTAGCACAGATAACCAAATGTCTGGCTATTTGCTTTTTGACCATATCAATAAACTTTTACAATCTACTCTGAGTTTTTTGATTAACATGTAAAGAGGGGTGAATTTAAAACACTAAATTAGAATTGTAATATTAGATTATTTCATTTTGAAATTATAATTGAATTTCTTATTGTCCTAATGACAGTGAATTTGATAAGCCAATTTCCTTAGGTATTTCCATTTTTTATTTTTTTTTTACATTTATTTATTTTTGAGAGGCAGAGAGAGACAGAGCACAAGGGGGGGGAGGGGCAGAGAGAGAAAGAGATACAGAATCTGAAGTAGGCTCCAGGCTCTGAGCTGTCAGCACAAAGCCCGACGTGGGGCTCGAACTCACAAACCGCAAGATCATGACCTGAGCCAAAGTGGGACGCTTAACCGACTGAGCCACCCAGGTGCCCCCCGCTTAGGTATTTCTAAACTGAGATACATTCTTCTGGGATTTCATATGTTATCTTTCATTAATATTGTCATCTATTAGATTCAAAACAGCCAAGATTAATAGATGAATGGCTGTCATAAATGGTTGATCTAGTTTTGTCCCTATGAACATTGTGACTAGGTAAGTTACGTTTTTGTACTGAATAATTGATTTGAAAGTTACCCAGATTATCAAGTTATATGAGACTGGGCAACAGTACATTTGCAAACATGGAATGGGAACATTGGACAGGAAGTAGAGAGATCTGGCTTTTAAACAGCTTTTGGTCCTTCCTTACTTTCTGTTTAGCTATGTGGCCATAGGCAAGTCACTTGAAATAGGTTCTCTCAGGACCTGTTTCTTTATTCTAATGTGAGTGCATTGGACTAAATCTCCTCAATGTACCTTCCAGCACCACTGTTTTAGGTGCAAAATATTAAAGATACATGTATTTAAAATTTGAATACATATAATTTGTGATATTCAGGTTTGGTATCGAATTAAATCAATTGAAATGTAGGATGTTTTGTAGTCAGAGTTCTGAAGAAGCTCTGAAATGCTGTGGTGGCCATTATAGGTGCAAGTTATTTCATATGCATTGAAATATTTTTTAGAAAAAAAAATCTAGAAAGGATTTACTTGAAACCAGTAAGTTAATATCAGATCTTGATTTAAATAGGTTCTTCCCAAATATGAGCAAGGATGAAATCAACAACTGTAATAGTATGCTAATATTATAGAAAGTCAAAGCCAAAGGGACAATTTAATCAGCCCCTTTATTTTGACTGTTAAAGAAAATCTAACTTAGAGAGGTGATGCAGTTCACTGAAGGTTATTCTAAGGAAATGCCTACAGAGTTTCCAATTTTGCTGCAAATTTCCTATGGATTAGGTTTCAGTGGGAGATGCAAGTTACTCCCTGGAGACATAGAAACCATAGTCTATGATTGTTTCCTGACATCTAGATCCTGGATGAAGGGTCCTGATGGGAGAAGCATTTCCCTGGAATGGTTGATGTAGGCTTCAGAAGAAGGGAGGAATTTCAATAGACTCCCTTTAATCTGTGAAAGTAGAATTTAGGGTCACCTGGCTGGCTCAGTCAGTAAAGCATGTGACTCTTGACCTCAGGGTCATGAGTTCAAGTCCTATGTTGGGCCTAGAGCTTACTTTAAAAAAATAAAAAATAAAAAATATACATATATATTTTTACCACAACTCAAAACTAAAATACTAATGCTCACAACTAAAATACTAATGCCTTGGCTCCAACCCCATACTGGCATATCCTCACTGACACCACTTTGTATTTCACCATTGTCCTGAAAATATGAATACAGATGGATAGAATATGACTCATGGTTAAAATGTTGAAGCATGGTCTTCAGGCTCTTTTGGGCAACAATTTAAGGACATTCAGATAAACCCTGCCTTCACAATCAGTGGTGATTAGTATATTCCAATGAGTGCTTTGTAAACAATGACTTCCAGCTGGAAAAAAAAAAAACTCATTAAGATGTGTTGGCATCACCCAAAATCCAGACTCAGAAATGACCCATTTGGTTTGAACCTTCCAGTTTATGATGCCTTGCCATGGCTCTGTGGCCAGCAGTTGTAGCTAGAGAACTTCAGGTCTAAAGTTCTTTTTGTGATCTTCAAATAAAATTAATGAAATGTTTTCTCCCCCTCAAACACAGTTCAAACATAATTTCTCGGAAGTTTTCCTGACCTCCCACTTTTGGATCTATACCCCTCCTCTCTTACTTAGTGCATGCCGTCTCTGTTAGTCTATCTCTAATTGCTGGGTTTCTCCCCTAAACAGTAGAGAACAGGAGTATTGTCTTACTCATCTTTGTATGCTCATTTTCTAAAATGCCTGCATAGTACATGCTCAGTAAATTTTCACTGATTGAATAAAGAAAAAAAGGTCTTTGCTCTTGAGTTGCTTGCAGTCTTATGGTGGAAATAAACATGTAAACAAATGCAATCCCTATGTGTTAGTGGGAGAATATATGTTATATCATGGGTACAGATAAAGGCTTAATCACTTTCTTGGGGCTCGGGTGGGAGGCAAAGAGAAAAGTTTCTGTGACAGAAATTGGAATTTTAAAGGGTGAATAATTCACAAGATAGATTTTTAAGGTTCTGAGATGCCAAAATATTCTCTTTTTTTGGTCCCTGCCCCCACCTAAATGCCAAAATATTCTTGTAGGTATAGTATCATTTCAGTACTTAAACTCTGAAGTCAGAGGGGCACCTGAGTGGCTCAGTAGGTTAAGCGTCCGACATCGACTCAGGTCATGATCTTGCAGTTGGTGGGTTTGATCCATGAGTTGGACTGTCTCCCTCTCTCTCTCTCTGCCCCTCTCCCGCTCATGCTGTCTCTCCCTCAAAAATAAATAGACATTAAAAAATAAAAGTAAAAGAGGCCTTAAAAATATATGAAGTCAGATTCATTTACATCCCGAGTCATACCCAGAGTTACATGGTACTTGGAAACTTCTAAAAGAACAAACTGCACTACTTTAAAAATATTCTTACCACTCTTATCCCTTTTCTGGTTTTAAAATTCTTTCAATGTATCTCATTTCAATTACCAGTTTCCAAGTTATTAGTAACTCTGAACATCTTTTATTTATTAGTCATTTATATTTCCCTTACAACCAATTTGGACCTCCATCCAATTCCCATAGAATCTTATTACAACTGAGATGAAGAAACTTTAGAGAAACAGAAAGAGAAGATAGTAGGGAAATTTGAAGAGAAAAGGAAAAAAGAGGAAGGGAGGTTTCTAGGCCCAATACCAGGACCCCTGAAAACCCAACTTCTTCTCTTCCTCTGTGGTTAGATCTCTTCTTTCCTTTCCCTTTTCTCCCTCAAAGGTCAGATTCATTCTCACAAGGCTGACCTCTCCTCACCTCTTTTTTTTTTAAAGTTTATTTATTTTGAGAAAGAGAGAGCAAGCAGGGCTGGGGCAGAGAGAGAGTAGCCTAAGTAGGCTCCATGCTGTCAACACAGAACCCAACGCAAGGCTCATACTCACAAACCATGAGATCATGACCTGAGTTGAAACCAAGAGTTGGACACTTAAACAAATGAGCCACCCAAGCGCCCTTCTCCTCACCTCTTTTAATGGAGATTTTCCTTCTTAATCATTCTATTTCCAAGACTCAAGTTGGAAGTACAAAGAATCCTTAATCTTTGTTCCTGGCCTGTTTTCAGGGGTAACATCTGAGGACAACATGTAGACTACTGTGACAATTTTATCTCATATTTTTATAAAATACCAATGTTTTGGTAATATAAAAATATAAATACTAAAATATCAGTATTACCATTTTGCTGTAGTAGCATACATAATAGATTATAGTCCCAAAAGCTCAGCAGAAGAAAGGTATCAGATAGAATTCCTTCATAGTGACTAGCTAGCTAGTTCTGTCAAATGTTAATTAAGATTAAGGTAGTATTAGGAATATGGGGCACCTGGGTGGCTCAGTCGGTTAAGCGTCCGACTTCAGCTCAGGTCATGATCTCGCACTCCGTGAGTTCAAGACCTGCATCAGGCTCTGTGCTGACAGCTCAGAGCCTGGAGCCTGCTTCGGATTCTGTGTCTCCCTCTCATTCTGCCCCTCCCCTGCTCATGCTCTGTCTCTCTGTCTCAAAAATGAATAAAAACATTAAAAAAAATTTTTAAAGATAGTATTAGGAATAAATGTAATAAAAGATAGGCAAAACATATACTGAAAACTGCAAAACATTGACAGAAATTAACACCTAAATAAAGGATATGCCCTATTCATACATTTCAAAATTCAATGTTATAATGCTCTCAATTTTCACATCAATTCCAGTAAAAATTTTGGCAGATTTTTTAGTGTGTGAAGATTGAAATGCTGATTTTAAATTTTATATGCAAATGTGAAGGGCCAAAAATAACCAAGACAGAAGATGGCAAAGTAAACAGTTTAAAGGGCCCATCCCTCTGTAAAAACAATGAAAAAAATGAGCAAAACTGTCAGTATCACTGTTGTCAGAACTCTGGAAATAGTCAAGGTTTAAAGCAACCAAGTGAGGGGCTCCTGGGTGGCTCAGTCATTTGAGTGTCCGACTTCAGCTCAGGTCATGATCTTACAGTTCATGGGTTTGAGCCCCACATCAGGCCCTGTGCTGACAGCTCAGAGCCTGGAGCCTGCTCCGGATTCTGTGTCTTCCTCTCTCTCTGCCCCTCCCTCACTCACACTGTCACTTTCTCCTTCAAAAATAAATAGACATTTAAAAATTTAAATAAATAAACATTTAAAAATGGGAAAAAAAAAAACAACTAAGTGAATGCTGAATCAAGAAAAGTCAACTTAAGCATAGTAGGAGAGCTTTGTGCTATTTTAGCCTTGCCTGATTTCCCCACTCTGGTGTGTCAGAGTCTTTAACTCACCCTGTGTTCCCAGTGTAGGTAGCTGGTCCCAGAGAGAGCAGAACAGATTTTGTTCCCAAAATATTGTGTTTGTCTATTTTGACCTGTTTGTGTGTTCCTGGAAGGAATGACAAAAGGGGCTTGCCTCAATTTTGCCTAACTCGGAAGTCTTTCAGGGCAGAAACGCAGTTATGAACAGGGTATTCCTTGAAAATATTGAAAGACAAATGAAGACGCCGATGCTGCCTGGGGAAAAACATGGCCGTTGTGACAAACAACTGCACCAAAAGTCTGGGAGGAAAATCTGAGAAGACACTTTGAGAAATAAAAATTTTACATACCAAAAACAGAATGCATACTCAGAAAAAACTTAAGAATTCTCTGAGCTTTCACCCTTGGCTGATCTTTATGCTCATTGTGAGCAGGAATTGAAAGCTAAGGCAGAGTTGTAAGCACACTGGCTAAGTGTTGAAGGATTGCACCAACACAAAGCCAATCTGCAAAGATCAAGAGACTTCTTTTCTTTTCTTTTGCTTCCATATATTTAAGGAAATCAACTCACAAATCATTAAATCACCACTAAGCTAGTGAAACAGACTTCAGGATCCACACATGACAAAGAATTCAGTCTTTATAAAAACAGTTTAAAAGCATGCTCCAGTGGCAACAATCAGCACACACTACATATACAAAAGTAGTTTAGAAACCTCACTAAGCAAGAACTACAACCTACAATGAACAACAACAAACCCTGGGAGAGGAAAAGAATCTGGTTTCCAGAGATACCACATTACTATATTCAAAATGTCCATTTTTCAGTAAAAAAATGAGACATTAAAAAATAAGAAAGTATGGCCCATTCACATGGAAAAAAAGAAATTGGCAGAAATTATGCTTCAGGAAGCCTAGATATTATACTTACTAGAAAAAGACTTTAAAACAGGTATTTAAAATATGTTTAAAGAGCTAAAGGAAACCATGTTCAAAGAACTCAAGAAAATCAGGTGAGCAATGTCTCACCATAGAATATCAATAAAGAGATGGATCATAACAACAAAATGGTAATTATGTGAGGTGAAGGATGTGTTAACGAACCTTATTATGGTAAACGTTTCACAATGTGTATCAAATCATGTATATCTTCCTTGTATACAACCTTATATGTCAATTACATCTCAATAAAGCTGGAAAATAAAAGATATTAGTCTTGGTGGAAAAAATAAAGAAATAGATATCACAAAAAGAACCAAATGGAAATTCTTGAGTGGAAAGATACAATAATGAAAAAAATTTACTACTTCAAAAACACATTTAAGCAGGCAGAAGAAAGAAATAGTAATCAGGAAGATAAGTCAATTATAATTATCCAGTTGCAGAAGCAGAAAGAAAAATAGAATAAGATAATTAACATAATGAGAGTTCTAGCAGAAGAAAAAAGAGAGAGTGAAAAGGCAGAAAGAATATATGAACACGTAATGGCTGAAAATGTCCCAAATTTAATGGAAGACATGAATCTACACATCTAAGAAGCTCACCAAACTCCAAGTAAAATAAACTCAAAAAGATCCATACCAAGACAGGCAGACAGATAGAGAAACTTGAAAGTGCCAAGAGAAAAATGATTTGTCAATAAGATTAACAGCCAATTTTTCATTAGAAACAAAGGGGGTCAAAAAGCAGTGGGATGACATATTTAAAGTACTGAAAAAATATATTAACCATGAATTCTAGAATTGGCAAAACAATTCTTCAGATATGAAGGAAAAAATTAAGACATTCCCAGATAAAACAAAAGCTGAGAGAATTTGCTTCTAGTAGATCAAAAGATCTTCAGGTCAGGGTGCCTGGCTGGCTCAGGTTCGACTTTGGCTCAAGTCATGATCTCACTGTTTGTGAGTTCGAGCCCCGTGTTGTGCTCTGTGCCCACAGAGCCTGGAGTCTGCTTTGGATTCTGTGTCTCCCTCTTTCTCTCTGCCCCTCTTCTTTTCGCTCTCTCTCTCTCTCTCTCTCTCAAAAATAAATAAACATTAGAAGATCTTTGGGTCAAAATTAAAGTACACTAGACAGTAACTCAAAACCATATGAGGAAATTAAGATCACTAGTAAATGTAACTACACAGGTAAATGTAAAAGCCAGTATTACTGCATTTTTGGTTCATGATTCCTCTTTATTATCCCATTTGATTAAAGAGAATATGCATAAATCAATAATTATAAATTTATGTTAGTGAGCACACAATGCATAAAGATATTAGTTGATGATAACAACATAAAAGGGGAAGGATGGAGCTGTATAGAATCATTGTTTTAGGGGGGCCTGGGTGGCTCTGTTGGTTAAGCATCCGACTCGGTTTTGGCTCAGGTCATGATCTCACAGTTTGTGAGATTGAGCCCCATATTGGGGTCAGTGCTGACAGCACAGAGTCTGCTTGGGATTCTCTCTCTCTCTCTCTCTCTCTCTCTCTCTGTCTCTCTCTCTCTGCCTCCCTCCCTCTCTCTCCCTCCTTCTCTCTCTGTCTCTCTCCTTCTTAAAATAAATGAACTTTAAAAAATTGTTACAAGTGACAAAAAGGACCTTATTTATTGATAAAGTGTCAATCCCTCAAGAGAATATAATAATTATAAACATATACTGATAGAATTGAAGGAAGAAACAGACAGTTCTACAATAATAGTTGGAAATTTCAGTACTCCACTTTTAATAATTGATAAAACAAGAAAGAAGATCATTAAGGTAATAGAGGGCTTGAACAACACTATAAACCAACTGGAGTGATGGATTTACAGAGAACACACCACCAAACAATATCTCCTCTGCCTACAATGAGAAAAGGCTAGAATTCAATAACAGAAGGAAATGTGGAAAATTAATAAGTATGAGGAAATTAAACAGCATACTCTTAAACAACCAACGGGTCAAAGAAGAAATCACAAGGGTATTTAGAAAATAATTTGAGAGCCGGAGGGAAGATGGCGGCGTAGGAGGACGCTGGGCTCACCGCGCGTCCTGCTGATCAATTAGATTCCACCTACACCTGCCTAAATAACCCAGAAAACCGCCAGAGGATTAGCAGAACGGAGTCGCCGGAGCCAAGCGCAGACGAGAGGCCCACGGAAGAGGGTAGGAAGGGCGGCGAGGCGGTGCGCGCTCCACGGACTGGCGGGAGGGAGCCGGGGCGGAGGGGCGGCTCGCCGGCCAAGCAGAGCTCCAGAGTCTGGCTTGAAAAAGCGGAGGGGCCTGACGGACTGTGTTCCAACAGCAAGCGCGACTTAGCGTCTGGGAGGTCATAAGTTAACAGCTCTGCTCGGAAAGCAGGAAGGCTGGAGGACAAAGGGAGGGAGAGCTGCTGAGCCCCCGGACGACAGAGCTCAGTTTGGTGGGGAACAAAGGCGCTCGCCAGCGCCATCTCCCCCGCCCATCCCACAGCCAAAATCCCAAAGAGAACCAGTTCCTGCCAGGGAACTTCCTCGCTCCGCGCAAACACCCAACTCTGTGCTTCTGCAGAGGAGCCAAACCTCCGGCAGCGGATCTGACTCCCTCCCGCTGCCACAGGGCCCCTCCTGAAGTGGATTACCTAAGGAGAAGCGAGCTAAGCCTGCCCCTCCTGCCCCTGTGCACCTTGCCTACCCACCCCAGCTAATACGCCAGATCCCCAGCATCACAAGTCTGGCAGTGTGCAAGTAGCCCAGACGGGCCACGCCACCCCACAGTGAATCCCGCCCCTAGGAGAGGGGAAGAGAAGGCACACACCAGTTTGACTGTGGCCCCAGCAGTGGGCTGGGGGCAGACATCAGGTCGGACTGCGGCCCCGCCCACCAACTCCAGTTATACACCACAGCACAGGGGAAGTGCCCTGCAGGTCCTCACCACACCAGGGACTATCCAAAATGACCAACCGGAAGAATTCCCCTCAGAAGAATCTTCAGGAAATAACAACAGCTAATGAGCTGATCAAAAAGGATTTAAATAATATAACAGAAAGTGAATTTAAAATAATAGTCATAAAATTAATCGCCGGGCTTGAAAACAGTATACAGGACAGCAGAGAATCCCTTGCTACAGAGATCAAGGGACTAAGGAACAGTCACGAGGAGCTGAAAAACGCTTTAAATGAAATGCAAAACAAAATCGAAACCACCACAGCTCGGATTGAAGAGGCAGAGGAGAGAATAGGTGAACTAGAAGATAAAGTTATGGAAAAAGAGTAAGCTGAGAGAAAGAGAGATAAAAAAATCCAGGAGTATGAGGGGAAAATTAGAGAACTAAGTGATACACTAAAAAGAAATAATATACGCATAATTGGTATCCCAGAGGAGGAAGAGAGAGGGAAAGGTGCTGAAGGGGTACTTGAAGAAATAATAGCTGAGAACCTCCCTGAACTGGGGAAGGAAAAAGGCATTGAAATCCAAGAGGCACAGAGAACTCCCTCCAGACGGAACTTGAATCGATCTTCTGCACGACATATCATAGTGAAACTGGCAAAATACAAGGATAAAGAGAAAATTCTGAAAGCAGCAAGGGGTAAACGTGCCCTCACATATAAAGGGAGACCTATAAGACTCGTGACTGATCTCTCTTTTGAAACTTGGCAGGCCAGAAAGAATTGGCACAAGATTTTTAGTGTGCTAGACAGAAAAAATATGCAGCCGAGAATCCTTTATCCAGCAAGTCTGTCATTTAGAATAGAAGGAGAGATAAAGGTCTTCCCAAACAAACAAAAACTGAAGGAATTTGTCACCACTAAACCAGCCCTACAAGAGATCCTAAGGGGGACCCTGTGAGACAAAATACCAGAGATCACTACAAGCATAAAACATACAGACATCACAATGACTCTAAACCCATATCTTTCTATAATAACACTGAATGTAAATGGACTAAATGCGCCAACCAAAAGACATAGGGTATCAGAATGGATAAAAAAACAAGACCCATCTATTTGCTGTCTACAAGAGACTCATTTTAGACCTGAGGACACCTTTAGATTGAGAGTGAGGGGATGGAGAACTATTTATCATGCTACTGGAAGCCAAAAGAAAGCCGGAGTAGCCATACTTATATCAGACAAACTAGACTTTAAATTAAAGGCTGTAACAAGAGATGAAGAAGGACATTATATAATAGTTACAGGGTCTATCCATCAGGAAGAGCTAACAATTATAAATGTCTATGCGCCGAATACCGGAGCCCCCAAATATATAAAACAACTACTCATAAACATAAGCAACCTTATTGATAAGAATGTGGTAATTGCAGGGGACTTTAACACCCCACTTACAGAAATGGATAGATCATCTAGACACACGCTCAATAAAGAAACAAGGGCCCTGAATGAGACATTGGATCAGATGGACTTGACAGATATATTTAGAACTCTGCATCCCAAAGCAACAGAATATACTTTCTTCTCGAGTGCACATGGAACATTCTCCAAGATAGATCATATACTGGGTCACAAAACAGCCCTTCATAAGTTTACCAGAATTGAAATTATACCATGCATACTTTCAGACCACAATGCTATGAAGCTTGAAATCAACCACAGAAAAAAGTCTGGAAAACCTCCAAGAGCATGGAGGTTAAAGAACACCCTACTAACGAATGAGTGGGTCAACCAGGCAATTAGAGAAGAAATAAAAAAATATATGGAAACAAACGAAAATGAAAATACAACAATCCAAACGCTTTGGGACGCGGCGAAGGCAGTCCTGAGAGGAAAATACATTGCAATCCAGGCCTATCTCAAGAAACAAGAAAAATCCCAAATACAAAATCTAACAGCACACCTAAAGGAAATAGAAGCAGAACAGCAAAGGCAGCCTAAATCCAGCAGAAGAAGAGAAATAATAAAGATCAGAGCAGAAATAAACAATATAGAGTCTAAAAAAACTGTAGAGCAGATCAACGAAACCAAGAGTTGGTTTTTTGAAAAAATAAACAAAATTGACAAACGTCTAGCCAGGCTTCTCAAAAAGAAAAGGGAGATGACCCAAATAGATAAAATCATGAATGAAAATGGAATTATTACAACCAATCCCTCAGAGATACAAACAATTATCAGGGAATACTATGAAAAATTATATGCCAACAAATTGGACAACCTGGAAGAAATGGACAAATTCCTGAACACCCACACTCTTCCAAAACTCAATCAGGAGGAAATAGAAAGCTTGAACAGACCCATAACCAGCGAAGAAATTGAATCAGTTATCAAAAATCTCCCAACAAATAAGAGTCCAGGACCAGATGGCTTCCCAGGGGAGTTCTACCAGACGTTTAAAGCAGAGATAATACCTATCCTTCTCAAGCTATTCCAAGAAATAGAAAGGGAAGGAAAACTTCCAGACTCATTCTATGAAGCCAGTATTCCTTTGATTCCTAAACCAGACAGAGACCCAGTAAAAAAAGAGAACTACCGGCCAATATCCCTGATGAATATGGATGCAAAAATTCTCAATAAGATACTAGCAAATCGAATTCAACGGCATATAAAAAGAATTATTCACCATGATCAAGTGGGATTCATTCCTGGGATGCAGGGCTGGTTCAACATTCGCAAATCAATCAACGTGATACACCACATTAACAAAAAAAAAGAGAAGAACCATATGATCCTGTCAATCGATGCAGAAAAGGCCTTTGACAAAATCCAGCACCCTTTCTTAATAAAAACCCTTGAGAAAGTCGGGATAGAAGGAACATACTTAAAGATCATAAAAGCCATTTATGAGAAGCCCACAGCTAACATCATCCTCAATGGGGAAAAACTGAGAGCTTTTTCCCTGAGATCAGGAACACGACAGGGATGCCCACTCTCACCGCTGTTGTTTAACATAGTGCTGGAAGTTCTAGCATCAGCAATCAGACAACAAAAGGAAATCAAAGGCATCAAAATTGGCAAAGATGAAGTCAAGCTTTCGCTTTTTGCAAATGACATGATATTATACATGGAAAATCCGATAGACTCCACCAAAAGTCTGCTAGAATTGATACATGAATTCAGCAAAGTCGCAGGATACAAAATCAATGTACAGAAATCAGTTGCATTCTTATACACTAACAATGAAGCAACAGAAAGACAACTAAAGAAACTGATCCCATTCCCAATTGCACCAAGAAGCATAAAATACCTAGGAATAAATCTAACCAAAGATGTAAAGGATCTGTATGCTGAAAACTATAGAAAGCTTATGAAGGAAATGGAAGAAGATTTAAAGAAATGGAAAGACATTCCCTGCTCATGGATTGGAAAAATAAATATTGTCAAAATGTCAATACTACCCAAAGCAATCTACACATTCAATGCAATCCCAATCAAAATTGCACCAGCATTCTTCTCGAAACTAGAACAAGCAATCCTAAAATTCATATGGAACCACAAAAGGCCCCGAATAGCCAAAGGAATTTTGAAAAAGAAGACCAAAGCAGGAGGCATCACAATCCCAGACTTTAGCCTCTACTACAAAGCTGTCATCATCAAGACAGCATGGTATTGGCACAAAAACAGACACATAGACCAATGGAATAGAATAGAAACCCCAGAACTAGACCCACAAACGTATGGCCAACTCATCTTTGACAAAGCAGGAAAGAACATCCAATGGAAAAAAGACAGCCTCTTTAACAAATGGTGCTGGGAGAACTGGACAGCAACATGCAGAAGGTTGAAACTAGACCACTTCCTCACACCATTCACAAAAATAAACTCGAAATGGATAAAGGACCTGAATGTGAGACAGGAAACCATCAAAACCTTAGAGGAGAAAGCAGGAAAAGACCTCTCTGACCTCAGCCGTAGCAATCTCTTACTCGACACATCCCCAAAGGCAAGGGAATTAAAAGCAAAAGTGAATTACTGGGACCTTATGAAGATAAAAAGCTTCTGCACAGCAAAGGAAACAACCAACAAAACTAAAAGGCAACCAACGGAATGGGAAAAGATATTTGCAAATGACATATCGGACAAAGGGCTAGTATCCAGAATCTATAAAGAGCTCACCAAACTCCACACCCGAAAAACAAATAACCCAGTGAAGAAATGGGCAGAAAACATGAATAGACACTTCTCTAAAGAAGACATCCGGATGGCCAACAGGCACATGAAAAGATGTTCAGCGTCGCTCCTTATCAGGGAAATACAAATCAAAACCACACTCAGGTATCACCTCATGCCAGTCAGAGTGGCCAAAATGAACAAATCAGGAGACTATAGATGCTGGAGAGGATGTGGAGAAACGGGAACCCTCTTGCACTGTTGGTGGGAATGCAAATTGGTGCAGCCGCTCTGGAAAGCAGTGCAGAGGTTCCTCAGAAAATTAAAAATAGACCTACCCTATGACCCAGCAATAGCACTGCTAGGAATTTATCCAAGGGATACAGGATTACTGATGCATAGGGGCACTTGTACCCCAATGTTCATAGCAGCACTCTCAACAATAGCCAAATTATGGAAAGAGCCTAAATGTCCATCAACTGATGAATGGATAAAGAAATTGTGGTTTATATACACAATGGAATACTACGTGGCAATGAGAAAAAATGAAATATGGCCTTTTGTAGCAACGTGGATGGAACTGGAGAGTGTGATGCTAAGTGAAATAAGCCATACAGAGAAAGACAGATACCATATGGTTTCACTCTTATGTGGATCCTGAGAAACTTGGCAGGAACCCATGGGGGAGGGGGAGGAAAAAAGAAAAAAAAGAGGTTAGAGTGGGAGAGAGCCAAAGCTTAAGAGACTGTTAAAAACTGAGAACAAACTGAGGGTTGATGGGGGGTGGGAGGGAGGAGAGGGTGGGTGATGGGTATTGAGGAGGGCACCTTTTGGAATGAGCACTGGGTGTTGTATGGAAACCAATTTGACAATAAATTTCATATAATAAAAAAAAAAAGAAAGAAAATAATTTGAGATGAATGAAAACAAAAATAGAAAATACAGAAACATGGGAATTAGTGAAAGTATTGCTCAGAGGGAAAATTATATCTGTAAATGTCTAAATTAAAGAGAAGAAAGATCTTAAATTAATAATCTAATTTTATAACCTAAGTAACTAGAAAATAAGAAATAGGTATATATAGGTATAGAATAATCTAGATCTAGAAAATATATAGAAGAATAAATTATAACAAAATCTATCAGAATACTAAAGATTAGATTAGAATGAAGACACACAAAATAGAGAATAGAAAAAAAATAGAGAAAATTAACAAATTCAAATGTTGGTTTTTTTTAAAAGATCAACAATATTGACAAAGGTTTATACTGAGAAAATAAGAGAGAAGAGTTAAATTGCTAAAATTAGAAATGAAACAGTATATTACTACTAATATCAGATCAAAAAAAGGATTAAAATGGATATTATGAATAATTGTATGCCATATAATTACATAATCTAAATGAAATGGACAAATTTCTGAAAAAATTTGACACACTACCAAAGAAGCCTCAAAAAGAAATAGAAAATCTGAACACACCTATAAAAAGTAAGATTGAGTCAGTAATCCAAAACCTTCCAAAAAATGCTCCAGACCACATGGTTTCACTGGTGAATTCTACAAACATTTAATAAAGAATTATCACCCATCCCTGTCAAAATTTTCCAAAAATTAGAAGAGGAGGAAACACTTCCTAACTCATTCTATGAGGCCACCATCACTGTGATAACACAGAGAAAGATACCACAAAAAAAGAAAACTACAGATAAGTACAATACTCTTTATAAATATATATGCAAAGCTCCTTAACAAAATACTATCAAATCAAATGCAGCAGCATATTAAAAGGATTATACACTATGACCAAATGGGATTTATCCCAGAAATGCAGTAGTGATACAAAACTAAATCAATGTAATATACCACATTAATAGAATGAAGGAAAATGCAGAAAAAGCGTTTGACAAAATTCAATACCCATATGATAAAAACACGCTGAAAACTAGTTACAGAAGGGAACTTTCTCAATTTGATAAAGGGCATTTATGAAAAACACACCACTAAGGTTTTAAGGTAGAAAGCTCAGAAAGCTTAACCACAGGATTGGAATTGAGGGAGAGTACTTTTTTTATTAAAGTTTTTTAAATGTTTATTTATTTTGAGAGAGAGAGATAGAGTGTGAGTGCGGAGCAGGGAAGCAGCAGGCGGAGAGAGAGGGAGAGAGAGAAATCCAAGCAGGCTCCAGGCTGTCAGCAATGAGCTTGATGCAGGGCTTGAACTCACGAACCATGAGATCATGACTTGAGCCAAAGTCAAGAGTCGTATGCTTAACCGACTCGCTGGTGCCCCAGAGAAAGCACTTTTTAAAACAATACTGAGCTAAGCTAAGGTTTATGTTGGCATAATTGTTACTTGAATTCATATTTGCTGGCAGGAAATTGATAGTTCTGTTGTTGCTTACAACAATTAAAATTATTTAACTTTCTCACATCAACTTTATAGTATATTGTCATTGTAGGAAATTTTGAGAAAATGGAAAAATAGAAACAGGAAACAAATCACTCAGACATATCACCTGAAGATATCTAGTCTTCATACCTTTGGATGTATCATCCAACATTTTTTTGCCCTAATAGCACCTTTTCTTTAAAATGAGATTTTAGGGGCACCTGGGTGGTTCCCTTGGTTGAGTGGTCCAACTCTTGATTTCAGCTCAGGTCATGATCTCACATTTTGTGAGATGGAGCCCGGAGTCAGGCCCCGTGCTGACAGTGAGGAGCCTGCTTGGGATTTTCTCTCTTCCCCTCTCTCTGCCCCTCCCCCACTTACTCTTGCACACTTTCTCACTCTCTCAAAATAAAAAAAAATAAACATTTTAAAAAATGAGATTTAAAAAATATTCAATGTAAATGCTAAATTTCTGTAACTCAAGGTAGTACTTTTTAAAAATTTATTTATTTTTGAGAGCGAGAGAAAGCTCAGGTGGGGGAGGGGCAGAGAGAGAGAGAGAGAGAGAGAGAGAGAGAGAATCCCAAGCAGGCTCCACACTGTCAGTGTGGAGTCTGATGCGGGGCTCGAACTCACAAACTGTGAAATCATGACCTGTGCTGAAGTTGACTTAATCTGCTGAGCCACCCAGGCACCCCAGTACTTTACTGATGTGTTGCATTCACATTGTGAGTGGTCACTGACTTTGCCCATTTTTTAATGAAGTTATTTGTTGTTGTTGTTGAGTCATAGAAGTTCCTTATATATTCTGGATATTAACCCCTTATCAAATATATAATTTGTAAATATTTTCTCTTACCCCATAGGTTGCCTTTTCACTCTGTTTATAGTCTTCTTTGATGTGCAGAAATTTTCAAGTTTGATATGGTCTCATTTGTCTATTTTACTTTTGTTGCTTATGCTTTTGGTGTCACATCCAAGAAACTATTGCCAAATCCAATGTCCTAAAGTGTTTCTCCCCTATGTTTTCTTGTAGGAATTGTATAGGTTTAGGTCTTGAATCCATTTTAGGTAATTTTTGTATATGCTGTGAGTTAAAAGTCCAACTTCACTGTTTTGAAAGTGGATTTCCAATTTTCCCAGCACCAGTTTTTGGAGAAACTATCCTTTCCCCATTGTGTAGTCTTGGCAACCTTGTTGAAAATCATTTGACCTTATGTGAAATCGTTTATTTCTGGGCCCTTTTGTCCTGTTATATTGGAATCTATCTATCTATCTATCTATCTATCTATCTATCTATCTATCTATCTATCATCTATTTATCTATCTATCTTTTATGCCAATACCACACTATCTTTAATACTGTTGGTTTGTAGTATGTTTTCAAATCATGAAATGTGTGTTCTGCGACTTTGCTTCTCTTTTTCAAGATTGTGTTGGTTATTCAGGGTCCCTTGAGCTTTCATGTGACTTTTTGGATTTTTTTGGTCTAATTCTTCAAAGAATGACATTGGGATTTTGACCGAGAATTTAAAGAATCTGTAGGCCCCTTTGGCTAGTAGAAACATTATAAAAACATTAAGTTTTCCAGAAATACATGGGAATGAGATATCTTTCCATTCATTTGTATTTTCTCTGATTTCTGTTAGCAATGTGTCATAGATTTCAGTGTACAAGTCTTTCATCTACTTGGTTAAGTTTATTTCTAAGTATTTTATTTTTTTGATGCCATAGTAAATGTGATTGCTTTATTACTTTACTTTTTAGATTGGTTATTTTTAGTGCGTAGAAACACAACTGATTTTTGACATTTTTTTATTTTAAGGAGCTATTTGGTATTCTGTTGCATGGATGACATAATTCATTTAACTAGTTCCCCACTGAGGACTATCAATGTCATTTTCAAAGTTTTGATGTTATAAACAATGCTGCAGTGAATAGTTTTGTGGATATCTCATTTTTCCCATGTAGAGTATATCTGTTGGTCAAATTCCTAGAAGTTAAATTTCTGGATTAAAAGATATATGTATTTAAAAATTTAATTGATATTACCAAAGCATTTTGATTTTGACATAAAATAGAATTTGTGATGGTGTTTATTAAAAATTATTAGAGTCTCTATTTTCTTATCCAACTTGCTCTCTTAAAGGTAATATACCTTGTCTTTCAAGAAAATTCACAAATTACACATTTATGGTTGAGTTCAAGGAAGGGTGTTTTTTTTTAAGATTTTATTTTTAAGTAATCTTTACACCCAATGTGGGGCTCAATTCCACAACCCTGAGATCAAGAGTTGCAGGCTCTACTGACTGAGCCAGCCAGGTACCACACCAAGGAAAGGTTCTATGTTGATTTCTGTGGCAATTTGATGAAAAATGTGAGATATTTGAATGAGTGAATTTATTCTAAAATATGGTAGAAGGAAACTCATTGAAAATCAGCTATTGACAGTGATACAAAACAGTGATACAACTATATCAGTGAAACTTTGTTAGTCATCTTTTAATAATAGAGGAATGCTCTTTCTTATGATTCACGAATACAGTGAGTTATATATTTAAAAATTTCTGTTATTATAATTTTGTTATTAAGATGCTTCTCTGTGGAATTTGTCATGTTAAAATGCTTAGTGTTAAGAAGTCTTATCACCAAGAACTAGGTTAAAAGTTGTGTGGGGCACCTGGGTGTCTCGGTTGAGTGCCGGACTTCAGCTCAGGTTATGATCTTAGTGTTTGTGAGTTTGAGTCCTGTGTCTGGCTCCTGCTGACAGCTCAGAGCCCAAAGCCTGCTTCAGATTCTGTGTCTCTCTCCCTCACTGCTCCTCCCTCACTCACTCTCTGTCTCTCAAAAATAAACAAACATTTTTTTTAAGTTGTGTGCTGTCTTGTATCTCCTTTCAAATTAACTGCATTTATCCAGGAGGAAAATATAACTTCTGTAAATTGTATGTTTAAGTGATATTTATCATACGGAAGACAAGAAGAAAATTAGTAGACCAGATATAGAAGGCTGGTTTCTACAGTTGGCAATAGTCCTTGAATATTTAAAAGATGACTTGAAATGTGTATAAACTTCTCTCTTTTTTCTTTTAAGTAATCTCTACACCCAACATTGGGCTTGAACTCATGACCCCCGAGATCAAGAGGTGCATACTCTTCTGACTGAGCCAGCCAGGTTCACCCAAACTTTTCTTAGTTAAAAATTTGCTGTGCTTATCAAGTTATCAAAGCATTCCATTTAAAACAGGCTCACTATTTCCAATTCCGGAAGAAAGCAGCAACTCTTTCACCCAAATACAACAGGAGCACTTGCAAATTTCAAGAAAAGCAAATAAAATGAAATAAAACATGTATGTTAGAATAAATTTGGAAATCAAATTAGAAACTATTCAATTTCAGAGAACTGATATGTGACTTGCAGAGGTTACCAGGGGACACTTAAATTACAGAACATGAAGTCTGGAAAGGGTTTTAGCGATTACCCAGCCAAACCTCTGTGATGAGGAGGAAATAGACCTTGATTGGTTGGTGAGTTAAACATCACATCAGACTTGGAGAATGGTCGATGTGTGTGTGTGTCTGTCTGTATGGCAGTTTACAGTTTATTCAATATTGAACGAATTGTATGCAGATCTCAAGTTCGTCTTGTGTATATAGTTGGAAGTATGCTGGCATGCTTATTAATATATAAAAAACATGTAGGAAAGTAAAGAACTTGAACATAACCTGGAATATGGGAAAGAAAATATATAGGATGGTCATATAGTTTAGAGGTTAAGAGTGTGGTGTCTGGTCTGAATCTTGGCTCCACTAGCGTGAGACTGTGTTTTGGTTTCCTCATCTGGAGAATGTAGTTAACAAGCGTCTGTCTGCCTCAAAAAGAATAAGGATTGCATGAGATAACTCGAATAAAGGATTAGTATAGTGCTGGTATATAGTAAACTCTCAGTAAATGTAAGTTGTTATTGTTTTGTCAATATGTGAAAGAAAAGAGGATGGATCAAAAAGCATTTTCAGAATAAAGTCAAAATACGTCACTAGCGCTTTCAGGTCATTAGGACTGAATTGGAACCCCTATGAGAAGGTGGAGTGGATCAAATGACGTAGGCCGCCTTAGCAACAGGCCCCCAAAGAAGGTGAATTTCCGTCGCCAATAAGATTTTGAGCTGCGGAGGGAGTAGCCAATGGTAGACGGAAAGAGGAAGAGGGAGGACGCGCCAATTCTTCTGCCTGAGCCTCGGCCCAACAAAATGGCGGCGGCGGCGGCGTCGCTTTGTTTCCGCGGCTCCTGCGGCGGGGGCAGTGGTACCGGCCTCTGAGCTGTGGGGAGGATCCAGCACCAGCTATAGTGACGACTAAGAGTCCATTACATTTCTGTCGTAACCCGGCGCCGGAGAGCGCAAAGCGGCGCCCTACGGTCGTTGAAGCTACAAGGCGTTGAAGCGAAAACATGACTGCTGAGTCCATGAGGTAAAATACAACCCCGTCTCACGGGTCCTAGCGGTCTGGGCCTACGCGCCTTCTGAGCAGGGTGTTTGGGAATGCTTTAGCTTTGTGTGTTAGGCCTTTGTGTCGCTTAGCGGAAAGAGACCTCGTTTTCTCTTCAGGTGAGGAGGTTTTCGGAGTTTCGGCAGTAGCATCTAACCGGGAGTGGGGGTGGGGGTAAGGGTGGGGGTGGGGATGGGGGGGCGCGGCCTGGCGTGTTGAGCGCTTCCTTCAACCACCCCTAACCGGTGAAGCTTAGTTGGCTCGTCTAGTTTGTTCTTTGGTGCTTGTGGAATTGAGAGCCCCCTAAGTCGGAGGCGGTTTTGGTATCCCGGTCGTTCTTCCTAATCTTTGGGCCTGGAAACTGCGTGGGGAAGGAGAGGGGTTGGGAGGAGGGGGGAGTGGGAAGAGGGGGAGGGGCGGGCGGGCGGGAGGATGTGAGATTCTGGGAGGACTTAGTGGCATTTGGATAGCAGGATACGGGAAATACCCCGGCTTTGCGGAATTTTTTTTTCTGCAGCCCCTGGGGACAAGCTCTTTTTTGTGGGGGTGAACGGGTGGGTCTTGCTAGGTTTTTACATTCCTTCTCTACTCCAGATCCTGAAGGGTATCCTTGGATTTATCTCTAGGCAAGAGGATACTAACGCAGGGTTTTGCTTCCAGAGGACCTCAGTGTACTTTTTGTGAAGTCCGGCTTTAATGAGTGGTAAGGCAGACCTCAAATGTTTCTCCACTTTCTGGGCAAATTTCGAGCAAAAGTAATTAGACCCTACGTTTTAGAAATTTATTCCGTGAGGAATGGGGAGTAGGTTATGTGGGTTGATGGGAAGTAAGATTTATTCCAAGGGAAACTGTGCCTGGCAGGCTCCTTTTAACAATCAAGCATGTTTATTAGTTTGAGCTTGTTTTTCTCTTGTGCTTCTGATTTGCCTCTTGATAGTATCTAAAAATATGGGTTGTTAATATGACATGTATACCACTTTTACACAGGTGGCTGGCTTGCTTTGCAGGCTGTTTGACATCTGACTTTTCATCCCTCGTGAATTAAGTAATTTTTCTGTTCTTAAATATATTCTTGGTGCCTAGTGGCAAAATAAACTACAGGGGGCATGGATCAGAATTGCATTGGTAATTGGCAAAATGTGCCTTTGAGTATTATGATGGTATACATTTTTAGAGCACTTTACCTAGCATGTAGAATTTGGGAATGAGCCTGTGATATTGTCTATTTTTGTACATTAACACACAGTAGATAGAATATGTTTTCCTTACCTTGAGAAAAAAAATACACTTTAGTTCTTATCAGATCCCTAGCTGTGTAAAGATTTTAGCCTGTTTCTGAATTTGTGTTAATTGGTCCAACTACAATAAACCTTTATTTATAGGGTATTGGGTACATAGGAGGTACCCAATACAACTTATTGGCTGGTTATTAGGTGCTCATGTTCATATATAGGAAGGGTATACCTTATAATTAAATATAATCTCTGTATTTTACTGAAAGTCTCATAAAAGGAGACTTCATTCATTTTATGCCAGGGTCAGTTTTTTTCTCTTGTCTTGAATTTTTGTAGATCTTGGTGGTAAGAGTAATAATTGTAACTAAAATTGAGTGCTTATTGTTTGTCTTCATCTGTATAATCTTAATTCTCAAAACAACCCTATGGGATAGGTACTTGGTATTCCTCATTTTACAGAAGAGTAGGAAACTGAGGCATAGGGAGATCAAAGAACTTGACTAAAGATATACAGCTTGTAATTGGTGGAGCTAGAATTGAACCTAGTTTTGACTCCAGAACTTACGTTCTTAACCACAAGGTATTAATGCCCCCTTGACCTGCCATGTCTAATGTGATTATGATCGTTTTAATTTAGCCCAAGTATTACAGTGGAAGAAGTTCATTTTAGCTGCTGTTGTGGTCATT
Source organism: Leopardus geoffroyi (assembly GCF_018350155.1). NCBI lineage: Eukaryota > Metazoa > Chordata > Mammalia > Carnivora > Felidae > Leopardus > Leopardus geoffroyi. Next base: position 63,397,405 of record NC_059343.1, on the reverse strand, counting down.
TGTCGTAGGTCTTTAAGTTTGTAGCTGTTAATAGTATTTTGCCTTTTATGTACAGATGAGATAGTGAGAATAACTGAAACATTGAATTCCAGGAGAGTCCTGAGCTACATGAAAAACCCCTTGTAAAGAACCACATACATTAATGTTAATTTAAAAATGTATGATGCTTTCTCATTATTTACTGTGGAAGAGCTCTAAGTGGGTGTTGAGAACTGTCTCAGGCTGAAGTGTCATTCATCCCAAGTCATAATCATAGTCAAAGGATAATCGGACAGGTAGTGCTTGATTAAGTTTAACCCACAATACTGAATCACTGTTGATTCTCTTCTAATGTGAGATAGAAATAATATGAGCAATTTTATACATAATTGTTAGTTTTATTTTACATAATAGTTCCAGATTTTTCTTTTTTTCTTTTATTTTTTTAAAAAAATTACATCCAAATTAGTTTTTTTCTTCTTTTTAAAGATTATTTATTTTGAGAGAGATGGGGGAGGAGCACAGAGAGAGGTAGAAGAGAGAATCCCAAGCAGGCTCCACACTGACAGTGGAGCCTGATGCAGGCTGCGCTAGAACTCTTGAACCGCGAGATCATGACCTGAGCTGAAATCAAGAGTTGGACGCTTAACCGATGGAGTAACCCAGGTGCCCCTCCACAGATTTTTCCTTTATTAGAACTTTTGTTGAGCACTTAAAGTAGGAACAAAGATTAGTTCTAATTTTTACTAGTATTTATAAAAAAAGACGTTATCTATGATTCTGTGGTGAAAAAAATAGCTGAAAGGCAAGAAGGAACAAAAATAAACTGATGACCTGAATCATACACTGAAAAATCAGCGTCTCAGTCCTTAAAGGTTTTGTTACTGTTTTTAAAGGGCTTTTTGTTATGTATTTTATTTTAAATGAGATCAGTTTGTTTCTTGAAATATTTGTCATTATGAAAGATCAGCTTCTGATTGACAGATGAAATTTATTTTTGGATAAAGGTCTTAGAGATTTGATGGAACTTGTCATTCTAATACTTATGGCAGCTGATTACTTGAAAAGTTGACAGCAGTATAACATTATTGGTCTTAAATTTTAGTTCATTTTATTTTTTAGTTTATTTGTTTTTAAGTAAGCTCTATGCCTAGAGTGGGGCTTGAACTCAGGATCAAGAGTCGCGTGCTCCACCAGCTGAGCCAGCCAAGCACACCATGGTCTTAAATTCTATTTTTTAAAAAATAATTAATTTTTAAATATTTGTTTATTTTGAGAGAGAGTGTGAGAGAGCAAGGGAAGGGCAGAGAGAGAGAATCCCAAGTAGGCTCAGCACTGACAGTGGGGCTTGATCTCATGAACTGTGAGATCATGACCTGAGCCAAAATCAAGAGTTGGATACTCAACCACCTGAGCCCCCTGCCGTCCCCCCCATGGTCTTAAATTTTAAAAAGCAGAAGTTGTTGACATGGAGAGATGCTGGGAAAATGTCATAGGAAGTATCTTTTAGGACAGTAATTCACAATGAATTGCATACTAACTTAATTTTTGAAAAATGTTATCTGTGAAATATTTGCATTCCCACCAAGTGATAAGTGTTAAGCCAGGCTGTGGAGGGGGAGTACATGCACATTTTATAAAAGGTTTTGAAAACATTTAAAAACCAGTTGTTTGGTTATGTTGCTGACTGGGATGAAAAGAAAGACATTTGTGACTTTAATTTTGATCGTGCCAGTTCTCATTACTGGCAACCCTTGGTATAGTTGGCCATCAGCTTTCAGTTATATATTGTATTTCTAGAGATAAGATAAATGTAGTACTTAAAGAAATTTCTATATAGATACAGGTGTGTGAAACAATTTTCTGCAAGAAAGTGTGTGTATTTATGTGTCTCTTTCACTTTTGGAGTCTGAATACATTTATGGATTGTATCAGACAGTTCTTGGATTTACATGAAGTCCTTTCCTCCAGACCTGGAATGTTTTCTTGAACTTTGGCAAACGCTGTTCAAACAGTTTAAGCCATTTGAAAATGATGTTTAGATCTTCTTTTAGGAATGTTGGATATAATAGGACAGTAAAAGGAGCATCTAGGTAGGATTTCTCTGTACCTGTATGCTAATGTTTGTCTTATGATTGGCTTAATAGCTAACATGCAGCTATTTATCCTCCATTTTTCCATCTGTAAAATGGGAATAAGTTTAATAAATATTGATAAAGCCTGCAGTTGTTCTGGAGGAAGTAACATGGTTAGAACATTGGTTCTTAAAAGGCAATAAACTAAAGCTATGTGTGGTCTTTGTTAATTTTTAACTGTTGAGACTCTATAGAGGTCCTAAAATTAAAAGTTTGAGAACTACTAGTGTTAGGAATGAAAACTGAACTCTGAGCCAAATCTGGGTTTTCTAAGTATAGATCTTTTTGCCTAACTGATTGTAGAACCTTGGAAAAATTTATACTTTCTAGGCTTCTGTTTTGTCATTTGTAAAATGAACCTGTACTAGATGTTCTATAAGGTTATTAAAAAAAAGGGGGCACCTGGCTGGCTCAATCGGTAGAGCATGAGACTCTTTTTTTTTTAGCGTTTATTTTTATTTTTGGAGGGGGGAGAGGGAGAGAGAGAGAGAGAGAGAGAAAGAGAGGGACAGTCAGTCAGTGTGAGTGGGCGAGGGGCAGAGAGAGAGGGAGACAGAGAATCCGAAGCAGGCTCCAGGCTCTGAGCTGTCAGCACAGAGCCCGCCATGGCGTGGGTCCCAAACTCACCAACTGCGAGATCATGACCTGAGCCAAAGTCGGACGCTTAACCGACTGAGCCACCCAGGTGCCCCGAGCATGAGACTCTTGATCTCGGGATTGTGAGTTCGAGCCCCACATTGAGTGTAGAGTTTAAAAAGAAACAAAAAAATGTTCCTGCTTATGTGAATGTCAGTCATTTTTTTTTTTTTAATCTTACTTTGGGAGATAAGAAGGGTAGTGATGAAGGGAAGTTTCTTTACCATGTATGCATATCTTTTTTTGCCTTAGAACTTACATGTTAGGATACAGGTGTTTTGTTGATAATAAAATCTGTAATGGTGTCATGTACATATATTTGTTGGAACATTGGAAAGGAAACACTTTTTGCCGAGAAGTTTGTCAGTAATTATTGTTGCTCAGGACATGTTCTATTTTGAAAGATTATTATATCCAGTGTATTATATTTCTGCCCTTTTATGATTGGGGATGATACTTTTGAAAAGACCTTTATTAGTTTTGGCCAGTTGTGCTTTTTGCCCAGAGAAAAGGTTCTGTGAATTGGGCGCTGTAGCCACTGTTTTCAGATCATGTCTCTTGAGACTTTGTCTTTCAGCTTTGGCTTGAAGTAGCCATTCTTGGTATCTGTAGTCCAGCTTTCTTGGTAACTGTTCTATACAATATTTGTTTAAGAAATTATTGGTATGGCAGTGGTGTTCACATGTTTATATCTTATATTCCATATTTTGAGAGAATGCTTTCTTAGTAGATCAAATACTTGAGTATCAACCAGGGGCCAGGCACTGTGCTAGGGTATGCAAAAGTTAGTAAGACAAAATTCCCACCTCCTTAAGGAATTCTTAATCTAATGAGGGAGATATCACGTAAATAGGTATAAAACAGTGCTAAAGTGGGGGTATATTGGTTTTACTGAGTATCAGAAATGAAGGAAGGCCTCATTTTTGGGATATCTAGGATTTACAGAGGAAATGGTATTTGTAGTGAGTCTTAAAGATGAGTTAGAAATTAAGGGTTGTCTGTGAAAAAGGGCTGCCCAGGCAGAGAGATTAGTTTGGTTAAAAGGTTAGTCTTATTTTCCATATAGCAGAGGAAATAAGACATATACACAAATAGTTTTGAAGTAGGATATAAAGTGATAAATGCTGCATTTGGTAAAAACTAAGTTCAGAGTAGGAAGATATTTCTGATGAGGTCCAGGGAAGGCTTTATAGAGAAAGCATTTGAATCTGGCCCTTGGAGGATGGGAGGATGGATAATTTTGACAAAGAATACTAGGGGAGATTCCAGATGTGAGATATAGCAGCTTGAGCAAAGGATTGTTGTATATGTTAGTGTTTTCTGTTTAGAAGCAGGTCAACTTAGAATTTTTAACTCAATTCCTGGACAAATATTGTATAACTTTTGTGCAATTAGTATGTTTTTCCCCAGATTTATTGAGATATAATTAATATGTAACATTGTGTAGTTTAAGATGTACAATGTGATGTTTTAATAATTGTATATATTTTGAAATGTTTACCTCAAAATAAGGTTAGTTAACACCTTCACCGTACATAACCATTTTTTTGTTGTGGTGGTGAGAACTTTCAAGATCTACTCTCTAGCAACTTTCAATTACATAATACAGTATAGTTAACTTTAGTCACCATGCTGTATATTACATGTCCAAAACTTATTCATCTTCTAGTGTAATTTGTATGTTAACTTTTGTGGTTTGATGGTCTTAGAAAAGTCGCATGTGCCATTGTAAATGAGCCTGATAATTTCAGTTCAAAAGAGCTGTCAAAGTATTTTCCACTTTCCTTAACGATTATATAGAATGTAATGCACAGATTTTGATTGACTATGGTTGTTCAAATCTATCCTTAGTTGTCTTTATTTTGGTCATTTAAAGTGCTCAGTTGACTTTTGGGTAATACTTGATTTATAAAGTCCAAAATAAAATATAATTTATTTTCATGTAATACTGTATTTGGTATTTTGCTTATTTGAATTATATTCATATTTTGATTTATTTGATAGCATTCTAAATATAGTTCTGCTATAATGCTTGTTTTGAAAATGTGTGTATGTCTCAACAAGGTTGATAAATCAGGTAACAATTTGAGCATAAGACAGAATTTTTATTTTCTTATGCAGGATTTTGTCTGCAAGGTCAGGGATCAGCAAATCATGACCACCAACTAGTGGCCTGTTTTTGTAAATAAAATTTTTTTGGAACATACTTAAGCCCATTTGTTTATATTGTCTGTGGCTACTTTTGTACCACAATCTCAGAGTGGAATAGTTGCAACAAAGACCTAATGGTCCACAAAGCCTAAAATAGTTTCTATCTGGTCCTTTATGGAAAGAATTTTCTCTAAGTGAACTACACCCAGCTGAACTGAAGTGTGTTGAATACATGCATATACATGCACATACCTCTTACCTCAAACATCTGTTGGCTAGCTTAGTTCACCCCTTGTGTTATGAGCCACTCCCATCCACATCTGTTGTTACAGTTTTCCATCCGATTTCAGATAACCCTCCTTCCATCATTTCACAGTAATTCATGAGCTGCAGCCCTTCTGATGTGCTTCCACAAGCAAACTTCAGGTCTTTTTCAAGGTAAAGTGCTGTATTTATTATTGTATTTGTGTATTTCTTAATCACTTAATGTGTAAACTGTATAAAATTGTGCTATCATTTTAATCAGGTTTCTTTTAAAAAATGTGTCATTGATGAAGTTTTTTGAGTATTGTGCTTTTTAAAAAATGTTTATTTTTTTTGAGAGAGATGCAGAGGACAGGGGAGAGGGAGAGAGAGAGAGAATCCCAAGCAGGCTCTGGGCTGTCAGGGATGAGCCCGATGTCAGGCTCGAACCCATGAACTCTGAGATCCCTACCGGAGCTGAAATCAAGAGTCAGGTGCCCAACTGACTGAGCCACCCAGGCATATGAATGTTTTGCTTCTAACCCCATTTTCCCTATGAGTCCTGTGGCGTTCATTGCACAATTTTCCATAACCTGGTGATTTTTAGGAACTGATGTTAATGTGATTTCTGAACTGAATGTAATCGTCATCCTGCAAAAAGTACTAATTCATTCACAAATGTTTCTTGGACTCTGTGAAGATTTAATGAGTTAGTGGACACAAAGCACTTAGGTTAGTGTCTAGGACATACTAATCACTCAAATACTAATTATTATTGATTACTATTACCATGTGCCAAGAACTGTTTAAAGTATTGCTTAGGTGAATAAGACAAATTAACGCCTTCTCCCCATGAAACTTACATTATACTTCAAAAAATCTGTATTAATATACATTTTGGCTAGTAACTTAGTCCTACTCCCATAAAAGCCATTTTTGTGTTATTATAAATAATATTTTAAAAATATCTATCCAGAGATCAAAGACATTTACTTAAAACAACTTTCTAGTCACTGTCTCATTGATCTCATGTAATATTTGAATGATTTTTAAAATGTTTTTAATGTAACCTCAGGAGATCTACCTTCAAGGAGACAGAGGATAATCTTTTTAGTATATTTCAAAATAAAAAGTTAAAAATTATAGATTTAGACTTAATTTGCAAAAATTGTATATAGATTCTCATAGATCCTTCACTCAGATTTATCAAATAGTAATATTTTACATCTGCTTTATCATTCTCTCTATGTTATTTTTCTGAGTCATTTGAGATTAAGTTGCAGACATGATGCTCCTTTACCCCTAAATACTTCAATATGTGTTTCCCCCAAATAGGTATATTCTCTATAACCTCATTATAGTTAGCAAAATTAGAGATTAACATTGATACAGTAGTATTTCTACTCTACAGACCTTATTCATGTTTTGCCAGTTGCTTCATAATGTCCTGTATAGTGAAAGACAAAAGTTTTTTTTCTGGCCCTGCATCCAATTCTGGAACATGCATTGCATTTCATTGTCATGTGTCTTTAATCTTCTTTACTCTGGAGCACTGTACCTTGCTTTTTTCCCCTTATGTATTTTTGAAGAATACAGAACAGTTAATTTGGGTTTGTCTGATTTTCCTTGTGATCATGTATTTTGCTAGAAACACTGTGAAGTCATGTGTCTTTTTCAGCACGTTTTATCAGGAAGCACATGATATCTTTACTCTTACTATATTTTATTTTATTTTATTTTATTTAAAAAAAATTTTTTTTTCAACGTTTATTTATTTTTGGGACAGAGAGAGACAGAGCATGAACGGGGGAGGGTCAGAGAGAGAGGGAGACACAGAATCGGAAACAGGCTCCAGGCTCTGAGCCATCAGCCCAGAGCCCGACGCGGGGCTCGAACTCAAGGACCGTGAGATCATGACCTGGCTGAAGTTGGACACTTAACCGACTGCGCCACCCAGGCACCCCTACTCTTACTATATTTTAAAATGTTTTTTCTAATTTTTTTTAAGTTTATTTATTTATTGAGAGACAGAGAGAGAGAGTGTGTGAGTGGGATAGGGAAAGAGAGAGAAGGGAGAGAGAATACCAAGCAGGCTCCTCACTGTCAGTGCAGAGCCCCATATGGGGCTCCAACTGTGAGATCATGACCTGAACCAAGATTAAGAGTCAGATGCTTAACCGATTGAGCCACCCAGGTACCCCTAAAATGCTTTTTCTTTTAATACTAAGATTATCACTCCTTGCCATTTAATTTAGATATTTGAAGCTAGGTTTGGTTAATTTCTATAGTGTTGGGGAGAATTTGCTGACCTCTTACTGTTTTTTCTTTTCCCCTTTCCACCTTCCTTATATACCCCCAAAATTCAAAACCACAGAACACCCTATTTGTGCATTTTCTTTTTAAAAAAAATTTTTTTTTCAACGTTTATTTATTTTTGGGACAGAGAGAGACAGAGCATGAACGGGGGAGGGGCAGAGAGAGAGGGAGACACAGAATCGGAAACAGGCTTCAGGCTCTGAGCCATCAGCCCAGAACCCGACGCGGGGCTCGAACTCACGGACCGCGAGATCGTGACCTGGCTGAAGTCGGACGCCAAACCGACTGCGCCACCCAGGCGCCCCAATTTGTGCATTTTCATTGTGTGTTCTGAGTGCTAAACAGAGAATCAAGAGTGAATGTTTCATATTAAAGTGACTGCACCTGTTACTTGTTAAGTATATGAAATAATATATTTCTTTCGAAGGCTGACTATATATAGTGCATCTGACACAGCTTACTGAATATCTCATTTTAGAGACAGAAAGATACTGGAGGGTAAAATGACTTCAGGTGTTGTTTTTTTAAAAATTTTTAATGTTTATTTTATTTTTGAGAGAAAGAGAGCACGAGCAGGGTAGGGGAAGAGAGAGAGGAAGACACAGAATCTGAAGCAGGCTCCAGGCTCTGAGCTGTCAGGACAGAGCCCGATGTGAGGCCTGAACCCATGAGCCATGAGATCATGACCTGAGCTTAAGTCAGACGCTTAACCGACTGAGCCACCCAGGAGTCCCATCAGGTTTTTTTTTTTTTTTTTTTTTTAATGCTTAACCAGTCACCACTCTTTTAAGGAATCTCTGAGCAGATTATTTTCATTAAATTTTTTTTAATGTTTATTTTATTTTAGAGAGAGAGACAGAGTGCAGAATACAAGCAGGGGAGGGATAGAGAGAGGGAGACACAGAATCCAAAGCATGCTCCAGGCTCTGAGCTGTCAGCACAGAGCCTGATGCCGGGATGGAACTCACGAACCATGAGATCATGACCTGAGCTGAAGTCAGACACTTAACCGACTGATCCACCCAGGCACCCCTAGATTATTTTCATTTTAATAAGCATTTATTACAAGGCAAGTTTTTTTTCCCCACATGAGAAAAAGAGACAAACCCAGACCAGTTTCCTCCTTTGAGGAGCTTACGGTTCAGTAGAGATTACTTTGAGTTTTAAACAAGGAACTATAAGCAGAATGTGTTGCTTATTATAAGAGAAGTAAAAGAAAATTCAGTGGAAGAGATGTGTTAAGATTGGAAATTCATGTGTGAATTATCTTGCAGAGAGCTTTGAATGCTATGCTTAGGAGTTTCGTACTTTATAAACATGGGAAGACTTTGAATATTTTGAGCATGGGGTGACATATTTGAGTCTATACTCAATTATGCCAATTATTGGTCATACTGAGAAGATAGAACAGTCCTTTAGGCAAGGAATATATTTAAGAGAATATAGGCATATATGTCCAACTCCCGTTCCCCTTAAAAATATAGTAGCATCGGGGCGCCTGGGTGGCTCAGTCGGTTAAGCTTCCGACTTCGGCTCAGGTCATGATCTCATGGTCTGTGAGTTCGAGCCCCGCGTCGGGCTCTGTGCTGACACCTAAGAGCCTGGAGCCTGTTTCAGATTCTGTGTCTCCCTCTCTCTGACCCTCCCCCGTTCATGCTCTGTCTCTCTCTGTCTCAAAAATAAATAAACGTTTAAAAAAAATATATATAGTAGCATGTGCTAAGTACAGTTGAGTGCTACTGACACATATGGTGTATGAACATAGTGGTTTTACTTGAATCGGGTAGAATTAACTTTGATAAAAGATGGAATTTCAAGGCAGGAAAGGATGACTTTTGGGAACTTCTTCTTCCCCATTCCAATAGACATTAAAAGATTTAGGGGCGCCTGGGTGGCTCAGTTAAGCGTCCGACTTCAGCTCAGGTCATGATCTCATGGCTCGTGGGTTCGAGCTCCACGTCGGGCTCTGTGCTGACAGCTCAGAGCCTGAAGCCTGCTTCAGATTCTGTGTCTCGCTCTCTCTATCCCTTCCCCAGTTTGCACTCTGTCTCTCTGTATTTTCTCAAAAATAAATAAACATTAAAAAAATAAAAAAAAGATTTAAATAACTTGTGTTCCTAAATACTGCCACCTACTTATTAGCGTATTATGATTTGTCTCTGACATCTGAATTCTAAGCAATTACCTATTTTGGAAGGGAGCTAGGATTACCTGCCTGGTTTGAAGGATGAGTTGTGGAAACAGGTGCTGTTTTCTGGCTCTAAAATCTAAATGTCTTAAAATTGTATTTTTTTTTCTGCAGGGAAAGAGAACCCTAGTTCTCACTTGAAGACTCTTTTCTTATTTCTCCTTACAACAGGAATAAAACTTTTTGCTTCACTTTCTTGCTCTTGCCACATTCTTTGCCTCTTGTCTCCATTTGAAGAATGCCTTTGCGTAAAGATGGGGTGTGATATGTTGTTGGAATGAACTGTGTTTAATAAAGCAGGTATCAGTGTGTCAAGTAAGATGAAACGTTTTTTGAAGGTTTTAGTACTTTGGCCCACATGAAAATGGTGACATTTATTGCAATATAATTTTTAATTAGAGTATTACATAGAGACCACTATTCAAAGACCACATAATAAGAAAAAACGCAGACCTTATTCACATATTGCTGCTTTATTACAAATTTATAATTTATTTCCATTAGAGCATTTATACCTTTATATTAAAAAAATAGACTGGAATGTTATTAGTCCTCCATTGTTTCTTAAATATTATAGAAAGCTTGACATTTTCATACAGATTCTGAATAGTGTTTATTTGCCTAAGTAGGTGCTGTTGATACTGAGTGTAATAAAACCAGAAAAATTGAGATTCTGCCCTTAAGTGCTTTTTAGACTAAAAATAAATAACACAAGACAAGAAAATAATTAATAAATCACAGAAATATATTTTCCTGGCAACAAATCTGGCATATAAGAAGATAGCTTATTCATGTATACCTATGAACTTTCAAAACAGATTTTAGAGATTTTTCATATGCTGGAAGGGAGAATGGTAATGGACAGATGTTACTGCTACCAGCCTTGTTATTTATATTGTTCTTTTCTGTTTTTTTTTCCATGTCTTTTCTGTTGCGATAAAATACACTTAACATAAAATTTAGCATTTTAACCACTTGAAAGTGCACAATTAAGTGGCATTAAGTACATTAAATGTATTTACAAAGTTGTGCAACCATCATTGTTGCTATCTAATTTGGGGATGTTTCCTTTACCTCAAAAAGAATCCCTGTATCTCCCAGTGTTCTGCATCATTATGTACCATTACCTCTGTCCAATTCCAGAACTTTTCCATCATCTCAAACTGAAACTTCATTGTACCCATTAAACAATAACTTTCCATTCCCCTCTCCCCTGAGTCCCTGGTAACTACCATTTCACTTTCTGTCTCTGATATTAACTATTCTAGATACTCCTATATAAGTGGAATTGTATTTGTGTTTAGCTTATTTTATATAACATGTCTTCAAGGTTCTTCCATTTTGTAGCATGTGTCAGAATTTCATTCCTTTTTAAGGCTGAATACTATTCCATTCACTATGCATATATGCACCACATTTAATTTATCCATTCATCTGTTGATGGACATTTGGGTTGTTTTCATCTTGGCTACTGTGCATAGTGTTTCTGTAAACATTGATGTACAAATGTCTATTTGAGTCTCTACTTTCAGTTCTTTTGGATATGTACCTAGAAGTGAAATTCTAGCTTTAATCTCTTGATGAACCACTAAACTGTTTTCCAGAGTGGCTGTATTATTTTACATTCCCACTTGTGTTGTAGAAGGGTAACAATTTTTTTTTAAGTTTATTTATTTATTTTGAGAGAGAGAGAGCAAGCGTGTGCACAAGTGGGGGAGACGGGGAGAGAGGGAGAGGGAGAGGGAGGGAGAGGGAGAAAAAGAAAGAAAGAAAGAAAGAAAGAGAAAGAAAGAAAGAAAGAAAGAAAGAAAAAATCCCAAGCGGGCTCCTCACTGTCAGTGTAGAGCCTGTTGTGGGGCTCAAAGCAACAAACCTGTGAGATCATGACCTGAGCTAAAGTTGGACAGTTAACCGACTGAGCCACCCAGATGCCCTTATTATTATTTTTTAAAGGAGCTACCTGCCCTTTCTTTTTTTTAAAAAAGAATTATTTATTTTGAGAGAGACAGAGACAGCACAAGTTGGGGAGGGGCAGAGAGAGGAAGAGAGAGAGAATCCCAAGCAGGCTCCGCATTGCCAGTGCAGAGCCCCTTGTGGGGCTTAAACCCATGAAGCCATGAGATCAATACCTGAGCTGAAACCAAGGGTTGGATGCTTAACAGATTTAGCACCCAGGTGCCCCTCTTTTATCTTTTAGAAAAATGAGCTCATACAGTTTATTTTATTTTAGAATTAAGTTAATTTAAAAAATTTAGTTGACTCTGTCAACTATACTGAAATTAAAAAAAAATTAGTTGACAAATAAGAAACTAAAATGAAATAGATTAAGAGGTACAAACTTCCAGTTATAAAATAAATAAGTCATGGAGATGCAAAGTACAGTATAGAGAATATCATCAATAAGATGGTAATCTTGTTTGGTGACAGATGGTGACTACACTTAACCATGGCAAGCACTGAGTAATGTATAGAATTGTTGAATCATGTTGTACACCTGAAATGAAGATTAAACACTGCATATATACTACAGTATTTTATGTTTTTTCTTTATAATAGCCATACTAACAGTTGTGGAGCGTTACCTCATTGTAGTTTTTATTTGCATTTCCTTAATGACTAGTGATGTAAAGTCTCTTTTCATGTGTTTATTGGCCATTTGTATGTCTTCTTTGGAAAAATGTCTATTGATCTTTTGCCCAATTTTAAATTGGGTTTTTTTTTTGTTTGTTTAATTGTAGGAGTCTTAAAAATTCTGGATATTTGGGCGCCTGGGTGGCTCAGTCAGTTAAGCGGCCGACTTCAGCTCAGGTCATGATCTCTCAGTCCTTGAGTTCGAGCCCTGCGTCGGGCTCTGTGCTGACAGCTCAGAGCCTGGAGCCTGTTTCAGATTCTGTGTCTCCCTCTCTCTGACCCTCCCCTGTTCATGCTCTGTCTCTCACTGTCTCAAAAATAAATAAAACGTTAAAAAAAATTCTGGATATTAACCCCTTATCAGATATATGATTTGTGATTATTTTTCCCATTCTGTGGTTGTCTTTTCACTGTTTTGGTAGTGCATGAAAGTTTTCAGTTTGGATGCATCCAGGTTACCTGCTTTTTCTTTTGTTTCATGAGTATTTTAGTGCTATCCAAGAAATTGCCAAATCTGAAGTCATGAAGATTTATCCCCCTATTTTCTTCTAAGAATTTACAGTTTTAGCTCATATTTAGGTCTTTAATCCAATTTGAATTAATTGTTTTAAAGATTTTTTTAAGTAATCTCTACACCCAACGTGGGGCTCAAACTCTGAACCCCAAGATCAAGAGTCACATGCTTCACCAACTGAGCCAGCCAGGCACCCCTGGAATTAATTTTTGTGTATGGTGTAAGATAGGGTTCCAACTTCATTCTTTTGAATGCGGATATCTAGTTTTCTTGGCACAATTTGTTGAAGAGACTGTTATGTCTCCATTCGGTGGTCTTGGCACCCTTGTCTGTCAGTTGACTGTGGATGTATGGATTATTTCTGGGCTTTCTGTTCTATTCCAGTGGTCTATATGTCTATCCTTATGCCAGTACCACCTGTTTTGATTACTTGAGCTTTGTAGCAAGTTTTGAAATTGGGAAGTGAGAATGTCCCAAATTTGTCCTTCTTTTTCAAGATTGGTTTGGCTGTTTGGAGTCCCTTTAATTCCCATTTGAAATTTAGGATTGACATTTTGATTTTTGCAAGTAGTGGCTATTGCAGCTTTTTTAAAAAGTTTGTTTATTTTGAGAGGGGGAGGGACAGAGAGAGGGAGGGAGGGAGGGAGGGAGGAAGAGAGAAAGAGGGGGAGAGAAAGAATCCCAAGAAGCCTCTGTGCTGTCAGCATGGAGCCTGACACAGGTCTCAGTCCACGAACTGTGAGATCATGACCTGAGCCTAAATCAAGAGTTGGACACTCAACAGACTGTGACACCCAGGTGCCCCTGCTGTTGTGGTTTTTTTTTTTTTTTTTTTTGATAAGAATTATTTTATTTTTATTTTTATTTTTTAATTAATTTATTTTTTAATTTCCATCCAAGTTAGCATATAGTGCAACAATGATTTCAGGAGTAGATTCCTTAATGCCTGTAACCCATTTAGTCCATCCCTCCTCCCACAACTCCTCCAGCAACCCTCTGTTCTTTATATTTAAGAGCCTCTTATGTTTTGTCCCCCTACTATTTTTATATTATTTTTGCTTCCTTTATGTTTATCTGTTTTGTATCTTAAATTCCTCATATGAGTGAAATCATATGGTATTTGTCGTTCTCTAATTTCGTTTAGCCTGATACCCTCTAGTTCCATCCACGTAGCTATAAATGGCAAGATTTCATTCATTTTGATTGCTGAGTAATACTCCATTGTATATGTATACCACATCTTCTTTATCCATTCATCCGTCGATGGACATGTGGGCTCTTTCCATACTTTGGCTGTTGTCACTAGCACTGCTATAAAAATTGGGTGCGTGTGCCCTTTGGAAACAGCACACTTGGATAAATACCTAGTAGTGCAATTGCTGGGTCATAGGTTAGTTCTATTTTTAACTTTTTGAGGAACTTCCATACTGTCTTCCAGAGTGGCTGCATCAGTTTGTATTCCCACCAGCAGTGCAAAAGAGATCCTCTTTCTCTGCATTCTTGCCAACATCTGTTGTTGCCTGAATTGTTAATGTTAACCATTCTGACAGGTGTGAGGTGGTATCTCATTGTGGTTTTGATTTGTATTTCCCTGATGATGAGTGATGTTTAGCGTTTTATGTGTTTGTTCGTCATCTGGATGTCTTCTTAGGAGAAGTGTCTATTCAGAATGTCTTTTGCCCATTTCTTCCCTGGATGATTTGTTTTTTGGGTGTTGAGTTTGATAAGTTCTTTATAGGCCTTGGCTACTAACCCTTTATTTGATATTTCGTTTGCAAATATCTTCTCCTATTCTGTCGGTTGCCTTTTAGTTTTGCTTATTGTTTCCTTCGCTCTGCAGAATCTTTTTATTTTGATGAGGTCCCAATAGTTCATTTTTGCTTTTGTTTCCCTTGACTCCAGAGACGTGTTGAGTGAGAAGTTGCTGTGTCCAAGGTCAGAGTAGCTTTTCCTGCTTTCTCCTTGAGGATTTTGATGGCTTCCTGTCTTACATTGAGGTCTTTCATCCATTTTGAGTTTATTTTTGTGTATGGTGTAAGAAGGTGGTCCAGGTTCATTCTTCTGCATGTTGCTGTCCAGTTTTCCCAGCACCACTTGCTGAAGAGACTGTCTTTATTCCATTGGCTATTCTTTCCTGCTTTGTTAAAGATTAGTTGGCCATATGTTTGTGGGTCCATTTCTGGGTTCTCTATTCTGTTCCATTGATTTGAGCTCTGTTTTTATGCCAGTACCATAGTATCTTGATGATTACAGCTTGGTAATACAACTTGAAGTTCAGGATTGTGATTCTTCCAGCTTTGGTTTTCTTTTTCAAGATTGGCTATTTAGGGTCTTTTCTGGTTTCATACAAATTTTAAGATTGTTTGTTCTAGCTCTGTGAAGATGCTGTGTTATTTTGATAGGGATTGCGTTGAATATGTAGATTGCTTTGGCTAGTATCAACATTTTAACAATATTTGTTTTTCCAACCTAGGAACATGGAATATTGTTCCATTTTTTTGTGTCTTCAATTTCTTTCATCAATTTCATCAGCTTCAATTTCTTTCATAGTTTTCAGTGTATAGATTTTTCATCTCTTTGGTTAGGTTTATTCATAGGTATTTTATGGTTTTTGGTGCAATTGTAAATGGGATCGATTCCTTGATTTCTCTTTCTGTTGTTTCATTATTGGTGTATAGGAATGCAACCGATTGCTGTGCATTGATTTTATATCCTGCAACTTGGCTAAATTCATGGATCAGTTCTAGCAGTTTTTTGGTGGAATCTTTTGGGTGTGTTGCAGTTTTAATAGAGATTACATTTGAGCTGTATATCATTTTGAGGAGTATTGCTTTCAACAGTATTAAATCTTTTACTCCATGAACATGGGATATCATTCTCTTTAATTGAAATTGTTTCATTTCATTTCATTTCATTTCATTTCATTTCATTTCATTTCATTTCATTTCATTTCATTTATAATCTCTACACCCAATGTGGGGCTCAAACTCATGACCCCACGATCAAGAGTTGGAAGCTTTTCTGACTGAGCCAGTGAAGCGCCCCTGGAATTGTTTAATTTCTTTAAGCAATATTTTTTAATGATCATTGTACAAGTTTTGAATCTCTTTGATTAAATTACTCCTATATATTTTATTCTTTTTGATGCTGTTGTAAACTGGAAGTGTTTTTTTTTGTTTTTGTTTTTTTTTTTTTTTTTTTTTTACTGGGAAGTATTTTCTTAATATCCTCTTTGCGTTGTTCGTTGCTAATGTATAGGAATATAACTGCTTTCTGTGTATTGATCTTACATCTTGCAGTTGTGCTGAATTCATTTATTATCTCTAATAGTTTTCTGTGGATTCTTTTGGATTTTCTATGTATAAGATCACATCATCTACAAACTACTTCATCCTTTGTTGTTTGAATCTTTTTTTTTTCTTTTTCTTTTCTATTGAATAGAAATGGCAAAAACAAGCATACTTGTTTTTAATCTTAGGTTGTAATCTAGCTTTTTCACTATTAAATATGATGTTAGCTGTGGGTTTTTTCATGAATACCCTTTATCCAGTTGAGGAAGTTCCTTTCTCTTTGTAGTTTTCTGAGTGATTTTATTGTGAAAGGGTGCTGAATTTTGTCAGATGCTTTTTCTGTGTCAGTTTAGATGATTATGTGATTTTTACCCTTTTATTCTGTTTTATGTGGTATTTTACATTCATTTATTTTTGTGTCACGCTTTTCATTCCTGGGATAAATCACATTTGGTCATTGGTGTATGATGTTTTGATGAGTTATTGAATTCTGTTTGCTAGCATTTTGTTTAGGATTTTTGCATTATTAACTAGTATTTTGTTTAGGATTTTCACATCAGTAGTCATAAGGGATATTGACCTGTGGTTTTCTTTTTTTGTGATGTGTTTGTTTGACTGTGATATTAGGGTAATGATGGCTTTGTAGAATGAGTTAAGTGTTCCCTACTCTTCTGTTTTTTTGGAGGAGTTTGAGAGGTGATAATTATTCATTAAATGTTTGGTAGAATTTACCAGTGAAGCCAGTGGTCTTGGGTTTTTCTTTTTTGGGATGTTTTTGATTATCAGCTAAGTAAAGAGATTGAGTAGTTAGTTATAAACCCCCCCCCCCCCCCGCCCAAAAAAGAAAAGAAAAATGTAGTATTGGTATTTACCTAATGTGGTTACTTTTCCTATTGTTCTTTGTTTTATGATATAGCTCCAAGTTATACTGTGGCGTCTTTTTATTTCACCCTGATGGATTCCCTTTAGCATTTCTTGTAGTGCAGGTATACTAGCAATGCATTTCCTCAGCTTTTGATTTTTGACATAATTCTTCATTTTTCAAGGATGTACTTGCTAGATACAGAATTCTTGGTTGACCTTTTTTCCCTAGCACTTCAAATATGTCACCTCACTGTTCTCTGGTTTCCATTGTATTCGACTATTTAAAAAATTTTTTTTTTACATTTATTTATTTTTGATAGAGAAAGAGAGAGAACACAAGTGGGCGAGGGGCAGAGAGAGAAGGAGACACAGAATCCAAAGCAGGCTCCAGGCTCCGAGCTGTCAGCACAGAGCCTGACACAGGGCTCAAACTCACAAACCTTGAGATTATGACCTGAGCCGAAGTCGGACGCTTAACTGACTGAGCCACCCAGGTGCCCCCATTGTGTTCAACTATTAATCTTGATGAGGATCCCTTGTACTTGTCAGTTTTCATTGATTTTGAGATTTTCTTTGGCTTTGACAGTTTAATTGTATTTTGTCCCAGTGTGTATCTGTTTATTCTTGGAATTCATTGAGCTTCTTGGATATGTAGATTGATGTATTTCATGAATTTGGCATGCTTTGATAATTATTTAAATATTCTTTCTGCTCCTTTTTCTTCTTGTCTGTGACTGCCATTATGCATGTGTTGCTGGGCTTGATGGTGTCTCATAGGTCTCTGATGCTCTGTTCATTTTCCCTCCTTCTTTTTCCCTTGTAGTGGTTAATCTCAATTGGTGCTGCCTTTAAGTTCACTTGTTCTTTCTTATCCTTGTTGTATTGAACCTGTATAGTGATTTTTTTCATGTGTGCTATACTACTACTTACCTCCAAAATTTTATTTGGTTCCTTTTTAGAATTTCTTTATTTGAAAATTCTTATCTTGGTGAGACATGCTGGTTTCCTTTAGCTCCTTGAATGTATTTAAAAGTTGATTTAAAGGCATTGCATGCTGGGGCGCCTGGGTGGCTCAGTTGGTTAAGCATCTGACTCATGATTTTGGCTCAGGCCATGATCTCAAAGTTTCTGAGTTTGAGCCCCACATCAGGCTCTGTGCTGATAGTGCGGAGCCAGCTTGTCATTCTCTCTCTCTGCCCCTCCCCCCTGTCAGTAATTATTAAATAAACTTAAATTTTTTTTTTTATAAAGCTTAAAGAAATAAAGCCCTTGCCTACTAATTCCAACATATGGGCCTCCTCAGGGACAGTATTGTTAATTTCTTCCTTTTTTTTTTCCCCTGTGAATGGACCATACTTTTCTTGTTTCTTTGCATGTTTGTATCTTTTTGTTGAAAATGGATACTTTGAATATTGTAATATGGTAACTGGAAAATACCTGCCCCTCACCCCAGGGTTGTTGCTTCCTGTAGTTTTTGCTTAGTGAACTTTCTAACCTATTTTCATAAAGGCTATCTTTGTCATGTGTGGATACTGAAGTGTTTGTTCTGGTAGCTGATTGGTCAGTTAGTGGTTTGACAGAGCTTTCCTTAAATACCTACAAGGAAAAAAATAACAGTCCCAAAACAAACAGAAACCCAAATCACACCAAACCAACTCTCTGTCTTTGTAGATTGGCTCAGTATTGGGGCACTTCTGACTGCTTAGCCTGTACATTTACAACTCTGGTAGCGGGGCATCTGGGTGGCTCAGTCGGTTAAGCGTCCGACTTCAGCTCAGGTCATGATCTCGTGGTCTGTGAGTTTGAGCCCCGCATCGGGCTCTGTGCTGACAGCTCAGAGCCTGGAGCCTGCCTGGGTTTGTGTTTCCCTCTCTTGGCCCCTCCCCTGCTCCCGCCTCTGTCTCTTTCTCTCTGTCTCTCTGTCTCTGTCTTTCTCTCAAAAGTAAATAAACAAACAAAAAAAACCTCTTTGGTAGCTGTCACATACCTGATTGGGTGGAGGGTAAAAGTCAGCCAAAGATGAATGTTTTTGGCCTTCTCATGATTTTTCTGAGCATGTGTGCAGCCTTGGGCATAGGTATGTCCTTCCAAATTCCTTTGTATGTGCTGGAGCTTTATGGAGCTCTTTGGAGCTCTTATTTCCTTATGTATCTCTCTCTTTTTTTTAATCTTTATTTTTAAGAGAGAGAGAGCACAAGCAGGGGAGGAACAGAGAGAGAGGGAGACACAGAATCTGAAGCAGGCTCCAGGCTCTGAGCTGTTAGCATAGGGCTTGACGTGGGGCTCGAACTCGTGAACTGCGAGATCATGACCTGAGCCGAAGTCGGATGCTTAACTGACTGAGCCACCCAGGTGCCCCTCCTTATGTATCTCTATCTGGCTTCTTTCTTCCCATCTTTTATGTCTGTCAAGTGCCTGGCCCACTTGTTATCCCTTGCCCTGGTGGCTATAGATAGTATATTTGCCTTTACATGCTTTGGACAGGGCACTTGGGTGGCTCAGTCAGTGGAGCAAACCACTGTTGGTTTTGGCTTGGGTCATGATCCCAGGCCATGCATCGGGCTCCATGCTCAGGGTGGAGCCTGCTTAAGATTCTCTCTCTCCTCAGGGCGCCTGGGTGGCTCAGTCGGTTAAGCGGCCTACTTCGGCTCAGGTCATGATCTCGCGGTCCGTGAGTTCGAGCCCCGCGTCGGGCTCTGTGCTGACAGCTCAGAGCCTGGAGCCCGTTTCAGATTCTGTGTCTCCCTCTCTCTGACCCTCCCCCGTTCATGCTCTGTCTCTCTCTGTCTCAAAAATAAATAAACGTTAAAAAAAATAAAAAATAAAAGATTCTCTCTCCTCTTCCCCCCACCCCTCTTCCCAGCTCATGGTCTCTCTCTCTCTCTCTGAAATAAAAAAAAAAAAAAAAAAAACAGTGCATGTTCAAGAATTGCCAAGATAGTACAAAGAAGAACAATGTGGGCATTGATGCCAAAGTATATTTCACAAAAAGCTATAGTTTTTAAGAAAATGTGGCACTGGCATAGGGATTACAACAAACACACCAGGAGTGACATCATATACAGTGGCAGAGCAGGTAACTCCAAAATTCTGTCACTTCATAAAGGCAATAATTACACTAGTAAAAGAATCTACTTTTTTGGAACTCTAATAAAAAAAAACAGGGAATAGAAAAAGCTGCTGAACTTCGATATGACAGCACTATGGTGTTTTAACTTTATGCACCTACCATGTCCCACTCCCTTGCTAGATGGCAGCCATGAAGACAGTTGCCCGCATTCCTAGTGCAACTTGCAGATGCCAAAGGGAGTGATGTAGATCATAGTCTTAAAGAATTGTGGTTGGGTGTTTTGACCTGTTTGGTCATTATCTGACAGACTGGGACCGGGGTTGCCTTTCTTTCAATCTTGGCATTATAGACATTTTGATCCAGATTATTCTTTGTTGTGGGAGGCTGTCCTGTGTATGCATTGTATCTCTGGCCTCTGTCCAGTAGATACTTGTAACACCCCTCCCCACCAGTTTTGACAACAAAAAATGTTTAAAGACACTGTCAGAAGGTTCCTCTGGATAGTGAGGGTGTGGGAATGGCAAATCCTGCTGTTGGAGAACCACTATTCTAGATGATAGGGATTCACAGATGATTAATATTGAGCTAGGTGGAGGAGTAAATTACTGAAATATATTGTGATGTAGTTAAGTGAGTTACATTGGTGTGAACCAAGAAATGTGGAACAACAGCAAACAATTGCCTTGGAGAGTTGATGGCAGAATTTTCCAGAGAGAGAGAGAAATGGCAGTTTTGAGTTGGTACTTAAGTCAAGGTGGTAGGTGTTGCCAAGGAGGGGAGATGTTCTAGGTGGTGGAAAGGTCATATCTAGGCCCTTTTGTGTCTTGAGAACTGTGAGACATTAAATGTGATTGGAGAGAATATGGGAGGTAGAGGTGAAAAAAGGAAGGTTATTGGAGTCAGATTTGAAAAATCTTTTTATTTATTTTATTTTATTTTTTTAACGTTTATTTATTTTTGAGACAGAGACAGAGCATGAACGGGGGAGGGTCAGAGAGAGGGAGACACAGAATCCGAAACAGGCTCCAGGGTCTGAGCTGTCAGCACAGAGCCCGACGCGGGGCTCGAACTCACGGACCTTGAGATCATGACCTGAGCCGAAGTCGGCCGCCCAACCGACTGAGCCACCCAGGCGCCCCTGAAAAATCTTTTTAATTTGAAAAGGATTTTTATGCTATACTGATATGTTCACTTTTTGCTGTTTTATAACCTAGAAGGTCAAATACTATAAAAGCCTTTAGAGTAATATGATCAACTTCTTTTAAAGAATAATGATATAGTTAAATGATTAAAAGCATATGGTAAATATTAAACTCAAGAAAATAGCTTTAGTCTATAAAGTAGGAAAATAGGAAGGGATGGAGATTTATATAAAAGTAGATGTCAGGTATTACTCTTAAGAGTAATTACACCACCCTCTGTGTAGCCTGTTTTCATCCTGTATTTGTCAAATCCCTAAATGTTATCATCATTGAGGGTGATTCTTGGTATTTTTAAAATTTTTTTGATGGTTATTAATTTTTGAGAGAGATCGACAGAGACAGAGTGCAAGCAGGGGAGGGGCCAAGAGAGGGGGAGACACAAAATCCCAAGCAGGCTCCAGGCTCTGAGCTGTCAGCACAGGGCCCGACGTGGGGTCGAACTCACGAACTGTGAGATCATGACCTGAGCCGAAGTCAGCTGCTTACCTGACCGAGCCACCCAGGTGCCCTGATTCTTGGTATTTAAAGCAGGAGTAAAGTGGGCAAATGTACAAAGTTGTATGTTTTTTCAAGTAGATTATCAGAGTGATATATTTTAAACTGTTAGCTGCTTTCTTGGATTAGACATGGAGTCAGATGAACTGAAACTGGTCTCTTATAGTAGTTCTGTGTCCTTAGAAAAGGAAGATACTTGAAGATTTAAAATGCTAAAAAATATTTTTTGTAACTTATTTTTTTCAAATGTTTATTTTATTTATTTTTGAGGGGGCATGTACGTGATCAGGAGAGGGGCAGAGAGAGAGAGGGAGAGAGAGAATCCCAAGCAGGCTTCTCACTGTCAGCACAGAGCCCAACATGGGGCTTGAACTCACCAACCATGAGATCATGACCTGAGCTGAAATCAAGAGACGGATGCTTAACCGACTGAGCCACCCTGGCGCCCCCATCCCTTTATTTAAAAAACAAAATATATGGTTAAATACATATTATAAAATTTGTCATTTTAACTCCTTTAAGTGTATATTTCAGTAGCGTTAAATACATTTCCATTGTTGTGTAACCAGTCTCCGTAATATTTTCATCTTGAAAACCTGAAACTCTATACCCATTAAATAACAACTCCCCATTTTTCCTAGCATCCCTTTATTTGTAATCAATGTCTATATTTAAAGTGGGTTTCTTGGAGGTAAATGACACCCTGATAATATGACACCCTGTTTTAGTTGGTGTATTCATCATTCACATTTAAAGTGAAATTTGATATAGAGTTGGATTAATATGTACCATGCTTGCATTTGTTTCCTTTTTCAACTTCCCCCTTTCACCTTTGGTTTTAATTGAACATTTAAAAGATACTTATTTTTTTGAGAGAGAGAGAGAGAGAGACAGAGAGAGAGAGTGAGAGCAAGCAGGGGAGGGGGAGAGAGAGAATCCGAAGCAGGCTCTGTACTGTCAGCCTGAAGCAGGGCTGGATCTCACAAACCATGAGATCATGACCTGAGTCTAAACCAAGAGTTGGGTCCACTTTTAAATAACACTACAGTTTTCCCCTACTAACTTAAAGAAGAGTGTTCTTATGAAACCTTTCATCAGCTGAAATAGCTTACCATGAAGAAGCAATTACAATTAATTTGTATGGAAAAAATTTAAAGCATTCCCAGACCCCCCAGAAAAACCTCTTTTTAGGCTTTTCCTGATACCTTAGGACACACCTTACTAATGGATTCACAAGATGAATTGAGATAAAGCACAAATGCTCGGAAACACAGTTAAAAGATAGAGGCTGGGTGTAGTTCCCAGGGAAGGAGCTTGGCAGTGCTACTATTGCTGCTCAGAGTGTGTACTGTCTCCGTAATAACAGCTTGCTGCAGAACAAACGTTAAATGCTGTTTTCACTTTTTGCTCTTTTCTGTAAGAGTCAAAATCCTCTTTGAATTTCTTTTGATTAGTTAAAACAAATATTAATGTAGGTCTTTCATAAAAGTGAAGTAGCATGACACTAACATTAGAAAAGTGGGGGATACCTGTATATCACTTCACAAGTAGTATAGGTACCTTGTAACAGTATTCTTGATTCCTTTTCCTTTTTTTAAAATATAATTAATTGTCAAATTGGCTTACATACAACACCCAGTGCTCATCCCAGCAAGTGCCCTCCTCAATGCTCATCCCAGCAAGTGCCCTTCTCAATGCTCATCACCCATTTTCCCTCTCCTCAGTTTGTTCTCTGTATTTAAGAGTCTCTTGTGGTTTGCCTCACTCCCTCTCCGTTTGTAACTTTTTTTTTCCCCTTCCCTTCCCTCATGGTTTTCTGTTCAGTTTCTCAAGATCCACATATGAGTGAAAACATATCTGTCCTTCTCTGACTGACTTATTTCACTCAGCATAATAACTTCCAGTTCCATCCACGTTGCTGCAAATGGCATGATTTCATTCTTTCTCATTGCCAAGTAGTATGCCATTGTATATATAAACCACATCTTCTTTATCCATTCATCAGTTGATGGACATTTAGGCTCTTTCCATAATTTGGCTATTGTTGAAAGCACGGCTATAAATGTTGGGATACATGTGTCCCTGTGCATCAGCACTCCTATATCCCTTAAATAAATTCCTAGTAGTGCTATTGCTTGTTCATAGGGTAGTTCTACTTTTAATTTTTTGAGGAACCTCGACACTGCTTTCCATAGCGACTGCACCAGTTTGAATTCCTACCAACAGTGCAAGAGGGTTCCTGTTTCTCCACATCCTCGCCAGCATCTGTTGTTTCCTGAGTTCATTTTAGCCACTCTGACTGGTGTGAGGTGGTATCTCAGTGTGGCGTTGATTTGTATTTCCCTGATGATGAGTGATGTTGGCCATCTTTTCTTGTGTCTGTTGGCCATCTGGATCTCTTCTTTGGAGAAGTGTCTATTCATGTCTTCTGCCCATTTCTTCACTGGATTATTTGTTTTTAGGGTGTGGAGTTTGGTGAGTTCTTTATAGGTTTTGGATACTAGTGCGTTATCCAATATGTCATTTGCAAATATCTTTTCCCATTCCATCGGTTGCCTTTTAGTTGTGTTGATTGTTTCCTTTGCAGTGCAGAAGCATTTTATCTTGATGAGGTCCCAATAGTTCATTTGTGCTTTTAATTCCCTTGCCTTTGGAGCTGTGTTGAGTAAGAAATTGCTGCGGATGAGGTGAAAGAGGTTGTTGCCTGCTTTCTCCTCTAGGGTTTTGATGGTTTCCTGTCTCACATTTAGGTCTTTAATCCATTTTTAGTTTATTTTTGTGAGTGGTGTAAGAAAGTGGTCTAGTTTCATTCTTCTACATGTTTCTGTCCAGTTCCCCCAGCACCATGTGCTGAAGAGACTGTCTTTTTTCCATTGGATTCTCTTTCCTGCTTTGTCAAAGATTAGTTGGCCATACATCTGTGGGTTCAATTCTGGGTTCTTTATTCTATTCCATTGGTTTATGTGTCTGTTTTTGTGCCAACACCATGCTGTCTTGATGATTACAGCTTTGTAGTAGAGGCTAACGTCTGGGATTGTGATGCCTCCCACTTTGGTTTTCTTCTTTAATATTACCTTGGCTCTTTGGGGTCTTTTGTGGTTCCATACAAATTTTAGGATTGTTTGTTCTAGTTTTGAGAAGAATGCTGATGCAGTTTTGATTGGGATTGCATTGAATGTGTAGCTTGCTCTGGGTAGTATTGACATTTTAACAATATTTATTCTTCCAGTCCATGAGCATGGAATGTTTTTCCATTTCTTTGTGTCTTCTTCAATTTCCTTCATAATCTTTCTATAGTTTTTAGCATACAGATCTTTTACATCTTTGGTTAGGTTTATTCATAGGTATTTTATGGTTCTTGGTGCAATTGTAAATGGGATCAATTTCTTTGTTTCTCTTTCTGTGACTTCATTATTAGTGTATGAGAATGCAACTGATTTCTGTACATTGATTTTGTACCCTGTGACTTTGCTGAATCCAACTCTTTTGGTGGAGTCTTTCAGGTTTTCCATGCAGAATATCATGTCTCCGAAAAGTGAAAGTTTGTCTTCTTTGCCAATTTTGATGCCTTTTGTTTCATTTTGTTGTCTGATTGCCGATGCTGGGACTTCCAACACTATGTTAAACAACAGTGGTGAGAGTGGGCATCCCTGTCGTGTTCCTGATCTCAGGGGGAAAGCTCTCAGTTTTTCCCCATTGAGGAAGATATTAGCTGGGGGCTTTTCATATATGGCTTTTATGATGTTTAAGTATGTTCCTTTTATCCCAACTTTCTTGAGGTTTTTTTTTTAAAAACACTATTTTAATGTTTTTATTTATTTATTTATTTTTGAGACAGAGGGAGACAGAGCACAAGTGGAGAAAGGGCAGAGAGAGAGGGAGACACAGAATCTGAAACAGGCTCCAGGCTCTGAGCAGTCAGCACAGAGCCCGACGCAGGGCTTGAACTCATGAACTGTGAGATCATGACCTCAGCTGAAGTCAGACGCTTAACTGACTGAGCCACCCATGCTCCCCTTGAGGGTTTTTATTAAGAAAGGATGTTGTATTTTGTCAAATGCTTTTCATATGACAGGATCATATGGTTCTTATCCTTTCTTTTATTAATGTGATGTATCACACTGATTGATTTGTGAATATTGAACCAACCCTGCAGCCCGGGAATGAATCCCACTTGATCATGGTGAATAATTATTTTTATATGCTGTTGAATTCATTTTGCTAGTATCTTGTTGAGAATTTTTGCATCCATGTTCATCAGAGATATTGGCCTGTAGTTCTCCTTTTTTGTGGGGTCTCTGTCTAGTTTGGGAATCAAGGTAATGCTGGCTTCATAGAATGAGCCTGGAAGTTTTCCTTCCCTATTTTTTGGAACAGCTTGTGAAGGATAGGTATTAACTCTGCTTTAAATGTCTGGTAGCATTCCCCAGGGAAGCCATCTGGTCTAGGACGCTTATTTGTTGCGAGATTTTTGATAACTGATTAAATTTCTTCACTAGTTATGGATCTATTCAAATTTTCTATTTCTTCCCATTTTAGTTTTGGTAGTGTGTCAGTGTTTAGGAATTTGTCCATTTCTTCCAGGTTGAGCAGTTTGTTGGCATACAATTTTTCATAGTATTCTCTGATAATTGCTTGTATTTCTGATGGATTGGGTGTGATAAATCCATTTTCATTTGTGATTTTATCTATTTGGGTCCTCTTTCCTTTTTGAGAAGCCTGGCTTGAGATTTATCAATTTGGTTTATTTTTTCAAAAAACCAATTCTTGGTTTCATTGATCTGCTCTGCAGTTTTTTTTAGATTCTATTTTGTTTATTTCTGCTCTTATCTTTATTATTTCTCTTCTTCTGCTGGGTTTGGGGTATCTTTGCTGTTCCGCTTCTATTTCCTTTAGGTGTGCTGTTAATTTTGTATTTGGGATTTTTCTTGTTTCTTGAGATAGGCCTGGATTGCAGTGTATTTTCCTCTCAGGACTGCCTTCGCTGCATCCCAAAGGGTTTGGATTGTTGTCTTTTCATTTTCATTTGTTCCCATATTTTTTTTAAATTTCTTCTTTAGTTACCTGGTTGACCCATTTGTTCTTTAGTAGGATGTTCTTTAACCTTCATGCTTTTGGAGGTTTTGCAGACTTTTCCTGTGGTTGATTTCAAGTTTCATAGCATTGTGTTCTGACAGTGTGCATGGTATGGTCTCAGTTATTTTGTATTTATTGAGGGATTTTTTGTGACCCAGTATGTGATCTATCATGGAGAGTCTTCCATGTGTACTCGAGAAGAATGTGTATTCTGCTTCTTTAGGATGAAAAGTTCTAAATATATCTGTCAAGTCTGTCTCATCCAGTGTATCATTCAGGGCCATTGGTTCTTTACTGATTTTCTGTCTAGATGATCTGTCCATTGTTGTAAGTGGAGTTTTAATGTTCCCTGCATTTACCACATTCTTTCCAATAAGATTGCTTATTTTTGTGATTGTTTTATATGTTTGGGTGCTACCGAATTTGGTGGATAAACATTTATAATTGTTAGCTCTTCTCGATGGATAAACCCTGTAATTATTATATAATGCTCTTCTTCAACTGTTGTTACAGCCTTTAGTTTAAAATCTAGTTTGTCTTATATAAGAATGGCTACTCCAGCTTTCTTTTGACTTCAGTAGCATGATAGATGGTTCTCCATCCCCTCACTTTCAATCTGAAGGTGTCCTCAGTTCTAAAATGGGTCTCTTGTAGACAGCAAATAAATGGGTCTTATTTTTTTATCCATTCTGATACCCTATGTATTTTGATTGGAGCATTTAGTCCATTTACATTCATTGTTACTGAAAGATAAGGGTTTAGAATCATTGTGTTCTCTGTAGGTTTCATGCTTGTAGTGATGTCTCTGGTCCTTTGTGGTCTTTGCAGCAGAGTCCCTCTTAGGATCTCTTGTAGGGCTGGTTTAGTGGTGATGAATTCCTTCAATTTTTGTTTGGGAAAACCTTTATGTGTTACTTTTCTGAACCACAGACTTGCTGGATAAAGGATTCTTGGCTGCATATTTTTCCTATTCAGCACAAAGAAAATTTCCTGCCACTCCTTTTTGGCCTGCCAAGTTTCAGTAGTTAGGTCTGCTACTACTCTTATGTGTCTACCCTTGGAGATTAAAGCCTGTTTATCCCTAACTGCTTTCAGAATTCTCTTTGTATTTTGCTAGTTTCACTATGATATGTAATGCAGAGGATCGATTCAAGTTACATCTGAAGGGAGTTCTCTGTGCATCCTGGATTTCAGTGTCTGTTTCCTTCCCCAGATTGAGGAAGTTCTCAGCTAGATTTGTTCAAGTACACCTTGGCCCCTTTCTCTCTGTCTTCATCTGGAACTCCTACGATACGTATATTGTTCCCTTTCATCGAATCACTTAGTTGTCTAATTCTCCCCTCGTGATCCAGAATTTTTTATCTTTTTGTAAGCTTCATCTTTTTCCATAAATTCATCTTCTATTTCACCTATTCCTCCCTCTGCCTCTTTAGTCGTCACTGTCACCACCTCTACTTTATTTTGCACCTCATTTACAGCATTTTTTAATTCATTATGACTATTTTTTATTTCCTTGATCTCTGCAGCAGTAGATTCTCTGCTGTCTTCTATGCTTTTTTCAAGCCCAGCAATTAGTCTTATTACTATTATTCTAAATTCTTGTTCAATTATATTGTTTATATGTGTTTTGATCAATTCTTTAGCTGTCATTTCTTCCTGGAATTTCTTTTGAGGAGAATTCTTCTGTTTTGTCATTTTGGCTAGTTTGCTGTCCCTTATGTGTTTTAGAAGCTTCTTATGTGCCTGCACCTGTGAGCATTACTATATTAAAGAGGGGTCATACACTGTCCCGGGGCTGGCCCTTCAGGAGGTGTTTTTTTGGAGAGTGTTACTTGCTCTCTTTTGTTGTGACTTTGGTTACTTTATCTCCCTACTTGTAGTGATGTTGTGGACCCTCCACCAGGTGTGCTTTGATTTCATTGAAGTAGCCCTGGAAAGGAAAACAAACAAAAAAGAAACAAAAAAACAGAAAACAAAAACATACAAACAACCAACCAAAAACAAAAAATCAGAAACTTCAGCTGTAAGTCAACAACAGGGTGGAGGCAGTGTTGATGGAAGAGGCCTTATCCCATACAAGGATAGAAATGACAGGGGCAGTGGGAAAAGACAAAACAAAAATTGGCCAGGCAGAGAAACTCCACGGCTTAATCCAGAGAGAGAGAGAAAGGAAAATAAAGAAGGAGGCAGGGAAAAAGAAAAGAAAATAAAATTGAGCAAAGAAACTATATGGCTTAATCCAGAGAGAGAGTAAGGAAAATAAGGAAGGAGGTGGGGAAAAAGAGAAAATAAAATTGATCAGACATAAACTGTATGGCTTAATCCAGAGAGAGAAAGGAAAATAAAGAAGGAAGTGTAAAGCATGTGTCAAGAGAAAGGATAAAATACGTCTGCTTAAAACAAACCAACAACCAGAGTAACCAGACTAGAGGAGGGAAGAGATAAGGAGGAAAGGAAGGAAGAATATGTTTATATAATAAGAATTGCCCGAGAATTAAATCAGGCAATGCAACAGCACTGATCTGGAGAAGGGGCTGTGTGGTTGTCACTTCAATCCTGCTCGAGTAGATATGCAGTTATCAGCCACAGAAGGGCGTGGTTTGGTGTTTGCCTTCTGGCCTCCACTGTGGGCCTGCTGTCCATTCCCTGAAGCCCCACCTTGTTGGTGATGGGAGAAAAATGACGACTCTCCAGTCTCTCCTCCATGGACCAGGTGTCCCAAACCACTCTGTTCAAGCAGTCCTCACTGTGCCGCAGGCGTAAACAGGGTGGTTTGTCCTGCTCCACCAACTCCCATGCCTCCCTGGTGCTTGGCTGGGATTCAGACTCGTGCACAGTGCACCCCATGCTGGGGGAGTGCCGCTCTGTGCCGTCCCATATATGATTTCTGGCTGGCGGGTGCAGGCAGTCTTTGTCTTTCCAGTGGATAGAAACCCTCGTCTCACAGCACACCAGGGAGGGGATTGCTTTCTCCTACTGCGGACCATGCCCCTGACCTAGCCAATGAGTCCGAGGCTGGCTCCCCTCCTCCCCAGGTGTGCAGTCAGGGCAGCTGGCCCCAGTCTGGAGAAAGCCCCTCAGAGATTCGAACTTTCTGCGCTCTGGTCCATGTTTTTTTTTTTTTTTTCTTGTCCAGATACAGCCCTATGCTTCTCTAGCCTCTCTTTCTCTTCTCTTTGTCTCTCTGCAGAAGGGGATCCCTCCCCTCCATTTGTTTTATCTCTCCCAGTCTGCAGTCATGCACCTATGGCCCGTCGGATTGTCCCAGTGGGTCCCTGGAAGTGACTCTTGTCTCTTTGTCTTTTGGACTCTTGGAGTTTAAAGTCCTTTGGCTTCAGTACTGCTTTGAGAGATGAGGGAACTTTGGATGCCCTTACTTCTCCGCCATGTTGGCCCTTCTCTCTTGATTACTTCCTTACCCATAAGCTATAATCACCCAGTATGTTTTTTGCATCTATTAGTTTGAATAGTTACCTATTAGGTCAGTTAGGAATAAGAAAAATAGAAGATGTTTTTTACCTTCATTTATTCCTTCTCTAATGTTCTTCCTTCATGTAGATCTGTGTTTCTGACCTGTATAATTTTTTTTTCTCTCTGAAGAACTTTTAACGTTTCTTGCAAGGCAAGTCTACTGTTGATAGATTACTGCAGCTTTTGTTTGTTGAGAAAGAGTAGTTTGTTTTCACTTTTGAGGGATTGTTTTGCTGGATACATTATTCTAGATTGGTGTTTTATTTTTCTTTCAACTTTAAAAATATTCCACTCTCTTTCTGCTTGTGTGGTTTCTGACAACATATCAGATATAGTGCTTATCTTTGTTCTTCTGTAGATAAGATGTCTTTTTCTTCTGGCTAACTTTAATATTTTTCTCTCTTTGGTTTTCTGTTTGCATGTGATACCGCTAGGTGTATATACTTGGTATTCATCCTGCTTTGGTGTTCTTTGTGCTTCCTGCATTGTGGTATCTGTTACTAATTTTGGAAGATTTTCCCACCATTATTATTGCAACCATTTCTTCTCCTTTTTCTTTTGTCCTTTGTATTCCTGTTACATATATGTTACAATTTCTGTAATTGTCCTACAGTTATTAGTTTTTGTTTTAAGTGATTTTTTAAAGCTTTTTGATTTGTTTTGAGAGCGAGAGAGTGGGCATATGCATGTGGGAGTAGGAAAGGGGAAGTGAGAGAGGAAGAGAGAGAATCCCAAGTAGACTCCACGTTGTCAACACAGAGCTTGATGTAGGGCTCAATCTCACGAACTGCAAGATCATGACCTGAACTGAGATTAAGAGTGGGATGTTCAACCAACTGAGCCACCCAGGCATCCCTAGTTATTAGTTTTACTGTTCCATTTTTTTTTTTTTTTGGTTTTATTTCATTTTGGAAAGGTTTTTTGTTGTTTGCTTGGAAAGATTCTTTTGACATGTTATCAGTGTCACTGTTTCTTTCCTCATCGAGTTCGTTGATTCTTTCCTTGACTGTGTCCAATCTAATAATGAGCCTATCAAAGGCATTCTTTATTTCTTTTACAGTGTTTCAGATTTGTAGCATTTCCTCTTGTTTATTTATTAGAGTTTTCCTCTCTCTGCTTACACTACCCATCTGATCTTGCATGTTGTCTATTTCTTCCATTAGAGTCCTTATCATATTACCCATAGTTATTTTAGATTCTCCTGATAATTCCAAAAGTCTGTGTCTTAAATAAGTCTGGTTCTGCTGCTCTCTGTTTCTTTAGATTTTGGTTTTTCTTGCTTTCTTTTGTTAATTTTTTGACCTTTTTTAAAAAAGTCTTTTAGTGTTTATTGTTTTTTGAGTGAGAGAGAGAGCGTGAGCAGGGAAGGGGCAGAGAGAGATGGAGACACAGAACCTGAAGCAGGTTCCAGGCTCTGAGCTGTCAGCACAGAGTCCGATATGGGTCCTGAACTCAGGAACCTAGAGATCATGACCTGAGCTGAAGTCAGATGCTTAACTGACTGAGCCACCCAGTACCTCTCCTTTGGCCTTTTGGCATGACTTGTAATTTCTTTGGAAGCCGGATGTTTCTGGTAGTGGGAATTGAGGATATTGGCTTTATTTATTTAATTATTTATTTACTTACTTATTTAAATATTTGTTTATGTTTGAGAGAGAGAGCGTGAGCGCAAGTGGGGAAGGGGCAGAGAGAGTAAGAAACAGAGGATCTGAAGCAGACCCTGCGCTGGCAGCAGAGAGCCTGATGTGGGACTCGAACCCATGAACCACGAGATCATGACATGAGCCAAGTTTTGAATGCTTAACTGACTGAGTCACCCGGGTGTCCTGAAGTTGTTCACTTTTAGTGTGAACTTTGTGAACTTTTATGTTAATCTAGCTAGGAACTGGGCTATGTGTTGTTTGCTGTAGCTGTAGGTACCAGAGGATTCATTCCCTTATAGTTTCTTTGTTATAATTCCTTTTTCCCTATTTTCTTTCTGTTTCTCTAAGAATTCCTTCTTTTTTTAAATATTTATTTTGATAGAGGGAGAAAAGAATCCCAAGAGGACTCCATGCTGTCAAGGACAAGAGCTCGACTCTGGGCTCATGGGGATCGATGGGGTTTGATCTCAGGAATTGTGAGATCATGACCTGAGCCAAAATCAGGAGTCAGACGCTTAATTGACTGAGCCACTCTGGCACCTCAAGAATTCCTTCTTTTTTTTTGTTTAACGTTTATTTTTTGGGAGAGAGAGAGAGATAATGCGAGAAGGGGAGAGGCAGAGAGAGTGGGAGAGACAGAATTTGAAGCAGACTCCAAGCTTCGAGCTGTCAGCACAGAGCCTCATGTGGGACTCAAACTCACAAATCACGTGATCATGACCTGAGCTGAAGTCAGACAATGGAGCCACCCAGGCGCCCCAAGAATTCCTTCTAAAACAAAGTTTGTATTGTGCTTGCTTGAAATTCAGTTATTATACTGGATCTATGTTAATGTGATAGAGTTAGGGAGGGATAGTATTCTTTAATCTTAAAATTAAATCTCAGTTATTTTTAGTGGTCTTGAGTCTTTGGGCTGAGGCCTTCAGATGTATTTCTTAGCTGTCCGCCACTGTTGGGTGAAACAGGAAGACCAGAAGTGGCTGAGGTTGTCTAATTGAATTGCTCTTCCTTCAGGTAGATTTTGTCCTATTAAAGTAATATACCTTGATAGCATGACTTTGTTAAGAGAATGCTCTGGGCTATTTCAGTATGGCTACTTTCCCCTTCTGCTAAAGGCACAAGAGGATTTTCTACAGATCTTAACTGTTTAAACCTGAAAACCTTATGGGGGCTCCTAGAGGTAAACCCAGCAAAGTGTGGGCCCCCCACCTAAAACTGGGACTCCCGGATTTTTTTTTAACTCTCAAGTTAATACATTCTTAGCCTCTAATGATTCATAACTTACTGTTGAAGTGTTCCCATACCAGATAAGCTGTATCTGCCTGTCTCTCTGGTTTTCTTTTTTTTTTTTTAATTTTTTTAAAGTTTACTTATTATTGAGAGACAGACAGACACAGAGCATGAGCAGGTGAGGGGCTGAGAGATGGAGAGACACAGAATCCAAAGCAGGCTCCAGGCTCTGTGCTATCAGCACAGAGCCCTACGTGGGGCTCAAACTCACAGACCGCGAGATCATGACCTTGACCAAAGTTGGACGCTTAACCAACTGAGCTACCCAGGCGCCCCTGGATTTCTTGGTAGTGATTTGCTCTGTGACTTCATGTCCCTAAAGGATCTAAGATACTGATTTTCAGTTCATCTTTTTTCTTGTCAGCATAAGAGTGAGGATTTGTAAGCCCCTTACATGTTGTAGCTGAGTGGCTAGTGTTTTTTTTATTTTTTATTTTCTTAAATAAATGGACCTGTGTGAAATGGCATAATTGTCTGTGGCTTTAATTTTGGTGCTCTTCTTTGTTTTAAATGTTTGTGTAACCCCTTTCAGGTCTTGGTTTTTGTGAGGATCAGGTTCTAATTTTAGTTGGAAGTTTTAGGAATTGATTTTAAAATTATTTATTTCTCTCATTGTTAGCAAGTTACTTTAGTTGTTCCTGCATCCAAGTAAGGATAGTGTGGTAAGTGCGGTGGTTTAAACATGAGCAGTAGAACGGGAGAACTCAGGTAATTTCATGTGTCCATAAAATGCTTTATTAAAAAATTAAACTAATGTCAATAAGTATATATAAAATGATAAAGATGGGGCAGAAGATGGCGGCGTAGGAGGATGCTGGGCTCACCGCGCGTCCTGCTGATCACTTAGATTCCACCTACACCTGCCTAAATAACCCAGAAAACCACCAGAAGACTAGCAGAATGGAGTCTCCGGAGCCCAGCGCAGACGAGAGGCCCACGGAAGAGGGTAAAAAGGGAGGAGAGGTGGTGCGTGCTGCACGGACTGGCGGGAGGGAGCAGGGGTGGAGGGGCGGCCCGCCGGCCAAGCAGAGCCCCCGAGTCTGGCTGGCAAAAGCGGAGGGGCCAGACGGAGTGTGTTCCGACAGCAAGCGTGACTTAGCATCTGGGAGGTCATAAGTTAATAGCTCTGCTCGGAAAGCGGGAAGGCTGGAGGACAAAGGGAGGGAGAGTTGCTGAGCCCCGAGACGACAGAGCTCAGTTTGGCGGGGAACAAAGGCGCTAGCCAGCGCCATCTCCCTCGCCCATCCCCCAGCCGAAATCCCAAAGGGAACCGGTTCCTGCCAGGGGACTTGCTTGTTCCGCGTAAACACCCAACGCTGTGCTTCTGCAGAGCCACCCCTCCGGCAGTGGGTCTGACTCCCTCCCGCTGCCACAGGGCCCCTTCTGAAGTGGATCACCTAAGGAGAAGCGAGCTAAACCTGCCCCTCCTGCCCCTGTGCACCCCAGCTAATACGCCAGATCCCCAGCACCACAAGCCTGGCAGTGTGCAAGTAGCCCAGACGGGCCACGCCACCCCACAGTGCATCCTGCCCCTAGGAGAGGGGAAGAGAAGGCACACACCAGTCTGACTGTGGCCCCAGCGGTGGACTGGGGGCAGACATCAGGTCTGACTGCGGCCCCGCCCACCAACTCCAGATATACACCACAGCACAGGGGAAGTGCCCTGCAGGTCCGCACCACTCCAGGGACTATTCAAAATGACCAAACGGAAGAATTCCCCTCAAAAGAATCTCCAGGAAATAACAACAGCTAATGAACTGATCAAAAAGGATTTAAATAATATAACAGAAAGTGAATTTAGAATAATAGTCATAAAATTAATCGCTGGGCTTGAAAACAGTATAGAGGACAGCAGAGAATCTCTTGCTACAGAGATCAAGGGACTAAGGAACAGTCACGAGGAGCTGAAAGGCGCTTTAAATGAAATGCAAACCAAAATGGAAACGATGACAGCTCGGATTGAAGAGGCAGAGGAGAGAATAGGTGAACTAGAAGATAAAGTTATGGAAAAAGAGTAAGCTGAGAGAAAGAGAGATAAAAAAATCCAGGAGTATGAGGGGAAAATTAGAGAACTAAGTGATACACTAAAAAGAAATAATATACGCATAATTGGTATCCCAGAGGAGGAAGAGAGAGGGAAAGGTGCTGAAGGGGTACTTGAAGAAATAATAGCTGAGAACTTCCCTGAACTGGGGAAGGAAAAAGGCATTGAAATCCAAGAGGCACAGAGAACTCCCTTCAGACGTAACTTGAATCGATCTTCTGCATGACATATCATAGTGAAACTGGCAAAATACAAGGAGAAAGAGAAAATTCTGAAAGCAGCAAGGGATAAACGTGCCCTAATATATAAAGGGAGACCTATAAGACTCGTGACTGATCTCTCTTTTGAAACTTGGCAGGCCAGAAAGGCTTGGTAGGAGATCTTCAGTGTGTTGAACAGAAAAAAATATGCAGCCGAGAATCCTTTATCCAGCAAGTCTGTCATTTAGAATAGAAGGAGAGATAAAGGTCTTCCCAAACAAACAAAAACTGAAGGAATTCGTCACCACTAAACCAGCCGTACAAGAGATCCTAAGGGGGACCCTGTGAGACAAAGTACCAGAGACATCACTACAAGCACAAAACATACAGACATCACAATGACTCTAAATCCATATCTTTCTATAATAACACTGAATGTAAATGGATTAAATGCGCCAACCAAAAGACATAGGGTATCAGAACGGATAAAAAAACAAGACCCATCTATTTGCTGTCTACAAGAGACTCATTTTAGACCTGAGGACACCTTTAGATTGAGAGTGAGGGGATGGAAAACTATTTGTCATGCTACTGGAAGCCAAAAGAAAGCTGGAGTAGCCATACTTATATCAGACAAACTAGACTTTAAATTAAAGGCTGGAACAAGAGATGAAGAAGGACATTATTTAATAATTACAGGGTCTATCCATCAGGAAGAGCTAACAATTATAAATGTCTATGCGCCGAATACGGGAGCCTCCAAATATATAAAACAATTACTCATAAACAGAAGCAACCTTATTGATAAGAATGTGGTAATTGCAGGGGACTTTAACACTCCACTTACAGAAATAGATAGATCATCTAGACACACGGTCAATAAAGAAACAAGGGCCCTGAATGATACATTGGATCAGATGGACTTGACAGATCTATTTAGTACTCTGCATCCCAAAGCAACAGAATATACTTTCTTCTCGAGTGCACATGGAACATTCTCCAAGGTAGATCATATACTGGGTCACAAAACAGCCCTTCATAAGTATACAAGAATTGAAATTATACCATGCATACTTTCAGACCACAATGCTATGAAGCTTGAAATCCACCACAGGAAAAAGTCTGGAAAACCTCCAAAAGCATGGAGGTTAAAGAACACCCTACTAACGAATGAGTGGGTCAACCAGGCAATTAGAGAAGAAATTAAAAAAATATATGGAAACAAACGAAAATGAAAATACAACAATCCAAACGCTTTGGGATGCAGCGAAGGCAGTCCTGAGAGGAAAATACATTGCAATCCAGGCCTATCTCAAGAAACAAGAAAAATCCCAAATACAAAATCTAACAACACACCTAACGGAAATAGAAGCAGAACAGCAAAGGCCGCCTAAACCCAGCAGAAGAAGAGAAATAATAAAGATCAGAGTAGAAAGAAACAATATAGAATCTAAAAAAACTGTGGAATAGATCAACGAAACCAAGAGTTGGTTTTTTGAAAAAATAAACAAAATTGACAAACCTCTAGCTAGGCTTCTCAAAAAGAAAAGGGAGATGACCCAAATAGATAAAATCAGGAATGAAAATGGAATTATTACAACCAATCCCTCAGAGATACAAACAATTATCAGGGAATACTATGAAAAATGATATGCCAAGAAATTGGACAACCTGGAAGAAATGGACAAATTCCTAAACACCCACACTCTTCCAAAACTCAATCAGGAGGAAATAGAAAGCTTGAACAGACCCATAACCAGTGAAGAAATTGAATCGGTTATCAAAAATCTCCCAACAAAAAAGAGTCCAGGACCAGATGGCTTCCCAGGGGAGTTCTACCAGACGTTTAAAGCAGAGATAATACCTATCCTTCTCAAGCTATTCCAAGAAATAGAAAGGGAAGGAAAACTTCCAGACTCATTCTATGAGTCTTATAATTCTTATACTTTAAACGTTTAAAGCAGAGATAATACCTATCCTTCTCAAGCTATTCTAAGAAATAGAAAGGGAAGGAAAACTTCCAGACTCATTCTATGAGTCTTATAATTCTAAGCCAGTATTCCTTTGATTCCTAAACCAGAGACCCAGTAAAAAAAGAGAACTACAGGCCAATATCCCTGATGAATATGGATGCAAAAATCCTCAATAAGATACTAGCAAATCGAATTCAACAGCATATAAAATAATTATTCGCCATGATCAAGCGGGATTCATTTCTGGGATGCAGGTCTGGTTCAACATTCTCAAATCAATCAACGTGATACATCACATTAATAAAAGATAAGAACCATATGATCCTGTGATTCGATGCAGAAAACGCCTTTGGCAAAATTCAGCACCCTTTCTTAATAAAAACCCTTGAGAAAGTCGGGATAGAAGGAACATACTTACACATCATAAAAGCCATTTATGAAAAGCCCACAGCTAACATCATCCTCAACGGGGAAAAACTGAGAGCTTTTTCCCTGAGATGGAACACGACAGGAATGTCCACTCTCACCGCTGTTGTTTAACATAGTGTTGGAGGTGCTAGCATCAGCAATCAGGCAAGAAAAGGAAATCAAAGGCATCCAAATTGGCAAAGATGAAGTCAAGCTTTCACTTTTTGCAGGTGACATGATACTATACATGGAAAATCCGATAGACTCCACCAAAAGTCTGCTAGAACTGATACGTGAATTCAGCAAAGTCACAGGGTACAAAATCAATGTACAGAAATTAGTTGCATTCTTATACACTAACAATGAAGCAACAGAAAGACAAATAAAGAAACTGATCCCATTCACAATTGCACCAAGAAGCGTAAAATACCTAAGAATAAATATAACCCAAGATATAAAAGATCTGTATGCTGAAAACTATAGAAAGCTTATGAAGGTAGTTGAAGAAGATATAAAGAAATGGAAAGACATTCCCTGCTCATGGATTGGAAGAATAAATATTGTCAAAATGTCAATACTACCCAAAGCTATCTACACATTCAATGCAATCCCAATCAAAATTGCACCAGCATTCTTTTCGAAACTAGAACAAGCAATCCTAAAATTTGTATGGAACCACAAAACACTCCAAATAGCCAAAGTAATTT
This sequence comes from Leopardus geoffroyi, assembly GCF_018350155.1. NCBI lineage: Eukaryota > Metazoa > Chordata > Mammalia > Carnivora > Felidae > Leopardus > Leopardus geoffroyi. Next base: position 63,358,879 of record NC_059343.1, on the reverse strand, counting down.
TGAAGAAGAAGACCAAAGCAGGAGGCATCACAATCCCAGACTTTAGCCTCTACTACAAAGCTGTCATCATCACGACAGCATGGTATTGGCACAAAAACAGACACATAGACCAATGGAATAGAATAGAAACCCCAGAACTAGACCCACAAGAGTATGGCCAACTAATCTTTGACAAAGCAGGAAAGAACATCCAATGGACAAAAGACAGTCTCTTTAACAAATGGTGCTGGGAGAACTGGACAGCAACATGCAGAAGGTTGAAACTAGACCCCTTTCTCACACCATTCACAAAAATAAATTCAAAATGGATAAAGGACCTGAATGTGAGATAGGAGCCATCCAAACCCTAGAGGAGAAAGCAGGAAAAGACCTCTCTGACCTCAGCCGTAGCAATCTCTTACTCGACACATCCCCAAAGGCAAGGGAATTAAAAGCAAAAATGGATTACTGGGACCTTATGAAGATAAAAAGCTTCTGCACAGCAAAGGAAACAACCAACAAAACTAAAAGGCAACCAACGGAATGGGAAAAGATATTTGCAAATGACATATCGGACAAAGGGCTAGTATCCAAAATCTATAAAGAGCTCACCAAACTCCACACCCAAAAAACAAATAACCCAGCGAAGAAATGGGCAGAAAACATGAATAGACACTTCTCTAAAGAAGACATCTGGATGGCCAACAGGCACATGAAAAGATGCTCAACGTCGCTCCTCATCAGAGAAACACAAATCAAAACCACACTCAGATATCACTTCATGCTAGTCAGAGTGGCCAAAATGAACAAATCAGGAGACTGTAGATGCTGGAGTCTGTGTGGAGAAACGGGAACCCTCTTGCACTGTTGGTGGGAATGCAAATTGGTGCAGCCACTCTGGAAAGCAGTGTGGAGGTTCCTCAGAAAATTAAAAATAGACCTACCCTATGACCCAGCAATAGCACTGCTAGGAATTTACCCAAGGGATACAGGAGTACTGATGCATAGGGGCACTTGTACCCCAATATTTATAGCAGCACTTTCAACAATAGCCAAATCATGGAAAGAGCCTAAATGTCCATCAACTGATGAATGGATAAGGAAATTGTGGTTTATATACACAATGGAGTACTACGTGGCAATGAGAAAGAATGAAATATGGCCCTTTGTAGCAACGTGGATGGAACTGGAGAGTGTGATGCTAAGTGAAATAAGCCATACAGAGAAAAACAGATACCATATGTTTTCACTCTTATGTGGATCCTGAGAAACTTAACAGAAACCCATGGGGGAGGGGAAGGAAAAAAAAAAAGAGGTTAGAGTGGAAGAGAGCCAAAGCATAAGAGACTCTTCAAAACTGAGAACAAACTGAGGGTTGATGGGGGTGGGAGGGAGGGGAGGGTGGGTGATGGGTATTGAGGAGGGCACCTTTTGGGATGAGCACTGGGTGTTGTATGGAAACCAATTTGACAATAAATTTCATATATTGAAAAAAAAAGGCGAAAAGTAAGAAAGTTGCTCATAAATCCACCCCTAGAAATGATGACTAATGAAATAATTGGGTATACATCTTTCCACATTTTTTCTTTTCCACTTGTGGGTATATATGCAAAACCTCATGTACACACCCATCTATTTAAAAACTTAGCTAATGCATCCTGAGAAACTTAACAGCAGACCATGGGGGAGTGGAAGGAAAAAAAAAAAAAAGAGAGGAAGGAAGCCATCATAACATAAGAGACTCTTAAAAACTGAGAACAAACTGAGGGTTGATGGGGGGTAGGAAGGAGGGGAGGGTGGGTGATGGGTATTGAGGAGGACACCTGTTGGGAGGAGCACTGTGTGTTGTATGGAAACCAATTTGACAAAAAATTTCTTATTTAATAAAAATGATAAAGATGAAAATGAAGAAAGATGAAAATTTTTGGAAAAGTATAGCTTACGCATACCTTTTTACTCAGACGTTATTATACATATTATAGATTTTGTGTCAGTGTATATAACTCATAGATTGTTATCATTGGTGATTAAAATTATTTATTTAGAATTATTTTCTTTAGTTAAGATATAGGCAGAATTATTTAAGATAAGATCAAAGGCTTTTCCCAAGTTCTTTTCTAAATCCTTGTATTACCACTGGCCATATATGAGTGTCTATTTCATAGCACCTTGTTCTACAACGAGTAGTCATTTTTCCCTTTAATATTTCATAGGCCAAAAAAGATAACCACATTAAACACTTTTTGTTAGCATTTAATAAAGTTGTAGTTTAATATCCATTTCTTCACATACTTTATTTACCTTTTAGGTGATGACAATTTTTTCAAAAGTTACTGTAAGGGAGTCAGAGCAAAGTAATGTGTTTTACATTGCTTAGGGTTTGTTAGCACACATTTATCTACTAACCAAAGGGATGATCCTAATAAAGTCAATTCTTGGGTAGTTACATGTAAAATGTTTGTGATAGAGATAATTGAACAAAGTAATGAAATAAAAACTGCAGCATTATGGAGATTTGCTCATCGAACTGAGCTTGTTCATTTTGACAGTTAATTCCTCTTTAAAGTGATGGTGGGATTTTCATTATACTTTTTTGTATATCCTGGTACCGGTGACACCATTCATAATACATTCCATCAATAATATCCTAATCTTCTACTTATTGTGCTTTTCTTCTCATTCCATTACTGGTGTTGAACCAATATACTATATGGATACTTGAATACATTCTGAGTTTTTCTGCCATCAGCTGTCGTTTCTTCAAACCTCTTTCCCATTTTACAAGAAAACCCTTCTAAAGTGTTCTCAGTTTTTATGGTGAGAGACTTGGCTGTCAGAAGTGATGACACAATCTGGCTTGGCCTTTGTGCCCATTTTTCACAGTGCCACTCCCATTTGTCCTTCCTTAATATATTCAGGAATATCTTTACTCTTCCTTCATAGAATCCTTAAAACCATCTTCCTACCAGTTGCTGAATTGTAGCCATGGTGGGCGTGGGGAACAGGGTCTAGTGCAGGAAGCAGGGCACTTGGTCCTGGGAAGTGTGCTTTGCCTCACACCTTCTAATCCCACCCTCCATTCCCCTGGACCAGGCTGTGCAAACCAGGTTCACCTAGGATGCCGGGACCTGTAGGGCACTGCTTACAAGATAAGTTTTTTATTTAAAGTTTTTACTTTAATTCTAGTTAGTTAGCATACAGTGTTATCTTAGCTTCAGGTATAAAATACACTGATTCATCAATTCCATGAGTGGCTTCAGGGTGGCTCAGTTGGTTAAGCATCTGACTCTTGATTTTGGCTCAGGTCATGATCTCGTGGGTCATGAGTTCGGGCCTGTGTCAGGCTCTGCACTAACAGTGAGGAGACTGCTTGGGGTTCTGTCTCTCTCTCTGTGTCCCTCTCTCTCCCTCCCCTCTCTTGCTGTCCCTTCCCTGCTCACATTCTTTCTCTCAAAATAAATACACTTTTAAAAACGCAAAAAAAAAATTCCACATATCTGGTGTTCATCACGAATGCTCTCCTCAATCCTGATCACCTATTTAAACCCATCCTCCCACCCACCTCCCCACAGGTAACCATCAGTTTGTTCTCTGTAATTAGTAGTATGTTTTAAATTTTTCTCTTTTTTTCCCTTTGCTTGTTTGTTTCATTTCTTAAATTCCACACATGACTAAAATCATACAGTGTTTGTCTTTCTCTGACTTAATAGTTTTGATTTGCATTTCCCTGATGATGAGTGTTGTTGAGCATCTTCTTAAAAAAATTATTTATTTAGGGATGCCTAGGTAGCTCAGTTGGTTAAGCGTCCGACTTCAGCTCAGGTCATGATCTCACTGCTTGTGAGTTCGAGCCCCACATCGGGCTCTGTGTTGACAGCTCAGAGCCTGGAATCTGCTTCAGATTCTGTCTCTGTCTCTGTCTCTCTCTCTGTGCCCCACCCCTGCTCGCACACTGTCTCTCTCTCTCTCTATCTCTCAAAGATAAATATACATTAAAAAGTTAAAAAAAAATTTACTTATTTGTTTTGAGAGAGGGCGGGGAGGGAGAAGTGTGGGGAGGGACAGAGAGAGGGGAGAGAATCCCAAGCATGCTCCACGCTGTCAGTGCAGAGCCCAACATGGCGTTGGAAGTCAAGGACCATGAGATCATGACCTGAGCTGAAACCGAGTCAGATGCTTAACCAACTGAGCCACCCAGGTGTCCCTAGCATCATTTCTTATGACTGTTTGCCATCTGAATATTTTCTTTGGAGAAATGTCTGTTCATGTCTTCTGCCCATTTTCTAATTGGATTATTTGGTTTCAGGTGTTGTAAAAGAGCTTTATGTATTTTGGATACTAGCCCTTTATCAGATATGTTGTTTGCAAATGTCTTCTCTCATTCCTTAGGTTGCCTTTTAGGATTTTTAAAAAATTTTTATTTTGAGGGAGAGAGAGAGAGCACATGAGCAAGTGAGCACAAGTGGGGGAGAGGCAGAGAGAAGAAAGGGAGAGAGAGAATCCCAAGCAGGCTCTGCATTGTCACAGCACAGTCCAACACAGGGCTTGGTCTCAGGAACCATGAGATCATGACCTGAGCTTAAATCCAGAGTCAAGATGCTTAACCAAGTGAGCCACCCAGGTGCTGCATCCTTTTAGTTTTGTTGATGGTCTCCTTCAATGTGCAGAAGCTTTTTATTTTGATGAAGCTCAGTAGTTTATTTTTACTTTTGTTTCCCTTGCCTCAGGAGACATATCTAGAAAAATATTGCTACAGCTAATGTCTGAGACTTTACTATCTATGCTTTCTTCTAGGATTTTTATGGTTTCCTGTCTCCCATTTACTTCTTTAATCCATTTTGAAATTATTTTTGTGTTTGGTGTAAGAAAGTGGTCTAGTTTCATCCTTTTGCATGTCCCTGTCAGGTTTTCCCAACACCATTTGTTGAGGAGACTGTTGTTTTCCCATTGGATATTTTTTCCTGCTTATTGAAAATTGACCATACAGTTGTGGCTTTATTTTTGGGTTTTTATTCTGTTCTGTTTACCTATGTGTCTGTTTTTGTTTCAATACTGTACTGTTTTGAGATCTATAGCTTTGTAATATAACTTGAAGTCCAGAATTGTGATACCTCCAGCTTTAGTTTTATTTTTCAAGATTGCTTTTGCTCTTCAGGGTCTTTTGTGGTTCCATACACATTTTAAGATTGTTTGTTCAAGTTCTGTGAAAAATGCTGTTGGATTGCTTGGATGGCTGTCAGTAGAACATGGGAGACTTGATCTCAGGGTCATTAGTTCAAGCCCCACATTGGGCAGAGCTTACTTAAAAAAATAAAGATTTGGTTTTAAAAATCAAAGCTGTTGGTATTTTGGTAGGGATTGTACTAAATGTGTAGATTGCTTTGGGTAATATAGACATTTTAACAATATTTGTTCTTCCAATCCATGAGCATGGAATGTCTTCCCATTTCTTTGTATCCTCTTGAATTTCTTTCATCAATGTTTTGCAGTTTTCAGAATACAGGTCTTTCACCTCATTGGTTAGGTTTATTCCTAGGTATCTTATTTTTGGTGTGATTGTAAATGAGATTGATTCCTTGATTTCTGTTTCTGATGCTTTATTATCGTATAGAAGTGCAGTAGATTTTGTTAGATTGATTTTGTATCCTGCGACTTGACTGCATTTGTGTATCAGTGCTAGCAATTTTTTGGTGGAGTCCTTCACGTTTTCTATATGTAGTATGATGTCATCTGCAAAAAGTTTAACTTCTTCCTTGCCTATTTGGATGCCTTTTATTTCTGTTGTCTGATTGCTGTGGTTAGGACATCTAGTACTATATTGAATAAAAGTAGTGGTTAGGACATCTAGTACTATGTTGAATAAAAGTAGTGAGAATGGGGGCGCCTTCGAGGCTCAGTCTGTTGAGTGTTTTTCGCTCAGGTCATGATCTCACAGTTAGTGAGTTTGAGCTCCACATCAGGCTGCTGCTGTCAGTGCGGAGCCCACTTCGGATCCTCTGTCTCCCCCTCTCTGCCCCTCCCCTGCTCATGTTCTCTCTCTCAAAAATAAAAACATTAAAAACAAGAATAGTGAGAGTGGACATCCCTGTCTTGTTCCCGACCTTAGGAACAAAAGCTCTCAGTTTTTCCCCATTAAAGATGTTATTAGGGGCACCTGGATGGCTCAGTTGGCCAAGTGTCCAGCTTTGGCTCAAGTCATGATCTCAGGGTTTGTAAGTTTGATCCCTGTGTTGGGCTCTGTGCTGACAGCTTGGAGCCTGGAGCCTGCTTCGGATTCTGTGTCTCCCTCTCTCTCTGCCCCTCCCCTGCTCACGCTCTGTCTCTCTCTCAAAAGTAAACATTAAAAAAATTAAAGGATGATATTAGCTGTGGGCTTTTCATATGTGGCCCTTCTTATGTTGAGGTATATTCCCTCTAAATTTAATTGTTGAGAGTTTTTATCATAAGTGAATTTTGAACTTTCTCAGGTGCTCTTTCTGCATCGATTGAAATTATATGATTTTTGTCTTTCCTCTCATTGATGTGATGTATCATGTTGATTGATTTTTGAATATTGAACCACACTTGTATCCCAGGAATAATCTCACTTGATCATGGTGAGTGATTTTTTAATGTACTGTTGGATTCGGTTTGCTGGTGTTTTGTTAAGAATGTTTGCATCTGTGTTCATCAGGGATGTTGACCTGTGGCTATCTTTTTTAGTGGTGTCTTTATCTTGTTTTGGTATTAGGGTAATACTGGCCTCATAGAATGAGTTTGGGTGTTTTCCTTCCTTTTCTACCGTTTGGAATAGTCTGAGAAAACCAGGTGTTAACTCTTTATTAAATGTTTGATAGAATTCCATCTATAAAGCCATCTGGTCCTGGACTTGTGTTTCTTGGGAGTTTTTTGATTATTGATTCAATTTTTTTGCTGGCTATCGGTCTGTTCAAATATTCTATTTCTTCCTGTTTCAGTTTTGGTAATTTATGTTTCTAGGAATTTATCCCTTTCTTGTAGGTTGTCCAATTTTTTGGCATATACTTTTTCATAATACTCTCTTATTTGTATTTCTGTGGTGTTGATTGTTATTTTTCCTCTCTCATTTGTCATTTTATTCATTTGAGTCCTTTCTCTCTTTTTCTTGATAAGTGTGGCTAGATATTTATCAATTTTTTTTTAACGTTTATTTATTTTTGAGACAGAGAAAGACAGAGCATGAAGGGGGGAGGGTCAGAGAGAGGGAGACACAGAATCTGAAACAGGCTCCAGGCTCTGAGCTGTCAGCACAGAGCCTGATGCGGGTTTCGAACTCACAGGCGGCGAGATCATGACCTGAGCTGAAGTCGGCCGCTCAACCGACTGAGCCACCCAGGCGCCCCGATATTTATCAATTTTATTTATCTTTTCAAAGAACCAGCTCCTGGTTTCATTAATCTTTTCTTTTCTTTTTTTTTTTTTTTTTTAGTTTCTGTATCATTTATTTCTGCTCTAATTTTTATTATTTTCCTCCTGTTGGATTTAGCTTTTGTTTTTCTAGCTCCTTTAGTTGTAAAATTAAATTATTTGAGATTCTTCTTGCTTCTTGAGGTATGCCTATATTGCTATAAGCTTTCCTTTTAGAACTGCTTTTGCTCCCTCCTACAGGTTTTTAGCCATTGTATTTTCAGTTTCATTCATTTCCATATACTTTAGTTTTGAGAGAGAGAGAGAGAGGCAGGCATGTGCTTAGGAGGGCCAGAGGGAGAGAGGGATAATCTTAAGCAGGGTCCATGTTCAGCACAGAGCCTGACATGAGGCTTGATCTCATGACCATGAGATCCTGACCTGAAGTGAAATCAAGAGTCAGATGCTTAACTGACTGAGTCACCCAGGCGACCCTCAATGTACTTTTTTAAATTTCCTGGTTGACCCATTCATTGTTTAGTAGCATGTTATTTCACTTCCATGTGAATGTGGTCTTTCCAGACTTTTTGTTGGGGTCGACTTATAGTTTCATAGCATTGTGGTTAGAAAATATGCATGGTATGACTTCAATCTTTTTGAATTTGTTGGGGATTGTTTTGTGGACTAATATGTGAAGATACTTGTTTTATTATTAATGAAGGTGGTAATTAAAATTTAATGGTCTTTGTTTCAGAATTTTAGATTATTAGAATTCTGTAGATAAAGCTAAAGTTCCATTTGAACTATTTTTAGTTTCTTTATATTGACTCATGTTGCTCTAGTTCATTCATTTAACTGCTGTATAGTATTCTTTTATGTGAACATATAATCTATCCATTCTGTTTTTTGTGAATAATTAATTGGGTTATTTCCAAATTTTCTCTAGTGTAAACAGTGCTGAAGTTAGTACATTCTTTGTTCATATCTTTAGGGGCCAGGTGCAACACCAACTTTCTTTTATAATATTTACTTGATAATATTAAATATCTTTTAAAATATTTACCATTTTAGGGGCACCTTGGCTCAGTTGGTTAGGCATCCAACTTTGGCTCAGGTCATGATCTCATGGCTCGTGAGTTTGAGCCCCACTTTGAGCTTTGTGCTGACAGCTCAGAGCCTGGAACATGCTTAGGATTCTGTGTCTCCCTCTCTCTCTCTGCCCCTCCCCCACTCACGCTCTGTCTCTCTTTCTCAAAAATAAACATTAAATTAGAAAAAATTTACCATTTTACCATTTTTAAGTGTATGATTCAGTGGGTTTAGGTAAATATATTGGCATTCTTGTGCAACCATCATCACTCCCATTTCCAGAGCTTTTTCATCATTTCCCAAACAGAAACTGTACCCATTAAACAATAACTGCATTCCCTCCCCCTTCCAGCCCTCTATTCTTTCTGTCTCTATGAATTTGTTCAAGGAACATCAACCAAGTGGAATTACATATTTTTCCTTTTGTTGTGTCTGGCTTGCTCATTTAGTATGTTTTAAAAATTCATTTATGTTATAGCATGTGTCAGAATTTCATTTCTTTTTAGGCAATATCATTTCCTTTTATTCCTTTTATTTTTCCGTTCACCTATTTTTGATGGATTTTGGCCGTTGTAAATAATCCTGGTATGAACATTTGTGTGCAAATATTTGTTTGATTTCCGACTTTCTTTTGGATGTATACTTAGAGGTGGAATTGCTGGATCATATGGTAATTCTTTTAAAAAAATTGTTTTTATTATGTTTCTTTATTTTTGAGAGGCAGAGAGAGACAGAGCATGAATGGGGGAGGGGCAGAGAGAGAGGGAGACACAGAATCCAAAGCAGGCTCCAGGCTCTGAGCCGTGGGTCATATGGTAATTCTGTTTAACTTTTTGAGGTATTACAATATTGTTTTTCTGCAGTGGGCGCACCATTTGATATTCCTACCAGCAATACACCCAGGGTTGTAATAGCTCCACATTCTCATCAGCACTCATTTTTTCCCATTTTTTTGTAATAAAAATGGGTGTGAAATGGTACCTCATTTTGGTTTTGATTTGTTTTCCCTATAGTGTTGTAAGCCTCTTTTTGTGTGCTTATTGGATATTTGTACATTTTCTCTGGAGAAATATCTATTCAAGACCATCGACTATTCTTAAATTTGTTTTTTGTTGTTGAGTTCTGGGATTTTCTTATATAATACTGTGGATGTTAATACCACTTCAGATATATGATTTGGAAATATTTTTTCATAATCTGTGGGTTGTCTTTTCACTCTCTTTATAGTGTCCTTTGATGCACAGGAGTTTTTCATTTTAGTGAAATTCAGTTATTTTTTTTTCTATTGTTGCATTGTACTTTTGATATCATGTTCAAGAAACCATCACCAAATCCAGGGGCGCCTGGGTGGCTCAGTCGTGAGTTTGAGTCCCGCATCAGGCTCTGTGCTGACAGCTCAGAGCCTGGAGCCTGCTTCAGATTCTGTGTCTCCCTCTCTCTATGCCCCTCCCCCATTCAACGCTCTCTCTCTGTCTCTCAAAAATAAATGTTAAAAAAAATAAAAAAAGAAAAATCATCACCAAATCCAATGTCCCAAGGATTCTTTCCTGTGTTTTCTTTGAGTAATTTAGTAGTTTTAGCTAGTATGTTTAGTTCTTTGTTGCCTTTTATGTTAATTTTTATTATATCAGGTAAGGGTCCAGCTTTATTCTTTGGCATGTGGATATCCCATTTTTCCAGCCCTTTTATTGAAAGAACTGCCCTTTCTCTATGGAATGATTTTGACACCTTTGGTGAAAATCATTTGACCATATGCACACAAGGGTTTTGGTGTTTCTGTTCCATTGGCCTATGAGTTTGTCCTTATGTCAATACCGTACTGTTTCATTTATTTTAGCTCTGCAGTTAGTTTTGAAATCAGGAAGTGTGAGTTCTCTAAATTTGTTCTTTTTCATGATTGTTTTGGTTATTTGTGATTCCTGGAGCTTCCCCATGAATCTTAGGATGGCCTTTTCTGTTTTCTGCAAAATATACTGTTGAGATTTTGATAGGGGTTGAAATGAATTTCTAGGTCATTTGTGTAGTATTGTCATTTTAACTTTTAGTATTGTGTAGTATTGTCATATTAATTTCTTCTAACCCATAGAAACTATATTTCCATTTATTTGTGTCTTCAATTTCAACAATGAAAACATTGCTGTTTTGCAGTTTTCAGTGTTTAAGTCTTTTGCCTCCTTGATTAAATTTATTCCAAAATATTGTTTCTGATGCTATTGTAAATGGAATTGTTTTCTTAATTTCCTTTTTGGACTGTTCATTGTTAGTGTGTAGAAATGCAATTAGTTCTTGTGGTTGATACTGTATCCACTAAGTTTACTGAATTTATTTAACTAACTCAATTTTTTTGCGACATCTTGAACTTTTTTTTTTTGAGAGTGCATGAGGTGGGGGGAGGGGAAAGAGGGAGGGAGAGAGAGAGAGAAAGAAAATCTTAAGCAGGCTCCATCTTAAGCAGACTCCACTCTCAGCCTGGAGCCCAATGTGGGGCTTGATCCCAAGATCCCTGGGTTCATGACCTGAGCCGAAATCAAGAGTAGATGCTTAACCAACTGAGCTACCCAGGAGCCATTTTCTACATATAAGAAGCCATCTGTGAACAGAAATAATTTAACTCCTTCCAATTTGGATAACATGCTATTTTATTTTATTATTTTTTTTTTCTCTTTTTTTTTTTTAATTTTTTTTTTCAACGTTTATTTATTTTTGGGACAGAGAGAGACAGAGCATGAACGGGGGAGGGGCAGAGAGAGAGGGAGACACAGAATCGGAAACAGGCTCCAGGCTCTGAGCCATCAGCCCAGAGCCCGATGCGGGGCTCGAACTCACGGACCGCGAGATTGTGACCTGGCTGAAGTCGGACGCTTAACCGACTGCGCCACCCAGGCGCTCCAGATAACATGCTATTTTAAATAGTCATGAAGTGAACAAAAAATTTTAAATTGTTTACCATTCTTTTTTCCATTAAAAAACCTATTTTGGTCAATATGATCACACCCATGGTCATATTACCAAGTTTTAGAGACTGTGTGGTCCATGGCTGTGCCTTAAACACAGCAGCCCATCTATGGGAACAGATGCATGAATGGATTAAATGTGAAAAATAGTTTTTTTTAATACATTACCATTGTGGCAAACTGGGTAATGAATACACAGTATCTTTTTTAAAACTGCATGTCACTCTCCATTTATCTCAAAATGAAAAATTTAATTCAAAAAATGGCTAGTTCCTCTATGCATATACATCTCCAAAATAAAAGTACAAAAGAGTACACATAAAATTTTTGTAATTCCACAGTTATTCATGGAAAAAAATTAGTAACACATTCAAGGGAAAGAACACAGCCCTTAGTTAAAAATATTGACATTAGGACTCGAAATTTGTCTAAAATCTAGTCATTCATGGTATGGTTACCTTACAGTAGGAATTAATGTTTTTATGATCCACTGGCAGATAGGTCAATTTTTACAGGTCATCAGCAACAAGCCCATGTTATAATTGTGTAACTGTGAGCATGAAGGCGGTACACATTCTTCCTCAATGGAGATTTTTAATTTTTAATTTTTTTTATGTTTATTTTTGGGAGACAGAGAGACAGAGTAGGGGAGGGGCAGAGAGAGAGGGAGACACAGAATCTAAAGCAGGCTCCAGGCTCCGAGCCTTCGGCACAGAGCCCGATGCAGGGCTCGAACCCACGAAGTGCGGGATCATGATGACCTGGGGCAAAGTTGGATGCTCAAACGACTGAGCCACCCAGGCATCCCCCTCAATGCAGATTTTTAACCACTCTTAAAAAGATTGTTTTAAGGACTAGGGCCTACAGTTAAGTAACATATATAGTACTGGTTGAGTTAGCTTCACGTTTTGGTAGAGGGATGAAGAGAGTGACAATCATGTCTGGATTTAATACAAATATCCTTTGTAATAGTTCACAGTTATGAAACTAATAAATTAATGTATACAGTTTTGCCTTAGGAAGATTGTTTAGTTTACAAAAGTATTGATAAGTGTCACATTTTAAATGGTTTTTTGGGGGGCACCTGGGTGGTTCAGTTGGTTAAGTGTCCGACTTTGGCTCAGGTCATGACCTTGCAGTTATGACCTTGCAGTTTGTGAGTTCGAGCCCTGCATTGGGCTCTGTGATGACAGCTCAGAGCCTGGAGCTTGCTTGGGATTCTGTGTCTCCCTCTCTTTCTGCCCTTCCCCTGCTCACACTTGGTCTGTCTCTCCTTAAATGGTTTGTTGTGTTTAAAATACTGTTTCCAAGGGCGCCTGTGTGGCTCAGTTGGTTAAGCATGTATTCTTTTTTTCAACGTTTATTTATTTTTGGGACAGAGAGAGACAGAGCATGAACGGGGGAGGGGCAGAGAGAGAGGGAGACACAGAATCGGAAACAGGCTCCAGGCTCTGAGCCATCAGCCCAGAGCCCGACGCGGGGCTCGAACTCACGGACCGCGAGATCGTGACCTGGCTGAAGTCGGACGCTTAACCGACTGTGCCACCCAGGCGCCCCAAGCATGTATTCTTGATTTTGGCTCAGGTCATTATCTTGCAGTTCATGAGTTAGAGCCCCATGTTGTGCTCTGTGCTGATAGCTCAGAGCCTGGAGCCTGTTTGGGATTCTGTGTCTCACTCTTTCTCTGCCCCTCCCCCCTCCCCTGCTTGCACTATGTTTCTCTGAAAAATGAATAAACATTAAAAAAAGCAAGCTTAAAAAAAGTGTGATTCTAGAAATGAGGCAGATTTTAAAAGGTGACATCAGAGCTTCTGTATGCAGATGGTTAATTCCCTTCTCAGTAGGCCATACTGATATCAGTGATGATGTTATTCCTGAGGACATTTTGAGAACTCTCCTTTTGTAGTCAATGTAGAAGTCATGCAAGAAAATGTTAAGGAATATTTGAGATTTCGGCAAAAAAGTTATTTTATCCAACCTGATAATTCACCATATTTGACTCTAAATGACATTTAGCTGTTTGCAAAAATCCCACCCACCTCAAAGAAGATTTTTCAAAAGAATGAGCAAAATTTTTTAAGTATCCACATGTTTTTACCATTGGGCTTCTACCTGGTTTCTTAATTTATAATATAAGACAAACATGTTTATGCCTAAAAGTGCTATCCTTCACAGAAGGAGAAAGTTCTACTGATTGTATTCAATTGTTTTAATTTTTACATGTGGTAGTAGTAATATTAATGGGTTGTGCTGACTTATCCACAGTCCTGACCTTGGTCAGCTACAGCATGGATTCATGTGATAGCTGGCTTTGTGGTTGGAATGAGTGAGAAAAATCACTATTTTGTTGGTTTGCTGTACTCTTTTCTAAAGAGTAACTTTTTTCTCTTTTATAATCTGTTGATGGGACAAGAATATAGAACGATATTCTTATTTTTGAATTTTGGTTACAAGAAATTCTGTGTGCCATGGGTTGATACATAGTATCTTTTGATCTGGTTCCATTTTCTAATTTAAGATTAAGGACTCGGAGTAACTCGATAATTTTTTGTACATTTAACTTTTCCAAAGCAAGGTTATGGGAAAAAGTAGAAATCATACACTCTTGGGATCTTTATTCTAGAGGCAAGTTTGTTTCGGAACTTTGTAAAATAACTTTCTTCATTGAAAGAAAATAGTTGCAGTTATGTCTGGTATATCTCATTTCTTTTTCTTTCCCTTAATATCCTGGGTTCTCCCTAACCAAACATAGGAAAATGATGCAGAGGGGGCTACTGGCCTTGGGGTGGGCCTACTGCACTGCATGAATGGTGGTGATACCTGGCCCAGGAAGGACTGATAACAACTGTTACTTGATTCACAGTGTTTTAATTTTCATTCTGTTGATTACTAGTGAGGTTGTAGTGCTTTTTCTTCCAATTTTTTGTTACTCCATTGTATTCCCTTTTAAAAAGTTGTTTCTTTTTATTCACTTACTAGGAATTTAGTATTTTTAGAAAATCTAATGAGGATGTTTTTATATTCTTATTTTCAAGTTAGTTTGCCTTTTAAATTTTGGTTATGGATTTTTTGGAAGTGTATATGCAGGTATTACCTTTATATATATAAATGAATTCTTGAATATCTTCCTCTCTTTGCAATTTTTATTGAGAAAATTCACATAAAATTCACGGTTTACATCAATTTAGTTTAGAATTTAATGTTTTTTTCTAGCAAATTTACAATATTGTGCAGCTGTCACACTTTGTAATTCTAGAAAATTTTCATTGCCTCCCCAAAGTAACACATACCTCCCAATACCCCACTTCCTCTATCCCCTGGCAGTTACTAATCTTATTGTCTTTATAGAATTGCATATATTGGGCATTTTATATCTATAAATGGAATCATCCAATATGTGGCATTTTGCATTTGCCTTTTTTAGCATAATGTTTCCAATGATCATCCATGCTTTAGCATGCTTTAGGATGAATATTTCTTTCCTTTTTATTGGGATATAATATTCTATTGTTTAGCAGTTGGTGGACATTTGGGTACTTTCTCCTTTTGTTGGCTATTATGAACATTGCCATGACCATTTGTGTACAGTGTTTTTTGTGTGGGCATGTGATTTTATTCCCTTGAATATATATCTAGGAATGGAATTACTGAGTCATTTGGAAACTTTATGTTTAACTTTTTGAGTTACCACTAAACATTTTTATAGTGCCTATACCATTTTACATCTCTACCAGCAATGTATTTGGGTTCCAATTTCTTTTTTTTTATTTAAAAAAAATTTTTTTTTCCAACGTTTATTTATTTTTGGGACAGAGAGACAGAGCATGAACGGGGGAGGGGCAGAGAGAGAGGGAGACACAGAATTGGAAACAGGCTCCAGGCTCCGAGCCATCAGCCCAGAGCCTGACGCGGGGCTCGAACTCCCGGACCGCGAGATCGTGACCTGGCTGAAGTCGGACGCTTAACCGACTGCGCCACCCAGGCGCCCCTGGGTTCCAATTTCTTTACACACTTGACAACTCTTATTTTTCATTTTAAAAATTATATCCACTCTAAAGAGTGGTATCTTACTATGGTTTTGATTTGCATTTTCCTTTTTTTTAAAAAAAAAATTTTTTTTTTCAACGTTTATTTATTTTTTTTGGGACAGAGAGAGACAGAGCATGAACGGGGGAGGGGCAGAGAGAGAGGGAGACACAGAATCGGAAACAGGCTCCAGGCTCTGAGCCATCAGCCCAGAGCCTGACGCGGGGCTCGAACTCCCGGACCGCGAGATCGTGACCTGGCTGAAGTTGGACGCTTAACCGACTGCGCCACCCAGGCGCCCCTGCATTTTCCTTTTTTAAAAAAAGTGTTTATTTGAGGCAGAGAGAGTGTGTGCATGTGCATGGGAGGGGCACAGAGGAAGAGAATCTGAAGCATGCTGTGTGCTGTCATTGCAGACCCAGTAGCGGGGCTTGATCTCACAAATTGTGAGATCACGACCTGAGCGAAATCAAGAGTTGGAAGCTCTACCCAGCGAGCCACCCAGGCACCTAATGCATTGTCCTAATGACTCATAATCTTGAGCATTTTTCATGTGTATAAATGTTTTATTTATTTTTGAGAGAGAGAGAGACAGAGTATGAGCAGGGGAGGGGCAGAGAGAGGGAGACACAGAGTCTGAAGCAGGTTTCAGCCTCTGAGCTGTCAGCACAGAGCCTGACACGGGGCTCAAACACATGAATCACAGGATCATGACCTGAGCCGAAGTTGGACGCTTAACCGACTGAGCCACCCAGGTGCCTCTGCATTTTTCATGTGTTTACTGGCCCTTTGTATATCTTCTTTGGGGAAATGTGTATCTAAGTCCTTTGCCCATTTTTAAATTGGGTCTTCTTTTATTGTTTTAAGTGTAAAAATTCTTTATTAAAAGTATAAAAAAAATTTTAAAGGATATATATTGTCTTATTAAAGGATATATATTATATAAAAGGCTATTAATATCTTTTCAGATACATGATTTGAAGATAGTTTTCTTTAGTTGTATGGATTTTCTCTTTACTTTCTTGATGTTATCTTTTAATGCACAAAAGTTTTAAATTTCAATGAAGTGAGTTTTATCTATTTTTCATCTTTTAAAAGTTTAGGAAAACATACTAGAATTGGGGTACATGTTTATTTTTGTGCATTTTTTAATTTTAACTTGTATAACTCTGTTGGATTACAGATGTACCTATTATATAACTTAGCAGGATATGCTGTAACAATTAAGCTGCATAAATATTTCCTTGGGAATCTGTGAGCTCTTCTAAGTCCTGTTTTAAATTTTATTCATCTTTGTGTCATTTATACAATTATTCTGTGACAAGCAGAAGACAGAATGATAAACAAAAAAAACTATAGAAGCTTTCCAGGGAGTGTTTAGTAAATATATTCGATACATTACTCAATTATGATTCTAAATGATGTAGAGCAAAATCTCATCAGCTTTTTCCTTAAATTATATTTTGATCCTGGGTAAGTATAAAGTAGGTTGGGTTGTTTATATTTTCAAATCCTTACTGAAATAATTACCATTCATTTTTTTAATTTTTATATTGAATGTGCTTTCTTTCAGATGACTTACAGTATAGATAGGTTTTCAGTTTGTTAGACCCTTACACTTGATTAAATACGTGACAAGCTAATTAAGGAAGTTCTTTAAATTTTTTGTTTTAATAGTGAAAGCAAGTTGAATACATTGGTGCAGAAGCTTCATGACTTCCTGGCACACTCATCAGAAGAATCTGAAGAAACAAGTTCTCCTCCAAGACTTGTGATGAACCAAAGCACAGGTAAATTGAAAAATAATATGCAATATCTTCTAGTCTATTTTCCATTCATTTTTGGGAGGGAGGGAGAAGCTAGCAAAAGCTTTAATAGCTCTTATGTATTTAGTATTTAGCTAATATCTGATATTAGAGAATTATTTCATTTGAGAGAGAGAGAGAGAGAATCCCAGGTGGGCTCTGTGTTGATGCAGGGCTTGATCCCATGACCCGAGCAGAAATCAAGAGTCAGGATGCTCAACCAGCTGAGTCACCCAGGTGCTCCTGATGTTGGAGATTTTAATTTAGATAAATAAAATGTAGGTTGTGTGGTTATAGGTGCTTAGAGAATGATGTACTTATGGTTTTATGCCTAATGGAGATGTCTTCTAGAGTGGGTGATAAATGTCACTATGAAAAATAGGTAGTATTAGAAGAGGCGGGAGCAGTATAGAAATAAATTATCTTAGCAGTTGTTTGTGTATTATGAGTTAAATTTTTATGTTTGATAACTTCTCTGAGTAGAATTGGTATATTTTTTTGTATAAATAAGACTTAACATCTCCTTTGTCCCTCCTTTTCTACTTTTTAAAAGTATCCTGTGTCATGTGATGATCACTTATTTTCAGGTTTTCATGGGTAGCTACATATAGAAGAACTGAATACACACACATACACACATATACATGCATGTGCACCGCAGATAAAATTGGTACAAAAAGTATAGTAGAGGTAGACCACAGTGAGAAGTTAACCATATATGTAATTAGAGTTCCACAAGGAGAGAAAATTAAACTCCTAAAGATCAAAACAACAACAACAACAAAACCAAGAGAAAAACTTAGAAGCAGGCAGAGGAAAAAATTCATTGCTTTCAAAGGGAATAGCAATAACAGTGATAGCATACATGAATGATAGAAGCTACATGACTTTAAAGTACCAAATGAAAATAATTGCCATCTTGGTACTCTATATTCAGTGAAAATGTCTTTCAAAAGTGAAGGTGAAATTAATATAGAAAAAAAGTGAGAACTCCATGTTAGTAGACCTACACTAGTTGAAATACCAAAGGCTTTTTTTTAATCAGAAGGAAAATAATTTGAAATGGCAATACCAAAATACAGAAATTAATGAATAATAATGGGAAGGGTAAGTAGGTGGGTAAAACTAAATATGTAGTGTTATCTAATCCATAGTCCCTATTCTTAATTCAGAAATTGCCCCAACAGTTTTTATAGATAAGTTGTTCCTCCCAAGTCAAGGTTCTGCTTGAAGATAACATATTGTGTATAGTGGTCTCTTTAGTCTTTTCAAATCTAAAACCATTTCTCTGTTGGAACCATGACAATTTTGAAATGCAAAGGTCTATTACATTGGTGACCCTTGATGTGAATTTGTCTGAATAGGTAGATTCAAGTTACTTATTTATTTTTTTGGTCAAGGTTACTATGTAAGTGGTGCTGTGTTGTTGTCAATACATCATCTCATAAGACACGTGATGTAATTTTTTTCTTTTTTTTAAAGTTTTTATTCATTTTTGAGAGAGAGAGAACAAGCAAGGGAGGGGTAGAGAGAGATGGAAGCAGAGAATCCCAAGCAGGTTCCCCACTATCAGCACAGAGCCCGATGCAGGGCTCAAACCCATGAACCATGATGTCTTGAGCTGAAATCAAGAGTCAGATGCTTAGCCGACTGAGCCACCCAGGTGCCCCTGTAATTTTTTTCTTTTTATAACACTTTTTAAAAAAATAGTATGTATTTTTGAGAGACAGCGCACAAGAGGGGAAGGGGCACAGAGAGGGAGACACAGAATCTGAAGCAGGCTCCAAGATCTGAGCTGTCAGCACAGAGCCCGACACAGGGCTTGAATCCATGAACTGTGAGATCATGATCTGAGATGAAGTCAGATGCTTAACTGACTAAGCCACCCAGGCACCCCTGTAATTTTTTTCTTTTATTGGTGATGTTAACTTAGGATACTTTGTTATGGTTGATTTGCTAGATTAATCCACTGTAAACCTAATGATTTATTCCTTTGTAACTAATAAGTAATTTGTAGGAGATTACCATGAAACTAGGTATTCTTTTTCATCATCAAAAGTTAATTTATGTGTTTTCCGTTACAAATTAACACAAGCATGGCAGCTTCCAATAATCCAAATGTATTATTTCACATTTCTGTAGGTCAGGAGTCCAGTGACCTTTTCTGGCCTCTGCCCAGGGTATCACAGGGCTAAAGTGAAAGTGTCATTAAGACTATGTTTTTTTTCTCTCTCTCTTCCAAAAATAAATAAACATTAAAAAAATTTTAGGCTGTGTCTCTCTCTTCTACCCCTCCCCTGCTCACAGTCTTTTTCTCTCCTTCAAAAATAAATAAACATAAAAAAAAATGACTATGTTCCTTTCTGGGGTGCCTGGGTGACTCAGTCAGTTAAACATCCGACTCTTGGTTTCAGCTCTGGTGACGATCTCAACAGTTTATGAGTTTGAGCCCTACATTGGGCTTTGCGCTAATAGTGCAGAATCTGCTTGGGATTCTCTCTCTCTCCCTCTTTCTGCCCATCCCTGGCTCACATGTTATGTCTCTGTCTCTCACAAAATAAATAAATAAACTTAAAAACATAAAGACTGTATTCCTTTTTGAAGGCTCTGTGGGAAAATCCATTTCTGTGCTCATTCAGATTGTTGGCAGAATTCAAGTCCTTGTGGTTGTACTTCTGAGGTTCCCATTTCTTTGTGGTCATTGGACAAGATCCTCTCAGCTTCTTAAGGCTATTTGTATTTCTTCTCACATGACCCCCTCCATATTCAAAGGTAGCAACAGCATGTTGAGTCTTTCTCATGATTTGTATCTCTCTAACTCTTCTGCTTACTTCTGTCAATTCTGCCACCATCTGGAGAATTTTACCCACTGTTAAGGACTCATGTGATTAGCCAAATCCCTTTCACCCCTCCCTCCAATTTTTTTAATGTTTATTTATTTTTGAGAGAGAAAAACAGAGTGTGAGCAGGGGAGGGGCAGAGAGAGAGGAGACACAGAATCCGAAGTAGGCTCCAGGCTCCAAGCTGTCAGCAAAGAGCCTGATGCAGGGCTAGGACTCACGGACTGTGAGATCATGACCTGAGCCAAACTCGGACGCTTAACTGACTGAGCCACCTAGGTGCCCCCCGCCTCCAATTTTTAAGGCCAGCTGTGCCATTTTATATAGCACAATCATGGAAGTAGCATTTCCTCACATTCACAGATTCTGGATATTGTGGGGCATGAAATTTTGGGGGGCCATTTGTAGAAATTCTGCATACTACAGTATCCATTCATGATTCTCTGCTAATGATGTATTACTTTGGTGAGTTCCAAATGCTGATAATCTATAATTCTATGTTTTAGATGGTATATTACTATAAGGGAGGGCTTTACATGCCATTCTCTCTTCATTTGATTATATTAGTATGTAGTAATTTCTTTCTTTGCCAAGAATAATTCTATCATTAAACTTTTTTTAATGTTTATTTTTGAGAGAGAGCGAGTGAGCGAGCATGAGTAGGGGAGGGGCAGAGAGAGAGGGAGACACAGGGTCCGAAGCAGGTACCAGGCTCCGAGTTGTCAGCACAAGCCTGATGAGGGGCTCAAACCCATGAACTGTGAGATCATGACCTGAGCTAAAGTCAGACACTTAACCGACTGAGCCACCCAGGTGCCCCTATCATTATTTATTTCAGTGCTCTTTTGTATCACTGTTGGCCAGTGGGAGCCCCTTCTGTATGGCTTCCGCTGATCTTTTGAAAAGTCCTCATTCTAGAGCACTTCATTACTTTCTGCCCTTATGAGATGTTGAATGTTTACTTTGCACTGTCTTTTTCCTAACCCAAGAATCAGTTATTTCTCCAAGGAGTTCTGATTCATTTTAATGAGATAATGTGTTTAGAAACCAACATCTGGTTATATGATGTTCTCATCGCCACCAGGAAGTCTTTGCTTCCAGGCCCTTTCACAGAGAAAGTGGATATATGTATTCTGTTTTCATAAGTTGATTTTGACATTCTTATTTTTTTAAATTAATTTTTAAATTCTGATATAATTACCATGCAGTTTTATATTATTTTCAGGTGTACAATATAGTGATTCCACAATTCTTTACATTAAGAGTGCTCTTAGTCTCCTTTACTTACTTCATCTACCCATCTCTCCTCTGGTAAACACCAGTTTATTCTCTATGTTTAAGAGTCATTTGTCACTTTTTTTCTTTGTTTTCTTCAGTTCCACATATGAGTGAAATCATATGGTATTTGTCTTTCTTTGACTTATTTCGCTTAATACTATACCCTCTAGATCATCCATGTTGTTGCAGATGGTAAGATTTCATTCTTTTTTATGGCTGAGTAATATTCCATTGTATATACATACCACATTGTCTTTATCCATTCATCTATTGATGGACACTTGGGTTGCTTCCATATATTGGGTATTGTAAATAATACTCCAATAAACATAGGTGTGTGCATATCTTTTCAAGTTAGTGTTTTTATATATTTTTTTGGTAAATACCCAGTAGTGGAATTACTGGAGCATATGGTGATTGTATTATTAATTTTTGAGGAACCTCTATATGGTTTTCCATAGTGGCTGTACCAGTTTCCATTCCCACCAACAGTGCACAAGTGTACCTTTTTCTTCATATCCTAGCAAACACTTGTGGTTTCTCATGTTTTAAATTTCAGCCATTCTGACAGGTGTGAGATGATATCTCATTGTGGTTTTAATTTGCATTTCCCTGATGATGAATGATGTTGAGCATCTTTTCATGTTGGCCATCTCTGTCTTTGGAAAAATGTCTGTTCGTGTCTTCTGCCCATTTTTAAAAAATTGGATTATTGTGTAGTTTTTTTTTTGGTGTTGATTTGTGAAGTTCTTTTTTTTTTTTTTTTTTTTTAACTTTTTTTAATGTTGGGGCACCTGGGTGGCTCAATCAGTTAAGCATCTGACTTTAGCTCAGGTCATGATCTTGTGGTTCATGAGTTGGAGCCTCGTGTTGGGCTCTGTGCTGACAACTCAGAGCCTGCAGCCTTCTTTGGATTCTGTGTCTCCCTCTCTCTCTCTGCCCCTCCCCCGCTTGTACTTTGTTTCTTTCTCAAAAATAAATAAAACATTAACAATTTAACACTTTTTAAATGTTTATGTATTTGCGAGAGAGAGAGAGAGAGAGAGAGAGAGAGAGAGAGAGAGAGGAAGGGAGAGGGAGGGAGGGACAGAGAGAAAGGGAGACAGAATCTGAAGCAGGCTCCAGGCTCTGAGCTGTCAGCACAGAGCCCGATGTGGGGCTCGAACTCATGAGCTGTGAGATTATGACCTGAGGCAAAGTTGGACGTTTAACCGACTGTGCCACCCAGGTGCCCCGAGTTGTGTAAGTTCTTTACATAGTTTGTATATTAACCCTTTATTGGATATGTCATTTTCAAATGTCTTCTCCTATTCAGTAGGTTGTCTTTTAGTTTTGTTGATTGTTTTCTTTGCTGTGCAGAAGGATTTTATTTTGATGTAGTCCCAATAGTTTATTTTTGCTTTTGTTTTCTGTGTGATTGTATTACACAGGAAACAAGTGCCTTGGAAGACCTCTAGAAAAGTGTTGTTATGGTGGATCTCAGAGAAATTACTGCCTGTGCACTCTTCTAGGATTTTTATAGTTTCAGGTCTCACATTTAGATCTTTAATCCATTTTGAGTTTATTTCTGTTTATGGTGTCAGAAAGTGTTCCAGTTTAATTCTTCTGCATATAGGTGTCCAATTTTCCCAGCATCATTTGTTGAAGAGGCTGTTTTTTTTCCCATTGCATATTCTTGCCTCCTTTATATGAAAATTAACCATATAATCTTGGATTTATTTTTGGGCTGTCTTGTTCCATTGATCTATGTATTTGTTTTTATGGAAGTACCATACTGTTTTTGATTACTACAGCTTTGTAGCATATCTTGAAATCTGGGGTTGTGATACCTCCAGTTTTGTTCTTCTTTTTCAAGATTGCTTTAGTTATTCAGGGACTTCTGTGGTTCCATACAAATTTTAGGAATGTTCTTTCTAGTTCTATGAAAAATGCTCTTGGTTATTTGACTGGGATTGCATTAAACATGTAGATTGCTTTGAGTAATATAGACATTTTAATAGTATTTGTTCTGGAACCTTTGGAGTTCATAAGCATGATGATTGGGTGTTCACACCATTGTGTGGCATGTGCCTCCCCTAAACCTTTGTTACCACCTTGGCACGTTACCCGTCTGACGTGAACTTGGGGAAAAAAAACCAATATATGTTTCCATTCCATGAGTATGGAATGTTTTTCCATTTCTTTGTGTCCTCTTCAACTTCTTTCATAAGTGTTCTGTAGATTTCAGAGTACAGATCTTTTAACTCTTTGTTTAGGTTTATTCCTAGGTATCTTCTTGTTTTTGGTAAAATTGTCAGTGGGATTATTTTCTTAATCTTTTTTTTTTTTTGTACTTCATTATTAGTGTGTAGAAATGCAACAGATTTCTGTAGATTGATTTTGTATCCTGAGACTTTAATGAATTCTTATATCAGTTCTAGTAGTTTTTTTTGTTGGAGTCTTTAGGGTTTCCTCTAGAAAGTATCATATTATCTGCTAATAGTGAAAATTTTACTTCTTCCTAACAGTTTGGGTGCCTTTTCTTTCTTTTTGTTGTCTGATTGCTGTGGCTAGGACTTCTTTTTTTTTAATTTTTAAAAATGTTTTTATTTATTTTTGAGACAGAGACAGAACATGAGAAGGGGAGGGGCAGAGAGAGAGGGAGACACAGAATCCAAAGATGGCTCCAGGCTCTGAGCTGTCAGCACAGAGCCCGTCGTGGGGCTCGAACTCACAGACTGAGATTGTGACCTGAGCTGAAGTCTGACGTTTAACCGACTGAGCCACCCAGGCACCCCGGCTAGGACGTCTTGTACTATGTTGAATAAAAGTGCAAGGCATCCTTATCTTATTCCTGACCTTAGGGGAAAAGCTCCCCTTTCCACAGTTAGCTGCGGGTTTCTCATAAATGGCCTTTGTTATTTTTGAGGTTTGTTTCCTCTAAAGCTACTTTGTTGAGGATTTTTGTCATGAATGGATGTTGTACTTTGTCAGACATTTTTTGCATCTTTTGAAATTATCATATTTTTTAATCCTTTCTCTTGTGAATGTGATATATCATGTTAATTGATTTGTGAATATTGAACCACACTTGCATTCCAGGAATAAATCCTGCCTGATCATGGTAAACAAATTTTTAAATGTATTATTGGGATTCAGTTTGCTAATATTTTGTTGAGAGATTTTTGCATCTATGTTCAGTGGGGATATTGGCCTTTAGTTCTTTTTTTTTAGTGGTATCTTTATCTGGTTTTGGTATCAGAGTTAACACTGGCCTTATAGAATGAAATTGGAAGCTTTCTTTCTTTTATTTTTTGGAATAGTTTGAGAAGAATAGGTATTAAACTCTTTAAAAAATTTTTTTAATGTTTATTTATTTTTGACAGATACAGAGTGTGAGCAGGGGAGGGGCAGAGAGAAAGGGAGACAGAATCCGGAGCAGGCTCCAGGCTCTGAGCAAGCTGTCAGCACAGAGGCTGACGTGGGGCTCAAACACACAAACCGCAGCATCATGACCTCAGCCAAAGTTGGACGTTTAACCAACTGAGCCACCCAGGCGCCCCATTTTTGATGTTTTTATTTATTTTTGAGACATAGAGAAAGCACTAGCTGGGGAGGGGCAGAGAGAGGGAGACAGGAACCGAAGCAGGCTCCGTGCTGTCAGCAGAGAGCCTGACGCGGGGCTCAAACTCATGAGCGATGAGATCATGACCTGAGCTGAAGTCAGATGCTCAGCTGACTGAGCCACTCAGGTGTCCCTTAAAATTTTTTCTAAAGTTTATTTTGAGAAGGAGAGAAAGTGGGGCTGGGGAAGAGAGAGAGGGAGAGAGAGAATTCCATGCAGGCTCCGAAATGTTAGCACATAGCCTGACGTGGGGCTCTAACTCAAAACTGTGAATTCATGACCCAAGCCAAAACCAAGAGTCGGCGCTTAACTGAGCTACCTGGGTAACCTGGTATTAAACTCTTTATTGTTTTATTATTATTTTTTTAATGTTTATTTATTTTTGACAGAGAGAGAGAGAGAGTGAGCGACCATGAGTGGGGGAGGGGCAGAGAGAGGGGGAGACACAGACTCCAAAGCAGGCTCCAGGCTCTGAGCTGTCAGCACAGAGCCCGGGGTGGGGCTCGAACTCATGGACCGCAAGATCATGACCTGAGCCCAAGTCAGACGCTCAGCCGACTGAGTCACCCAGGCGCACCTAAACTATTTAAATGTTTGGTAGAATTCACCTGTGACATCATCTGGTCCTGGACTTTTGTTTGTTGGTTGTTTTTTTGAATACTGATTCAACCTTACTGCTGGTAATTAGTCTTCTCAAATTCAGTTTTACTTCTCCTGATTCAATTTTGGGAGGTTATATGTTTCTAGGAATTTATCCATTTCCTCTAGGTTGTATGAATTTGTTGTCATATACTTTTTCATACTATTCTAATCCTTTGTATTTCTGTTCAGTTGCTTTTTTATTTCTCCTCTTTTCTAATTTTGAGTTCTCTTTATTTTTTGATGAGTCTGGATAAAGGTTTATCAATTTTGTTAATCTTTTCATACAACCAGCTTATGGTTTCATTGATGTGTTGTGTTGTTTTTTTAGTTTCTTTTTTGTTTGTTTCTGCTCTTATTTTTATTTCCTTCCTTTTACCTGTTTTGGGTTTCATTTGTGATTCTTTTTTTTTTTTTTCTTAGCTCTGTTAGGTATAAGTTTAGGTTTTTTATTTTAGATTTTTATTACCTGTTAAGGTAGGCCTGTTTTGCCATAAACTTTCCTCTTGGAACATCTTTTGCTGCATGTGAAAGATTTTGGACCATTGTGTTTTTATTTTCATTTATTTTCATTTGTTTTTATTTCCTCTTTAATTTCTTGGTTGACCTACTTATTGTTTATTAGCATGTTATTTAATCTCCATGTGTTTATGTGTTCTCCAGATTTTTTTCTTGTGGTTAATTTCTAGTTTCATAGTGTTTGGAAAAGATGCATGGTATGACTTCATCTTTTCTTTTTTTTTTTTTTTTTTTTAACGTTTATTTATTTTTGAGACAGAGAGAGACAGAGCATGAACGGGGGAGGGGCAGAGAGAGAGGGAGACACAGAATCGGAAACAGGCTCCAGGCTCTGAGCCATCAGCCCAGAGCCCGACGCGGGGCTCGAACTCACGGACCGCGAGATCGTGACCTGGCTGAAGTCGGACACTTAACCGACTGCGCCACCCAGGCGCCCCATCATCTTTTCTTTTTAAGTTTACTTATTTATTTTGAGATAGAGAGATAACGCTAGTGAGGGAGGGGCACAGAGAGGAGGAGAGAGAGAACCCTAAGTAGGCTCTGTGCTGATAGTGCAAAACCTGACACCGGACTTGAACCCACGAAATGTGAGATCATGACCTGAGCTGAAATAAACAATCAGACACTCAGCTGACTGAGCTACCCAGGCGCCCCCATCTTTTTGATGTTTTTGAAACTTGTTTTGTGGCCTAACACATGATCTGTTGTGTGGGGAATATTCTATGTGTATATAAAAAGAATCTGTATTCTGTAGTTTTAGGATGGAATGTTCTGGACATACTTGTTAGATTCATCTGGTCCAGTGTGTCCTTCAAAGCCATTGGTTACTTTCTGATTTTATTTTTTGTTTGGATGATCTATCTATTGATGTAAGTTGGGAGTTGAATTCCCTTACTATTATTGTGTTACTGTCAGTTACTTCCTTTGTTTGTTATTGGCTGCTTTGTGCTTTTGGATGCTATCATGTTGGGTTAATACATATTTGCAATTGTTAACGTTTTCTTGTTGAATTTTTCCCTTCATGATCATGTTGTGTTCTTTTTTGTCTCTTGTTACAGTCTTTGTTTTAAAGTCTATTTTGATGTATATAAATACTGCTACCCTAGCTTTCTTTTCACTTCCATTCATATGATAAGTGTTTGCATCCATTCACCTTTAACAAGCATGTGTCTTTAGGTCTGAAATGAGTCTTTTGTAGGCAGCACACAGATGGATCTTGCTTTGTTATCCATTTTGTTACCCGATTTGTTTTGATTGGAACATTTAGTCAATTTATATTCAAAGTAATTATCAATAGGTATGTATTTATTGACATTTTGTTATTATATGGTTGTTTTTGTCTTTTTTTTTTTCTCTTGCTCTCTCATTGTTTGCTTCCTTTCATTAGTGACGTGCTTTGATTGCTTTCTTTTTATGTTTTGCGTATCTGTTACCAGCTTTTGATTTGTGGCTATCATTTTTTTTTTTTAATTTTTTTTTCAACGTTTATTTATTTTTGGGACAGAGAGAGACAGAGCATGAACGGGGGAGGGGCAGAGAGAGAGGGAGACACACAATCGTAAACAGGCTCCAGGCTCTGAGCCATCAGCCCAGAGCCCGACGCGGGGCTCAAACTCACGGACCGCGAGATCGTGACCTGGCCGAAGTCGGACGCCCAACTGACTGCGCCACCCAGGCGCCCCTATTTGTGGCTATCATTATGTTTATATATAACATCCTCTGCATATAGCAGTCTATATTAAGTTGGTGGTTGCTTAATTTTGAACCACTACCGAAAGCACTGAAGTTTTACTTTTTTCTCTCCACCCCTATGTTTTAGATATATGGTGTCTTATTTTACATCCTTTTGTTTTGTGAATCCTTTGACTGATTTTTATAGATGTACTTAATTTTACTGCTTTTGTGCTTCCTCTTTTTCTTTATCTTATTTACGATGTAATCTTCCCACTCAGATTATACCCTTTAATATTTTTTGTAAGACTGGTTTAGTGGTGATGAATTCCTTTAATTTTTTGTTGGTCTGGAAACTTTGTTTCCTACTCTGAATGATAGCATTGCTGGTAGAATATTCTTGTTTGCAGGGTTTTTCCTTTCAGCACGTTGATTAAATCATGCCACCTACTTTTGGCCTTCAGTGTTTTTGCTGAAAAATCAGCTGATAGCCTTATGGTGTTTCCCTTGAATGTACCTGCTTTCTCCTGTTCATTTTAAAATCCTCTCTTTATCACTACTTTTTGCCATTTTAATTACGTTTGTCTTGGTGTAGACCTTCTTGGGTTGACTTTGGGGGTGCTCTCTGTGCCTCGTGTATCTGGATTTTTGTTTCTTTCCCCACATTTGGTAATTTTTCAGCTATTATTTCTTCAGATAAACTTTCTACCCCATTTTATCTTTCTTCTCTTTCTGGAATCCCTATTATGTAAATGTTATTATGCTTGATGGTGTTCCTGAGTTCCTTTAATCTATTCTCATTTTTTAAATTTTTTACTTTCTTTTGTTCAGCTTGACTGCCTTCTATTACTCTGTCTTCCAGGTCACTAATCCATTTTCTGCATCCTCCAGTGTACTATTTATTCCCTCCTCGTGTATTTTTAATTTCAGTTATTGAGTTTTTCATCTCTGCTTGGTTCTTTATTATTTTTATTTTTTAAGTTTATTTATTTTGAGAGAGAGAGAAAATGAGAATGTGAGCGGGGGAGGGGCAGAGAGGGAGCGAAAGAATCCCAAGCAGGCTTTGTGCTGTTAGTGCAGATATCTCCGGTATCTCACGAACTGAGAGATCATGACCTGGGCCAAAATCAAGAGTCAGACGCCTAACCGAACCACTCAGGCACCCCATTCTTTCTTATATTTTATCTCTTTGTAGAGGGTCTCCTTGAGATCGTCTACTCTTTTCTCAATTCCAGTAAGTGTCTCTAGGACCATTTGTTTAAATTCTCTGTTAGCCATATTACTTATCTCCATTTCACTTGCCTCTCTACCTGTCAGGTTTTTTTTTCATTTGGGGCATATTCTTCTTTCTCCTCATTTTGTCTAACTCTGTGTGTTAGGAAAGTCAATGTATCTTATGCTTGTAAGTAATGGCCTTATAAGGAAGACGTCCTGTAGTTCCGCGTAGTGCGGTGTCCTCTGTTCACCAGAACCTTGAGTTTTGGGGGTGTCTCCTGTATATATGTTGTTTGCACACTATTGTTGTGGCTGAGCCACATTTTTTTTCAGTGCAGTTAGATGCAAAGCTCCCTTTGCCTCTTATGGGCAGAGTTTGGTCCCTGTGTTGTCAGTGGGCCAGTCTGGGAATGGCTCCTGCTATGAGACATTTGCAGGGTACCCTCTGAACTCAACTACAGAATACTCTCCTTGTGTTGTCCCCTGAGACTTACATCAGTGTGCAGGGCCTGTCATCAGCCAGCTGTCTGCCCTCAGCCCTCTGATGGTGCCACAGTTGAACTGGGCTATGTGGTTATTTGTCCTTCTCCCCAGGGCATGAGTCACTTTGTATTGGTTCTAGCCACTGTTAGGTCTGCTTGCACAATGCCAGTTTTATGGTGCCACTCTAGGTGGACTCTTGCTGGGGTTGTGTCAAATAGGGTAGATTGGCAGGAAAGGTAGTGGTGTGGGTAGGGTTCATTGTATTAGCAAGTTATGCACTAATCTGCTCTGGAGAGGACCTGGAGCTACATTGCAGAACTCTTGTGGAGGGCATGGTGTGCTGTTTGCAAGCTAGGTGGAGAGTATTCACTGGTCCCAAGAGTGTTCACTAGTTCCCGAAAGTGTCCGGGTATCTGGACTGGGGGTTGGGGAGGAAAATGGTGCCTGCCCATTCTTTTCTTAGAATAGTCTCTGAAAGATCCCTGTGCCTTCTGTGCAGGTTCTGAGATTAGTAAATAAATAAATCTCCTTCCTGTATACCCCAGGTGTTTTTTAAACTGCTGGTTCTATGTGATATCTCAGCAGGGTTGTTTGTTATGCTGGCCCTTTTAAGGGAGGGGACTCAGTTTCCTCTTGCCCTCTGGTTTTCCCAGAGCCAAGCCTGCTGATTTTTAAAGTTCAAAGTGTTGAGGCCCACTGGTTATAAAAAGTTACAATGTTAAGTTCCTCACCTTTTCAAGCCAAATGTTATAGGGGGGATTTGCCTTTCCAGGGCAGGTCCCCCATGCCTGGGGAGCCTGGTGTGGGTTCTGCTCTTATCCCTTCTCTGTGTTTGCAGTTTCCCTTCTTCCTGCAGTCTCTTGGGTCACTTTGGTTACTAACCATGTCTGCATCCTTTCTATCACTTTTGATGTGGCGTATTCTCTATGATTGTGATGGAAAGTCTGTTTTGGCAGTGTTTGGGTCATTTTCTGTGTTATTTACACTGATGTGGGTGCTATTGAGGTGTATCTGTAGGTGGAGGTGAGTTTAGGATCCTCCTACTCTGTATCATCTTCTCGCCAAGTTGATATTGATACTTTTAATTGTAATTTGTACCATAGATTTCATTGTAGTCTTCCTCTTTTTATATTTTAATTTCTTTCTGTAACACAGAAATCTGGCCCTGTTATCCTCCATTTTTTATACTCATTTGCTCAGTCCTCATGGTATTCACCTAGTTTCAAATTTGCCAACCATTGTTTAGAATTGTTTAGAATTCTCTTCTACAAATGATGTATATTGTTTGGTGGCAGACTAGCTTATTTGCATAAGCACATTATTTCCCACAGATACCAGTTACAAACTGACCAAAATACTGAAAACAGTTATGTGAAGGAACGGCCAGTGACAAAAAGCAGACATAAATGGGAGGGGAGTTAACACATGGAAGAAGGAAATACCAATAGTGAATTTCCAATTGTTAAGCCTTTTTTCCTTAAGGAAAGTGCCAGTTAGCTCAATTGGTGTCAGTTAAGACTTGGATAGTAATCTGCATTCTTGTTGGATAAGGTATAAAGAAATTTAGAGACCCTAGCAGCTTTTTTTTTTAATTTTATTTTTTTAATTTACATCCAAATTAGTTAGCATATAGTGCAACAGTGATTTCAGGAGTAGTTTCCTTAATGTCCCTTACCTATTTAGCCCATCTACCCTCCCACAACTCCTCCAACAACCCTCTGTTTGTTCTCCATATTTAAGAGTCTCTTATGTTTTGTCCCCCTCCCTGTTTTTATATTATTTTTGCTTCCCTTCCCTTAAGTTCATCTGTTTTGTATTTTAAAGTCCTCTTATGAGTGAAGTCATATGATTTTTGTCTTTCTATGACTAATTTCACTTAGCATTATACCCTCCAGTTCCATCCATGTAGTTGCAAATGGCAAGATTCCATTCTTTTTGATTGCTGAGTAATACTCCATTGCATATATACACCACATTTTCTTTATCCATTCATCCATCGATGGACATTTGGGCTGTTTCCCTACTTTGGCTATTGTTGATAGTGCTGTTATAAACATGGGGGTGCATATGTCCCTTTGAAACAGCATATCTGTATCCCTTGGATAAATACCTAGTAGCGCAGTTGCTGGGTCGTAGGGTAGTTCTATTTTTAATTTTTTGAGGAACCTCCATACTGTTTTCCAGAGTGGCTGTACCAGTTTGCATTCCTACCAGCAATGCAAAAGAGATCCTTTCTCTCCGCATCCTTGCCAAAATCTGTTGTTGCCTGAGTTGTTAATGCTAGCCATTCTGACAGGTGTGAGGTGGTATCTCATTGTGCTTTTAAATTTTTTTTAATGTTTATTTATTTTTGAGAGAGACAGAGAAGAATGTGAGTGGGTTAGGGGCAGAGAGAAAGGGAGACACAGAATTCAAAGCAGGCTCCAGGCTCTGAGCTGTCAGCACAGACCCCATCGCGGGGCTTGAACTCACGAGCTATGAGATCATGACCTGAGCCGAAGTTGGACGCTCAACCGACTGAGCCACACAGGCGCCCCTCATTGTGCTTTTGATTTGTATTTCTCTGATGGTGAGTGATGTTGAGCATTTTTTCATGTGTTGGTTGGCCATCTGGATGTCTTCTCTGGAGAAGCGTCTATTCATGTCTTTTGCCCATTTCTTCACTGGATTATTTGTTTTTTGGGTGTTGAGTTTGATAAGTTCTTTATAGATTTTGGATACTAACCCTTTATCTGATATGTCATTTGCAAATATCTTCTCCCATTCTGTCGGTTGCCTTGTAGTTTTGCTGATTGTTTCCTTTGCCGTGCAGTAGCTTTTTATTTTGAGGAGGTCCCAATAGTTCATTTTTGCTTTTGTTTCCCTTGACTCCAGAGACGTGTTGAGTTGCTGCAACCAGGATCAAAGAGTTTTTTGCCTGCTTTTTCCTTGAAGATTTTGATGGCTTCCTGTCTTACATTGAGGTCTTTCATCCATTTTGAGTTTATTTTTGTGTATGGTGTAAGAAAGTGGTCCAGGTTCATTCCTCTGCATGTTGCTGTCCAGTTTTCCCAGCACCACTTGCTGAAGAGACAGACTGTCTTTATTCCATTGGCTATTCCTTCCTGCTTTGTCAAAGATTAGTTGGCCATACGTTTGTGGGTCCATTTCTGGGTTCTCCGTTCTGTTCCATTGATCTGAGAGTCTTTTTTTATGCCAGACTGTAGCAGCTTTTGTAAAAAGAGGGGAAGGTTCCATTTAGAAGAGAGCTACAGATTGGGAGCTCCAGAAGCTGCAAGAACTCCAACCATGTTTGTGATTGAATTATTCAAGTGCAGCCCAGATTTCAGGCAGCTCAGGTAGGGTTAAAAAGAACAGTAGAAAACTTTTAGTTGCTTTTAGTACAGGGTAAATATTTTGGGGTTTGATTTCAGCTAATATCTCCCAATAACAGAAATATCAACTGTTTGGAGGAACATAATGGGATGCAGTGTCTTCACTGTATCTTTCAAAATGAACAGTATGCAATCCAATAGAAGAAGTTCTGAAGTAGAAAGGTAATCATTAGAGACCAGTCTACAGACAACTCAAATGTTGCTATTAGCAGACAAGAATATTAAAACAGCTTTTAAACCATGCACAAGCGCAAAAAAGCAAATACATTTATGATGAATAGACATATATAGGAAATCTTAGCACAGACATAAAAACTATAAAAACCCATTTTGAAATTATAGAACTAAAAAATATAATTTTGAGCAACAAATCATTGTACTTGACAGTAAAGGTAGGAATAGGAGTGTCAGTGAATTTGATGACAGACTAATAGAATTTATCCATCTTAGAAGAGAAAACCTTAAAAAATAAAAAGTGTATGGAACACTTACTCTTCAAAACCTTTCTCCAATAAAACTGTATAGTTATCTTTTTTGCGGTTTTATTTAAAAAACTTTTTTTAAAATATAATTTATTGTCAAATTGGCTTACATACAACACCCAGTGCTCGTCCCAACAAGTGCCCTCCTCAATACCAATCACCCATTTTCCCTCACCCCCTATCCATCCTCAGTTTCTTCTCTGTATTTAAGAGTCTCTTGTGGTTTGCCTCCCTCCCTCTATGTTAACTATTTTTTCCCTATATAAGGTTTTTGTAAATACACTTTACTAAATTGAAGATGTTTCCCTCTATTCCTAGTTTTCTGACAGTTTTTTAAAGTGACATTTATATTCAGAAAATTATAGATTCACATGCAATTTTTTTTTGCAGTTGTAACAAATAATACAGAGCCCTTGTATACACTTTGCCCACTGCCCCCATAATGGTAATATTTTACCAAACTATATTATTATAATCAAGCTATTGATATCTATGAGTCTGATTCATATTTCCTCAGTTTTCCTTGTACTTGTGTGGGTTTATTAAGTTTTGTACAATTCCGTTACTTGGATTAATTCACAATCTCCCCCCCAACCCCAGCCACAGTCGTGTATCCACCCTCACAGATTACTCATCTTGTCCTTTCATAATCATGCTAACCTCTCTAGCCTGACTCCTACCTATGTTTAATTCCTGGCAATCACTAATCTGTCCTCCATTTCAAAACATGTTACATAAATGGAATCCTATGTATATATACGTTGGGATTCAGTTTTTTCACTTAGCCTAATTCCCTAGAGATTCATCTGCGTTGTAGCATTATCTGTAGTTGTTTCCTTTTTATTGCAGTGTAGTGATCTTCCATGGTATGGATGTACTACAGTTTGCTTAACCATTCACCTGTTAAAGGACATCTGGGCTGATTCCATATTTGAGCTATTACAAATATAACTGCTGGTGAACATTTGTGTGAACATAAATTTTCACATCTCCAGGATAAATGCCTGGGAGTGCAATTTGTTGGTCATATGATGATTACATGTTTAAGACACTCCTAAACTATAAACTCTTTTCCAGAGGGGCCACAGCAATGTATGAGTGCCAAAGCAATGTATGAGTGATCCAATTTCTCTGCATCCACACCAGCATTTGGAGTGCCAAAGCAATGTATGAGTGATCCAATTTCTCTGCATCCACACCAGCATTTGGAGTTACCTCTAATTTCTTTTTAATTTTATATATGCTGGTCGAGATTTAGTGATATGTTGTTGTGGGTAAAACCACATAAAAAACATTTCCTTAACGACTAATAACACTTTTAATAGTTATTGAGATATAATTTATATACCATAAAATTCACCCATTTAAAGTATACAATTTAGCAGTTTTAGTATTTCACAGATATGTGTAACCGTCACCAATTTTATAACATTTGTATCACCTGAAAAGAAATACCCACCCCCCCAGCCTTAAACAACCCCACTAATCTTTCTTTTTGGATTTCCCTATTTTGGACTTATCAGTGGCATTGTATAATATGTGGTCCTTTTTAACTGGCTTCTTTCACTTAGTATAATGTGTTCAAGGTTTATCTATGTTGTAGCATGTGTTAGTTAGTACTTCATTCCTTTTTATGACCAAATAATGTTCTTTTATATGACATTTGTTTGATCTGTTCATGGATATTTGTCTTGTTTCCACATTTTGGCTATTATGAATAATGCTGCTATAAACATTTGTAAACATGTTTGTGTATGGCAGTATATTTTCATTTCTCTTGAGTACATACTTAGGAGTGGAATTGCTAGGTTATATGGTAACTATGTTAAATCTTTTGAGGAAATGCCAAAATGTTTTCCAAAGTGGCTGCACCACTTTACATTCCCACCAGCAACATATGAGGATTCTGATTTCTCTGTATCTATACCAACAATATTATCAGACTTTTTGATTTTAGCTATCCTAGTGCATGTGAAGTAGTGTCTCGTTTTGGATTTGGTTGTCATTTGCCTGATGACTGATGATGACTATATTTTCATGTGCTTACTGGTAATTTGTATATATTTTCCTTGGAGAATTGTCTTTTCAGATCCTTTGCCCAATTTTTAATTGGGTATTTGTTTTTTTATCGTTGATTTGTAAGAATTCTTTATATATCCAGACTTTTTATTATGATAAAATTTACCATTTTAACCAATTTTAAGTGTACGATTCTCTGGCATTAAGTACATTCACATGGTTGTGCAAACATCATCACCATCCATCTCCAGAACGTTTCATCTTCATCAAATGAAACTCTGTACCCATTAAGCAGTAACTTTCCAATCCTCTCTCCCCCAGCCTCTGGCAACCACCATTCTACATTCTGTCTCTATGAATTTGACTACTTTAGGCTCCTCCTATAAGTGGGAGGGGTCTTCAGGTTTTGTCCTTTTGTGTCTGGCTTATTTTACTTAGTATAATGCCTTCAATGTTGTGGCCTGTATCCAGATGTTCTATTTTACTTAGCATAATGCCTTCAAGGTTCATCAGTGTTGTGGCCTGTATCCAGATGTTCTTCCCTTTTTTTAAGTTTTTTTTTTCTTTTT
Organism: Leopardus geoffroyi; assembly: GCF_018350155.1. Taxonomy (NCBI): domain Eukaryota; kingdom Metazoa; phylum Chordata; class Mammalia; order Carnivora; family Felidae; genus Leopardus; species Leopardus geoffroyi. Next base: position 63,322,968 of record NC_059343.1, on the reverse strand, counting down.
AATGTTTATTTCCTTTTGAGAGAGAGAGAGAGAGAGAGAGAGAGAGAGAGACAGACAGAGCGTGAGCAGGGGAGGGGCAGAGAGAGAGGGAGACCCAGAATCTGAAGCAGGCTCCAGGCTCTGAGCTGTCAGCACAGAGCCTGACGTGGGGCTCGAATTCATGAACCGTGAGATCATGACCTGAGCTGAAGCTGGTGCTTAACCGACTGAGCCAACCAGGCGCCCCTCTGTCCTTCCTTTTTAAGGCCAAATAGTATTCCATTATATGTATGTAGCATATTTAGTTTGTTGTTCATCTTTCAGTGGAAACTTGGATCAAACATATGATTTGCAAATTTTTTCCCTCATTTTGTTGGTTGTCTTTCATTTTCTTGATGATGTTCTTTGAAACACAAAAGCTTTTAATTTAGATAAAGTCTAAGTAATCTAATTTTCCTTTTGTTGCTCATGTTTTTGTTGTCATATCTAAGAATCCATTACTAAATCTGAGGTCACAAAGATTTGCCCCGTATTTTCTTCCTAAGAGTTTTATAGCTTTAGCTTTTATATTTACGTGTTTGATACATTTGGAGTTAACTTTTTTTAAAGTTTATTTTTATTTATTTTGAGAGAGAGAGAGAGAAAGAGAGCAAGTGGGGGAGAGGCAGAGAGAGAGAGGTAGACAGAATCCCAAGCAAGCTCCAGTCTGTCAGTGCAGAGCGGGATGTGGGGCTTTATCTGAACTCAACGAACTTGTGAAATCATGACCTGAGCCGAAGTCAAGAGTGGGACGCTAAACTGAGTGAGCCACCCAGGCGCCCCTGTAGTTAACTTTTGTATGTGGAGTGAGGCAGGGCTCTAGGTTCATTTTTTGCATGTGGATACATAGTTATGCTACTAGCATCATTTGTTGAAAAGATTCTATTTCCCCACCGAAGGGTCTTGGCATCCTTATTGAAAATCAGTTGACCATAGATATGTGGTTTTATTTCTGGACTTTCAATGTTTTTTGACTGATCTATAGGTCTATCCTTTAGCCAGTATTGCACTGTATTTATTAAAATTGTTTTACACTAAGTTTTGAAATTGTGAGCCTTCCTATTTGTTTTTCCTTTTGAAAGTTGTTTTGGTTTTTCCTGTTTAATTTTATGTGAATTTTAAAATGAGCTAGTCAATTTCTAGAAAGAAGTCAGCTGGGATTCTGACAGGGTTTGCATAGGTAGGTAGATCAGTTTTAGGAGTATAGCCATCTTAATGTTAAGTTGGGTTGTTTTCTTTATTTTTAGGTCATTTTTTACAAGTGAATAGAAATACAATTGATATTTGTATATTTTTGTATTTTTCTTTTTTTGTTGTTTATTTATTTATTTTGAGAGAGAGAGAGACAGCGTGATTGGAGGAGGGACAGAGAGAGAGACACAGTATCCCAAGCAGGCTCCAGGCTCTGAGCTGTTAGCACAGAGCTCAACACAGGGCTCAAACCCGTAAGCCATGGGATCATGACCTGAGCCGAAGTCAGACGCTTAACCAACTGAGCCACCCAGGCGCCCCTGTGCAGATGTTTTCTCCTAGTCTGTGGGAGAAAGACTTGTCTTTTATTCTGAAGTGTGCCAGTATTTTGTTGAGGACTTTTCTGTCTGTATTTGTGATAGTGTTCTGTAGATTTCTCTTTTTGTGGTAACTTTTCTGGTTTTGGTTTGATACTGGTCTCATATACATGTATGAGTATCCCATACTTTTTTTATTGGAAGTATCCCACCTTTTTTTATTGGAATAGTTTGTGAAAAATTCTTTATTTTTATGTTTATTTATTTTGAGAGAGAGAGTGTGTGAACAGGGAAGGGCCAGAGAGAGGGAAAGAGAGAGAATCCCAAGCACGCTCTGTACTGTCAGCACAGAGCCTGATGTGGGGCTCAAACCCACGAACCAGGAGATCATGACTTGAACTAAAATCAAGAGTCAGATGTTTAACTGACTGAGCCACTCAGGTGCATCAAGAATACTTTTTTTGAATGCTTGATATATTTCAGTGGTGAAGACATCTGGACCTTTGCTTTTTCTTCATTGGTAGTTTTTTGATTACTAATTCAGGCTCTTCAGTTATAAATCTATTCACACTCTCTTCTTTAGTCAGTTTTGTTAGCTTGTGTGTGTTTAGGAACTTTTCCATATTTTGTTATCTAATATTTTGGCCTTAAATTGTTCATGATATTTCTTTATAATCCTTTTATTTCTTTAAGGTAAATAGTAATGTCTCTCTTTACTTTCTGATTCTAGTAATTTGAATTTTTCTCTTTTTTCTTGGTCAATTTAGATTCAGGTTTGTTGATTTCATTCAGCTTTTCAAAGAACTAACTTTTGGTTTCAGTGATTTTTATTTTCCTAATTCTGTTTCATTAACTTTAGCTCTCATCTTTATTATTTATTTTCCTCTGCCTCCTTTAGATTTGTTATTTTTCCATTGTCTTAGGTGAAGGGAAACAATATGATTTCATTGTTAGTAGAAGATAGAGGTTAAGTTTTCTTTTAAGAGAAAATATCTTAGAATATTACAGTAAGGAGGCGCCTGGGTGGCTCAGTTAAGCGTCTGAGTCTTGGTTTTGGCTCAGGTCATGATCTCATAGTTTTGGCTCAGGTCATGATCTCATGGTTTCATGGGTTTGAGCCCCACCTCGGGCTTTGTGCTGGCAGCATGGAGTCTGCTTGGGATTCTCTCTCTCTCTCTCTCTCTCTCTCTCTCTCTCTCCCCCCCTCCCCCACTTGTGCTGTCTGTGTCTCTCAGAGTAAATAAATAAACTTAAAAAAAAGAAAATTACAGTAGGAAGTGTTTTGATGCCAAACTACTATTTTTAGAAATTGAGTGCTTTTTAAGAAGGAGTTAGTGTGATAAGAGAGTGATTCTAGTGAGAATATTCTTCTAGGAATATTTTTTTCTTTTTTAAATTTTTATTTAAATTCTAGTTAGTTAATATATAGTGTAATAATGATTTCAGGAGTAGAATTTAGTGATTCATCACTTACATATAACACCCAGTGCTCATAATAGCAAGTGCCCTCCTTAATCCCCATCACACATTTAGCCTATCCCTCACCCACCTCCCTCCATCAACCTTCAGTTTATTCTCTGCATTATGGTTTGCTTCTCTCTCTCTTTTTCCCCCCTTCTCCTATGTTCATCTGTTTTGTTTCTTAAATTCCACATAGAAGTTAAATCATGTGGTATTTGTCTTTCTCTGATTTATTTGACTTAGCATAATATTCCTCTAGTTCCATCCATATTGATGTAAATGGGAAGATTTCATTCTTTTTGATGACTGAGTAGTATTCGTGTGTGTGTGTGTGTGTGTGTGTGTGTGTGTGTGTACACATGTACATTTGGGGTTTTTCCTTAGTTTGATTATTGTTCATAATGTTGCTATAGACATCAGGGTACATGTACCCCTTCAAATCTGTATTTTTGTATCCTTTGGGTAAATACCTAGTAGTACAATTAATTGCTGGGTCGTATTTTTAACTTTTTAAAACTTTTTTTTAACTTTTCGAGGAATCTCCATACTATTTTCCAGAGTGGCTGCACCATTTGCATTCTCACCAACAGTGTAAGAAGGTTTCTTTTAGGAATATTTTAATGTGAATAATGTATTACTAGTACTGTTGTACTTCATAGATTGAAAAATGGGTTCATGGAGTTGCAGATATTGGTGTTCTGTTTCATGATGCTTTGAAGAGATAAATAAAGTTTTTATTTCTTCTCTTTTAAGAAAAAAACAGTGGTTCTGGAAATAACTCGGATATGATGGAAAACAGCAAGGAAGAGGTGAGACTAATTTGAAACATCTAAAATATATTTATTAATTATTAATAACTAACTAGAGTGTATATAATCAAATTGCTTCTGTTTAGTACATGCATGTGTTTAAGTTTATTGTTATACTCAACTATTATGATACTTCATTTTGCATAGTTTTTTTTTAGAAGGTGTTCATTGTTTTTATTATTGTGTGTTTCACTTTAGCAATATACCTAAAGTTAAACAACTAAAGGCTTGCTAACAGATAGGTATTTGAACGTTATTATATTGCAGTAGTGACACTCAAGGTGATTGTTTATGAACATGACTCCATGGTTCTGAGAGTTCTCAAAACTGGATATTTAGAGTATCTTAAGCATTATTATAGGAACCCATTCTGAGGTCCTTTACCTGGGATACCCAGGCATAGTTTTGAGATTTTTTTCCACCTAGTATAAAAAATTTAATTCAAGAAATATACTGATTATTACTGGCACAATGAAGGTAAATTTAGTATCTCAAAGAGAATCATAGAAGGTACTTTGTGCCATATGTTGGGATAGAGAAAATGACACATTTTTTTACATCCTCAAAACTCCCTGTCTGTTGTGATCTGATTACTTCTATACCTTTATTTTGTCTTTGTTGACTTGGGCAAAAATCATGATATAGCAGTGCATTCTTACCTACCCTACAAAATTCAACAGTAATAATTTAATTTAAAAAGTGAAAGAAAATTAATCTTAATCTAAGGAAGCCTGAGAATAAATGAATTAGTTTTTGAAGTTCCTTTTATAAAAATGTTTTAGGCATAAAAGTAATACTCTGTATCACTATATCAGAGATCTTGTAAAGGGAAATAGTTAATTGTAGGGATGTTTCTTTGATAATTGTATTCACTTTTAAATTTATTTCTCACATTTAGGGAGCTAGCTCTTCGGAAAAATCCAAATCATTGGGATCGTCACGATCAAAAAGGTTGGTTGATACTGAAGGGAAAACGTTTTCAGGATGTTTTATTTTCTTTTTCTAAGAATAATAATCTTTTCTAAACTTATTTCAAGCACTCTTGTTCTAATTAAGTAAACTGTTTTATATAAATGTACACATTAAAAACTGGACAGTACAGTGTAATGAATCCTCTTGTATCCATCAATTAACTTCAGTTATTGATTCATTCTTACTTTGAAATTTACTGGAATTTTCCAAGGAAGATTTATTATGCATTAGTGGCCCTTGCAAAACATAGATTATTTCTTTTAGATCATATATATATGTGCTCAAAGGACAGAGGAGAAAATGAAATGAATACCTCATGAGGCAATAATGCGTTTTTTAGGATTATGTGAAATTGTTCAGGATGGGGAGAGATAGCCATTATAATTATGAGGAAGTTATAAGAAGATCAAAGAGTGGTAAAAATACTTTTCTGTGTTAAATTGTCAAAACAAATTGTATATAAGGACCTAAACTACTTCAATCATACTATAAAGCATAATATACTGTGGAGTATAGATTTGATTAGAAGTTCACAGTTTATTGTATTGGGCATTTGTTGTCTCTTACCAGTAGGAATGTCTCTTAATAAACACAACTTACTTGTTATTAACTTATTCCCTAAAGTGGTGATTTTTAAAGAGGAGTTCCCTTCATGATCCCCCCGGTAGCTTTTTCAGAATGAACATACCATGGTCCTACCCCAGACCTACTGAGTCCTAATTTTCTGTAATACGGTACAGAGATGTGTGCTTCCCCAGGTGAGTCTGATGTGTATTTCTGGTTAAGAGCCACTGTTCAATATAACATGTTCTTTGGGTAGTTTTCCAATTGTAAGAAATGCCCATAATTCTGTGGACTTAATTCTTTCATAGGAAACCTTCAATTGTGACAAAGTATGTTGAATCTGATGATGAAAAACCTTTGGATGAAACTGTAAATGAAGATGCTTCTAATGAAAATTCAGAAAATGATATTACTATGCAAAGCTTGCCAAAAGGTAATGTGTATTAATTTTTCATATGAAGTTAAAGTTGAAATGTGTTTTTAAATGTCGTTATTATAAAATTAAGAACTTGATTATTGTTTAGCTGTGTGTAAGGGAACAAAACTAGCATCTTAATAGTGGTGGTCTGGAGATGTATTAGAATGGTAATGATAATGTATGTTATTGAGGTTAAAAACTTAGACTGCAGTCAGCTCTGAAAAAGAATAAAACTTATTTCCTCTTTCCATTGGGTTTTAGAAAAGGGATTTTAGTTTCCAAATAATATTTGAATGTGGAGGTTAGTTTAAAAGTTTAAACTAAGTTTTGGTTCAAATTTAAATATGCTTGCTATATAGGAAAACATAATATTCTGAAAACTTTAAAAAGACATTTAAAGTCTGGTTTAATCTTACTGCATTCTTAAATTCTCTAAGACTAAAAGCTGAAGTTAATTATCAAAGATAGATGTATTTTTTTTAAGTTTTATCTCTTTAAAAAGCCTTGTCACATACCTTTCAACTGTTGCAGCTCTGATCTCAAAAACCTCATTCTTTAGATTGAGGTAAGAAAAAGCCAAATGAAAATCTTGGAAGTTTCATAGCCCAAGTCTGAGAGCAGTATGATTATATGATAAGAGTAATGACAAAGGTCTTGGTAATTTCATGGTGTTTCAGAGTCAAAAGTTTCAATATTTTTTCTTTATTAATATGTTTAAGGCTCTTAGCAGATTTTTCAAATTTATCCTCACAGATCATTTATAGTAGTGTTTACTAAACTTTGTTCTCTGTCTACATTTATATTTTTGTGACACAGATTTTGATTATGAAAGTTTAAAAAAATCATGGGAAGGAGCGTAAGACATTGCTTGACCAGGACAAATTAGGAGTTATAGTAGGTGAGAGGTGAAATAAGGAAAAGGAATGAATGAAAGGAAGAAGATAGAAGGAAAATTGGTGGGCCTACCATTTACTTGGCTTTGCATATCATTTATGACAATTTTACGCAATGGTTGGTGGCTTAGGGCAGAAACAGCTAATATGGGAGTGTGAGTCCCATAGGCAGTGACTCACCTTGGATCGTTACATTCCTAGTGGTTGTCACTGGGAGTCCTTACGATGGCCACTGGGTGAGCTAAGAAATAGGAATTCAAATCTTTCTTTAAATGATACTGTGGAAGAAAGTTAGTATGGGATGTTTCTAACCTGAAATTAAGCATAATTCTCTTCCACCAAGCCAAAAATAGACCTGTTTCATAAGGTAGAATTTGGGTGATGATTATTATTATAGTATATTGAGTATATATAGGTACCAGACTCTTATAGAACTAACTCATTTAATCTGCAGACCAATACTGTAAGGTAGTTGTTTCTACTTGTGGAGATTAAGGAACAAATTCAGAGCTCAAGGTACTTTTTCAGCTTTAAATTGAGAAACTAAGATTTGAACCCAGGTCTGCCTGAATCCAAAGCTAGGGAGTATTCTTTCTACTCTATTGTTTTGCTTCCATTTAGAGAAGAATCTTCAGAAATAATTCTATTTTTTTGTTAATTATAAATCTTTAGCTTTTCAAATGCCATGGCTTCTCTGAGAGTATATATGTGAAATGGTTATTGTAAATAAAGTTTTTTTTGTGTGTGTAGATTATTTAAATTCACTAGTTTGTAAAACTCAGTCCTCTATGCCTGCTTGCCTCCACCTTTTTTATGGAGACTCAGAAATACATATAACTAGAGGCTCTACCTTGACAAAATCTGCTTGCTTGCTAAATAACATAGGCCCGTATTTCAGGGAGACCACCCCTGACAGCTACCAGGTTTTACTTTCTTAATTATTGCCAATAATGCCCAATTACTAAGCCCAGCAATGTAGGTGAATGTGAGACCTGGACCCTTTTTACTATGCTCCTGCTTTATTTGCTCTTGAGAGATTATAATGAAAACTTAAATTAACAACCTGTCTTCTCAGTTTATGTGTTTTGTATCTAAGAAAGTACATTCTTTCTAAATTATTCCATAGAAATCAACAATTGATCTCATTCTACAGCTTATTGTTAGAGCACTTGAACTTAAGTATCTTAAGGCAGTCTTCTGTTTAAGACTCTTTAAGGACTTTTCAGGGTACTGAAACTTTGACATACTAGTTGGGAAATGCCTCAGAATAGGTATAGCAGTAATAGCAGAATTAACTTCTCACATTGCCTCCCACTATCCTCCCCCAAAGCGATATTAAAAAAAAAACCCTTAAAAATCTTTTTCTGAGTTTGTGATTTGTATTATGAGAAGAATAGGATGTCGTTTTAAAATTTTCCTTCTGGTCCTTCTATTGTATAAACTCTTTTGGAACTTAGCATGGGTGTTCATACTCAAATGCAGTTTTTTGTGATAGGCAGTGTAAAAATTCAGAACTGGGCTGAGGCTTTCTACTTAATTCACACATTTCTGTTGTAATCAGTTCATAATACCCCCACTCTATTAATTATATTCCAACAAGTAATCTGATTGCTGACACCTGGCCCTTTTATATTTCCCTGTTTTATTTACTCTTGAGAGGTCCTTATACAAGTATTGAAAGCTTGAAAGAGACAAAATTATGTACCAGCAATGTTGGCTTTATCTGAACTGAAGTCTTGCACTTCACTTGCACATTTAATATGTGTAATGGTTTTTTAAATGAAATCATTCTAGGTACAGTGATTGTACAACCAGAGCCAGTGCTGAATGAAGACAAAGATGATTTTAAAGGGCCTGAATTTAGAAGCAGAAGTAAAATGAAAACTGAAAATCTCAAAAAACGCGGAGGTAAATACAAGTGAAAATGAAAACATGAATTTAAATTGCTGTTTATGACCATATTGGAAAATCTGATGTGCTCATTAAAAATACCTCCACTTTTCTGCCCATTGTTTATTAAAAGCACTACTTAAAAATAACTTCTGTTTCTCTCTGAGCTCTGAAGCAGAAAAGGTTAAACACCATTTATCAAAATACCTTTGCCTTCAGTGGCTATAAAGTTATCTCAAGAAGCTTAGCATTTCCTCCTTATACATGTTAGTTCTGTAATGCCTATATGCCAAAATACCATGTGTTCCCTCTCACCCTGAAAGAATTTCAGATTTGGACAATACCTTGCCTGTGGCCTTTGGGTAACTTTATGTATATCTAATACATTGTTTTACAGAGTTACCTGTGCATTAGTGTTGTTTGGGGTGCTTATTAAAAATGCAAATCCCTTGACTCCACTCCTAACACATTAGAATTTTTGGCGCTGATGTCAAGAATGAGCCCCATTTTGTTCTTTCCTACATTAAAGTTGGAGATCAATTGATGTAAGGATAATGTAGAGATGAGTAGGAAGGAGAAGGGAGCTAGAACTATAACCTTCCCTCCACCTGTCTGAGCCATCTCTTCTTTTGTCTGTCTACCCCCGCACTTGTACACGCACCATGTTGGCTAATCATCTGTAGAAAGTTAGCATAAGGAGGATTCGTTTAGAAATTTATGTCAGTGGAGTATGTTTCCCATTTGTTTCTGCATGATTTTTAAATAGTGCCGTATTTTTGGGCAGATTAACAGAGCCAGAATCTATGCCTATAACAGGAATGAATCTCTAAAAAATAGAACATGACACTAAATTTCTAAGTAGAAGTATAATGGAAGCATGTCTGTTTAATATTTATTATTTCACTTGTGAAATTATAGAATAGTAGTTATATTGGTGAAATTTTGTGTAGATTATTATTTCAGTGCTATATGATTATCTTGATGGAATTAGTAAAATATGTCTGTATTTGTTATATATTTTTTCAGATTAAATAATTCATTAGGTTGTTGGAGAAAATCAAGGGAATGTTGTTTAGTCTTCTGTCCACAAGGGGGTGTTCTGCTCCTTTCAAGCGTGTGGAAGATTTATTGAGAATGTAGTTCATAGTAGGGAAACTGTCATTGCAGCAACAGAGCTCACCAAAGCTAAATAGTTTTCTTTAAAAAAAAATTTTTTTTTAATGTTTATTTTTTGAGAGAGAGAGAGCGCGAGCAGGGGAGGGGCAGAGAGAGAGGGAGACACAGAATCCAAAGCAGGCTCCAGGCTCTGAGCTCTCAGCACAGAGCCTGACGCGGGGCTCGAACCCATGAACCGTGAGATCAAGACCGGAGCGAAGTCGGATGCTTAACCGACTGAGCCACCCAGGCGCCCCTAAATAGTTTTCTTAAAACAAGAATCAGCAAGTAGAAGGTGATTGATGTAGGGATCAGTAGCAAGAGTCTAGAGGACAGATAACTACGTGTACTGCATTGTGTCAAAATTAGTATCTAAGTGGTGTCTTTTGGGAAGGACTCTGGAGCAGTCAGTGTCTAGAATGTGTGTAAGGACCAAAAGGAGAATGAAAAAAGAACCATAGTTGTTGGGGAGGGTGTACTTAATGCCACTTCACAGTGCTGCTGGTATTTGGTCTGAGCTGGTATGTTTCTGGAACATTTTATTGAGTGTTCTGTGTAGTAATGTTTATATCATGTTAATGAAATATGTATGTTTATAGCCATATAGTAGCACCTAAAGCTCTCATGTTAATTTTTGTCTTAATGATTTGCTACATCTTTAAGCTGTCAGAAGTCACATGGGAAATTTAACTGTGTTTACTAGTATGCATGTGTATGAATAAACTAGTGATCTTAGGTACTGAATTGCTAGTTAATATTCAAACTTCCTAGGAAAGTTAATTCTATAATTGAAGCCTAATTTAGGAAATGATCAAGAAAGTAAACTGTTTATAAAGTAATCTTACATTGGTTGGAAACAAAATTAAACCTAAAGATCTAGCTATATGGACCATTTCAGGAGACACTTAAAATACCATAGCCTATTTTGACATCCTTTCCCCCATTTTGTTAGAAAGTTTATTTTACATCTGATTTTTCTATCTGGCACAATAATTTTGTTCTTTTCTTTTTATTTCTTTTTATTTTATTTCACATTCCAGTATAGTTAACATACAGTGTTATTTTAGTTTCGGGTATACAATATAGTGTTTCAACAGTTTCATACATCACCCAGTGCTTATCATGACCAGTATACTCCTTAATCCCTATCACCTATTTTATGAATCCTTGCACCTACCTCCCCTCTGGTAACCATTAGTTTGTTCTCTATAGCTAAGAGTCTGTTTCTTGGTTTCTCTCTCTCTCTTTCTTTTGCTCATTTTTTTTTCTCTTAAATTCTTCATATGGGTGAAATCATATGGTATTTGTTTTTCTCTGACTTACTTTGTCTAGCATCATACTTTCTAGCTCTATCCATGTCATTGCAAATGGCAAGATTTCATTCTTTTTTATGGCTGAGTAACATTCCATTATGTATATATACCATATCTTCTTTATCCATTCATCTATCAGTGGAAACTTGGGCTGCTTACATAATTTGGCTATTTTAAATTATGCTTCTATAAACAGGGGTACATGTGTCTCTTCGAATTAGTGGGTGGTTTTTTTTTTTTTTTATTTTGGGGGTAAATACCCAATAGTGTGATTACTAGATCATAGGGTAGTTCTATTTTTAACTTTTGATGAATTTCCATACTGTTTTCCACAGTGGGTGCACCAGTTTACATTCCCACCAACAGTGCAAGAGGGTTCCTTTTTCTCTGCATCCTTGTCAACACTTTTTTTCTTGTGTTTTTGATTTTAACCATTCTGACAGATGTGAGATGATAGCTCATTGTATTTATTATGATTTGCATTTCCCTGAGTGATGTTGAATGTCTTTTCATGTGTCTGTTGAAATCTGGATCATGTGTCTGTTGAACATCTTTGGAAAAATGTCTGTTCATGACCTATGCCCATTTTTTAAATAGATTATTTTCTTTTTGAGTGTTGAGTTTTAGAAGTTCTTTATATATTTTAGATAATAACCCTTTATTGGATATGTCATTTGCAAATATCTTCTCCCATTCTGTAGGTTGTCTTTTAGTTTTGTTGATTGTTTCCTTTGCTGTGCAGAAGCTTTTTATTTTGATGGTAGTCCCAATAGTTTTGTTTGTTTGTTTTTGCTTTTATTTCCCTTGCCTCAGGAGACATATCTCGAAAAATGTTGTGACAGCTCATGTCAAGAGACATTAGTACCTGTGCTCTCTTCTAGGATTTTTTTTTTTTGTTAGAGATTTTATTTTTAAGTAAGCTTTGTACCCAACAAAGGGCTGGAACTCACAACCCTGCGATGAAGAGTTGCATACTCCACTGGCTGAGCCAACTAGTTTGTTTTGTGTGTGGTGAAAGAAAGTGGTCCAGTTTAATTCTTTGCATATAGATGTCCAGTTTTCCCAGCACCATTTGTTGAAGAGACTTTTTTTCCACTGGATATTCTTTCTTGCTTTGTCAAAGATTAATTGACCATATAATTACGGATTTATTTCTGGGTTTTCTGTTCTGTTCTATTGATGTATGTGTCTGTTTTTGTGCCAGTACCATGCTCTTTTGATTACTACAACTTTGTAATATGACTTAAGTGTGGAATTGTGATACCTTCAACTTTGCTTTTCTTTTTCAAGATTGGTTTGGCTATTCAGGGTCTTTTGTGGTTCCATACAAATTTTTGAATTCTTCTAGTGTGTGAAAATGCTGGTGGTATTTTGATAGAGTTTGCATTAAATCTGTAGATTGCTTTGAGTAGTATAGACATTTTAACAATATTTGTTCTTCCAATCCATTAGCATGGAATGTTTTTCCATTTCTTTGTGTCATCTTCAGTTTTTTAATTAATGTTTTATAGAATTTTGTTTTATTTAAATCTATTAAAATGTATTGAGCCCAGAAATGAAAATGCCTCTTTTCCATTTCTACACTGTTATAACCATTAAGATATTTCACAACTAAAAATAAAAGTTTAAAATATATGCATATAGAAACAAGTACAAAAAGTAACCTTTGACCATTATTCAGTATTTGGTTCACATCTCCCTTAAATGAAATACTGGTTCAGTCCTACTCCTCTATTTCCTCTTCCTCCTCCCACCCCTCTAATAATGATTATTCTGAAGTTTCTATTCATATGCATGTGTATTATTTTCATGCATGTTTTTATATTTTTCCTATAGATGTTTATTCACAAAGCATTTCTTTTTCATTTAAAAATATACAAAATAGTGTCCTCTATATTCTTTTGCACCATTTCACATTCAGCATTGTTTTTGAAGTGTGCCATATCAGTAAAACGTACATCTAATTTTTTATTTTCCACTGCTGTATAAAATTTTGTTATATGAGTAAACCATTATCCATATCCCAAATGGAATTTTTTTATTTTCAAAGTTTTCTAATTTCCTAAATAGTGCTGCAATGAATATTGTGTATATGATTCTTTGTGCACACGTGGGAGAAATTCTCCAAAGGATCACTGAGTTTTGATTATTGAGTGATATACGTGCAAAAAGCACATAGAAGATGTTTAATATTTATTATGTTAACATTGGATGAATATTCATATTCTAGCTTTTGTTAGTATATCTGAATTCAATCATTATTTGAAATGAAGTACACTGTGTATTTATTTCTACTAAAACAAATACAGAATGAATCCTCAAGACCAAACACTGATGTAGGACAGTTTGATTTAAAATAAAATATTAGTAACTTACATAGTGAGTCTTCAAATTTTCTATATTGTCTGGAAAAGTATGATGGTGCCCTTAAAACTTGTTTAAACTTTTTTAACTTCTGCAAATAAGAATATTTGTGATAATGTTTGGGTCCATGGTGTCTTGCACATAAAGAGTAAGAAAAAAACCAAAATAGAATATTAAAAGGTGAGAAATATATGTGTTGTTTTGTCTTTTATTTAGATATAGAGATAGTTTATTATTCTTCTAATCATCTTTTTATTTGTGAATGCAGGCGTTTTTATTGGCCTGTTTAGAATCCTAATCTACCATGTTACTTGTATCAAGGTCTTGGTTGCACATCAGAACCATCAATAAAACTAAAAAAAAAATGTCCAGGAGATTCTCAGAGGTTTAGGGGTGTAATGGCTGTCTCTGCTTTTAAAAAGTTTCTTCAGAGAGGATTCTGATGTTCAGCTTAGATTGTGAAACACTGCTCAAGGCAGAACTAGGGACAAGAGTAAGGCAGAAGAGGTTTCCTCTTTGTCATGTTAGGTTATCTTCAGTCTGTTTTCCTGCAAACACTGTCTTTCTCGGGTTTTGCTGCCAAGATAGATATATGTGCAAGTCTTATTTGTCCTTATTTGGAAATAGACCATGCTGATATGGAGTGGATAGTGAAATTGACATAGAAGGCAGGTTAATGGGAATTATAGTGAAGTAATCTGAGGGAGATGGGGATGGTATTGAAGTAATCTGAGGAAAGAAATTGGTAATTTAAAATTGTCAGGTTTTCACACACTATACTGGAAGAGTCTATGCAGATATTTTTATTTTAAGGATAAAAAATTAATGGCATATCTAACTTAAGTATAAGGTTACAAAAGACTTACATGTATATCACTTGCTTCCCTGTTCATTAAGAACTGATAATTAATTTATTTGCAAAGCAATAGCAAAATGAAAAAGAGCTCTTGATCCCTATTTTTAGAACTTCTCTTATGGAGTTTTTATCAAGTTGTTGTGGGAAATAAGATTTGCATCTAAAGGAAACAGATTGGTATTTCTAGTTCTAGAATTTGCTAAGGTTGTCATGTTTTAGTAAGTCCATAAAATTATTAGCCTTTTGTGGCCAAAATGTCACTTTTCTAAGGATTCTGAAGTATTTAATTTCCAATGTAAAAGTAGCACAATGCTGACTAAAGTAAATATCTTTTTTTATGTGTGTGTGTATGTGTGAATAATGGTCACTCCTTTCTCCTAGAAGATGGGCTTCATGGGATTGTGAGCTGCACAGCTTGTGGACAGCAGGTCAATCATTTTCAAAAAGATTCCATTTATAGACATCCTTCACTGCAAGTACTTATTTGTAAGGTATGTAATCATCTGTTTATAATTCATTCCACAAATATTTGAATGCTTACTATATGTTAGACTTTTGGTTCACATTGATGAAGAAGATGGAAATGGTCTCTGTCTTTGGAGGACTTAAACTGTAGTGGAGAAGACAGACAGACCAAAAAGCCGAATAAGTGACACGATAGGGGGAATACTATGTACTATGGGAACACACCAGAAGCCTGTGTAATTTGGAGTTGGGTAGGGGGACTTTATAATGGAGAATGATATAAGCTGATATCTGGAATATAAATACGAATTAGCCTGGTGCAGTGGGATTGGTTCAGCATATTCTAAGCAGAGGCAACATGGTATTCAAAGACTGATAGGTGAAGGGGAGCATGGTGTGTTGGCAAATCTGAAGAGTTTATGTGTGTACACATGTGTTTTATAACCTATGAATTCTGGTTAACCAAATCTAAGCTTTCTACATGGGACAAGGTTTTGTCACAAGATAATAGAATTAAAAATGCTTCATATGTGTTGAAGACAGTTTTAACATTCTGTGTATATTCTTTTATTAGTAATACCTTGGAGTTAATTTTAAGTATCTATAATATTAAGGTTATGGTTTCCCTAACTCATTATTGCTAAGATTAATTCTGTGTTAGTATCCCAACAAAATGCCTCCTTGAAATGCAGGGGCCGACCAGATTTTCCTCAGAATTCCAATTCTGAATCATTCATTATTTGAATTGTTGATATACACCTACTTAAATGGACTAAATTTACTTTCTCCTTTAGTAATTTGTGTCACTCCATTCTTTGCATTCAGTTTAGCCAGGAGCCTATTTATGGGACATGTCTTAGCTTCTAGTTTTCAAATGTGGTGGCTGAATTTTATATTCCTGGATTTGTAATGTGCATTTCCTTTCTCTTATATATATAATTGATGTTTTTCCAAGGACCAGTCTGTTGAGCCTAGCCCAATTCAGTAATCAGTACTTTTCAACACTGGGCATGGAACCTAACCTTTTTCCAGTCTTAGTGAAAAGGAATTTAAAGTCCATGGGGCTTGGATTTGAATACCAGCATTGGCTCTTAACTAGTTGTATGACTTTAGAAAATTTATTTACATATTAATGATAATGAATCTTAGCCTTTTCTCTCAAATTGGGTGTAATACCTCCTGTCTTCCATAATAAGGGCTTGAGATTTAAAGGGAATGTAGCTTAATGTACGATAATGTTGCTTAGCTGTATATACATAGTAACTGTTGATATATGAAGACTATTAAATTCATTAAGTAGCAGCAACATCTAATGCATTTTTATGTAGAGGTTTAGTAGCTAGTTGTATGGGATCAGAAATTTGCTTTACCAAAATCTTCTATAAATTTTATATAAGGAATAGTGGTACTTGATGATATGGAAATCTATTTCAAGGAATTAATTTTCTTGAGATATTTCTATGTCTGGAAATACTAGAATACTACCCCAGCATTGGGCAGTGCAGTGTTTTTGCTTTTATTCTCTAAAACACACACACACACACACACACACGCTCCCTTTACTTTTTTTTAATGACTTAAAAATAAAGTTTTTGTCCATTATGAATGTTATTCATTTTGAATTTAAAATTTCCCCTTCCCCTTTTCTTTTAATAGAATTGCTTTAAATATTACATGAGTGATGATATTAGCCGTGACTCTGATGGAATGGATGAACAATGTAGGTAGGTAATAAATCATGATGAGCTAAAATTCAGTACTGTCTACTTTTTTGGGGGAAATTCTTACATAGTATGTTATTAGATCCATTTTTTATAGTATCATCATTGATGTATCTAATGGAAGGTTATTTTTTTTCCACAAAACCTTCAGTTTATGTCTCTTTTAAGTTTCCAATAAAGAATAGGCAGATGATCCAAATAACTTTACTATTAAAATTCCTGGCACGAAATTTTAAGTTGCTTTAAATTTTTTTAATGTTTATTTATTTTTGAGAGAGAGAGAGAGAGAGAGAGAGAGACAGACAGACAGAGTGTGAGCAGGAGAGGGGCAGGGAAAGAGGGAGACACAGGATATGAGGCAGGCTCCAGGCTCTGAGCTGTCCACACAGAGCCCAATGCCGGGCTCGAACCCACAGGCTGTGAGATCATGACGTGAGCTGAAGTTGGACGTGTAACCACTAAACCACCCAGGCACCCCTAAGTTGCTTTAATAATGAAAAAATTTAAAGTGAGAGTAATTTGAGAATAGTATTTACTTTTTATTTTTTTATTTTTAGAGAGAGAGAGAAAGAGAGAGAGTGAGCATGAGCTGGGGAGAGGGGCAGAGGGAGAAAGAGACAGAACCTTAAGGAGGCTCCATGCTCAGCACAGAGCCCAATGCAGGGCTTGATCCCATGACCCCAGAATCATGACCTGAGGTGAAATCAAGAGTCAGAGGTTTAACTGACTGAGGCACCAGGTGCCCCTGGGAATGACATTTTAATATTTTAATAATTTCAGGTGGTGTGCAGAAGGTGGAAACTTGATTTGTTGCGACTTTTGCCATAATGCTTTCTGTAAGAAATGCATTTTGCGCAACCTTGGTCGAAAGGAGCTCTCTACAATAATGGATGAAAACAATCAGTGGTATTGCTACATTTGTCACCCAGAACCTTTGTTGGACTTGGTTACTGCATGTAATAGCGTATTTGAAAATTTAGAACAATTGTTGCAACAAAATAAAAAGAAGATAAAAGTTGACAATGAAAAGAGTAATAAAGTATATGACCATACACCCAGATTTTCTCCAAAGAAAAATAATTCAAATTGTAATGGAGAAGAAAAGAAATTAGATGATTCATGTTCTGGTACTGTAACCTACTCTTATTCAGCACTAATTGTGCCTAAAGAGATGATTAAGAAGGCAAAAAAACTGATTGAGACCACAGCTAACATGAACTCCAGTTATGTTAAGTTTTTGAAGCAGGCAGCAGATAATTCAGAAATCAGTTCTGCTACAAAGTTACGTCAGCTTAAGGCTTTTAAATCTGTGTTGGCTGATATCAAGAAAGCTCATCTTGCATTAGAAGAAGATTTGAATTCAGAGATTCAAGCTTTGGATGCTGTAAACAAAGAGAAAAATACCAAAGAGCATAAAGTCATAGATGCTAAATCTGAAACAAAAGTACGAAAGGGAGAAAAACCCTGTGCTTTGGAAAGGAAAGATTTTTCAAAATCAGAAGCTAAACTGTCAAGAAAGCAGGTAGATAGTGAGCACATGGATCAGAGTATTGTAGCACAGGAACAAAGAGCAAATAAAAGTGCCAGTGGTGAACATAAGAAATCTGATAAAAAAGAAGAACCTCAGTATGAACCTACTAACACTTCTGAAGATTTGGATATGGATATTGTGTCTGTTCCTTCTTCAGTTCCAGAAGACATTTTTGAGAATCTTGAGACAGCTATGGAAGTTCAGAGTTCAGCAGATAATCAGGGAGATGGCAATAGTGGAACAGAGCAAGAATTGGAGAATTCTTCTGTAAAATTAAGTATTACTTCAAAAGACAACAGAGGAGGTATTAAGTCAAAAACTACAGCTAAAGTAACAAAAGAATTATATGTTAAACTCACCCCTGTTTCCCTTTCTAATTCGCCAATTAAAGGTGCTGATTGTCAAGAAGTTCCACAAGATAAAGATGGCTATAAAAGTTCTAGTCTGAACACCAAGCCAGAGAACTGTGGACTTGGAGAGGAAAAGAATGATAATGAGCATTTGTTTGAAAGTGAAGTTCCATTACTTTCAGAAGAATCTGATCTTCGAAGATCCCCACGTGTGAAGACTACACCCTTGAGGCGACAGACAGAAACTAATCCTGCAACATCTAATTCAGATGAAGAAAGTAATGAAACAGTTAAGGAGAAACAAAAACTATCCGTTCCAATGAGAAAAAAGGATAAGCGGAATTCTTCTGACAGTGCTGTAGATAATCCTAAACCTAATAAATTGCCTAAATCTAAGCAGTCAGAGATTGTGGATCAGAATTCCGATTCTGATGAAATGTTAGCAATCCTGAAAGAGGTATCCAGGATGAGTCACAGTTCTTCTTCAGATACTGATATTAATGAAACTCATACAAACCATGAGAAGACTTTATATGATTTAAAGACTCAAACAGGGAAAGATGATAAAGGAAAAAGGAAACGAAAAAGTTCTACTTCTGGCTCAGATTATGATATTAAGAAAGGCAAATCAGCTAAAAGGTCTATAATTTCTAAAAAGAAACGACAAAACCAGTCTGAATCTTCCAATTATGACTCAGAATTAGAGAAAGAGATAAAGAGCATGAGTAAAATTGGGGCTACCAAAACAACCAAAAAAAGAGTTCCAAATAAAGAAGATTATGATTCTTCTGAAGATGAAACACACAGGAAAAAAGGAATG
Source organism: Leopardus geoffroyi (assembly GCF_018350155.1). NCBI lineage: Eukaryota > Metazoa > Chordata > Mammalia > Carnivora > Felidae > Leopardus > Leopardus geoffroyi. Next base: position 63,303,860 of record NC_059343.1, on the reverse strand, counting down.
GATAATCAAGGGCAGAAAAGTTTGAAGATTGCACAAGAAGGATCATCTGATGATGCTGAAAGGAAACAAGAGAGAGAAAATTTCTCTTCAGCAGAAGGCACAGTTGTTAAAGACAAGACCATCATGGACTTAAGAGATCGAATGTCTAAAAAGCAGCAGTCAGGTGTTTCTTCTGATGGTGCTAAGTTGCCTTCAGGGAAAGAGGAGAGTTTTAATTCTCCAGAAGACAAAAAGGTTGCTGAAACTAAAGAAAGGAGTAAGCATTTGAAAACCAAAATGGGTAAGAGAGTACAGACTGGATTACTGGACATTGCTGAGAAGTTCCCAAAGAAAGAGCAAAGTGATGAATCCTCTGAAGATGATAAAAAGCTGAGCAAAAAGGGAACTGAAGTAAAAGAAAAGAAAATTACAGATTTGAAGAAAAATGTAATTAAGATGGAACAACAGTATGAATCATCATCTGATAGCACTGAGAAATTACCCGAGGGAGAAGAAATTTCTCGTTTTCCTAAAGGAATAAAACAAAATAAGAATGACACAACTTATGGGGAAAAGAAAAGAAAACAAATAAAAGATAAAACTTCTGAAAAGAAGGATGAATTATCTGATAAGGCTGAGAAATTACAGGGGAAAAGAGATAGTTGTGATTCTTCAGAAGATAAAAAGAGTAAGAATGGAGTATCCAGTAGAGTGAAGAAAAGGTGCAACCTGCCTGAAAAGAGTTCAACGAAGAGACGAGATTGTTCATCATCTGATACTGAGAAATATTCCATGAAAGAAGATGGTTGTGATTCTTCTGATAAGAGACTGAAAAGAATAGAACTGAAGGAAAGAAGAAATTTAAATTCAAAGAGAAATACCAAGGAAGTACATAGTGGCTCATCATCTTCTGATGGTGAGGAAAGTTCTGAAGACAATAAAAAGCTGAAGAAACAGAGAACTTCAGCTAAAAAGAAGGCAGTCAGTGTCAAGGAGAAAATGAGAAACTCCCTGAGAACAAGCACTAAAAGGAAGCAAGCTGACATTAGTTCATCATCTTCTGATATAGGAGATGACCAGAATTCTGTAGGTGAGGGGAGCAGTGATGAACAGAAAATTAAGCCTGTGACCGAAAATTTAGTGCTGTCTTCACATACTGGATTTTGCCAATCTTCAGGTATGCAAAAAATAAATCAATTTATAATTTATGATTTTACCCTCATGAATAACCACATTGTTTAATTTTCCCTGAAGCCAATCAAATGCAAGGTTACTGTTTAGGAAAAGCCCCTTTAAAAATTCTTTAAAGATTTACTCGAAAGCCTTCCTTCATTTATTTTTATGGCATCATTGGAAGGTATGCCAAATATCATTAGTATTCTGTATCAGGTATACCAGGTTTGTTGGGTAGATGACAGAATTTCTTTACCAGTGTTCTGGAGTAGTAAACAGTAGTTCATGAAGGAAAATCAGACCTGTGCCAATAGTTCTGTAGGTATATATTCATGTAATGGAGATAGTGTGTGAAAGTTTTAACTGCTTTGCCATGTATATGATTTTTTATGTAATCTCTACACCCAACACAGGGCTTGAACTCAAAACCCTAAGATCAAGATTTGTATGCTTTTCCAACTTAGCCAGCCAGGCGCTCCTGCATATGGCTTTTTAAATTGGGTAGATTAACTTTGTGTCCAGTGAAATTCTCTGAAAACTTTAAATTTACTTCATTAAACCCATTACTGATACTTGTCAATTTTTTACTAATCACATGAACAGATGTTTTCTGTTTATAACTATAACAAAAGAAAAATCCAAAAAATAGATGAATTATCTTTCTCTGAGGAGATAGAGAACTAGGACAATTAGGATTTGGGTTAACCTGTTAGTGATACCCGCCCCCCCCCCCCAATAGAATTGTGAAAATAATTTCTATCATTATTGCAGTTCTTAAAAAACAGTTGTATAATAAATACACATGTCACTTGCATTGTCTTTTTTTTTTTTTTAATCCATAAACCTGGCAGTTAACCACGGACATGTTAAACAAATTTATTCATTCATTTAAAAAATTTATTTATATTTCAGTTCCAGCTTATGCTTAAAATACAGTGTCATATTAGTTTCAGGCGTACAATACAGTGACTCAACAACTCTATACGTTGCTCCATGCTCATCATGATAAATGTACTCTTAATCCCCTTCACCTATTTCATCCATTCCCCCACCTACCTCCCCTCTGGTAACCATCAGTTTGTTCCCTGTAGTTAAAGAGTGTGTTGTGTTTGTCTTTTTCCTTTGTTGATTGGTTTTGTTTCTTAATTCTACATATGAGAGAAATTATAAAGTATTTGTGTTTCTCTGACTTATTTTACTTAGCATTATACTTGCTTGATCCATCCATGTTGTTGAACATGGCAAAAATTCTTTTTTATGGCCCAAGTAATATTCCATTGTATATATACATACCACATCTTTAACCATTCATCTATCATTGGATACTTGAGTTGCTTCTATAATTTAGCTATTGTAAATAATGCTGCAATAAACATATCTTCCTGAAGTAATATTTTTGTATTCTTTGGATAAATAGTAGTAGAATTACTGGATCTTATGGTAATTCTATTTTTAATTTTTTGAGGAATGTCCATACTGTTCCACAGTGGCTGCACCAGTTTACATTCTCACCAACAGTGCATGAGGATTCCTTTTTCTCCGCATCCTCACCAACACTTTTTATTTCTTGAGTTACTGATTTCAGTCATTCTGACAGGTGTGAGGAGATATCTCATTGTGGTTTTGATTTGCATTTCCCTGATGATAAATGATGTTGAGCATCTTTTCTTGTGTGTGTATTGGCCATCTGTAGGTCTTCCTTGGAAAAATGTCTGTTTATGCATTCTGCCCTTTTTTAATTGGATTATTTGTGGGGTTTTTTTGGTGTTGAGTTGTATAAGTTTTTTATATATTTTGGATGCTAACCCTTTATCAGATATGCCATTTGCAAATACTGTCTCCCATTCAGTAGGTTGTTTTGTAGTTTTGTTGATTGTTTCCTTTGCTGTGCAGAAGCATTTTATTTTTTTTATTTTGATGTAGTCCTAATAGTTTATTTTTTGCTTTTTTTCCCCTTGCCTCAGAAGGCATATCTAGAAAAATGTTGCTATGGCAGATGTCAGAGAAATTACGGCCTGTGCTGTCTTCAGGAGTTTTTAAAAATTTTTTTTAAATTTTATTTTTTTATAAAAAAATTTTTTTTTGAAGATTTTTTTTTAACATTTATTTATTTTTGAGAGACAGAGGCAGAGCATGATCAGGGGAGGGGAAGACACACACACACACACACACACACACACACACACACACACAGAATCTGAAGCAGGCTCCAGGCTCTGAGCTGTTTATTAGCACAGAGCCCGACGTGGGGCTCAAACCCACGAACTGCAAGACTATGACCTGAGCTGAAGTTGGACACTCAACTGACTGAGCCACCCAGGCGCCTCCCCAAAATTTCTTAATATGTATTTATTTTTAAGAGAGAGAGAGAGTGCGAGCATGAGCGAGGGAGAGGCAGAGAGAGGGAAAAACAAAACTCAAAGCAGGCTCCAGCATAAAGCCCGACACAGGGCTTGAGCTTATGAGCTGCAAGATCATGAACTGAGCTGAAGTTGGATGCCTAACCGACTGAGCCACCCAGGCGCCCCTTATTTTATTTTTGAGAGAGAGAGAGAGAGACAGACAGAGCATGAGTGGGGGAGGAGCAGAGAGAGAGAGGGAGACACAGAGTCCAAAGCAGGCTCCAGGCTCTGCGCTGTTAGCACAAAGTCCTACATGGGGCTAGAACCCACGAATCATGAGATTATGACCTGAAGTGAAGTCGGTCACTTAACCAGATGAACCACCCAGGTACACCTCTTCTAGGATTTTTATAGTTTCAGGTCTCACATTTTAGTTTTTTAATCCATTTTGAATTTATTTTTATGGTGTAAGAAAGTGGTCCAGTTTCATTCTTTTGCATGTTTCCATCCAGTTTTTTCAGCACCATTTCTTGAAGAGATTGTCTTTTTCCTATTACATATTCTTGCCTCTGTTGAGTAAATTAATTTTGTTGATAATTAATTGACCACATAATCTTGAATATAATTCTGGGTTTTCTATCCTATTCTATTGACCTATGTGTTTATTTCTGTGCCAGTACCATACTGTTCTTGATTACTATGGCTTTGTAAGTATATCTTAAATCTGGGATTGCGATACCCCACAATTTGTTTATCTTTTTCTTTCCTTAAAAAAATTTTTTTTAATGTTTTATTTATTTTTGAGGGGAGAGAGAGATACAGAGCGTGAACAGGGGAGGGGCAGAGAGAGAGGGAGACACAGAATCTGAATTAGGCTCCAGGCTCTGAGCTGTCAGCACAGAGCCCAATATGGTGCTCGAACCCACGAGCTGTGAGATCATGACCTGAGCTGAAGTTGGGCACTCAACAGACTAAGCCACCCAGGCGCCCCTGATTTTCTTTTTCAAGATTGCTTTGGCTGTTTGGGGTCTTTCGTGGTCTCATATAATTTTAGGATTGTTTGTTCTAGTTCTGTGAAAAATGTTGGTATTTTGATAGGTGTTGCATTAAATATGTAGATTGCTTTGGGTAGTATGGGCTTTTAGCAGTATTTATTCTCCCAGTCCATGAGCATGGAATATCTTTCTATTTGTTTGTGTCCTCTTCAATTTCTTTCATCAAAGTTGTGTAGTTTTCAGAATACAGTTCTTTCACCTCCTTGGTTAACTTCATTTCTAGGTATTTTATTAGTTTTGGTACATTGGGACAGTTTTCTTAATTTGTATTTCTGCTACATCATTATTAGGGTATAGAAATGCAATGGATTTCTGTACATTGATTTTGTATCATGCAACCTTATTGAATTTATGTCAATTCTAGTAGTTTTTTGGTGGAGTCTTTAGGATGTTTTATATATATATATATAAATTCTGCAAATAGAATTTGATTTCTTCCTTACAAATTTAGATGCCTTTCATTTGTTTTTGTTGTCTGATTGCTGTGGCTAGGGCTTCCAGTACTATGTTGAATAAAAGTGGTGAGAGTGAACATCCTTGTGTTGTTTCTGACCTTAAGGGAAAAGCTCTTAGTTTTCACCATTATGACATTAACTGTGAGGTTTTCATATATGGCCATTATTGTGTTGTGGTATGTTCCTTCTACCTGTTTTTTTGAGAGTTGTTATCATGAATGGATGTTATACTTTGTCGGAAGCTTTTTCTGCAACTATTGCAATGATCGTGTGTTTCTTATCCTTTCTCTTATTGATGTGACATAAGATTGTTGATTTGAAAATATTGAACCACCTTGCAGTCCAGGAATAAATCCTACCTGATCGTGATGAATGGTTTCTTTAAAAGTATTGTTGGATTCGTTTTGCTAGTATTTTGTTGAGGAATTCTGCATCTATGTTCTTCAGCGGTATTAGCCTGTAGTTCTCTTTTAGTGGTGTCTTTGATTTTTGTATCAGGGTAATGCTGGCCTCATAGTACAAATTTGGAAGTTATTATTCTTTGTCTTCTATTGTTTTGGAATAATTTGAGAAGAACTGGTATTAACTTCTTAAAATATTTAGATTTCATCTGTGAAGCCATCTGGTCCTGGATTTTTGTTTGCTGGGAGATTTTTATTGCTGATTCAATTTCATTGCTGGCAGTTCTGTTCAAATGTTCAATTTCTTCACAATGGAGTTTTGGGAAGTTATATGTTCTCAGAAATGTATCCATTTCCTCTATTTTGTTCAATTGTTAGCATATAATCTTTCATAATCTCTTATCCTTTCAATTTCTGTGGTGTCCATTATTTCTCCTCTTTAATTTTTTTATTTTGTTTGAGTCCTCTCTCATTTTTTTTGGTGTGTCTGATAAAGGTTTATCAGTTTTGTTGATCTTTTAAAAGAATCAGCTTCTGGTTTCATTGATCCATTGTTTTTTTTAACTATTGTTTTTGTTTATTTCTGCTCAAATCTTTATTATTTTTTCTTTTACTGGTTTTGTGTTTCATTTGTTCTTTTTGTAGCTTCTTTAGGTTTAATGTTTTTTTTAAATTTATTTGAGATTTTTCTTGTTTCTTAAAGTAGGTCTGTATTGTTATAAACTTCCCTCCTAGAATAACTTTTGCTGCATGCCAGAGATTTTCAAACATTTTGTTTTCATTTTCATTTGTCTCCATGCATTTTTTTAAAAAATTTTCTCTCTGGTATCTTGATTGACCCATTCATTTAGTAGTGTGTTATTTAACCTCCATGTATTTGTGTTCTTGCAGATTTTTTCTTGAGGTTGATTTCTAGTTTCATAGCATTATGGTCAGAAAAGACGCATGGTATGACTTTGATCTTGTTGGATTTGTTTAAGACTTTTGTGGCCTAATCTGTAATCTAGTCTGGAGAGTGTTCCATGTTCACATGAAAAAGATTGTATTGTGCTGTTTTAGGATGGAATGTTCTGAATATATCTGTTAGATCCATCTAGTCCAAACTGTCCTTCAAAGGACTGGTTCCGTGTTGATTTCTGTGTGAATGAGTATCCATTGATGTAAGTGGGGAGTTGAAGTACTCTGCTATTATTGTGTTATGATTGATTGCTTTCTTTATGTTTGTTATTAACTCCTTTATGTTTTTGGATGCTTTCATGTTGGATTCATAAACATTTACAGTTGTTATGCCTTCTTTTTGGATCGTAGTATTTATAATTATATGTGGTATTCTTCTTTGTCTCTTGTTACAATCTTTGTTTTAAAGTCTGTTTTTGCTGATATAAGTATTGCTACCTGGCTTTCTTTTACATCTATTTGTATGATAAATGTTTTTCTATCTCTTCACTTTCAATCTGCATGTGTCTTTAAGTCAGAAATGCGTTTCTTATAGGCAGCATATAGATGGGTCTTGCTTTGTTATTCATTCAGTCACCCTGTGTGTTTTGGTTGGAGCATTTAGTACATTTACTTTCAAAGTAATTATTGATAGGCATTATTACCATTCTGTTACTTCTTTTGTGGTTGTTTTTGTAGTTTTTATCTGTTCCTTCTCTTGCTCTCTTCTCTCATCTTTTGCTGACTTTCATTAGTGATGTGCTTGGATTCTTTTCTCTAGTGTTTTGCATATCTATTACTGGTTTTTTATTTGTGGTTATCATTAGATTTATATATAGCATCTTCTGCATATAGCAGTCCGTATTAAGTTAATGGTTGCTTAAGTTTGAATCCATTCTAACAGCACTAAATTTTTACTCCCTCTTTTCTCCCCATGTTTTAGATATATGGTGTCCTACTGTACATCCTTTTTTTTATGAATCCCTTTGCAGTTTTTTATTGATACACTTAATTTTACTGCTTTAGTGCTACCTACTTTTCTTACTACTAATTATGGTCTTATCTTTCCACACAGAGAATCCCCCCTCATTTTAAGTTTTTTAAAAATGTTTATATTTTGAGAGAGACAGGGTATGAATGGGGGGGGGCGGGGCGGGAAGGACAGAGAGAGAGGGAGACACAGAATCTGAACCAGGCTCCAGGCTCTTAGCTGTCAACACAGAGCCCGATGTGGGGCTTGAACTCATGAACCACAGGATCATGACCTGAGCTGAAGTCAGATGCTTAACTGACTGAGCCACACTGAGAATCCCCTCTAATATTTCTTGCACAGCTGGTTTAGCCATGATGAATTTCTTTAACTTTATTTGTCTAGGAAACTTTCTCTTTTCTTCTGTTCTGAATGATAGTCTTGCTGGAGACAGTATTCTATTTATTTATTCATTCATATATTTATTTATTTAATAGTTTATATATTTTTGAGAGAAAGAGAAAAAGCATAAGTGGGGGAGGGGTGAGAGAGAGAGAGAGAGAGAGAGAGAGAATCCCAAGCAGGCTCCGCACTGTCAGTGTGGAACCCTAAGTGGGGCTTGAACTCACGAACTGTGAGATCATGACCTGAGCTGAGGTCAGATGCTCAACTGACTGAGCCACCCAGGCACCCCACTGGAGAGAGTATTCTTGGTCGCAGTTTTGTTTTTCTTCAGCACTTTGAATATACATGCCCGTCCCTTCTGGCCTGCAAAGTTTCTTCTGAAAAATCTGCGTATATACTTAGGAGATTTCCCTTGAATATACCTGTTTTCTTTTCTCCTGTTCCTTTTAAAATTCTCTCTTTATCCCTACATTTTCTATTTTAATTACTATGTGTCTTGGTATAGATCTCCTTCAGTTGATTTTGTTAGGGGTTCTTTGTGCCTCCTGCTCCTGAAACTGGATGTATGTTTCTTTCCCCAGATTCAGGAAGTTTTTAGCTATTATTTCTTCAAGTAAATTTTCTGCCCCTTTTTCTTTTATATTTCTGGGATCCTTATAATGTGCTTATTACTGCGCTTGATTGTGTTAGTGAGTTCCCTAAGTGTATTTTTAGTTTTTGTTTTTTTTTTCTCCTGTTTTGTTCAACTTGATTGCTTTCCATTACTCTATCTTCCGGGTCACTGATTTGTTCTTCTACTTTCTCTGTTCTACTATTTATTCCATCTAGTATGTATTCAATTTTACTTATTGAGGTCCTCATTTCTGGTTCTTGTTTGTGTGTTCTACCTCTTTGTTGAGCATCTCACGGAGGTCCTCCTCTCTTCTTAATTCCAGTGAGTATTTTTGTCACCATTACTTTAAATCCTCTCTCTTTGGCATATTACTTATCTCTGTTTTGTTTAGCTCTCTTGCTGTTATTTTGTCATGTTCTTTAATTTGGGAAAGACTCCTTTTTTTCCTCATTTTGTCTAATTCTCTGTGTCTTTTTCTATGTGTTAGGAATGTCAGCTGTGTCTCTTGCTTTTGTAACTAGTGGTGTTATGAAGAACTGGTCCTATAGTGCTTGGTAGGGCAGTGTCCCCTGTTCACCAGAACCTGGCACTTCTGGAATGTCTCCTGTGTGTGTGTGTAGAGTGTGCCCTAATTTTATGGCTGAGCCTCATTTGCCTTAAGTCCAGTCATCTCCAATGGCTCTGTTTGCCTCTGGTGGGCAGGGTTTGGTCACTGTGTTATGGTCCAGTCTGCTGTTTACCTTGGGCTTGAGTTGAGTCAGACCAGCCATTTGACAGAGATGCCATAGCTTGGAACTGCAGGGTGTTCTCCCTGTGTTGTCTCTTTAGAAACTTTTGTTGGTAGGCCCACTGCTAAGGCTGCAGTTAGACTCTTGTGTATGCTTATATTTCCCTGTGCCTCCAGGAAGGAGTTACTTTGGAATGGTACTGGCCACTGTTGGGGCTGCTAGCACACTGCCAGGCTTGTGCCACTGCTTTGATTGGTCTCCCTCCAAGGATGTGTTGGCAGGGGCAGTCCGCAGAAGAACTTGGGGGTGGGGTGTGTATGGTGCCAGCAAGGTCCACGCCAGTCCCCTGTGGGAAGTGTTTTGCAGCCACCTGATAAAACTCCTGTCCAAAGGCAAGACTGGTGTGGAGGGGCAAATCCAAAGAAGAAATGGTGGGTTGGGACATGCTGTTAGCAAAGGTATGTGGAGAGTGTGGGTGCTGTGCTGGTTCCCTCAGGTGTATGTGTATCTAGGCTGAGGGCGGGGTATATGTGTATGTAGGCTGGGAGGAGAATGACTCGTGCTAGCTTTTTGTTCTTGCAGAAGTCTCCCAAAGATCCCTGCCCTTCCAGCACATGCTCAGGGGTTAATAAAGAAACCTCCTTCCCATATACCCTAGGCATTTTTCAAACTGCTCCTTTTATGCTGTATCTCAGTGGGGTTGTTTGTTGTGACATCTCTTTAAGGATAGGGACTCAATTTCCTGTCACCCCATGGTTCTTCCAGAGTTGAACCTGCTCATTTTTAAAATTTTGTGTGTGAAGCCCCACTGATTGTAAGTACTCAGGATGTTAGGTCCTTCTGGTTTTCATTGTTTTTTAATATGAAATTTATTGTCAGATTGGTTTCTATACAACACCCAGTGCTTATCCCAACAGGTACCCTCCTCAATACCCATCACCTACCCTCCCCTCCCTCCCACCCCCGATCAACCCTCAGATTGTTCTCAGTTTTTAATAGTCTTTTATGGTTTGGCTCCCTCCCTCTCTAACGTTTTTTTTTCCTTCCCCGTCCCATGGTCTTCTGTTCAGGTTCTCAGGATCCACATAAGAGTGAAAACATATAGTATCTGTCTTTCTCTGTATGACTTACTTCATTTAGCATAACACTCTCCAGTTCCATCCATGTTGCTATAAAAGGCCATATTTCATTCTTTCTCATTGCCACGTAGTATTCCATTGTGTATATAAACCACAATTTCTTTATCCATTCATCAGTTGATGGATATTTAGGCTCTTTCCATAATTTGGCTATTGTTGAAAGTGCTGCTATAAACATTGGGGTACAAGTGCCCCTATGCATCAGCACTCCTGAATTCCTTGGGTAAATTCCTAGCAGTGCTATTGCTGGGTCATAGGGTAGGTCTATTTTTAATTTTTTGAGGAACTTCCACAGTGTTTTCCAGAGCAGCTGCACCAGTTTGCATTCCTACCAACAGTGCAAGAGGGTTCCCGTTCCTCCACATCCTCGCCACCATCTATGGTCTCCTGATTTGTTCATTTTAGTCACTCTGACTGGTGTGAGGTGGCATCTGAGTGTGGTTTTAATTTGTATTTACCTGATGAGGAGCAACCTTGATCCTCTTTTCATGTGCCTGTTGGCCATCCGGATGTCTTCTTTAGAGAAGTGTCTATTCATGTTTTCTGCCCATTGCTTCACTGGGTTATTTGTTTTTCGGGTGTGGAGTTTGGTGAGCTCTTTATAGATTTTGGATACTAGCCCTTTGTCCGATATGTCATTTGCAAATATCTTTTCCCATTCCGTTGGTTGCCTTTTAGTTTTGTTGATTGTTTCCTTTGCAGTGCAGAAGCTTTTTATCTTCACGAGATCCCAATAGTTCATTTTTGCTTTCAATTCCCTTGCCTTTGGGGATGTGTCAAGTAAGAAATTGCTGCGGCTGAGGTCAGAGAGGTTTTTTCCTGCTTTCTCCTCTAGGGTTTTGATGGTTTCCTGTCTCACATTCAGGTCGTTCATCCATTTTGAGTTTGTTTTTGTGAATGGTATGAGAAAGTGGTCTAGTTTCAACCTTCTGCATGTTGCTTCCAGTTCTCCCAGCACCATTTGTTAAAGAGACTGTCTTTTTTTCCGTTGTATATTCTTTCCTGCTTTGTCAAAGATTAGTTGGCCATACTCTTGTGGGTCCAATTCTGGAGTCTCTATTCTATTCCATTGGTCTATGTGTCTGTATTTGTGCCAATATCATGCTATCTTGATGATTACAGCTTTGTAGTAGAGGCTAAAGTCTGGGATTGTGATGCCTCGTGCTTTGGTCTTCTTGTTCAAAATTACTTTGGCTATTTGGAGTGTTTTGTGGTTCCATACAAATTTTAGGATTGCTTGTTCTAGCTTCGAGAAGAATGTTGGTGCAATTTTGATTGGGATTGCATTGAATGTGTAGATAGCTTTGGGTAGTATTGACATTTTAACAATATTGATTCTTCCAATCCATGAGCATGGAATGTTTTTCCATTTCTTTATATCTCCTTCAATTTCTTTCATAACCTTTCTATATTTTTCAGCATACAGATCTTTTACATCTTTGGTTAGGTTTATCGTAGGTATTTTATGCTTCTTGGTGCAATTGTGAATGGGATCAGTTTCTTTATTTGTCTTTCTGTTGCTTCATTATTAGTGTATAAGAATGCAACTGATTTCCGTACATTGATTTTGTATCCTGCAACTTTGCTGAATTCATGTATCAGTTTTAGCAGACTTTTGGTGGAGTCTATCAGGTTTTCCATGTATAATATCATGTCATCTGCAAAAAGTGAAAGCTTGACTTCATCTTTGCCAATTTTGATGCCTTTGATTTCTTTTTGTTGTCTGCTTACTGATGCTAGCACTTCCAACACTATGTTAAACAACGGTGAGAGTGGACATCCCTGTCGTGTTCCTGATCTCAGGGAGAAAGCTCTCAGTTTTTCTCCATTGAGGATGATATTAGCTGTGGGCTTTTCATGCATGGCTTTGATGATGTTTAAGTATGTTCCTTCTGTCCCAACTTTCTCAAGGGTTTTTATTAAGAAAGGATGCTGAATTTTGTCAAATGCTTTTTCTGCATCGATTGACAGGATCATATGGTTCTTTTCTTTCCTTTTATTAATGTGATGTATCACATTGATTGATTTGCGAATGTTGAACCAGCCCTGCAGCCCAGGAATGAATTCCACTTGATGGTGGTGAGTAATTCTTTTTATATGCTGTTGAATGCGATTTGCTAGTATTATTGAGGACTTTTGCATCCATATTCATCAGGGATATTGGCCTGTAGTTCTCTTTTTTTATTTTTTCTTGGGTCTCTGTCTGGTTTAGGAATCAAAATAATGCTGGCTTCATAGAATGAGTCTGGAAGTTTTCCTTCTGTTTCTATTTTTTGGAGCAACTTGAGAAGGGTAGGTATTATCTCTGCTTTAAATGTCTGGTAGAATTCCCCAGGGAAGCCATCTGGTCCTGGACTCTTAATTTGTTGGGAGATTTTTGATTACTGATTCAATTTATTCACTGGTTATGGGTATGTTCAAGTTTTCTGTTTCTTTCTGTTTGAGTTTTAGAAGTGTGTGGGTGCTGAGGAATTTGTCCATTTCTTCCAGGTTGTCCAGTTTGTTGGCATATAGTTTTTCATAGTATTCCCTGAAGATGGCTTATATTTCTGAGGGATTGGTTGTCATAATTGCATTTTCATTCATGATTTTATCTATTTGGGTCATCTCCCTTTTCCTTTTGAGAAGCCTGGCTAGAGGTTTAACCATTTTGTTTTAAAACCCCACTCTTGGTCTCATTGATCTGCTCTACAGTTTTTTTAGATTTTATTTTGTTTATTTCTGCTCTGCTCTTTATTATTTCTCTTCTTCTGCTGGGTTTGGGGTGTCTTTGCTATTCTGCTTCTATTTCCTTAGGTGTGCTGTTAGATTTTCTATTTGGGATTTTTCTTGTTTCTTGAGATAGGCTTGGATTGCAATGTATTTTCCTCTCAGGCCTGCCTTCGCTGCATCCCAAAGCATTTGGGTTGTTGTATTTTCATCTTCATTTGTTTCCACATATTTTTAAATTTCTTCTCTAATTGCCTTGTTGACCCATTCATTCTTTAGTAGGGTGTTCTTTAACCTCCATGCTTTTGGAGGTTTTCCAGACTTTTTCCTGTGGTTGATTTCAAGTTTCATAGCATTGTGGTCTGAAAGTATGCATGGTATGATCTCAGTTCTTTTATACTTACGAAGGGCTGTTTTGTGACCGAGTATGTGATCTATCTTGGAGAATTTTCCATGTGCACTCGAGAAGAAAGTATATTCTTTTGCTTTGGGATGCAGAGTTCTGAATATATCTGTCAAGTCCATGTGATCCAATGTATCATTCAGGACCCTTGTTTCTTTATTGATCCTGTGTCTAGATGATCTGTCCATTGTAGTAAGTGGAGTATTAAAGTCCCCTAAAATTACCACATTCTTATCAATAAGGTTGCTTACCATGCTTGGGATGCCTGGGTTGGGGTCTGCTCTTCTTCCTGCTGTGCCTGCATGGCATCCCTCCCTTCTGCTGAAAGACCCAAGGTTCTCTTTGGCTCCCCATCATATGTTTGCCCTTTCTGCCCTCTTGGTTGTGGCCTTTTCTCTACATTTAGCTGTGGCAAGTCTGTTTTACCCGTCTTCAGTTCATTTTCTTTTTTGTTTACTCTGATATGGCTGTTATGTAGACGTAACCATAAGATGAAGAGAGCTTGAGATCCTCCTACTCCATCATCTTACCCAGAAGTCCACATGAATTTTATTTTAAAATCTTATTGAGGAGATTTCAGGTATAACTATGTTTCCAGCACAGGCAGAGTGTTTAAAATTTTCCTTTGAATCCTTAAGTTAGGATTTTACATTTATCCCAATTGTAATTTGTGCAATTGACATGAATATTGCCTTTTAATAAAACTTCCAATTTCTTGTATATAGTGCTTATCTGATGAGTTGATTTGGAAACCAAGTGTGATTTTCATTGCATATTCAGTTTAATGCTTTGCGTTGTCAGATACCTATATGGATGTTTGCCCGTATGGCTTTAACTACAAGTCTGCTGTCCCTGAAATTGTTGGGCCCAGTGTGTTTTAGCGTTTTCAACTTTTTGATTTTTAGAAAGATTATGTAGATTAGTTAGCATATATTATGTTATAGCCCTAGTTGCATGTGAGGCAACACTCCCATGAGCAAATTAGTATTTCTGCTGCAGAACATCTGAACATTCATAGTTAAAGGACTGAACAGTTTAGATCAAGTTTTGCTGCGAGACGAACTTAGGCAACAATTTACAAAACTTACATTGAGAGCTTTTTGATTTTAAAATTATGGTTGACCCTTGAAAAATGTAAGGGTTAGCGATGCTGACCCGCTTGACCCCCTTTTCAGTCAGAAATCCATGTGTAACTTTTGATTCCTCAAAAACTAATTTTTTAGTTTAGGAAAAAATAATTTCCTTAAAAACTAATTCCTCTAATAGCCTAATGTTGACTGGAAGCCTTACCAAAAACACCAATAGTTGATTAACACATATTTTCTATGTTGTATATACTGTATTCTTACAGTAAACTAGATAAAACGAAATGTTAATCGAAAATTCAATTATAGTACTATCCTGTAAAAAATGCAGTTATAAGTGGACCTGTGCAGTTTAAACCTGTGTTGTTCAAGGGTCAACTATATGGTAGTTTAAGATATTGTTTGTATTCATATTACAATCTAATAGTTACTTTGGTGTCATATCAATGTTTTATCAGGTTAATTGGGAAAACTCTTATTAAGGATTAGAGTATAAGAATAATAAATTGTGAGTAGTTACATGGGATATTCTCATTGGCTAATTGTAGACTATTGAGTTAATCTTAAAATTTGGAAAATTGGTTTCCATGATTAATCAGCTTCCCAGTGAAATCAGCATGTTTGATTTCAATTGCTAATTTTCATCTCCCCAAATCTAACTTGATCTGACACTTATAAGAGAGTTTTATGATATACCTCTCATGTTTAAAACTAATACATATGTAAGTAATATGTATTCATTTGATCTTAAGAAGAGATGGCAATGTATGGCAAATATTCATAGGGTGCATACCCCCATAATTCCTTACCTGAGCACTTGTATAGATCATTTTGTTCCATTGTGATCATTGTGTTCCGTGTAACTTTGTTTTCAAGTACTAGTGTGCTAGTACATATCCATAGAAGCCTTGAGAATTGAGCTCTTCAGGAGATGCCAGTCTCTCTCAGCTATTTGGTGGAATAAGCCTTGTTTGGATTTTCTTTACCCTGGATATTTCTTGGAACTGATTACTTTAGATGAAGAAGATAATTTTGCTTTGAAATTAATACATGTAGAAATTGGACTTTGTAAAAATCTTAAGCAGAAAAGATTATGAAGGGCATTGAAAATAAGCACTATAAAAAGTACTGTTTTTCAAGATAAGTTTGGTTGTGAGCCAATGATAAGTGACATTCCTTTATAATTTGTTTATGCGTGTATAAACATGGCATAGTTTCCTAATATGTCCAACTTAAGGGAACAATATTTTTGAACTCTTAAAATGCCTCTCTTGCTCCTGTATATTTACATGATTCCAGTTTATTCAGCCATATGTGGGTATCCTATAATGAGGTGTAATAGTTTACTAGAAAAATTGGGGCTTGAGAATGGCAGGGGCATGAGCAACCAAAATGAAGAACATGGTCCTAGGAGATTGCAGTCCAATGAATTAGGTAGACATAGATAAATCATTATTTTAAAAAATACCACAAGAAACATATAAAACTAAAATGGGGCTGTGTGATAATTAGCAGTTGGGCCATTTAATCTAAATATTAGAGAAAGACTTTGAACAGGTAAAATTTGAACTCAACTTTGAAGGATATGTCAAATTTTGAAAGGTGTAGTAGAGGAACAACAGTAATATTACTAGTAATATTTCATTTGAAGAGTGGTCTGTTTGAGGTATTGATTATGAGTTTGCTAGGGTATTCTAAGATTTATTTTTGCCTTTCTATGTTTAGCATATTTCTATCCTGAACCTATAGTTGTCTGTGTTCTTTATGGATTTTTTTCTGTAACATTTTGTCCCTATCTTTTATTATGAAGCAAATTTAAATATACAGAAAAGTTTCTGCCATTAACATTGTACTATGTTCATATTATCACATATTTATTTATATATCCTTATATTTATCCATCAATATACCTAATTTTTTGTCTTTTTAACTGTTCATTTTGAATGAATTATAAATTCACAGGAAATTGCAAAAAAAAAAAAAAATGTACACGGAGGTCTTGAATGATACCCTCCATTCAGTTTTCCCCAGCGGTGACATCTTATTTAACTGTAGTACAATGTCAAAATCAGAAAACTGAAGATTTATTGCGGTTTAACCAGTTTTTCATGAACTGATTTGTTTGTGTGTTTATGTATATGTAAGTACAGTTCTCTGCAATTGTTATCACTTGTATAGTTTTGTATAACCATTACCATAGTCAAGATACTGAACTGTTCATTGCCACAAGGTTCCCTTTTGCTACCCCTTATGCACATCACCTTGCTTAACCATATTCTTTTTTTAAAAATTAAAAAAAATTTTTTTAATGTTTGTTTATTTCTGAGACAGAGAGAGGCAGAGCATGAGAGGGGGAGGGGCAGAGAGAGAGGGAGACACAGAACTGAAGCAGGCTCCAGGCTCTGAGCTGTCAGCACAGAGCTGGATGCAGGGCTCAAACTCCTGAGCTGTGAGAGCATGTCCTGAGCTGAAGTTGGAAGCTCAGCGGACTGAGCCACCCAGACACCCACTTGCTTAACTGTATTCTTAACCCCTGGCAACTGTTAATTCTATTTTCATCTTTAATTTTGTTATTTTGAGGTAGAATCATGAGGTGTGAAACCTTTAGAGATTGACTTTTTTCACTCAATGTAATGAATGCCCTTGAAATCCTTGATGCATTTCAAAGTAAATGGTAATCATCAGCATACTTCTCCCTAATTACTTCACCATAAATAGTATTAATTACAGGTTAATATAGAAGTGTGTTTTTGAGGTGAAATTTACATACAGTGAAATGCACAAATCTTAACCTTTTTTTTTACATTTTTATTTTTTAAAAAATATTTATTATTGAGAGAGTGAGTGAAGAGGGGGAGGGGGGGGAGAAAGGGGGGGAGAGAGAGAGAGAGAGAGAGAGAGAGAGAGAGAGAGAAAGAAAGAATGAATTCCAAGCAGGCTTCATGCTTCTGTGCAGAGCCCAATGCAGGGCTCTATCTCCCAACCATGAGATCATGACCTGAAGTGAAATCAAGAGTTGGATTCTTAACCCACTGAACCACCCAGGCACCCCTTCATCTTATCCTCTTTAGATTAATTTTTTTTAGGTTTATTTATTTTCAGAGGCAGCGCAAGCAGGGGAGGGGCAGAGAGAGGGGGAGGGAGAGAATCCTAAGCAGGGTCCACGTTCAGCACAGAGTGTGATGCAGGGCTTGATCTCAGTAACTGTGAGATCATGACCTGAGCCAAAATCAGGGGTGCAATGCTAAACTCACCGAACCACTCAGGTGCTCCAGCCACTTTAGATTTTTAGTCAAAGGATAGCAGTGTAACTTTTTAAAAAAAATTTTTTTAACGTTTAGTCATTTTTTGATAGAGACAGAGCGTGAGTGGGGGAGGGGCAGAGAGAGAGGGAGACACAGAATCTGAAGCAGGCTTCAGGCTCTGAACTGACAGCACAGAGCCCGATGTGGGGCTCGAACTCATGGACCGTGAGATCACGACCTGAGCTGAAATTGGACGCTTAACTGACTGAGCTACCCAGGTGCCCCAGCAGTGTAGCTTTTTATAAGGAATCAGTTTTATTGTACTTGAATATATCTCTTGGTAATTCTACTCATGAATACAATACAGATTCCACCCCGAAAACCAAATAATCCAGTGAAGAAATGGGCAGAAAACATGAATAGACACTTCTCTAAAGAAGACATCCAGATGGCCAACAGGCACATGAAAAGATGCTCAACATCACTCCTCATCAGGGAAATACAAATCAAAACCACGCTCAGATATCACCTCACGCCAGTCAGAGTGGCCAAAATGAACAAATCAGGAGACTATAGATGCTGGCGAGGATGTGGAGAAATGGGAACCCTCTTGCACTGTTGGTGGGAATGCAAATTGGTGCAGCCACTCTGGAAAACAGTGTGGAGGTTCCTCAAAAAATTAAAGATAGACCTACCCTATGACCCAGCAGTAGCACTGCTAGGAATTTACCCAAGGGATACAGGAGTACTGATGCATAGGGGCACTTGTACCCCAATGTTTATAGCAGCACTCTCAACAATAGCCAAATTATGGAAAGAGCCTAAATGTCCATCAACTGATGAATGGATAAAGAAATTTTGGTTTATATACACAATGGAATACTATGCGGCAATGAGAAAGAATGAAATATGGCCCTTTGTAGCAACATGGATGGAACTGGAGAGTGTGATGCTAAGTGAAATAAGCCATACAGAGAAAGACAGATACCATATGTTTTCACTCTTATGTGGATGCTGAGAAACTTAACAGAAACCCATGGGGGTGGGGAAGGAAAAAACAAAAGGTTAGAGTGGAAGGGAGCCAAAGCATAAGAGAGTCTTAAGAACTGAGAACAAACTGAGGGTTGATGGGGGGTGGGAGGGAGGGAAGGGTGGGTGATGGGTATTGAGGAGGGCACCTTTTGGGATGAGCACTGGGTGTTGTATGGAAACCAATTTGACAATAAACTTCATATATTGAAAAAAAAACTGTTGTATTCTGGGAAGGAACTTTGAAATATATAAGATACAACTATTGTGTTACTGCTGGCACTTCATAAATTCCCCATTGTGTTTTTTGTATAAATTTTTTTTACTCATGTTTTGGATTCAGAGTACAGTTTAGAATCCACTAGTTGTTTTAAACTTTTTAGCTTTCAGTTTTATTTTACATGGTTTTATTTATATAGATAATTCAAACCTAATTTTAAGTACACTTTTTTCCCCTCAAGGAGATGAAGCCTTATCTAAATCAGTGCCTGTCATGGTGGATGATGATGATGACGACAATGATCCTGAGAATAGGTATGATTCCATCTGTAAGGACTTAAAAAAGATTATAACACACCCTAGGCGTGGGCACAAACAGCAGCAACGGAACCGCAAGCCGGTTGTAAAAACCAGGAGTGCCTGCCTTAGAAAGACTCGTTCACAGTCTTCCTGCAAGTTTGAAAGAAAGGCCAGAAAATGGGCTAAAACTCATAAACCTTAAGAGAAAGTAAATACGAATATTAACACACCTAGCATAGGGTGTGTTATAAAAACAGCACTGTCAATTTTATGTTCCCATGTAAACTGTGATAATTCTTTGAGAATATTTTAATTTCAGCAAATTATTTTATTGATGAAAGTAAATCATTTCAATAAATTGGTAACAACAGACATCTCCTCAGTATTTGATTTTTGTTTTTAGTTGCCATCTAATATGGTGGTCCTATTTATTAAGACCAATTCAAAATGAAAGAAAGGAGATTGCTCAGATATGTAAGATTAAGAAATTGTTTTCAAAATAAGTATCAGTATACAAAGTGTCCAGAGTGATTTGGATTTTAACTATTTTTCTCATAAAATAGATAGTATGATGGTTAACTTTAATAAAACTTAAACAGCTGATTTAAAAGTAAACAGTGTAGCCTGTACATATTCACTTAATCTAAGGGATGGTAGGAGTAGAAAAAAATACAAAGACATACCCATATCCTAACAATGAAGAATAATGAAAATTAATGTATCAAAGAATATAACCCTAAATTTTTTACCTTTTAAACCCTTCCTGGAATATAGTGTATCCTACGCAAAACTTCGACAACTTAGTGTGGTGTAGTAGGTGGAATTTGGGAATAATGGGGATAAGAATATCTGATTTCTAGTTCTAACTTCTCTAACAACTGTACGTGTGATTATGCGCAAGTGACTTAACTATGCCAAAATATTCTGATTTCTAAAATGAAAAGATGGGATGAAATTTTCTGTGATTAATTCTGGCACCAAATATCAATGATAGATTTGATGGTTTTACTAAAGAACACTATATTAGCCATCCATTTATTCCTAATAGTAAGTTATGATATTAAGAAAATTTGAAAATATACATGTAATTTTTGTGTCATAATTTTGTAAGAAATTAACTTTGAGTTAGTAAATGCTGTGGGGCCAGCTGTTATTCTAGCTCTGTTTTCTGTATCTTGTTGTTGCTGATAGGGTTTTCTGTTTCCGAGATCAGCATTCTCCCAATAGAATGTTTTTCTTATGGGAAATGAACAATTTTATTTTGTACTTTTAAAGAGAGATTAATCATGGACACAATGACTCAGTTGCTGCTTACCTAGTATATAAAAATTAAATATATACATACCCAGTTATTTTATGAGATGGGGTGGGGTCGAGAATGGAATGGTAAAGGCCTACATGTTATTCCTCAGCAAGTTTTATAGTACATGATCATAGATTATGGAAGCATTTAAAAACTTGTCTTTTAAAATGCTTTAGTTCCTCTATTTATTTATACTACTAATTTGTTTTCCTGTAAACCACAAGGACTCCAGTATTATTGAAAGGCTAATAATATTTAAAACATGCTATATTCTAATTTAACTATGAGTGATGAACCTTAATCTCATATTTAGCCACCAGATGAGAGTGTCATTAAGGTATGATAATTTTATATTTGTGTTAGAACCTGTCAAAATATAAATATTTTCATCTTTTAAGTTGTTTGATTATATCTCTGTAACTGGCAAGTATTATATTGGAAGGTATAGTTAATTCCATCTTGTATTTGTGATTAAAAAATACAACCCTGTCGAGTACTTTTGAGAAGAATTGAATTTTATCTTGAACATGTTTTTCTTTATACTTACTTTAACGTGCCTTTATAAAATACACCATTAATAACTTATTTCATATTGAGCATCCCAAAGAGGTATCTAATACCCATGGTGGGGATACAAATACCATATGGAACTATTTTAGCATAGATGATGTATTTGAGCATATTTGTATATGCACTAAGCAAATTTTAAAAATTTGTTTGCAGATCACAATTAATTCTTGGAATTATTTTTTACCAGTTTCACATTTTTGAGTAGGATGTATTTTAGTACGCAGCATGTTGTAATTTTGTGTAAATTTGTACACAATTGTGTAATTGTGTATAAATTTTGTATACATTTCATATGCTTTGACTTTTTAGCAATGTTGTTAATACATTTTCAGTGTTGACATTTATGGAGAGGTAAATAGTGTATTAATGCCATGGCTTAACTGTTTGGATGCAATAAATTTCTGTAAAACTTTTTCTTGTTCAAGCATTTAATTTTAATTATGTATCTTTTCATGAAAGTTGAAAGATTTTGTTAAAATCAAGATATGGAAGGTAGTTTGTAGCCAGCAAAGTTTTGATATTTCTGAAATTGAGGAAGTAAATACTTTATAATTCCCTAAACATATACTTACATATGAATATATATATATGTACTTATATATATTTATGTGAAAGTAGATTTCACTCTTATCTGTGTCTTTTCTGTTTTAAAGCTATGATAGCTTTTGAGGTCATTTAAAAAACTTAGCCATGTACTGAATATTTTATTAGGTATGAATATGTAAATTTGTTATTTTAGCATACTCTTATGTGGCATCATTCATATTTGAAAGTAAATGCATGCTACTGTGAGATAGAGTGGTCTAACGTGTAAATTAATTTCTGTTTAATAGTATTTATTTAATAAACAATGACAAAGTATTATAGGTTGATTGACAGTTTAACTTTCTTTGGTTGAACTTTTTAGAAAAATAAATAGACTAACTTTATATGTTGAATTTTGTATAATTGATAATTTACTTAGAATTTTATAGCTTAGACTTTACATACTTTTTGAAAGGGAGAAGAATACAAAACAGTTTGTTAGGTTATTTAAATTATACATGTAATTTTAAAAGTCAGTTATTTGAATATGCCATTATGTTAATGTTGTCTTTCAAATACCTGTTGTGTTTTAAATTGGTTCTTTCATTTAAACAACATTTATTCATGTAATTTGATTACTGTTGCATTTCTATAGTTAGTTGGCATTGAAAATGTGTTGTGATTCCTTAATAGGTATATTTTGACCAAATATTTTCTAGTGTCCTATATTCGTATACCTGCACTGTGAATTAGTCTCAAGAGGCAAGATTGTAGTTTGTTCAAGTTTAACAGTGTTTGTGTTGAGGATCATTAAACTAGGCTTGTCTTTAGAGGTTGCATACTACACAATCAGTGAAGACTCTATTCTCTCCAAAAAGGAATTATTTTCAGAATATTCTTTATTTGGAGATTGTTTTCTAAATAAGCATTCTTTCTTTATTCCAATTTTGACTAAAAACTGAGATTTTATATGGATACCCTTCCCTGGCACACACATACAAATATTTACCTTATAATTGAAGAATGCTTAATTGGATCTAATAATATTCCAGTTTTTCTCATAATTTCTTTCTCAGTGGGGCTAAATACTTACTACATAGAAGCAAAATTTGACATGGAGATTGCTTAAAGGAATTATCCATTGTTAATAGAAGTTCTACTTAATTATAGTGGGACTACACCATTGCCTTAAAATTTTCCAATTATTTTGTTATTTGGTAATACCTTGCTTTTCAACTGGAAAATATACAAATGATTGTTTTCTCCCTACTAGCTTGGTGTGGATATTCTGTTGATGAAGGTTCTGTACTATTAATTCAGCATATTTTCAGAAGTAATTAATCGTTCCTGGATGTTGTTTGTTCATGCTAATGAAGATATTTAATGATTGTTTACCTCATTTCAGCAATGTTTAAAAGTTTGAGTATATCTCAAGTTCCTTAACAAAAGACTTCATTTGGATTCCATTTTAAACACTTTTCAGAATGTTTATCTTCTACACGTCTTTATTCTTTATATGAATTTGCTAAATCTGGAAGAATTGTTTCTCTGTGAAATGTTTTTTTTTTCATGGTGGTCCTGTTACCAAAATTGCTTTGGTTATCCTTTATTGTGTTAAAAAACAAAGGTAGCATTTTGAATGAAGCATTTCACTTACTTTTATGTTTGAGTAAGGGTTTTAAATGCCTGATAGCTTCAAGGTAACTTTTAAAATTTATTTTATTTTATAGTGCAGGTAAGTATTGTAAGTCATTTAAGTATATATAGGTGTCTAGTCAGTAGATAGGATCTATTTGTAGTTAACCAAACTGGTTGCAGTTGCCATAAGATCTCCTTTTTAAATGCTAGAATTTTCAGCAAGAAAAGAAATATGGTCAGTAGTAGTGATCTCTGCTTAAGATTTAAACATTATATTCAGCCCTCCTTTCTTTCCTGCTCTTTGTTCTTTGGTGATATTGGGACTTTTAGAGCATAGAAAATAGACCCTCCCCAAAAAGAGGGTCTGTATTTTCTAGTGTTAGCAAAAATGATCCATTTTTCTGACTTAATATATGTCTCCTTTGTCTTTAACTTTGAAGTTTGGGATGAATTGAGATGAATAAGATCTGTTTTTGCCTTTCAAGTATAAGAAAATATTAAACTGGTTCTTTAATATGAACAAATTTTCTATATTTTTTTATGTTAATAAATTTTTCTTGTTAAAATTTCCTCCATAACTGCCTTAAATTTTACATAAAATCAGGGAATGTACATTTTGTAATTTGAGTTTATTCAAACAGTATAGCAAACTTCATAGCATAAATTGTTAATATACTGTGCATTTTTAATTTCATACAGCTTTTTTTTTTTGTGTTTGTAAGTTTTTAAAAAAATTATTTGATACTAATTTTTCTGGTACTCTCACTAAAAAGAAAACAGTGCTGTTTTTTATTAACTGCAAACATCGTAAACATATGACTAAAAAGTGTTTCAAACTGTTTAGCTTTTTGATTATTTAGTGACATCATCATTATTTCATAAATTCTACCATTTTGGGGTACAGATCATTATACTTTAGTCATATTTTATAGAACGGTTCATATCAAGGTACTAATTTTGAACTAAACACTTAAAAAATACTAATACAGATTTTGAAAATGAGGAATTCCATATTCTATAAAATATTCTGGCTTTTTTTCTTTACATTAAAATTTTTTTTTGGCATTTATCTATTTTCAAGAGACAGAGACAGAGTGCAAGTGGGGGAGGGGCAGAGATAGAGGGAGTCACAGAATCTGAAGCAGAGTCCAGGCTCTGAGCTGTCAGTGCAGAGCCTGATGCGGGCTCGAACCGAACAACTGTGAGATCATGACTTGAGCTGAAGTCAGACGCTCAAGTGACTGAGCCACCCAGGTGCCCCTTTTTTTTTTACATTTTTTAATGTTTAGTTTTGACAGAGCATGAGTGAGGGAGGGGCAGAGAGAGAAGGAGACACAGAATCTGAAGCAGGCTCCAGGCTCTGATCTGTCAGCACAGATCCCGACGCGGGGCTCTAACCCACAAATTGTGAGATCATGACCTGAGCTGAAGTCGGGTGCTTAAGTCACTGAGCCACCCGGGTGCCCCTAGTTTTTATTCTTAACCCTGAAGTATATAACATTTGTTAATGCCTCACACTTTGTTAGAAGAATATGTTTTCCCCACCTTGTTGTCACAAAAAGTTTTCAATGTTTTTTGGCTGTAGCCATTTGAATTGTTTTATGTATCAACATTTTGAATATGGTATGGTATTTTAACACTACATATACTTAGATACTTGTTTTGCATCTCTAAAGAGTATACATTTAAACCTGTAATCTGCCTCAGAATTCTGTTTTAACTAATTATTCTATTGTGATATTGTGCACAAAGGTAAACAGTTTTTTTTTTTTTAATTTTGTCATCTTTGTGTATGGATGCACCATACTGTTTTGGCCTTCTAAAATAGCATTTTTTATTTAGCACTTTTCTTCAAACCTGTTTTCAGAACCTCTTAAAAGATAAAAGAATAGTTTATAGGGATGTGTCTGAGATGGCCTGTCAAGTGCATTTCAGAAATGGAGCATACTGGACTAAAGATGTTTAGAAATCTTTTTTATTTAATCTTTAAAAGTCGAAGCTTGAATTCTTTCATTTCAAAAAACATATTTGGAAATCAGTGAAATACAGATATCTTTAACAATGTGACTGACTATAGTGTATTCATGAAGTACTAATAAACATAGCAGTAGTGAATGAGTAGAGAATATAGATAGCACTGGCATACTAAAATTAGAGAATATTGGGATTCAGGATCTTAGGTGCTACTTCTGGCTTTGCCACTAACTAGCTTTGTTTCTATGGCTTCATCTTTTTCCCTTTCTAAGCCTGTTTCCTCCTTTGTAAAGTGACAGAATTGGACTCTAAGGTCCCTTTTTCTAGCTCTCACATTTTGTGTTGCTTTTGTAATAGCTATTTGCTTAAAACCTCCATGGTACAAGAGATCACTCTCTCGATTGCTTCTATTTCAGAAATTTAATGTTTTGAATTAGTGATTCACCAACAGAAAGAGGTAGTTTACTTGTTCCCTGTTTGAGCACTTAAACAAGAAACATTATGCATCTCTTTTCTAGATCAGATCAGAATAACTAAAGGCTTTTCTTGGCTTTCTCTCTCTCTCTCTCTCTTTTTTTTTTGCTTGTTTGTTTGTCTTTGCATTGTTGGGCTTATTCCTTATTTTATTTTTGCTTTCTTGTAGTAGATGAAGGTGTAAGGGGTAAGAAGACATTATCTTGGTATTATGTGATTTAGAAGACTTAGCTTGTTTGGGTTATGGGGTTCTATTCTCTCATGCACCAGTTCCGATCATTGTTTGTGGGTTTTTACCCTTCCTCCCATATTGTTTTGCTTTCTCCCCTTCTCCCTTCCCTCCCTTTCAGGAAAATGGAGGAGTGGCTCCATTACTTCCAGCTCTGCGCAGGTTTTCTGCCACAGAGTGGCACAGCCTGTGCCTCTAACGCTTCTGATAGAGTCGTGACTGCTTTGGATGCTACACCTGCCCCAAGATGTAATATTGAGCATTGAGATTCCAGGGGGGCAGTACCTTGTTGCCTGGATGATTTTCTCAGAAACCTCCTGGAAAGCCTCAAGAAAGGAAACTTCAGAGCAAACAGAAATCAACTAGGGATCATGATTATACATCCATCACATGCATACCAGCATGGGTCCAGCCAAGGCCTCCAAAATGATGTTTTGCCAGCCTCAGCTGGTTCTCAAGTGATGATGTCCTTGAAGTCTCTGTGGCCCGTGACTCAAGAGTTAAGGTAGTGGAGTTTCCCTTAAAGCATCTCACAGCAGGCTTTATAGATGGGACACCTTTCATCTCAACATGTTTGCTGACTACTCAGGTTGAAGGTCAGCCTCAACCCTTAGGTCCGTCAAGTAAATTTCTAACTTTGAGGTGTAGGTTACGTGATAGGCAAGGTTTATGATGCAGTGAGTCTTTGACATATTGGACTTGAGCCATCAGTCAGGCAAATAATTTAACTTTATTCTTTTTAGGGCTTTAATATGCATGGCTATACATTAGGTTTTTCATTGGTCAAAAGGTGTTAGAGGGTAAATCTAAACTAAACTATCTCAGGGAGGTAAAGCTAAGGGAATCTCCATCATTCTGTATGTAACTTTCAGTTTGGAGAAAAATCACCATTCTCTGAATTTTGTAATTTTTTTCTGCTTCTAGAGTGATAGTGATTGTTCTATATATTATGTTCTTAATGAAGGTTGTTCATTTAAAAATCATGTAATTTTTCAGTGTATGGATCTCATTTAATTTTCCATGATTTATTATATGATTTCATAGTTGATATAGAATTGTATTTTATTATCTTATGTGTATCATATTTCTCAGTTTTTTCATGACAATCTAGAACTTAAGTATGAATTAGGTGGGTTTACATATTTTGACCTTCCATTTAGTAGATGTATTCTTAAGAGTCTAGAGTTTGAAAGAAAAAAAAAACTTGTGGTTCCTTACAATTAACAACCAGGTTTTTACAGATAGTATAGAATTATAGGCTTTTTTTGAACTTGTAATACAAACTGAAATCAAGTGATTGAAGTAACCTTTAGTGTAACTAAATTAATACTTGTACTTTTGTTGGTTATTATTGTACTACCCACATGGTGATATAACATCTTGTAACTGCAAGTGGAACTATGTTTTTCTATTTGTAATCTATTATTCAACACTTTATATTTATACATATACACATGAACACACACATACACTTTTACTCATTGCAAAAGAGTGGTTTTATTGAAATTGGTTCAAGAAAGCACTTCCTTGTCCATGGGAAATAACAAATGTAGTTTGTATTAGAGAGTTTTTATAGACAGATGCTTTTATTAAATTTAAAGAACCACCCTTCATTCTGAAACTGTTCCTAATTTGTGGAGGGTGTGTTGAAAGAGTCTTTATTTTATAACATGATGAAAACAAATGATACTTGGCTTTAAATTTTTATTCTTGGCAAAATGAAAAGTTGGCAACCCTAGATTATTCCCCATTTTAAAATGTTTATTGTGTACAATCCAAGTCAGCAAACCACTTATCTAGAAGTGTAAGAACAACACTTTATAACTCAACTCCAGTAGGATTTAAATTGGAGTGATCTAATCTTCACTTTATTGAAACATAAATCATATCAAAATCCCTCAAAAAAGCAAACTCATCTGTGGTTTCCTTTAGCACTTGGTAACTCTCTGTGTTGTCTATTTACGATCTGTGTATTTAGGGAAGGAAGCACCAAAAGGTAGATAATAAGTGTTTGTGAAGTGATTACCTATTTTGCTTCAGTCTGTTTTGGTGCCTTTGCTGTACCTCTTTGAATAAAAATAGTAATGAACAGTGTACCTTTGAAATAAAATTACCAAGGCATTAACATCTCTTACCATTGAATGAATTCTTGATTGAAATGTGAGTGTATGTTAAGAAATATAAAGAAGGGTTTCAGATCCAAAAATAACAGAAGTTCCATGATTCAAGCTTTAAGTTTTTGATGAGCTAGAGAGTTAATCTTGATTGCACAGTGGATGTTTCCCATAAAAGTTCGCTCTTATGTGGATCCTAAGAAACTTAACAGAAGTCCATGGGGGTGGGGAAGAAAAAAAAAGAGGTTAGAGAGGGAGAGAGCCAATGCATAAGAGACTCTTAAAAACTGAGAACAAACTGAGGGTTGATGGGGGGTGAGAGGGTGGGGGGGAGTGGGAGGGAGGGGAGGGTGGGTGATGGGTATTGAGGAGGGCACCTTTTGGGATGAGCACTGGGTGTTGTATGGAAACCAATTTGACAATAAATTTCATATATAAAAAAAAAGGCCATGGAAAACTGAGAATCATGCTACTTTCCTTTTGAACCGTCTATAAGGTATTCCTTTGTTAGTGTGATTTTTGAATTTATATCAAAAAGACACTTCAGGTGCAAAATACCTCATCTTATACAAAAGCTGCTTGATTGCTTTTATCTTACATTTTCAGATGTTTTCCTTTAGCATAAGCATGGAAATTTATTAGGAATGTATTTTATTTTAACATGAGATGGTATTAAAGAAGTATCTTCTCATGCTTTTAGCAGTTGATTTTTCCATTAACAAATTGGTCTTTGAGGAGCATCTTGAGAAATTTTGATATGAGTGAGGCTACTGTACTATCTACTTTCGTGGAAAGCGAAAACTCATTTATGGTAATTTGTGTTCTTTTACCATGTATGTAATTAATAGCACTCCTGTCCCTTCTCTTATCTGCCCTAGTTTGAATATTATTAGGGATTTCTGATTTCTTCAATACTTAGTGTATAGTATATGCTTGCATTTCATTAACAGTTTATGAAGTAAATTGAAATTTAAGTGCCAAAAATATTATCCACCAGTTTCAGGCACTGTTTCATTAGAAAGTGGTTTATTACACATTGATTTTCTAAGAATATGTTTTGCTGAATGATCCTCTCATGTGGAGTTTTGCCTTGGAATGCCATTTGTCTGGAAAAGTTGATTTATTATTGTGAGCCTGATATTGCAGTTGTTGGATGATGGCTGCAGAGCAAATACAGGATTGGAAGTATGCATCGTGAAATGGCAATTGGTCAAAATAGTAGAAATGTCCCTCAGATTTTTAAATATATTGCAGAAGTATTTAGAATTGGAAGAAAATCAGTGCTAAGAGCATCTTTCAAAAGTTTTGGTTGGTTGGTAGCTTAGGTTAAAACATGGCTTTGGTAGTCTTTTATTTACAGTATAAAATCTTTTTACACATTTATTTCTATTTTGATAGTGAAAAATTTTTTAATTTGTTACACTTCACCACCAAATATATAGTTTTTTACTGTCTTTTTACTCAAGAATTGCCAAGAAGATGCTTTTAGAAGAAATTAAAGCCAATCTTTCCTCTGATGAGGATGGATCTTCAGATGATGAACCAGAAGAAGGAAAAAAAAGAACTGGAAAACACAATGAAGGAAACCCAGGAGATGAGGGTGAGCTTCAAAGAGAAGTACAGGATGTCATAATTTCATTGTTTGACCAGTTCAGTCTTTGAAGACTATCTGTCTGTGAAATCTCATAATACATGCATTTGAAGTTTATTAAATATTTAAAACTTTACTACCTTTACTCCTTTTGAGTGTCTGGTAATAGTTGTGCATGTTTTTTCAGTTATTGCCAATAAACAGATGATTTTTATTATTGTTATTTTTTAATTTTTTTATGTTTATTTCTGAGACAGAGAGAGACAGAACATGAGTGGGGGAGGGACAGAGAGAGAGGGAGACACAGAATCAGAAGCAGGCTCCAGGCTCTGAGCTGTCAGCACAGAACGCGACGTGGGGCTTGAACTCACAAACCTTGAGATCATGACCTGATCCAAAGTCGGTTGCTCAACCAACTGAGCCACCCAGGCGCCCCTAAACAGATGATTTTTAAAGCAAAATATTTTTTACCTTTAAAAAAATCTATGAATGTCTATTGGTGATATTTAATTAGTATTTAATTATAGTAATATATCAAGTTTAATGTATAAGGTTACCTGGTATCACCAGTGATACCAAAGTAAGTAAGTGCACAGCTCTGATTTTTTTTGTAAATCATGAAAATTTTCAACAATCAAAATAGTTTTATAACAGATTTTAAAGGAAAAACGTCTGAAGGTTTTACTGATTTCTTTTCTCCACTTAGAAGCAAAACATCAAGTCAATTCTGAATCAGATTCAGAATCTGAAGAATCTAAGAAGCCAAGATACAGACATAGGCTTTTGAGACACAAACTCACCGTGAGTGATGGAGAATCTGGAGAAGAAAAAAAGATGAAGCCTAAAGAGCACAAAGAAGCCAAAGGCAGAAATAGAAGGAAAGGTAAGATATTTTAATTCTGAATGTAAGGAATATACTGATTTTATAAACTAATTACAGTAATCAAACTTTTTAAAGTTTATTTATTTTGAAAGAGAGAGAGGGAGGGAGAGAGAGGGAGAATCCAAAATGGGCTCTGTGCTGACAGCAGAGAGCCTGATGTGGGGCTTGAGCCCCTGAACCGTGAGATCGTGACCTGAGCTGAAGTCAGATACTTAACCGACTGAGCCACCCAGGGCTCCTACAGTAATGAAATTTAACTATTATCTGGACCACCTGTATTAAGTGAATATCAGCACACTGGCAAAAACTATTCTCTTAAATGAGAGTGAAATAAAGAATTTAGAGTGGGAAGATAACCCAGAAAATTGTGAGATGACACAAAGAATATATTTTTAGTCTTTTTTTTTAAAGTTTATTCATTTATTTTGAGAGAGAGAGAGAGATAGCACGAGAGAGAGAGGGAGAGAGAGAATCCCAAGCAGGCTCCACACCACCCCTGCATCAGCACAGAGCCTGATGTGGGGCTCGAACCCACAAACTGAGATCATGACCTGAGCTGAAACTCAAGAGTTGGAGGCTTAACACACTGAGCCACCTAGGCACCCCTATTTTTAATCTAGTCATACACAACTTAGATTAAAAAGATACATATGACAATAAATAAAATATACTTAAAGGCTATGTAAAAAATACAGGATTGTCTGTAACTGCAGGAAGAAATAATGCTTCCTAAGGAAAGATAGACAATGCAGTTAATTTGGGTAGATTTATTATATGCAAAGCTTGTATATAGTCAGCTTAAATTTTCATTACATTAAAAGTCTGAATCCTGCATTGAGTGCTTATATGTTTCCAACATCATGATAAACATTGAGAATACAAAAATAAGGAAATCATTGTCTTGTATGGTGGTTTTCAGCCTGGCCATACATGTGGATTACTTTGGGGATTTTGAAGTACACATATTACAGGACTGCATCTCAAGCCAATTACAGCATAATTGGTGGTAGTGAGACCAAAGTATCCATATATTTTATAAAACATCTCTGATATGATTCTGATATGCAGCCAGGTTTGACTGTCAGTGGTTTAGTAAGAGTTATTGACATTAATATTATATGAAATTATAGCACCATGACAGGTGTCTTATACAACAGAGGTATTGTATAGTGTGGCACAAGGGAACATTTCCTTAGCTTCTTAGGGTATGGTATTTATCCCCAGAGGAGACTTCACAAAGATGAAAAGTTTCATTCAGCAGACCCAAGTTGTAATTGGGGACCAGGTAGATGTGTTGTGAAGATTTATAATATAAGAAGAGAAAAAACTTCAGAAGCCTCTGCAAAATGTTCACACATGGTTGAGGGGAAGCAGTTAATATGGTATATAGCTAAACTATAGGAGGGAATAGGGAAAGGATCAACAGGACATGAGGCTGGGCCAAGACAGAGACCAGGTGTTGGAGACACTTGTAAGCTTTGGTTTCTCAAACTGGAATACTTGACAGTTGATTCATGGGTACATGAGGCTGTAGAGTAAACATTGCATACCTCTTTGGTGTGTCCATTTTATTTGAGCATTGGGGTAGAGCATTCTTAAATAATCACATGTATATTGAAAAATTAGCTAGCAGAAGGTTCAGAGAAACCTTTTGGTTTCTTAGGGGCAAATTTTAAAAACTTTACTCAGATTAACTCTTTGCCACTAGGAATAGGAAAGCAGTTTCGGAAGTATCTGAGAAGGACAATAGGCTCTAGAGGCTGGAGAGTCATTGGGAATTTTTTTTTTAATTTTAAAAAATATTTTTATTTGTAATATTTTTGTACTTTAGCCCTTTTGAGATATAATTCACAAACCATACAGTTTGCCTGTTTATAGCATACAAGCTGTATAAGCAGATAGCTTGATGAACACGTATGGCGCAGGACATTCATTACTAGTACTCATGAATCACAGTCTCAGCACAACCACCCATTGTTCCCATTGAAAGATTTTAACCAAGAATATAATATGATCATGGGGCGCCTGGGTGGCGCAGTCAGTTAAGCGTCCGACTTCAGCTCAGGTCACGATCTCGCGGTCCGTGAGTTCGAGCCCCGCGTCGGGCTCTGGGCTGATGGCTCAGAGCCTGGAGCCTGTTTCCGATTCTGTGTCTCCCTCTCTCTCTGCCCCTCCCCCGTTCATGCTCTGTCTCTCTCTGTCTCAAAAATAAATAAACGTTAAAAAAAAATTAAAAAAAAAAAAAGAATATAATATGATCAGATTAATTGCTTATTATTCTGTTATACTCAGAGCTTAGATTTGTGTCTCTGGAGGATATTGCTATAGTTGATACCAAGTACAATTTTTGAAGAGAAAAATTGACAGGAGTCATAGACTGAATTGTTAGATCTTATTAATTGATATGAAAGACAAAAGTCTGGGATGACTGCCAGGTTTTTGGAGTTGTCATGGTATATGTATAATACTACCAGAATAGTTGACATTGCCAAAATAGTTGATATCAGAATCTTGGAATCCTGAACATTTAAAGGGCTGTTGAACAGCCCTTTGTTGAACAGTTATTCATTAAAGAGGAAGAAGAGAACCGCCCCCCCCCCCCCGCCCCCCGTCGCCACACACACTAAATATGTCATGGATATTTTCATGTTAAATAAATAATAGTACATCACTTTGTGAATGCTTTTTTAAAAAATTTTTTACAGCATGACTACAAGCTCGTTTTTCAGATTTTATAAAGCAACTGAGCAATTTAAGCAGGTTACATAACTTCACACGAATTCCTGTGCATCTTCAACAAAAGGGGAAATACTGATTTTGCCTCTGAGGCTCAGATCAGGATAGAGCCCTTTAGTGGACACAGTTACATTTGAAATGTTTTATTAAAGTCTAAGTCTTTTGTCACCTGTTTCCACTGTCCTCTTCTGTGGGTAATTTATTACCAAGTATTTTTTCATTTGTTTTTGTAGGAGGGAGTAAACAAATCCTATCATTTATGTTTCTAATATGGATTATAATATTGATTGATACTACATTTGAAGTTGCAAAGGGGCTTTATTTCAAAGGGTGGCTCAGTCAGTTAAGCATCCCAATTCTTGATTTTGGCTCAGGTTCACGATTGTACACAGTTTGTGGGATCGAGCTCCACATTGGCTCTGCACTGACAGTGCGGAGCCTGCTTGGGATTCTCTCTCTCCTTATCTCTCTGCGTGTTTCTGTCTCTGTCTCTGTCTCTCTCTCTCTGTCTCCCAATAAATAAATAAATAAATAAATAAATAAATAAAAAAAAGTTGCATAACTTTTCAGGTTTTACAAACTGTTGTGTCTGTATTGTCTGGAAATTTAGGCAATGGGGAGAAATCAAGAGAGAATAGCTGACTTAGTAGATCAAGGGCAACGTGAACTTTCAGTTTTCACCTAAACTTGAAAAAAATTATAAAAGTTATTTTGGTGATAATTTAAAAAATTTAATTATTGCCTTTATTATTATTAGATAATATTAAATTGATGTTTTTTTAAGTGTGATAATGCTATTTATATAGGACAGCATCCTTATGCTTAAGGATAAAGTGCCATGATATCTGCACTTACATTTAGATGGTTCAGTGCAAAAACCTGTGTGTGTATATACAAAGAGAAAGCAAACAAATATGATACATTTAACAAATGAGTTTAGGAGAAGGGTTGTAGATGTTCATTCAACAGTTTTTTCAAAGTTTTGGTACGTTTGAAAATTTTCAAAATAAAGTGATGAAAAATTAATAATAGGTTTAGAATTTTGCTTAATGACAGGATTTATATGTGTTCATATGGACACATGTGTTCTTCAAATTCCCAGTTGCTTAGCAGTTATTTTTTTATTTTTATTTGTTATTGTGGTAAAGTACACACAACATAAAATTTTAACCATTTTAACCATTTTTAAGTGTACATTTCAGTGACAGTATATTCACATTGTTGTATAACCATCAACACTCCACAACTCTTTTGTTATCCCAAACTGAAACTCTTTAAACAATAACTCCTTATTCCCCTTTCCCCCATTATCAATTCTTTACTGTATTTATGTTAACCCATGTCTTTTTTTAGATAGATTATAGATTCTGATTTCAGATCAATATAGATCTTTGAAAAAATTTTTTATTTCAAAATTTAAAGTTGAAAGAAATGGTGCAAAAACAGTACAGATTTCCTATATTCCTTCTACCCAGCTTCCCTAATTTAACACCTTAAATTTAACTATATAGTACAATAACCAAATCCAGGAAATTAACATTGATAGAATACTATTAGTTAAACTGGGGGTTGGGTAACTATACCTGTAGGCTAAATCTGACCGTCTACCTATTTTTATAAAGTGTTTTGGAACCAGGTTATACTTACTCAGTTACTGCTTTTGTGTAATTAGAGTGGCAAAGTTGAGTAGAAATAAGTAGTTGAAACAGCGACCATATAGCCTACAAAGTTGCAAAT
Source organism: Leopardus geoffroyi (assembly GCF_018350155.1). NCBI lineage: Eukaryota > Metazoa > Chordata > Mammalia > Carnivora > Felidae > Leopardus > Leopardus geoffroyi. The sequence goes on along the minus strand of NC_059343.1, from coordinate 63,268,900 downwards.
ATTTACCATCAGACTTTTTACATAAAATATTTTCTGACCTTTGAAGTGGGCTAAAGATCTTACTTGGTTATCGTTAGTTTTCTCACTAATGTCTTTTCTATTCCAGAATCCAAACTAGGATGCCACATTGCTTTTAGTTGTGATGTCTCCTTAATAGACTCCAATCTGTGACGGTTTCTCCTCCTTTTCTTTCATGACCTTGACACTTTTGAAGAGTATTGATCAGTTATTTTCTTTTTAAAATTTTTTTTTAATGTTTTTATTTATTTTTGAGAGAGCAAAAGAGCGAGTGGGAGAGGGGCAGAGAGAGAGAGAGAGGGAGACCCAGAATCTGAAGGGGACTCCAAGCTCTGAGCTGTCAGCACAGAGCCCGACACATGGCTCAAACTCCCGAGCCGTGAGATCGTGACCTAAGCCAAAGTTGGACGCTCAACTGACTGAGCCACTCAGGCACCTTGATCAGTTCTTTTCTAGACTGTTAATCCATATGTATTTGTCTAATGTTTTCTTATGGTTAAATTGAGGTTATTAAACATTTTGACAAGAACACCACAAAAGTAATATTTAACCCTTCTCAGAGTATCCTACACCGAAATTGTATGATGACAATATGTCTTATACTGGTAATACTGATTACTTGGTTAAGTTGGTGTCTACTGGATTTTTCCACTGCAAAAAAAATCTTTTTCTGTTCATATTTAATTAATGTCTTGTGGAGAGATACTTTGAGACTATTCAAATATCCTGTTTCTCATCATACTAAAGCCCACTAATTTTAGCATTCGTCTTGTCTGAAGCAGTTTTTGTGATGTTTATCTAGTGGTTATTTTCTATTTCTTTCTTTACTTACACATTTAGTAATGGTAAGGAAGAGCTATCTGTTTTCCCTTACTTATCCCATTATTAATATGAATTTATAGATATTTTATTCTATTAGTTGTAATTCAATTGTTCATTTTGTTGCTCACATTGTTCCAGCTTTGGCTATTAGAAGCTCCTTCAAGTTGGATCAAGTGTTCTTTGAATATACCCCAATCATTCTTTGAGCATTGGATTATTTTCTGGCAGCACAAGATATTTGAGACTCATTTTGTGTATTCCCTGCCTGGTTTCCTCTGGCCAGAAAAATGTGTATTCTGCTGGAGTTTAGATACCTGTGTCATAGTGGCTATTTTGGTACAGAAAAATAAAATTTTTGAGAGAAAAATAAAATTGGGGTTTCCATTTACTCTCATGATATACAGGGCTCGGCTCCTTTTTCTCAGTGCTGTGGCTAGAAATGGGGTTCTCCCAGTTTTGCTGTTGGCACCCTCTGCATAGTTTTGGAATTCAGCCTCCCTTCTTGTTGAAATCAGGAAAGAAAGAAGGAAAAAACCCTATGACACCCATAGTCACTACCCCAACCTCAATTTTATAGGAATCATTATTCAAGTTTTTGTTTCAGTCCCCAGTCTGTCTGCTGTTGTTTCCTTTTCGGAGTGCTTAGGTCATTTCTTTATATATTCTGTTCATAATTTCTAGTTGTCATAAATGGCAGAGAGTCTGTATTTGTCCTTACTCCCTTTTGGCCAGCCTACTTTGTTTGTTTTGAATAACCAGAATTCTTTTTATTCACCTTTGGTAATAATGAATATATTTTATTGACAGTTAAATTCACATTTTAAAAACTCATACATAATTAATACTTACATTTTAATATAGAACCATAGTTTTATAATCATAGTTGGAATACATTTGAATAGTTTTTATAATTTCTATTTGAATTATTAACTAGTCTAATCTATATGATGTGTAATATCCATTAATGTACATACTAAAATATACATTAACGTGCATACTGTAGATACTCACACATTGGTCTAAGTTTTATTGTGAAGTTATTGACAAATTAATTGAATTGCATTTCTGTTGGGAAGTATTTAATAACTTAATTTTTTTTTTTCAAGTGAGCAGTGAAGATTCTGAAGACTCTGATTTTCAGGAATCAGGAGTTAGTGAAGAAGTTAGTGAATCTGAAGATGAACAACGGCCTAGAACAAGGTAAATATTATATCACTATTTCAAAAATTTTAGGTATATGAATAAACATGCTTCAAGTTATTTGTAGAAAGGTTGATGTTACTAATAAAGTAAAAAATTTAATATTTTGATTTGAAACAAATTGTGAAAATTAATTTAAAAAGAGTACATATAAACATATATGGTTGAAATATGTGTTCTAAACTGGGAGGACTTTGTGCAAAATCACGCTTGACTGTAATTTTGGTTGTTATATGGGGGGATGTACCAGTGTAGTAGATTACAGGCTTTGTAGACAGCCTACCTAATCTAACTGTTGGCTCTAATATTTGTTATTTGTATGATTACTCTGTGCTTTAGTTTCCTCATCTGTAAAATGGGGGATTATAGTAGCACTTACCTTATTGATTATGATGGGCATTAATTGGGCTTCTAATATGCCCACTTGGAATATGGGAAATGTTCCCTGAAATCTAATTATTGGTCTTAGTAGTATAGTAGTATTATAGTGATGAAGATGTGTTTGTTCTCTCAGTACGCATAGCTACTGACCTAGATGACTAGTTACTTAAAATACTGCATAGTATTTCTTTTAAAGTTTACGTACCTATTTTGAGAGAGAGAGAGTGCATGCATGCTTGTGAGTGGGGGAGGGTAGAGGAGGAGAGAGAATCCCTAGCAGGCTCCATGCTCAGTGCAGAGCCCGACACGGAGCTTGATCTCACAAACCGTGAGATCATGACCTGAGCTGAAATCAAGAGTTGGATGCTTAACCAAATGAGCCACCCAGGTGCCCCTATTTCTTAGCATAGTATTTAAAAAAATTTTTTTTTTTCAACGTTTATTTATTTTTGGGACAGAGAGAGACAGAGCATGAACGGGGGAGGGGCAGAGAGAGAGGGAGACACAGAATCGGAAACAGGCTCCAGGCTCTGAGCCATCAGCCCAGAGCCCGACGCGGGGCTCGAACTCACGGACCGCGAGATCGTGACCTGAGCTGAAGTCGGACGCTTAACTGACTGCGCCACCCAGGCGCCCCACTTAGCATAGTATTTTAGATAATACCAACCTTTCTAAGAATTTTTTATTTCCTCCGGAATATCACATATTGGCCTTTTGTCTAAGATCAAGTATATTTCCTTCAGAATAATATTATCCTTTTATAATTTATCAAATGGGCAACCTATTTGTATTTGTGTGAATGTGATATGTGCGTCTGCATAGGTGTCATACCTGTAAATTTTATTTTATTTTATTTTATTTTTTTTTTTAACGTTTATTTATTTTTGGGACAGAGAGAGACAGAGCATGAACGGGGGAGGGGCAGAGAGAGAGGGAGACACAGAATCGGAAACAGGCTCCAGGCTCTGAGCCATCAGCCCAGAGCCTGACGCGGGGCTCGAACTCCCGGACCGTGAGATCGTGACCTGGCTGAAGTCGGACGCTTAACCGACTGCGCCACCCAGGCGCCCCTCATACCTGTAAATTTTAAAACATTTGAGATCTTTTTAGATTAGCAGTTACCAGGTTGTTCCTGGAGTATAGCAACATATTGTACATTAGGGAAATAACAATAGGATAAATTGAGAGATTTTTAAACCTGAGAATTCACATAACACAAAAATTCACTTATTTTATTTTATTTATTGAGATAAAAGTATTTTATTTTCAAGTTTGTTTTTTAAATTTAAATTTTAGTTAACATGCAGTACAGTATTGGTTTCAGAAGTAAAATTTAGTGATTCATCACTTACATACAGTACTCAGTGCTTATCACAACATAGTCCCTTACCTATCACGCATCTAGCCTATCTCCCACTCACTTCCCTCTGTCAACCCATAGTTTGCTTTTTCTCATTAAGGGTCTCCTGTGGTTTTATTCCCTCTCTTCTCTTCCCCCCACCTCCTTCCCATATGTTCATCTGTTTTGTTTCTTAATTAAATTCCACATATGAGTGAAATCATATGATATCTGTCTTTCTCTTATTTCGCTTAGCATAATACATTCTAGCTCCATCCACGACATTGCAAATGGACAGATCTCATTCTTTTTGATGGCTGAATAATATTCCATTAAGCACACACACACACACACACACACACACACACACACACACACACATCTTCTTTATCCATTCATCAGTTGGTGGAAATTTGGGCTGTCTCCGTAATTTGGTTATTGTTGATAATGCTGCTACAAACATCAGGGTGCATGTACCCCTTCAAATGTATATTTTTGTATTCTTTGGGTAAATACCTAATAGTGCAATTGCTGGGTCATAGGGTAGTTTTATGTACTTTCTTGAGGAACCTCATACTGTTCTCCAGAGTGGCTGAACCCATTTGCATTCCCACCAGCAGTGCAGGAAAGATCCCTTTTCTCTGCATCCTTGCTAACACCCATTCTTTCTTGTGTCGTTAATTTTAGCCATTCTGATAGGTGTGATGATGATCAGTGATGTTGAGCATCTTTTCATGTGTCTGTTAGCCATCGGATGTCTTCTTTGGAAAAAGGTCTTTTCATGTCTTCTGTCAATTTATTAACTCAGTTATTTGTTTTCTGGGTGTTGAATTTGATAAGTTTTTTATAGATTTTGGATGCTAACCTTTATCCGATATGTCATTTGCAAATATCTTCTCCCATTCTGTAGGCTACCTTTTAGTTTTGTTGATTGTTTCCTTTGTTGTGTAGAAGCTTTGTATCTTGATCAGGTCCCAGTAGTTCATGTTTGCTTTCATTTCCCTTGCCTTCAGTGACATGTCTAGTAAGAAGTTGCTCCACCTCAGGTCAGAGAGGTTGCTGCCTATGTTCTCCTCTAGGATTTAGATGGTTTCCTGTCTTACATTTAGGTCTTTCATCCATTTTGAATGTATTTTTATAGATGGTGTTAAAAAGTTGTCAAGTTTCATTCTTCTGTATGTTGCTGTCCTGTTTTCCTAACACCATTTATTATCCATTGGATATTCTTTCCTGCATTGTTGAAGATGGGTCGGCCATATAGTTGTGGGTCCATTTCTGGGTTCTCTATTCTGTTCCATTGATCTGAGTGTCTATTTTTGACCCAGTAGCATACTGTCTTGATGGCTACAGCTTTGTAATACAATGTAAAATCTGGAATCATGATGCCTCCAGTTTTGTTTTTCTTTTTCAGGATTGCTTTGGTTATTTGGGGTGTTTTGTGTTTCCATACAAATGTAGGATTGTTTCTTCTAGCTCAGTGAAAACTGCTGGTGGTATTTTGATAGGGATTGCATTAAAGATGTAGACTGCTTTGGGAAGTATAGACATTTTAACAATATTTTTTCTTCCAATCCATGGGCAATGGAGTTTTTCCATTTCTTGGTGTCCTATTCAATTTCTTTCATAAGTGTGCTATAGTTTTCAGAGTATAGATATTTTACCTCTTTAGTTAATTTTATTCCTAGGTAACATATTATTTCTTGAGGACTTGCAAATGTGATCGATTCCTTGCTTTTCTTTTTCTGCTGATTCATTATTAGTGTATAGAAAAGAAACAAATTTCTGCATGTTGATGTTATATCCTATGACTTTGCTGAATTCATGTATTTGTTCTAGCAATTTTTTTTTAATTTACATCCAAGTTAGTTAGCATATAGTACAGCAATGATTTCAGGAGTAGATTCCTAAATCTTAATGCCCCTTAATGCCCATCCTCCCTCCCACGAGCCCTCCAGTAACGCTCTGTTTGTTCTCCATATTTAAGAGTCTGTTGTTTCGTCTCCCTCCCTGGTTTTATATTATTTTTGCTTCCCTTTCCTTATGTTCATCTGTTTTGTATCTTAAAGTCCTTATATGAGTGAAGTCATATGATATTTGTCTTTCTCTGACTAATTTCACTTAGCATAATACCCTCTAGTTCCATCCATGTAGTTGCAAATGGCAAGATTTCATTCTTTTTGATTGCCGAGTAATAATCCACTCTGTGTGTGTGTGTGTGTGTGTGTGTGTGTGTGTGTGTGTGTGTACACACATACCACATCTTCTTTATCCATTCATCCATTGAAGGACATATGGGCTCTTTCCTTACCTTTGTTGATAGTTTTTCTTTCTTTTGCTTTATTTTTTTTATTAACTTGTTTTATTTTATATTTTTGTAAATTTATATCCCAATTCATTAGCATATAGTGCAACAATGATTTCAGGAGTAGATTCCTTAGTGCCCCTTACCCATTTAGCCCATCCCCCCTCCTGCCACCCCTCCAGTAACCCTCTGTTTGTTCTCCATATTTATGAGTCTCTTCTGTTTTGTCCCCCTCCCTGTTTTTATATTATTTTTGTTTCCCTTCCCTTATGTTCATCTGTTTTGTCTCTTAAAGTCCTCATATGAGTGAAGTCATACGATATTTGTATTTCTCTAACTAATTTCACTTAGCATAATACCCTCTAGTTCCATCCACGTTGTAGCAAGTGGCAAGATTTCATTCTATTTGATTGGTGGGTAATACTCAAAGCCTATTGGTGAGTAATACTCAAAGAATACCACATCTTCTTTATCCATTCACCCATTGATGGACACGGGGGCTCTTTCCATACTTTGGCTATTGTTGATAGTGCTGCTATAAACATTGGGATGCATGTGTCCCTTCGAAACAGCATAACTGTATCCTTTGGATAAATACCTAATAGTGCAGTTGCTGGGTCATAGGGTAGTTCTATTTTTAATTTTTTGAGGAACCCCCATACTGTTTTCCAGAGTGGCTGCACCAGTTTGCATTCCCACCAGCAGTGCAAAAGAGACCCTCTTTCTCTACAACCTCACCAACATCTGTAGTTGCCTGAGTTGTTAATTTTAGCCATTCTGACAGGTATGAGGTGCTATCTCGTGGTTTTTATTTGTATTTCCCTGATGAGCATTTTTTTCATGTGTCGGTTGGCCATCTGGATGTCTTCTTTGGAGAAATGTCTATTCATGTCTTTTGCCCATTTCTTTACTGGATTATATGTTTTTTGTGTGTTGAGTTTGATAGGTTCTTTATAGATTTTGGATACTAACCCTTTATCCGATATGTCATTTGCAAATATCTTCTCCCATTCTGTTGGTTGCCTTTTAGTTTTGCTGATTGTTTCCTTCACTTTGCAGAAGCTTTTTATTTTGATGAGGTCCCAGTAGTTCATTTTTGGTTTTGTTTCCCTTGGCTCCAGAGACATGTTGAGTAAGAAGTTGTGGCCAAGGTCAAATAGGTTTTTTCCATGTTTTCTGCATGTTACTGTCTAGTTTTCCCAGCACCACTTGCTGAAGAGACTGTCTTTATTCTATTGGATATTCTTTCTTGCTTTGTCAAAGATTAGTTGGCCATACATTTATGGGTCCATTTCTGGGTTTTCTATTCTGTTCCATTGATCTGAGTGTCTGTTCTTGTGCCAGTGCCACACTGTCTTGATGATTACAGCTTTGTAATACAGCTTTGTGATGCCTCCTACTTTGGTTTCATTTTTCAAGATTGCTTTGGCTATTCGGGGTCTTTTGTGGTTCCATACAAATTTTAGAATTATTTGTTTTAGCTCTGTGAAGAATGCTGGTGTTCCTTTGATAGGGATTCCTTTGCATATGTAGATTGCTTTGGGTAGTATCAACATTTTAACAATATTTGTTCTTCCTATCCAAGAGCCTGGAATATTTTTCCATTTTTTTGTGTCTTCTTCAATTTCTTTCATAAGCTTTCTATACTTTTCAGTGTATCCATTTTTCACCTCTTTGGTTAGATTTATTCCTAGGTATTTTATGGTTTTTGGTGCAATTGTAACTGGGATCACTTCCTCGATTTCTCTTTCTGTTGCTTCATTGTTGGTGTATAGGAATGCAACCGATTCCTGTGCATTGGTTTTATATCCTGCCACTTTGCTCAATTCATGGATCAGTTCTAGCAGTTTTTTGATGGATCTTTTGGGTTTCCCATGTAGAGTATCATGTCATCTGCAAAGACTGGAAGTTTGACCTCCTCCTGGCTGATTTGTATGTCTTTTATTTCTTTGTGTTGTCTAGTGAAGCTAAGACTTCCAAAACTATATTGAATAACAGTGGCGAGAGTGGACATCCCTGTCTTGTTCCTGACCTTAGGGGGAAACCTCTCAGTTTTTCCCCATTGAGGATGATATTAGTGTTGGGTCATTCATATATGTCTTATCATCTCGAGATATGCTCCTTCTATCCCTACTTTCTTGAGGGTTTTTATCAAGAAAGGATGCTGTATTTTGTCAAATGCTTTCTCTGCATCTGTTGAGAGGATCATATGGTTCTTGTCCTTTCTTTTATTGATGCCATGAATTACATTGATTGTTTTCCTGATACTGAATCAGAGCTGCACCCCAGGTATAAATTCCACTCGGTCGTGGTGAATAATTTTTTTAATGTATTGTTGGAGACGCTTGGCTAATATCTTGTTGAGGATTTTTGCATCCATTTTCATCAGGGAAATTGGTCTGTAGTGGGCTCCATGTCTGGTTTTGGAATCAAGGTAATGCTGGCTTCATAGAAAGTGGAAGTTTTCCTTCCATTTCTATTTTTTGGAACAGCTTCAAGAGAATAGGTGTTAACTCTCCATTAAATGTTTGGTAGAATTCCCCTAGAAAGCCATCTGGCCCTAGACTCTTGTTTTTTGGATATTTTTGATTACTAATTCGATTTGATTACTGGTTATGCATCTGTTCAAAGTTTCTATTTCTTCCTATTTCAGTTTTGCTAGTTTATTATATGTTTCTAGGAATTGTTCTTTTCTTCCAGATTGCCCGTTTTATTTGCATATAATTGCCCATAATATTCTCTTACTGTTTTTATTTCTGCTGTGTTATGATCTCCTGTTTCATACTTGATTTTATTTATTTGGGTGGTTTCCTTTTTCTTTTTGATCCAACTGGCTAGTGGTTTATCAATATTGTTAATTCTTTCAAGGAGCCAGCTTCAGGTTTCATTGATCTGTTCTGGTTTTTTTTGGTTTCTATAGCATTGATTTCTGCTCTAATCTTTATTATTTCCTGTCTTCTGCTGGTTTGGGGTTTTATTTGCTGTTCTGTTTCCAGCTCTTTATGGTGTAAGTTTAGGTTGTGTGTCTTAGATCTTTCTTCCTTCTTTAGAAAGGCCTGGATTGCTATATACTTTCCTCTTATGACCGCCTTTTTTGCATCCTAGAGGTTTTAGGCTGTGGTATCATTTTCATTGGCTTCCATGTACTTTTTAATTTGATCTTTTAACTTCTTGGCTAGCCCATTCATTCTTTAGTAGGATGTTCTTTAGTCTCAAAATATTTGTTACCTTTCCAGATTTTTTCTTGTGGTTGATTTAGAGTTTCATAGTGTTGTGGTCTGAAAATATGCATGGTATGATCTCAATCTTTTTTTTACTTGTTGAGAGCTGATTTATGTCCCAGTATGTGATCTATTCTGGAGAAGATTCCATGTACACTGGAGAAGAATATATATTCCGCAGCTTTAGGATAAAATGTTCTGAGTATATCTGTTGAGTCCACCTGGTCCAGTGTGTCATTCAAAGCCATTGTTTCCTTGTTGATTTTCTGTTTAGATGATCTGTCCATTGTTGTAAGTGGGGTCTTGAATTCCCCTACTATTATGGTATTATTATCAATGAGTTTCTTTATGTTTGTGATTAACTGATTTACATATTTGGGTGCTGCCACATTTGGAGCATAAATGTTTAAAATTATTAGGTCATCTTGGTGGATCAACCCCTTAATTATGATATAGTGCCCTTCTTTATCTCTTGTTACAGTCTTTATTTTAAAGTCTAGATTGTCTGATATAAGTATGGCTACTCTGGCTTTCGTTTGTCAACCATTACCATGATAGATGGTTCCCCATCCCCTTACTTTCATTCTGAAGGTACTTTAAAAAAAATTTTTTTTCAGTGTTTATTTATTTTTTTTTTTTGAGAGACAAAGTGTGAACAGGGGAGGGGCAGAGACAGAGAGGGAGACATAGAATCTGAAATAGGTTCCAGGCTCTGAGCTATCAGCAGAGCCTGACGTGGTGCTTGAACCCATGAGTCATGAGATCATGACCTGAGCTGAAGTCGGACATTCAACTGACTGAGCCACCCAGGCGCCCCCTGAAGGTGTCTTTAGGTCAAACGTGGGTCTTTTGTAAATAGCATATAGATGGATCTTGTTTTCTTATCCACTGTTACCCTATGTGTTTTGATTGGAGCATTGTGTCCATCGATGTTCAGAGTGAGTACTGAAAGATAAGAGTTTATTGCCATTATGTTTCTTGTAGAGTTGGAATTTCTGGTGGTGTTCTCTGGTCCTTTCTGTTTTTTGTTGCTTTGGTCTTTTTTTTTTTTTTTTTCATCTTTTCTCCCCTCAGAGAGTCTGCCTTAAAATTTCTTGTATGGCTGGTTTAGTGGTCACCAACTCCTTTAATTTTTGTTTGTCTGGGAGTATTTTATCTCGCCTTCTATTTTGAATGACAGCCTTGCTGGATAAATAATTCTTGGCTGCATATTTTTCCAGTTCAGCACATTGAATATATCCTGCCACTCCTTTCTGGCTTGCCACATTTCTGTGGATAGGTCTGCTGCAAACCTGATCTGTCTTCCTTTGTGGGTTAAGGACTTTTTCCCTTACTGCTTCCATGATTCTTTCCTTGCCTGAGTATTTTGTGAATTTGACTGTGTCATGCCTTATTGATGGTCGGTTTATGTTGAATCTAATACGAGTTGTCTGTGCTGCCTAGATTTTGATGTCTGTGTCTTTCCCCAGGTTAGCAGAAGTTTTCCACTATGATTTGCTCACGTAACCCTTCTACCCTTTTTTCTCTCATCATATTTTGGGACCCCTGTCGTTCTGATGTTTCTTTAGATGAGTCCCTGATTTCTCTCATTCTTAAATCATGCTCTTTTGCCTTAGTCTCCCTGTTTTTCTGCTTAATTATTCTCCATAAGTTTGTCCTCTGTATTGCTGATTGTCTTCTCTGCCTCATCCATCCTTGGCCGCCGTGGCATCCATTTGAAATTGCAGCTCAGTTATAGCATTTTTTATTTCGTTCTGACTAGCTTTTAATTCTTTTATCTCCACAGAAAGGGATTCTAGTCTATTGTCGACTCCAGCTAGTATTCTTATTATCATGATTCTACATTCTGGTTCAGACATCTTGCTTGTATCTGTGTTAGTTAAGTCCCTGGCTGTCGTTTTTTCATGCTTTCTTTAGGGGTGAATTCCTTCGTTTCATAATTTTGAAGGAATAAAAGGAATTAATAAGGTAAAAAAGAAAAAAAATTAAAATTAAAAAATTAAAAGTAACACACACACACAAAAGAATCAAATAAATGATGCTATATCCTAGGTGTGTTTTGATCTGGTTGTTGAAAGGAGCTTGATAGATTAGAGAAAAAAGGGAAATAAAAGGAAAACTTTTGAACATTTGAAAAAATGAATACAATGGAATAGAACAAAATGAAATGATGGAAGTAATAGAATTTGAAAAACTTACAATAAAGTAAAAAGTAGATTGGAAAAAATGAAAGAAAAATATTTTTAGGAAAAATTGAAAATAAAAATAATTTTTTTTCTTTCTGTATTCAAGAAAAAGAAATTAAAAAGAGAAAAAGAAAAAAGAATTGGATAGATGGACCAGCGAACAGACTCAAATACGATTGAAATTACATCTTTGTCCCCTAGGAGTCCAACTATGAAGTTGAAGTGCTTTATAGTTCATAAACTAAGCAGGTGGAGAAACTTGTGGTGTTCCTGAAGAGTGAGTTTGGCCCAGTTGGGCGGGGCTTAGTGTATTGGCTCCGTTCTCCATTAGATGGTGCTGCTGAGCTTACTGGCGTGGATTTTTTTTGCGTTTGTTGGAGTGTATGAGCATGCGCAGGAGGGTTGGAAATGGCCTCACCCATCTACCCAGTCTGTAGAATCGGAACTCTGTTTTCCCGATCAGCAGTCAAGCACCTGTCCTTTGTCTCCGGCTTCCGTCCACTCCCCACTTTTATAGGTCCGTGACCAAGCCATCAGGTTGCCAGGCGGCACCTCCCTCCTGAGTTTTATCTCAGATGTGGCTGTGTTTCCCAACCCTTCACTTTTGAGGGACTGCAGCTTTGCCCCACACAGACCTTCTGGGGGAGGGTCTCACCAAGCAGTGGCCAGGTGCCAGCCGCACCTAGGAACATTCGTGGGACTGTGTTGCTGCCAATGCCCATAGACTGCATCTGGGTGCCAACCCCCCCCAGAAAATGTTCACACGGTCGTGTAGCAGCAGCAGCATTTCAGGAATTATGGAAAATCTCAACACACATCTGGCGCCAGGCTTCACCTTTAATGACCTTGTTCCAGCACCAGTGAATGTGGTTGTTCTCCGGAGTCTGTTGGTGCCTTTGTCTGTGGGGGGCCACACAGCCTCTGCCAAGTGTCGTCCCAGTAAGGGAACTGCCTGTACCCTGGGGCCCTTGGATGCCCGGACCTCATTTTGCTCCTGGGGATTTGCCCTTCCCAGCAGAGCACTGCCAGATGTTGAGCTGCAGAGTTTCAGACTCTGCACTCCCCCTGTGTATAGAGTCTTAGTGGAATTTAAACTCTCTCCTTTTTCCCTTTTAAGTTCAGTCCCTGTGACTGTTTCCACTTTTCCACTTTCTCTCCAGCTGCTTTTTGGGGCGGGGGTTGCTTTTCCCGTGCTCTTTCCCCTGCCATCTCCGTCCTCTCTCCACAAGTAAAAACAGCTTCCTGCCCTCTGCGGCTTCCCTCTCCCCCAGTTCACCTCCCCATGCCGTATACCTGCTACATTCTGCAGTTCAGGTTGTGCAGATTGTTGTGTTAATCTCCAATCAGGTTTCTAGGTGTGCAGGATGATTTTCTGTTGATCTGGCTGTATTTCATGGACTCGAGATGTAAAAAAAACTTCCATGTGTTCTGCCATCTTGGTTCCTCCCCTCATTCTAGCAATTTTTTGATGGAGTCCTGCATTTTCTACGTAGAATGACATATCATCTACAAATAATATAAGTTTGACTTCTTCCATGCGAATTTGGATGGCTTTTATTTCTTTTTGTTATCTGATTGCTGAGGCTGACTCCCATTACTGTGTTAAATAGTAATGGTGAGAGGCCCATCCTTGTCTTGTTCCTGACTGTAGGGGAAATGTTTTCACTTTTTCCCCATTGAGGATGATATTAGCTGTGGGTTTTCGTATCTTGCCTTAATGATATTTAGGTATGTTCTATCTGTTCCTACTTTGTTGAGGGTTTTTATCAACAGTGGATGCTGTATTTTGTCAAATGCCTTCCCTGCATCTATTGACAGGATCATATGGTTCTTATCCTTTCTTTTATTAATGGGGTATATCACGTTGATTGATTTGTGAATGTTGAACCAGAGCTGCATCTCAGAAATAAATCCCACTTCATCATGGTAAATAATTCTTTTAATGTACCATTGAATTTGATTTGCTAGTATCTTCTTGAGAATTTTGCATCCAGGTTTATCAGGGATGTTGGCTGGTAATTCTTTTTAGTGGAGTCTTTGTCTGGTTTGGGAATCAGTGTAATGCTGGCTTTGTAGAATGAGTTTAGAATGTTTTTTTGAAACAGAATTTTTTTTTTGAAACAGTTTGATAAGAATAAATATTAACTCTTTTTTAATGGTGGTCGAATTCCCCTGGGAAGCCATCTGGACCAGGACTGTTATTTATTGTGAAATTTTTGATTAGTGATTCAATTTCTTTGCTGGTTATGGGACTGTTCAAATTTTCTATTTCTTCCTGTTTGAGGTTTGGTAGTTTTTGAGTTTCTAGGAATTTGTCCATTTTTTCCAGATTGCCCATTTTTTTGCCATATACGTTTTCAGAGTATTCTTTTATAATTGTTTGTATTTCTGTAATGTTGGTTGTTATTTCTCTTCTTTCCTTAGTGATTTTCTCTATTTGGGTCATTTTTCTTTTTGATATGTTTGGCTAGGGGGTTTATCAATTTTGTCACTTGTTTCAACAACCAGCTTTTAGTTTCGTTCATCTGTTGAACATTTTATTTTATATCATTTATTTCTGCTATAATCTTTATTAATAATTTCCTTTCTTTTTCTGGGTTTAGGCTTTATTTTCTGTTCTTCTTTTCTAGCTCCTTAAGGTGTAAGGTTAGGGTTTGTATTTGAGACCTTTCTTGGTTCATGAGATAGAACTGAATTGCAATATACTTCCCTCTTAGGACTGCATATGCTACATCCCATAGTTTTGGACTGCCGTGTTTTTATTTTTGTTGGCTTCCCTGTAATTTTTTATTTTTTAATTTCCTGGTTAGCCCATTGATTCTTTAGTAGGATGTTTTTTAACCTTTGTATATTTGAGGGCTTTCCAAATTTTTTCTTGTGGTTGACTTCAAGTTTCATAGTGTTGTCACTGAAAATATGTATGGTATGATCTCTATCTTTTTTTAAAAAAAATTTAATGTTTTATTTTTGAGAGAGAGACAGAGCAAGAGCAGGGGAGGGGTGGAGAGACACACACACACAGAATCCGAAGCAGCCTCCAGGTTCTGAGCTATCAGCACAGAGCCTTCGCGGGGCCCAAACTCACAAACCATGAGATTATGACCTTAGCCAAAGTTGGACATTTAACCAACTGAGCCACCCAGGCGCCCCTGTTTTATTTATTTATTTAAAAAAAATGTAATGTTTTTATTTATTTTTGAGAGAGAGAGAGAGCATGAGCGAGGGAGTGGCAGACGGAGGAAGACACAGAATATGAAGCAAGCTCCAGGCTCTTAGCTGTCAGCATAGAGCCAGATGTGGGGCTCAAAATCACAGACTGCGACATCATGACCTGAGCTGGAGTTGGACACTTAACCCACTGAGCCCCCCAGGCATCCCATCTATGTTTTTATACTTCTTGAGGGCTGATTTGTGACCTAGCATGTGATCTATTCTGGAGAATGTTGCATATGCTCTTGAAAATAATGTGTATTGTGCTTCTATAGGATAGGATGTTCTGAATATATCTGTTAAGTCCATATGGTCCAGTGTGTCATTCAAAGCCATTGTTTCCTTGTTGACTCTCTGTTTAGATGACCTTTCTATTGCTCTAAGTGGGATATTAACATCCCCAATTATTATTGTGTTATCACCAGTGTGTTTTTTTATGTTTCCCATTGATTTATATATTTGGGTGGTCCCATGTTGGTGGCATAAATATTTACAATTATTAGATCTTCTTGATGGATAGACTGTATTGTCACAGTCTATGTTTTAAAATCTAGTTTATGTTTAATACATATGGCTATTCCAGCTCTCTTTTGGTAACCATTAGCATGATAGATGGTTCTTCATCCCCTCACTTTCTGTCTGCAGGTGTCTTTAGGTCTACAATGAGTCCCTTGTAGGCAGCATATAGATAGATGGATCTTGCGTTTCTTAACTCTTCTGATACCCTATCTATGTCTTTTGATTGGGGCATTTAGTTCATTTACATTCAGATTATTGAATGATACAAATTAAGTGACGTTTTATTACATGTAGAGTTGCCAATTCTGGTGATGCTCTCTGGTCCTTTCTAGTCTTTGTTGCTTTTGGTCTTTTTTCTTTTTTTTTCCCTCCACTCAAATAGTCCTCCTCAGAATTTCTCGTATAGCTGGTTTTATGGTCACAAACTCCTTTAGTTTTGTTTGTCTGTCAAAGTCTTAATCTTTCCCTCTATTTTGAATGACAGCCTTTTTGAATAGTGTATTCTTGGCTGCATATTTTTTCCATTCAGCACATTGATTATATCTTGCCATTCCTTTCTGCTCTGCCAAGTTTCTGTGGACAGATCTGCTGCCAATCTGATGTGTCTTCCCTTGTTAGGGAAGGTTAAGGACTTTTCCCCTTTCTGCTTTCCAGATTCTTTTCCTTGTCTGTGTATTTTGTGAATTTTACTATGATATGTCTTGGTGGTTCTTAGGTTTTGTTGAATTTGATGGAAGTTATCTGTGCTTCCTGGAGTTTGATGTCTGTGTCCTTCCCCAGATTAGGGTAGTTTTCAGCTATAATTAGCTAACACAAACCTACCGCCCTTTTTTCTCTTTCATCATCTTCAGGAACTCCTGTGATTTGAATATTACTACATTTTAAAAAATTGCTGATGTCCCAAAGTCTGCCTTTGTGACCTCTGATCTTTGTTTTCCTCTTCTTTTCAGCTTCATTATTTTCCATAATCTTATCTTCTATATAGTGAATCGCTCCTCTGCTTCATCCATCCTTTTTTGTATTGCTTTGATTTGGGTTTGCATCTCGGTTATAGTATTGTTAATTTTGGCCTGACTAGATTTTAGTTCTTTTATCTCTGCAGAAAGGGATTCTCTGGTGTCTTCTATGCTTTTTTCAAGCCCAGCTAGTATCCTTATAATCATTGTTTTTAATTTAATGGTTTAAAGTAAATTTAGTTCAGACATCTTACTTATATCTGCATTGATTGAATCCCTGGCCATTATTTCTTAGTGTTCTCATCATTTTAAAGTGCATAATACAGGGGCACCTGGGTGGCTCATTTGGTTGAGTGTCTGCCTCTTGATATTGGCTCAGGTCATGATCTTGCAGTTTGTGAGATTGAGCCCCACTTGGGTCTCTGCACTGAGAGCATGGAGCCCTGCTAGTGCTCTCTCTTTCTCTCTTTCAAAATAAATAAATATATATTAAAAAAATAAAGTGCAGAATACAGTGGTTAGAATATTCACAAGTTCTGCAGCCACTAGCACTATCTGGTTTGAGAACAGTTTCACCACCACGGAAAGCAACCCTGTACCCATTAGCAGTCATTTCCCATTGTTCCTGCCCTCCATTCCCTGGCAAAAGCTAATCTATTTTATATATGGATTTGCCTATTCTGGACATTTTATATGAACGGATTCATATTATATGTTTTCTTAATGTTTATTTATTTTGAGAGGGATTGTGCAGCACTAGCTGGGGATGGGCAGAGAGAGGTAGAGAGAGGATCCCAATTGGCTCCGTGCCATCAGTGCAGAGCCTGACACAGGGCTTGAACTCATGAACCATGAGATCATGATGTGAGCCGATGTCAACATTCAGACACTTAACCGACTGAGCCACCCAGGTGCCCTCAATATGTTTTTTTTAAATGAATGGATTCTTTCAATTAGAATAATGTTTTGAAGGTTCATCCATGCTGTAGTTTGTATTAGTACTTTTATCTTTTTACAAAATTTTAAATGATCATAAAATAGCATGTAACATAAAATTTACTGTTTTATCTATTAAGTGTATGGTTCAGTAGTGATAAGTACATTCACGTTCTGCAATCAATCTTTATAACTTTTTTTATCTTGCACAACACACACTTTGCCCATTAAACAATAACTCCCCTTTCCCTTATTCCCAAACAACTACCGTTCTACCATTTGTATCTATGAATTTGATTTCTATAGGTACCTTATATAAGTGAAATCATACAATATTTGTTATCTTATTGTGGCCAGCTTATTTCACTTAGTACAGTATCCTCAAGCGTCATCCATGTTGCAGCATATATCACAGTATACTTCTTTTTTAAGGCTAAATAATGTTCTGTATGCATACACCACATTTTGTTTATTTCTTCATCCATCATTGAACACTTGGATTACTTGAACCTTTTACAATTGCAAATGATGATTCTGTTATGAACATGAGTGTACAAATATTTCTTCAGTCCCTGCTTTAAATTCTGTTGGTTATATACCAGAAGTGGAATTGCTGGATGGTATGATAGGCTGTGTTTAACTCTGAGGAACTGCCAAATAGTTTTTCATAGTGGCTGTATCATTGTACATTCTTTTTTTTAATTTTTAAAAACTTTTTTAAATGTTTATTTTTGAGAGAGAGAGAGAGCGAGTGCACAAGTGGTGGAGAGGCGGAGAGAGAGGGAGACAGAGAATCCAAAGCAGGCTCCATACAGTCAGAACAAAGCCCGACATGAGACTCAAACCCATGAATCATGAGATCATGACCTGAGCCGAAGTCAGATACTCAACTGACTGAGCCACCCACGTGCCCCTTAAATTTTTTTTAATGTTTGATTATTTTTGAGGGAGAGAGAGAGGGAGGGAGGGAGGGAGGGGGGGAGGGCAGAGAGAAAGGGATAGACAGAATCCGAAGTAGGTTCCCGGCCTTGAGCTGTCTGCACAGAGCATGAGGTGGGGCTCAAATTCAGTAACTATGTGATCATGATCTGAGCCGAAGTCAGACGCTTACCCAGGCACTCATAACATTCTTACCAACAGTACATAAAGACTCTGCTTTCTCTACATCCTCACCAGCACTTGTTCGTTTCTGGATTTGTGGGAGTGGGAGAGGCTACTAGCCATCCACATGACTGTTAGGTGCTTTTTTTTTTAAATTAATTAATTTATTTCAGTGGAGACCGAGAGAGAGAGAGCAGGGGAGGGGCAGAGAGAAAGGGTGAGAGAGAATCCCAAGCAGGCTTCCCACTGTCAGTGTGGAGCCCACCATGGGGCTCGAACTCACAAACCATGAGATCATGACCTGAGCTGAAACCAAGGGTTGGAGGCTTAACCAACTAAGCCACATGGTTGTCCTGTTAGATGCTTTCTTATTGCAGTTTCTATATGTGTTTTCCGTAATGGCAAGTTATGTTGAGCCTCTTTTCGTGTGCTTTTGTGTGCTCTGAGCTAAAGGAGACAGATCCTTTCTGTTAGGCAGCCCCCAGAAAAGTCAGAACACTGCAAGCAATTTTAATTCTTTTTTTTAATGTTTATTTTTAAGAGAGAGAGAGAGAGAGAGAGCAGGGGAGGGGAAGAGAGAGAGGGAGACACAGAATGTGAAGCAGGTTCCAGGCTCTGAGCTGTCAGCACAGAGTCCCACGCGATTCTCAAACTTACGAACCACGAGGTCATAACCTGAGCTGAAGTCAGATGCTTAACTGGCTGAGCCACCCAGGTGCCCTGCAAGTTTCATTCTTTGCCATCATTCCTGGGGAAGGAGCTGAGAATTGGGTAGGTTCCTGCTGATCCTGTTGAACTGAGTTGGAAATGGGGTGCAGCAAGTGTGAGCAAAAAAATGACAAAATATCCTGTCAATTTAAATGTGATTCTTGGTTAGGTGTTCACTAGGTTGCTGCAGTTCCTTAACTGGTTTATGGAGTTTTCCAAAAGTTACTTTTTACCACATGCTTTTTATTCTGTGTTTCTGTGGGAGAACAAGAGTCCTGAGCTTCCCAGTCTGATCTGGCTACTTTATTACCTTTTTTTTAAGTTTATTTATTTATTTTTGACAGAGAGGGAGAGAGAGCGCGAGCGAGTGCACACACACAAGCAAAGGAGGGGCAGAGAGAGAGAGAGAGAGAGAGAGAGAGAGAGAGAGAGAGAGAGAATCTGAAGCAAGCTCCAGGCTCTGAGCTGTCAGTGTATTGCTGGATGCAGGACTTGAACCCACAAACCGCAAGATGATGACCTGAGCTGAAGTCATGATCCACCCAGAATCTGAGCCACCCAGGCACACCTACTTTATTACTTTTAATGGGTGAATAATATTTCATTGAGCATATAAATCTATACTTTGCTTGTTTATTTACCATCTCTTGATAGATATTTGGGTTGTTTCCATTTTTTGGATATTGTGACTAATGCTGCTATGAACATTTGTACACAATTTTTGCACAGTCATATATTTTCATATTTATAGGAATATACCTATGAGTGGAATTGCTGGGTTATATTGTAATACTATACTTACCTTTCTAAGGAACTGTCAACTTTTTTTCCACAGTGGCTCATCATTTTACATTTCCACCAGCAGTGTGCCAGAGTTCCAATTTCTGCACATTTTCATGAACATTTATTATT
This sequence comes from Leopardus geoffroyi, assembly GCF_018350155.1. Taxonomy (NCBI): domain Eukaryota; kingdom Metazoa; phylum Chordata; class Mammalia; order Carnivora; family Felidae; genus Leopardus; species Leopardus geoffroyi. The sequence continues at coordinate 63,249,089 of NC_059343.1, read as the reverse complement.
TTTGGTTTTTGGATTTTAGCCAACCTAGTGTGTGTGTGGTGGCATCTCATTGTGATTTTGATTTACTTTTCCAAATGACTAATAATTTTAATTTTAATTCTTAGTTTTAAGCATTTTCACACGTGCTTACTGCCCATTTGTATGTATTCTTTGGAGAAAGACCTGTCTAAATGCCTTTTCCAATTTTTAATTGTGTGGACTTTTTTATTGTTGATTTGTAACAGTGCTTTCTTTATATATTCTGGGTGCAAGACCCATGTCAGATATGTGATTTACAAATATTTTCTCCCATTCTGTGGTTATCTTTTCACTTTCGTGACAGTATCTATTCATGCGCAAATGTTTTTAATATTGATGAAGTGCAAGTTATCTGTTTTTAATTTGGTTGTGGTTTTGGTGTCATATTTAAGAATCCATCGCCTAATCCAATGTTATAAAGATTTGTGGCTATTTTCTTTGACAGGTTTTATAGTTTTGGCTCTTATATGTAGGACTTTTATCCTTTCCTTCCCTATAACCTTTATGAAACTTTACCTAAGCTTCTAGGTTTGTATGTTTAGATAGTTATCAGTATTCTCTAGTATAGATATTGTAGTCATAAAAATATGTGCATACTCTCATATATAGAGATACAGAAATGTTTTTATTATAATGTTTTTATAATGTATATATACACACATATATATGTATGTGTGTGTATTCACACACATGTTTGATTATTTCCCTTAGAGCAAATTACTAAAAGTGACATTGTGGGTCCACCTTGTATAATTTTATTTTTTTTTTAATTTTTTTTTAACGTTTATTTATTATTGAGACAGAGAGAGACAGAGAATGAACGGGGGAGGGTCAGAGAGAGGGACACACAGAATCTGAAACAGGCACCAGGCTCTGAGCTGTCAGCACAGAGCCCGACGCGGTGCTCGAACTCATGGACCGCGAGATCATGACCTGAGCCGAAGTCAGACGCTTAACCGACCGAGCCACCCAGGCACCCCATGAACTTGTATAATTTTAAAAATTTTGTCATATGTGTTGTCATGTTTTTGCTTTCCCCTCCATGTTTTTCTTAAATTCCAGTTAGTTAGCATACAGTGTAATATTAGTTTCAGATGTAGAATTTAGTGATTCATCACTTATACAACACCCAGTCACAAGTGCCCTCCTTGATACCCATCACCCATTTAACCCATCCCTCCACCCACTTCCTCTCCTGTAACCCTCAGTTTGTTCTCTGTAGTAAAAAGTCTGTTTTCTGGTTTGCCTATTTTTTTCCCACTTTGTTCATCTGCTTTGTTTATTAAATTCCACATATGAGTGAAATAATATGGTATTTTTCTTGCTCTGACTTAATGTTGCTTGCATGGTACTCTATAGCTCTATCCATGTCATTGCAAAGGCAAGATTTTATTCTTTCTCATGGCTGAGTAATATTCCATTGGGTGCATGTGTACACACACACACACAGTCCCCCCACACACTCTTCTTTGTCCATTCATCAGTGGAGACACTTAGGCTTTTTCCATAATTTGGCTATAATTGATAATGCTGCTATAAATATAAACATCAGGGTGGATGTATCCATTCAAATCAGTATTTTTGTATCCTTTGGACAAATACTTATTAGTTCAATTGCTGGATCTTAGAGTAGTTCAATTTTTAGCTTTTAAAAAGTTTATTTATTTTTAGATGAAGAGAGTGCAGGAGTGGGAGTGGGGCAGAGAGGGAGAGAGAGAGGATCCAAGCAGAAAGAGGATCTGATCCAGAGCTCGGCCAGTGAACCATGAGATCATGACCTGAGTTGAAATCATGAGTCTGACACTCATCTTACTGAGCCACTGAGGGGTCCCCTATTTTTAACTATATGAGGAACATACATATGGTTTTGGAGAGTGCTATACCAGTTTGCTTCACACTAGCAGTGTAAGAGGATCCCCTTTGTCCACATTCTTGCCAATAACTGTTTCTTAGGTTGTTAATGTTAGCCATTCTGAGTGGTGTCAGGTTATATCTTGTTGTAGTCTTGATTTGCATTTTCACGATGATGTTGAGCATCTTTTCATGTGCCTGTTGGCCAGCTGTATGTTTTCTTTGGAAAAATGTCTATTCATTTCTTCTGCCTGTTAATTAAGTTTTTGGTGTTGAGTTTTATAAGTTCTTTATACATTGTTGGATAGTAACCCTTTATCAGATGTGTCATTTGCATATATCTTCTCCCATTCCAATGGTTCTCTTAGCTCTGTTGCTGGTTTCCTTCACTGTTCAGAATCTTTTTATCTTGATGAGATCCCAATAGTTTATTTTTGTTTTTGTTTCCCTTGCCTCAGGAGATATATCTAGTAAGAAGTTGCTAAGGCCAGTGTAAAAGATGTTACTGCTTGTGTTTTCCTCTAGGATTTTGATGGTTTTCTGTCTCACATTTAGGCCTTTAATTGATTTTGAATTTGTTTTTGCATATGGTGTAACAAGGTGGTCCAGTTTCTTTCTTCTGCATGTTGCTTCCCAGTGTTCCCAGCACCATTTGTTGAAGAGGCTGTCTTTTTCCCATTGGATAATATTTCCTGCTTTGTTGAAGATGAGTTTACCATTTAGTTGTGGGTTCATTTCAGCTTTTTAATCTGTTCTATTGATCTGTGTGTCTGCTTTTGTGTCAGTATCATACTGTCTTAATTACTTCAGCTTTGTACTCTAACTTGAAGTCTGGAATTGTGATGCCTCCAGCTTTGCTTTTCTTTAAAAAAGTTTATTTAATGTTTATTTATTTTTGAGAGAGAGAGCAAGTGTGCAAGCAGGGGAGGGGCAGAGAGAGAGACAGAATCTGAAGCAGGCTCCAGGCTCTGAGCTGCCAGCACAAAGCCTGATGTGGGGCTCCAACCCATGAACGGTGATACCATCACCTGAGCCAAAGTCAGACACTTAACCACCTGAGCCACCCAGGCACCCCTGCTTTTCTTTTCTTTTTTTTTTTAATTTTCTTTTTAAAAATTTACATCCATGTTAATTAGTAACGCAACAATGATTTCTGGAGTAGATTCCTTAATGCCCCTTACCCATTTAGCCCATTCCCCCCTCCCACAACCCCTCCAGTAACCCTCAGTTTGTTCTCCATATTTATGAGTCTCTTCTGTTTTGTCCCCCTCCCTGTTTTTGTATTATTTTTGTTTCCCTTCCCTTAATGTTCATCTGTTTTGTCTCATAAAGTCCTCATATGAATGGCTGTGTGTCTGTCTCTAATTTCACTTAGCATAATACCCTCCAGTTCCATCCACGTAGTTGCAAATGGCAAGATTTCATTCTTTTTGATTGCTGAGTAATACTCCATTGTATATATATACCACTTCTTCTTTATCCATTCATCCGTCAATGGACATGTGAGCTCTTTCCATACTTTGGATTGTTGATAGTGCTGCTATAAACATGGGGTGTGTGTGTCCCATGAAACAGCACACCTGTATCCCGTGGATAAATGTCTAGTACTGCAGTGGCAGGGTCATAGGGTAGTTCTATTTTTAGTTTTTTGAGGACCCTCCATACTGTTTTCCAGAGTGGCTGCACCAACTTGCATTCCCACCGACAATGCAAAAGAGATCCTCTTTCTCCGCATCCTTGCCATCATCTGTTGTTGCCTGAGTTGTTAATGTTAGCCGTTCTGACAGGTGTAAGTTGGTATCTCATTATGGTTTTGATTTGTATTTCCGTGATGATGAGTGATGTGGAGCATTTTCTCATGTGTCGGTTGGCCATCTGGATGTCTTCCTGGGGAGAAGTGTCTATTCATGTCTTTTGCCCATTTCTTCACTGGATTATTTGTTTTTTGAGTGTTGAGCTTGATGAGTTATTTGTAGATTTTGGATACTAGCCCTTTATCTGATATGTCATTTGCAAATATCTTCTCCCATTCTGTTGGTTGCCTTTTAGTTTTGCTGATTGTTTCCTTGGCTGTGCAGAAGCTTTTTATTTTGATGAGGTCCCAGTAGTTCATTTTGGCTTTTGTTTCCCTTGCCTCCGGAGACGTGTTGAGTAAGAAGTTGCTGTGGCCAAGATCAAAGAGTTTTTGTCTGCTTTCTCCTCGAGGATTTTGATGGCTTCCTATCTTACATGGAGGTCTTTCATCCATTTTGCGTTTATTTTTGTGTATGGTGTAAGAAAGTGGTCCAGGTTCATTCTTCTGCATGTCGCTGTCCAGTTTTCCCAGCACCACTTGCTGAAGAGACTGTCTTTATTCCATTGGCTATTCTTTCCTGCTTTGTCAAAGATGAGTTGGCTATACGTTTGTGGGTCCATTTTTGGGTTCTCTTCTGTTCCATTGATCTGAGTGTCTGTTCTTGTGCCAGTACCATACTGTCTTGATGATTACAGCTTTGTAGTATAGCTTGAAGTCTGGGATTGTGATGCCCACTGTTTTGGTTTTAATTTTCAAGATTGTTTTGGCTATTTGGGGACTTTACTGGTTCCATACAAATTTTAGGATTATTTGTTTTAGCTCTGTGAAGAATGCTGGTGTTATTTTGGTAGGGATTGCATTGACTGTGTAGATTGCTTTGGGTAGTATCAACATTTTAACAATATTTGTCCTTCCTATGCAGGAGCATGGAATCTTTAACCATTTTTTTGTGTCTTCTTCAATTTCTTTCATAAGCTTTCTGTACTTTCCAGTGTATAGATTTTTCACCTCTTCGGTTAGATTTATTCCTACGTATTTTATGGTTTTTTGTGCAACTGTAAATGGGATCTATTCCTTGATTTCTCTTTCTGTTGCTTCATTGTTGGTGTATAGGAATACAACCGATTTCTGTGCATTGATTTTATATCCTGCAACTTTGCTGAATTCATGAATCAATTCTAGCAGTTTTTTGGTGGAATCGTTAGGGTTTTCCATATAGAGTATCATGTCATCTGCAAAGAGTGAAAGTTTGATCTCCTCTTGGCCGATTTGGATGCCTTTTATTTCTTTGTGTTGTCTGATTGCAGAGCTAAGACTTCCAATATTATGTTGAATAACAGTGGTGAAAGTGGACATTCCTGTTTTGTTCCTGACCTTAGGGGGAAAGCTCTCAGTTTTTCCCCATTGAGGATGATATTAACGTTGGGTCCTTCATACATGGCTTTTATGATCTCGAGGTATGCTCCTTCTATCCCTACTTTCTTGAGGGTTTTTATCAAGAAAGGATGCTGTATTTTGTCAAATGCTTTCTCTGCATCTATTGAGAGGATCATATGGTTCTTGTCCTTTCTTTTATTGATGTGATGAATTAGGTTAATTGTTTTGGGGATATTAAATCAGCCCTGTGTCCCAGGTATAAACCCCACTTGGTTGTGGTGAATAATTTTTTTAATGTATTGTTGGAGCCGCTTGGCTAATATCTTGTTGAGGATTTTTACATCCATGTTCATCAGGGAGATTGGTCTGTAGTTCTCCTTTTTAGTGGCGTCTCTGTCTGGTTTTAGATCAAAGTAATGCTGGCTTCATAGAGTTTGGAAGTTTTCCTTCCATTTCTATTTTTTGGAACAGCTTCAAGAGAATAGGTGTTAACTGTTCCTTAAATGTTTGGTAGAATTCGCCTGGAAAGCCATCTGGCCCTGGACTCTTGTGTTTTGGAAGGTTTTTGATTACTAATTTGATTTCCTTACTGGTTATGGGTCTGTTCAAATTTTCTGTTTCTTCCTGTTTCAGTGTTGGTAGTGTATATGTTTCTAGGAATTTGTCCATTTCTTCCAGATTTCCCATTTTATTGGCATATAATTGCTGATAGTATTCTCTTATTGTTTTTTTTTTTTTTTAATTTTTTTTTTCAACGTTTATTTATTTTTGGGACAGAGAGAGACAGAGCATGAACGGGGGAGGGGCAGAGAGAGGGAGACACAGAATCGGAAACAGGCTCCAGGCTCTGAGCCATCAGCCCAGAGCCCGACGCGGGGCTCGAACTCACGGACCGCGAGATCGTGACCTGGCTGAAGTCGGACGCTTAACCGACTGCGCCACCCAGGCGCCCCTCTCTTATTGTTTTTATTTCAGCTGTGTTGGTTGTGATCTCTCCTCTTTCATTCTTGATTTTATTCATTTGCTTCATTTTCTGTTAGTTTTTGATCAAACTGGCTAGTGGTTTATCAATTTTGTTAATTCTTTCAAAGAACCAGTTTCTGCTTTCATTTCATCTGTTCTGTTTTTTTTTTTGTTTCGATAGCATTAATTTCTGCTCTAATCTTTATTATTTCCTGTCTTCTGCTGGTTTTGGGTTTTATTTGCTGTTCTTTTTCCAGCTCCTTAAGGCGTAAGGTTAAGTTGTGTATCTGAGATTTTCTGCCTTCTTTAGTAAGGCCTGGATTGCTATATACTTTGCTCTTATGACAACCTTTGCTATGTCCCCGAAGTTTTGGGCTGTGGTGTTATCATTTTTATTGACTTCCATATACTTCTTAATTTCCTCTTTAACTGTTTTGTTAGCCCATTCATTCTTTAGTAGGATGTTCTTCATTCTCCAAGTACTTGTTACCTTTCCAAATTTTTTCTTGTGGTTGATTTCATGTTTTATAGTGTTGTGTTCTGAAAATATGCACAATATGGTCTTGATCTTTTTGTACTTGCTTAGGTCTTATTTGTGTCCCAGTATATAGTCTATTCTGGAGAATGTTTCATGTGCACTGGAGAAGAATGTATATTCTGTTGCTTTAGGATGAAATGTTCTGAATATATCTATGTCCATCTGGTCCATTGTGTCATTCAAAGCCATTGTTTCCTTGTTGGTTTTTTGATTAGATGATCTGTCCATTGCTGTGAGTGGGGTGTTGAAGTCTCCTACTATTATGGTATTACTATCGATGAGTTTCTTGATGTTTGCGATTAATTGATTTATATATTTGGGTCCTGCCACATTTGGCACATAAATGTTTACAATTATTAGGTCTTCTTGGTGGAAAGACCCCTTGATTATGATATAATGCCCTTCTGCATCTCATGATTCAGTCTTTATTTTAAAGTGTAGATTGTGTGATATAAGTATGGCTACTCTGGCTTTCTTTTGTTTGCCATTAGCATGATAGATGGTTCTCCATCCCCTTATCTTCAATCTGAAGGTGTCTTTAGGTCTAACGTGGGGCTCTGGTAAACAGCATATAGATGGATCTTGTTTCCTTACCCATTCTGTTACCCTATGTCTTTTGATTGGAGCATTGAGTCCATTGACGTTGAGAGTGAGTACTGAAAGATATGAATTTATTGGCATTATGATGCTTGTAGAGTTGGACTTTCTGGTGGTGTTCTCTGGTCCTTTCTAATCTTGGTTGCTTATGGTATTTATTTATTTATACATGCATTTTTTCATCTTTTCTCCCCTCAGAGAGTCCCCCTTAAAATTTCTTGCAGGGCTGGTTTAGTGGTCACAAACTCCTTTCATTTTTGTTTGTCTGGGAAACTTTTTCTCTCTCCTTCTATTTTGAATGACAGCTTTCCTGGATAAAGAATTCTTGGCTGCATATTTTTCTGATTCAGCACACTGAGTTTATCCTGCCACTCCTTTCTGGCCTGCCAAGTTTCTCTGGGTAGGTGTGCTGCAAACCTTATCTGTCTTCCCTTGTAGGTTAGGGACCTTTTTTCCCTTGCTGCTTTCATGATTCTCTCCTTGTCTGAGTATTTTGTGAATTTGACTATGATATGCCTTGTTGATGGTTGGTTTTTGTTGAATGTAATGGGGTTCCTCTGTGCTTCCTGGATTCTGATGTATGTGTCTTTCCCCAGGTTAGGTAAGTTTTCCGCTATGATTTGCTCACATAACCCTTCTATACCTATTTCTCTTCCTTTTCTGGGACCCCTATGATTCTGATGTTGTTCCTTTTTAATGAGTCACTGATTTATCTAATTCTTAATTTGTGCTCTTTTGCCTTAATCTCCCTCTTCTTTTCTGCTTCATTATTCTCTATAAGTTTGTCCTCTATATTGCTGATTCTCTGTTCTGCCTAATCTGTCCTTGCCGCCACTGCGTCCATCCGTGATAGGAGCTCAGTTATAGCATTTTTAATTTCATTATGGCTATTTTTTACTTCTTGTATCTCTGCAGAAAGGGATTCTAATCTATTTTTGACTGCAGCTAGTATTCTTATTATCATGATTCTAAATTCTGGTTCAGACATCTTGCTTGTATCTGTGTTGGTTAAGTCCCTGGTTGTTGTTTCTTTGTTTTCTTTATTTTGGGGTGAATTCCTTTGTTTTGTCATTTTGAAGGGAGAAGAGGAATTGATGAAGTAGAAAAATTGAAATTAAAAAAAAATAAAAAATTAAAATTAAAATATTAAACACACACACACACACACAATTGACTACATGATGCTAGATCCTAGGTGTGTTTTGGTCTGGGTATCAAAAGTGGTTTGACAGATTAGAGATAAAAAGGGGGGGGGGAGAAGAAAAAAGGTAATTGATAGTTTGAAAAAATGAATACACTCAGGTAGAGTAAAATGAGGTGATGGGAGTAAAATATAATTGGAAAAAATAATACACAAAAGTAAAGAATATAGTAGAAAAAAATTAAAGAAAAATATTTTTAATAACAATTAACAATAAAAATGAATTTTTTCTTTTTCTGTATTCAAGAAAAAGAAAAGAAATGAAAAATAAAAAAGAGAGAAAAAGAAAAAAAGGACATCGTTTGAAAATTTGAAAAAGTGAATACACTGTAGTGGACTAAAAAAAGTGATGGAACTAAAATAGAATTTGAAAAAATTTACTTAAAGGCAAAAACTAGTAAAAAAATTAAATGAAAATATTTTTAATAGAAATTGAAAGTAAAAGTGAAGTTTTTCTGCATTCAAGAAAAAGAAATTAAAAAGCGAAAAAAAAAAAAGGAAATTGAAAATTTGAAATGGTGAATATACTCAAGTAGACTAAAATAAATGATGGAAGTAAAATAGAATTTAAGAAAGTTCACACAGAAGTAAAAAATATAGTAATAAAAATTAAAGAAAAATATTTTTAATAAAAACAAAATAAAAATGAATTTTTTCTCTTTTTCCTTTATTCTGTGGTTTAGTTTATGCAGATTGTTGTGTTAATCCTCCAATCATTTTTCTAGGTGTGTTGGTCTGGCTATATTTCATGGACGTGAGACACACAGAAAACTTCCATGCTTTTCTGACATCTTGGCTCCTCCCCTGCCCCTGCTTTTCTTTTTAAAGATTGCTTTGACTCTTTGAGGTCTTTTGTGGTTCCATACAAATTTTAGGATTGTTTAGTCTAGTTCTATGAAAAATACTGTTGGTATTTTTATAAGGATTGCATAAATATGTAGATAGCTTTGTGTGTAGTGTAGACATTTTAACAATATTTGTTCTTTCAACCCACGAGCATGGAATGTTTTTCCATTTTTTTTGTGTCTTCTTCAATTTCTTTCGTAAGTGTTTTATCATTTTCAGAGTACAGATACTTCACTTCTGTGGTTAGGTTTATTCCTAGGTATCTTATGGTTTTTGGTTCAGTTAGAAGTGGGATTGACTCCTTTATTTCTTTTTCTGCTTCTTCATTATTGGGGTATAGAAATGAAAGAGAGTTTTGCATATTGATTTTGAATTCGCAACTTTACTGAATTTGTTATCATTTGTAACAATTTTTTGGTGGAGTCTTTTATGTTTTCTATATAGCATATCATGGCATCTGTAAGCAGTTAATGTTTGACTTCTTACTTGCTGATAATTGGAAGCTTTTTATTTTTGTTTGTTAGCTTATTGCTAAGGCTAAGACTTCTACTAGTATGTTAAATAACAGTGTGGAGAGACTGGACATCCCTTTCTTGTTCTTGACTGTACAGGAAAAGTTATCAGTTTTTTGCTATTGATTTTATTAACTTTTATTAACTTTGGGTTTTTCATACATGGCCTTTATGATGTTGATGTATGTTCCATATATATCTACTTTGTTGAGGTTTTTAAGATTCAGTGCTGTGCTTCATCAAGTACTTACTGAGCATCTATTGAGGGGATTATATGATTCTTAACCTTTCCTTTATAAATGTGGCGAATGATGTAGATTGATTTATGAATATTGAACCACCCTTGCAGCACAGGAATAAATCCCATTTGATTGTGTTGAATGATTTTTTTTAATGTGCTGTTGGATTTTTTTTACTACTTTTGTGTTGAGAACTTTTGCAGCCGTCTTTATCAGGGACATTTGCCTGCAGTTGTCTTTTTTAGTGGAGTCTTTTATCTAGTTTTGGAATCAGGGTAATGTTGGCCTTATAGAATGAATTTGGAAGTTTTCCTTCCATTTCTATTTTGTATTAGTTTGAGAAGAATAGGTATTAAATATTCTAATAAATGTTTATTTATTTTTGAGATTGAGAGAAAGCAGGGGAGGGGCAGAGAAAGGGAGACAGAGGATCCAAAGCGGGCTCTGTGCTGACAGCAGAATCCTGATGCAGGGCTTGAACTCATAAACTGTGAGATCTTGACCTAAGCGAAAGTCTGACACTTAACTGATTGAGCCACCCAGGTGCCCCTTAACTCTTCTTTTAACGTTTGGTAAAATTCCCCTAGGAAGCCATCTGGCTCTGGAGTTTAGTTTGTTGGGAGTTTTTTTTTTTTTTTTTTTTTAATTTTTTTAATGTTTGTTTATTTGTGAGAGAAAGAGAGAGAGACAGACTGTGAGTGGGGGAGGAGCTGAGACAGAAGGAGACACAGAATCGAAGCAGCTCCAGGCTCTGAGCTGTCAGCACAGATCCAGACGTGGGACTGGAACTCACAAACCGTGAGATTATGACCTGATCTGAAGTTGGACGCTCAACCAACTGAGCCCCCCAAGTGCCCATTTTGGGAGGTTTTTGACTACCAATTTCAATTTCATTGCTGGTTATCAGTCTGTCGAAATTTTCTTTTTCTTCCAGTTTCAATTTTGTAGTTTATATGTTTTCTCGGAATTTATCCGTTTCTTCCATATTTACCAATTTGTTTGCATAAAGTTTTTCATAATATTCTCTTATAGTTTGTATTTCTGTGGTATTTGTGGTTATCCCTCCTGTCTCATTTGTGATTTTATTTATTTGGGTCTTTCTCTTTTTTTGATATGTCTGGCTAGGAGTTTATCAGTTTTATTAATTTTTTTCAAAGTACCTGCTCCTGGTTTCATTGATTTGTTTGTTCTTCTACTATTGATTTTGATTCTGTGTCATTTATTTTTCGTGTAATTTTTATTATTTCTCTTCTTCTGCTGCCTTTTGGCTATGTTTCTTGTTCTTTTTCTAGCTCCTTTACGTGTAAGGTTAGGTTTTGTCTTTGAGAATTCCTTGCTTCTTGCAGTAGGCTTGTCTTGGTATACACTTCCCCTCTTACGACTGGTTTTACTGTATCCCAAAGGTTTTGGATTGTACTGCTTTCATTTTCATTTGTTTCCATGTATTTTTTAATTTTCTTTAATTTTCTAGTTGACTTAGTCATTCTTTAGAAGGATGTTCTTTAACCTCTTTGTATTTGTAGTCTTTCCAAATGTTTTCTTGTGGTTTACTTCAAGTTTTATCGTGTTGTGGTTAGAAAAGTTGCATGGTATGATCTCAATCTTTTTGTACTTCTTGGGGCCTTATTTGTGACCTAGTGTGTGATCTTTTCTGGAGTATGTCCCATGTGCTCTCAAAAAGGAGGTGTATTGTGTTGATTTAGCATAAAATGTTCTGCATGCATTTGTTAAATCCATCTGGTCCAGTGTGTCATTCAAAGCCATTGTTTCCTTGTTCATTTTCTGCTTAGGTGTTCTGTCCATCATTGTTAAGTGGAGTGTTTAAGTCCCCTACTATTATTGTATTATTATCAATAAGTTCCTTTATGTCTGTTATTGTTTTATATATTTGGGTGCTTTCATGTTGAGGGCATAAATATTTACAATTGTTAGATCTTTTTGGAGAGACCCCTTTATTATGATATAATAACCGTCTTCATCTCTTGTTAAAGTCTTTTGTTTAAAATCTAGTTTGTCTGATATACATATACTGACTCTGGCTTGCTTTTGACGTCCATTTACAAGATAAATATTTACCTATCCCGTAACTTTCAGTGTGCAGGTGTCCATAGGTCTATCATGAGTTTCTTGTAGGCAGGTTATAGATCGGTCTTGTGTTTTTATCCATTTTGGTACCTTATGTCTTTTGATTGGAGTATTTAGTCCTTTTATATTCAGCGTGATTATTGATAGATATGAATTTAGTGCCGTTTTATTACTTGTTTTGTCATTGTTTTTGGATATTTTCTCTGTCCCTTTCTTGTCTTTGTCTCTTTTGGTCTTCCTTTCCCACTTGAAGAGTCCCTTTTAATATTTCTTGCAGGGTTGCTTTAGTTGTCATGAACTCATTTAGTTTTTATTTGTCTGGGACGTTCTTTATCTCTCATTTGATTCTGAATGATAGCCTTGCTGGATGGAGTAGTCTTGTCTGCAGATTTTTCCCATTCAGGTTTGAATATATCATGCTACTCCTTTCTGACTTGCCACGTTTCTATGAAGGGATTTGCTACTACCTCATGCATCTTCCCTTGTAAGTTAGGGACTTCTTTTGTCTTGCTGCTTTTATGATTTTTTTCTTTATTACTATATTTTGCGAGTTTAATTATGATATGTCTTGGTGTTCTGCTTTTGTTGATTTTGATGGGAGTTCTCTGTACCTCTTGGATTTGTATGTCTGTTTCCTTCCCCAGATTATGAAAGTTTTCAGCTATTATTTTCTCAAATATACCTTTTACTCTCTTTAATCTCTCTTTTTGTGGGGCTCTCATGATACAAATATTATTACATTTGATGGTGTCACTGAGTTCCCTATGCCTGATGCCATGATGTATCATTCTTCTTTCTCTTTTTTGTTCAGATTCATTATTTTCTGTAATTTTATCTTCTTCTTCCTCTTTTTTTTTTTTTTTTTTTGTTTTTAGAGAGAGCATGTGAATGGGGGATAGGGGCAGAGGTAGAGAGAATCTTAAGCAGGCTCCACATCCAGTGAAGAGCCTGACATGGGGCTCAATCCCATGACTCTGGGATCATGAATGGAGCTGAAATTAAGAGTCAGACACTAAACCGAGTCATCCAGGCGACCCCCATAATTCTATCTTCTGTATCATTTGTTCATTTGTCTACTTCTTCCATGCTTGTGGTCATTACATCCAGTCTGTTTCAAATCTCAGTTATTTCTGTTTTAATTTTTGAATGATTGTTTTTAGCTCTTTTATTTCTATGGTAAATGTGTTTGTGATGTCTTCCATGTTTTTCTGAAGTCTAGGCAGTAACCTATGATTGTTGCTTTAAATTCTGCATTAGGCATATTATATCTGTTTTGATTAGATCTCTGGCTTTGACCTTTTCTTGTTCTTTCTTTTGGGATAAATTACTCTATGTAGACATTTTCTTTATGTCTTTATCTTTTTCTGTGTGTTGGAAAAGCCTGTTAGGTTTCCTGTTCCTGAGTAATGGCTTCATGAAAAAGAGGTCATATAATGTTTAGGACTCGGAACTTCAGGAAGTGTCTCTGCTTTATTCCTCAGTTTAGTCATCTGCAGAGGTTCTCCTTCCCTGCAGTGGGTAGTGTTGGGACCTTGGCCAGAATGTGGTACGTTTTAAGTAGGTGTGCTGTTGTCTGCTATCTAAGAGAGACCTGATAGTATTTCCACTAGAACTAAAGCTTTGCAGAGCTCTGTGGTCAGTAGATGTGGTGCATGAATGGGTGTTTACTGGTCTTTTGGTCTCAGACACTTGTCTGAGAAAAGCAGTACCAGCAGAGCACAAGGGGATAGGACTTGGTGTAAGCAGGTTAAGCAGCTAATGTTGGCGCCATGTTGTTTCCTGAAGTTGGTTTATACTGAGGGTGGGGAGGGAAATGTCACCAGCCAGTTGGAGTCCATGCTGGCTCGTCTGAGGGAAGCCCTTCTAGAAGAGCGAATAATTTCCACTCGTGCATAGTAGGTGTTTTTCAGATCTCTGTTTTCACACTGTCTTTCCCCGGGTTGCTTGCCTGCCTGGAGCAGTGCAGTGCCCTTTCACCTCTATCACAGCCAATCCTGCTACTTTAAACTCAAAACTTCCTTGAGGGAATGGTGCCCACTTGGTCTTTTTGCCTTATAAAGCAATGCCACCTCTCACAAATGCATTCTAAGAAGAGGGAACAGTGTCTCCCCATGCACAGATTGCACTGTTTGTGGAACAAACAGCAACAGGGTTGCTTGCCTGCCTTCTGTCCAGTAGTAGGACAGTGCACTCCGGTCTCTATTCTAGCCAAGCCCACCAACCTCTAATACTCCAGTCTTTGATTCCACTGGTTGCAAAAACTCATGAAAATCAGCTCCTCTCATTTTCCACCAGTGGCTTTGGGGGATGTGTTGTTCTTGTGTGTATCTCTGTGCAATCCAGTGTTTCTGCAGCACACACGGTCGGTCTCTCCCCCAAACCACACCTCAGAACTGCCTACTTTCTTCAGTGTGGCTTCTTCTCTCTTTCTAGTTGTGGCGTTTGTTTTATCAGTTCTCAGGTCAATTTCTTAGGTATTCAGAATGATTTGATAGTTATTTACCTGTCTTTGAGGGACAGGGTAAGCCTAGGGTCCCTGTACTATGCTGCCATCTTAGCTCTCTCCTGTCATACATATTTTCAAAGTGTCTTATACAGGTCAGTTTTTTTCTCCCTATGACCCCCCCCCCCCCAGCAGAATATGTCTATAGCCATTTTCTTACTTTTTCAACAATAAATTAGTGAGCAGTCTGTTAGCTAGAACATTATCTATCTATATGTCTGTCTGTTTTAAGGGGATTTTGATCCATTTTGAGTTAATTTTTATATATGATGTAAGATAGAGGTCCAACTTTATTCCTTTGCATGTAGATAACTACTAGTCTTAGTACCATTTATCTAAAAGATGTTGTTTTACCTGTTGCATTGTCTTGACACCTTGTGGAAAATCAGTTCATCACAAATGTGATGTTTTATCTGGAGTCACATTTTTCTCTCATTGATATGTGTTTCTGTTATTTATGCCAGGAATGTACTGTCTTAAAATATGTAACTTTATACACCAATTTCTAAGCCCAAAGTACTTTTTTTTGCCAAAGTTGTTACTATTTTCTTTTTTTGTTTGTAAGCTCATTTTAAGAAACCAGCATCTAGCTTTTATAATCTGCCTTTTTTTCTAAGAGATGATGAATATTTTTTGTTTGTATGTTGGCTATTTATATTTCTAAAGGCATCATCCATCTTATGACTCATGCCAAACCTCTCCTCTGAATAACTTAAAATGTTAATTATTGGATTTGAAATAAGGGTTATCCTTTTTGAACCTAATGAAGAGTTTTTGCTTTTTGTTTTTGTTGTCTTTTTTAGGAATGTACACAAAGGAAAATCAGTTCTAAAATAGTATCTAATTAGGGGTACCTGGGTGGCTCAATCAGTTAAATGTCCGACTCTTGATTTTGGCTCAGGTCATGATCTCGTGGTTGTGAGATTGAGCCCTGGGTTGGGGTCTGTACTGGGCACGTAGTCTGCTTAAGATGATCTGCCTTTCCCTCTGCTCCTTTCCAACTCAAGCACACTCTCTCTCTCAAAAAAATTAAAAAGTAAAATAGTATATAATTAATTTAAGGAAATTCCTGAAATATTTTATTTTTCATTTTAAATGTTCTTTAGGTCTGCAAAGAAAGCAGAGTTGGAAGAAAATCAGCGGAGTTATAAACAGAAAAAGAAAAGGCGACGCATTAAGGTTCAAGAAGACTCATCCAGTGAAAACAAGGTAATGACATTTATTCTGTGCTTGAATCATAACTGGCACCATAGACTATAGTAAATATGTTACTACCTCTTTGCATTCCATTCATTAATTTAATTTTTATGGTTTATTTATATTTTAATACTTTTGTGGAAAGATTGACTTATTGATATAAATATGCAGTAATATTAATAATATTTGCAGTAATATAATAATACATAAATAGCAGTAATGTGATATATTATCAATTTTTTTTTGTTCCTTAACTAAATCTGATGGAAATTTTAAGTTGTTCTTAGTTATTTTACATTCTTGGAGCTATAGAGTTGACGAGAAGTGTTCTGTTTTCTGAAGACGTAAAACATTTTATCCTGAATAATGACTCATGTGTGAGTAAACTTCTAGCAATGATGTTAGCCAATTGAAATTTCTTACATGTAATCAGGATTATGTAAGTACAAGTTCTCTGTAATATGTTTCATTCTGTCAACACTAGGCTCCCAGATGGGGGGGAGGCGGGTTCATTTCTTTTTAAATGAAACTTTTAACCATTTCTAAGTGTACATTTCAGTGGTCTTAATTACATTCACAACTGATAACTCTGTAATTAGCCTCTGGTAACTTCTTCCAGTTTCTGTGTTTGTGAATTTGTCCATTTTATATACTTCATATAAGTGAAATCATACAATATTTGTCTTTTTGTGTCTGGCTTATTTCACTGACAATGTTTTCAAGGCACGTCCGTGTTGTAGCATGTATCAGAATTTCCTTTCTTTTTAAGGCTAAATAATATTCTCTTTATGTATATATCACGTTTTGTTTATCCATTCATTTGTTGATGAACATTTGGGTTGTTTCCATCTTTGGGTATTTTGAGTAATGTCATAAATGTGGGCATAGAAATATTTGAGTACCTGCTTTTAATTTTGGTTATAATCTGAGGTATGGAATTGCTGGGTCATGTGGTAATTCTACATTTAACTTTTTGAGGCACCATCACACTGTTTACCCAGTGTACTAGGCTTCCAATTTTTCTACATCGTCACCAACACTTCTTATTTTTTATTTTAAAAATAGTCATCCTGGGCGCCTGGGTGGCGCAGTCGGTTAAGCGTCCGACTTCAGCCAGGTCACGATCTCGCGGTCCGCGAGTTCGAGCCCCGCGTCGGGCTCTGGGCTGATGGCTCAGAGCCTGGAGCCTGTTTCCGATTCTGTGTCTCCCTCTCTCTCTGCCCCTCCCCTGTTCATGCTCTGTCTCTCTCTGTCCCAAAAATAAATAAACGTTGAAAAAAAAAAATAGTCATCCTAATGGGTGCAAGATAGTATCTTATTTGTGGTTTTGATTTATTTATTTATTAAAAAATGTTTTAATGTTTATTTTGAGAGGGAAAGAGAGAGAGTGAGCAGGGGAGGGGCATAGAGAGACGGAGACAGAATCTGAAGCAGACTCCAGGCACTGAGCTGTCATGTCAGCACAGAGCCCAACACGGGGCTCAAACTCACAAGCTGTGAGATCCAGACCTGAGATAAAGTCTAACGCTTAACAAACTGAGCCACCCAGACACCCCTGTGGTTTTGATTTAAATGTCCCTAATTACAAGTAATATTGAACATCTTTTCACAGGATTATTGGATATTTCTGTAATCTTTGGAGAAATATCTGTTCCAGTCCTTTACCTCCTTTTCTGGGTTGTTTTCAATTAATGCTCTTCCTTTTTGCAAAGTATAATTTTAAAGCTCTTCAGTATGTTTTGTTTTACTTTTTCTTGTTAAATTAATTATTGGAATGTGAAATGGATAAGTTAGACAATTTTGTGGTATTTATCTCTCATCGTTTAAATTCCATAGAGTAATTCTGAAGAAGATAAAGATGAAGAGGAAGAGGAAGAGGAAGAAGAAGAAGATGAAAATGATGATTCCAAGTCTCCTGGAAAAGGCAGAAAGAAAATTCGAAAGATTCTTAAAGATGATAAGCTAAGAACTGAAACACAAAATGCTCTTAAGGAAGAGGAAGAGAGGCGAAAACGTATTGCTGAGAGGGAACGTGAACGAGAAAAATTGAGAGAGGTAAGCCAGTTTTTATTTATGATTTCAAAAAATATGACTCATGTATGTATATATATACATATATATCAGTATTTTTTCATGTATGTATATATATACATATATATCTCTGTATTTTAAGAACATAATGTTGTAATCACTACAGATTTTTAGTTATGGTTGCTTTTCCCTATTAGTATTTTATGCAAATTAAGATCTTCATTAGGCCATATTAATATAATTAGGTACATGGAAAGATTTGAAATTCTTGAATGATCACCAAAGTGATTGTGTTTTATATGAAGGAGAAAAATGTTTAAAGATTATTGCTCAAATTCATAAAGTATTTTAAATTTTTAAATAAACTTTTTTTGATTATAAGTTTTCAAGCAGATATACAGGCAAAGGGAATAGTATTATAAATCTTCATGTACCAACAACAGTTACCAACTTCAGCAGTTACAACACATGGCCAGTCTTGTTTCATCTATTCTCTTATCTTCATATTATTTTGGAGACGTCTCAGAAATCATATCATTCTGTCTATATATATATCAGAGTATATTGTCAAAAGATAAGTACTGTTTAGACATTATTATGGTACCCTTTTTGTGCTTAAAATTTGACTTTCCATAGTATCATCAAATACCTAGTTAACATTCCACATTTCTTCATTTCCCTCACAAACATATTAGTGTTTTTTAAAAATTGTTGGTATGTATCAGGATCTTAAGAATGCCTTACTACATGTTATGTTGCATTTAAATGTTATACCTTGTAAGTCTATTTTAAATCTGAAAATTTTCCTTTTTCTCTTTCCATTTTTTTTTCTTTCTTGGAGTACATTTGTTGAAAAAGCTAGATTATTCATGTAGAATTTCCTATATTCTGAGCTTTTCTTGTTGCATTTCTGTGGTGTATTTTCACTGGCTCCCGTATGCTCTATAAACTGTTGGATGTAGAGGTCTGATCAGTTTTAGATTCAGTTATTTTTTTGGCAAAAATACTCATGGATGGTAATATACACCTCTTCTTGCATCTCACTTTTCGGTACTTCTAAGTGTTATCTCTTTTTGTGATGTTACTTAAATTGTATTTTAAAAATTTAAACAATAATCATTAGGTAAATGGACATTAATATTCTATATTATTATTTTCTTCTGATCCCTATCAGTATATATACAGGTGTTTCACATAACTGCAGTCACTATATGCGGTATATGCTGTATTTTCCTCTCCTGTTTATTTCATATAATTTAAATGTATATAAACATGTTCCATGTACTTTTAATTGGTTTATAATGTTTCTTTTCTAATTAACGTTTTATTAAATTCAATAAATGTGCTTTTTAAAAATCAAATATTATCATAAGGCTACATTGAAAAAAAAGTCTTCTGTTCTACTCAGACTCTACTCAAAGGTAATGACTCAGTTCTTCTAGACGTTCTTTGCTCTTACCTATATGATTCTGTTTAATATGCTTATAATGCTGTTTTCTTTATTTCTCAGTTTTAGACATTACCATTATTATATGATAACCGCAGATTTAGTTTTCATATACTGCCTACCAAACACAGAATTCCCTCCTCCCATTCCCTCAGTATGGTTATGCCACAGTTCTGATGAAATCGTTAGTCAGTGTTTGCATGACAATAACGGTAAATATTCACAGCAGGGCTACGTAGTGTTTATTGCATGTATATCTCATACACACACATATACATGTGTATATACATATTGTGTATAATGATTACATTCCTTTTTACATTTTCTAAATTTCTTTAAAAATTTTTTTAAAAATGTTTATTTATTTTGAGAGACAGAGCATGAGTCAGGGAGGGGCAGAGAGAGAGGGAGAGAGAGAATCCCAAGCAGTCTCTGTGCTGTCCATACAGAGCCAGACGCAGGGCTTGAACCCACAAACTGTGAGATCATGACCTGAGCCGAAATCAAGAGTCCATGCTGAACGGACTGAGCCACCCAGGTGCCCCATTCAAAAAATTTTTTTAATGATTATTTTTTAGAGAGAATGCATACGCGTGAGCGAGCATGAGAGGGGGAGGGGCAGAGAGAGAGAGGGAGACACAGAATCTGAAGCAGGCTTCAGGCTCTGAGCTGTCAGCACAGAGCCTGACGTGGGGCTCTAACTCACAGACCATGAGATCATGACCTGAGCAAAAGTCAGATGCTTAACCGACCGAGCCACCCAGGAACCCCTCTAAATTTTTTTTATTGTTTATTCATTTTTGAGAGAGAGACAGAGAGAGAGAGAGAGAGAGAGAGAGAGAGAGAGAGAGAATGAGTGGGGGAGGGGCAGAAAGAGAGGGAGACAAAGAATCTGAAGCAGGATTCAGGCTTTGAGCTGTCAGCACAGAGCCTCACAAGGGGCTCTAATTCATGCACCACCAGATCATGACCTGAGCCAAAGTCAGACGCTTAACCAACAGGGCCACCCAGCATTTTCTGGAGTTAATTTTCTAGAGTTAATGCTGGATGCCCGTAGCATTTTCTATAGTTAATAATGTTTTAGATTATTTTTTCTTATTTTCTGCATACATATGACTAATTCATTTCCTATGTTTTTAGTAAAACCCTAAAATCCCTCAATAATTTTAAAACACATCAGGTGATTGATCAGTTTATTTCTTTTTTCTTTGAAATGATACTGTTGGAGCCTTGTTTTCTCATTCTAATCTTGTCTGTTTCATCTATTTTCACTGTTCTGGGAATTCCCACACCTATCTCTTGTTTTAGATCTCTTGTTTCCTAGATACTTATTTTCCCATGCACCTTGCTTCCCAGAATTTTTGAAGTGGGTAGATACCTTACTTTAATAATGGACTAATTTGGTAATCTGGTAGGTTTGACTGTTCTTATTTACCTGTATTTTTTTTAAGGGGGGATAGATACATGTCCCTCTTTTATTTTTAATGTTTATTTTTGAGAGACTGAGAGAGACAGAGCACAAGTGGGAGAGGGACACAGAGAGGGAGACACAGAATCCAAAGCAGGCTCCAGGCTCTGAGCTGTGAGCTCAGAGCCAGACGCAGGGCTCAAATCCACGAACTGCGAGATCATGACCTGAGCTGAAGTCGAATGCTTAGCCATTGGACTCACCCAGGAGCCACCTTACCTGTATTTTTTTAAATGTTTATTCTTGAGAGAGAGAGAGAGAGGGAGAGAGAGAGAGAGATTGATTGAGCGGAAGCCATCTCGAGTGGGGGAGGGGCAGGTAGAGAGGGGGGCACGGAATCTGAAGCAGGCTCCAGGCTCTGAGCTGTCAGCACAGAGCTGGATGCAGGGCTCAAACCCACAAACCATGAGATCATGACCCGAGCCAAAGTCAGAGGCTTAGCCAGCTGGGCCACCAGGTGCCCTGACTGTTACTTGTTTAGAGTTTCAACCAATTTTCCTTTCACTCCACACCTCTTTCAAACTATTGTGTTTAACTGATACCTCCTTGTCTTGTACTTCTGAGGAATAATATGAAATATGTGATTCTTGTTGGTTTTTTTCTCTATAGGTACTTAAGTTTTGGCCTTTTTCCTTAAACTTTAAAAAAAATACTTGTTTCTTTTTGAAGGAGAGAGAGACAGAGTGCAAGTGGGGCGAGGGTCGGAGAAAGAGGAAGACAGAATCCAAAGCAGGCTTCGGGCTCTGAGCTGTCAGAAGGTTTAGCCATTCTGAAGGTTTTTTTTTTTTTTAATCTTGATGAGGTCCCAGTAGTTCATTTTTGCTTTTAATTCCCTTGCCTCTGAAGACATGTTAAGTAAGAAATTGCTGTGGCCTAGTTCAAAGAGGTTGTTGCCTGTTTTCTCCTGTAGGATTTTGATGCTTTCTTGTCTCACATTTAGGTAATTCACCCATTTTGAACTTCTTTTTATGTATGGTTTAAGAAAGTGGTCCCGTGTCATTCTTCATATCGCTGTCCAGTTGTCCCAGTACCACTTGCTTTGTCAAAGATTAGTTGTCCATATATTTGTGGGTCCGTTTCTGGGTTCTCTATTCTGTTCCATTGATCTGTATGTTTTATGCCAGTGCATACTGCTTGATGATTACAGCTTTGTAATGCCCCTTGAACTTCGGAATTGTAATGCCTCTAGCTTTGGTTTTCCTTTTAAAGAATATTTTGGCTGTTTGGGATCTTTTCTGGTTCCATACAAATTTTAGGATTGTTTGTTCTAGCTCTGTGAAAAATGCTGGTGTTATTTTGAATGTGTAAATTGCTTTGGGTAGTATCAACATTTTAACAATATTCTTCCAATCTATGAGTATGGTATGTTTTTCCATTTCTTTGTGTCTTCTTCAGTTTCCTTCATAAGCTTTGTATAATTTTCAGCATACCTCTGTGTTAGGTTTATTCCTAGGTATTTTATGGTTTTTGGTGCAGTTGTAAATGGGATTGATTCCTTGAGATCTCTTTCTGCTGCTTCATTATTGGTGTATAGAAATGCAGCTGATTTCTTTTTTTTAGTATTTATTTTGTGTGTGAGAGAGAGGGGGGCGGAGAGAGAGAATCCCAAGCAGGCTCCATGCTGTCAGCACAGAGCTGGACGTGTGACTTGATCTCATGAACTGCGAGATTATGACCTGAGCTGAAATCAGGAACCGGAAGCTTAACCGACTGAGCCACTCAGGCTCTGCAACTGATTTCTGTGCATTGATTTTTATATCCCATGACTTTGCTGAATTCATGTATCCATTCTGGCAGTTTTTTGGTGGAGTCTTTCTG
The DNA here is from genome assembly GCF_018350155.1 of Leopardus geoffroyi. Lineage (NCBI taxonomy): Eukaryota > Metazoa > Chordata > Mammalia > Carnivora > Felidae > Leopardus > Leopardus geoffroyi. The sequence continues at coordinate 63,226,603 of NC_059343.1, read as the reverse complement.
GCTTTCCATGTAGGATATCATGTCATCTTGAAAAGTGAAAGTTTAACTTCTTCCTTGCCAATTTGGATGCCTTTTATTTCTTTTTGTTGTTTGATTGCTGAGGCTAGGGCTTTTAGTACTATGTTGAATAATAGTGGTAAGAGTGGACATCCCTGTCATGTTGTTGATCTAAGGGGAAAAGCTCTCCCTTTTTCCCCACTGAGGATGATATTAGCTGTGGGCCTTTAATATATATGGCTTTTATGAACTTGAGGTATATTCCTTAGATCTCTACTTTCTTGAGGGTTTTTATCAGGAAACAATGCTGTATTTTGTCAAATGCTTTTTCTGCATCTATTGAGATGATCACGTGGTTCTTATTCCTTCTTTCATTAATGTGATATATCACATTGATTGATTTGCAGATATTGTGCCACCCATACAGCCCAAGAATAAATCCCTCTTGATCATGGCAAGTAATTCTTTTGACGTGTTGTTGAATTTGATTTGGTAGTATCTTATTGAGAATTTTTGCATCCAGGTTCATTAATTGTCTTGTAATTCTCCATTTTACTGGGGTCTTTGTCTGGTTTTGGAATCAAGGTAATGCTGGCTTCATAGAATGAGTTTGGAAACTTCCATTTCTATTTTTTGGAACAGTTTGAGGAGAATAATTATTAACTCATCTTTAAATGTCTGTGGAATTCCCTTGGGAGGCCATCTGGCCCAAGACTTATTTATTTGGAGATTTCTTATTACTAATTCAATTTCATTGCTGGTTATGAGCCTGTTCAAAATTTCTATTTCTTCCTCTTTGAGTTTTTGTAGTGTGTGAGTTTCTAGGAATTTGTTCATTTCCAGATTGTCCTGTTTGTTGGCATATAATTTTTCATAGTATTCTCTAATAATTGCTTGCATATCTATCTGTTGTGTTGGTTGTGATCTCCCTTCTTTCATTCATGATTTTATCTATGGTCCTCTCTCCTTTCTTTTTGAGAAATCTGGCTAGGGGTTTATCAGTTTTGTTTATTCCTTCAAATAACCAGCTCTTAGTTGGTTTTTTTCCCCAGCTCTTAGTTTTATTGTTGTTTCCTACTGTTTTTTTTTTAAATTCTATTTCGTTTATTTCTGCTCTGTTCTTTATTATTTCCTTTTTGTTGGCTTTGGGCTTTATTTGCTGCTCCTTTTCTTGCTCCTTTAGGTATAAGTTTAGGTTGTGTGTTTGAGACCTTTATTGCTTCTTGAGATAGGCATGAATTACAATGTACTTTCCTCTTAGGATTGCCTTTGCCACATGCCAAAAGGTTTGGACTGTTGTGTTTTCATTTTCATTTGCTTCTCTGTATTTTTTAATTTCTCCTTTAATTTCCATTCATTCTTTAGTAGGATGTTCTTTAACCTCCATGTATATGAGGGCTTTCCACATATTTTCTTGTGGTTGATTTACAGTTTCATGGCTTTGTGGTCTGAAAATAGACAGCATATGATCTTGATCTTTTTGTATCTGTTGAAGGCTGATTTGTGATCCAGTATGTGATCTCTTTTGGAGAATGTTCCATGTGTACTCACGAAGACTGTGTATTCTGCTTTTTAATATCTGTTAAGTCCATCTGGTCCTTCAGAGCCGTTGTTCCTTGTTGATTTTCTGACCATATGATCTGTCCATTGCTGTAAGGTGAGGTATTAAAGTCTCCTACAATAATGGTATTATTACCAATGAGTTTCTTTGTTTGTTATTAATTGATTTATATATCTGAGTGCTTCCAACTTGAGGGCATAAATATTTATAATTGTTAGATCTTCTTGATTAGTAGATCCCTAAATTATTATATAATGCCCTTCTTCATCTCTGGTTACAGTCTTTCTTTTAAAATCTAGTTTGTCTGATATAAGTATGGATACTCTGGCTTTCATTTCACCTCCATTAGCATAATAGATGGTTCTCTATCCCCTCACTTTCAATCTGCAGGTGTCCTCAGGTCTAAAATTAGTCTCTTGTAAAGTCTCTTGCAGCGTATAGATGGATCTTGGGCTTTTAACCATTCTGATACCTAACATCTTTTGATTGGGCATTTAGCCCATTTACATTCAGAGTGATTTTTGAAAGATATGTATTTAGTGCCATTGTGTCATGTGTAGATTTCATGTTTCTTGTGATGTTCTTTGGTCCTTTGTAGTCTTTGCTGCTTTGTACTCAGAGAGTCTACCTTAGAATTACTTGCAGGGCTGGTTTAGTGGTCACGAACTCCTTTAACTTTTGTTTGGGCATGTTTATCTCTCTTTTTATTCTGAATGACAGACTTGCTAGATAAAGGATTCTTTGGTGTGTATTTTTCATATTCAGCACATTGAATGTTTCCTGCCACTCTCTTCTGGCCTGCCAAGTTTCGGTGGACAGGTCTGCTACTACCCTTATGTGTCTACCCTTGTAGGTTAAGTCCTGTATGTCCGTAACTGCTTTCAGAATTTTCTTTTTCTTTATATTTTGCAAGTTTCTCTATGATATGTTGTGGTGTTGACCCATTTTTGTTGATTTTCAAGGGAGTTCTCTGTACCTTTTGGATTTGGATGCCTGTTTCCTTCCCCAGATTAGGGAAGTTCTCAGCTATAATTTATTCAAATAAACCCTCTGCCCTTTTCTCTCGCTCTTCTGGGACTCATATGGTATGGATATTGTTTCATTTCATGGAATCACTTAGTTCTCTAATTCTCCCCTCGTGATCTAGTAATTTCCTTTCCCTTTTTTTTCATCTTTATTATTTTCCATAATTGTGTCTTCTATTTCACCTGTTCTCTCCTCTGCTTCTTCAGTCCTCACTGTCACTGTGTCTAGTTTAGTTTGCATCTCAACTATAGCATATTTTAATTCATTCTATTTTTAGGTCTTTGATCTCTGCAGCAAGGGTTTCTCTGGTATCTCCTATGCTTTATTCAAGCCCAGCTATTAGTCTTATGACTTTGGTCTAAATTCTTATTCACATATATTATTTGTATCTGTTTTGAGCAAGTTTCTAGCTGTGATTTCTTCTTCACCTTTTTTTCAGAGAAAATTCCTCCATTGTCATTTGGACTAAGTTTCTGTCTTTTGTGTGTTTTAAAAGCTTTTTATTTCCTGCATCCAAGAGTACTGCTATTTTATTTATTTTAATTTTTTAAATGTTTTTATGTGTATTTTTTTGAGTATAGTTGACACAGTCTTACATTAGTTTCAGGTGTACAATATAATGATTCAACAAGTTTGTTATGCTATGTTCAGTATCACTAATCCTCTGGGAAATGCAAATCACAACCACGATGTCACCTTATCCATGTAAGAATGGTCAGAATCAAGAAGAGAATAAACGACAAATGTTGGCAAGGATGTGGAGAAAAATGAACCCTCTTGCCCTATTGGTGGGAATGTAAATTGGTATAGCTATTTGGGAAAACAGCATGGAAGTTCATCAAAAAATTGAAAATAGAACTACCCTTTGATACAGGAATCACACTACTGGGCATTTACCCCCCAAATACAAAAGCACTAATATGGAGGGATACATGCACCCCTCTGTTTATTGCAGCACTATTTATAGTAGCCAAACTATGGAAGCAGCCCATGTCCATCGATAGATGAATGGATAGAGAAAACTGGTGTGTATATTCCACATAGTGGAATATTATTCAGCCATAAAAAAGAATGAAATCTTGCCATCTACAACAACATGGCTAGAGCTAGAGAATATAATGCTCAGCGAAATCAGTCAGGTAGAGAAAGACAAATTCTGTATGATCTTACTCATATGAAGAACTTAAGGAACAAAACAAATAAGCAAAGGAAAAAAAGAGAGAGAGAGAGACAAACCTAGAAACAGACTCTTAAATATAGAGAACAAACTGATGGTTACCAGAGGGGAGATGGGTGGGGTTATTGGGACAGGGATTAAAGATTACACTATAAAGACAATGAAAAAAATAAACAGACAAAAAATTATCTCCTCCTACATTCAAGATGAAGTTTGAATAATCCCCAATCCCTAAGATAGCACTTAATAATAAAAATATTATCCAAACCACTAATGAACATATGGTTCCAAAGTCTTAATTAGAGCCTTGTGCATGAGTTTTCTGGTGATATATTAAAATATTATTACAAACTTAGCAACTTAAAATAAGACAAAATTATTATCTTACAGTCCTGTAAGTTAGGAGCTTGATAGTGGCCTGAGTGTGGCTCTACTGGGTTGCCTGCTCAGTGTCTCACCAAGTAGAAATTGAGGTGTTAGCCAGAATGGAGATTTTTATATAAGACTGTGTGTCATTTTTAAGGTCACTTTTTGTCAGAATTAAGTCTTTTTTGCTTGTAGCATTGAGATACTTAGCTCCTAGACACTTCTCTTCACAGCATGGCTTTGAGACCAGTAAGAGACTATTTCTTATCACTTGTCTTTTAAATGGCTCATCTTGATTGGGTCTGGTCCACCTAGGAGAATCCTCTTTTTGGTTTAATCAAACCCAGCTGATTATTAACTCAATTATGGGAATGATATCCCATTCATATTTACAGATGGTCAACCACACTCAAACGGATGGGAGTATATAGGGTGTTTACACCAGAGGATGGGGATATTAGGGACCATTTTAGGATGCTGCCTACCACACCATGCAAACAGGACAAGACATTCAGGAATTTTCCATTTTGACTAATGGATTTGCCCCAGCGATACAAAGCTGGCACACATCCAAGCTAGGACACAGTGAAAAATTTAGTGAATTCTTAGTCTATGTCAGATACTTTGCATACATTGTCTTATTTAATGTCTACAACAACTCCTGAAGGCTGTTTATAATCTTTCCTACTTTGCAGATGGAAAAACTGAAGCTGAGAGGATTTAAGTAACTTGTTAAAATGGAGTTTGGATCTAAATGGTCTGTGGTATTTATTCTCCACTAGGATGTTATCTAGTATAGTATTAATCCTGATTTGTATATCATTTACAGTTTTACACAAGTACAGTATCTATTCAGGTAATTTATCACAGTTTTGTGACTTATTTTTTATTTTTTCATGCAAGAATGATACTGAGGTTATGGTTTAAAAAAGAGTGTCCTTCTAAAGAGACATTTAAAAACATTTACAGATGAAATTCCATGCTTTCTCAGGTTTGCTTCAAAATCATTTGTGGGATCTGAGGAGTTAGAGAATGGGTAGGAGGAGGCTGCCAGTGGAAAAAAAACTGACCAGAAGTTGTTAATTTTTGAAGATGGATAATGGGTAACAGAGCTGATTATACTATTCTTTCTACTTTTGTTTACCTTTGAAAATTTCCATAGTGAATATTAAGTAATCCATAGTTACAGTTTTAAATAAGAAAGAAAATACTGGCTAAGTTTTATTCCTTATATGACATTCCTTACACATCATAATGTCTGCAATTATTTTTAAAGTTTATTTATTTATTTTGACAGAGCACACATGTGCACAAATGGGGGAGGGGCATTGAGAGAGCGTGAGAGAATCCCAAGCAGGCTCTGTACTGTCAGAATGGAGCCCAGCATGGGGTTCATTCTCATGAATTGTGAGATCATGACCTAAACCAAAGTCAAGAGTTGGATGCTTAACTGACTGAACCACCCAGGATCCCCATAATGTGTGTAATTTCAAAATAATGAATTTTATTGGTTTTCATGGAACAAAACTGTTTATAGAAGCATTTCCTTTATTAAAATAGTATTGTGTAGTGGTTAAGAGCAAGGACTCTAGTGTCTGATCCTCTGGGTGTAAATCTTAGTGTTGTGATAGTTGATAATTGTGTGACCTTGTATAAGTCATTTAACTTCTGGGTCTCTCACTTTTTTTTAATTTGTAAAATGGGAATATTTATACCTATATTATACAGTTCTTGGTTGTAGTATATAATGGATACATATTGGGATAAGACAGCAAAAAATGTATACACATACATGTATTCATGTGTATTTATATCCAAGTTTTCTTTTGAATAAGAAACTTATTTAAGATAACTGTTTTCCTTTTGCAGTTAGAGGATATTATATGTTGTTGTCATGTTTCTCAGCCTGTGGTTCTTAAACCAGTATTTCTAAAAGTTTTTTCCTTTCACAACGCATACTTCCACTGTTTTTCAGTGGAAGTCGTTTGGCATCTTGGGTGGGTCAGTTTTTGTTTGGGACTGGCTTTTACATTGTGGAACATCTGTATTTACCTTCCTCTCTGCCTATGTTACATACCAGTCCTTGTGACAACCTTATGTGCCCTTGCACATTTTCAGATGTTTTCTAGAAAATAGAACCATGCTTGTTTGCGAGCCATGTGTCTATTCAAATCTTTAGGGTGGTACCATATATAGAGTGTTTTAGAATACTACTTTTCTCAACAGCTTTACCTATCACGTGTGTTGATACATGTTAGGTGTGAACTGATGATTTAAATTAACCATATTACCACAGTGACTCAGTCTTGTACAGGTTTTTGATTTTGGAAAACCTGTATTAACCTGTGATATGTCCTGATCTTTTTGAACAAAGTATTGGATATGTGGTGTGTAAGTAGATGTGTCTATATTTTGGAAAAGTTTCCTTAGTATTGCTTGAAAGATTTCTCTGAGTTGGCTAACTATAATTCCCTTTCTTGTAGGTGATAGAAATTGAAGATGCTTCACCCACCAAGTGTCCAATAACAACCAAGTTGGTTTTAGATGAAGATGAAGAAACCAAAGAACCTTTAGTGCAGGTTCATAGAAATATGGTTATCAAATTGAAACCCCATCAAGTAGATGGTAAGAAACAGTTATATGATTAAAGCATTTTTATTTTTTTATTTTTTATTTTTTAAATTTTTTGAATATTTATTTTTGAGAGAGAGAAAGAGAGAGAGAGCAAGGAAGGGAGGGGCAGAGAGAGAGTGGGAGACACAGAATCCAAAACAGGCCTCAGGCTTTGAGCTGTCATCACATGTCCAACGCAGGGCTGGAACTCATGAGCCGTGAGATCATGACCTCAGCTGAAGTCAGATGCCTAACCAACTGAGCTACCCAGGTGCCCCTAATTAAAGCATTTTTAATTAAGTTTTACCAATATTTGGTGTCTCCTGTGTGCCTTACATTCTGCTAAGCACTAGCAGTACATTGGTGAGGAAAACAAACATGAACCCTGCCCACTATGGAGCTCATAAATATATGAAGAGAAACAATTGGATGATTGTAAAGAAAATGAGTGTTATAGAAGGGGAAATAAGTGCCACTTACAAATGGTATATATAGCAAATGGATTCATATAGTCTCCAGTGGTTGGCTAAGGGCAGCTGCAGGGTAGGGAGAGGTACCACCATTAGCTAAAAGCTTTCTTCAGAAAATGCTATTTGAACATTTTCAGGTATATTTGTTAATAATATTCTGACATTGGTATTTCTAAAGATACCAAATTATCCCTTTTCTCCACTTCGTTAGAATGGAATCAGTAAGTCAGTTTTCAGTGTGTACATGAATGAATTCATAAGGGAAGTTCTATAGTTCCTACTTCTTGGATAGTGAATCCCCCTTTTTTTTGGTCTTTACTATTGAATAAGGGGAGAGATGATAAATTATCTCCTGGGTTGTTTTCCTGATAAACTCAACAAGCATGAAAGAATATTTGATAGGAATCTGTAAACTGGATAAAATTTTGCATAACATTTCTATTTTAGATTATTCATATGTTTCTTTGAATCGTCCCAGGGAATGAAGATTTGCTGTGACAGATTAGTGAATGAAGGGAAGTGGCTGTATGCTTGTGTTTGCTGTCCTTTTTTCTAATTAACCTTATTGGGTTTGGGAGCATCTCATTTATACTTAGAAGATTATCTCTTTTTAAAATTCTATTTATTAGAAGTTTGGTTATGTTTTTGATGTGTTTATGAAGGAAGATTTTTAACTTGGATCTTTAAATTAAACTTAATGAAGCTGTTGTTTTTAGGTGTTCAGTTTATGTGGGACTGCTGCTGTGAATCTGTAAAAAAAACAAAGAAATCTCCAGGTTCAGGATGCATTCTAGCCCACTGCATGGGCCTTGGTAAGACTTTACAGGTAAGAACAGAAAGGTATTCTGCTTTTGTACATTTCATGTTTTCAAGAATATATATTGGATTCTATTCTGTGTCCCAGGCAGAGTTGTAGTGGCTGGAGATAGAGTGGTGAATAAGAAGATCCCTCCTCAGGAAGCTTATATTCTGGTGTGGTTGAGAGATTTTAATCAAATAAGAAATACATATTTTCAGATAGGAAGAGTTCAGAGAGAATAGAGAGGGAGTGCAGCTTTTAGGAGGTGAGGCAGAGCAGAAATCCTAATGAAGTGAAGGAATAGAGTTACAAGTCATAGCCAGTAAAAAACTGCAAAGATTTTGAAGTGTAAGGAATTTCCTTTACAGTTTTTTAACAGTCTGTGATCCTGTAGTAAGGAGAATGTAAAATACTTTTCACTGTTAAAATACTGCATTTCTGATTGGCAGGAGTTGTAATACAGATAACATTAGTGAATATAGATGTAATATTAAGCCATGAGATAACTATTACAGACTCAATGAGTCAGGACACTTTGTTTTTTATTTTTATTTATTTATTTATTTATTTATTTATTTATTTACCATTTTAACTATTTTTTTGGCTTTTTAAGATTTTAATTCCCGTTAGTTAACACACAGTGTTATATTAGTTTCAGGTGTACAGTACAGTGATTCAGTAACTCCATATGTCACCTAGTGCTAATCATGAAAAGTGCACTCCTTAATCCCTATCATCTTTTAATCCATCCCCCTCCGCCTTCATCCCCAATGTAACCATCAGTTTGCTCTCTGTGATTAAGGGTCTGTTTCTTGATTTGTCTGTTTTTCCCTTTGTTCATTTCTTTCTTAAATTCCATGTGAGTGAAATCCTGTGGTATTTGTCTTACTCCAACTGACTTATTACACTTAGCATTATGCTCTCTAGCTCCATCCATGTTGTGGTAAATGGGAAGATGTCATTTTTTTTATGGCTAATACTCCTCTGTGTGTGTGTGTGTGTGTGTGTGTGTGTGTGTGTGTGTGTGTGAGATCTCACATCTTGTTTATCCATTCATCTACCAAATGACACTTGGACTGCTTCCATAATTTGGCTGTTGTAAATAATGCTTCTGTGAGCATGTGGATACATGTCTGTATGCCTTTCAATTAGTGTTTTTCTATTCTTTGGGTAAATACCTAGTTGTATAATTGGTATTATTAACTTTTTGAGGAACTTCCATACTGTTTTCCACTGTGGCTGCACCAGTTTGTTTTCCCACCAACAGTGCAGCAGGACTGTTGTCCCCACATCCTTACCAACACTAGTTTTTCTTGTGTTGTTTATTTTAGCCACTTTTTTTTTTAATTAAAAAAAATTTAAATAAATATTTTTAATATAATATTTTAAATATTTAAATACTTAAATATTCAATATTAATATTAATAGTTAATTAAAATTTAATATTATTTTAATAATATATTTATATAAATATATTTAAATATATATTTATATTTAAATATTTTTAAATATTTATAATATTTAATATATTTAAATTAATATTTAATATTAATATATAATGATATTTAATATTAATATTTAAGTATTTAAATATTTAACAAAATATTAAAATATTTTAATATAATAAATTTAAAATAAATATTAAAAATTTTTTTTTTAATGTTTATTTATTTTTGAGACAGAGAGAGAGCATGAATGGGGGAAGGTCAGAGAGAGGGAGACACAGAATCTGAAACAGGCTCCAGGCTCTGAGCTGTCAGCACAGAGCCCGACATGGGGCTCGAACTCACGGACTGCGAGATCATGACCTGAGCCGAAGTCAGCCGCTTAACCGACTGAGCCACCCAGGCGCCCCTAAAATAAATATTTTAAATAAATTTTTTTTTAATGTTTATTTTTGAGAGAGAGAGAAGGAGAGAGAGAGAGAGCAGGGAGTGGCCGAGAGAGAGGGAGACACAGAATCCGAAGCAGGCTTTAGGCTCCGAGCTGTCAGCACAGAGCCCAACACAGGGCTCGAGCCCACAAACTGTGAGATCGTGACCTAAGCTAAAGTTGGATGCTCAACCAACTGAGCCACCCGGGCACCCCTGATTTTAGCTATTCTGACAGAGGAAAGATAATATCTCACTGTAGTTTTGATTTGCATTTCCCTAATGATGAGTGATGTTGACCTTCTTTTCTTGTGTCTATTGGTCTATGTCTTCTTTGGAAAATGTCTGTTCATATCTTCTGAATATTTTTTAACTGGGTTATTTGTTTTTTGGGTGTTGAACTTTATAAGTTCTTTATATATTTTGGGTACTAACCCTTTATCAAATATGTCATTTGAAAATATCTTCTCCCATTCTAAAAGTTGCCTTTTAGTTTTATTGATAGTTTCCTTTGCTGTGCGGTTTTGCATTTTGATGAAGCCCAGTTTATTTTTTGCTTTTGTTTCCCTTGCCTCAGGAGTCATATCTTGAAAAATGTTCCTACAGCCAGTGTCAGAGACCTTACTGCCTGTGCTCTATTTTAGGATTTTTATGCATTTAGGTCTCACGTTTAGGTTTTCTGTCCATTTTGAATATTTTTGTGTGTTGTGTAAGAAAGTGGTCAAGGTTTATTCTTTTGCATGTCGCTGTCCAGTTTTCCCAACACCATTTGTTGAAGAGACTTCTTCCCATTGGATATTTGTTCCTGCTTTGTTCAAGATTTATTGGCCATATAATTTGGGGTTTATTTCTGGATTTTTTATTTTGTTCCATTTATCTATATTTCATTTTTGTGTCAGTAGCATCCTGTTTTCATTACTACAGCTTTGTAATATGCCTTGATGTCTGGAATTGTAATGCTTTACCTCTCTTTTTCAAGATTGGTCTGGCTATTTGGGTTCCTTGTGGTTCCATACAAATTTTAGGATTATTTGTTGTAGTTCTCTGAAAAACGCTGGTGGCATTTTGATAGGGATTGCATTAAATGTGTAGATTGCTTTGCATAGTATAGACATTTTAACAGTATTTGTGTTTCCAATCCATGAACATGGAATGTCTTTCCATTTCTTTGTGTCCTCTTCAGCTTCATTCATCAGTGTTTTATAGTTTTCAGAGTATAGATCTTTTGCCTCTTTGGTTAGGTTTATTCCTAGTTATCTTACTGTTTTTGGTGCAATTGTAAATGGGATTGTTTTCTTTATTTCTGTTTCTGCTGCTTTGTTATTGGTGTATAGAAATGCAACAGATTTTTGTATGTTGATTTTGTATCCTGTGACTTCAGTGAATTCATTTGTCAGTTCTAGTAGTTTTTTGGTGGAATCTGTTGGGTTTTCTATAGTATGTCATCTGCAAATAGTGAACATTTTACCTTTTCTTTGCCAATTTGGATGCCCTTTGTTTCTTTTTGTTGTCTCATTGCTGTGGCTAGCACTTTCAGTCTTATGTTGAATAAAAGTGGTGAGAATAGACATTCTCATGTGGCTGTTGGTAGATAGCATATAGATGAGTCCTATTTTTTTTTATCCGTTTTGTCCTTTTGTGTCTTTTGGTTGAAGCATTTTGTCCAGTTACATTCAAAGTAATTGTTGATAGATAATGTATTTATTGTCATCTTATTATTTGTTTTGTGATTGTTTCTGAAGATTTTCTCTGATCATTTCTTGTTTTTTGTCTCTTGTTTTTCTGATTTTCTTTAATATATTTGGATTTCTTTCTCTGTATTCTTTGCATGTTTATTGGTGGTTTTTGATACATGGTTATCATTAGGTTTGTTATAGCCTCTTCCGCATATCACAGTCTATATTAAGTTGATGGTCATTTAAGTTCAAACCAATTGTTTCCTGCTCTCTTCCACATGTTTTCTGTATATGGTGCCATATTTTATATCCTTTTATTTGTTCGTTTAATGATGTTTCACAGTGATGTTCATTTTTAATGCTTTTGTGTTTCCTACTTTTATACTGTCACGTTTTCTCTCCTTTCAACTCAAAAGAGTCCCCTTTAATTTTCTTATAGGGCTGGTTTATTGGTCATTAAACTCCTACAGTTTTTGTTTGTCTGGGAAACTCTGGTTCTCTTTCTATTCTGAATGATAGCCTTTCTGGACAGAGTATTTTTGGCTACAGATTTTTCCCATTCAGAACCTTGAAAATTTCATGCCAGCCCCTTCTGGCCTGCAACATTTCTTCTGAAAAGGCTGTTAATAGCCTTACGGGTTTTTCTTTGTATGTCACTGTTGTCTTTTGTCTTGCTGCTTTGAAATGTTGGTTTTTTTCCACTATATTTTGCCAATTTAATTAGAATATGTTTTGGTGTGGGTGTGCTTTTGTTCATTTTGTTGGGAGTTCTCTGTGCTTCCTTGATCTGGATATCTGCTTCCTTCCCCAAATTAGGGAAGCTTGCAGCTATTATTTTTACAAATAAATTTTCTGCCCTCTTTTCTCTGTCATCTTCTTTTGGGGGTTATAAAAATACAAATGTTATTAATGTTTGAGGGAGTCACTGATTTCCCTAATTTTGTTCTTATTTTGCATAATTCTTTTATCTCTCTTTTGTTTAACGTGATTACTTTCCATTACTCTGTCCTCTAGGTCATTAATTCATTCCTGTGCTTCTTCCATTCTGCTCTTCATTCCAGGGAGCCTATTTCTCACTTTGTTTATTGAGAGTTTTATCTCTGTTGTGTTACTCTTTATCTCTCTGGTAAGGGTCTCACTCATGTCTTCCTCTCTTTTCACAAGTCCAGTGAATATCCTTTTATCGTTACTTTAAATTCTCTCTTAGGTTAATTACTTATATCTGTTTCACTTAGATCTCTGGCCTTAGCCTTATTTTGTTCTTTCATCTGGGATAAATTTCTCTGTCTTCTCATTTTGTCTGTGTCTCTGTGCCTGTTTCACTGTGTTAGAAAAGTAAGCTACATCTCCTGTTCTTTAGGGTAATGGCCTTATGAAGAAGAGGTCCTGTAGTGCTGTGCCATATAGTGTCCCATGTTCCCCAGGGTCTGTTGCTTCTGGGACTAACTCCAATGGGTGCTGCGTGTGCTTTGCTGTTTTGTCCTGGCTGCTTTATCCTTCAGGCCAGTTGTCTGCAGAGGCTCTCTTTATCTTAGCAGTGTTTGGTCCATGGTCTGAATATGGTGAGTTTTAACTAGGTGTGCTCTGGTCTGCTTGTGGAATGAGAACTGTTGCAACTGCTGCTAAAACAAGACCATGAAAACTCCTTGGTCAGGGGACATGGTGTGAGCAGGGGTTTGGGCTGGTCTGGGGGTGACTTGGAGGGGTGCTTCGAGTGGAGTGCTGTTGTTGGGGGCTTATTGTAAATAAGTTAGGTAGGGAGTGCCAGTGCTTATGCTCAGGGTCAGGACAGAGAAATGGTGCTGGCCAGTTTTTTTGTTCCTGGAGGGGTCTCTTGGTGAGTGCTGGGATGTGGTTTGAGATAAGCATATATCTTCCCCACTGTGTGCTCCAGTTGCTCTTCAATTCGTTCTTTCCATGTTGTATGCCCACGGGCTGTTTGCCTTCTCTTCAAGAGCAGCACAGTGTCTTCAGGGCTCCATTTTAGCGATGACTGCTGACCTTTAAAACTTAAGCCCCGCTTTTTTCAAGAACTCATGAAATTCAGCCCCTCCCTTTCTAAGTCAGTTGCTGTAGGGATTCATTTTCCCTGTCTGCTTTACTGTGTGATATTCTGTCCCTTACCCTTCTCCGTAACCATGGCTCCCTCCCTGCCACAGTGACCATGATCCTTTTCTGCCCTAAACCGCATCTCCACACTTCCTACTTTCTTCGATGTGGCCTCTTCTTTACCTTTAGTTGTAGAATTTATCCTGCCAGGCTTTTGGTCAGTTTCTTGGGTATTTATGATGATTTGATAGTTATCTAGTTGTATTTGTGGGATAAGGCAAGCTTAGGGTCCTTGTACTCTGCTTCGATCTTCCCAAGGTATCAAGTTAGAACACTTGAAAATAGAAAAGTACTGCATAGCAGAATTCTCTTCTGAATGGGTGATGGTAGCTTCTGAACATTTGTGGGGATAGACGTTGTGTGGAGACCAGCGACTTCGTCATAGTTTTGGTATGGTTACTTCTTATATTCATATTATTATTATTATTATTGATCATAGGATCATGAAGCTTTAAGGTTAGAAGAACCTTATATATTATGTAGTCAAACTCCATCTTTTTATATATTATAATATCTCTTTCCATGTACTTTGCCTTGTTTGGACATTGTGAGCTTTGATTGGTTGCTTTATTGTTTAAAGGTAGAAGAAAACCAAGTTACTAAATCGTAAGATTGTTTCATTTATTTTAACTTTTTTACTGATATTTTAGTTGAAGATGGTAACTTAATTTGGTTTTTTGTAGGTGGTAAGTTTTCTTCATACGGTTCTTTTGTGTGACAAATTGGATTTCAGCACAGCTTTAGTGGTTTGTCCTCTTAATACCGCTTTGAATTGGATGAATGAATTTGAAAAGTGGCAGGAAGGATTAAAAGATGATGAGAAGCTTGAGGTATTATATTTTAAATATTTTCTCTTATTAAAATAACTGCAAGAAATTCATATAGTAAAAGAAAAGGATTTTTAATTATTAAGGATGCATATTTACATGGGAATAAGTAGTATTCCTACATTCCTAATAGCTACCTTTAAAAATCTTTATTTTCTCACAAAAGGTCTCTGAATTAGCAACTGTGAAACGTCCTCAGGAGAGAAGCTACATGCTGCAGAGGTGGCAAGAAGATGGTGGTGTTATGATCATAGGCTATGAGATGTACAGAAATCTTGCTCAAGGAAGGAATGTGAAGAGTAGGAAACTTAAGGAAATCTTTAACAAAGCTTTGGTTGATCCAGGTAATATATTAAGAGACACTGAGATAAATAAGTTGAATAAAAAATTGCTGATGTTCGGTTTAACAGGTAACTACTTTATTGAGCAACTGGTAAGTAGCTGGTTTTTGTTTATCCTTCAGGTTTTTTCCTTTTTTTTTTTCTTAGTAAAATTTTATTAAGGTGATAGCACCCTTACTGTTGCCAGCTGTTCAGAATTCAGTTGTTGAGTCTGGAAGTATTTGAAGTTTTTATGGGAGATCTTGTTAATAAGTAAAATTACATTAGGTACCTATGTCACAATTGCATTTTCTTCCAGCTGTCTGAATATTAGATGATAACAAGACCTTTCTCCATACTCTGAAAACAGTTCTTAAGTTTCTTTCCCAACTTTATATCATTAGAAGAATTGCTACATGGTCCCCCCCACTATGTTTTGAAGTGTCATCACTATGGAAAGTTAATATTTGCAACACTGTCTAACCTTAGGACATTAAGATCCAAATATTTAATTCTTAATTGGCACTTGGAAAAGCAGCAAGTTGTACTATTTGCAAAACTAATTACTTTTTTAAAAATTTTTTTTATCTTTTTATTTATTGTTGAGAGAGAGAGAGAGAGAGAGAGAGAGAGAGAGAGAGAAACAGAGTGCAAGGTGGGGAGGGTCAGAGAGAGAGAGGGAGACACAGAATCCAAAGCAGGCTCCAGGCTCCGAGCTGTCAGCACAGAGCCTGATGCGGGGCTCGAACTCACAAACTGCGAGATCATGACCCGAGCCAAAGTCAGACACTCAACCGACTGAGCCACCCAGGTGCCCCACAAAATGAATTAATTTTTAATTATTTGTTTTTTCCTTTTTAAACTTTATCTTAACATATCTAATTACATTAAGACACTTATTGAGGCTTTAGATGTGTGTTGAGAAAATGTAATTTTCACTGTCAGAGTAACAGTATTCTTTAGAATCCATCACTTTACCTTTTTTTCATTTATTTTTTTATATTATATTCTTTTCACATTTTTTTCAGGTGTAATTCACAGAATTGTAAGATACTTAAATTATACAATGTGATGATTTGACATATAAATACATTTGGAAGTGTTACCAAGAGTTAGATGGAAAAGGAAAGTGGCTTGCTATTCTCGCTGCCACATTAAATAATTACAGAGCAGTGAAACGAAAGAAAAGCAGAGCAAAGTTTTATTAAAGTACACTCCAAGGGAGAAGCTGGCAACTCCAGAGAGACTGAGGCCCTGAAACTCCTGGGTGTGGGCTTATATCAGTTTTTTCTTTTGGGTAGTTCCTAGGTTTGCAACATTTGAGTGACAGGCCTGGATTATATAATAATTAGCCAACTATGCATGTCCTTTCCCAATATGTATTTCCTACCCAATATGGGGTAGGAAACCACAGCATTATTTCTATTCTAGAGACATAGGTCAAATAAGGACAAGCAGCTGCTTTCTGCAAAAGTGCAACACGCACAACAAACTTTAACTCTTCCTCTGTTGGGATGTTGTAATTGCAAACTGACTGTTACATGGGTGGAATAGGGTGGTCCCTGGGTGGTCCTCGGTTGGGGCTCTCCATCAAGACGTCTAAGGTCCATACTCCTGTTGCCCATTAGCTTCCTGCCTAACAGAAGGATTCACCACTTTGAGTTACACATCTATGACCTCACATATTTACTCACCCCATTTTTTTTTTTTTTTTTTTGGTGAGAGCATTTAAGTTTTACTCTTTTAGCAAATTTTAATTCTACAATTAAATTTAGTGTTATCAGCTATACTCACCATGTTATACATTAAATTCTCAGACCTTATTAATCTTAGAACTAAATGTTTGTACTGTTTTGCCTCTTTTTTTAGGTAATGATGTAACTAACACGCACCAAAGTAACATTGCCATTGTAAATCTAAGGCTCAATGAGTTTATCTTTCTCCCGTGATTAAAATATTTGTCTAAAAGTTCTGTGGTGGTTTTGTTGTCAGAGAACTTTAAGCTAGTGAATAGTATTGCAACATATTTTTCAGAAAGTTGCTTTGGAATAGTTAAAACAACAGTGTCCAAACGTTTAATATTGTGATTTGTTCATGAGGAAATACATTTAAAAAAATTAAAGCTCATAATGTGAAGAGTAACATTTGTTATTTCCATATAAATCATTTAGTGACATTTTAAACATGTTTTACTTTAGAATAATTTTTTACAGAAAACTTGAAGTGATAGTAAAAAAAAGCTCCCATATTCCCTACATCCAGATTTCCCACTGTTAACAGCTTGTATTGCCATGGTAGATTTGTCAAAACTAAGAAATTGATACAGTGTTGGTTTATTGTTAACTAAACACCAAACTATATTTGAATTTGACCATTTTTCTTGTTTGCATTCTATTCCAGGATCTGATCCAGTGTATACCACATTGCATTTAATTGGCTTGTCTTCACAGTTTTGTCTGGTCTATGACAATTTCTATCTTTATTTTTCATTATCTTGTTAGTCTTGAGTACTGTGCAAGTATCCTATTTTATGTTCACTAGTGTGTATTTGTTGTTTTTCTTGTAATTAGTTTGGAGTTACAGGTTTTTGAAAAAATTTACCAGAGGTGAAACACCCTTCTTATCACAATCATATCAGGAGTACATTAGAATGACATGACATTACTGGATCTGCTATTTTTACCTGTCCCTGTTCTTTGGAAGTCAGTCACAAAGTCTAGCTTACCCAAGTTAGGGGAAGGCTGGGATTAAGCTCTGTCTCCCTTAGTGGCCAGTATCTACACATAAAATTTGGAATTTTTCTTTAAGAAATATTTGTCCTTTCCTTTTTATATAATCAATCATTGATTTATAGCAGTATAGACTAATAATCTATTATTAGTTTATATTTTAGACTATAATGTTATTTTGCTGTTCAAATTGTTACTATTTGGCCATTGGGAGCTCTTTCACATTTGTAGATTGGTTCGTGTATCCCTTTGATATTTCATTCTTTTTGTTGTTGTTTTAAGCACTTCATTACTTTCTGGTACTATAAGGTATTCCAGGATCATGTTATATTGTCTCTGCCCCCTACCCCAGAATTAACCATTTCAGTAATGTGCCATGGTTTCTCTTATTGAAAAATAGTGTTTACAAACCAAGATCTGGTGCTTAGTAGTGTTTGTTACTACTGGAGTATCATTGCTTTTAAGTCCTCTAAGCAGACAGAACTAGGTGATATGTGTACTAATCTATGTCTGTGCACAAATATATCCCTTTGTGTGTGTGTATAGAGATAAATTTGATTTTGTAATGGTGTCTTTGAGTCTAATCCAGTGTCATAGGGTTCAGTTTCACCTTCATCGTTAATCTGTTACTTGTCTTTCCAACTATGGGAATTCTGGCTCCAGCCACCTGCCATCTGTTTATTTGTTCAGTTTCATTACACACTAAAGTAATTTCGGAATTGTTAACCATATTGTTTCACAGTTGTTTCTATGTGAGAAACAGATTTAACCACTATAGTACAGTGTTTATGATTGTTTTTGTCTATAGCTTAATAATTTATAGTTAAAACGTTATTTTCTAAAGTCACTTAGGTTAGTTTCTGTGTTTTATTATTTGTACACATGAAAGTATATACTTTGTAATGTAGAGTTTAATGGGTTTTGACAAATGAATAGTTATCTCTTTATAACCTCATTACTAGCTTTTTGTTGTTGTTTAATTCATAGTACAGTTAACGTTAGGTCACGCTAAGCATATATTCATTGTGGTAGCTTTAGTATTAATCTACATTATCTCATTTTAATTTAATGACTAGAGTTTGTTGTGGTAAAAATACACATAACATAAAATCCATTTAACCATGTTAAAGTATAATTCAGTGGCATTTAGTATATTTACAGTGTTATGTAACTATCACAACTATTTTGTTGAACCCTACAGCATTTTCATTTACCTCGAAAAGAAATTTTGTACCCATTAGCAGTCACTTTCAAATGCCCTATCACCTGGAAACTACCAACATATTTTTTGTCTCAGTGGATTTGCCTTTTGTGGAGATTTCATAAAAATATTTCTGGACATTTTATAAAAGTGAAATCATACAATATCTGACTTCTTTCAGTTAGCATAAGGCTTTCAAGCTTTATTCGGTTTGTAGCATGTTATCAGTACTTCAGTCCTTTATATATACACACAATATTAATTCAAGGTACTATTTGATTTAAACAATAAAATAGACCTAGGCAATTAAATAAAATAATGACAGATTTCCATGGTGTATTGAACTATTTCACCCAGGCTTGATTTTTGAACAGAAGAACTTTTCTTCAAGCCTTTTGCTATATCCCTTTTCAGAACTGCATGACTGCATTCTCCCTTTATTTTTTCTATTATGATTTCTAAATATAGCTGTTTTCACATCCTACCACTTCATTCATAGATCATTGGAATGAGGTTTTCCAGAAAGTAGATATTCAGGATTATTAAACTTATGCAGAGAGAGAGGGAGACAGAGAATCTCAGGCAGGCTCTGCACTGCCAGTGCGTAGCCCGATGCAGGGCCTCGAACTCAAGAACCGTGAGATCATGACCTGAGCCCAAATCAAAAGTCGGACACTTAAGCGACTGAGCCACCCAGGCCCCCTAAAACTTCTTAAGATTTTAAAACTTTTTTATGTTAGAATGTTATGTACATTCCTATCTTTGTAAACAGAATATGAATAACATCTTTTAGCTTTTTTGTTGATTCAGGGTTATTCATGAGTATATTTGCTTTTATTCTGTCTTCCTACTCTTATTCGCTCAGATAGCCCTACTAAGGAAAGGGCCCCCTTGCCCTCCATTGCCACACTAATAAATAGTTCTTTTTAAGTTAAATTATAAAAGCAATACATGTTCTTAAGCAAAATACAAACAGAAGGAAAAGGTATATATTAAAAAATAAAAGTTCATCCGTCAGTGGACATTTAGGTTGTTTTTCCATGTCTTGGCTGAACGTGGGAGTGCAGATATCTCTTTGAGATAATGATTTTGTTTCCTTGGATATATACCCAGAATTAGGAATGCTGTTTCATATGGTAATTCTACTTTTCAATTTTAGAGGAACCTTCATAGTGCCTGCACCAATTTACCTTCTTACCAATGGTGCACAAGCGTTCCCTTCTCTTTACATCCTCACCAACAGTTGTTATCTCTTGTCTTTTTGAGAATAGTCATTCTAACAGGTATGAGGTGCTATCTCATTGTGGTTTTGATTTGCATTCTCCTGGTGATTAGTGATGTTGAGGTCTTTTTTGTGTACCTGTTGCCCATTTGCATGTCTTCTTTGGGTCCTCTGCCCATTTTTAAAGAAGATTGTGTGGGTGTTTTTTCAGGCACGTTTTTTATGTTGCAGTGTTAGAGTCCCAAGGCCACTCTCAGGTTCAGTAATTAACTAGAACTCATGGAACTCAGAAAAGCTGTGTTGGTTATTACAGTGAAAGGATACAAATTAAAATCAGCAACAGGAAAAGTCACAGGGCATCCAGGAGAAATCCTACTGATCTGTCAGTGGAAATGTGCAGACCACAGTTACTTCTCCCAGCAATGATGTGTAACAGTACATACAAAGCGTTGCTAACCAAGCACACGTATCCAGGCCTTGGTGTTTAGAGTTTGGGCTTGGTCACAAAGACATGTTTGACCACCCATGTGAGTGATCTTAGTCTTTACCCCTTCTAAAGGTCAAGAAGATGCCAAAGGCCTTGTTGCCCCAATAATTCACCTTTTTAGACTATCTGGTGTGTGTCCTAAGCCATCCAAGTAAACAAAGACCATTTTCTCAGGCAGCATATTCCAAGTTTAGAGGTTACCTCCCAGCTGCTGAAGGCAAAGGTTGGGCAGGTTTAGTCCTTTGCTACATATATGTATACATAGATAAAATCACCCTGTTTGAAGTGGTTGTTTAAATACAAACAGCATAACATACATTCTGCACATTGCATCTTTTTATTTAATATATTTTGGCATGTCTTTCCAGGTTAGTACATAGATATCTATATCATTAATTTTAGTTCTGCAACATTCCATTAAATCATAATTTTATTAACACCCTTTGATAAGCTTTTAGGTTGTTTTCAATTTTCCACCATAACAACCAGTGCTTCACAGAATATTTTTATGTATTTTTGGATACTTGCCAAAGTATATCTTTAGGATAAATTCCCAGAAATTGAAATAATGGGTCAGAAGGTACACTATTTTACATTTTAATAGATACTGTAAAGTTGTCTTCCAAAATGTCAGATGGTAATTTAGACACTCACAAAGATTGTATGGGAGTACCTGTTTTAGCATACCCTCATGACACTGAATGTTAGATGGTGAAAATCGGTTAAGTCACTTGTGTAAAACACAATTTTTCTTTCTTGAAAACTTTCAGGATTCAAAAGAAACCAGTACGTAGCTTTTTAATACAAAGCTATGTGTAGATTTTTGTTTTTAGAAAGTATATTAGTAATTTTAAAATGTCTTAATATTTGTGTAGCCCCATCTGAATACTGAATAATAATTGTATTATTTGGCCAATCATACTGAAATGTTTACTTTTGAAATCATGTAGAAGATGAATTTTCTCTAATGCCTAACAGATGGGGAGTAATTTGACAACTGCTTTTGTTGAAATCAATATTTAAAGTAGTATGTGTGTTAACCAGCAAGCAAATTGTGTATAAACAATGCTTTAGGAAGCAATAATATGTTATGAAAGTGGATGTATTTCTTTTGAAGACGTTACTCTCAGGTGTAAGGTCTTTTATAGCTTGGAAAGTGTTCTCCCCCATCCTGTAGCCATATAACAATCAATTTATCTGTCCTTTATCAATTAATTTTTCTCCCTGCAAAGAGTATTAGTTATTTGGAATAAGTTACATGGAAGATACTGCATAGCCAATTGATTTATACAGTATTTCTTAAAATGTAGCTTGAAATTTGTCTTTTCACGTATATATGAATTGCTTAGTCTTAGGCAGTTGTGTTAACTTGATATGTTGTGCTGTAATATATCTTTAGCTACTGTTTTCCAATTATTAATATATTTTGTTTTTTCAAATACCTTAAATATGTTGGAGAGATCTTTACACTCTTCTATTTTTATTTTTATATTCTTATTCAGAGAATCTTAAGTACCATCTGTAGTAGTACTTTACTATTGGGATATAATTAATACTAGTTAGTGCCACATTACAAAATACAGCAAATATAGCAGCAGATAAAACATGACTGTTCTTATGAGCGTGTTGTTTTATATCCCACAAGAGCAGCACTTTAAAGGGTTAACTTATTTACTTAAATGGATTACATTTTCAGCTTACATGTTGTTTTTTCTACACATTTTTATAGGCCCCGACTTTGTTGTTTGTGATGAAGGCCATATTCTGAAAAATGAAGCATCTGCTGTTTCAAAAGCTATGAATTCTATACGATCAAGGAGGAGGATTATTTTAACAGGAACACCACTTCAAAATAACCTAATTGAGTGTGAGTTAATATCTGCAGTTATGTTGTAGAGTTTTGGCATTGCCTCAGATATATTTTGCCACTTTGCCATTTGCCTTTCTTCTGTCTAGTATAGTCTCTGACCATGATCTACATAGGTCCATCTTAGTCTTCTATGAAAGAATACCATACATTTCAAGTGGAATGCTTTATAAATATGAATGGTAAACCATAGTCAAAAGGTGTACCATTTTGAATGTTCAAATATAAACATAGAATTTGAAATCTATAAAAATTATCAGATGTATTAATGATGGCTTTAAAAGTACAAATGCATTGGTGACTATTCAGGAGATACTGTAACAAACTATAGGGAGAGGTACTATAGGAAATTGAAAAGAAATGCCAAGTGTGAATATTTTTAGGAATGTGGAGATGCGAAAAGGAGAGCTATGTCGAATCTGTGTCAGCATAGAATTTGTTCAGACTGAGGACAGATGATGTGAACCCAGGTGACTTGTGAATTTCTCTCATTTTCTTATGTGTGAGAATACTTGAGGGAACAGGAGTTATATTCAGCTCATAAATTGAAATTTCCTATTTATAATCCGTTGTAATAGTTTTTTGTTATTTTTATGTTATTTCCAGCCCTTTAGTAACTTATTTTTTATTTTATTATTTGTAATACTGGTTATTACTTCATTGTAACCTATATTTTATCTTCATTTTTTATCTGTTCCAGTTTCCCCCTTTTCTGTTACTTCATTTGTAGAAATGCTACTTCACATTGCAAAAACAATAAAACATTAGTTAGAAGAGTTTTATGATACAGTGAAGAAAGCAAACCAGTGGTGTTTGACAGTGAAATTCACAAAGAAGTATTTTTTTACTCCCGTGGAACTTTGCTTTAAGTGATACTGCATGTAGAGTTCATTCCTAGTTCTTGATTGAACTGCACTTAATTCTCAATATTATCCATGACTTTATTTTTTAGTTTAGTTTTTTTTTTTTTTGAGAGAGAGATGACACAGTGATCGAGGGGCAGAGAGAGAGAAGTGGGGCTCGTGGCACCTGAAGCAGGGCTTGTGCTCACACAATGTGGGACTCCAACTCATGACCTGAGCCAAAGTCAGATGCTGAACCGACTGAGCCACCCAGGCACCCATATTATTCATGACTTTTTAAGGGCTATGCTATAATGAGAATATGTTCTGTCTTACTTTTAATATTTAATTATATATTCTTAGAATTTTCTAAGAGAGTCCTTTGTATCCTGTAAATATCAATTTTGATGTAATAACTGCTAATTTATATTGAAATGATGAAAAAATGCTATTTCACATTGTGATCTTATATTGTATAGGACAGCTGATAACTCTATTAAGAGCTTCTGGAACTAGAACAGTTAATACAAAATTTGATATAGTGGCTTATTATTATTTTGATTCAATATATATGTTTTTTCACTAGATACCCTTGCTGTCCATAAAATCATGGTTAGAATTACAGAATACTTGTTTCCTACTCCATATCTATTATAAAGAACAGGGAAGTAGAATAAAATGTTCTTAGGTATTTTTTTTTAAACATTCATATCTAGGGGCGCCTGGGTGGCGCAGTCGGTTAAGCGTCCGACTTCAGCCAGGTCACGATCTCGCAGTCCGTGAGTTCGAGCCCCGCGTCAGGCTCTGGGCTGATGGCTCAGAGCCTGGAGCCTGTTTCCGATTCTGTGTCTCCCTCTCTCTCTGCCCCTCCCCCGTTCATGCTCTGTCTCTGTCCCAAAAATAAATAAATAAACGTTGAAAAAAAAATTAAAATAAATAAATAAATAAATAAACATTCATATCTAGAATATAGTGATGGTTTTATTTGAATTTCTCATCTGGTTTGGAAATCCAGTTCCAGAACTGACTTATAACCAATGTTTAGTCTATACTCAGTTTACTGTTTGTTCTTTGTAGCTTAATTCTAATGCTTCCATGGCATGTGTTTTTGACATGAACATTTTATCAGAAAGTTTATCTGAGTCCCTTTTAGCTATTATTGTCGTTAGTGAACTAATGTCTTCTCTCTTAGATCATTGCATGGTTAACTTTATCAAGGAAAATTTGCTGGGATCCATTAAGGAGTTCAGGAATCGATTTATAAATCCAATCCAAAATGGTCAGTGTGCAGATTCTACCATGGTAGATGTCAGAGTGATGAAAAAGCGTGCTCACATTCTCTATGAGATGTTAGCTGGATGTGTTCAGGTACAAATATACAAATATGTTCCATATAATAAAATATCGTTGCTTTGTTAGATTACAATCCCAAATGTTTTCTGAATTTAAACTTTGTTTTATGTTTTCTTTCCTCTTTTTTCAATATATAGTTTTATAGTTAAATCTCCTAGCATTGTCTTCAAAAGTTTTTGAAACATTGAACTTTCAAAAAAGAGTTACATTGTGAGGTTTAGAGCATACTTGATTAATTCATTTGCCAAGTGTATAGCTTCATATTTTAATATGTTAATGTTTAGATTTCTCATCTTTAAGATAGGGAGTATGTAAAAGAAACACAGCTATTATGATTAAGAAATTCCTATGCTCACCTTAATTTTATAGTATAGTGGCTTGAACCTCACTTATTTGAAATATTTGTAGGAAATGCAATTATGAATTGTGAGAGGGTCATTTTTAACAAAATCCTGAAGAAACAGTTTTATTAATATGAAATAATAAAATAACCTGAATGGGTTAGTTAATACTGTTTATATACAGATATTTAGTGAGCCTCTATTGGTGAGTGAATAAGTATATAGAGTTTGAGCCTGCAGTTAGTAGATCTTAAGATCCGCGCATTTTCTTCAGACACTAGATATTAATCATAGCCACAAAGATGTAACAAATCTTTAGAGATAGACTGTGCTTCTGGCTGGATATTCTTTTTTTTTTTTTTTCCTGGCTGGATATTCTACCATCATATAAGGCAGTCGTTCTGTTTGTTCAGGTTAGCCACAGGTACTAGCAACTCCTCTGTTTCTGTATTGCTGCTGCTACCTAGGCAATGTTTTCCTGGTTTAGTAGTCATTTGTATCTAGCACATTCGTGTTTGTTATTTCTTGTTCTTATAATTAAATGGTTTCAAGGGTGTTTATACATGGCTTGCTTTCTCAAGTGGGTAAACAGTTCCCCTAAAGTTATGTGTTATTCTCTGGTATATTGGCACATCTTACCCGAAGGACAACCCAGACTGCATCAGACTTTGATTCATTGTTTTTAGTGTATGATTAAAGCAAGTCTTTTTCTTAACACTGCCTACTATATCCCCTTCCCACGTTTTTTCTTTCTTTTTTCTATATAGAGGAGACCATTTGAAAACATAAATTACTTGGTTGGTAATATGACCACTTCAATTTAAAACCTGGCTGGTGTGTTGCAGTCTCTTATTACCAATACATCATATTGTATAGTCATATGAAATATAATAATTACATTCATATGATGATCATTGTGTGATTAAAGAGGGTAAATATGTTTAAGAAAATACTTTCTTGTATGTTTGGTACCTGTTGATGCATATCTTTTAGTTGCAAGCAATGATAATTCTTTGAACAGTCAATTCCTTTCATATATTTAGGTTAACTAATTTTCATTATCTTTCTTGTTAATTACAGAGGAAAGATTATACAGCGTTAACAAAGTTCTTGCCTCCAAAACATGAATATGTGTTAGCTGTGAGAATGACTCCTATTCAGTGCAAGCTCTATCAGTACTACTTAGATCACTTAACAGGTAACAAATATGCTTAGTTTATTTTTATATTTTCTCTAAAGACATTCTTTTTCTGAAGGATGTTGTTTTAGTAATTTTACCATGTCATTTGTTTTTTTTTTTCAATTGTGCATTTGAATAACATGGGTATGATTATTTTGTAAAACACAAATTATTTCTAATTTAAAAAACACTAATTTTTCAAAATAAACTAAGGAGCAAACTGGTGAAAAAAACATACACAGTATATTGAATAATGCTCTTAGCTTGTAATGAGCTTTATTTCAGGAAAATTATTAGTGAGTAATGTAAGAGAAAATATATAAAAGTCCAGTGTATTATTTAAAAAATTGAACCACAATAATAAAAGGCAAAAAAAAGCAAAATGCAAGGCAGGACATATATTATGCTCCCAACATTATAATAAAAATATACACAAATGCCTAAAATACACGAAAATGCTTGACAGAAATTGTTTTTGGTTTTTTGGTTTTTTGGTGGTTTCATTATGAGGATCTTTTAGATAAGAATACTTCTTATTCTTTTCTATGGGCTATTAAAAATTACAATGGATAGGTATTAATGTTATCATCAGTAAGCTCATGTGTCTGTGTGTGTGTCCATGACTGTGTGCCCAGGGTTGTCACTGTTCACAGAGCAAAACCTAGCCTCTGGTCTGAAGTGAGATTTCTTATTTCTTAGTCACTTCATTCTGGTAACTTTCACCAAGTGATATGTTAGGTTTATTTAGGCGATACAGGTTAGAAAGTACCCATTAGCCATTGTGAATAAAATAATTGATCAGGGGCGCCTGGGTGGCGCAGTCGGTTAAGCGACCGACTTCAGCCAGGTCACGATCTCGCGGTCCCGTGAGTTCGAGCCCCACGTCGGGCTCTGGGCTGATGGCTCAGAGCCTGGAGCCTGTTTCAGATTCTGTGTCTCCCTCTCTCTCTGCCCCTCCCCCGTTCATGCTCTGTCTCTCTCTGTCCCAAAAATAAAATAAAACGTTGAAAAAAAAATTAAAAAAAAAACCATAAAAAAAATAAATAAAATAATTGATCAAAAAAATAATAGAAGGTGGAAGTATGTACACACATATTAAAATGATGCTTTGTATCAGTAAAGGGATACTCTTCATATTAGCAGTGCATTTTATTTTATTTTAATTTTTTAACAGCAGGGCATTTTAGAGAACAGAATAATGATGGTCCTCAAGCATTATTTTGCTTTGGGGAAAATAGGATTTGAATGTTAGTGTTTTACAGAAGTGCTTTTTTGCTGAATTTAACATTTATTCATTTTTGAGAGACAGAGTCAGAGCATGAGTGAGGGGTGGGGGGGCAGAGAGAGAAGGAGACACAGAATCCGAAGCAGGATCCAGGCTCTGAGCTGTTAGCACAGAGCCCCAACACAGGGCTCGAACTCACAGACAACAAGATGATGACCTGAGCTGAAATCGGACACTTAACCGACTGAGCCACCCAGGCGTCCTGAAAATCACTTCTGGAAGGCACACATTTTCATTTGTATATCAGTCAGAAACTGTTAGGTTTATTGTACCATTGTGTTTTGAATGACAAAAATTGAAGACATAATTAACCAAATCTTATTCCAATGAGAGAGCTACTATGTACTTAGAGAGGGATATCCAGACTTACCTTTCATTTATATCTGAGTAATAACAGGTAGTAAATTTGGTCATTTAATTTACTTTTTTTTTTCCATTTAAAATTTTGTTTTATCTTAGAGAAAATGCCAGCTACTGTGTTTCCAAGTATCAGAGAATCAGTTGTCTTTAATAACCAATAGCAAATGTTAATGGCTCATATATAGACCTTAAAATGTACTCTTTTGAGGGTAATGCAATATTTAAGAATTAAGGGGGCTTTATTCTTTGTGGCTTTAATTGATAGTAAATATCTAAAGTACTAATTATTAAAAGCTTCAAACTCTGAAAAGTATGATTGTTAAATTCTCATCTGGTGCCATGAATATTTTAATTGTGAAAAGGTCTGGGGTTCCACCCTACTAAATGTGATGTTTTCTTTTCCTTAAAGTAGAATAACCTGACTTAATAGTCCCTTTGAGAAAAATGTCCATAAAAGGCCACATGGGTTCTATTAAAGGTATCTTGATTCTTACTAGAAACCTATCACCCATCTCTCTCACTTGTATTTACAATGTTTGGTATTTTTCTGTTACACATTCCAAAATTTCTTTTGTTTCTATATTTGACTCTTTTTCGATTGTACTTGGTTTTAAGAAGTTCATTTAAATTTTGCTTTTTATACCAGCAATAGTTTGGTGTTAATTTTAGTAGTGATAACTTATAATAGATTTAATATTTACAGAATTAAAGTCGTAAGACTGACTTTTAATGAATTTCAAAGAAATTAAAGCCCTCTTAATTTTCCTTTATGTACACGCACACACACACACAATGGGATATTCAGTCTTAAAAAGAAAAGAAATGCTGGGGTGCCTGGTGGCTCATTTGGTTAAATGTCTGACTCTTGGTTTTAGCTCAGGTCATGATCTCACGGTTTGTGAGTTTTGAGCCCTGCATGGGACTCTGTGCTGACAGTGTAGAGCCTGCTTGGTATTCTCTCTCTCTCTCTCTCTCTCTCTCTCTCTCTCTCTCTCTCTCTCTCTCATACACACACACACACACTCTGCCCCTCCCATGCATGCTCGCTCTCTCTCTTTCAAAATTAATAAATTTTTAAAAAAGGAAATGTTGACACATTACAATATTAATGAGCCCCAAAGAATAAACTAGGCACAAAAGGACAAATACTGTTGATTCCACTTAGATGTACCTAGAGTAGTCAGACTCATAGAGGCAGAGAGTAGTAGTTACCAGCATTTGGGGGAGAAGGAAATACAGAGTTATTTTTAATGGGTACAGAATTTCTTTCTAGGATGATGAAAAGGTTTTAGAAATGGAGAGTGGTGATGGTTGCACAACATTGTGATTATACTTAATGCCACTGAATTGTACTCTTATAAATGGAAAACAGTAATATGCTTTGTGTCTAAAATTGCATGGGTCCAAGTGTCATCCTTTAGAGACTGATTAAGTGCATCTGGAGTAGGGCTCAGGCACTTACATTTTTATAAGCCCTACAGATGATTTCATGTACCCTCAGCTTGAGATCCACTGCTCTAAATGATGTTCAGCATAACAAGCTATCAGGGAAATGTAAATCAAAACCACAGTGAGATAAATTTTATTACTAGGATGGTTATAATCCAAGAAATTAAAAAACAGCAAGTGGTAAGGATGTGGAGGAATTGGAACTCTGTGTGTTGCTGGTCTGGAATGTCAAATGGTACAACTTATGTGGAACACAATTTGGCAGTCCTTCAAAGGTTCAGTATACAGTCACCATATAACCCAGCAATTACATGTCTAGATGTATACTCAATAGAAAGGAAAACACTTGTGCACACAAAAGATCTATACACCAATATTCACAGCATCATTATTCCTAATAGTTAAGAGCTAGAACATGTCCATCAACTGGTGAAGGGATAAACAGATTTGGTACATGCATATCATAGAACATTACTCAGCATGAAAAGGAAGAAAATGCAGATTCATGCTACAACACAGATCAACCTTGAAAACATATGCTTAAGTAAAAGAAGCCAGTCACAAATGACCACATGTTGTATGATTCCATTCACATGAAACGTCCAGAGTAGGCAAATATGTAGAGACAAAGTAGATTAGTGGTTTCCTAGGGATGTGGGAGAAAAAAGGAAATTGGGGGATAATGGCTTAGGGGTGCAGGGTTTCTTCTGAGGGTGATGAAAATGTTTTAAAAACTGGATTTTGAGAGGCGCCTGGGTGGCGCAGTCGGTTAAGCGTCCGACTTCAGCCAGGTCACGATCTTGCGGTCCGTGAGTTCCAGCCCCGCGTCAGGCTCTGGGCTGATGACTCGGAGCCTGGAGCCTGTTTCCGATTCTGTGTCTCCCTCTCTCTCTGCCCCTCCCCCGTTCATGCTCTGTCTCTCTCTGTCCCAAAAATAAAATAAACGTTGGAAAAAAAAAAAAACTGGATTTTGGTGATGGTTGCACAACTCTGTGAATACACTAATGAATTGTAGTGGTAAATTGTATGTGAACTATATCTGAATAAAACTTAAAAAAAACTCAGTGGCTTACTTTTTATCCACAAAAGTTTTATTCAGTTATCTTCCAGCTAATTAATTGTTCGTTCTTTATGATTTCCTGTGCCTTACATGTACTTTCAAGATTGTCTTTAACATATCTTTTTTTTAAGTTTATTTATTTTGAGAGGGAGAGAGTGAGAGACAGCACAGGAGGGACAGAAAGAGAGGGAGAGAGCAAGAATACCAAGTAGACTCTGCACCAGCAGTGCAGAGCCCGACATGGGGCTCCTACTCACGAATCCTGAGATCATGACCTAAGCCAAAACCAAGAGTTGGACGCTTAACCGACTGTTACCACCCAGGCGCCCCGTCTTTAAAAATTTCTTTAAACATAGTAAACAGTTATAGTCTAAGTCTGATTATTCCAGTTTCTGAAATCCTTATAGATCTCTTTCATCTCTCTCATTTCTGTCAGTTCAAGCATGCTGCCTTGTTTCCATGTGTGTTTAAGTACTTTTGACCATAAGTTCCTAGTATCCCTTGGGGTTATTAACATGTGGGAATTCTTTGAGGCCCAGGATAAAGGTTGGTTAGTCCAGAAAGGATTTGCTGTTTTTGTTTTTTTTTTTCCTGCTAGGGGTCTGGGGATATTATTAGTCTGAAATCCCTTGATATTATAATTTGTGCTGAAGCACCGTTAACTTTATTTATTTATTTATTTATTTATTTAAAATTTGCATCCAAATTAGTTAGCATATATTGCAACAATGATTTCAGGAGTAGATTCCTTAAGCCCCTTACCCATTTAGCCCATCCCCCCTCCCACAACCCCTCCAGTAACCCTCTGTTTGTTCTCCATATTTAAGAGTCTCTTATGTTTTGTCCCCCTCCCTGTTTTTATATTACTTTTGTTTCCCTTCCCTTACGTTCATCTGTTTTGTCTCTGAAAGTCCTCATATGAGTGAAGTCATATGATATTTGTCTTTCTCTGACTAATTTCGCTTAGCATAATACCCTCTAGTTCCATCCACGTAGTTGCAAATGGCAAGATTTCATTCTTTTTGATTGCCAAGTTATACTCCATTGTATGTATATACTACAACTTCTTTATCCATTCATCTGTCGATGGACATTTGGGCTCTTTCCATACTTTGGCTATTGTTGATAGTGCCGCTATAAACATTGGGGTGCATATGTCCCTTTGAAACAGCCCACCTGTATCCTTTGGATAAATGCCTAGTAGTGCAATTTCTGGGTCGTAGGGTAGTTCTATTTTTAATTTTTTGAGGAACCTCCATACTGTTTTCCAGAGTGGCTGCACCAGCTTGCATTCCCACCAACAATGCAAAAGAGATCCTCTTTATCCACATCCTCACCAACATCTGTTGTTGCCTGAGTTGTTAATGTTAGCCATTCTGACAGGTGTAAAGGAGTATCTCATTGTGGTTTTGATTTGTATTTCCCTGATGATGAGTGATGTTGAACATTTTTTTCATGTATCGGTTGGCCATCTGGATGTCTTCTTGGGGAGAAGTGTCTATTCATGTCTTTCGCCCATTTCTTCACTGGATTATTTGTTTTTTGAGTGTTGAGTTTGATAAGTTCTTTATAGATTTTGGATACTAGCCCTTTATCTGATATGTCATTTGCAAATATCTTCTCCCATTCTGTTGGTTCCCTTTTAGTTTTGCTGATTGTTTCCTTGGCTGTGCAGAAGCTTTTTATTTTGATGAGGTCCCAGTAGTTCATTTTTGGTTTTGTTTCCCTTGCCTCCGGAGACGTGTTGAGTAAGAAGTTGCTGCAGCCAAGATCAAAGAGTTTTTTGTCTGCTTTCTCCTCGAGGATTTTGATGGCTTCCTGTCTTAGGGTTTTATGTCTTAGGTCTTTCATCCATTTTGCGTTTATTTTTGTGTATGGTGTAAGAAAGTGGTCCAGGTTAATTCTTCTGCATGTCGCTGTCCAGTTTTCCTAGCACCACTTGCTGAAGAGACAGTCATTATTCCATTGGCTATCCTGCTTTGTCAAAGATTAGTTGGCCTTACATTTGTAGGTCCATTTCTGGGTTCTCTGTTCTGTTCCATTGATCTGAGTGTCTGTTTTTGTGAAGCACCCTTAACTTGAAAGTTAGTAGGAATTTGGGCTAATGATGGGCTATTTGATGATATGAGCTGGGAACTCTATAGTATTTAAAATGTTGCTCCTTTCTTTCTTCTACTTTCTAGGAAATAAAATATGCATACCCCAAAGAATGTTAACCAGTTTTAGTGGACTTTGCATGGTAGTTCAAGGGTGGTAGTTTTTTTGTGAGATTTCTATACTGTGTGGCTAATTAGAATGTGGTATGACTATAAGATTTAAATTTAGACTTGAACAGGCGTAACAGCCATTTCCTTAAAGTCAGCATTTTAAGGCCTGTGTTGAAGTATTGAGGCAGTGGAGTAACTAATATCCACGAGATACTCTTTTTTCACTTATTGTTCATTATATGTAGAATTCTTCTGGGCACCTCTTGGTAGTTTGTTATTGCTTGGGTTTTAGACTTTCATAAAGCTTTGTTATGCTATAAATGGCCTTGATTCTTAACGGTTAACTGAAGGAACATTGGAGGTGAGAAAATCAGATTTCTGAGAATGGTACAAAGGAATTATTTTATTAGTAAGGATTTTGTGATAAAGCAATGTAGAAATCCTGAAAGGTGTTTCTAAATTCTTAGTGGCCAAACTACTCCCAACCCTTTTTAATCATTTATGTGGAAAATGATTTGAAATGATTTTCAGGACTTGGGGAAACTGTATAAAATTTATTTATATAGTCCCTGGTATTTTATTATGATCATCTCCAGTTCCCTGTTTATTATAGCTAATTGATCATCAGAATACTCCATTGAGACTGGGTTTTAATAGTATAATTGTAATTTGTAAAGAATCAAAAGGAGAATTGTAATTTGTAAAGAATCAAAAGCTTTTAGTCTTGTATTTTTGGAAAGTTTACTTCAGCTCTATACTGTCTTCATCCTTGAATAACCTTGAAGGACACTTAAGGTAATGGGGTAGGCTGAATGATGGCCACCTGGAGAGGTCAAATCTTACCTAGTTTCTGGAACCTGTGTTACTTTATAAGAAAAGGGATTTTTGCAGAGGTGATTAAACTAAGGATCTTGAGATGAGGAGATTGTCCTGGAGTATCCAAATGGGCCCTAATTCCAATTGCAGGTGTCTTTTGGGAGAGATGCTCAGGGAGATTTGATCTACACAGAAGAGGCAACATGGTGACCATAGAGGCAAAGATTGATGTGGCTACAAGTCAGGGAATTGCCTTGAGGAGGCAAGGAACAAATCCTCACCTGGAGCTCCCAGAGTGAATGTGTGTGGCTCCGTGGACTCTGATTTTGACTCAGGACAGGTTTTGGACTTATGATTTCCCAAGCTGTGAAGGAATATATTTCTGTTGTGTTAAAATTTTGGGTTTGTAGTGATTTACTACGGCAGCCCTAGGATACTAATTGAAGCAGTGAGTTTTCCCCAACCATTCTTCTTTTGACTTGTACCCTAATTTGCAGTGCAAAGTTGAGAAACTTCTTAGAAAGTTTAGATTTCTGTGCCTCATCACAGATTTAGGAAATCAGAATTTATAGGAATAGAATTTAAGGATCTGTACAACAAATTGCCCAAGTAATTCTTATGTGCACTGGGTTTGATAAACATTTCACTAGGATGCTGTATTGGTTTCCTCTTGCTGCTGCAGAAAACTACCATCAAGTTGATGGCTTAGAACACAGCTCATGGTTCTGGAGGTTGGAGGTCCAAGGTTAGTGTCATTGGACTAAAGTCAGCAGGGCTGGTTCCTTCTGGATGTTCTAGGGAGGGAAAATGTTTCCTTGTTTTTTTTAGCTTCTGGTGGCTCTCTGTATTCTCCATATTGAAAGTGTATCACTCCAATCTGTGCTTATGTTATCACATCACCTTCTCCGACTCTCACTTTTGGATGCCTCTTATAAGAACTATTGTGGTTGTATTGAACGCTCCTGGATCAACTAGGATGGTCTTCTTTACTTTAGGCCCTGTATCTTGATTGAATCTGCAAAGTTCCTTTTTCGTAAGGAATAACTCATGGGTGCCTAGGTTTGCAATGTAGATATATTTGGGAGACCATTATTAGTTTACCTCAGACCCCATGATAACATCTCATGTAAAAACCATGGATGTAAATGAGGTTGAATAACAGATTGCCCTGCTTAATTCATTATGTATTCACCTAACCTTTTTTGGCAAGTTTTCCAAATAAAGTCATTTGGAAGTCAAAAAAATTTTTTTAAAGATAGAATGATTCAATAATGATAGTACTTTTTTTGAGTAGACAACATTTTTTGTGGATGTTTATTTGGCTACCTTATTAGCATATGTTTTTTATGTGGTTCGCATTCCCCACAAAGAATATCAATGCTAATATAAGTCAGTAGTGTAGATAGAAGAAACTTTTTTTCCCTTTTTCGGTAGAAGTTTTTTCCCTTTAAAAATTTTCTCCCTTTTGGGGGACCTGGGTGGCTCAGTTGGTTAAGGGTCCGACTTCAGCTCAGGTCATGATCTCTCAGTTCAGAGTTCGAGCCCCATGTTGGGCTCTGTGCTGACAGCTCAGAGCCTGGAGCTTGTTTCAGATTCTGTGTCTCCCCCTCTCTCTGCCCCTCCCTTGCTTGCTCTCTCTCTCCCTCTTTCTCTCTTAAAAAGAAATAAACATTGGGGCGCCTGGGTGGCGCAGTCGGTTAAGCGTCTGACTTCAGCCAGGTCATGATCTCACAGTTTGTGAGTTCGAGCCCCGCGTCAGGCTCTGGGCTGACGGCTCAGAGCCTGGAGCCTGTTTCTGATCCTGTGTCTCCCTCTCTCTCTGCCCCTCCCCTGTTCATGCTCTGTCTCTCTCTGTCCCAAAAATAAATAAAAACGTGGAAAAAAAATTAAAAAAAAAAAAAAAGAAATAAACATTAAAAAAATTAATTTCTCCCTTTTTCTGTCTTAGGCCTAAAAAAGTCGTATAAAATTTCTCTATAATAGACGATATTTATGTTATTTGCAAGAGTAATTTTTCCCCCACAAAACAAAAATAGGCTTTTAAGTCTTTGTTGGAGAATAAAATGATATAGTTTCGATTACCTTTTTTTTTAATCCCTCTTTCCTTTACATTAATTTAAAGACCCATAAGGCATTCAGTGATAGAACAGCTGGGTAGAAGATCAACAAGGAAATACAAGACTTGGAAAGCACTATAAACCAACTAGACTTTAACAGATATCTGTAGAACACTCCATCTAGCTGCAGCAGAGTACACAGTCCTCTCAAGTACACATGGAACATTCTCCAAGATAGACCATATTTTAGACTTTAAAATAGTTTCAATTAATATAAAAGGATGAAATCACACAATATTTTTTTAACCGCATGGCAATGAAATTAGTAAACATTAACAAAAGGAAAGTTAGAACATTCACAATTGTATCTAAATAACACAGCCCCGAATAGCCAATAAACCAAAGAAAAAATCACAAGGGAAATTAAAAAATATTTAGAAACAGATGAAAACAAAAACACAAGGTTCTTGAATATGGGATGCAAGTAAAGCATGCTTAAAGAGGGATAATTACAACTGTAAATGCCTATAATTTAAAAAGAATAAAGATCTCAAATTTATAATCTAACCTTTTACCTTAAGAAACTAAGAGCAAACTAAACCCAAAGCAAGTAAAAAGAAGGAAAGAATACAGACTAGAGCATAAATAAATATAAAGGAGGAAAAAAAATAGAGATCATTGAAACCGAAACTTGGTTCTTTGAAAAGATCAACATAATATCTTTTTAGCTGTACTTAAAAAGTAATAAATAGAGGAGACACACTAAAGTCAAATGTGAAACAGTATCACTTACATTATGGAAATGAAAAAATTATAAGGGAATGCTGTGAAAGTTGTATATCAAGAAATTAGATAACTTCATTTTCATAGAGTGATTTCTATCATACTTAGTAGAAATACCTCTTATAAGACAGAATAATCAGTACCAGATTTAGTGTTTCATACGATTAAATTTTCTCTTGCCATGAGTGGAGGCAAGATTTACTAATTACTGGTGAATTTGCATCTTTCGAAACTGGACAGAAAAATATGTTATTGTTTAAATGCTTTTTGTCTTTAATCGGCTTTGTTTTGCATCTTACTCCCTTGTTAATTTTGTCATATTAGTGAAATGTGCATTCATTTCATTTTTATTTCACTTTCATAGAAAAATGTGATTTTGTTGAAATTACTCTGGGCAGAAGAAATTTAATGTTTTTAATATGAAAAACATAATTTTTAGGAGTACATTTCTTTGTGTAAGAATATTTGGAAAGAATTGTCAAAAGATTGGATACAGAAAGGCTTTGTCTAAAACAAGAGTTTTTTTAAGTTTTTATTTAAATTCAAGTTTTTTAACATGTAGTGTAAATTTTGTTTCAGGTGTACAATGTAATGATTCAATACTTCCATACATCACCCTGTGCTCATCATGACAAGTACCCTTCTTAATCCCCATCATCTCTTTAACCCATCTCTGCCCACCTCTCCCAACATAGAGAATTCTTATGTCTCAACATTAACTGCTTTTTTTAATTGATCAGGTGTAGGTAATAGCAGTGAAGGTGGAAGAGGAAAGGCAGGTGCAAAACTTTTCCAGGATTTTCAGATGTTAAGTAGAATCTGGACTCATCCTTGGTGTTTGCAGCTGGACTACATTAGCAAAGAAAATAAGGTAAATCAGGTAACCTTAAAGGTATCTGTTGGAAGCATAATAACTTTAGGAAAAATGTTGAACTATATAAACTTACTGTGTATTTGAATTTTCTTTTGCTTTGTGGTACAGTAATTCAACTTTATTTCTAGTTAATTTCTGTATGTTAGAATGCATTATGATTATGGAAGGAGTATTAAATGTTATTCTTAACATCTTGCATAACCATGGTAAAATGACCAAAATTAAGAAATTAACATTGAGTCTATACTATTAACTAAACAACAGACTTTAATTGGATTTCATCAGTTTTGTATTTATGTCCTTTTTCTTTTCCATGATTCAATCCAAGACCTCACATTGTATTTAGTAAGCATATCTATCCTGTCTCCTTTATTTTTTCTAATCTATGATAGTTCCTTAGCTCTTTCTTGTCCCATGAAAATTAATTTATCCTTAGATAAAATAAATATCATTATAATTTTCAATAGAAGTTGAAATAAACTATTAAAATATTCATCATTTTTTTCCTCTAGGGATACTTTGATGAAGACAGTATGGATGAATTTATAGCTTCAGATTCCGATGAAACTTCCATGAGTTTAAGCTCCGATGATTATACAAAGTAAATTGAATACTTTTTGTGTCCTGTGTTAACACATTTAAAATCCCTAATTGCTGATTGTCCTCTCATAATTGGCATTTGTGTCTTTACTATGCTTTCCTAACAGTTTAAATTTATTCCTTTTTTAGAAAGAAGAAAACAAAGGGTAAAAAAGGAAAAAAAGATAGTAGCTCAAGTGGAAGTGGCAGTGACAATGATGTTGAAGTGATTAAAGTCTGGAATTCAAGATCTCGAGGGGGTGGTGATGGAAATGTGGATGAAACGGGAAGCAATCCCTCAGTTTCGTTAAAGCTGGAAGAAAGTGAGTCTAATGAATGTTGCCTTTATCATGGAACATTGATTTAGAAAATATCATGGCCATGGTTTTCTCAGTTATTAATTATCCTTACTCTTTTGCTCAAAGGAATATCTTTCCTCAACTTGTAAGCATCTAGAATAATCAGGTCACATAATAACAAGTATCTGGTGAATGTTTAATTATAAGCAAGTCATTGTGCTCTCTCTGGTATTTAAGAGGAAAGGAAGAAAGAAAAACTAGTGTTTATGTATATGTATATAAACTGATTGCTGTATTGTTTTCGCTCCATGCATTAGCTAACTTAATTCTTGAGTAGACTTGCAATGCTGTTGATAATTTTTATTTTTATAAATGATTGGTACAAGTGAGACTCAGACCTAGACACATCTAATTTCAGAACCACCATGGTATTTTCACTTAACTATATATAAATGACTAGAAACATTGCTTATAATCAAGCATGGTTGTAATTAACTCTGTACAGTGAAAGTAGTGTTAATAGTTTAGGCTTTTTCCTTTGTAATTCTTCATAATCTATAGTTGTATACTTTAAATTTTCCCTGTGTCATGTACAGCTTATCACCTCTTTTGCTTTCTCTTTCTCTTTTTCTCTTGTGCATGAGTGTACATACAACTGAATGTCTTTTGAAGTTTATTTATTTAATGTTTATTTATTTTTTGGTGGGGGGAAGACAGCATGAATGGGGGAGGAGCAGAGAGAGAGGGAGACAGGATCCAAATCAGACTCCAGAGTCTGGGCTGTCAGCACAGAGCCTGACGGGGGCTCAAACTCCTGATCTGTGAGATCATGACCTGAGCCGCAGTCGGACGCTTAACCAACTGAGCCACCCAGGTGTCCCACAACTGAACATCTTTGAATTTTCTACTGGCTAAAGTTGCTTTGACCTATATCTTGATTTGTAGGGTTAGTGTTAAGGCCCCATATATCCTAGTGTTGCCTGACTGGGTGTCTAGGAATTCCAAAGCTGGGACTAAAAATCTGAATATTTGAAATAGCAAATATCTAAAGACAGAACAGTGTAAATAGCTCTAAATAGTTGTCACTTGAGAATCATGTAGCAAAGCAGTTTGCTGTAAAGGGAAGAGAGATAGGTGCCACCTAGGTAAATGACCTTGAGTTCAAACAAGCATGGCTGGGTTTTGGGCTGCAGCTGAACTAATTTGGTGATTCCTTAATAAACATTTCATTCTTCAGGGAATAGGGGGAAGAAAAAGTATTTGAGGAAATAATAGCTGAAGACTTCCTTAATGTTGGGAAGTAAACAGAAATCCAGATCCAGGAGGCACAGAGAACTCCCTTCAAAACCAGTAAAAGCAGGCCAACACCAAGATATATTCTAAGTAAATTTGCAAAATATAGTGATAAAAACATCTTAAGAACAGCAAGACAAAAGAAGTCTTTAACTTACAAGGGAAAATCCATAAGGCTAGCCGGAGATTTCTAAACAAACTTGGCAGGCCAAAAGAGAGGGGTGTGATATATTCAGAGTGTTGAGTTGGAGAAATCTGCAGCCATGAATATTGTATCCAGTAAGGCTGTCATTCAGAATAGGAGAGAAATAGTTTCCCAGACAAACAAAAACTAAAGGAGTTCATGACCATTAAACTAGCCCTGCAAGAAATGTGAAGGGGACACTTTGGGAAAGAAAGACCAAAATTGACAGAGAATAGAAAGGAACAGAGAAAATCTTCAGAAACATTGGCAAAACAAGTAATAAAATGGTACTAAATTCATATTTGTCAGTAATTACTCTGAATGTAAATGGACTAAGTGTTCCAATCAAAAGACTTAGGGTGTCAGAATGGATAAAAAACCAAGACCCATCTACATGCTGCCTACAAGAGACTATTTTAGACCTAAAGACACCTGCAGATTGAAAGTGAGGATGGAGAAACATTTATCTTGCAAGTGGACATCAAAGGAAAGCCAGAGTAGCCATGCTTATTTCAGACAAGCTAGCTTTTAACCAAAAACTATAACAAGAGATGAAAGGGCATTATATCATAATAAAGGGGTCTGTCCAATAAGAAGATTTAACAATTATAAATATTTATGCCCCCAACTTGGAACACTCAAATATATAAACAGTTAACGGGACACCTGGGTGGTTCAGTTGGTTGAGCATCTGACTCTTGATTTTGGCTCAGGTCCTGATGGGTTGTGGGATCAAGCCATACATTGGACTCTGTGCTGAGCATGGAGCCTGCTTAAGATTCTCTCTCTTTCCCTCTGACCCTCTCACCCCCTCGCACTCTGTCTCTGTCAAATTAACATAATAATATAAAACAGTAACAAATACAAAGGAATTAATTGATAATAATATAGTAAGAGTAGTGGACTTTAATACCCCACTTACATTAATGGACAGATCATCTAAACAGAAAATTAACAAGGAAACAATGACTTTGAAGGACACACTGGACCAGATGGACTTATCAGATATATTGAGAACACTGAATCTTAAAGCAGCAGTATACACATTCTTCTTAAGTACACCTGGAACATTCTCCAGAATAAATCACATGCTAGGTTACAAATGATGCCTTAACAGGTGCAAAAAGATAGAGATTATATGATATATATTTTATGACTACAATGCTATGAAACTAGAAGACATCCACAAGAAGAAATTTGGAAAGACCACAAATACATGAAGGCTAAAGAACATCTAACTAAAGAATGAATGGGTCAACCAGGAAAGTAAAGAATAAATTAAAAAATACATGGAAACAAATGAAATGGGAACACGGTGGTCCAAAGCCTTTGTGATGCAGTAAAAGCAGTCAGAAGAAAAAGGTATATGGCAATGTAGGCCTACCTCAAGAAGCAAGAAATATCTCAAATACACAACCTAACCTTAAACCTAAAGGAGCTTAAAAAAAAAAAAAAAAAAAAAGAATAACGAATGAAGGCTGAGCCAGCAGAAGAAGTATAATAATAAAGATTAGAGCTGAAATAAATGATACAGATGACAAAACAAAAACACCCCACTAAATAGATCAATGAAAGAAGGGGCTGGCTTGTTGAAAAAAATTAATAAAATTGGTAAACCCCTAGCCAGACTTATCAAAAAGAAAAGAGAAAGGACCCAAATAAATAGAATCACAAATGAGAGAAGAGAGATCATAACACCACAGAAATACAATTATAAGATTATATTATGAAAAACTATATGCCAATAAATTGGGCAATCTGGAAGAAATGGATAAATTCCTAAAAACATGTAAATTACCAAAACTGAAACAGGAGGAAATAGGAAACTAGAACTGATTGATAACCTCCAAGGAA
This sequence comes from Leopardus geoffroyi, assembly GCF_018350155.1. NCBI lineage: Eukaryota > Metazoa > Chordata > Mammalia > Carnivora > Felidae > Leopardus > Leopardus geoffroyi. The sequence continues at coordinate 63,185,469 of NC_059343.1, read as the reverse complement.
ATTGAATCAGTAATCAAAATTTTTCCAGCAAACAGAAGTCCAGGGCCAGATGACTTCCTGGGGTGCAAGGGTGGTTCAGCATTCACAAATCAATCCACATTAATAAAAGAAAGGATAAAGAACCATATGGTCATTTCAGTAGATGCAGAAAATGCATTTGACACAGTACAGCATCCATTCATGATGAAAACCTTCAATAAAGTAGATTTAAAGGGAACATACCTCTACAGAATAAAGGCCATATATGAAAAAACCACAGCTAATATCATCACTAGTGGGGAAAAACTGAGAGTTTTTCCTCTGTGGTCAGGATCAAGACAGGAATATCCATTCTCACCATTGTTATTTAGCATATTACTGGAAGTCCTACCCACAGCAAATAGACAACAAAAAGAAAGAAAATGCATCCAAATCGGCAAGGAAGGAGTCAAAATTTTACTATTTCCAGATGCCATGATACTCTATATAGAAAACCTGAAAGAGTCCACAAAATTTCTGTAACTTTTAAATTCAGTAAAGTGGCAGGATACAAAATCAATGTACAGAAGTCTGTTGCATTTCTATACACCAATAATGAAGAAGAAGAAACAGAAATTAAGGACTCAGACTCATTTACAATTTTACCAAGTGCAAGAAGATTCCTGGGAACAAAGTCAACCAAGAAGGTGAAAGACTTATACTCTTCAAAGTATGAAATCCAGATGAAAGACATTGAAGAGGACACAGGGAAATGGAAAGACATTTCACGCTCATGAATTGGAAGAACAAATATTGTCAAAACGTTTATGGTACCTAAAGCAATCTACACATTTCATGTCATCCCTATCAAAATACCAAAAGCATTTTTTCACAGAGCTAGAACAAAGAATCTTAAAATTTGTATGGAACCACTAAAGATCCCAAATAGCCAAAGAATCCTTGATAAAGAAAGGAAAGCTGGAGGCATCACAATTCCTCATTTGAAGTTATATTACAAAGCTGTATTCGTCAAAATATTATGGTGTTGGTGCAAAAAGACACATAGATAAATGTGTTCAGAATAGAAAACCCAGGAAGGAATCCATAACTACATGGTCAGTTAATCCTTGACAAAGCAGGAAAGAATATCTAACGGGAAGAACATTGTCTCTTCAACAAACAGTGTTGGGAAAACTGGATAGCAAAATGCAAAAGAATTAAGCGGGACCACTTTATTACTCCATACAGAAACATAAATTCAAAATGGATCAAAGACATAACTGTGAGACCTGAAATCATAAAAATTCTAGAAGAGAACACAGGCAGTAAGTCTTCTGGCATTGGCTGTAGCAAGTTCTTTCTAGGTATGTTTCCTGAGGCAAAGGAAACAAAAGTAAAAATAAACTATTGAGACTTCATCAAAATAAAAATCTGCACAGCAAAGGATATCATCAACAAAACTAAAAGACAGCCTTTGGAATGGGAGAAGATATTTGCAAATGACATATCTGATCAAGGGTTAGTATCCAAAATGTATAAAGAACTTCTAAAACTCAATACCCCCAAAATGAATAATCCAATTAAAAAATGGGCAGCCGACATGAACAGACATTTTTCCAAAGAACATATACAGATGGTCAGTGGACACCTGAGAAGATGCTTATCATCACTTACCATCAGGGAAATGCAAATCATAACTACAATGAGATATCACCTTATAACTGTCAGAATGGCTAAAATCAGCATCACATGAAACAACAGGTGCTGCTGAGGATGTGGAGAAAATGGAATACTTGTACGCTGTTGGTGAGAAGTCAAACTGGCGCAGCCACTCTGGGAAACAGTATGGATGTTCCTCAGAATGTGAAAAATGGAACTACTCTATGATCTAACAATTGCATTACTGGGTATTTAACCAAAAAATACAAAAAAAGTAGTTCACAGGGGGTACATACACCCTATGTGTATGGAAGCATTATGTAAAATAGCCAAATTATGGAAGCAGCCCAAGTGTCCATTAACAGATAAATGGATAAATAAGAGGTGGTGTGTGTGTATGTGTGTGTATATGTATACACAATGGAATATTACTCATCCATAAAAAAGTGTGAAATCTAGCCTTTTGAAATGACATGGGTATAACTAGAGTGTATTATGCTAAGCGAAATAAGTCATTCTGAGAATGATGGTTACCGTAGGGAGGTGAGTGGGGGGAATGGGTTAAATAGATGATGGGGATTAAAGAGGGCACTTATTATGAGCAGTGGGTGTTTTATCAAAGTGATGAAACCCTATATTGTACACCTGAAATGGATATTACACTGTATGTTAACCAACTGGAGTTAAAATAAAACCTTAAAAAAATATAAAGCATTTCTGTCTTCAGTACCTCTTTGGAATAGATTTTAGCCTACCCAGACCCTTGTTTACTTCTCTTATAAATCAGAGGAATAGTAGAATTAAATTATAAAATTTTCCTCTTTATTCTTCTCTGCTGTTGTCCCATGAAGGCAGTTTATTGTCACTGTTCATCTTCCAGTTAGATTTAAAGAATACTTTTCTAAGAATAGTAAAGGAATAGTTGTAATTGAATTTATTAAGAAGCTCTTTTTCATTTAAATTTCTCCTCAGTTGTCTCATAATTGTAAATAAATAGCTTAAAATTTATGTGGTCCTAGGAATGATTTTCTTAAAATACTATTGTTGAAATTTTTTTGTAACTTATGGTTAGGAGAAGAGGGAGAGTAGACTAATTGGTATGGGTATGCTCATCCTGTGCTATAAATGGGTTAAATAAAAGTATGCTGAGGTACTGATCCCTTTGTCACTTACAAGTACAAGTGGGTACTGAGGTAGCTGGGTCACCTCTAGAAATGAGCAACTTCTTCCATTTTCTCTGGGTTGCTATGTAAATAGTATTGTTTCCCATATATGTCATCATATAAAAATGGTTGGAAGGAATTGGGGCAGAGAGTAGGTGGCTGACTATATGTCATGAACTTAAAAGCAGATAGGGAAGGTTGTGAGTCCCAAATGACAAATTTTGACTGCTTGTCTAAGGTCTTTACATTTTAGGTGTGTACAGTCAAATAGAAGTCATTCATATGTAGATGTATCTTATATTTTCTTCAGCTGTGTACATGTATAGTTTATTAGAAATATTTTCCAGAACAAATTGATGATAAAAATCTATTTTGGGGGGTACCTGGGTGTCTCAGTTGGTTAAGCATCCAACTCTTCGTTTAAGGTCAGGTCATGATCTCACAGTTCATGAGTTCAAGCCCAGCATCAGACTCTGTGCTGACAGGGCACAGTCTGCTTGGGATTCTCTCCCTCCCTCTCTTTCTGCCCTTTCCCCATTCATGCTTTTCCTCTATCTCATATTTTTGTAATTTAGATCTAGATTACTCCAAATAAGGCTGAGTAGATCATAGTGTATAGACACATACAATAGGTATTGTGTAGCTTTTTACAAAAATAATTACTTTCTTGGCAACTCAGTGGCTCAGTTGGTTAAGCCTCCTACTGTTCATCTCGGTTCAGGTCATGATCGCAGGGTTCGTGAGTTCAAGCCCCCTGTCGGGCTCCGGGCTTACAGCGTGGAGTGTGCTTGGAGTTCCCTCTCCCTCTTTCTCTGTGCCTACCTTACTTAGGCAGTCTCCCTCTCTCTCTCTCTCTCTATCAAAATAAATAAATCAACTTAAAAAATATTAAAAGTTATATATAATTACTTTCTCATAGGAAATGTAAGAAAACCTAAATAGGAAGGATTAAAGGGCTAAAATGTTGCATTTAGAATTTGAAATGAATATTAATTAAGTAGATGGTTATAATTGAGCTATGATTTTCACTGCATATTTCATTTTTACTTTCAATGAGTTGCTGTTTCTTTTTACAGTAGCTTTCTGAATGTTTTCAGAAGCAATATCTTGAATACGTCTTTTAAGTTAACCTAATGGCATCCCTATTTTTATTTTTCAGTATTTTATTAGAAGGACAGTCTTTTTATGAGGAAATGACTATGTAAACTACAAAGTATTCAATTCATTATTATTTCACTATTTTTAGAGTAAGCTTCATTGGTGAGCATTTACACTTTAAAATGTCTGTAATTTATTATATGGGTATAAACTTCTGTGACAGAATCCTTGTATGTGATATAGGAGCATGAAATTAGCACTAATAAACCACATTTATTCATTTGACAAATATTTATTTGAGTGCTTACTATGTGCCAAGCACTGCTGTAGAAGCTTGGGTTATATCAGTGAACAAAATGCACCCATGGAGTTTAACATTCTACTATTAGTACTATATAGATACATAATACTTTAAAGATATGCTTTACCTTATAAAACTGCTGTGTATCTTGCTGCAAATGTAGTTACATATATATTTAGAAAAATGTGCTTCAAGAAATTACGGGTAATGTTGTTGCTGTTCGTTTGTATTCCTTTTGTGCCTTACCTTGTAAACATTTTGTGATATCCAGAGTGGATATTAAGGAGTGGCTTTGATTAATTAATTTACTTTTTCTTGTCATGTATATAAGGACAAGGTTATAACAGAAGTAATAGTTAATCCATGTGGATGATGAAATAAGAATATTCAACATAAAATACCTGTTTGTAAGTTTTAATTAGATATTCAGGATATTCATTAACTGGAGTAGCCCTTGTATTTCTAAACCAGTTTTTAGTTTTTTAGACATTACTATAAAGTATTGTGATTATATCCAATAGGATCAAAATTCAAATGGAATCTTTTGTATTTACACAAAAATTATCATCTATCCAAGACTTCTTACCTAGCTACCACATTTTTTTTTTTTTTTGCTACCACTGTTACTAACTTACTGCCAGCATTTTTTATTGCTAACATTTTCACCTTAGATAAATTACCCTTAGTAGGTAACCATTGCTGAAGTTATGTGTGATCTGTGGAACTGCAGAATTCCCTAAAGGAATTTGTTACTTGGCCAGTTGACTAATTGTAGAATGGAGTTTAGTTAACATTTGCTTGATAAGCTATTTGTCAGTGGGCTCCAAGACCACCCTGAGGTTCAGTGATTCACAGGGACTCAGCATATAGTTATATTCAGGTCTATGATTTCTTACAATCAAAGGGTACAAAGCAAAATCAGCAAAGGGAAAAGGCACATAGAGTAGAGTCCAGAGGAAACCAGGCATAACCTTCCAAGAGTCTTCTCCCAGTGGAGTCACTTGAGATATACTGATTTCTTCAGAAATAAGTTATGATAACATATGAAGTGTCATCTACCAAAGAAGCTCATTCATTAGAGACCCAAGTGTCTAAGTTTTTTTATATATGTTTTAAGCACTGTCTGTCTGATGCATACCAAATTTCAGCCTCTCAGAAAGAAAATATGTGTTCAGAATAAGCCACTCTAGGCACAGTGAGTCATTCTCATCAGGGAAAGTTTTATATTAGTACAGAGAGCTGTTTACCATTCAAGTACCCAGGGCCAGCCTTGCAAAGCAGGCTTTTCTAAGATGCAATTTTAGGTGACTCTTGAAGGATAGTGAAGCATAAATAGAAGTTTGCCTTGCAAAGAATGGGAGAAAATAACAAGACCTTCAAGGAAAGGTATGGATTCTTGGAAATATGTGACATGTTTAGATAATAGTTCATTGTGGTTTGAATATCAATACTTAATGAGCTATCTATAAGTAATGGAAATTACCAGGACCCAGACACACACAAAAAAAGGAACTGATAATTTAAACCATTCAAGGTATGCTATGGAAGCCCTAGGAATATGCTAGTCTTGTGACTAGCAGCTTTGGCTTTCACCTACTCAGTGATATGATACAAGGCCTTGAGCCCTCTATGAGGTGGAGAGTTCTTGAACCCAGATTAAAGCTGAATCTCTAAAGGGTATATATAGTCCATTGAAGAATAGGATAGAAAAAAAATGTGCCCATCAATCCAGGTAGATGACAAAGTTTATCTGTTTCACCCTGGTCTCTGGGTTGAGAAAATAGTTTCTTTGCATTCATAATCTTGGGCTTTCCCTTATATAGGTTATGATTGAATGTACATTACTTAGCCTAAAAATCTCAAGCTGAAATACCTCAAAAGTAATTCGGGGTAGTTGATACTTTGGAGCACCTGGCAGAAGCAGATGCAGAATAAGTACGGAGATGTATGACCTTTACCAAGGATTCTCACATATTACAAATACACTGAAAGTGAGATGACAATAAAAATTATAGAGGAGAGTTCCAGTGAAAGATGGCTGCATAAGAGGGCACTGGGCTCACCTTGTCCTGCTGATCACTTAGATTCCACCCACACCTGCCTAAATAACCCAGAAAACCTCCAGAAGCCTAGCAGAACGGACTCTCTGGAGCCAAGTGTAGTCAAGAGGCCCACGGAAGAGGGTAGGAAGGGCGGAGAGGTGGTGCATGTTACACGGACTGGCAGGAGGGGCAGCCTGCCCAGCAAGGCAGAGCCCCTGAAGTCTGGATTGCAAAAGCAGAGGGGCGGACTGCATGAGTTCTGACAGCCAGCGGGACTTAACATCTGGAATGTTAAAAGTCAACAGCTCTGCTCGGAGAGCAGGAGGGCGAGAGGACAGTAGGAGGGAGAGTTGTTGAGCCCCAGGAGACAGAGCTCAGTTCGGCGGGGAACAAAGGTGCTGGCAAGTGCCATCTCCCTCTCCCATCCCCCAGCCGTAATCCCAAAGGGAACCAGTTCTCATCACCGAACTTCCTTGCACAGTGCAAGCACCCAACGCTGTGCTTCTGTGGATCTATCCCTCCGACTGGTCTGCCTCCCTACCAGAGCTGCAGGGCTCCTCCCGCAGGGGACCACCAAAGGCAAAGCAAGCTAAACCTGCCCCTCCTGCCTCTGTACACCTTGTGGATCCACCCCTTCTAATACGCCCTTGGCCAGATCCCATCCAAATCTCACCACAAGCCTGGCAGTGTGCAAGGAGCCCAGATAGGGGCCACACCTCTGCACAGTGAGTCCTGCCCCTGGCAGAGGGGAAGATAAGGTACACACCAATCTGACTGTGGCCCCATCTGTGGGCTGGGGACAGACATCGGGTCTCACTGCGGCCCCACCCACGAAAACAAGTTACTCCAGACAGCACAGGGGACGTGCCCTGCAGTTTGGCAACACCCCAGGGACTATCCAAAATAACAAAACGGAAGAACTCTCCTCAAAACAAACTCCAGGAAGTAGCAACAGCTAATGAATTGATCAGAAATGATTTAAGCAATATAACGGAACAAGAATTTAGAATAATGGTCATAAAATTAATCTCTGGGCTTCAAAAAAGTATAGAGGACTTTTTTCTCTATAGCAGAGAATCTATTGCTACAGAGATCAAGGGACTAAGAAATAGTCAGGAGGAGCTAAAAAATGCTATAAATGAGGTGCAAAATAAAATGGCAACCACAGCTTGGATTAAAGAGGCAGAGGAGAGAATAGGTGAATAAGAAGATAAAATGATGGAAAAGAGGAAGCTGAGAAAAAGATTAAAAAAATCTAGGAGTATGAGGGGAGAATTAGAGCACTAAGTGATGCAATCAAACAGAGCAATATCCATATCATGATGATACCAGAAGAAGAAAAAGAAGAGACAGAGAGAGAAAGGGGCTGAAGGTGTACTTGAACAAATTATAGCTGAGAACTTCCCTGATCTGGGGAAGGAAACAGGCATTGAAATCCAAGAGGCACACAGAAAACTCCCTTCAGATGTAACTTGAATCGATCTTCTGCATGACATATCAGTGAAACTGGCAAAATACAAGGATAAAGTAGAGAATTCTGAAAGCAGCTAGGGAATAAACAGGCCCTAACTTACAAAGGTAAACACATAAGGGTAGTAGCTGACCTACCTACTGAAACTTGGCAGGCCAGAAAGGAATGGCAAGAAATCTTCAATGTGATGAACAGAAAAAAAAAAAAAATGCAGCCGAGAATCCTTCATCCAGCAAGTCTGTCTTTCAGAATAGAAGGAGAGATAAAAGTCTTCCCAAACAAACAAAAACTGAAGGAATTCATCACCACTAAACCAGTCCTACAAGAGATCCTAAGGGGGATTCTGTGAGTGAAATGTCACAAGGACCACAAAGTACCAGAGACATCACTACAAGCATGACACCTACAGACATCACAATGACTTCTAAACCCATGTCTTTCAATTATATCACTGAATGTAAATGGACTAAATGCTCCAACCAAAAGACACAGGGTATCAGAATGGATAAAAAAGCAAAACCTATCTATTTGCTATCTACAAGAGACTCATTTTACACCCGAGGACACCTTCAGATTGAAAGTGAGGGGATGGAGAACTATCTATCATGCTACTGGAAGTCAAAAGAAAGCTGGAGTAACCATACTTATATCAAACAAACTAGACTTTAAATTAAAGGCTGTAACAAGAGATGAAGAACGGCATTATGTAATAATTACAGGGTCTGTCCATGAGGAAGAGCTAACAATTATAAATGTCTATGTGCCAAATACGGGAGCCCCCAAATGTATAAAACAATCACAAACACAAGCAACCTTATTGAAAAGAATGGTAATTGCAGGGGACTTTGATACTCCACTGACAACAATGTATAGATCATCTTGACACAGGATCAATAAAGAAACAAGGGCCCTGAATGAGACATTGGATCAGATGGACTTGACAGATATATTTAGAACTCTGCATCCCAAAGCAACAGAATATACTTTCTTCTCAAGTGCACATGGAACATTCTCCAAGATATATCACATACTATTTTGGGTCACAAAACAGCCCTTCATAAGTGTAAAAGAATTCAGATCATACCATGCACACTTGCAGACCACAGTCCTATGAAACTTGAAATCAACCACAAGAAAAAGTCAGGAAAACCTCCAAAAGTATGGAAGTAAAGAACACCCTGTTAAAGAATGAATGGGTGAAACAGGCAATTAGAGGAGAAATTTAAAAATATATGGAAACAGATGAAAATGAAAACACAACAATCCAAACGCTTTGGGATGCAGCGAAGGCAGTCCTGAGAGGAAAATACATTGCAATCCAGGCCTATCTCAAGGAACAAGAAAAATCCCAAATACAAAATCTAACAGCACACCTATAGGAAATAGAAGCAGAACAGCAAAGACACCCCAAACCCAGCAGAAGAAGAGAAATAATGAAGAGCAGAGCAGAAGTAAACAATATAGAATCTAAAAAAACTGTAGAGGAGATCAGTGAAACCAAGAGTTGGTTTTTTGAAAAAATACACAAAATTGATAAACCTTTAGCCAGGCTTCTCAAAAGGAAAAGGGAGATGACCCAAATAGATAAAATCATGAGTGAAAATGGAATTATGACAACCAATCCCTCAGAAATACAAGCCATTATCAGGGAACACTATGAAAAATTATATGCCAACAAACTGGGCAACCTGGAAGAAATGGACAAATTCCTAAATACCCACACACTTCCAAAACTCAAACAGGAAGAAATAGAAAACTTGAACAGACCCATAACCAGTGAATAAATTGAACGAGTTATCAAAAATCTCCCAACAAATAAGAGTCCAGGACCCGATGGCTTCCCAGGGGAATTGTACCAGACATTTAAAGCAGAGATAATACCTATCCTTCTCAAGCTATTCCAAAAAATAGAAACAGAAGGAAAACTTCCAGACTCATTCTATGAAGCCAGCATTACTTTGATTCCTAAACCGGACAGAGACCCAGTAAAAAAAAGAGAACTACAAGCCAACATCCCTGATGAATATGGATGCAAAAATTCTCAATAAGATACTAGCAAATCGAATTCAACAGCATATAAAAAGAATTATTTACCATGATCAAGCGGGATTCATTTGTGGGCTGCAGGGCTGGTTCAACATTCGCAAATCAATCAATGTGATACATCCCATTAATAAAAGAAAAGATAAGAACCATATGATCCTGTCAATCGATGCAGAAAAAGGATTTGACAAAATTCAGCATCCTTTCTTAAGAAAAACCCTCGAGAAAGTTGGGATAGAAGGAACATCCTTAAACATCATCACAGCCATTTATGAAAAGCCCACAGCTAATATCATCCTCAATGGGGAAAAACTGAGAGCTTTCCCCCTGAGATCAGGAACACAACAGGGATGTCCACTCTGACTGCTGTTGTTGAACATAAGTGTTGGAAGTGCTAGCATCAGTAAGCAGACAACAAAAGGAAATGAAAGGCATCAAAATTGGCAAAGATGAAGTCAAGCTTTCACTTTTTGCAGACGACATGATATTATACATGGAAAACCCAATAGACTCCACCAAAAGTCTGCTAGAACTGATACATGAATTCAGCAACGTCTCAGGATACAAAATCAATGTACAGAATTCAGTTGCATTCTTATACACTAACAATGAAACAACAGAAAGACAAATAAAGAAACTGATCCTATTCACAGTTGCATCAAGAATCATAAAATACCTAGGAATAAACCTAACCAAAGATGTAAAAGATCTGTGTGCTGAAAACTATTGAAAGCTTATGAAGGAAATTGAAGAAGACAGAAATGGAAAAGCATTCCGTGCTCATGGATTGGAAGGATAAATATTGTTAAAATGTCAATACTACCCAAAGCAGTCTACACATTCCATGCAACAAAATTGCACCAGCATTCCTCTGAAAGCTAGAACATACAATCCTAAAGTTTGTATGGAACCACAAAAGACCCTTAATAGCCAAAGTCATTTTGAGGAAGAAGACCAAAGTGGGAGGCATCACAATCCCAGACTTTAGCCTCTACTACAAAGCTGTAATCATCAAGACAGCATGGTACTGGCACAAAAACAGACACATAGACCAATGGAGTAGAATAGGAAACCCAGAATTAGACCCACAAAAGTATAGCCAACTAACCTTTGACAAAGCAGCCAAGAATATCCAATGGAAAAAAGACAATCTCTTTCACAAATGGTTTTGGGAGAGCTGGATGGCAACATGCAGAAGAATGAAACTAGACCACTTTCTTACACCATTCACAAAGATAAACTCAAAATAGGTAAAGGACCTGAATGTGAGACAGGAAACCATCAAAACCCTAGAGGAGAAAGCAGGAAAAAACCTCTCTGACCTCAGCCGCAGCAATTTCTTACTTGACACATCCACAAAGGCAAGGGAATTAAAAGCAAATGAACTATTGGGACCTCATGAAGATAAAAAGCTTTTGCACTGCAAAGGAAACAGTCAACAAAACGAAAAGGCAAGCAACGGAATGGGAAGAGATATTTGCAAATGACATATCGGGCAAAGGGCTAGTATCCAAAATCTATACAGAACTCACCAAACTCCACACCCGAAAAACAAATAATTCAGTGAGGAAATGGGCAGAAAACATGAATAGGCACATCTCTAAAGAAGACATCCAGATGGCCAACAGGCACATGAAAAGAGGCTCAGCATCACTCCTCATCAGGGAAATACAAATTAAAACCACACTGAGATATCGCCTCACGCCAGTCAGAGTGGCCAAAATGAACAAATCAGGAGACTATAGATGCTGGAGAGGATGTGGAGAAACGGGAACCCTCTTGCACTGTTGGTGAGAATGCAAACTGGTGCAGCCACTCTGGAAACAGTGTGGAGGCTCCTCAAAAAAATTAAGAATAGACCTACCCTATGACCCAGCAGTAGCACTGCTAGGAATTTACCCAAGGGATACAGGAATGTTGATGCATAGGGGCACTTGTACCCCAATGTTTATAGCAGCACTTTCAACAACAGCCAAATTATGTAAAGAGCCTAAATGTCCATTATCTGATGAATGGATAAAGAAATTGTGGTTTATATACACAATGGAATACTACGTGGCAATGAGAAAGAATTAAATATGGCCTTTTGTGGCAACATGGATGGAACTGGAGAGTGTTATGCAAAGTGAAATAAGTCATATAGAGAAAGACAGATACTGTATGTTTTCACTCTTATGTGGATCCTGAGAAGCTTAACTGAAGACCATGGGGGAGGGGAAGGTAAAAAAAAAAAAAAAAAAAAAAAAAGGTTAGAGAGGGAGGAAGCCAAAACTTAAAAGACTCTTAAAAACTGAGAACAAACTGAGGGTTGATGGGGTTTCGAGGGAGGGGAGGGTGGGTGAGGGTTATTGAGGAGCGCACCTGTTGGGATGAGCACTAGGTGTTGTATGGAAACCAATTTGACAATAAATCTCACATTAAAAAAAATTACAGAATAATCAAGGAAACTATTATCTTCAGGAAACGTTAGCCACAAAATGAGTTAGCAGCAAGCCTGACAAAAGTTAACTCGCAAAACTAACAGCCTAATTAGATTCTCTAGGGCCCCAGATAATAGAAGTTTTTTTTTTTTTTTTCAACGTTTATTCATTTTTGGGACAGAGAGAGACAGAGCATGAACGGGGGAGGGGCAGAGAGAGAGGGAGACACAGAATCGGAAACAGGCTCTAGGCTCTGAGCCATCAGCCCAGAGCCCGACGTGGGGCTCGAACTCACGGACCGCGAGATCGTGACCTGGCTGAAGTTGGACGCATAACCGACTGTGCCACCCAGGCGCCCCAATAGAAATTTTTGATAAAGAGTACAGTTATTTTTAGTGAGAATTTTAAATAATCACACGTATAAGTTTATGCCATAAAATTTAAAACTTATGAGATAGACAATATTCTAGAAAAATATAACAACATTGAGTGTTCTTTTGACAGTTGCCAAAAATTAGAAATGATCTACATGTCTATGAGAGGGACTGATGAGGAGATGCCATAATGTCTATGAGGAGAGCTAAAAATGATGGTATATTTGGGCAGTGGAATTCTACATAGAGGTTAGAGTGATTAAGTAAGTCTCACTTTGAATGAAAAATTATAAGCTACATTTATTGAAGAAATAAATCATATAAAGATACATCCAGTATGTACTGATTACATGTAGTTTAAAAACATGAAAGGTAATATAGGGTTTAGGCATGCATGTTAGTGAAAATATAAAAACATACATAAAAATAGTAAATATAGAATTGAGGGTTTTATTTTATTTTTTTTATATATATTTTTTACTTTTTTTAAGTGTAGTTGACTCAATATTACATTAGTTTCAGGTGTACAACTTAGTGATTTGACAAGTTTATGCATTATGCTATATTCCCCACAAATGTGGCTATCATTTGTCCTGTTATATTGCTATTAATATCATTAACTGTATTCCTTATGTTATTCTCATGACTTGGTTTGTTCTATGTATTTATAGGTCTGATACTGCTTTTTGTTTATTCATTTGTTTTGCTTTGTTTTTAGATTCCCATGAGTTAACTCATTCCATAACCAGAGGCCTGTATGTCCCTCTCCCCTTCACCCATTTTGTCTACCCATCCTCTTCCCCTCTGGCAACACTGTTCTCTGTATTTATATATCTGATTCTGCTTTTTCTTTATTCATTTTTTAAGATTCCGCTTATGGGCAGAATCATATGGTATTTTCCCTTATGAGTCTGACTTATTTCACATACCTTAATGCCCTGTAAATCTAGAGAGTTTTATAAGTTGGGATTTTAGAAACCTCCTAGAAAGAAGGGAGGGATAGAAGAGGATGCAATTGGGTATGGTTACATATTAGTCGTCAACTGCATCAGAAGCAGATTTAATTAATAAGTGGTAAAATTTAATAAGATTGGATGTGGGAAACACTGCTGTTCATTATATTCTATACAGTTTTGTGAATGTGTAAAATATTTTGTTTATAACAAAAATGTGTAAAAATTTAAAATAGTTTGCATTAAAAAGCAGTTCAGGGAAGGTACAAAAACCAGGTAAACCTTTATGTTCCTTGTTTTGAATTGAACTGTTTATGTTTAGATATTAATGGATTATCTATTACTTTCTTCTTATATCTTTTATAGTCAAAAGTTTGCGGGGAAAATAAGAAAATGATTTAACATGATATCATCATTCTGGGATCAATCCTTGTTTGTTTTCCAGAATTGTATTAGGAAAGAGAAATGTTTCATGCCCCTAAGATCTTTTCTCTCTTGATCTCTGAGTCAGTCTGTCTCTTCCCTCCCTCCTCTCCTCCCTACCTTTCTCTGTCTTTCTTTGTTTCTCTAGGTCTTTTTCTCTCCTAGTCTCTGTCTCTTGGGATGTGTGTTGGGAGTTATACTCTCTCAGTGCTTTGGGGGCTTTGCCTCTTAGGGTCTCTGTTTTTCTGAGTCTCTCACTCCCGGGCACTGTTTCTCATAGTTGTACTTTTTCAGGGTCTTTCTCTTGCTTACTCTCTCACTTGATGTGCCTGCTCCCACTCAATGTTTTTCTTCCTTTGCATCCAAACGTGTGTGTTTGTGTGTGTCTGACTCCCTGTCTCTTTCTCTCCCTCTCCTAGGGTGGGTTTGTCCCCTCTACTCCACTCCCCCACCTTGTGTCTTTTTCTCACGGTATAACTCTCTCTTTCCTGGGGTGGTCTTTTTTTCCCTCTTTTTGCAAGAGGGTGCCCTCCCTCCCTGTCATCCCCCTCTCCCCTCTCCTCTTCTTCCTTCCCCTCTCTCCCTCTCTCTCGTCTTCTCTTGGTGCCTGTCTTAATCCTTCTTTCAGGATCTTTCAGTTTTCTTTCCTTATTTGCCTACTTATTTATGTTTCATTTGTTTTATTTAGGTAAAGCTACTTCTTCTAATCCAAGCAGCCCAGCTCCAGACTGGTACAAAGATTTTGTTACAGATGCTGATGCTGAGGTTTTAGAACATTCTGGAAAAATGGTACTTCTCTTTGAAATTCTTCGAATGGCAGAGGAAATTGGGGATAAAGTGTAAGTTTCTCCTATTTTTATTCTATAAATGAACCTTTTTAATAATCATTCTGTTGTTTAAACAATTTATTTGAAGAAATCTGTTTTGTTTTCTTCCTTAGAAAGATGTAATTTTTTTGGTTAATGTAGTGATAGACCACTGTCTTCCTTCTAAGCCACTAGTTCTGAGTGCATATTCTGGTTATTTCTTCATTGTGGTTTTCCCTTTCTGGCTATTGCACCTTGAACTTATTTCTTTGAGCCAAGCCTCTGATGGATATCTATATTTCACTATCTTTAAACTTATTTTTCAATCCATGTAGTGTGGTTTCTACCATGTCACTTTATTGAGATTTTTTCCCCCTAAAGTCAGTTAGTGACCTTTTAATCTCCAAATCTAGTGCCCTTCAGACTGTATTTCACCTTTTTGACTATTCTCCATAATTTGTCCTTTGTTTTTGTTCCTGTTTGTTTTACTTCTAGCATTTGTGTCCCCATTCCCTTCCTTGCGTCCCTGCCTTCCACTCTCATCCTTCAAATTACTATTCAGAAAACATACTTTTAATGTTTTGAACCATACTTACTGTTTAGGTTGTTACAAGGTCCCAACATCTGATCATAAAATATGTTAAAAATGTGTCTGTGATTCTTTAATAACAGTTTAACATAAGGCTGAAATAAACCTTTTATCTTAAAAACTTTCAAACTTAGTTCTTTTAACTCTTGGAAGGAGGTAGATCTGCTATTAATATTTCTAATCCATCTTTTAATATACCTCTAATGTTAATACATTCTTTTTATTTAATTTTTTTTTAAATTTTAATGTTTATTTCTGAGACAGAGACAGAGCCTGAGTGGGGGAGGGGCAGAGAGAGAGGGAGACACAGAATCAGAAGCAGGCTCCAGGCTCTGAGCTGTCAGCACAGAGCCCGATGCAGGGCTCGAACTCACAAACCGTGAGATCATGACCTGATCTGAAGTCGGTCGCTCAACTGACTGAGCCACCCAGGCAACCCTAATGTTAATGCATTCTAATATACTTGTATGTCTTTTCACTGGATAGTGAGTTGTTTGAAGACACAGACTGTTTTATTATTTTTATTAACTTACTATATCTTGCACTTAGTAATTACTCGATAAAATTTATTTTTGTTGTATATTACGACTTTATTTACACAGAAACAAGTGGTTCAGATATGTGATGAATGGAGTGACAGTATTGGAGGTAAAGGACATGTTTTGGAATAGAAATAACAGGATTTAGTACATTAAATTCAGGGCAATAAGAATGAAAGAGTAGTCAAAAATGACTCCTAGGCTTCCAGACCAGGAGGCTGGTGAATTCTGGTGCTACTTACTTAAATGGAGAATAGGGAAGAACTACGTTTATTAGACATTGTAAAGAAGTCTGTTCTGGCTATGTTAAGTTTGAGAGCCCTATTAGATATCCATAGAAGATGCAAGTAAAAAGTGGATATTTGAATTCAGCATTCCTAAGAAGTCAGGAGAAATGATTGCTCTGACATGCTTTGCTCTTTTCTGCTATCAACTTCTGTAGTTTAAAATTAATTTTTATTTGGGTACCATACAAGAATTTTAAGAATATGGAAGGGATTTTAGTGGTCTTTTAATTTCCTAGGCAGTGCAAGAATCTCTTCCACCATTTTCATCATGATGTTCTCGTAGCCTCTCCTATGGTAGAACATTTGCCATTTCAGAAGGCTACCTATAGTTGAATACTTCAAATTTTTAGAAATTGTATCCTTATCTTTAGTTTGTACTTTATCCCTATACATTTTCCTTGTGGTTTAAAATTGAACATATCTTTTGCTTTTTTTACACTCTTATAGTGATATTTTTTTAGTTATAAGCCCAACTGATAGACATTATCAGTGCTAATACTATAAAACTATGCATTTCCTTAACTGTGATTACCACTATTCTTTATTTGTCCAACATTTCCTTATGGAAGTTTTCAAACATAAAAACAGAAAGAATTTTACAGTGAATACCCATATACCTATCACCTAGCATCTATACTATATTCTATATTTCATTGTACTGTCTTTATTACATATCTATTTATCTATCCATCTTATTTTCCTGGTGCCTTCCAATGCAGGTTGCAGACATCAGTACTACTGTTTTAATTGTCTCCTTTTCAGATAATGGTGGGTTCATCTCTCTTGTCACTTTTAGCTTTTTTTTTTTTTTCCTCTGCATTGATCTATTCTTTGTATGGCCTAATTTCATAGGTTTTAAACATACTTCAGTTTTTTAGCACCCATTTCAAAATATGATCACAGCAAACAAAACACTTCAACTGAGTTTTTATTAACACAGAGTTATAGTAAAGCAGGTTCTTGTTTATTCTGGGCCCTACTGTTCATCCATGCGGTCCAATAGAGAGGTTTTCCAACATCTAAGTAACACTTTTGGTTCATACTGAACTCATGGTCAACTGAGACTCTCGTTTATTTTTTAAAGAAGAACTGCTGTTAAATCAGATTTTTCTATTCTCTATTTGTGCAGTTGATCTTTTGACCCAAGTGTAAACTTGATATTTCATGGGGCAAAAGATAAATGAATTCCAGTGATTTTAGCCAATGGTGTGTTGATAAATGTTTAACAACTGACTCTTCAGAAAAATAATAGCACAAAAGGAAATGAAGCAAGAAAGAAAAGCTCTAATTTGTAACATTTGCTGATTTTCATAGTCAAATACTGCCATGTTCAATTTTAAGCTATCATCATGATGTCAGTCGTGGGAAGAAATGCTAACAATCTACTTTCCTGTTCCAAGCTAGTTATAGCTAATTCCAGTACACTACTGGTTTCAGTCCAGCCCTTCTAACTTGTTTTCTGTCATTTAAATATTAAAATTTGATTAAATTTTAATTTTCCAGATTTTTTATATATGTATGAATTTGATTTGTATTGATTTTATATTTTCATAGGAGTCACTAATAGATAAAGCCAAGGTAGTTTATACAAGTATGAAAATTATTACCAATCCGGGCAGTAGTTTTTCATGTTATCTGCAACTAGAAAAAGTTAACAGAGATAACCATTAGTATGTAGCCACTTAATCCTAATAATACCACCTTTTTCATAGTGAGGTTTTTCTGAGCTCAGTGGTTCCCAGAACCAGTCTTAATGCTGACTCAAGTCAACCTTTTTCCAGAATAGTAACCCAAATTCCAGATTAACTCCAATTAAATAAATAATTGGTATTTCTAAGAATAAGTTTCCTAGTTATAGGAATTGCAAGAAACTTAATCTGTAGCTCAGAAAGAAGTGATTCAGTAAAGATTTTGATTCTGGGAAAGATAATCAACCTACTGAGGGATCAAGGCCGTTGGTCATTTACACTTAGTATTGGGAATAAATTCATTTCCTTACCAGTATACCAGGAGTACCAACTAGGAGACATTAGACTTCCATAGTGCATGCAGAGTTTAGGAAGTCATACAATAGCCAGTGCATATGTTGTTAACTCCAACAGCTGTTTCATAACTTGAGTTGTTCTTTTTAGTTCTGCTAAATCTGAAGACGTCCAGCATTGAGTGTTGAAGGATCTTCTGGAGTCATAAAAGCATCATTCTCTTATAGTACAGCTTTCAGAATCAATTAAAACCAAACTGCTTGGACAGATGTCTAGTTCCTTATATACTAACCTACTTTGTTTGCATATGTAAGGGATAGAATGAGCCTTCCTTCATTCTCTTTCTAGATTTTTTTTTCATTTCCTGTGTATAATTATGTCCACTTCTCACCAAAGGGATAGATGAGAGTAGTGATTTTCAAACTGTTTCTCAGAGCCCTTGAAAGTTGGTGACCTAGAGCAAAGGCTAAGGGGCCAGTGACACTTTTACCTTCTTCTACCCCAAGGCACCCTGATTTTATGTGTATGTATACACACACACACACACACACACACGCACACACACACACACACCCCTGTGTGTGTGTGTGTGTGTGTATTTTTTATTTAAGTCCCAGTTAGTTAACATACAATGTAATTGTAGTTTCAGGTTCAACAGGTGATGGGGAGGGATTAAAGAGTGTACTTGTGATGAGCATCAGGTGTTGTATAGAAGTGTTGAATCACTATATAGTAATTATATTGAAATTATTTATTATATTTAATACCGCATAAGCCATTTTCATGGCTAAAATCAGGAGTTAGAAAACTATTGGGATGGAGAATCAGGAATCTGCAGACATATTTGAAATGGAATAACAAAGTGTTTTAGAATTTGTATAAGTCTAAAATTACTCAAATACTTTTAATAAGACTTTTTTATCATATTCACTAAGTAGTGTCTTTTATACAATAAAAGTTTTAAATTTTGCTGAAATCCTGTTTATCAGCTTTTTTCCTGTAGATCATACTTTTGGTGTTCTAAGAATTGTTTGTCTAACCCCAAGTTACACGAATCTTCTTAATTGTGTTTTTTAAACATTCTACAGTTTAACATTTTAAATTTAGATTTATGCTGCATCTTGAATTACTTTTTGTATAAAGTGTGAGATTTAGGCCAAAATTCTTTTTTTTTTTTTTTTTTGCATATGGATGTTGAATTTTGCCAAGATCATTGTTGAAAAAATTATCCTTTTTCCACTGAATTGCCTCTGCTCTTTGTAAAAAACCATTTAGCTAACTATATTGTGTGGCTTTCTATATCTGGACCCTATATTCTGTTCCATTGATTTGTGCTTGTCCCTTAATCAGCACTACACTCTGATTACTTAAGCTTTGTAAACGTTGAAATCATGTAGAGTTAGGCCTCCAACTTTTTCAAAGTTGTTTTGGGTACTGTGTGTGCTCAGCATTCTCATATAAACTTTAGAATCAGCTTGTTAATTTCTCAAAAGTCATACTATAGTTTTGATTAGAATTGTGTTGAATTTGTAGACCAATTTGGGAAGAAGTGATATCTTTACTATGTGAATATTCTAATTCATGAACACTCTCCATTTTTTTAGCCTTGTTTTCAGCCAGTCTCTCATATCTCTGGACTTGATTGAAGATTTTCTTGAATTGGCTAGTAGGGAAAAGACGGAAGATAAAGATAAACCTCTTATTTATAAAGGTAAGTTACAAACATTTCTGTATTATAATTTTTGTATATGTGTTGCCAAAGCGAGCACTGTATTATAATTTTTGAAACCTTCGTTTAAATGTATTTTACAAGCATTTTAACAATAAAAGAAAAAAATACTACCCAGACACACAACTTTAATGTATTCATTTTTTCTGCACATTCTTCTTGTCCTTATCTAGGTAAATATGGTCTTAACTGTTGGAATTGTAACATAAAATAAGATTTTTTGTTTTTTTTTGTTTTTGTAAAGAGCTTTATTGAGATATAATTCACATATCATGCAGTTCAACCATTTTAAGTGAACAGTTTATTGGTTTTTAGTATATTCATGGAGTTGTGCAACCATCACCACAACTTTCAACCATTTTAATTGCCACCAAAGAAACCCTGTACTCTTTAGCTGTTACCCTCCTACCCGTACCTTCCACCTCTTCAAACCTTAAGCAGTCACTCATCAATCTACTTTCTGTTTCTATAGATTAACCTGTTCTGAAACTTTCATATAAAGGGATTCATATGTGTTTTTTTGTGACTGTTTTTTTTTTCATATAGTGTGTTTCAGGGTTATTCCATGTTGTACATGTGTCAATATTGTATTCATTAGGTAATAAAGACCTAATATTCCATTGTATGGATAATACCCACATTTTGATTATCCATTTATTCATTCATATATATCTGGGTTGTTTTCACCTTTTGACTGTTGTGAACAGTGCTATGATAAATATTTGTATTCAAGTATTTAAGCATCTGTTTTCACTTCTTTTGGTTGTATACTTAGGAATGGAATTATTGGGTATTGTGGTAATTTTATGTTTAACTTATTGAGGAACCACCAAACTGTTTTCCTTACTGGCTGTATTATTTTACATTTCCACAAGCAGTGTACAAGGGTTCCAGTTTCTCCACATCTTCACCAATAGTTATCTTCTGTTTTGTTTTGCTTTGCTTCACTTTGCTTTGCTTTGCTTTGCTTTGTTTTATTACAAGCATACCTCAGGGATATTGAGGGTTTGGTTCCAGACCACTGCAAAAAAGCCTGGAGCCTGCTTTGGATTCTTTGTCTCCCTCTCTCTCTCTCTCTGCCCCTCCCCCACTCACGCTCTCTCTCAAAAAAATGAATAATCATTAAAAAAATAAGACAGCAGTGAAGTTTGCTGCATTGATTGACTTTTTACATGAACAGTTTCTGTGTAGCATGCAATGCTGTTTGATAACATTTTGCCCCCAGTAGAATTCCTTTCAAAATTGGATTCAGTCTTCTCAAACCCTGCTGCTGCTTTATCAAATAAGTTTATATAACATTTTGGATCATTTGTTGTCATTTCAGTGATCTTCACAGCATCTTCACCAGAAGTAGATTCCACCTCAAGAAACCACTTCCTTTTCTCATCTGTAAGAGGCAAATCCTCATCTGTTCAAGTTTTATCTTGACATTGCAACAATTCAGTCCTATCTTCAGGCTTCACTTCTCTTTTTTTTTTCAAAAAAACTTTTTTAAGTTTATTTATTTTAAGAGAGAGACAGTGTGAGTGGGGGAGGGGTAGAGAGGGAGACAGAAAATCCTTAGCAGGCTCTGTGCTGCCAGGGTGGAGCCCAATGTAGGGATCAAACCCACTAAAGTGTGAGATTATGACCTGAGCTGAAACCAAGAGTTGGATGCTTAACCGACTGAGCCACCCAGGCACCCCTCAGGCTTCACTTCTAATTCCAGTTGTCTTGCTATTTCAATCACATCTGAAGTTATTTCTTCCAGTGAAATCTTGAACCTCTAAAATTCATCTATGAGGGTTGGATTCAACTTCTTCCAAATGTCGATATTTTGACCTCTTCCCATGAATCACAAATGTTCTTTTTTATTATTTTTTATTTTGAAAGAGAGAGAGTGTGTGCATGCAAGCAGGGGAGGAGCAAAGAGAGAGGGAGAGAGAGAATCCCAAGCAGGTTCTGCACTGTGCAGAACCCAATGTGGGTCCAAACCCATGAACTGTGAGATCATGACCTGAACTGAAATCAAGTTGGATGCTTAACTGACTGAGTCACCCACGTGCCCCCACAAATGTTCTTAATAGCACCTAGAATGGTGAATGCTTTCCAGAAGGTTTTCAATTTATTTTGAGGCTACAGCCTTACAAAATGTATTTCTTAAATCATGAAACTCGAATGTTTAAATTACTCTTTCATCTATGGGCTGCAGAATAAATGGTGTGTTAGCAGATCATGAAAACAACATTAATCTTGTGTTCATTTTCATAAGACTTCTTGGCTGATGAGGTGCATGGTCAATGAGCAGTAATATTTTGAAAGAAGGCTTTTCTTTCCTGAGCAGTAGGCCTCAACAGTGGACTTAAAATACTTAGTAAACCAGGTCAAAAACAGATGTGCCGTCATCCAGGCCTTGTTGTTCCCTTTATAGAGCACAGGCAGTGTAGATTTAGCTTAATTCTTCAGAGGCCCTGGATTTTCAGAATAGTAAATGAGCATTAGCTTCAACTTAAAGTTACCAGCTGAATTAGCCCCTAAGAAGAGAGTCAGTCTGTTCTTTGAGTTTTGAAGCCAGGCATTCACTTCTCTCTAGCTATGAAAGTCAGAGATGACATCATCTTGTAATAGAAGGCTGTTTTGTCTACATTGAAAATATATTGTTTAGTATAGCCACCTTTACTAATTATTTTAGCTAGATCTTCTGGATAACCTGCGACAGCTTTTACATCAGCACTTGTTGCTTCACCTTGCACTTTTGTGTTATGGAGACCACTTTCTTTGTATCTCATGAGTCAACCTCTGCTTGCTTTAAACTTTTATTTTGCAGCTTCTTCACCTCTCTTGGCTTTCATAGAACTGGAGAGAGTTAGGGCCTTGCTCTGGATTAGATTTTGGCCTAATGAAATGTCATGACTGGTTTGATTTTCTATCCAGACCACTAAAACTTTTTCCACATCAGCAATAAGACTGTTTTGCTTCTTTAAACATTCATGTGTTCACTGGAGTAGCACTTTTAATTTCCTTGGAGAACTTTTCCTTTGCATTTACAACTTGGCTAACTGGCAGAAGAGGCCTAGCTTTAGGCCCATCACATCTGTCAACATGCCTTCCTCATTAAGCTTAATCATTTCTAGCTTTTGACTTAAAGTGAGAAACATATGACTCCTCCTTTTACTTGAACACCTAGAGGCCAAGTGTAGGGTTATTAATTGGCCCAATTTCATTATTATTGTGTCTCAGGAAATAGGAAGGTCTAAGGAGAGGGAGAAATGTTGGGGATTGGCCAGTTGGTGGAACAGTCAGAACATACACAACACATATTAGTGAAGTTCTCTGTCTTCAGTGGGTGTAATTTGTTGTACCTCAAAATAGTTACAATAGTAACGTCAGATTTTACTGAACACAGGTCACCATAATGAATATGATAATGAAAAAGTTTGAAATATTGCTAGAATTTCCAAAATATGACACGGAGACACAGAGTGCACAAATGTACCAATAGACTTGCTTGACACAGGGTTGCCACAAACCTTCAATTTGTGAAAAAACAGTATGTGAGAAATATCACAATAAAATAAGGCCAGCTTGTAAAGCCATCCTAGTGGCTATGAAGTGGTATCTCATTGTGATTTTGATTTGTATTTCTCTAATGACTCATAATGTTGAACATCTTTTCATGTTTTTATTGACTATTTGTATCTTTGGAGAAATGTTTATTGAGGTCCTTTGCCCATTTTTGAATTTAGTTATTTGTCATTGAGTTAAGTTTTAGGAGGTTTGTTTTATATTTTCTGCATATGAAGCTCTTATTAAATATATGATTCACAAATATTTTCTCTTGTTCTGTGGGTTGTCATTTCACTTTCTTTTTTAAAAAATTTTAGTGTTTATTCATTTTTTTTTTTTTGAGAGAGAGGGGGAGAGGGGTAGTGAGAGAGGGAGACACAGAATCTGAAGCATGCTCCAGGCTCTGAACTGTCAGCACAGAGCCAGATGCAGGGCTCAGACCCATGAACTGCGAGATCATGATCTGAGCTGAAGTCAGACATTTAACTGACTGAGCCACCCAGGTGCCCCTCACTTTCTTGATAGTATTTTTTGATGGACACAAGTTATTCTTTTTGATGAAGTCCAGGAGATCTGTATTTTCTTTTGTTACTTGTGCTGTTGGTGTTATATCTAAAAAACCATTGCCAGATATGTTCATGAAGATTTATCCCTATGTTTCCTTCAAAGAATTGTATAACTTTTGCTCTTATATTTAGGTTTTTGATCCATTTTGAGTTGATTTCTATATATAATGTGAAGTTAAGGTCCAAATTTCTATATATGATGTGAAGTAAAGGTCCAACTTCAATCTTTTGCTGTGGCTATTCAGTTATCCTTGCACTATTTCTTGAAAGGACTATTCTTTCCCTGTTTAATGGTCTTGGCACCCTTGTTGAAAATCAGCTGGTCATAGACCCGTAGGCTTATTTCTTGATTCTTAGTTCTATTCCACTAATCTATATCAGTCCTTATGCCAGTAACATACTGTCTTGATTATCTTTGCTTTGAAAGTAGGTTTTGAAAGTGAATCATCCTGTTTTGTTCTTCTTCAAGATTGTTTAGGCTATTCTGGGTCCCTGGCAATTCCATATGAATTTTCAAATCAGTTTGTAAATTTCTACAGAGAAGTCAGCACAGGGATTCTGATTAGGATTCTAATTGGGATTATGATAGGGATTACGTTGAATCTTTATTTCATTTTAGGAAGCATTGCCATCTTAACAATATTCAGTCTTCTGATCCATGAACTGGGATGCTTTAGGATTTATTTAAGTCTTTAATTTTCTTTCACAAGTGTTTTGTAGTTTTTAGTACATACATTTTGCATGTTGTGTGTTAATTTATTCCTACTTATTTTATTCTTTTTGATGGTAATTTAAATGGAATTTTGTTTTTAATAATAATTTTGGATTGTGTCTTGCAGATGTTTTTAAAAAATTAAGTTTTGCATATTAATTCAATTATTAGTCCTAATAGTTTTTAAGTGGAAAAAGGGTTTTCCATATACAAGATCATATTATTTGCAAATAAAGATAATTTATATTTTCCTTTCCAATGTGGATTACTTCTATTTCTTTTTCTTGACCAATTTCCGTGGTTATACCTCTTAGTACAGTGTTGAGTGACAAGAGCAGATGCCCTTTTCTTGTTAATCTTGGGGGAGAGAGCATCTGATCTTTCACCATTAGTATAGTGTTGTAGTTTTTTCATAGAAGCTGAGGAAGTTCCTTTCTATTTCCAGTTTTGTAATTTTTTTTATCATGAATGGTGTTAGATATTGTCAAATGATTTCTCTGCATCTACTGAGATTATCATATGGGTTTTTAAAATTCTTTTGATATGGTACATTACTTTGAATGTCAGATAGTAAACCAACCTTGCATGCCTAGGATAAATCCCATTTGGTCATGGTATATAATTCGCTTTATATGTTGCTGGATTCTGTTTTCTAATATTTTGTTGAGGATTTGTGCATCCTTATTCATAAGAGATACTAGTTTTCAGTTTTGTTTTCTTTTACTATTTGGTTTTGGTATGAGGCTAATACTGCCCTCATTTTAATGAGTTGGGAAGTATTCCTTTTCCTGTTTTTTGAAAGAGTTTGAAAAAAAATGAAAGAGTTTGGGAAGAATTGATGTTAGTTCTTTTTAAAATGTTTGCCAGAAATGAGAAAGAATGAAATAACGTGGATGGAACTGGAAAGTGTGATGCTAAGTGAAATAAGCCATACAGAGAAAGTGTGTAGCAACGTGGATGGAACTGGAAAGTGTGATGCTAAGTGAAATAAGCCATACAGAGAAAGACAGATACCATATGTTTTCACTCTTATGTGGATCCTGAGAAACTTAACAGAAACCCATGGGGGAGGGAAAGGAAACAAAAAAAAAGAGGTTAGAGTGGGAGAGAGCCAAAGCATAAGAGACTGTTAAAAACTGAGAACAAACTGAGGGTTGATCGGGGGTGGGAAGGAGGGGAGGGTGGGTGATGGGTATTGAGGAGGGCACCTTTTGGGATGAGCACTGGGTGTTGTATGGAAACCAATTTGACAATAAATTTCATACATTGAAAAAAAAAATAAAAATAAAATGTTTGCCAGAATTCAGTAGTGAAGCTATCTGGACCTAGGCTTTTCTTGTGGGTAGTTTTTATCATCATTATCAATAGCATTATTGTAAAATATACATAACATAAAATTTAACATTTTGTCAGAGTAAAAAGGCAACCTACAGTACAGGAGAAAACATTTGCAACTCATATATCATTTAAGGGGTTAATATCCAGAATACATAAAGAACTACAATTCCACAATAAACAGATAATCTAATTCAAAAAATGGGCAAAAGAAACAGACACTTGAAAAGATGCTCAACATCACTCATCATCAGGGAGATACAGATCAAAACCACATTGAGATACCACCTCACACCGGTCAGAGTGGCTAAAATTAACAACTCAGGAAACAACAGTTGCTGATGAAGATGTGGAGAAATGGGAATCCTCTTGCAGTGTTGGTGGGAATGCAAACTGGTGCAGCTGCTCTGGAAATCAGTGTGGAGGTTCCTTAAAAAATAAAAAATAGAACTACCCTACAACCCAGCAATAGCACTACTAGGAATTTATACAGGGGATACAGGAGTGCTGATTCATAGGGGCACAAGTACCCCAATGTTTATAGCAGCAGTTTCAACAATAGCCATATTGTGGAAAGAGCCTAAATGTCCATCAACTGATGAATGGATAAAGAAGATGTGGTTTGTATATACAATGGGATACTACTTGGCACTGAGAAAGAATGAAATCCTGCCATTTGCGACAATGTGGGTGGAACTGGAGGGTGTTATGCTAAGTGAAATAAGTCAGTCAGAGAAGGACAGATATCATATGTTTTCACTCATATGTGGAATTTGAGAAACTTAACAGAAGATCATGGGGGAAGGGAAGGGGAAAAATAGTTTCAAGCAGAGAGGGAGGCAAACCCGTAAGAGACTCTTAAATACAGAGAACAAACTGAGGGTTGATGGGATGTCAGGGGAGAGGGAAAATGGGTGTTGGGCATTGAGGAGGGCACTTGTTGGGATGAGCACTGGGTGTTGTATGTAAGCAATGAATCACGAGAATCTACCTCCAAAACCAAGAGCACACTGTATACACTGTATGTTAGCCAACCTGACAAATTATATTTTTAAAAAATGGGCAAAAGATTCAAATAGACATTTCTCTAAAGATAATATACAAATGACCTACAAGCACATGAAAATATGCTCAGCATCACTAATCATTAGAGAAATGTAAATGAAAACCACAATGAGATACAACCTCACACCTATTGGAATAGCTAACATCAAAAAAAAAAAATCAGTAAATACTGGGTTGGTAATGATGTAGAGATTTTGAAACATTTGTGCCCTATTGGTAGGAATGTAAAATGATACAGCCACTGTGGAAAATAGTATAAAATTTCCTCAAAAAATTAAAACTAAAATTATCATATGATCCAACAATAACACTTCTGGGTATATACCCAAAATAATTGATAGCGTGGTCTCTGAGATATTTGTACACCAATATTCATAGCTACATTATTCACAATAATGAAAAGGTAGTAACAATCCAAGTGTATATTGGTAGATGGATGGATAAACAAAATGTGGTATAAACACACAGTAGAATATTTCTCAGCTTTTAAAAGGAAGGAAATCTTGTCACATGCTATAATATGGATGAACCCTGAGACAGAGTTCATTAAGGTTATTAAATGAAATAAGCCAGCACAAAAAAAGATGAATACTATGCAATTCCATCCACTTCAGATGTCTACAGTAGTCAAATTCACAGAGACAGAAAGTAGAATGGGCTTACTATGGGGAAGAGAGAATGGGGAGTTGTTTAATGTGTATAGAGTTTCGCTTTGCAAGATGAGAATGTTTTGGAGATACGTTAACACTACTGAACTATACACTTAAAATCAACCGATGGTAAATTTTATGGTGTCTGTTTTTTCTACCACAATTTAAGAAGATACATCACCAGCTCCTAGTGGAGATTGGGTAAAATAGGAGGTTAGTTTGTTTTGCACCAAATCTTTCTGATTTATGTTTGTGTTTTGTTAAAAATACAAATTTTTAAAAACTGGTAAGAGATACAGGACAAGAAAATTAAAACTCTGTAATGATTTTTTAGTCTATAAGACAGATTTATATTTAAAATTAGTGGACATTAGGGGTGCCTGGGTGGCTCAGTCGGTTGGGTGTCTGACTAACTTAGGTCATGATCTTGTGGTCTGTGGGTTCGAGCCCCGTATCAGGCTCTATACAGAGCCCAGAGTCTGCTTCATATTCTGTGTCTCGTTCTCTCTCTGCCCCTCTCCCGCTTGTGCTCAGTCTCTCTCAAGAATAAATAAATATTAAAAAAATAAATAAAATTAGTGGACATATATACATATATTTGATGAGTATCTTAGGAAACACACTTGTAGTCCCTTTCTGAAGGAGCTGATAGTCTAATGGTGAATACAGATATTAAATACAAAAAAATTAAATGCCCAGGAAATTGAGGGAACAGTATTTCTGTGATTTAAGGAGTCTTCTAATCTGTTTGCCTCAGGATATCTCAGATAGCTCCTTAGTCTGTCTTAACCATATTTCCCCTACTCAGTCAATTAATAGAAAAAAGGAAAACCAAATTGGGAGGAGAGAGATAGGAAGGGGAAAAGGATTTTACCATTTTGACCATTTTTAAGTGTACTGTTCTATGGCATTAAGTATACCCATATTACCATGCAGCCATAACCACCATTTTAAGAAATTAATTTTCACCTCTTTTGCTGGGAAGCAAGTCCATGGAGCTCCTTATGCTGTCACACCAAGAGTTCCTCTTCCCATAAATTAAATTTGTTTTTTTTTTTTTGCTGATCATTTCACAAACATTTGGATGTTACTTTGTACATGATGTTACTATATATATCACTTTCAGTTCTACAGTAATCTAATAAAAATCATAACTTACTTAACTTTTGCCATTATTATACATTTGGATTATTGTACTCAATTTTTCACTATTACAGGTAATCTACCATGGGTACTTTGATAGTAGTGGGTGGGTTTTTAAAATTTTCTTTGGGTTAAATTTCCACATAAAATTACTGAATTTAAGGGTATACTGTTTTTCTATTTGAGAATAATACAGTGTATATTATGAATACTATTTGCAGTATCCTTATTTCTTTATGTGAATATTAAAATTGACAGTTACTTCTTATCAATAACATAAAAATTATTTAGGTTTTCTTTCCAATAAAAAGTAATCTGTTTATTATTCAAATCTTTTCTTCAGATAATTGTGTAGTTATTTGAATGATTGGAATCATATTTTTCTTTTAACAGCTATTGAGATATAAACATATTTTTGATGAAGAAATATTTTGAAAAAGCAGGCTATATATATTGTGGCCTCTCTTTAATTTTACATATAACTGACACAATACCCTATTAGTTTCAGGTGTACGTCATAATAATTTGATATTTTTTATGCATTATGAAATGACCTCCATGATGTCTAGTTACCATGTTTTTACTGCATAGTTATTACAATACTGTTGATTATATTCTTTATGTTGTACGTTATATACCATGACTTTATTTAATAGGTGGAAGTTTGTATCTCTTAATTTTGTTCACATTTTTTGCCCATCCCCCATCCCCTCCCCATTCTTGTAACCAGCAGTTTGTTTCCTGTATCCATGAGTCTGTTTCCATTTCTTTGTTTGTTAGAGTTCACATATAAGTAAAATCATATGGTCTTTGTCTTCCTCTCTGTCTTATTTCACTTAGCATAATACTCTCTGGGTCCATCCATGTTGTCACCAAATGGCAAGATCTCATCCTTTTTTATGGCTGAGTAATACTCCATTGTGCATGCATACACATATTTAGGTTGCTTCCATGTCTTAGCTATTGTAAGTCATGCTGCAGCGAACATAGTGAATATATCTCTTTGTGTTTTTACTGTTTTTTGTTTTAAAATTTATTTCAGAGAGAGTGTACATGTGCATGTGAGCATGGGAGGGGCAGAGAGAAAAAGAGAGAGAGAGAGAATCCCAAGCAGGCTCTGGGCTTTGAGTGTGAGCCCGATGTGGCTCAATCTCACAAACAGTGAGATCCTGCCCTGAGCCAAAATCAAGAGTGTGATGCTTAACTGACTGAGCCACCCAGGCATCCCTGGTCTCTTTGAATTGGTGTTTGCATTTTCTTTGGAAAAATACCCAGAAGTAGACTGCCAAACCATAGGGTAGTTCTATTTTTAATTTTTTGAAGAATCTCCATAGTGGCTGCACCAATTTAACATTCCCACAACACTGTGTAATTGTTCCCTTTTTTTCAGCATTGTTACCAGCATTTGTTTTTTTTGGTTTTTTTTTTTTTTTTTTTTTGTTTTTTGATAGTAGCCAATCTGACCAGTGTGAGGTGATATTTTGGTTTTGATTTGGGCTTCACTGATGCCTAGTGATTTTGTGCCTCTTTTCATGTGCCTGTTGGCCATCTTTATGTAGTCTTTGAAAAAAAATGTCTGTTCAAGTCTTCTGCCTATTTTTAAATCAAGTTGAGTGTTTTGGTATTAAGTTGTGTAAGTTCTTTATTTATTTTGGAATTGAACCCCTTTACTGGTTCATGATTTGCAAATCTCTTCTCCCATTCTGTAGATTGCCATTTTGTTTTGTTGATGGTTTTCTTCGATGTGCAAGAACTTTCTAATTTGATATAATCCCACTTGTTTATGTATATAATCCCATTTGTTTAATTTAGCTTTTGCTGCTCATGCTTGAAGAGACTGGTCAAAAAAAAAAATACTGCTAAGACGAATGTTAATGAGCTTACTGCCTGTGTTTTCTTCTAAGAGTTTTATTGTTTCTGGCCTTACATTTAAGTGTTTAAAACATTTTGAATTTATTTTTGTATATGGTGTATGATAGTGGTCCAGTTTCAGTCTTTTGCATGTAGCTGTCCGGCTTTCCCTATACCATTTATTGAGGAGGCTTTTTTTCCTGCATCGTACATTCTTGCCTCCTTTGGCATAGATTCATTGACCATATGTGTGTAGGTTTATTTATGGGCTCTCTACCTTGTTCCATTGTTTTATGTGTCTGTTTTTGTTCCAGTACCAGACTATTTTGATTACTGTAGCTTTGTAGTATACTTTGAGATGTTGGAGCATGGTATCTCCAGTTTTCTTCTTCTTTCTCAAGATTATTTTGGCTATTTGCCATCTTTTGTGGTTCCATACAAATTTTAGGATTCTTTGTTCTAGTTCCAGTTCTTGAAAAAAATTTTCTTTTTTTTGTTTGTTTGATGGTACCCAGAGTACTCTTGCATCATAGTGCTTGTTGTTTTTAATTTTAATTTTCCAATTCTGTTGATAATATTGATAATATTTTCTATTCTTCTATTCATTTTAAATATAATATATATTTTTTTACTTTTTAGGAAACAAAACAATAACATCCTCTGCAAATTATAGGCAGATGGCATCTTTATTTTTAGACAGCTGCATTGGTTGCTTAGGTTGCTATAGTAATTGAAAAGGAGCATTTGCTCTTTGTTTGATATCACACCACATACTATATCGTTAGTTTGCTAGGATATTTACCTAGTAAAAAAAGTAGAGTTCCTTTTTTTCCCCAAGCAAAATCTTACATGGAATATTGGTACACTGGGCCTGGGTTGCTAAAAATTGAAAAGATCTCTCTTCCTTATCTAAGTGGCACAAAGAATTACCACTAAGCCACTGCCTCATTAGTATGCCTCAAATTAGCAGTTTACAGAACCCATAGAAGACAAAATGTCCCTAACCTCCTAAAGGCTTTATTTTTGTTAGAGAAAACCAATAAGAAGCAAACAAATGTATAGGTTTTTTTTCTTTTCTTTTCTTTTCTTTTTTTTTTAATTTACTTCCAAATTAGTTAGCAAGTAGTACAACAATGATTTCAGGAGTAGATTCCTTAGTGCCCCTTACCCATTTACCCATCCCCCTCCCACAACCCCTCCAGTAACCCTCAGTTTATTCTCCATATTTATGAGTCTCTTATGTTTTGTCCCCTTCCCTGTTTTTATATTATTTTTGTTTCCCTTCCCATATGTTCTTCTGTTTTGTCTATTAAAGTCCTCATATGAGTGAAGTCATATGATATTTGCCTTTTTCTAATTTCGCTTAGCATAATACCCTCTAGTTCCACCCACGTAGTTGCAAATGGCAAGATTTAATTCTTTTTGATTGCCAAGTAATATTCCACACACCTCATCTTCTCTATCCCTTCATCCATTGATGGACATTTGGTTTCTTCCATACTTTGGCTAGTATTGATAGTGCTGCTATAAACATTGGGGTGCATGTGTCCCTTGCAACAGCACACCTATATCACTTGGATAAATGCCTAGTAGTGCAATTGCTGGGTAGTAGGGTAGTTCTATTTTTAATTTTTTGAGTAACCTCCATACTGTTTTCCAGAGTGGCTGTGCCAGTTGGATTCCTACCAACAATGCAAAAGAGACCCTCTTTCTTCGCATCCTCCCCAACATCTGTTGTTGCCTGAGTTGTTAATGTTAGCTGTTCTGACAGGTGGTATCTCATTGTGGTTTTGATTTGTATTTCCCTGATGATGACTGATGTTGAGCATTTTATCATGTGTCGGTTGGCAATCTGGATTTCTTCCTTGGAGAAGTGTCTATTCATGTCTTTTGCCCATTTATTCACTGGATTATTTGTTTTTTGGGTGTTGAGTTTGATAAGTTCTTCATAGATTTTGGATACTAACCCTTTATCTGATATGTCATTTGCAAATCTCTTCTCCCATTCTGTCAGTTGCCTTTTAGTTTTGCCCATTGTTTCCTTGACTGTGTAGAAGCTTTTTATTTTGATGAGGTCCCAGTAGTTCATTTTGGCTTTTGTTTCCCTTTCCTCTGGAGACATGTTGAGTAAGAAGTTGCTGCGGCCAAGATCAAAGAGGTTTTTGCCTACTGTCTTCTCAAGATTTTGATGGCTTCCTGTCTTACATGGAGGTCTTTTATTCATTTTGAGTTTATTTTTGTGTACGGTGTAAGAAAGTGGTCCAGGTTCATTCTTCTGAATGTTGCTGTCTAGTTTTCCCAGCACCACTTGCTGAAGAGACTGTCTTTATTCCATTGGCTATTCTTTCCTGCTTTGTCAAAGATTAGTTGGCCATATGTTTGTGGGTCCATTTCTGGGTTCTCTATTCTGTTCCATTGATCTGAGAGTCTGTTCTTGTGCCAGTACCATAGTCTTGATGATTACAGCTATATAGTATAGCTTAAAGTCTGGGATTGTGATGCCTCCTGCTTTGGTTTTCTTTTTCAAGTCTGCTTTGGCTATTCAGGGTCTTTTCTGGTTCCATACAAATTTTAGGATTATTTGTTCTAGCTCTGTGAAGAATGCTGGTGTTATTTTGATAGGGATTGCATTGAATATGTAGATTGCTTTGGGTAGTATTGACATTTTAACAACATTTGTTCTTCCTATCCAGGAGCATAGAATCTTTTTCTATTTTTTTGTCTTCTTCAATTTCTTTAATAAGCTTTCTATACTTTTCAGTGTATAGATTGTTGTCCTCTTTTGTTAGATTGATTCCTAGGTATTTTATGGTTTTTGGTACAATTGTAACTGGAATCAATTCCTTGATTTCTCTTTCTGTTGCTTCATTGTTGGTGTAAAGGGATGCAACCGATTTCTGTGCATTGATTTATATCCTGCAACTTTGCTGAATTCATGGATCAATTCTGGCAGTTTTTTGGTGGAATCATTAGGGTTTTCCATATAGAGTATCATGTCATCTGTGAAGAGTGACAGTTTGACCTCCTCCTGGACGATTTGGATGCCTTTTATTTCTTTGTGTTGTCTGAATGCAGAGGCTAAGACCTCCGATACTATATTGAGTAACAGTGGCGAGAATGGACGGACATCCCTGTCTTGTTCCTGACCTTAGGGAGAAAGCTCTCAGGTTTTCCCCATTGAGGATGATATTAGCGTTGTGTCGTATATACATGGCTTTTATGATCTCAAGGTATGCTCTTCTATCCCGACTTTCTTGAGGGTTTTTATCAAGAAAGGAGGCTGTATTTCATCAAATGCTTTCTCTGCATCTATTGAAAACACCATATGGTTCTTGTCCTTTCTTTTGTTGATGTGATAAATCACGTTAATGGTTTTGCAGATACTGAACCAGCCCTGCATCCCAGGTATAAATCCCACTTGGTCGTGGTGAATAATTTTTTTAATGTGTTGTTGGAGCCGGTTGGCTAATATCTTGTTGAGGATTTTTGCATCCATGTTCATCAGGGAAATTGGTCTATAGTTCCTTTTAGTGGGGTCTCTGGTTTTGGAATCAAAGTAATGCTGGTTTCATAGAAAGAGTTTGGAAGTTTTCCTTCCATTTCTATTTTTTGGAACAGCTTCAAGAGAATATGTGTTAACTCTTCCTTAAATGTTTGGTAGAATTCGCCTGTAAAGACATCTGGCCTTGGACTCTTGTTTTTTGGAAGATTTTGATTACTAATTCGATTTCCTTACTGGTTATGGGTCTTTTCAAATTTTCTGTTTCTTCCTGTTTCAATTTTGGTAGTGTATATTTTTCTAGGTATTTGTCCATTTCTTCCAGATTGCCCATTTTGTTGGCATATAATTGCTCATGATATTCTCTTATTATTGTTTTTGTTTCTGCTGTGTTGCTTGTGATCTGTCCTCTTTCATTCTTGATTTTATTTATCTGGGTCCTTTCCTTTTTCTTTTTGATTAAACTGGCTAGGGTTTATCAATTTTGTTAATTCTTTCAAAGAACCAGCTTCTGGTTATATTGATCTATTCTACTTTTTTTTTGTTTTTTGGGGGTTTTTTTTGGTTTTGATAGCAGTAATTTCTGCTCTAATCTTTATTATTTCCTGTCTTCTGCTGGTTTTGTGTTTTATTTGCTGTTCTGTTTCCAGCTCCTTATGCTATAAGGTTAGGTTGTGTATCTGAGATCTTTCTTCCTCCTTTGGAGGGGAGGATGGGTGAGGGGTATTGAGGAGGGCACCTGTTGGTAGGAGCACTGGGTGTTTTATGGAAACCAATTTGACAAGTTTCATATAAAAAAAAAAAAAAAGGAAGGCCTGAATTGCTGTATACTTTCCTCTTATGACTACCGTTGCTGTGTCCCAGAGGTATTGGGTTGTGGTGTTATAATTTTCATTGGCTTCCATATAGTTTTTAATTTCCTCTTTAACTTCTTGGTTAGCCCATTCATTCTTTAGTAGGACGTTCTTCAGTCTCCAAGTATTTGTTACCTTTCCAATTTTTTTCTTGTGGTTTATTTCAGTTTCATAGTGTTGTGGTCTGAAAATATGCATGGTATGATATCAGTCTTTCTGTACTTGCTTAGGGCTGATTTGTGTCTCAGTATATAATCTGTTCTGGAGAACGTTCCATGTGCACTGGAGAAGAATGTATATTCTGCTGCTTTAGGATGAAATGTTCTGAATATATCTGTTTAGTCAATCTGGTCCAGTGTGTCATTCAAAGCCATTGTTACCTTGTTGATTTTTTGATTAGATGATCTGTCCATTGCTGTGAGTGGGGTGTTGAAGTCTCCTACTATTATGGTGTTACTGTCAATGAGTTTATGCTTGTGATTAATTGATTTATATATTTGGGTGATGTCACATTTGAAGCATAAATGTTTAAAATTGTTAGGACTTCTTGGTGGATAGATCCTTTGATAATGATATAATGCCCTTCTGCATCTCTTGGTACAGTGTTTATTTTAAAGTCTAGA
Organism: Leopardus geoffroyi; assembly: GCF_018350155.1. Classification (NCBI taxonomy): domain Eukaryota; kingdom Metazoa; phylum Chordata; class Mammalia; order Carnivora; family Felidae; genus Leopardus; species Leopardus geoffroyi. The sequence goes on along the minus strand of NC_059343.1, from coordinate 63,149,788 downwards.
TTGTGTGATGTAAGTATGGCTACTCCAGCTTTCTTTTGTTGACCATTAGCATGATAGTTGGTTCTCAGTCGCCTTACTTTCAGTCTGACGGTTTCTTTAGGTCTAAAGTGGGTCTCTTGTAAACAGCATATAGATGGATCTTGTTTCCTTATCCATTCTGTTATCCTGTGTCTTTTGATTGGAGCACTGAGTCCATTGATGTTTAGAGTGAGTACTGAAAGATATGAATTTATTGCCATTATGATGCTTGTAGGGTTGGAGTTTCTGGTGGTGGTCTCTGGTCCTTTGTAATCTTTGTTGCTTTTGGTATTTATATATATATATATATTTTTTTTTCACCTTTTCTCCCCTCAGAGAGTTCCCCTTAAAATTTCTTGCTAGGCAGGTTTAGTGGTCACAAATTCCTTTCATTTTTGTTTGTCTCGGAAACTCTTTATCTCTCCTATTTTGAATGACAGCCTTGGTGGGTAGAAGATTCTTGGCTGCATATTTTTCTGATTCAGCACATTGAATATATCCTGCCATTCCTTTCTGGCCTGCCAAATTTCTGTGGATAGGTCTGCTGCAAACCTGATCCGTCTTCCCTTGTAGGTTAGGGACCGTTTTCCCTTGCTGCTTTCATGATTCTCTCCTTGCCTTAGTATTTTGTGAATTTGACTATGATGTGCCTTGTTGATGGTCGGTGTTTGTTGAATCTAATGGGGGTCTTTTGTGCTTCCTGGATTTTGATTTCTGTGTCTTTCCCCAGGTTAGGAAAGTTTTCTGCTATGATTTGCTCACATAACCCTTCTACCCCTATTTGTGTCTCTTCCTTTTCTGGGACCCCTATGATTCTGATGTTGTTCCTTTTTAAAGAGTCACTGATTTCTCTAATTCTTAAATCGTGCTCTTTTTCCTTAATCTCCCTGTTTTTTTCTGCTTCATTATTTTCCATAAGTTTTCCTCTCTATCGCTGATTCTCTTCTCTGCCTCATCCATCCTTGCTGCCGCGTCATCCGTCTGTGATTGCAGCTCAGTTAAGCATTTTTTATTTCATCATGAGTAGTTTTTACTTCTTTTATCTCTGCAGAAGGGATTCCAATCTATTTTCACCTCCAGCTAGTATTCTTATTATCATGATTGTAAATTCTGGTTCAGACATCTTGCTTATATCTGGGTTGGTTAAGTTCCTGGTTGTCGTTTCTTCCTGTTCTTTCTTTTTGGGCGAATTCCTTCGTTTCGTCATTTTGAAGGGAGAAAAGGAATTAATGAGGTAAAAAAAAGACACACACACACAAATGGGATAAATGATGCTAGATCCTAGGTGTGTTTTGGTCTGGGTGTTGAAAGTGTTTTGATAGATTAGAGAAAAAGGGAAAATAAAGAAAAAAAAAAAAGAAATTGTTTGAGAATTTGAAAAAATATATACACTGAAGTAGACTAAAATGAAATGATGGAAGTAAAAGAGAATTGGAAAAAATAGTACACAAAAGTAATGAATATTGTAGAAAAAATTACAGAAAAATATTTTTAATAAGAATTAAAAATAAAAATGAAGTTTTTCTGTAGTCAAGAAAAAGAAAAGAAATGAAAACTAGGAAAAAAAAGGAAATCATTTGAAAAAGTAAATACACTGTAGTAGCCTAAAATAATATGATGGAAATAAAATAGAATTTGAAAAACTTACATAAACGTTAAAAATATAATAAAAATTTAAAGAAAAATTTTTAATAAAAATTGAAAATAAAAATTAATTTTTTCTCTGTATTGAAGAGAAAGAAACGAGAAAGCAAGAAAGGAAAAAGAAAAAAAGGAAATTGTTTGAAAATTTGAAAAAGTGAATACACCATAGCAGACTAAAATAAAACGATGGAAGTAAAATAGAAGTTGAAAAAATTCACATAAAAGCAAAACATATAATAAAAAATATTTTTAATAAAAGTTGTAAGTAAAAATGAGTTTTTTCTTTCTGTATTCAAGAAAAAGAAGTGACAAATATAAAAAAAAGAATGAAATTTGAACAGATGGACCTCCTAACAGATTGAAATACAACTGAAATTACTTTGTTTTTCCGTAGAAGTCAGACTATGAAGTACTTTATAGTCCATAAACTAAGCAGGCAGTGAGATTTGTGTTCTTGAAGAGGGAGGTTGGCCCAGTTGGGCGGGGCTTAGTGGAGTGGCTCCGTTCTCCACTAGATGGCGCTGCTAGCCTACTGGGGTGGAGTGTTGTGGTGCTTGTGGATATGTATGCGCTGGAGCGGTGAAAATGGCATCACCCAGCTACCCAGTTCTCTAGTATCAGAACTCTGTTCTCCCTGATCAGCAATCACACACCTGTCTTCTGTCTTCAGCTTTCATCCACTCCCCGCTTGGTCCGTGACCAAGCCCCAGGCAGTACCTCTCTCCTGAGTTTTGTCTCAGATGCGGTTGTTTTCCCTTGTGCCTTACTTCTGAAGGAGTGTGGCTTTGACCAGTTCCGCCCCTCTGCGGGAGGTTCTCATCAAGCAGTGGCCGAATGCCAGCTGCACCCAGGAACGCTTGCTGGACCCTGCTGCTGCCGGTGTCCTGAGACTACGGCCAGGTGCCTGCCCACCCCAGAAAAAGTTCGCGAGGTTGTGTAGCAGCAGCGTTTCTGGGATTATGGAAAATCACAGCACACATCTGGCACCAGGCATCACCCTTAACGACCTTGTTCCAGCACCAGCGACTGTGGGCATTCTCTGGGGTCTGCTGGGACCAAGGGGCCTCAACAGTCTGTACCAAATGCCCTTCCAGCAGTGGAACTGCTTTTCCCCGTGTGGCCCAAGAACCTCCCGGACCCCACTCTATTCCTGGGGATTCTCTCTTCCCACTAGAGCATTGCCAGGTATGGAGCTGTAGAGTTGCAGACTCTGTGCTCCCCTTGTTTACAGTCTTAATGGAATTGAAACCCTCTCCTTTCTCCTTTCTCCTTTCTCCTTTCTCCTTTCTCCTTTCTCTTTTCTCCCTTCTCCACTTTTATTTCAGTCCCTGTGGCTGTATCCAATTTTCCACTTTCTCTCCAGCTGCTTTTGCGGAGGAGTACTTTTCCTGGATTCTCTCCCCCCCCCCTCCGTCTCCGTCCTCTCTCCGCCCACAAAAGCGGGTCCCTGCTCACCGTGGCTTCTTGCTCCCCAAGTTCACCTCTCCGTGCCGGGTACTTGCTGAATTCTGTGGTTCAGGTTGTGCAGATTGTTGTGTTAATCCTCAAATCAGTTTTCTAGGTGTGCAGGATAGTTTAGTGTTGGTCTGGCTGTATTTCATGGACGTAGAACCCACAAAAAACTTCCATGCTGTTCTGCCATCTTGCCTCCCCCACCAAAGAAATATATAGTTGTAAAAAAATGCGGTGGATAAATAATGAAATACTATAAAGGTAATAGGGAGTTTTGGGGGACAAGATGTAAAGCAGTCAGGCAAGGCTTTACTGATGTCCAGCATAGTATTGAACATGTAGTAGGTCTATAGTAAATACTTGCTGAATTTGCAAGGTAATACATTGTCCTTATCTGGATATTCTCTAGTTGTTTTCCATAGAGAATCATGCTCTTGTGATGCATTTTTTATGTGCCCATTAGATTTAAGTGCTTGGTATATACTGGCACTTTTTAATGTTTTTCATTCCCTGCCTTCTTTGTTTCTGAGGTCCTTCCTTATTCATATGTCTTTAACATATATGTATATGTTATATATACATACATACATATATATATATATATATAGGTAGTGTGTGTATGTATTACTTGATTTGACTATGGTTATGTGTATTGTTGGCTTAAATAGGTTTTTCTGTTATCTACTATTAGTTTTATGAGTTCATTTCTATGTTCTGGCAGTGCTTCATTATATGAAAGGCAAAGTGCTAGGAAACATATTAGTTTTTATACTACCATGAATAAATGGCAAATGCCCATTTTACTATATACCTGTAGTACTGTAATTATATTTTCCCCATCTTTAATGGGTAAAAACAGTTGTTCTTGTTTTGATTTGTATTTTTCTGACTACTGCCAAGGTTGAATATTTTTCCATGTGGTTGTTAGTTCATATTTAATATCTTCAACAAACATTTATTTTAACCATTAATCAGTTCAGTTTCTTTTTTGTCACCACCACCATCACTACTACTATTTCTACTTCTATGACTGTGTATTGGGCACTGAACTAGGTTCAAGGGGTATTACAGGAAATTATGTTACAGAAATGATCACATATTAATGTGCCATATTAGAGACAGATATAATTTGATGTAGGATCTTGGGGTGATAATATTAAGTGCTCAGTAAGCTTAATTACTGTGTGATAGGCACTGTTCTAAGGATTTTTTCTCTTATATCAACTCATTTAAAAAACAACCATATGCAATAGGTATTGGACTATCTCCATTTTTATTTTTTATTTATTTACTTTTAAATATGAAACTTATTGTCAAATTGGTTTCCATATAATACCCAGTGCTCATCACAAAAGGTGCCTTCCTCAATACCCATCCCCACCATCCCCTCCCTCCCACCCCTCATCAACCCTCAGTTTGTTCTCAGTTTTTAAGAGTCTCTTATGCTTTGGCTCCCTCCCTCTCTAACCTCTTTTTTTTTTTCTTCCCCTCCGCTATGATCTTCTGTTAAGTTTCTCAGGATCCACATAAGAGTGAAAACATATGGTATCTTTCTTTCTCTGTATGACTTATTTCACTTAGCATAACCCTCTACAGTTCCATCCACGTTGCTACAAAAGGGCATATTTCATTCTTTCTCATTGCCAAGTAGTATTCCATTGTGTATACAAACCACAATTTCTTTATCCATTTATCCATCAGTTGATGGACATGTAGGCTCTTTCCCTAATTTGGCTGTTGTTGAAAGTGCTGCTATAAACATTGGGGTAAAAGTGCCCCTATGCATCAGCACTCCTGTATCCCTTAGCTAAATTCCTAGCAGTGCTATTGCTGGGTCATAGGGTAGGTCTATTTTTAATTTTTTGAGGAACCTCCACACTGTTTTCCAGAGCGGCTGCACCAGTTTGCATTCCCACCAACAGTGCAAGAGGGTTCCCGTTTCTCCACATCCTCTCCAGCATCTATAGTCTCCTGATTTGTTCATTTTGGCCACTCTGACTGGCGTGAGGCGATATCTCAGTGTGGTTTTAATTTGTATTTCCCTGATGAGGAGTGATGCTGAGCCTCTTTTCATGTGCCTGTTGGCCATCTGGAAGTCTTCTTTAGAGAAGTGTCTATTCATGTTTTCTGCCCATTTCTTCACTGGATTATTTGTTTTTCGGGTGTGGAGTTTGGTGAGTTTTGTATAGATTTTGGATGCTAGCCCTTTGTCCGATATGTTATTTGCAAATATCTTTTCCCATTCCGTTGGTTGCCTTTTACTTTTGTTGGTTGTTTCCTTTGCCGTGCAGAAGCTTTTTATCTTTATGAAGTCCCAAGAATTCAATTTTTGCTTTTTATTCCCTTGCCTTTGGGACTGTGTCAAGTAAGAAACTGCTGCGGCTGAGGTCAGAGAGACTTTTTCTTGCTTTCTCCTCTAGGGTTTTGATGGTTTCCTGTCTCACATTCAGGTCCTTTATCCATTTTGAGTTTATTTTTGTGAACGGTGTAAGAAAGTGGTCTAGTTTCATCCTTCTGCATATTGCTCTCCAGTTCTCCCAGCACCATTTGTTAAAGAGAGTGTCTTTTTTCCATTGGATATTCTTTGCTGCTTTGTCAAAGATTAGTTGGCCATACTTTTGTGGGTCTATTGTGGGGTTTCTATTCTATTCCATTGGTCTATGTGTCTGTTTTTGTGCCAATACCATGCTGTCTTGATGATGACAGCTTTGTAGTAGAGGCTGAAGTCTGGGATTGTGATGCCTCCTGCTTTGGTCGTCTTCTTCAAAATTACTTTGGCTATGCGGGGTCTTGTATTTCCATACAAATTTTAGGATTGCTTGTTCTAGCTTCAAGAAGAATGCTGGTGCAATTTTGATTGGGATTGCATTGAAAATGTACGTAGCTTTGGGTAGTATTGACATTTTAACAACATTGATTCTTCCAATCCATGAGCACGGAATGTTTTTCCATTTCTTTATATCTTCTTCAATTTCCTTCATAAGCTTTCTGTAGTTTTCAGCATACAGATCTTGTACATCTTTAGTTAGGTTTATTCCTAGGTATTTTATGATTCTCGATGCAATTGTGAATGGGATCAGTTTCTTCATTTGTCTTTCTGTTGCTTCATTGTTAGTGTATAAGAATGCAACTGATTTCTGTACATTGATTTTATATCCTGCAACTTTGCTGAATTCATGTATCAGTTCTAGCAGACTTTTGGTGGAGTCTATCAGATTTTCCATGTATAATATCATGTCATCTGCAAAAAGGAATATAGTTGGGTCTTGTTTTTTTATCCATTCTGATACCCTATGTCTTTTGGTTGGAGCATTTAGTCCATTTACATTCAGTGATATAATTGAAAGATAGGGGTTTAGAAGTCATTGTTATGTCTATAGGTTTCATGCTTATAGTGATGTCTCTGGTACTTTGTCTCACAGGATCCCCCTTAGGATTTCTTGTAGGGCTAGTTTAGTGGTGATGAATTCCTTCAGTTTTTGTTTGTTTGGGAAGACATTTATCTCTACTTTTATTCTGTATGACAGACTTGCTGGATAAAGGAGTCTTGGCTGCATATTTTTCTGTTCATTACATTGAAGATTTCCTGCCATTCTTTTCTGGCCTGCCAAGTTTCAGTAGATCCGTCACTAGTCTTATCATTCTCCCTTTATATGTTAGAGCGTGTTTATCCCTAGCTTCTTTCAGAATTTTCTCTTTATCCTTGATTTTTGCCAGTTTCACCAAGATATGTCGTTCAGAAGATCGATTCAAGTTATATCTGAAGGGAGTTCTTTGTGCCTCTTGGATTTCAATGCCTTTTTCCTTCCCCAGATCAGGGAAGTTCTCAGCTATGATTTCTTCAAGTACACCTTCAGCCCCTTTCTCTCTCTCTCTTCCTCCTCTGGATTCCCTATTATGCAGATATTATTGTGTTTCATCACATCACTTAGGTCCCTAATTTTCCCCTCATATTCCTGGATTTTTTTAATGTCTCTTTTTCTCAGCTTCCTCTTTTTCCATAATTGTATCTTCTAATTCACCCATTCTCTCCTCTGCCTCTTCAGTCGGAGCTATGGTTGCCTCCATTTTATTTTGCACCTCATTTATAGCATTTTTTAGCTCCTCCTGACTGTTTCTTAGTCCCTTGAACTCTGTAGCAATAGATTCTCTGCTGTCCTCTCTACTTTTTTCAAGCCAAGTGATTAATTTTATGACTATTATTTTAAATTCATTCTCAGTTATATTGCTTAGATTGTTTTTGATCAATTCGTTAGCTGTTACTACTTCCTGGAGTTTTCTTTTGAGGAGAATTCTTCCGTTTCATCATTTTGGATAGTCCCTGGAGTGGTGTGGAACTGCAGGGCACTTCCCCTGTGTTGTCTTGAATAACTTGTGTTGGTGGGCAGGGCTGCAGTCAGACCCATTGTCTGCTCCCAGCCCACCGCTGGGACCACAGTCAGTCTGGTGTGTACCTTATCTTCCCCTCTCCCAGGGGCAGGACTCACTATGGGGTGGTGTAGCCCATGTCTGGGCTACTTGCACGCTGCCAGGCTTGTGGTGCTGCTTCTATGGGATCTGGCTTATTAGCCGGGGTGGTTCCACAAGGTGCACAGTGGCAGGAGGGGCAGGCTCATCTTGCTTTGCCTTTGTTGGTCCGCTCCAGGATGGGCCCTGCGGCACCCGGAGGGAGGCCGATCCGTTGGAGGAATGGATCCACAGAAGCACAGCGTTGGGTGTTTGCGTGGTGAAGCAAGTTCGGTGACGGGAACTGGTTCCCGTTGGGAATTTGGCTGGGTGATGGGCAAGGGAGATGGCACTGGCCAGCCCTTTCTTCCCCACCAAGCTGAGCTCTGTCTTCCGGGGCTCAACAACTCTCCCTCCCATTGTCCTCTAGCCCTACCACCCTCTGTGCAGAGCCATTGACATATAACATTCCAGATGTTAATTCCCACTGGCTGTCAGAACTGACTCCATCTGGCCCTTCCGCTTTGCAAGTCAGACTCGGGGGCTCTGCCTTGCCAGGCGGGCTGCCCCTCTACTGCCCTGGCTCCCTCCCGCCAGTCCATGTAGCGCGTACCGCCCCTCTGCCCTTCCTACCCTCTTCATTGGGTCTCTTGTCTACGCTTGGCTCTGGAGAGTCCGTTCAACTAGTCTTCTTGCGGTGTTCTGGGTTATTTAGGCAGATGTGGGTGGAATCTAAGTGATCAGCAGGACTCCGTGAGCCTAGTCCTCCTATGCCACCATCTTTCAACTCTCCATTTTTAAACACAATGAAACACATTTTCACATTTTCTAAATGAAATCGCTAGTAAATGGTGAAACTGGTATTTTTAAAAAATGTGTATTTGACTTTGTCACTTTTTAAGTGTTAGATTCCCAGAAGTGGTAGTACAGATTATTCATTTGTATTATCATCGAAAGGTGAATATGTTGAAATAATTTAAAAAATATTAATATCATTTTATGTATGATTAGCATATTAACTTTCATAATTACCCGGTTTAGGTGATCAATTAATGGATATGTGACTCCAGCCTGTTTTTTATCTAATCATCTATTTCAAATTCTCTTTTCCTTAGCTGTGTGTATGCCTTTTTTTCCAATTGAAGGAAATAAAAGCCATAAATAAGTAGACTTTTATTACCCATTTTTAGCAATGAAATTTTAGTTTTTAAATATAAGTAAAGACATGGGTAAGTAAATAAGCATGTTAAAAAGCACATTTAATACTAAATACTAAATTTAAGTAAAACGTTCACCGAAAGACCTGAATCTCAGTTTTGTCACCTTTTTTTTATGTTAAGATTCTAGGATCGGATTCAGGGATAATAGTAGTATTATATTTATAGTTTAGAGAATTGTAATGGAAATTAATGTATAATAAAATATAAATGTCATCAGCACTAAATTTGGTATTTTAGTTTTAATGTAAGTCTTGGGTAAATTTTCACCTCGCTGTCCAAAAGTTGACATGTCTGATAACTGTTTTACTTATTAAGTCAAAGTCCTTACACACACACACACAGACACACAGACACCCTCACACACACACAATTGTCATGAAATAGGAATATATGCTGATATATGTGGCCAGACCATAGAATAATTTTTGACGCATATTAGGCATTCACTAAATATTTGTTCAGTGATTGAATAAATGCGTTCTGTGTCAGGTACCCTTACCAGGATCAACTTGTTAATAAGGGAGGAAACATGGCCATTTACAAATTCAGTTAAAAGCAAGCTTCATGAGCATAATGCAATTTAACCATATTCTTTTGACAGTTTTAAAAGATTGTCATCAAGGAAGTCTTTTAAGAAATTCACATGTAGATGAAATACTTTTTTAAAAGTACCTTTGCTATTCAGTATCTATTGGAAGTAAATCTGTGGTAAATTTATTTGTAATATTGTGAATTACACTTTAATTAAAAAAATTTTTGTGTTGCTATGCATGATAATCAGATTTTAAATGGTGAGCGGGGAATAAAATGTGTTATTACTAGCAGAACAATGTATATCAAATCTCTTTTTTCTTGTTAAATTTCCAGGTGAAGGGAAGTGGCTGCGAAACATTGACTATTACCGTTTAGATGGTTCTACTACTGCACAATCAAGGAAAAAATGGGCTGAAGAATTTAATGATGAAACTAATGTGAGGTGGGAAACATTTTTCGTTTGTATAGAGAATTAAGAAAAATAAGTTTAGGAGTACCTGGGTAGCTCAATTGGTTAAGCGTCCGACTCTTGATCTTGGCTCAGGTCATGTTCTCACAGTTGGTGAGACCGAGCCCCATGTCGGGCTGTGCACTGACGCTGCAGAGACTTATTGTGATTCTCTGTCTCCCTCTCTGCCTCTCCCCTGCTCATGTGCTCTCTCTCTCTCTCAAAATAAATAAATAAACATTAAAAAAATTAAATCTATCTACAGTCAAATTCACTCCTTTTAGTGTATAAGTTTTGACAAATACAAGATAGAGTCAAGATACAAAATGGTTTCATCACATCTCAAGAAATTCATCTCATATGGCTAACAGAGACATGAAAAGATGCTCAGCATCATTCATCATCAGGGAAATACAAATCAAAACCACAATGAGATACCACCTCATAAGTGTCAGAATATCTAAAATTAACAACTCAGGAAACAACAGGCATTGGTGAGTATGCAGAGGAAGGGGAACACTTCCACACTGTTGGTGGGAATGCAAGCAGGTGCAGCCACTTTAGAAAACAGTATATAGAGTATAAAACAGTATAGGCACCCCTCTTTTTTCTGATTTCTTATTCTACCCTTCCTGTGGGTTACTTTTTACCATTTGTGAAATTGTATTTTTATTCATCTATGGTATTTTTTGATGTATCTTTTTATAACTTTCATAGTGGTTGCTCTAAGTATTACATTACATGGACATAATTTATCATAGTCAACTAATGTCATCATTTTACCATGTTAACTAAGTGTAGAAACCTTATGCCCTTATGTCCCTTTCTCTTCCCCATTTATAATATAATTGTTTTAACTGTTTTTCTCTACATAAATGGATTACCACATTAATGTAATAATTTTTCTTCAATAATTAACTATAACTTAGAAAAATTGGAAGGAAAATTATTTTATTTACTCATATTTTTTGTTTTTTAATTGTTGTTTCTTCCTAATGTGTCAGTATTTTTTCTTTTATCATTTCCATTCTTTCTAGAGAAATTCCTTTAGTCATCCTTTCAGAGCAGGTCTGCTGGCAATAAATTTCCTGAGTACCTTCAGAAGAGAATTTCTTGATTTCCTCTTCATTTTTGAAGAGTGTTTTAGCTGGGTATAGGATTCTGGGTTGGCATTTCTCTTCTTTCTGCACTTGAAAAATGTTTTACCACTTCCTTCTGGATTTCATAATTTCTTTCAAAAATACCTGCTGTTTTATGAATTGGGCTTTTTGAATTTCACACAAAAGTGATATCATGCAGTATTTGTCTTTCTCTTACTTATCTCACTTAGCATTATGTGTTCAAGGTACATTCATGTTGGCACATATGGCAAAATGTCCTTTTTTTCTCATGGCTGAATACTATCCCATTGCATATATACCACATCTTTTTTTATCTATTCATCTGTTGCTGGGCCCTTAGGTTGTTTTTGTATCTTGGCTATTGTGGATAGTGCTGCAGTAAACATGGGAGTGCATATATCCCTTTGACATTCTGTTTTCATTTTTTTTTTGTATATATACCCAGAAGTGGAATTGCTGGATCATATGGTAGATTTATTTTCAAAATTTTGAGGAAACTCCATATTGTTTTTCATAGTGGCTAAACCAATAAGTAAATGTAGACTACAGTATTATATTATAATCATTAAACTTCCTAGGAGATTAGAACTTAATTATTCCAACCAGTAAAAAGAAAATATTTACATGGTAGAGGTGCTAATTGTTGGTACAGTGCCAATCATATTACAGTATATAAGTGTATCAAATTAACATGTATACCTTAATTTTATACAATATTATATGTCAAATATATTTTAATTTAAAAAATCTGTTCTTAAAATCTTTTTTTCTTGTCAGTAAGGTTCTATTTCTTGCTTATTTCAAGATTTTTTTTTATCTTAGTTTCAAAAGTTTGCCAGTGAGGCTTCTTGGCATGAATTTCTTTGAGTTTGCCCTGTTTGTGGTTCATTCAATTTCTGCATCTGTAGGTTTGTGTTTCTTGCTAAATTTGAGTAATTTTCAGTCGTTATTTCTTCAAATACTATTATAGCCCCTTCTTTTTTTTCCTCTCCTTTAGTACTCCAGTGATAAGAATGGTAGACAATAATGTTAGAGTCCTATAGGTCCCTCAGTCTCCATTTTGTTTTTCTGTGATTTTTTGTTTATTTGTTTGATTTCTATCTGTTGTTTAGATAGGGTCATTTCTATTGTTCTGTTTTCAAAGTTAATTGAATCTCTGTTCTCTACATTCTACTGTTTAGTTTTTTATTGTATTTTTCAGTTCTAAGATTTCCATTTGGTTCTTCTTTATGTCTTATATTTCTTTACTGAGGCAATTTTTTTTTTCATTTGTCTCAGGTGTGTTAATAACTCCTTATTGAAGCATATTTAGAAATGTAACAACTTTTTCCATCCTTGTCAGACAATTCTGATATTTATGTCATCTTAGTGTTGGTGTCTGCTGATTGCGTTTTTTCATTGAAGTTGAGATTTTACTGGTTCTTGTTAGGACAAAGATATAATTTAACTGGATATTTGCTTATTATTTCATGAGACTGTGGATCTAAATTTTCTGTTATAGCAGGCCTCTTTTGACCCATGTTCAGATGGAAGATGAGAGTGGGAGTTGAGTCTACCGACTACATTTCTGCCGATACTATCCTGGCTGGGAGGGTTAGGATTGCCTATTTACAACCCCTACCCATGGGCCTCCACTGACACTGCAGGGGTAACTCATTAACTGGGTTGTGGTATAATTCCTGACTCTCCACTATATATCCTTTGATACTACCCTAGTAGAGAGATACAGGGTTTTTCTTGTAACTTCTGGGTGGCAGTGGATGTCTGAGTTCCCTTCATGGTCTTTACTGACACTGCTGGGTTGAGAGGAGGACTGTGTTAACTCAGACTTCTCTGACACCACTCTGGCCATGCCTTGTTACAACTAGGAGAAGGTAGGAGTCTGAACTCCCCACTCAGCCTTTAGTGACAAGGATGGAGGTGCACCGCATTTTTTTTCTGTACTGCTTGACTGCAATTGAATGATTATTGTTTTAAAGTTTTCTGTCTTTCTAGGGTGCCCCTTTTTTTGGTCCTTTGGCTAGAGAGAGCAGGATTTTCTTGGAGACTTTTTTTTTGGCAGTATCCACTGGCATTTCCTGATTGCTGGGTTCTTTAGCCCTCGTTTTGGGAAGAAATCCTATGGAACTTAGTTCCATGTTGTTCCTTAGCACCCAAGGTCCCTAGCCAGTCTTTCTCCTCTTCCTCACTTTTCAGAAACTTTTTATGATTGTTTTATATGTAATGTCTAGGGTCTTTTGCTTTCCTTACTGTAAGGAATAGAGAAGAGTATGTCTACTCCCATCTTTCCAGAGTGGAAGTCCAAAGATTCAACTTTTTAAAGATTGTTGTATCTGTCATTTGTCAAGCATATGTATGTGTTTCTGTTGTGTATATGCCCAGAAGTGAGATTGCTGAGTAAAAGATGCGTATACATTCAGCTTTAGCTTATATTACCAAGACGTTTTTCCAAAATGGTTGTACCAGTTTGCACTCCGCACCCCCCCCCCAGTAGCATATAGGCGTTTCAATTGTTCTCTGTCCTCATCATCACTTGACAGTGTCTGTTTTTTTTAAAGCTATTGTGATTGATATGTACTGGTAAGACTTGGTAATCTTAAACTGTATTTCCCTGTTAACTAAATCCGTGGTTTGTAGATTTAAATGTGGAAGCTAAAACAAAAGTTTTAGAAGGAAACAGTAAAGAATATTTTCCTGATATTGCATTAAGAAAACTTTCATGAAAAGGACCCACAAAGTACTAACCGTAAAAGGAAATATTGTTGAGTTGAGCTTCATTAAAATTAAGAATTTTTAGTCATCAAAGGAATTTCATGTTAAAAATGAAAAGACAGGCCACAAAATAGAAGCTATTTTCTCATTTTTAAAGATACTATGGAAAATCACAAAGAAGACAATAAATGCTATTGTTTATAATTTAGTAACCCAGATATAACCATGGTTAGAGTTTCTATGCTTATACAAACATATACTTTTGATTTTGTGTTTGTTACCATTTTTTTTACTAAAATACAATTAACATTACAGTGCATATGTTAGTTTCAGGTGCAGAATATGATTAAACAATTGTATATATTACTCAGTTCTCATCAAGATAAGCATACTCGTGATCCCCTTTATCTAATTTACCCCTACCCCCCCCCCCCCACCTCCCCTCTGGCAACCACCAGTTTGTTCTCTATATTGAAGAGTCTGGTTTCTTTGTTCATTTTTTTTCTTAAATTCCACATATAAGTGAAAGCATATGGTATTTGTCTTTGTCTGACTTACCTCACTTAGGATTAAACTCTCAAGGTCCATCCATGTTGTCTCAAGTGGTACAGTCTTGTTCTTTTTTAAAGCTGAGTAATATTCCATACCACATCTTTATCCATCCATTCCTTTATCAGTATAGACTTGGGTTGCTTCCATATCTTAGCTATTGTAAATAATGCTGCAGTAAATAAACTTAGGGGTGAATATATCTTTTTGCAATAATGTTTTCTTTTTCTTTCTTTTTTTTTTTTTTTGTAAATACCCAGTAGTAGAATTATTGCATCATATGTTAATTCTATTTTTAATTTTTTGAGGAGCCTCCATACGTTTTCCACAGTGTCAGTACCAATTTGTATTCCTACCAGTAATGCACAAGGGTTCTTTTTTTCTCTACATCCTAACACTTGTTATTTCTTGTGTTTTTGATTTTAGCCATTCTGACAGGTGTGAGATCTCCTTGTGGAGATTTGCATTTCCCTGATGGTTAGTGATGTTGAACATCTTTTTATGTTTGTTGGCCATCTGTATGTCTTCTTTGGAAAAATGTCCACTCAGGTCCTCTGCCCATTTTTAATAGAATTATTTGGAGGTTTTTGGTGTTGCTTTGTAGAAGTTCTTTATATAGTTTGGATATTTACCCCTTGTTGGATATGCCATTTGCAAATATCTAGGAGAAGCTACTCTTAATACATAGATCCAGAAAGGACTCTTACCCAGAATATGCAAAGAATTAATAAAAATTAGTAGGATAGAAGCACCTGGGTGGCCCAGTTGGTTAAGTGTCTGACTTCAGATCAGGTCATGATCTCGCAGTTTGTGAGTTCAAGCCCTGCATCAGGCTCTGTGCTGACAGTTCAGAGCCTGGAACTTGCTTCAGATTCTATGTCTCCCCCTCTCTCTGCCCCTCCCATGCTCATGCTCTGTCTCTCTCTGTCTTTCAGTAATAAATAAACATTAAAAAATTTTTAAACAAAGTTAGTAGGATAAACCAGCCAATGCCAAAGGAAAGAACTTCAAAAGGACTTTACAAAAGACAGTATTCATATGGCCAGTAAACATACAAAAAGTGCTCATCTTTAGTAATCATCAGAGAAATGCAAGTTAAAAGCATTTTTGAGGAAGGTACAAAAGTGTTTCAGTGAAGGGAGGATGGTCTCTTCAACAAATGGTATTGAAACAATTGCATATTCACAGGCTGAAACAAACCTTGACCTAAGCCTCACCCCTATTCAAAAATCAAGCTAAAATGGTTCATAAATTTAAATGTGAAACATTATACTTGTATAAGAAAGCATAGAAGAAAATCTTCAAGGGGTCCCTGGGTAGCTCAGTTGGTTAAGTGCCTGAATCTTGATTTTAGCTCAGGTCATGATCTCATGGTTCATGGGATCAAGCCCTGCATCTGGCTCTGTGCTGACAGCATGGAGCCTGCTTGGGTTCTCTCTACCCCTCTGTCTCTGCCCCTCCCCTACGTTCGTTGTCATTCATTTTCTCTCTCTCTCTCAAAAATGAATAAATAAACATTGGGAAAAAGATATTCAGGAACTAAGTTTAAGCAGATAGTTTTTCAGTCATGACACCAAAGGAATATAATCCATTGAAGATAAAAAGTCAATAATTGGATAGTTAAAAACTTTAGGGATGCCTGGATTGCTCCATCGGATAAACATTAAACTTGGTTTTGGCTCAGGTCATGATCTTGCAGTTTTGTGGGTTTGAGACCAGCGTTGGGCTCTGTACTGCCAGTGAAGAGCTTGCTTGGGATTCTCTCTCTCTCCCTCCCTCTCTACCCCTCCCCTACTTGTACTGTCTCTGTCTCTCAAATAAATAAACTTAAAAAAAATTATAAAAACAATGTGGATGGAACTAGAGTATACTATGCTAAGCGAAATTAGTAAAAGACCAATGTATAACTTCACTCATGTGGAATTTAAGATACAAAGCAGATGAACATAAGGGAAGCAAAAATAATATAAAAACAAGGAGGGGTACAAAACATGAGACTCTTAAATACAGAGAACAAACTAAGGGTTGCTGGAGGGGTTATGGGTGGGGGAATGGGCTTAATGGACAAGGGGCATTAAGGAAGACACTTGTTGGGGTGCACTGGGTGTTGTAGTAGGGGATGAATCACTGGATTCTACTGAAATCATTATTGCACTATATGCTAACTTGGATGTAAATTAAAAATAAATTTTAAAACAGTTATAAAAAAGTAAAATAAATAAAAACTTTGTTTGTGAATGACCCTGTTAAGAAAAGACAGATCACAGACTTGAAGAAAATATTTGCAAATAGCATTTTTTAGTAAGGGCTCGTACTCAGAATATGTAAAGAATCCTTTAAATGTAATAGCGAAAAAACAAACATTTTTCAGTTAGAAAATGGGCCAAGGACTTAAACTGACATTCATTTAAGAGGATCAATGCAGCATGGCAAATAAGCACTTGAAAATACATTCATCACTAGCCAATAGGGAAATGTAAACTGAAACTACAACAGGATATCACTTCATATCAGAATGGCTAAAATAAAAAATGGTGACACTGTAAAAGGCTGATTAGGATGCTGAGACCTAGATCTCTCCCACAATGTTGATGAGAATGTAAAATGACACAGCCATTCTTCCTTGAAAACAACTTGGGGGGGGGGGTGCCTGGGTAGCTTAAGTCAGTTAAGTGACCAGACTCCCGATTTTGGCTCAGGTCATGATCGCACAGGTTCTGGGGTTTGAGCCCCACATCCAGCTCTGCACACACAGAGCAGAGCCTGCTTGGAATTCTCTCTCTCCCTCTTTCTGCCGTTCCCCTGCTTGCTCACCCTCTCTTTCTCTCAAAATAAATAAACCTAAAAATTTTTTTAAAAATAAAAGGAAAACAACTTAGTAGTTGTTTTAAAAAATTAAACAATTAAACATATTCTTACTATACAATCCTGCAATCACTTTTAAAAATTTATGCCAGAGAAATGAAGACTTGTTTTCACATAGAAACCTATACACAAGTGTTCATAGCAACTTTATTTGTAACAGTCAAAAACTAGAAACAACCCAAGTGTCTTATAACATTTGAATGGATAAATTATGTTATATCTATATAATGAAATAGTACTCAATAATAAAAAGGAAGGAACTATTGATATTGATCCAAAGAACTTGGATGGATCTCAAGGGCATTATGCTGAATGAAAAATGCTAATTTCAAAAGGTTACATGCTATATGATTCCTTTCATATGGTGTTCTTTTTATTCTTTTTAATATTTGTTTATTTTTTGAGAAAAAGAGGGGGAGGGGTAGAGAGAGGGAGACAGGATCTGAAGCAGGCCCTGCATTGACAGTAGAGAGCCCGATATGGGGCTCGAACTCACAAACTGCAAGATCATGACCTGGGCTGAAGTTGGACACTTAACCGACTGAGCCACCCAGGCACACCTCATATGGCATTCTTGATGTAACAAAATTATGGTGGTAGAGAACAGATTAGTGGTTGTCAGGGATTAGGGTTTGTGGGCGAAAAGTATGAATACTAAGGGATAACACAAAAGAGGTTTGTGTTTGTGGTGGTGGAACAGTTCTATATCCTGCTTGTGGAAATGATTGCATGATTCTACATACATGATAAATTTCATAGAGCTGTATACCAAACAAAAAAAAGCACATGTAAAAACTGGTGAAATCAAATAAGCTTGCATTCATAGTATTGTACCAACATCAATTTTCTGGTTTTGACAACGTACCATAGTTATGTAAGTTACTACCATTGAGGAAAGCTGGATGAAGGGTACATGGAAACTCTATACTACTGTTACAAATTCTTGTGATCCTTAAGCTAATTTTTTTGAAGGTTATTAAAAAAAGGCAATGCCATGAGTTGTCAAGGATCTGGAACAGTTAGAACTCTCAAACTGCTGGTGGGAATGTAAATTGGAACAACGACTTAGTAGAACTATTTGTTCAGCTTTAACAGTGCTGTATACGTACCCTATGACCCAGCAATTCTCTTAGATATATACCTAACAGAAAGGTTTACATGTCTTTACCAAAAAACATATCCAGATGGTTTATAGCAGCATTATTCAAATAATAGTTAATATTTTCATTGTGTTTGTATATTTTAATACTGATGTTTAGTGTTAGGAAAATCTTAAAATATCCTGGTTAGCTTATTTCAGTATGAATTTATATACTCCATACTGAATAATATTAACAATTAAATAATTGTAAATTTTTTTTGATCTTTATTTTTGAGAGAGAGTCAACAAGCAGGGAGGGGCAGAGAGAGAAAGAGATGGAGACACCAAATCCAAAGCAGGCTCCAGGCTCTGAGATGTCTGCACAGAGCCTGACATGGGGCTTGAACCCATGAGTCTTGAGATTAGGACCTGAACTGAAGTTGGGCGCTTAACTGACTGAGCCACTCAGGCACCCCAGTTGCAAAATAATTCTTAATACTACTTGTTCATTTACTTGACTTTATTTTTCTTTTGGACGCAAAATTAAACAATTTTACATTCCCACTTATATGCTTTCAAAAATCAGAATATTTACCATGTAAATAAATACCTCTATTATTGCAAATTAGACTGCATACAATTCTTTATATGTTTTTTTGTCTTGTAATTGCACTCCTTTAGTGCAGTGGCTGGACATTTTTTCATTTTTTTGTATTAGCAGTCTAGCTCAGAACTTGGGATGCATAGCAATTTGATGAAGGTGCTTATTTAAGCCCCTTCAACTCTTCATTACTGGGTACATACCAAAGAGTTTTGAAGTTCTCTACAAGGTTTCCTGTTTTGTGTGTGTGTGTGTGTGTGTGTGTGTGTGTGTGTGTGTGTGTGTGTGTGTTTAACCTACATAGTTTATGCCATTCTTGTATGCTTGATCCTTTCACTGGTGCAGAATAAATATAAATAACGAGAATAATTTTGGAGCCCTAGTTGCCAATGATCCCTTAAATATGTCCACTAAGTAAAAAAAAAAAAAAAAAAAAAAAAAACACAGTTTGTTCTCTGTAATGAGTATTATAGATAAGTATAAAGAAGGAAGTAATTATCAGGGTGGCTCAGTAGGTTGAGCGTCCGACTTCGGCTCAGGTCATGATCTTGTGGTCTGTGAGTTCAAGCCCCACGTCGGGCTCTGTGCTGACAGCTCAGAGCCTGGAACCTGCTTCAGATTCTGTGTCTCCCTCTCTCTCTGTCCCTCCCCTGCTCATACTCTGTCTCTCTCTCTGTCAAAAATAAATAAACATTAAAAAAAATTAAAAAAAAAAGAAGTAATTATCACTATTCCATGACCAAAGAGAACTACTGTTAACATTGTATGTATGTATATGTTTTGGTTTCTAGTGCAGTTGAAATTATACTTAATAATGTTCTAGATCTTGATTTTTAAAAAAATTTTTAATGTTTCATTTATTTTTGAGAGAGAGAGAGAGAGAGAGAGACACCAGAGTATGAGCTGGGGAGGGGCAGAGAGGGAGACGCAGAATCCGAAGCAGGCTCCAGGCTCTGAACTGTCAGCACAGAGCCCAATGTGGGGCTCAAACTCGTGAACTACGAGATCCTGACCTGACCTGAAGTCAGACACTCAACCGACTGAGCCACCCATGTGCCCCTAACATAATATAGATTTTTATTGGTAATGTAACTCATGGAATAGCCAGAGTGTAATCTAGTCCTCTATGTTGCACATTTTTTTTTTCAACGTTTATTTATTTTTGGGACAGAGAGACAGAGCATGAACGGGGGAGGGGCAGAGAGAGAGGGAGACACAGAATCGGAAACAGGCTCCAGGCTCTGAGCCATCAGCCCAGAGCCCGACGCGGGGCTCGAACTCACCGCGAGATCGTGACCTGGCTGAAGTCGGACGCTTAACTGACTGTGCCACCCAGGCGCCCCTTTTTTCTTTTTTTTTTTCTTTTTTCAACGTTTATTTATTTTTGGGACAGAGAGAGACAGAGCATGAACGGGTGTTGTACATATTTTTTATTTTCAACCTTATGATCTTATAAATAACAGTGTGAATGAATATATTATCTTCCATTTTTGATAACTTCTGTAGCTTGTATTCTTAGACATGTAGTAGCACCAATTCCATATAAAACATGAAGTTAGTACCTGTGTTGACTCTTTCCTGTTTTAAATTTTGAGCTTCTTTGCATTTTAGTTTATAATACTGTATGTAATCAGTATGGCATTTTAGTTACAAATTTCCCTTCATGAAATTATAGAAAGTAAGGCTTGGTATTTAAAGGCATTTTGTGGAGAATTTTGAAAGTTTATTATATTCCAGGGGTTTTCTCACAATTAGTTTGGCCAACAGTAAATTATATAGTCATCCGATGGAATATTATTTAGCTACCAAGCCTGATGTTTACCGAGAAAGTTGAAGAAATACTCATAATATAAACTATATACACAGATATTATCATGCATGTGTAAAGCCAAAAATATATGTGATTATAAAAAAGAAACCCTAGGAAATATTCCATGATTTGGAATGGAGGTTGTTTCTGGGGAATGGAACTATTTTTTTTCTTTAAATTTGTTTATATTTTCAAAAAATGTCATATAAAATCTTCCTAAAGTTTGTTTATATCAAAGTTATATATTTACAAATTTTAAAAAAGTTTTATAAGGCTTGAGATCAAAATCAGTCCCTTAACCAACCCCTTCTTACACATGATACCTCTCTGCAGGTAACCAGTTTCAACTCTTGGCAATTCTTCTGGTATTTACTTTCATATATCCACATTACAATCTAAGGTGGGAATTTACACACACACACACACACACACACACACACACACACACACGTTTCCTCATTCATTTTCCCAACATATTGTTTTGTAATATTTGCCTAAATGAGTCTGGAAGTATTTGCTTTTTTGTGACTATGTAAATATTCATACATAAACCACTTAAAAAACTGTGATTATTTTTCCCTTTTTAATGCACATATTTATTTTTGTTCAAGTAATTATTTCTTTTTTAACATTTGCTTAGTTTTCTATGAACCTGTCAACTAATTCATTTTCAAATTCTCAGTAATATAAATTCTTGTGTTCCAACAGAATTTTTTTTAACACATCCTCACATCCTTCTTGGAGCAGTCTGTTTTCTTGATTCTGTTTTAGCTACTGCAGTATTTTGCATCTGTCTAACTTCTCTCCCTGTGTTCATTACACTATATTTATTATAATTGCTTATCACTCATTCCTACTACACTTAGTTCCTTGGACACTGTCCTTCATTTTGATGTACTTAGTGCTTGCTCATAACAGTACCGAACACAATAGGATTTTTGAGTTATATATACATGGATTTTCTACCTTTACTCAGAATCTACAAATGCTTTGAATACATAATTTCCATATTTATCTTTAACGTGATTTCCATATTTATCTTTATTCCTATGAGACTATTTGATTTTCTAGCAATAAGATTCATCTTGCATGTATAAATCATCAGCCTGACTCCTTAGACATGTCTTTATTTTTTTCAGTAAGTGAGAAATGAATTCTTTGAACTTCTAATTGTTAAAAAAACTGCCTTAGGATTAAAAAGTCATTTCATAATATCTGTGAAGTGCTTATTACTAAAGCATTTATTCATGTTTTTATTTTCAGAGGACGATTGTTTATCATTTCCACCAAAGCAGGATCTCTTGGAATTAATCTGGTAGCTGCTAATAGAGTGATTATATTTGATGCTTCTTGGAATCCATCTTATGACATTCAGAGTATATTCAGAGTTTATCGCTTTGGACAAACTAAACCTGTGTATGTATATAGGTTCTTAGCTCAGGTAGGTTTGTAATTTATAGTTTCTTTTTCATAGTGAAAGGTTGGGTGAAACACAATATTTTTGGAGTGCCAAACATATATGCATTATGAAGAGGCAAATGAAATTGAGAACATCAATCCTATACTATATATAATGCAGCAGAACTCAATTTTGGCCTCTCCTGATTTTCTGTTTTGTAGTTCATCCATGTCTATAATGTCACCTTTCTCAGTTTGAGATGGATTTGCATGGGTAAACTGATTTAGAATTTTCTTGCTTGTTTAGGAAAGTTAAAAATTTATAGTTCTTTTACTTAGCATACATAGAAAAACAAATAAGTAAATCTAATTTGCTTATAGATGTAAAGGTCAAATAATTATTGTTTTTAGTGGCCACCAGATACTCTCTTAATTTGAAAATATGGGTAAATAGGAAGAAAAAGTTAACTTACAATAATAATGAGTCATTACAAAGAATAATACTTTCTAGGAAAGAATATTAACATTATTTCCTTTATAAACTCAGATATTAAAAAACAGAAACTGAAATTTAAGAAAAATAAGTAAAATTAAAGAAGTACAAGGTAATACAGATTTATGGAATCAAGCAAGTTGCCTTTTAACTGGCACATCTGTTTTGGGAACAGATGCTGTTCTCTCCACCTGCCTCCAAATCTGGGCTTCTGAACCAGAGACTGGGTTTTATTGGTACATTGATCCTTGCTCATTTGATCTTCTCTAGTACATAATATTATTAATTGGCAGACTACACTATCACCCCTTTCCTATCCTTGAACTAAAAGCTCTTTTACATTCTAGTTTAAAATGCTATATATGTAATAGATGTGGCGTTTTAGTTATTAATTTTCTGTCCTGAAATTATGGAAAGTAAGACTTGATAGAAAGGCAGTGTGTAGTGATTGAGAGCTTATTATATTCCATTGAGAAGGAATTAAGCTACTCTCTTGTATTATTTTATAACCCTCTAAAATCTTATTTCATGTACTTCTTTATTTCTGTGTTCTGTTTACCCTGGTGTTTAACTGCACTTCTGCTTCCACCAAGTACAGATATATATAAAGCAAAACATGAATGTGTATTGGTCAGATAATACAGAATGATTATCAATAATGTAGTTTTCTTTTTTGTCAAGGTAAACTACAGTGAACAGATGAAATCTCTCATGAATTAAGCATTATTGCTAATAAAACTTGCTTTATGGCAGTATATTATTATGAAGTTTTGCTCTTTTGTATTAACCAATAATTATATTTCTCCTTGATTAAGTTTCATGTGTAGAAAAGTTGCTTATTTGTATATTGTTCCTTCTTTTTACAAGGGAACCATGGAAGATAAGATTTATGATCGTCAAGTAACTAAGCAGTCACTATCTTTTCGAGTTGTTGATCAGCAGCAGGTCGAGCGTCATTTTACCATGAATGAGCTTACTGAACTTTATACTTTTGAGCCAGACTTATTAGATGACCCTAATTCTGAAAAAAAGAAGAAGAGAGATACTCCTATGCTGCCAAAGGTAAACATCTTTAGATTATTAGCTTAAAAAAAAAAAAAGCCCACCATGGACTAAAGGTATTTTACTACTACTATGAAAGTTAGTCATTTGAATAAGGCTAGATTTCAGAATTTTCCAAAGAGAATAAAATTGTATTTAAATGAGAGGGTGCTTGGTCAGTTCTCTACATAACACCACAAAAAGATCGTGTAATCTGAAATACATATTTAATGCCAAATAAAAAGTTCAGCTCTGTAAAAAAATAAGTTACGGAGTAGAAACCTTAAAGGAAACAGTATGTTGCTCTTTTAATAATCTCCAGTAGAGGGCATACATAATTTTAATATTTCTATATGAAATTTAATGGTCTTTTCTTTAACATTTATTGCTGTCATATAGCGGTTAAGAATCAGCAAATAAAGGTATATCTTACTTGATATTTTTCACTGTCATAAAGCAAGTAAGACTTTCACACTTGGAAAAGGATACTTAGAGGTAATCTTGCCAAGCCCTCTTATTTTATATAAGTGGAGAAAGCTAGGGTCAGAGATATTCAGTGACTTGCTCATAGTTTCCAGCTATTAAGTGGCAGAATCAGGAGTGGTGTCTACATCTGTCTTCCGGTCCATTGTTCTTGGATTTAAAAAAAGACATTATTTAGATCAATATAGAAATGTATTATAATGGTAGATATCATTTTGACCCTTTTGAATGTAAGACAAAGCCATATGTTCTCTGATATAAAGTGATCTAAATATATTTAAACCTATTCTAGTTCATCTAAAAAGCTGTTTTAGGGGGTGTTGTTGGGGGGTTGCTTTTCCTGTTGTCTTGGTTTCAGATTCAAGCACTTAATGTTCCCTGTAGCTGTTAAGAGAATTGGGAAAGCAGCTACCAGGTTATGGTATCACTCTACCAAAGTCACTTTAGTCATTTGTGTTATGTGTTACCTCATAAGTATCTTAGCTTTTCATACAGTTGGACACATTTAATGAAGGCAAAAGATAATAGTAATAAATAACTCTCTAATGCTAACATCAGTGATTTCTCCAGTTAACTTTTTTTTTTTTTCAACGTTTATTTATTTTTGGGACAGAGAGAGACAGAGCATGAACGGGGGAGGGGCAGAGAGAGAGGGAGACACAGAATCGGAAACAGGCTCCAGGCTCTGAGCCATCAGCCCAGAGCCTGACGCGGGGCTCGAACTCCCGGACCGCGAGATCGTGACCTGGCTGAAGTCGGACGCTTAACCGACTGCGCCACCCAGGCGCCCCTCTCCAGTTAACTTTTAATGTACATGTCAATTCTTAAGTAACATGAACATTAAGCATTTGTAAATTTTTTTTAAAATGTCTTTTGTCTTTAAATACTTTGTTGTTCTAATCAGTGAACTACTCTTCCATTTAAAGTTCTCTGGTGGGGTGCCTGGGTGGCTCAGTTGGTTGAGCGTCCAACTCTTGGTTTCGGCTCACGTCGTGATCTCCCTGTTTGTGGGTTTGAGTCCCGCATCAGGTTCTGTACTGACTGCATGGAGCCTGCTTGGGATCCTCTGTCCCTCTCTATCTGCCCCTTGCCCACTTGCTGGCACACTCTCTCTCTCAAATAAATACACTTTTAAAAAGTCACTGGTAGAACATTTATGAAAGAGTTTTTGTGACAGTGTCCATCAAATCTCTTTGATAATGGCATAAGGCCACATGGGGATTTGAATCTAACATTTTTTAAGTTAACATTTAAAATACTTCATTAAAGAGTATTATTTCATTTTCATGTTATGAAATATTAAATTGATAGTGATTTGGCTTTCTAAATTATGTTATTATAGAACATCAGTAGAATTCTTAAATAGTCTTTGGAAAATTTTATGCACTCATATTTTTTTGTATATCTTTAAAAACACACAAACACAGGGGCACCTGGGTGGCTCAGTCGGTTACACGTCCAACTTCAGCTCAGGTCATGATCTCATGGTTCGTGAGTTTGAGCCCCATGTCAGGCTCTGTGCTAACAGCTCGGAGCCTGGAACCTGCTTTGGATTCTGTGTCTTCCTCTCTCTCTGCCCCTTTCCCACTCCTTCTCTGTCTCTCAAAAATAAATAAATGTTAAAAGCACAAACACAGGGGCGCCTGGGTGGCTCAGTCGGTTAGGCGTCCGACTTCGGCTCAGGTCATGATCTCACTGTCCATGAGTTCGAGCCCCACGTCAGGCTCTGTGCTGACTGCTCAGAGCCTGGAGCCTGTTTCAGATTCTGTGTCTCCCTCTCCCTCTGCCCCTCCCCTGTTCACGCTCTGTCTCTCTCTGTCTCAAAAATAAATAAACGTTAAAAAAAAATAAAAAAAAAAACACAAACACAAATGGCATCGTACCATATATCCTCTTCTGCAACTTGTTCTTTTCACCTAAGATGTTTCTTGAACATCTTTCTATATTGGTATATATACCTCTACTTTTTAAAAATCAGCTGCATAGTGTTCACTTGCCTTGATTTGTTTAACTCTTGTGTCCCCAACAGCTTTCTTATTAGTTACTTAATTCTGTATGGCAAGATGTATTCTTTTAAGGACTTGCATGTATGTTTATAATTTTAAAGATAGTGAAGTTTCCCTTTTCAATTTGAGAATGATTTTTGTCTGATTAGCATCATTCTTAAAATTACACTTTAAGCTTCAGCTTTTATAAGAAGTGCATCATGGTTAGTAATATTTCTGATAGGAAGCAAACATTCCACTTTGAAAGGGAGTAATTGCTTTGAAGTTATTCGTTATGTGGTAAATTTCTGATTTTGGGAATATTTGTTTAATTTGATAAACATTTGGGGCACCTGGGTGGCTCAGTTGGTTAAGCCTCTGACTTCAGCTCAGGTCATGATCTCACAGTCCGTGAGTTCGAGCCCTGCGTCGGGCTCTGTGCTGACAGCTCAGAGCCTGGAGCCTGCTTCAGATTCTGTGTCTCCCTCTCTGTCTGCCCCTCCCCTGCTCATGCTCTGTCTCTCTCTGTCTCAAAAATAAATAAAAACATTAAAAAAATTTAATTTGACAAACATTTATTGATTATTAGCTGATTTTGAGGTGTACTGTGAGGGTATACCAAGACCAGCAAGATATCGTCTGTACTTTAAAGAAGATTTAAAAAATCCTGCAGGAAAGGAATGCTATTTAATTATTGTAAGATGTCTGAAAAGAAACCATCTGTTTTATAACTTGGTACTCTGAGTTGTTGAAAGTATCATGCTTTTTCATTTATAGACTTTACTTACTGTATTTTCCTTTTTTAAAAAAATGCTTATTTTTGAGAGAGAGAGTGAGTGAGTGTTGTGGAGGGGCAGAGAGAGAGGGAGACACAGAATCTGGAGCAGGCTCCAGGCTCTGAGCTGTCAGCACAGAGCCCAATGTCGAACTTGAACCCACAAGCCATGAGATCATGACCTGAAGTCGGACACTTAACCAACTAAGCCACCCAGGTGCCCCCTGTATTTTGCTTTTGATGGTATAACCCTTTGCCCAAGAACAAAAAGGAAAAAGAATATTGACTCTCCCACAACTCTTCCCAAAAGGAAAATAATAGTTAACTTTTACTGATTTCTTACTGGGTTTCATACTGTGTGCTAAACAGTTTGTTCAGATTATCTTCTTTAATCCAGCAGCAATTGAAAAGCCAATAATGCTGTTTTCATTTTGGATGGGGAAATTAAGGTTTGGAGAGGTTATGTAACTTATTGAAGTTTACACATGTAATTAGTAGCGAAGCTGGTCTTCAAGTATGCCCAACTTGAAAGCATGGAGTCTTAATCATTATATACTTTACTGCCCCCCATTAGAAATTAGAATGTTAAGTCCAAGTACATGAAACAGGGCAGAGGACCTAGGATTCCTAAAATTAGATGGCATTTAGAATGATTTTATTTTATTTTATTTTATTTTAAATAACGCTGGATTTTATTTTTTTTTTTTAAGTTTATTTTATTTTTGGGACAGAGAGAGACAGAGCATGAACGGGGGAGGGGCAGAGAGAGAGGGAGACACAGAATCGGAAACAGGCTCCAGGCTCTGAGCCATCAGCCCAGAGCCTGACGCGGGGCTCGAACTCCCGGACCGCGAGATCGTGACCTGGCTGAAGTCGGACGCTTAACCGACTGCGCCACCCAGGCGCCCCAACGCTGGATTTTAAAATATAGAATTCTTGGGGAGCCTTGGTGGCTCAGTCGGTTAAGCATCCAACTTCAGCCCAGGTCATGATCTTGCAGTTTGTGAGTTCGTCCCCACGTCAGACTCTGTGCTGACAGTTCAGAGCCTGGAGCTGCTTCGGATTCTGTGTCTCCCTCTCTCTCTCTGCCCCTTCTCTGCTCATGCTCTGTGTCTCTCTTTCGGAAATAAAAACATTAACAAATAAAAGAAAATGTAGAATTCTTTCACAGTTAATACCATTGTGTAATGTAACTATTGAGATTGTATAATACAGCGTTTAGCTCATGGCTTGTGAAGTTGTAAATTCCTCAAATTTATAGAAAGCTTTAAAGTTTAACTTTTCTCATACATATTCATTATTTTAGGAGATGGAAGTTTAGGGAGAATGTGACTACCCAAGGGTACATGACCAGTGTTAAGAGCTAGAACTTGAACTTAGCAGCTTTCAAATTGCATATTCCAAGGAGCTTCCAGTAGAGTAGCATAGGTGCTCCAGTGCCACCATGTGGCAGAGTAGGGGAAGGCTAGACAGGCAGGCAGCACTCCAAACCCCACATCTCATTTCAATCAGAGTCTCTCTCCTTTTATCTCTTTTATGCATTTGGGCTGCAACATAAGATTTCATTTAAAGGGAGGATATTGATGGGGCGCCTGGGTGGCTCAGTCGGTTAAGCGTCCAAACTTCAGCTCAGGTCGTGATCTCATGGTCCGTGAGGACTCTATGCTGAGAGCTCAGAGCCTGGAGTCTGCTTCGGATTCTGTGTCTCCCTCTCTCTCTGCCCTTCTGCCCCTCATGCTCTTTCTCTCTCCCTCAAAAAATAAACATTAAAAAATATATATTTAAAAAGGGAGGATGTTGGTACCTTTTTTTCCCCCTATGCTCTGCTTTTTATTCCTGTAACTTACTCAGAGGTTAGGGCTTTTTAAAAAAAGTTTTAAAAACAGTGTACTGTATATACTATAATGCCTTTCTAACTATCACAGTAACTAAGAACTGTCAGGGATCTAAAAGGAAATAGGATATTGTATGAGATTTACCTGAAGAAGGTGATAACCCACTTGTGGAGAGAAAATTAGCATGCCTTAAGAAAAAAGAATGAAGTGCTGATGTGACTAGTACTGAATGTGTTTTCCATATAGTATATATGGTTAAAAAATGGAGGATAGAGCATTCAGGTACAGTTTTGGTGGAAAAACATCAGACTGGCCAATAAAAGATGGTTAGTATTTAGTTGGTTTAGGAAAGAATGAGGTTTGAATGTAGGATGCAACAATTTGGGCAAAGGGGAAGATAATGATTTATGTACCAGATTCAAGGTATGATGAAGACATTGGCGAGGTGAAGAGTTGAAATTGGATGTGTGAGGTGTGGGTAATGTGGGGCCAGCTAATAGAGAGCCATGAAAGGTAAATAGAGGAATTTGTATTTAAAATAGTATTTACTACATAAGTTCATGAATGATCTGTTGTATGATGAATGTGAGCTTTTGGAATATTAATCTGGTAGTAAAATGCAGGATGAGGATGCATAATAGGGTGATAAAGGGCACCTGAACAGCTTGGTTGGTTAAATGACTCTTGATTTCTGCTCAGGTCATGTTCTCCCTGCTTGGGATTCTCTCTCTCCTCTCTCCCTGCCCCTTCCCCCCACTCACATGAATTCTTTCTTTCCCAAAATAAATAAATAAACTTAAAAAAATAGGGTGATGATTATGGAGTGAATCAAGCACTTCAAGTAAATAAATGGGAGAACTCAATAACTGGTGATAGACTGTAGCTTTTACTTAGTAGGCAGTGAAAAAAAAATTACCTAAATAATGAAGTTTATTTATTCATTCATTCATTAAAAACTTTTCAGGTACCTGCAAAGTAACTATCATTATGCTGGTTACTAAGAATACATTGGTAAACAAGACTAGGTTCCTGCTCCTAAGGAGTTTGTAGTCTAATCAGTGTACTATAAGCAAGTAAATATAATAAAAATTATGGGTCCTATGATACAAATCTCTATAGGCATCAAGGAAGGAATATTCAGGTCTTTCTTGGAAAAGTTGAGGTGGGGAGTTGACATTAGGAAGACTTGAACTGATGTTGAAAATAGAAGTGGGTAGGGGCGCCTGGGTGGCGCAGTCGGTTAAGCGTCCGACTTCAGCCAGGTCACGATCTTGCGGTCCGTGAGTTCGAGCCCCGCGTCGGGCTCTGGGCTGATGGCTCAGAGCCTGGAGCCTGTTTCCGATACTGTGTCTCCCTCTCTCTCTGCCCCTCCCCCGTTCATGCTCTGTCTCTCTCTGTCCCAAAAATAAATAAACGTTGAAAAAAAAAATTAAAAAAAAAAAAAAGAAAAAGAAAATAGAAGTGGGTAGCTGTTTGCATTGCTATGAGGGTAAAAGGTGAAGGCCCCTCAAGAGGAGGAGCAGAAAAAAGAAACATGCAGCAAAAAGCATGGCAAGTTTTGGGAGCCTAAAGTAGTTAAAAATGTATAATAGAGTAAAAGGAGATGGTGGTAGAGTAAGGGAGGTAAGGCATGGGGAAGAGGTAAGAGAAAAGACTGGAGAGACAGATGGGAATCAGATCATAGAAGTTAGAGTTTGGACATTGTGTTACAGGCTGTTGTATCTATTATAATGATTTTAAGAAAACAACCAATGCTGAATTTTCATTTTAGAAAAAAATCACTTTGGGTGTCAGTATACATGATGGATTGAAGAAAGGAAAGTAGATGTAAAGGTACTTGTTAGGATGCTATATTAATAGTACTTAAGATCCAGATGAGAGAGGTAATACAGGCCTGAAGTAAAGTGGTAGCAGTGAGGGTAGAGAAGTAGCAAGCACAGTGTAGGTACTCAGTAAATGTTAAATTTGCTCCCTGGGCTTATATTTAGAATTTCACTTAACTCTGCCCATTACTGTTTGGTTTTGATTTCCTTTAACAAGAATTTGAAAATTGGTCCTCTCTGAAATAGGTATAAGTAGGTGATTTTCTTGGTATTTGAACCTGCTCTTATTAAAGACATTTCAAAGTTGGTTCCTATTATTATAGTACAGTTGCAAACACCTTCCTTTGTTACATATAATGTTCAAGATGAAAGCCTGATAAAAATGAAAGTTTATTTTCACTTTACTTGGTATATGATTATTATATTTGTTTTCTGCTTTATCACTTCCTCTTTAATTATTATATAATTCCTCTCCATGCGTTTCTGTTTTTTGTTTACATTTTTTTACTTCTCTACTTTTTAATTAGTATCTCAGACTTAATTTATTAGCCACTTGACTTTTTGTCTTTTATCTTTGCAGCTCTTTAAAGGCAAGAACTATATCCTTTGTTTCTTTTCGTCCTTCACTATTTCCTTTTTCACTTCTTCACTATTCTATTCATCCATAGTAAATAAAATAACTGGCACTTTTGTATGGCCTTTTTTGAAATATATCATTGATAAGCAGTGTTAGACTTACTGTTGCAAATAGTAAAATTGAAATGAAGAGTGAGTCATCCATCACAGCAGGTGTGTGAAAGGAAGAGAATTGGAGCTTTAATTTGTGTCTTCAGTTTTTGTACTGAATCAGCTTAGTCAGCTCTGTTCTCCATTCCACCCATGAATTATATTGTGTTAAATCCCTTCACTGATTTCTGGCTGTTGTTGGTGCTGCTTTTCTTTTTTTGAAATGTAACAGTCTCGTAGTCTCATGAACCCATTTTTAAATATATTGATTTTAAATATATTGATTTTAGAATCATGTCTACAGAGTGGCAGTGCATCTCTTTAGTTATTCAGGGTAATAGTGTTTTTCAGCCATTTTGAAACTTCCAACATGATCTAAACTTACCGTTTAACATAAGTTTGTAGTGATAAAGATTTGTTGACTGATTCTTAACTATTTATTTTTTAACTATTAAAGTAATAACTCACTTCTGTTAATGTTTATGTAGATTATGTTAGGGAAAGTATCTTTTCTGGTAGTTAACTTCTGAATTACACAGATATCAGAGATGAAAATCTTGGTCAAGTTCATATTTCTTAATATGCTTAAGTGAGTATATAGCCTAAGCTCTGTACCCTTTCTTAAGAAAACAAAAGTCAGTAAAACTGGTATAAAAGTTCTTTTGTATTTCCCTTTTCTAGCACTGTACTACCTATGTCTTTTTAAAGGTGTACTGTCAGTAATTCCAGAGAGAACAAAATGGAGATTTAAACTAACTTATCCAAAGTGAAGTTTTAGGTTTGCTTCCTCCACCCTGATCTTGTGTACAATTTTCTCCCTTTGTCTTTAGTCTTTTATTAAAGTTTTAATATCTCAGAGCATAGTTTACTGAACAGAGATGTTATTATGCAGTTTTGTTGACCAGCAGTGGTTATATAAGGTTTAACCTTACTTAGTCTTATTTAACATTAGAGAGAAATATACTCACTAAAATAATTTGATGTGAAGTATAAAATAATCAACCTTTGTAGGGAATTTCATACATTTATTTTTAAGAATAAAAGTTCAGAAGGACCAATTTAATTGTAGGGCAGGTGTCAGTAACCTATAGCATATTAACCACATGGGGGCACATGAGCCCAATTTTTGTTGACATGTACCTATAAGGAGCCATGCTCATAATTGAAGCATATATGAAGTTTGATGTCATTATTTCCTACTTCTCTGCCTCTTTTATCACAAGCTATATATTTATTATTTAATAAAGAAAGTTCTAGTATTGTTTCTATAATTGTATTCACTGGCATAAGAATGATTATGCATCTCAATAAGAATAGGCCACCAGAAATCATAATGTACTCTAAGATCTAAGAGTCTCATGCTCTACTAGCTGAGCTAGCTGGGCAGTTATTCATAATGTACTCTAGAGAAATTGTTTTAATTTTACAATTTCTTTGTAGATTATAAAAGTCTCCCATTCAGTGTTTACTGGGATGGATGATACCAAGTAAAAAGAGCAAATGGTTTAAGCCTGTTCCTTTTTCCACATCACCTGCCAACCACCCTTTTTAGGATGTAATCTTGGCATGCCATGTAGGCTTTGCAAGCCTCACTTTCCTCAAGAACATAAGAAGATAGTAGTACCTATCTTACAGAGGAGATAATCCACTGCCTAGCACATAGTAAGCGCTCAAATGTTAGCTGCTATTTTTGTTTTCGTAACTGTTATTAATATTGCCATTATATTTGGTTAATTTTTCTGATACCAGTACAAACATAATGTTTTAGAATTTCAGAGGAATCGTGAAGTCCTGATCCTTAGAAGATTAAGCTTGACATATGACAGATCAGTAGAGGATTAAAAACATTTAGGGGCCAGAGGCAGTAATCTCAGCTAGACTTCAGAAGAGACAGGTATTTGAGGCTTGAATTCTTGTAGAGATCAATTATAATCAAGACTGAATAATACTAGATATTGATAATCACCTTTAATGATGTTAGCATGCTTTTGACTATGAACTACTACCCTTAATTCAAAGATTTTTTTTCATAAATAATACATACAACTTTAGAAGTTATCTATGTTATAGCCAGCTGATACCTCTGTAGTAAGTTTTTAAAATGAAGAGGTGCTTCTAGTGTTCCTCCACAAACTATAAAATAAATACTTGTTAATAGACTGATCATGCTCTATCTAAAGTGCTGTTTTGTGTCTTATATTGATTATATCACCTTATAATGCAAGAACAATTATTAAATAGCCAAGGTTACCAAGTATTTTAGGGAAACCATTTGGGTTTAAAGGGACTTTAGTGCCAGTGATGCCCCAAGTAGCAGCCTCCCTAACCCTGGCAAGATGTCTTACAAATCACTGCTAATGGAAATATCAATATCTTTAAGGCTACCTCACTGGCAGAGAGTTGGGTGTGGAATGCAAGATTCCATTGGGGAGGATGTGGGGTAGACTTTAGGAAGTGTCTCCTTTTGAATCACTAGAAATATCTGCTACTCAAGATCATGGAAATTCTGAAATTTAAAATACCAGGTTTGTATTTAGTAAATGTTCACTGATTAAATGAATTAAGTAGCAGGAACTGTTTTGGCTTTGTAGACAAAAGATGTCTGTGCTCTGTAGATTAGAAGCTTCCTACTACTGGCCTGTGAGGGTAGGGATTGTGTCAGGGAATCTTCATCACTATATTCCTATAATACTTAGCACATAGTAAGTATTCATTAAAAACGTGACAAGTGAACAAATGAATTTTTTTCCTAGGATTGCAAGCTGACTGTCAAAAGGCAATGGTTGACATACCTTTAAAATAGCAGTTTTTTGGGGTGCCTGGGTGGCTCAGTCGGTTAATCATCCTGGCTTCGGCTTAGGTCATGATCTCACAGTCCATGAATTCGAGCCCCGTGTCGGGCTCTGTGCTGAGAGCTCAGAGCCTGGAGCCTCCTTTGGATTCTGTGTCTCCCTCTCTCTGTTCATGCTCTGTCTTTCTCTGTCTCAAAAATAAATAAGTATTTAAAAAATTTTAAATAAAAAAAATAGCAGTTTTTCAAACAGAGAGGGAGTCAAACCATAAGAGACTTTTAAATACAGAGAACAAACTGAGGGTTGGTGGTGGGGGGCAGGGGAGAGGGGAAAATGGGTGATGGGCATTGATGAGGGCACTTGGTGGGATGAGCACTGGGTTTTGTATGTAGGTGATGAATCATGGGAATCTACCCCCGAAGCCAAGATACAACCATATACATTGTATGTTAGCTCACTTGACAATAAATTATATTTAAAAAATAAATAAAATAGCAGTTTTTCTTGTGTGTAGTTCTTGAGCTAGCATCTGAATAGCATCAGAATCACCTGGTGGCTTGATAAAACTGCATATTCTTGGCTTCATCTAAGACCTACTGAATCAATTTCTGGGAGTGGGCCTTGGGAATCTGTATTTTTTTTTAATTTTCTTTTTAACGTTTATTTATTATTGAGAGACAGAGAAACAGAGCATGAGCATAGGAGGGTCAGAGAGAGGGAGAGACACAGAATCTGAAGCAGGCTCTAGGCTCCAAGCCGCCAGCACAGAGCCTGATGCAGGGCTCGAACTCACAAACTGCGAGATCACAACCTGAGCTGAAGTCGAACACTCAACTGACTGAGCCACCCAGGTGCTCTGGAATCTGTATTTTTAACAAGGTCCACCACTGTTGTGGGGTAGAAGGTATATAGTAGCATGATTTGTCTTTATAGTTATTATCAGCTAAACCTTTGAATTAGGAATAATAAGCAGGAGCTAACACTTATATTTTTTAATGCCAGTCACTGTACTAAGGTCTTTATTACTATTGAGTCATTTAATTCTTATAGGTACCTTACAAAGCTGGCACAATTTATTTCTATCTTACAGATGATGAAATTATAACAGAGGTGATGGCACCTGCATTTGATCTCAGTGCTGTAACTGCAGACACCATACACTTTAACCACTACACTCTACTGTGCTGACATTAATATGTTACATGATTAAACTTGTAGAATTAGACTCAGGCACTCTTCTTTGATATGACTTCACACTCCTTTTTTTCATTTCCAACTTTCTCTTTCATTGAGATATAATTGACATATAATGGTTCCAGGTGTACAACATAATGATTCAGTATACATATGTATATATTGCTAAATGATCACCACAATAAGTCTATAGTTAACATCCATCACCACACATAGTTACACATTTTGTTCTTGTAATAAGAACTTTAAAGATCAACTCTTTTAGCAACTTTCAGATATACAGTACAGTATTAACTATAGTTGCCATGCTGTACATTACATCACCGAAACTTACTCATCTTACCTTTTGACAAACATCTTCCCATTTCACATATACCCTCAGCTCCTGGAACCACCACTCTACTCTGTTTCTATGAATTCAGCTTTTTAGATTTTACAAATAAGTGAGATCATAGGTATTAGTCTTTCTCAGTCTGACTTACTTCACTTAGCATAATGCCCTCAAGGTCCCTCCATGTATTGCATTGACAGGATTTCCTTATTTTTATGGCCACATAATATTCCATTGTGTATATGTACCACATTTTAATTATCTATTCATCCATC
Source organism: Leopardus geoffroyi (assembly GCF_018350155.1). Classification (NCBI taxonomy): domain Eukaryota; kingdom Metazoa; phylum Chordata; class Mammalia; order Carnivora; family Felidae; genus Leopardus; species Leopardus geoffroyi. The sequence continues at coordinate 63,114,136 of NC_059343.1, read as the reverse complement.
AGTGGATACTTAGGTTGTTTCCATGCCTTAGCTATTATAAATAATGCTGTGACCAAGGTGGGGGTTCAGGTATCTTGGTATTTTCCTTTCCTTCTGATAAATATCCAGAAGTGAAATTGCTAGATCATATGGTAGTTTTATTTGTAATTTTTTGTGGAACCTCCATGTTCTGTTCCATAGTAGTTGTACCAATTTGCATTCCCACCATCATTCCACAAGCATTCCCTTTTCTTCATATCCTTATACTTCCTGATCAGTTCTATGAGTTTATGAAAAAGCATTTTCAGTGTTAATCAAGGTGTGTAATATTGGAGAGTATAGATTTCATCCTTCAGTTACTGCAAAATCCTAGGTTGGTAAAGCTGAGCCTATTCCTCCTTAACTATCTTGGATGCTGAACTTATTTACCTCTAGCCCTGAGTCAGCACAGCATAGTCATTGAGAATAGGAGCCCTTGGGAAAGACCACCTGGATTTGAATCTTAACCTTTGTCAAGTTATTTGACTTCCCTGTGCCTCAGTTTCTTGATCTATAATTCTGAGATATTTATATCCATTATTCAAAAATCTCATCTTCATTTTCATCTTCTTCTGAGATTGCTATTAGTAAATGCCTGCCGTTCTGCTTTAGCTTCCATATCTTACCATATATATGTATACCTATATACATATACATATGGGTATATATATACCTATATATTTTCTATTTCGTTATCTTTTCCTACTGACTCCTTGAAGGGCGCCTCATTCTGATATCCTAACTCACTAGGTTATATATATATATATATATATATATATATATATATACATACATATATATATGTATATATATATATATATATACATATATATAGAAGAGGTATATATACCTATATATGTGTGTGTGTATATATATATATGTATGTATGTGTGTATATATATATATATATCTATCTACAAATATGTGTACCTTCTACCTACATATACATGTATATGTATATATTCCTCTTCTGCTTTTTATACTATCCATTGAGTTATTATTTTATTTCAGTGATTATTTTTTATCCCTAATATTTCATTTTGGCTCTTTTTAGATAGGTTTTGTTTGAATATCCTATTGGCAATACCTTTCCTTAAGTATACTTTCATGCTTATTTTGAATTATTGGTACATTTTTTCAATAACTCTGCTTCAGATGGCATATGATGTCAGTTTGTTGTCACTCCAGGGGTGGGGTGTGTGTGTGTGTGTGTGTGTGTGTGTGTGTGCGCACGTGCACGTGCACCTGCATGCACCAATAAGTTCCTGGAATTCATGTTTCGTTTTCCTTTCTGTAGTTTCTGTGGGTTAATTGTGGTGGGAATGAGCCAGCGGCCCATGCTGATTCATTATCTTAGAAAATTTCATCAGTTACATAGTGATGATAATAGTATGTACTTCATAGAATTGTTATGAAAATTAGATATTCCAGGTGAGGTTCTTAGAACAGTGTTAGTATGCAATTATGCATTCAGTTTAGCTTTAAAAAAATCTATAAAGAGGTGACTTGGATTCAGATCCCAGCTTTAGAAAACTGTTTTGGTATGCTAAAATATAGAGTAAAAAGGATAATAAAGGGTAAAAAGGATAATGACCCATTTTTCAGACTTCGGGCTGTCCCAGAATTCTGTCACATTGTCTAGTGTTTTCTGTCTCCATTATTGCAAAGTAAATTTAAAAAAATGTTCCTTTTAATTTTTTTCCTATTTTGAAAAATTTGAAACCAGAAAAATATAATGGATACTCATACCCATCACCTAGATTTAGTCATTGTTAATATTTTACCACTATTGCCTCCTCTATTTTCTGAAATATTTTAAATTATATATTTTTAAAGTAGGGGCACCTGGGTGGCTCAGTCAGTTAAGCATCTGACTCTTTTTTTTTTTTTTTTTTTTTAATTTTTTTTTTTCAACGTTTATTTATTTTTGGGACAGAGAGAGACAGAGCATGAACGGGGGAGGGGCAGAGAGAGAGGGAGACACAGAATCGGAAACAGGCTCCAGGCTCTGAGCCATCAGCCCAGAGCCTGATGCGGGCTCGAACTCACGGACCGTGAGATCATGACCTGGCTGAAGTCGGACGCTTGACCGACTGCGCCAGCCAGGCGCCCCAAGCATCTGACTCTTGATCTCGGCTCAGGTCATGATCTTATGGTTCATGAGATCAAGCCCTGCATCAGGTTCTGCGTTGATAGCATAGTGCCTGGTTGGGATTTTCTCTCCCTCTCTCTGCCCCTCTCCAGCTCTGCACATGCACGTGCTCATTCTCTCTCTCTCTCTCTCTCTCACACACACACACTCTCAAAAATAAACATGAAAAATGTGTTTTTCTTTTTTTTAATTTCATTTTTTAAATTTACATCCTCTCTGCCCCTCTCCAGCTCTGCACATGCACGCGCTCGCTCTCTCTCAAAAATAAACATGAAAAATATGTTTTTTTTCTTTTTTTTAATTTCACTTTTTAAATTTACATCCAAATTAGCATATAGTGCAACAATGATTTCAGGAGTAGATTCCTTAGTACCCCTTAACCCATTTAGCCCATCGCCCCTCCCACAACCCCTCCAGTAACCCTCTGTTTGTTCTCCATATTTGAGTCTCTTATGTTTTGTCCCCCTCCCTGTTTTTATATTATTTTTGCTTCCCTTCCCTTATGTTCATCTGTTCTGTGTCTTAAAGTCCTCATATGAGTGAAGTTATATGATATTTGTCTTTCTCTAATTTCGCTTAGCATAACACCCTTTAGTTCCATCCATGTAGTTGCAAAAAAAATTATTTAAATTATAAGATTTTGATGTTTCATTTATAATTACACTTATAAACAAATCTGTAAAATATAAAGCCATTTCTTATATAACCACTATACCATAAAATTAATAACTTCTTAATTATCATCATCTAATACCACATCTGTATTCAAAGTACTCCAGTTGTCTTGAGAATATCTTTTATAGCTCCTTTGTTCAAATCAGGATCCATTCAAGGTCCACACATTATATTTGATTGTTGTCTCTTGTTATTATATTTTTAATTTAGTGTAGTCATATCCCCTCCCTTCATTCTGAATTTATTTCCTGGTGTGTTTAAACTTCTATCTCTTATATATTCTGTAAACTGGAAAATAGACCCAAAGGCTTGATTAAATTCACAGCATATGTTTCTGGCAAGAATGTTTTATAGATGATGTGTAAAAAGATTAATATTTTAAAAAAATATAGGATGAGGCAAAGTGGGAAGCAAAAGGAGTTGTGATCCCAGGGTCATGGGATTGAGCCCTGTGTTGGGCTCCACGCTGAGTGTGGAGCCTGCTTTAAGGTTCTCTCTCTCCCCCTCTGCCACTCTCCTCCATTCACTCTCTCTCCATCTAAAATAAAATAAATAAAATTGGGGTGCCTGGGTGGCTCAGTCGGTTGAGCGTCCAACTTCGGCTCAGGTCATGATCTCATGGTTCATGAATTTGAGCCCCTCATTGGGCTTACTTGATGTCAACACAGAGCCTATTTAAGATCCTCTGTCCCCATCTCTCTCTGCCTCTCCCCCACTTGTGCTCTCTCTCTAAGAAAATATTTAAAAAATAAAATAAATATAATACATATACAGTCACAGAACTGGCAATAATTTATTGGTCCTTCTATGACAGCCATATATCCAAGATTTTCTAGGACAATTCTGATATCAAATAATTTGTCCTGTCAAACATCTCCTCAATTTTTCATTAGAAAAACTTGGATAAAGTATAAAACCTCTTTCTCTGTATAGTAATACACTGTTTGTTTTTTAAAGTTAGGGTCTGCTTTAGACCTTTAGAAACCGTGTTGGAAGTAAGAGAGAGTAGTAAATAACACCAGTAGAATTCTTCCAGTTAGCTAACCAAGAGAAGATAGTATTTTGGTGAAGAGAGGGATTAAGACCTGTCAGATGTTGCTGGTGGATGGATAGGATCAAGTCTGAGAATCGACCATCAGATTTAGCAATTCAAAGGTCATTAGTAAATAAGGCACTGTGCTTAAGCACTTCATGTGTAATATTTAATATCCATGGTAGATCCTGTGAAATAGATAGTTATTAGGCCTATTTTACAGACCAGGAGACTGAGATTCAGAGAGATAACTTGCTCAAGGACATAGGGCTGGTAAATGTTAGAACTAGGATTTAAACCCAGTAAGACTCTAGATCAGCACTAACTCAAGAGCAACTGGCTACATGTGGTTATTTACATTTGTATTTAAAGAAATTAAATTAAAATTTTAGTTTCTCAGTTGCACTAGTAACATTTCAGGTGCTCAGAAGCCACATGTGGCTAGTAGCTACCATACTGGACAGCACAGACAGGACGTTTCCATCATTGCCCAGAGTTCTGTTGGATAGCAGTACTCTAGAGCCTGCGATCTTAATCACTACACATAAAGTCTCCCAATTTACAAAGTTTTACATACGTGTATATAATTTAAATAAATCCTGCCATTAAATTTTCCTCTGAAATTCAAAAGGCTGACATAGGTCTTCTTTCTATCAAATCAGTTGATTCCAGCAAAAATTATTTTGGTGTTTCTGTGTCTAACAATCTGGTCATGAAATTATCTGGTGTAGGGAGAAACCTGGAAAGCAAGGCTATATATCCTTTCACTTTTTTCCACTTTCATTTATGAGAGTTCAGAAGGACATAACTAACATGTTTGAATGATCAGTGACCCTGAATTAATATAAGGTACTTGAGTGCTATAGTATCTGTATATTACTATCCTAAAGTATGTTACTTGATTGGTTAGGTTGGCTGATTCAGAATATGCCTTGTAACATTGTAGGAATAGGAGCAGTGGAAAATTTAGGCTGTGATACTTTTAGGGGAATTGAGTAGGTGAATGCTTCCTTCTGTCTCTTCAGTTAATGATGTTTTCATGACCAAGATGTTTATATCATATTCATTACTTTGAACCCTTAAAGGAATATAATTTGCATGAGAGATTTGGTCAGTACAAGAATCACTAGATAGATGACCGTATTTGTATATTTTGTTTTTACTATTTTGTCTTTCATCTTTTAATGTTTTCTTTCTTTAAAATGTAATTTAAGCTGCTAAATATCTGCTTTCATTCCTATTTCATACGTCTTCCTTCTATCTGTATCCTTTTTACAACACAGCTATAGTTAGAGGATGTTAACAGTGTTTATGAAATAAAGAGATAATATGAACCCTACATTGTATAGCTTGAGAATCAAGTTCCATTTCAGGCTCTACTTGGAAAGCTGTAACCTCTAGAAAGTCACTGCAGTCTTGTAAAATCTGGAATGACACTCTTTACCTCACATTGAATGGCATGTGGCTTATGTAGTAATTATAACGGATAACCAGTTTTTAAAGGCTAAATACTCAATATACTATCTAGTTCTTTGAATGTTAAATTGAGTAGAAACCATTCTTATCAAAGGACAGTTTGGCTCTTACCTTCCACCAAAGTCAGTTTGGCAGGCCTGCCTTTTCCTTATTTGAAAGTGACAAGTTCTGTAGTTGTCACTGTCTTTTTTATACCTACAATTTCAGAATCTGGATATGTTTATAAATGCTTTTTGGCAGAAGTTATGTACTCTTGACCTAAAAATCTCATATGAGGTAGTACATGAACTTTATTCAGTAGCTCCCTAGTTACTTTTCAAGTATGTTGCTTTTTTTTTCCAGTTTGGAACAGGCTTCAAATTTGAAAGTAGAAACTTTTTTTTTTTTTTTACCAGGAATATTAAGTTTCTTTACTAAAAATCTAGACTTATTGAAGTAATAAAAGGAATTTTTTCATAGCTTTTGAGTGGGTCCTGTGGCACTTATGTATTCCAGTGGCATTTTATTTCCAGATATTATAAAATTCAAATTCAAAGTGATGGCAAGCAAAATATTTTGAAACATGGCAAACCCCCGCCCCCACCGTCAGGCAAAGACTTGATTGTTTTTAAAATTTTTATTTTCAAGGTTGAATTTCAGAATTGATTAGATGGGAATTTTTGTCAGCTTGCCAAATACTTTAAACTTCTAAATAAATTAACTTAAACTTTTAATTTATCATTAATTTTGTTTTATTAATTAAACCAGTCATTTTTAAAGCTTAAGCTAACTTAGCTGTTAGCTAGAATATAGACCATGCTTTTTCCCAGCTTGTAAGATTTTTCACTTACTGAAGGAAAATAAAGTTTAGACAAAGAAAAGGTACACATTTGGATATAATTTAAACCTCATTTTCATGACTGTTGGCCTAGTGATTATAGATTCTGTTCCAGTATTGTTTTCAATAATAGTGTTGCTATAGCAACTAATAAATGCATGCTTCAAAGGGAAGAAACAAAAAGCCTCTCCACTGATTGTGTTGTACATTGGGATGAAATTTTTCTTTATTAACTTGTATGATTTGCTCTAGACTTGCAAAACTGTTTGTCCCAAAGAAATATTCTGAGAATTCTGTTACATGTTTTTCTTTGCTGTTTTAATCTCATCATCTGTTTCTTGTATTGACAGTATGCTACAGTTAATTTACAAAGGGAAAGATGTAGAAACAGTTTATATCAGAAATTCTGTATCTTTCTCTTGTGTCTCAAACAGCACTCTAGAGGAAAGAAACATTTTTGCCTCGTGCTTTTGTCTCATGCCCTCCTGAGCTGTGTAAAATGAATCTTGTTCCTATAAAAGTCAGTTGATGTAACATGTAGTGTCTTTTCTTTGTTACAGTGAAGATTGTTGTAAACATTAAGTCCTTGAGTATTATTGGCATAGTTATTGTATGAACAAATGGTTGAAATACATTAAAATTGTCCATTAATGTATTTCATTGCAGAATTGGTCATAATGAATACTGGAAGTGGCCTAAATGTCTTAATAAACCCTTAATTAAGTAGGAGAATAATTAAATAGATTATAAGGTATATCTATATAATTTGTAAGCATCTTGCAGCCATTAAAAATTATGGTTTGTACTTGATATAAAATGATGTCCATGGAAAGATAATAATTCAGAAAAGTGTTTTCAAAACTGTAGTACAATCCCATTTTTATGTGAAAACGTGTGTGTGAGTGTGAGTTTAAAATGTGAATGTGTGGAGAAATATATGACAGGTGTTACCATTAGTTATTTCTAGGTTTTAAAATAGGACATTAGCATTGTTTCTGTATTTTTTTAAATTCTTTGAAAAGAAGGAAGTGTTGTAGCCATTAGAAGCAATTTCAATGGTGTTTTGGTTTGATGTTCAGAGGGAGCTAATATTTGGGGGAAAAGGTCCAAAAATTTTTAATAATACAAAACAATGTCACATGCATTTCTCCTCTGACTTACTGGCATTTCAGTTGGCTGTGGGTCAAAAAGAAAGTTAATGTATGGACAGAAGCTGAGTCTCTACCATAATCTGACCTTAATAAAGCAATCATGCTTGACTTGATAGGATAGATCTTAAGTCTGGAATTGGTGGGGAGAAGACTGTTTTGGAAGTGGGGTGTCCTAGGATGACTATCTCCAGAAGATGAAAATGGTAAAATAGTTCATGTCAGGTTTAGGCTAAGCACGAACTGGCCTTTCACAGATTTGTTTCTGAGAATTATGTTTGCTTCAGTTTTTAGATTTCCTTTTATTAAAAGATTAACATATGCTTCAAGAAAAATTTAAAAAGTACAAAAGTGTTAAAAGTGGGGGGAAAATAGACATAATTGGGTTTCTCCCACCCCTGGAATCCTTCAGTCTTTTTTAATATAAGAGAACAGATCTGGGAAATGGAGGAACTAACTATGCCTCAAGAAAATATTTCATTCTTGGGGTGCCTGGGTGGCTTAGTCGGTTAAGTGTCCCACTCTTGATTTCAGCTGGGAGTGGAGCCTGCTTAAGATTCTCCCTCTCCTTCTCCCTCCCCTTCTGCCCCTCCCTCCTCTCAAAAACAAAAACAAAACCAAACCCTGGTCATTCTTTATAATGTGATACAATGATCACTGGATAGAAGTCAGGAAATTCACCTTCTGGTCCCAGTTAGTGTTAGTTGTGTGACTGGAACAAGTTACTTTGCCTCTCTGGACATAGGTTTCTATCATTTCCAAGGTGATCAGTTTGGACTTTGAAATTATAGGTTGATAAGGGTTGACTTGATAAAACTCCCTAATAATGCAGACATTTTTTAAAGGGTATATATGAGAGTGTGTGTGCGCGTGTGCACATGTACATTGCATATGTGCATCTCTGGAAAGGCTTTCTCTCTAACCATAAAAAAGTAATGTATTAACTGTGGTGTTTATAATTGTGAAATAAACACTGCACTTAATTGACGTAGGATTTATTTCCAAAGAATTGGGTGTTTCATCTATTTTTGCTATTCTCGTATCATCCTGTTAGACATGTGAGTAGAGAGGATTTCATTCATGTTTAAGTGACAGTCATAGCTAGACTAAATTATTCATTGTTAGAGAATCAGTGGCACAGCTGAAAATAAATTCAGTTCCTAGCACACAATTCTCTTGGTCTTTCTCTTAGGTTTCTTTCTTAGAGAAATGAAGTTATTTTTGATATGGTTAAGAACATCATTTCTTGCTTGACAGAAGTAAAATTAGGGACTATCCATAGAACATTTCTACCTTATAATTTATTTGGTATTTTGTAGAATAGATTACTTTCCTAATTGTATTTGTCATGGTCACTTACTAAAAATATTTAGTGTTATCTGGTTTTATTATATACCTCTCTCTTGAGTCATGGTTGGGGGTGAGCATGGGAGACCTACACATAAGGAAGGCATTATCTTTTAATAGAAGTTAATCACATTGGCCTATCTCCCTGCTTGCTTGGTCAGTAACTGTGAACTCTGGAGATCTATCTAGTGATTATAAACCTGTTTTATATGGCATATGACTTTATATGGGAAGTCAGCTTTGATGATAGATTTCTACACTGGTGTAGAAGAGAAATGTTTAGTTAGCATTTCAGAAGAATTGAACCTATTAGCATCTATGTATTCTGCCTTTAGGCTTTCTTGAGCCCTCTCATTTGTGTAATCTTTTAATGTTATTGGTTTTCAACAAAAGAAATAGCACATCATGTCAAAATGAATTATTACAGCTGTATTCATTAAGGAAATCAATTCCTTTTATTTCATGGAATGATGAAATTATTATTTCAGGTGTTTATGGGGGTAGCAAGATTAAGAGTTATTTACATAATACCAGATATTCAGAATATTTGGAAATAGTGTTAGCATTTGCTATGTACAGAAAAAACTTAGGGCTTCATAATTTGAATTTTTCATCTTGAGTTATTTGACAGACATTTGAGCTCCTACCATGCATTGGACCTTATACTCTGGGGGTGGATGGAGATGTAAAGACAGAATTATTTTCAAGCGTGGGTTTTGTCTGTGCTGAAATTTAGGAAGGCATTAAGCTTTATTAGATGTAGTTTACATTTAATGTACTATATACCTCTGCAACCTTTCCCTTGCCCTATAATTATTTGTTACTTCACTAGATTCACACTCAATTTAGAAAGTGTGTTCTAAAAGAACTTGCTGTTAGAAGCTATGAAAAATCCTTTTGTAAAGTGAATTAATTTGCCTTTTATATATCCAGGTTTTCATCTGTGATTTCTTAATAAACAACTTGTGAGTATTTTAATTTTTTATTAGCAAGTAACATATCTATGGTTCACTTTAACCCCTTCCTCCCAACCTCTCTTTGTGTCCCTCTCATAATTGTAATTACACAGAACAGGAGTTTGGTTGTTCTTACTAAGTATATAAATGATCCCAGTTTTCAAGCTTTTAATTTTTTTAACCTTAAAAGACTGACTTAAGACACTATGACTTAAAAAAATTGTACGGGGCGCCTGGGTGGCGCAGTCGGTTAAGCGTCCGACTTCAGCCAGGTCGCGATCTCGCGGTCCGTGAGTTCGAGCCCCGCGTCGGGCTCTGGGCTGATGGCTCAGAGCCTGGAGCCTGTTTCCGATTCTGTGTCTCCTTCTCTCTCTCTGCCCCTCCCCCGTTCATGCTCTGTCTCTCTCTGTCCCAAAAATAAATAAACGTTGAAAAAAAATAATAATAAAAATTTAAAAAAAAATTGTAATAAATTGATAAACAATGTGTATCAGTTTAAATTTGACCCATGGGTCTTTTCAGTGTAATTTACATTTGACCTTTGTACAGTTGAAATATAAGGGCTATATGTTCTAGTCAAATTGTCCTGTAGCTGTTAGATTAATTTAGATTTGGTTTTCGGTAGTATAGTGGTTGGTAGCCAAAGTGATTGTGAAAATAAAGTTGTAAAATATGTATAAACAGGAGTAGCTATGATTTTTAGCATGCACATCCAATGTAATCTCTTATTTAAGCAGACTTATATTAGCATTTATTATCAACTCAGAACAAAGTACAAAACATGGAGCACCTGACTGGCTCAGTTAGTAGAGCATGCAACTCTTGATCTCGGGGTTGTGAGTTCAAGCCCCACATTGGGTGTAGACATTACTTAAAAAATAAAATCTTAAAAAAAAAAGCAAAATACAAAGCAATACATAATGAAAAATTAGAAGAAAGTTGGAGGAAAAAAACCTTGAAGCTGAAAAGTAGTCATTTAAAAAATTGAACCCCTAAAACATGCTTATATAAACATTGTTATATAGAAAGTTCTTACATAAGAGGCTGGTGTTGCATGTATTGTGACTGTTTTCTAAGTAATTTATATCATATATATCAGAAATATGTGTAGCAGCCAGTGTCTAGTTTCTAGTCTGACAGTAGGCCAAAGAACTTTGGAGGTAGGATCCAGAGAGAAAAAATAATTCTCTGTTATTTCAACCCCTCTAAACAGGACACCATACTTGCAGAACTTCTTCAAATACATAAAGAACACATCGTAGGATATCATGAGCACGATTCTCTTTTGGACCACAAAGAAGAAGAAGAGTTGACTGAAGAAGAAAGAAAAGCAGCTTGGGCTGAGTATGAAGCAGAGAAGAAGGTAGTTCATTCAAAATGCTTTTTGGTTTTTGTATTTGTGTTAGTCATTTGAAAGAGAGATGAGTAAGAAAAGGGTCACGTTTGGAATAAGTAATAATAATAGTGAGTCTTCAGGAACAATATGAGAGTCAGTGTATGGGCTTTTGGCTACCTTTTGGGGTAGGGTGAGAGGAAAGGAAAGAAGAAAATAGTTTCCACTTAAAGTGTAGTAACCCATTTCTGCTTAGCACTTGTGCTGAATTGAGAGATTAGTGGGAAGCTATATATTTAACATCACTTAACTCCCATCAACACCCTCACTCTAGTAACAGATATACAGGAGCTTAGAGTTTGGAGGTAGGAGTAAATGTTGCTTTAGCATGTGTACCTGAAATCTAAATTTTGACTGTCAGAACACAAAAATATTCCATTATTGGAAATTAATGTCACTCTCCAACAGCAACTTTATTTAAAATAGTTCCTTCCATGTTTATTTTAAACACCAATCCACTTGAGCAAAAATGTGCCTGAGCATGGGAAACCTTATCCTAATACCTGAATTCTTTAAACTCCTAACTCATTGTACCAAACTTCTTTAACGTTAATGTTATGTTAGGAGTCTCATTAGAATTCTCTGAGTTGCCCCATTCTGTGGGAATTATCAGAAAAAAAGAATACACCTTTAGGGGTTAAAACTTTCTGTGTAATAGGATCTTGGTTTCGGGTGAAAAGGGTGTTTTGTTTGTGTGTGGAAGAGTGTTAATAATTTCTTAGATCTGAGAATGTGGATTCTTTTCTAAACCAGTAGGTGATGTAGAATTTCAAGTTTTAAATCACAATGTGGAAAGTGCATAATTTTTTGTTTTTAGGGACTGACCATGCGTTTCAACATACCAACTGGGACCAATTTACCCCCTGTCAGTTTCAACTCTCAAACTCCTTATATTCCTTTCAATTTGGGAGCCCTGTCAGCAATGAGTAATCAACAGCTGGAGGTAAGTTGTGAAGTACAAAAGTAGTTTAACTTGAATTAAAGGCAATTTCAAGTGCCTGTTGTTGCGGGTTCCCTATGCAGGAATATCACATTCTCCAAAAGATTACCTCTAAATAGACCAAGAAATTTTTCTTTTATTTGTTGACCCTTTTGAACCAACATAGTATGGTAGAATGTGGTTTGTTCAGAGCACAAGAGAATTAGGCCTTGAATTAATGTTGTTTGAATTGTTTTAATTAAGGAACAATAGGCAGCTGACTAGCTGGGGAAATAGAACTTTCTTCAGTTATAAAATATTTTGAATAAACAAATTAACTTAATGTTTGAAAATAGAATACATTAATTTACATTGTGATGCAATGTAGATGCAGCATTAAGTATATGATAATGTTCAGTATGAAATAATTACTGAAGAGTCAATTATGAATTAAATAAGAAAGATTAGGTTTTATTATACCAATAATGTAATAACTTAATTGAAACTGTTGTTTCCTTTTTAAAATGTATTTAAATTTATAAATTACTGGTGCAAACCCAAACTTTTATCTTCCTAACAAGACCCTCACTGATACGTTTTACCCACTTTATTGATGCTGCAGTTTTCTGATTTTCAATTATTTGAAGAGTTTTAAAACCAAATGCTATATAAAAGGGGTGCCTGGGTGGCTCAGTCAGTTAAGCGCCTGACTCTTGATTTGGGCTCAGGTCATGATCTCACGGTTCAGGAGATTGAGCCCCAAGTTGGGCTCTGTGCTGACAGTGCAGAGTCTGCTTGGGATTCTCTCCCTCTTTCTCTGCCCCCCCTAAAATAAATAAATAAATAAATAAATAAATAAATAAATAAATAAATAAATAAATAAACAAACATTTACAAAGAAAACAAGTGCTATCAATTGGCAAGAGGAAGGATCCTTATACTTTACAACCAGGCCATCTTTTATATGCCCTATATAAGATTTCTTCTATTCTTCTAGGACCTCATTAATCAAGGAAGAGAAAAGGTTGTGGAAGCAACGAACAGTGTGACAGCAGTGAGGATTCAGCCTCTTGAAGATATAATTTCAGCTGTAGTAAGTTAATTGGCAGTTGTCTTACTCCAACTTGCAATTATTGTCCCTCCCCTAATTTGTTTTAATTTTTAATTGTTGTTTGCTTCACTCCTTTTGTGGGGAAAACCGCATAATTCTTATATCTTTATTGGCAATAGTAAAATGCTCATAAACTGGATAATAGTGTCAAGCTATAATTCAGCAATTTTACCTAAAAGCTGGCACAAATGAGAAATGGGTATATCTAAGAAATGGGAAATCAGTCAGTCATAGAAATGTATGTGTTGTTTACATAAACAAGTTTTATCTGTTGCACCAATTAAATCCAAGTTGTTTCACTCCAGAGATAGCCAAACCTTGTACAACGGTGGATAACTTAGTGCCTTGCTTTTTACATCCTTGTTTTCTTTAGAAAAGAATAAAGGAGAGAGAAAAAAAAACTTCTAAAATCCTGAATATTTTTAAGTACCTTAATTATTTTTCCTCAGTGTACTGCAATAAGGAGTAAATAGAACCTTTTTCTTTTAGTGGAAAGAAAACATGAATCTCTCAGAGGCCCAAGTACAGGCGTTAGCATTAAGTAGACAAGCCAGTCAGGAGCTTGATGTTAAACGAAGAGAAGCAATCTACAATGATGTATTGACAAAACAACAAATGGTAAGAGTTTGACTATTTCTAAGTTATGTCCAATTTTCTTGAATTCATAATAATGGGTTTGTGTGACATCTATGTCAGTAACCATCCCTTCCTCATATGGCTGGCTGGCTGGTCATTGGTTGTTCCTGGAAGAAGTATTGCCAGAAAACCTAATAATGTCAAGTAAAGGTGTAATATCTTGGTTACCAGATTACAGAAGAGCAACAACTTCCCAAGTGGGTCTCCTTGAAGATTATGTAGGATCTCTTTCACATAATTTTATATTTTATGTAGTCTGGACATTTAAAAAGGAATTTTTGCCAGGGGCGCCTGGGTGGCTGTCAGTTGGGCATCCGACTTCAGTTCAGGTCATTATATCATGGTCCATGCATTCAAGCCCCGCGTCGGGCTCTGTGCTGACAGCTCAGAGCCTGGAGCCTGCTTCGGATTCTGTGTCTCCCTCTCTCTCTCTGACCCTCCCTCGTTCATGCTCTGTCTCTCTCTGTCTCAAAAATAAATAAACATTAAAAAAATTTTTTTAAAAAGGAATTTTTGCCAAACTTTTACCATATTTACCATATTTACCATTTTTAAACACCTTCCCAAAATAAGTATACTTTTTAATATATTTGAGAGTAAAAAAAAACAGTGGAGCTATAGATGATATATGTCACCAGTTCCTATTAAATTATTTAATTCTTTAAAAGGCTAGCATATTCCAGGACCTTTGATCGTTTTTTCCCAGCATAGTTGTTTGCCAGCCATCTGCCTTTCAGTGGGAAATTTCAACTCTTGACTCCAGGGAATCAATTTCTGTGGCATGAATTTTACTTAGAAAGCGCTGTAGAATTATTGATTTCAGATTATCTTAGGAAATTTGAGATAGTCCAGGTAGGAATTATTCCCACTGCAAGTGCTTTTCCCCTTTGGTGTTTGTCACTAAAAATGTTTGTCTGTCATTCTGTGAAATATTCAGAAGAATGAACAAGAAATGAGACTTGACAAAAAGTGCTGTAACTAATACTTGAAACTAATCATAGTGCAGGACAGTTACTATGGCAACTAACCTAAATGCTGCTTGCAATACAGTAGTCAAGTCATTAAGAAAATTTAGCCCTAAATGGTGTTACTAACTGGTTTCTACAGTAATGGTCTTGTGAATGCCTCAAATTAGTAATGGTGGTAACAATAATGTGTTTTCCTTTTGATATGGTACACCCTTAACAAATTGATTTTAACTTAAAACTTGATATTTGCCTCTTTGTGACAGGTCATGCACTTGTAACATGCACTCCCTTTTCTCTCTTTAGTTAATCAGCTGTGTTCAGCGAATACTTATGAACCGAAGGCTCCAGCAGCAGTACAATCAGCAGCAACAACAACAAATGACTTATCAACAAGCAACACTGGGTCACCTCATGATGCCAAAGCCTCCAAATTTAATCATGAATCCTTCTAACTACCAGCAAATTGATATGAGAGGAATGTATCAGTCAGTAGCTGGTGGTATGCAGCCACCACCATTGCAACGTGCACCACCCCCAATGAGAAGCAAAAATCCAGGACCTTCCCAAGGGAAATCAATGTGATTTTGCACTAAGCTTAAATGGATTGTTAAAATCATAGAAAGATCTTTTATTTTTTTAGGAATCAATGACTTAACAGAACTCAACTGTATAAATAGTTTGGTCCCCTTAAATGCCAATCTTCCATATTAGTTTTAATTTTTTTTAATAGGGCATACCATTTTTTCCTGACATTTGTCAGTGATGTTGCCTAGAATCTTCTTACACACATTGAGTACAGAAGATATTTCAAATTGTTTTCAGTGAAAACAAGTCCTTCCATAACAGTAACAACTCCACAGATTTCCTCTCTAAATTTTTATGCCTGCTTTTAGCGACCATAAAATTGTCATAAAATTAATGAATTTAGCAAAGAATACAGATTTATATATTCGTTCTTTACATATAAAAATACACAGCTGAGTTCTTAGAGTTGATTCCTCAAGTTATAAAATACTTTTGTACTTAATCCATTTCTTTATTAAAGTGATTGAAATGGTTTTAATGTTCTTTTGACTGAAGTCTGCAACTCGGCTCCTGCTGTTATCATCTCCGTGACTGAAAGTTAGAAACTAAGGGTTATCTTTGACACAGAATTGTGTGCAATATTCTCAAATACTACTGCTCGAAAACTTGGAGGAGTCTTGCAGTTATCTTAGCATTGTATAAACAGCCTTAAGTATAGCCTAAGAAGAGAATTCCTTTTTCTTCTTTAGTCTTTCGGCCATTTTTTATTTTCACTTATATGTGCTTAAATAATCACTGGTAAAATTTCAGGGTTGTGGATTATCTCCCACACATGAATTTTCTTGCTCCTGGCACTAATATAAAGCACACCTCCTAACTGCTTGGTGCCAGTGCTAGTGCTTCATCCTGTTGCTGGCAGTGGGATGTGGACTAACAAAATCATGTTCTAGCATTTTAGGAGGTTAAGGATGATGGTGTGGTTGTAGGGTCACACCCTGTTCTATAAATATCAAAATGGCAGAACCATTGCTGACTTCTTAAGTTCACATGAGGAATGTGCTTTAATAATTCCCAGTACTGTCAGTATTGTGAAATAATTC
The DNA here is from genome assembly GCF_018350155.1 of Leopardus geoffroyi. NCBI lineage: Eukaryota > Metazoa > Chordata > Mammalia > Carnivora > Felidae > Leopardus > Leopardus geoffroyi. The sequence goes on along the minus strand of NC_059343.1, from coordinate 63,097,862 downwards.
CTCCGAAAGATAAGGATCACTGGCTTCTATGCTCTTCCTCTTTTCTGTCACCCTATGTTCTTTTCCCTCAACTTTCCTATGTTATTTTAAATAACTTACATTTCAAAGTTTGATTTTTTTTTAGTTTAGATCCATGAGGCAGTTTTAGGATCAAAATTCATCTACTACCCTTTTATGAACTTTTACTAGAAAACCATTACATTGTTGTTTTTCTTAATCCAAGCCTATAAAATGACCTATGAGTTTATTCATGTACAATTTGGTTGCTTGAGTTCCTTGAAGAAAAAGATTGTTAGACTATGGGAGTCAACTCAACATGGCAAAACTATTTTTGAGATGGTGATGTAACAGGTAGTGGAAATAGCTAAAAAATTACATAAAAAATGAAAGTTGGGTGGTGGAATTGTTCTAGGTATCACTGGATTAGAATGAGTTTAACATTAGCTAGAACTGTTTTGAGTTATTTGGATGATTAAGAGATTTCCATTTTTATCATGAAAGAACTAGTGGTAAACATGCAAGAGCACTAAGGTTTGTGATACAGAATTTGTAAGGTTAGGTGGATTCACTCCATCCCCCCTCCCACTTTACCATGGTGAGTTATCACTAACAAATTCCATATATTTGGATATTGTGCCAGCCATATAATCAAATTTATTTAATTGGGATGGGGGAGATATGTTTTTACTTTAGAAGAATGAAAAGGACAAGATTTATGAGAAGTATTTAAAGGCAGTACACAATGGCCAGCTGTTGTCAGTTGGTATTTCTGCAAGTCCAGAATACTTTAAACCTGATTTACTAGACCTGAGAACTTTCAACATGGTCTGATTACTTGCTCAAAGACATGGATGTAAAAATTTTAGGCAACCTTCTAAACCTTTTTCACCATGGATGAAACTATGACTTGAGTAATACATAGAAAGGATTAATTGGAACTAAGAGAGTTTGAAATAAAACTTGGACCACTTTGCATACTCTTCTCACTTGACATTTTAGCTACATAATATGTACTTTGAGTATAACATCAAGCTTTAACAAATATTTAAAGACAAAATCACATCAATTAAGATACTAAAAGGCTCATTTTTCTATTTGTTTTAGATGTTTTAAATAGTTGCAATGGCTTAAAAAATGACGATTTAAAATGTTGCTTGTAATACAGTTTTGCCTGCTAAATTCTCCACATTTTGTAACCTGTTTTATTTCTTTGGGTGTAAAACGTTTTTGCTTAGTATTGTGATATTGTATATGTTTTGTCCCAGTTGTATAGTAATGTTTCAGTCCATCATCCAGCTTTGGCTGCTGAAATCATACAGCTGTGAAGACTTGCCTTTGTTTCTGTTTAGACTGCTTTTCAGTTTCGTATTGAGTATCTTAAGTACTGTAGAAAAGATGTCACTTCTTCCTTTAAGGCTGTTTTGTAATATATATAAGGACTGGAATTGTGTTTTTAAAGAAAAGCATTCAAGTATGACAATAATACTATCTGTGTTTTCACCATTCAAAGTGCTGTTTAGTAGTTGAAACTTAAACTATTTAATGTCATTTAATAAAGTGACCAAAATGTGTTGTGCTCTTTATTGCATTTTCACAGCTTTGAAAATCTGTGCACATATTGTTTCATAGAAAATGTATAGCTTTTGATGTCCTATTTAATGGTGATTCTTTTGCACATTTAGTTATTTAATATTGGGAGGTCAAAAAGTTTGGTCTTTGAATCTGTTATGTACTAAATTCTGTAAAAGGAGATCTCTAACCTCAAAAATAATTTACATACCAGGAAGCCTATGTGTGTTTGTGTTAGTTTTGGTTGTCTCTTTGTAATCCAGCACCATTTCCTGCTTCCTAACAGCTGAAATCACTCATTTAAATCAAGCAAGGCTACCAATCCACACTTGATAGAAAAGCTGCTTACCCTCCTGAAGCCATAGCAGGTTGATGGAAGCCTTATTACCTGGCCTCCAAAGAAGCTGAATATTTTGTAGTTTTCCCTTAGCTATGCCCATTTTCCCTCTATCACAAAATCAGATACTTAACATTTATGCCCCAAACAAAACTTTAATTACTTACCTTATCTCAGTAACCTTTGTTTCTTTTAAGGGTGGCATGTTGTGAAGCTATAGATACTTACTCTAACAGTAAATTAGGTCATTCTTTTACATGCTTATTTCACTAAAAATTATGTTCAGGTTATTACCCACCTGATTTCACCAGACTTAAGTCTCAAGTGACTTTTAGCTATCTCCGTACCAAATCTACCCTTAGAGATGAAAATTTTTCCACCATGGCTTTTTTTTCAAGTCTGTAATCTGTGCCAATCCCAAAAGAGTTACCAAATTTCAGAAATGATTTTTGTCTGTGCAACATTTTATATATGCTGTTATATGGAGGTGAATAAAAATTTAAAATCCAAAATATATATTGTTTCTAAGCTTAATATCTGCTAGGTAACCAAACTCTGCCCATATTACTCATGTTGGATATAATAATGGAATTGCCCACCTAAGAGTTTTACTCCCCAGAGTATGTACTGCCATAAAATTGCTTTACAGTATATACTGCCATCCTCTGTTTGGAATATCCTTCCTGTCATCATTGTGCCTACTTGGCTAACTATGGCAGTCACCCTTCCTCTCCTCACTTGAGAGATCTGATAGTGACTACTACATATGTCCACCAAGGAAGGCAGCATATAAATTGAGGCCTTTATTAAAGATAATGGAGAGAAAGCTGTAATTGGACGAATAAAAGAGACAAATCCTAAAACACTGCAGGCCCTCTTTAACACTCAGAACTACTACATATTCCAAGCAATCTCTACCCTGTAGCACTCCTCCAAATTCTGTGCCTCATCATTCTGTCCTCACCTTGTCTCTGGTAGAAACATGTAAGGAAGAGGGGAGTTAGCTCCAATCTCCTTTAGTTAATCATATCAGATGACTACCAAGAGACTTCTACCTATTGAATCGACTCAACCCTCTCCCTATAGTTCTCACATCAAGTAAGTGTTGGTTTTCAAGAAAGATGAAGAGAGATGACTTACCAGATGCAAGGATGGGATTTGTTTCAGGTATATGAGGAGAAAGTGTAGTATTGAAAGAAAAGGAATAAAGGTAGAGAAGGATTGGGAAAGAGAATATATTGGAGTGGATTGATGGAAGATGTTGAAATGCTGAATAAATCAATAACGGATGATTACGGGTTTGTGAGGTGGTTAATGTGTTCAAAGTTGCAGGTAAAGGCGATTTGGCAGAGGTAATTTGAATGATTAAGAATGCAAAATGAAGAAAGATTGGAGACAGGAAGATAATCCAGGCATTCAGTGACCAGACTATAGACCATTTTTAAGGGTGAAAGGAAAAGATCACTAGAGGTTGTATAAGTGAACTTCTTAAATTGCAAGAAAAAGCCGTCATTTCCTTTTACTCTTCCCCCAAGAAGCCCACTTTCTTCAGGATTTCTGATTTTACGTGCAAAATGTCACTTGCTTTGATTACCCTCTCAAGCCTAATGGTAAGACCGTTAGTGGCATACCTGTTCTTTTTTTCATTTTTCATTACTCCTAATTATACTCTTACATATATATATATATATATATATATATATATATATATATATATATATATATACATAGAAAGTGAGTTCGGTCCATTTAACTAAATTGAGTGTAATGCTATTTGTTTCCTCAAGCTAATTTTTCAAAGGGCTAAGTCCATTCCTTTTAGTTTTCCTTCAGACCCACCCATTCCAAGTGCTAGTATCTGTTGTTAATATTATAAGTTTCCTTTGGTGTTTTCAAAGTGCCTTGTGGTTATTGTGTGTTAACCTGTATACGACTTATCTGTGAAAAAAAAAAAGAATAATTACATTCTCCTCATGACAGTTAAGGTAAAAGAACAAAATAAAATCCATTGCACTTAGGAGGCAGATAACATTCTAGTTGAGCTATCTGGGTCTTTAGGTCTCATTTGGAAAATAGGACTATAATGACAACTCACTTCTGAAGGCAGGACCCTGGACCAGGTGAGTTCCTGAGGTGCCTTTCAGCTCCAAGAGTTAAAGTTTAACTGTGAGCTAAGCACAGTTTGAAGGCAAAAGGCGATGGGTTTGTCTAAGGTTACGTGATAAATTTGTGAACGGAATTAGAAATCCCTTGCCTTTGGTTAACACTCTCCCAGACTAAGGTGTACCTTTTCCTCGGGTTAGAAAAATAAGAGGTCTGACAGGCGTTTTAATGACAAAGCAGATAAGTTGTAATGGGCTCTAATTACCACTTCCATAACTGTAACCTTTATCTTTTGCCCAGAGGCACTCCCAGAGCTGTGTTTCTTACTGTGTTTCTGGAACTCAGAAAATGAAAGACTGTTTAAGTATCTGATTCTTCTTTGTTGCCTGATTGGGTTTATATACATGACAAAACATCAAAGTAAATATAAGTCTAGTTCTGTAAAGTCAGCTTTTAACGATAACTTTCCATTCTATTCATAACCTTAAACCCCAAATTAGGCCAATGTTTAAATTGTCTGGTCTGGGTGAAATTTATAGTGAGTAAGAGGCGATATTGTTTATATTGACTCTTACGTCGCAACACATATGGCATACTTTTTGAGATATAGGTTTTATAAAGAGTCAAATCTCGTGACCCAAACTAAGAAGAGTGAAATAGTAATCTTTTTTTTTTTTTTTTTTTTTGTCTGTAGCTGCTTGTCCTTGTCCTTACATGCCAGTAGCAAAGTCGGTAGAAACATGTTTAGCCTGCTGAATACATTTCAGTGGAAACAAAACCAAACGGGAAAAACGTGGTTAATATAATCATCTGAGGTCTTGTTAGTTCATTCCCAGCTCTTGGTAGGCTTTCAGCTATAGAGTGGAGGCTTTAGTGATGCAGGCTTGCTTGAATACTATCCTTAGTAAAGTAGACCTTTTGTTAGCAAGTTTTCCTGCCCTCTTCCCTTATCTTGCACACTCTACTGGATGTGTAAGCTCAAATGAAGTGCCTGCTTGCCTGCCATTTTCCCCCTTCACCACCCCCCCACCCTATCACATATATATATATATATATATATATATATATATATATATATATATATATATACTCCTTTATATTCTAATACTTCAGTGTAGTGGGGAGAGCCCATAGAATCATAGAATGCTAGGGATGGTAGGGATCTTAGAGACCCTGTAGCCTAGCCCTTTCCCTTTACAATCTGGAAACACAAAGGCCCAGAAACGGAAAGAGGCCCAAGAGTACCAGTGTCCTCTAGCTTCTATTCCACTTCTCATTCCACTCCTTTCAGATGCCTGCTATTACACTTGTATTCCCATTCACTTCTTCAGTCTGCCAGACCACATTAAGTAAAATTTCAGAATAACTATTACTGAACTAAGCTTCAAAATGGAAAATGTTTGTGGAAAGTAGAGGAATATGTGAACCAAAATGAAAGGGAAACAAATTCTTGTGTGTCACCTGTAAAATGGGAAGACTGCTGACATATCCCCTAAGCTTTTAATTTAGTATCTAGGGTGTTGGCTTCAGGACTTTGTTTCAGAGGGATATTTAATCTGTTTAAAAGGTTCTTTTACCACAATCATCAAAGTGTAGAACAATAGGATCTAGAAGCACTGTTCCACTTTCCAGATATTAGTGTCCTTCAGTGCCAAGAATGGAATCATTCAGACTTCCTCAAAGGAGGCAGGTTAATGTACCAAGTACTTTAAAATCTTCTATTTCAAATGAGAAATGCTGCTATATTCACAGGGAACCAAGAGAGAAAGTTCTGTTAGTGTAGTGGTCTCAGTCAGGATAAGGGTAAACTATTCTTTAGTTATGGAGATGTGCTATAAGGACCATGAATAGTTTATATATTTCCAAAGAACTGAAAAACCAGCAAAACAATTTTGATACATTAGAATTCGAGGGCCTGGCTCAATCTGTACAAACTTAGACAAGTTTCTTCACCTCTCTGAATCTTCACTCACAAAGCACGATTTATTGAACACCTATTAGGTGTCAGACACTGTGATTAGTCACTTTTGTAATTCCTGTTTTAGAGGTGAGGAAATAGGTTTAAAATAATTCAGTTATTCACCCAGTGTCTCATAACTGACTGGAGGAGGCAGGATTCAACAACGTGTATCAGATTCTATGTTTTTTTCATTGAAGAAGCTTGCAACCCTTCCTAGAACCATGATTTAATTCCAGCCTTTAGCAAACCATTAAGGGTACCTTATCACTTTGTTCTTTTGCATATCAGCTCCCATTTGTCTGCTTTTACTTTCAGCAAGGTCTTAAATAAACAGGATACTCCCCCTTGGTGTGGTGTTTCTAAGGCACTTCCTTCTGTCCCTCTTCACTGTTGCCTAGAGGGCTTGGCTTTCTCTTTTCATTTCCTTCTGTGATCCAAAAAGAAGTGTCTGAAAAGTCCAGTTTGAATACTTTAGTGTGTGTTTTAAGATATCACAATTCATTTTGAATACAGCGGCTTCCTCACAAGTTCAATTAGACACCAACTGAGATACTAAAGGTAGAAGTATTCTGAACAAAGATTATTTTTCATTTTTCCACCTGATAAAGTCTAAGTGCCATTTGAGCAAGATCTTAAAAGATAGCTAGAATATGGATATATAGAGATTGAGGAAAAATGGCATCTCAGAGAAAACAGCTAACAAACATACGTAGGCAGCAAAGAATAGAACTCAGTATAGTTCCAGAATTCTGTACTTGTGCACAGAAGTCTATAGCCCCATTTAAGACAACAGCTTCTATAATGCACAGTTTGTAGTTAAGTGGTGTGGTAGGCAGAAAAATGGAGCCCCAAAGATGTCCATGTCCTAATCTCAGAACCTGTGAATATGTTAGATTACATGACAGAAGAGAATTAAGGTTGCAGGAATTAAGTTTGCTAATCAGCTGACATTGAAATGGGGAGTCGCCTGGATTATCTAGGTGGGCCCAATGTAATCAGAAGGGTCCTTAAAAGTGGAAAAGGGAGGCAGAGGGAGAGTCACAGGCAGATGTGACCAGGAACAAACACCTCAGAGAGATGCAATGTTGCTGCCTGTGAAAATGTGGGGAGAGGGTCATGAGGCAAGGAATGTGGGTGGCCTCTAGAAGCTAGAAGGAGTAAGGAGAAGAATTATCACCTAAGAACCCCCAAAAAGGAGTATAGCTCCGCTGACACCTTGATTTTATCCCAGTGAGACCTGGATCAGACTTTTACCTACAGAACTGAAAGATAATAAATGGGTGTTGTTATAAGCCACCAAGTTTGAGGTTATTTGTTACAACATCAATAGGAAACCAATACAATGGTCATTTGTGTGAGTACTTGATCAATGTCTTGCTCCTCTGCTAGATATGTGAACTCCCTTAAGGCAGAGACCCATATTCACTTTAATATCCTTAGCACTTGACACAGAAAAAGTGTGAGAAAAATGTTTGATGAATTTATGTGTGGATGTCTTGGCAGTTATATCTTATCTGAGAACATCATGCCAATGTCAAAAGCATCAGTCTGTGTTTCTGTGTGCTTAAACGTGTATGTATGTGTGTGTGTATGTATGTAAATATATATATATGCCTAAATATATATATATGCCTAAATATATATATATACGCCTAAATATATATATGCCTATATATATATGTGCCTATTCTCCTTTACTTTGGGTCTCTTTGTCTTCCTCCTTCCCTTTAGTATCTCTTCTGTCCCTATTTATCTTTTTAAAAAGTTTTATTTTATTTATCGTGCGAGTGGGAGAGGGGCAGAGAGAGAGAGAGAGAGGAGAGAGAATCCCAAGCAGGCTATGTGCTGCCAGCAGAGAGCCAGACACAGGGCTTGAACTCACAAAACCATGAGATCATGACCTGGGCTGAAACCAAGAGTTGGATGCTTAACCAACTGAGCCACCCAGGCATCCCTGTCCCTATTTCTTAATTAGCCATAACAAAAGCCTATATTCTTCACTATGTTTACCTATTAAAGTCTTATATTTTCTTTTCATAGTTTTTAAAAAAGAAGTAATGTAGTTTATTGCAATGAAAAAATGCTTTATAATCAAGGGTCCCTTCATTTATTACCTGTTTAATGGGTCCTTGATAGGAGTTTCTCATTTCTGACTTAGCATGGTGTGTAGAACCCAGGGGCAGAAACATCCCACAGAAGCTGTCCTGTTATATCTGCTAGTGGGAACTTGTTCCCTGATTGTATGGCCCACATTGCCTAAATAACATAATTTCCTCTCTTCTGAGAGGAAATTGTTTGACATTGTTTATCCAGAAGAAATCAGAAGCCCCATTAGGACCAGAGTTATTCTGTCTTTCCGTGGCTCCATCCTCTGTCTACTGAATTTGATCATAAAGATGTTTAATGTTTGAATGGGATACACTGGAATCCTGAGGAAGGCATAAGGCCTATTGTTCACTTACAAAGCTCAGAATGTTCCATGAAACAGAATGGCCTAATGAAAGGTAAAACTTTTGGTGGGAAAGTTCTTGAAGTTTCTAGTGATTAAGAACATTTAGGGAACTCTTCATTCCTAGAATTGGAAGGACCTGGGCTAGTCCAGTGTTTCTCAAGTTTTAATGTATGTGCAAATCACCTGGAGAACTTATTAAATTTTAGATTCTGATACAGCAGGTGTGGGATGGGGCCTAAGAATCTGCATTTCTAGCAGGCTTCTGGGTGATGTTGATGCTGCTGGTCCAGGGACCATACTTCGAGAAGCAAGAGGATAATGGATCTAGGACAGTCAGAGATAGGGTATCTGCATTCTGCACAGGGGAACCAGAAGATGGGCGTTTCTAGAAGCAGCACCTCAGAGAAGGTGTCTGATCTTCCCTCTCCTCTCCAGGAGATGCAGGGCGTAGGTCTCTCATATGTGGGGGTCCCCAAAACCAGGAGTTGGAGCAGTTCCCTGGGTGTATTAGGGTAATTAACCCTAGCTGTTACAAAGACCAAAATACAATTTGAAAACCACTATAGGGTGAATAGAAAAAGTCTGGAATGGTATACACCAGAATGTTAAAGATGATAGGGATTGAAAATATAGCTACCTTTGTTTTCTTCTTTTTGGTGATCTGTATTTTCTGATTTTTTCTGTAGAAAAAAAAACCCAAATTTGTATAATTTTTCAAAAGCTACTTTTAAAAAAGGTGCATATATTACTTTTACAATAATGAGGAAATAAGCTTGCTGAAATCAAAACAAACCCAATCATATTCTGCATGTAGTTATTTCTTGAATAACGATAATAATATCTAACACTTATCAAGCACTTACTACATACAAGTTATTGTTGTTTCACAAATATTATCTTATTTATTACTTGCAACAATTCTGATGCAGGTACTATAATTTCCCCTATTTTGCCATTGAGAAAACTGAGGCATGGAGAGGTTTAAGTGACTTACTTAATTTTAAGGTAAATGACAAAGCCAGAATTTGACCCCAGGCACTGGTGGCTCCAGAGTATATGCTCTTAAACACTACTATATATTACCTCCATTAGAGTACATACACAGCATCTGTTTTAGGCCTCAGAGTCAATCCTACCCTAAAAACAAATGCAAAGAGTCCTTTCTCTGTTTTTTCCTCAAGCCATAGCCCTATCACCCCTTTGTCTTTTCTGCTAAACCTCTTGAAAGTGTGGTTTATAGTTGGTGTCTGCATTTTCCCTCACCCTGCTCTTCACTCCTCAGGTCCAGCAATATGTCTTCTGCTCCAACCCTGCCACAGAAGATGTTTTCTTGACAGGAACCCATGATATCCTAATCACCAAAGCCTATGACTGTTTCTCAGAAAGAAAAATCCCACAACTTGTGGAGTAGAGTCACAACAAAATAATGATCTCTAAACTCAGCTGCCTAGAAACTCTTCTAAGTGTCCTTAATCAGCTGCCTACTACCCTCTTCTCCGTGCTCAGAAGATGGCCTTGCCTCCCAGTTCACTGAGAATGACAAAAGCATCAGGTCAGAACCTCTCAACCTCCTTTCCCCCCAGTCCCCTTCACAAACATACCTTTTCCTTCCCCTTCTTTTGTCTTTCAGTGTCAGTGTCTCCCTTCTGGCAAGAAATGAATTCCTCTACTTGTGCTATGGAGCCAAATTCTTCCCTCCTCCTTAGAGATCTGGATGTATCCATCTTCCCTTCTCTCCTATACTTTCAACCTCCATCTACTTATCTCTTCCTGACTAGATAACTGCAGTAGTCTCTTCATTGGTCTTCCCACCTTCATCCAATCCATCTTCCACACTGCATCCAGAGTGATATTAAAATGCAAATCTGATCATGTTTCATTTCCTTAGGTTGCTCCCCACCATATAGCAACTCATATGACAGGGAATATAATGTTATATTTACCACTAAATTTCTAAAAGTCATCAAAACTGCCAGGAGTCTTGTCCTCTTTAGCCTAGAATTTCTGTGCCCCACCTCCCAGATGTGCCTTGAGGAGTAGTGTGGGAGGAGCTAGTGGTTGTTTTCTCTGTGAGTTGGCCGCAGGGGTTTCAGTCATTACTGTACAATCACTGTACATGGGGGCAGAAAATCTCCAGGGCAAGAGACAACAGGCTGCAGAGCAATAGGATTTCTCTGTACTTTTGGAACCTTTGGTTATACTGTAAGCCTTGCCTCAAGTCAATTCCATAAATATTTGTTAGCACCTACTGAGTTCCCTGCAGTGTGATGGGTATGATAAAGAAGTTATAGAGGGGTGCCTGGGTAACTCAGTGGTTTAAGCATCCAACTCTTGGTTTCGGCTCATGTCATGATCTCACGGTTTCATGAGTTTGAGCCCCGTTATCAGGCTCTGTGCTGGCAGTGTGGAGTCTGCTTAGGATTCGCAGTCTCCCATCTGTCTGCCCCTCCCCCACTTGTGATGTCTATGTGCTTCTCAAAACAAATAAAATTAATAAAAAAGAGAGAACTTGCTATGGTCTGGATCTTGGCATTAAGAAGCTTGTGTATTTGGGGTCGCCTGGGTGGCTCAGTCCGTTAAGCATCCGACTTCGGCTCAGGTCATGTGAGTTCGAGCCCCACATCGGGCTCTGTGCTGACTGCTGGGACCCTGGAGCCTGCTTCGGATTCTGTGTCTCCTTCTGTCTCTGCCCCTTCCCCACTTGTGCTCTGTCTCTCTCTCTCTCAAAAATAAATAAAAATGTAAAAAAATTTTTAAAAAGCTTGTGTATTTGTACGTATCTCCTATTGATTATTTTCCGTGTTCCAGCCACTATCCTATTTTATTTATGTTCATTGAGTCATTTAGTCTTGTATTACTCTACCATTTTATAAATGAGAAAGCTGAGGCTTGCCAAAGGTTCATACACATCACATGGAACATCCACGTTTCAAATCCAAGTCTGCTACCTGCGAAGCCCCTTCTATTTTTTTTAAGTGACACTTCTTGCAACCTGTTTGGAAATATACGGCTCATGCTTTTGACATGAAGACAGCACGTTGGAGCAGTAATGATGAAGTGGTAATATGTGGTAGCACTATAGACAAAATGATGTGATGTGAAGAGCCTAGGATGGAAGTTTGGTAAACTCTGGAGCCAATTTTGATTCGGTCACTAAGCATGTACCTTAAATACATTACCCTCTTTGGGCATCAGTCTCCTATTATTAATTTTTATTTAAAAAATTTAATTCCAGTGTAGTTAACATACAGTGTTATATTAGTTTCAGGTGTACAATATAGTGATTCAACAGTACTATACATTACTCAGTGCTCATCACGGTACTCATAACCGTGTACTCATAACCCCCTTCACCTCTTTCACCAATCCCCCAACCACCTACCTCCTCTCTGATAACCATCAGTTTGTTCTCTATAGTTAAGAGTCTGTTTCTTGGTTTGTCTCTTATTTTTCTTTGCCAATTTGTTTTGTTTCTTAAATTTCAAATATGAATCAATTGGTGTTTGTCTTTCTCTGACTTGCTTATTTTGCATAACATTATGCTCTATCAATGTTATTGCAAATGGTAAGATTTCATTTTTATGGCTGAGTAAAATTCCATTGTTATATTTATGTCACTTCTTCTCTATCCATATATCTATAGATGATGGCACTTGGGCTATTTCCACAATTTGGCTATTGGAAATAATACTGCTACAAACATAAGGGTGCATGCATTCCTTTGAATTAGTGTTTTTGTATTTTTTGGGTACATACCCAGTAGTGTGATTCCTGAATTGTAGGGTAGTTCTATTTTTAATTTTTTGAGGATCCTCCACACTGTTTTACACAGTGGCTGCACCAGTGCAAGAGGGTTCCTTTTTCTCCATCCTCCACAACATTTGTTGTTTCTTGAGTTTTTTATTTTAGTCATTCTGGCAGGTGTGAGGTGATACCTCATTGAAGTTTTGATTTGCATTTCCCTGATGATGAGTGATGTTGAACATCTTTTTGTGTGTCTGTTGGCGATCTGTATCTGTATGTTTTCTCTGGAGAAATGTCTATTCGTGTCTTCTGCCATTTTTAAATCAGATTATTTGTTTTTTCAGTGTTGAGTTGTATCAGTTTTTAATATATTTTGTCTACTAACCCTTTATCAGATATGTCATTTGCAAATATCTTCTCCCATTCAGTAGGTTGTTGTTTTGTTTATTGTTGCCTTTTCTGTGAAGAAGCTTTTTATTTTTATGTAGTCCCAACAGTTTATTTTTGCTTTTGTTTCCTTTGCCTCAGGAGACATGTCTAGAAAAGAGTGGGTAGGTCTGATGTCAGAGAAATTACTGCTTGTGCAGTAATTTCAGGGTTTTTATAGTTTCAGGTCTCACATTTCAGTCCTTAATCCATTTTGAATTTATCTTTCTATATGGTGTAACCCAGTGGTCCAGTTTTATTCTTTTGCATGTAGTTGTCCAGTTTTCTCAACACCATCTGTTGAAGAGATTGTTTATACCCTCTGTTGTATATTCTTCCCTCTTTTGTCAAAGATTGATTGGCCATATAAACATGAGTTTATTTCTGGCCTTTCTATTCTATTCCATCCAATTATCTATGTGCCTGCCTATTTTTGTGCCAGTACCATACTGCTTTGATTACTACAGCTTTGTAATATAACTTGAAGCCTGGAATTTTGATGCCTCCAGCTTTGTTCTTCTTTTTCAAGATTGCTTTGGATATTCAGGATCTTCTGTGTTTCCATACATATTCTAATTTTGTGGAAAATGTCGATATTTTGATACGGATTGCATTAAATTTGTAGAATGCTTTGGGTAGTGTGGACATTTTGACAATATTTGTTTTTCCAATTCATGAGCATGGAATGTCTTCTACTTGCATGTCTTGTGTTCAATTTCTTTCATCACTGTTTTATAGTTTGCAGAGTATAGATCTTTCACTTCCTTGGTTAAGGTTATTTCTAGGCATTTTATTGTCTTTGGTGCAATTGTAAATGGGACATATTTTTAAATTTCTCTTTCTGTTGCTTCATTATTAGTATATAAAAATGCCACAGATTTCCGTATGTTGATTTTGTATCCTGTGACCTTACTGAATTCATTTATCAGTTCTAGTAGTTTTTTGGCAGAGTCTTTGGGATTTTCTATGTAGAATATCATGTCGTTGGCAAATAGTGAAAGTTTTACTTCTTCCTTACCAATTTGGATGCCTTTTATTTCTTTTTGTTGTCTGATTGCTGTGGCTAGGGCTTCCAGTACTATATTGAATAAAAGTGGTGAGAATGGACATCCCTATCTTGTTCCTGATCTTAACAGAAATGCTTTCAGTTTTACCTCCCCACTGAGTATGATGTTAGCTGTGATTTTTCATAATGGCCTTTATTATGTTGAGGTATGTTTCCTCTACACCTACTTTGTGAGGGTTTTTATCATGAATGGATATTGTACTTTCTCAAATGCTTTTTCTGCATGTATTGAAATGATCATATGGTTTTTATCCCTTCTTTTATTGATGTGATGTATCACATTGATTAACTAGAGGATATTGAACCACACTTGCATTCTGGGAATAAATCACACTTGATTGTGGTGAATGATTTTATAAAGGTATCATTGGATTTTGTTTGCTAATGTTTTGTTGAGGATTTTGCATGTATGATTGTCAGAAATATTGGCCTTTGGTTCTCTCTCTCTCTTTTTGCAGTGTCTTTGCAGTGGTTTTGGTACCAGTGTAACACTGGCTTCATAGAATGAATTAGGAAGTTTTTTGTTTTCTTCTATTTTTTTTGGAATAGTTTGAGAAGAATAAGTATTAACTCTTCTCTAAATGTTTGGTAGAATTAACCTGAGAAGCAATCTGGTCCTGGACTTTTGGACTTTTGTTTGTTGAGAGTTTTTTTTTTTAACTGATTCAATTTCATTGCTAGGAATCGATCTGTTCAGATTTTAAATTTCTTTCAGATTCAATTTGGGGAGGTTATATGTTTCTAGGAATTTACTATTTCTTCTAGGTTGTCCAATTTGTTGGCATATGATATTTTATAATATTCTCTTATTATCTTTTGTATTTATGTGGTGTCAGTTGTTATTTCTGCCCTTTCATTTCTGATTTTATTTATTTGAGTCCTCTCTCTCCCTCTTTCTCTCTTTTGATGAGTCTGGCTAAAGGTTTATTGATTTTGTTGATCTTTTCAAAGAACCAACTCCTTGTTTCATTGATCTGTTCTACTTTTTAGTTTCTATTTTGTTTATTTCTGCTGTAATATTTATTATTTCCTTTCTTCTATTGGTTTTGGATTTTGTTCTTTTTCTAGTTCCTTTAAATCTAAGGTTAGGTTGTATTTTTGTGATTTTTATTGCTTCTTGAGGTACGTCAGTACTGTTATAAACTTCCCTCTTAAGAACACCTTTTGCTGTATCCCAAAGACTTTGGACCATTGTGTTTTATTTTTTTTTCTCTCTGTGTATTATTTGATTTCATCTTTGATTTCTTGGTTGACCCATTCATTGTTTAGTAGCATATTATTTAACTTTCGTGTATTTGTGTGCTTTCCAGGTTTTTTCCTTGTGGTTGATTTCTAGTTTCATAGTTTTGTGGTCAGGAGAGATGCATTATGACTTCAATCTTTTTGAATTTGTTGAGACTTGTTTTGTGGCCTAATATGTGATCCATTCTGGAGAATGTTCCATGTGCACTTGAAAAGAATGTGTATTCTGCTGTGTTAGTATAGAAGGTTCTGAGTATATCTGTTAGATCCATCTTGTCCAATGTGTCATTCAAAGCCACTGTTTCCCTGTTGATTTTCCATTTGGATGATCTATGCAATGATGTAAGTGGGATGTTAAAGTACCACTTTTGTATTGTATTGTTATTGTTTGTATTGTATTGTATTGTATTGTATTGTATTGTATTGTATTGTAATGTTATTGTATTACTATCAATTACTTCCTTTATGTTTGTTTATTAACTGCTTTATGTATTTGTGTGCTTTCATGTTGGGTACATAAATATTTACAATTGTTATATCTTCTTGTTGGAATTTTCTGTTTATGTATATATAGTGTCCATCTTTGTCTCTTTTACATCTTTTATTTTAAAGTCTATTTTGTGTGATTGAAGTATTGCTACTCCAACTTTCTTTTCACATCCATTTGCATGATAAATGTTTCCCCATTCCCTCACTTTCAATCTGCATGTGTCCTTAGGTCTGAAATGAGTCTCTTGTAAGCAACATATACATGGGTCTTGTTTTTTATCCATTTTGTTGCCCTATGTCTTCTGATAGGAACATTTAGTCCATTTACATTAAAAGTAATTATTGATGTGTGTATTTATTGCCTTTTGTTACTTGTTTTGTTACTTGTTTTTTAAAGTTTATTTATTTTGAGAGGGAGAGAGAAAGAGAGAGAGCAAGCACAAGCAGGGGATGAGCAAAGAGAGAGGGAGAGACAGCGAATCCAAGAAGGCTCTGCACTCTCAGCATGGAGCTTGATGTGGGGCTTGAACTCACGAACCATGAGAGCATGACCTGAACTGAAATTTGGACACTTAAACAACTGAGCCACTCAGGCATCCCTTAAGGTTGTTTTTGTAGTTTCTGTTTCTTTATTCTCTTGCTCTCTTCTCTCATGATTAGTTGGCTTTCTTTAGTGAAATACTTGGATTCCTTACTCTTTAGTTTTTGCATATCTATTATGTTTTTTGACTTGTGGTTACCATTCAGTTTATATATAACATCTTCTGCATATAGCAGTCTATATTAAGCTCACTTAATTTTGAACTCAACTTTACTCCTCTCCCCTCCACGTTTCAGATATTTGGTATTATATTTTGCATCCTTTTATTTTGTGCTTCTCTCAACTGGTTTTTACAGATATATATTTTTTGCTTTTGTGCTTCCTATTTTTTCTTACTCTTTCTTATGTTTTTTTGTTTTTTCCCTCAGAGTCCCCCCTTAACATTTCTTGTAGGGCTGGTTTAATGCTTATGAATTCTTTTAACTTTTGCTTGTCTGGGAAACTATTTATCTCTCCTTCTATTCTGATAGATATCCTTCTATTCTGAAGGATAGCCTTGCTGGACAGAATATTCTTGCCTGCATATTTTTCCCTTTAAGCAATTTGAATATGTTTTGCCATGTTCTTCTGGACTGCAAAGTTTCTGCTGAAAAATCAGCTGACAGCCTTATGTGGCTTCCTTTGTATGTAATTGTCTTCTTTTCTGTTGTCACCTTCAAAATTCTTTATCACTATTTTTTCGCCATTTTAATTACTATGTGTCTTGGTGTGGACTTCCTTGAGTTGAATTTGGGGATCTCTGTGGCTCCTGAATTTTGATCTCTGTTGCCCTCCCCAGATTCAGGAAGTTTTCAGCTATTATTTCTTATTCATTTATTTACTTATTTTTAAGCTTTTATTTTACTTCCAGTTGGTTACTTCCAGTTAGTTAACATACAGTGTTATACTAGTTTCAGGTGTACAATATAGCGATCCAACAATTCCATACATCACCCAGTGCTCATCACAAGTGCACTCCTTAATCCTCATCACCTATTTAACCCACCCCCACACTCACTATTATTTCTTCCAATATATTTTCTGTTCCCCTTTCTCTCTGTTCTTCTGGGATCCCTGTAATGCAAATTTTATTACACTTTATGTCTCATTATGCCATATTTGTCTCTCACCTGTTCATCTTATTGCTTTCTCTTATTCTATCCTCTAGGTCACTTAAGTTCCTCTGCTTCCTGTAGCCTACTGTGTATTCCATCTATTATATTTTAAATTTCATTTATTGAGTTCTTCATCTATAATGTTATTTTTAATCTCTTTGTCAAGGGTCTCACTGATGTCCTCCCTTTTCTGAAGTCCAGTGAGTATCTTTATGATCATTACTTTAAATTCTATATCAGGCATATTATTTCTGTTTCACTTAGAAGTCCTGCTGTGATTTTGTCCTGTTCTTTCATTTGGCACATGTTTATCTGTGTTCTCATTTTGTCTACATCTATCTGTTTCTCTGTGTTAGGAAAGTCAGCTGTCTTCTACTCTTGAAAGTAATGGCTTTATGAGGAAGAGTCCCTGTAGTGCCCTGCAGTGCACTGTCCTCTGTTCATCAGATTCTGGCATTTCAGGTGAGTCTCCTATATGTATTGCTTGCTTCCTGCTGTTGTGTCTCAGTTGCTTTTTCTTTCAGTCCAGATGTCTGCATTGATTCTCTGTCTGCTGGCTCTCTGTGGTGTTAGTGAGACCCAGGCCGGCTGACTCTGAAGAGGCGTGACCACAGAAGAGCTGGTGGCAGGGTGGGGGTGTTAGCAAAATTTGTGGTTATCCCAGGGCTGAGGCCAGCTGCCTTGGAGTGGGTGAGTCCTCAGGAGAACGTATGGGTGGTGCACACTGCTAGCAGGTTAGATACCAAGTGTCTGTGCAGTGGTGCCCCTGACAGGTGGCTCTGTGTTTATCCTAGGGAGTGGGGGAGGAAAATGGCACCTGCCATCTCCTTTCTTTCTGGAGAAGTCCCTCAACACATTCTGAAATCAGTATAAACAGATCTTCTGCCCTTTTGTCCCAAGTGTTGTGAAAACTGTTGTTTCTATGTTGCCTCTCTAAGGCAGCTGTCTCTTTAAGGGTGGGGACTCACCTATCTTGCCCTCTGGACTTGCCCAGTGCTGAGTCAGCTGATTTTTAAAGCTCTAAGCTCCAAGTACTGCTGGTTATACAATCTCACAGAATGCAGCCCCTCTGGTTTTCAAAGCCAGATATTACAGAGATTCATCTTCTGTATGTGGGTTCCCTGGTGAGAAGAACCATTTCTTTCCCCTCTTTGTACCTTCAGCTCCATCCCTCCTATGGGGAGCTCATGACCACTATTTCTACCCTTCCTAACCTCTCAGATGTGACTTCTTTACATTTAGTTGTCGAGTTTGTTCTTTAAGTCTTTTTTTTTTAAATTTTTTATTTATTTTTGAGAGAGAGAGAGAGAGAAAGAGAGAGAAACAGAGAATGAGTGGGGAGGGGCAGAGAGGGAGGGAGACACAGAATCCGAAACAGGCTCCAGGCTCTGAGCTGTCAGCACAGAGCCCAACATGGGGCTTGAACTCATGAACTGTGAGATCATGACCTGAGCAGAATTCGGACGATTAACTGACTGAGCCACCCAGGCATCCCTGTTCTTCAAGTCTTTGAATCACTCTCTGGTTCATTTACATGGATATGAGTGATATCTAGTTGTAAATGTGGGACAGGGTGAACTTAGGGTCCTCCTACTCCACCATCTTCCCTATTCCACTCTTTCCTTCCTTCCTTCCTTCCCTTCTTTCTTGACTTTCTTTCTTTCTTTCTTTCTTTCTTTCTTTCTTTCTTTCTTTCTTTTCTTCTTTCTCATTCCAGTAGAGTTAACATACAGTGTTAAATTAGCTATAGGTGTACAGTATAGTGACTCCACAATTTTGTATATTACTCAGTGCTCATCAAGTTAAGTGTACTCTTAATCCCCTCACTTATTTCACTCCTTCCCCACGCATCTCCACTCTGGTAACCATCAGTTTGTTTTCTATAGTTGAGTCTGTTTCTTGGTTTGTCTCTTTTTTTTCTTTGTGCATTTGTTTTGTTTCTTAGATTCCACATATGAGTGAAATCATAAGGTATTTGTCTTACTGTGACTGACAGATTTTGCTTAGCGTTATACTTTCTGGATCCATCCATGTTATTGCAAATGGCAAGATTTCATTTTTTATGGCTGAATAATATTCCATGGTGTGTGTGTGTGTGTGTGTGTGTGTGTGTGTGTGTATCTCACATCTATTTTATCCATTCATCTATTGATGAACACTTGGGCTGCTTCCACAATTTGGCTATTATAAATAATGCTATAATAAACATAGGAGTGCATATATCCTTTTGAATTAGTGTTTTCATATTGCTTGGATAAATAGTGCAATTACTGGATCATATGGCACTTCCATCTTAATTTTTTGAGGAGCCTCCATACTGTTTTCCACAGTGGCTGCATCAGTTTGCATTCCCACCAACAGTGCATGAGGGTACCTTTTTTTCCAGCACTTGTTTCTTGTGGTTTTGATTCAAGCCATTCTGATAGGTGTAAGGTGATATCTCATTGTGATACCTCATTGTGGTTTTGATTTGCATTTCCCTGATGAGTGATGTCATCAACCTCATTTTAAATGGATTGCATAATCATACCAATGTACCATAACGTATAGTGATTCTTCTATTGTTAGAAAGTCAGGTTGTGTGTGTGTGTGTGTGTGTGTGTTTGCTTTTATACATAATGTTGCAATAAGTATCTTTGTGTATAAGTCTTTGGTTGAATTACTATAAGTAGATTTACTGGATCAAAAGGCATGGACATTTGTAAAGTTCTTGATTTATATTATTAAGTTACAGCATCAGTATTCTCCCAATAGCAGTATATGATTGGGCCTAGTTCTCTGCACCCTCATTGTGGTGGGTGACTGAATATTATCATATATTAAAAACTTTGTTAATATGCTAAGAAAAATATATTTCATTGTTTTACATTTCACTAATTACTTTTGAGGTTGAAGTACGTTGCTTATGTTTTTTGCAAGTTGTATATCTTCTTTTGTGAATTGCTTATGTTCTTCGGCCATATTCTGTTGGGGTTTGGTGTTTTTATTATATATTTGTGAGCATCTTATATTCAGTATATTTAAGGATAACTTTTTGTATTCTGTGGAAAATGTTTCCCTAAGGTTTTTTTGGCCTTTTAATTTTATTAATTATTTTTTATATTTAGGACTTTACAAACTTCCTGATATTTTCTTTAATAGTTTCATCCTTTACTTATATGTTTAGGAAGTTCTTCAAGAACTAGAAAAATTTGGACATGTTGCAAAGACAAGGCTGTGTGGAGGAGTTGGGATCAAATGTATAAAGAAAGCACATAGCTTTTATAGAAAGAGGAATACTCTCTGAAAGAGGAGAAAAGGAAAAATGAATCTAAAGCTTGCTAGAAAGAAATTAAAGGAAACCTAAATAAATGGAAAGACATTCTATGTACAGGGACTGGAAGACTTAATATTGTTAAAATGCCAATGCTACCCAAATTGATCTAAAGATTCAATATAATCTCTATCAAAACCCAGGTGGCTTCTTTGTATAAATTGACAAACTAATCCTAAAATTCATATGAAATTGCAAGTGATCAAAAACAGCTAAAACAGTCTTAAAAAGAATAAAGTTGGAGACTTCCACATCCTGATTCAAAACTTACTACAAATTTATAGTAATCATGACTGTATGGTACTAACATGAGGATAGACATATAGATCAATGTTTAGAATTGAGAATGCAGAAGGAAACCCATACCTCTATGATCAAATGATTATCAATAAGAGTTCCAAGCCTATTCAATGGGGGAAAGTATAGTTTTTTTTTCTTTTTTTCTTTTTTTTTTTTTTTTTAGCAAATGGTGCTAATGCTAAAACATCTGGGCATACAACATGCAAAAGCATGAAGTTGGAGCTCTACTTCACACCATATAGTAGTGTCCAGAATATATAAAGGAATCTTATTACTCAATAATAAAAAGACAACCTAATTAAAGAGGGGACAGAGAATCAAAACAGACATTTTGTCTATTTGTGAAGATACACAAATGGGCAATAAGCACATGAAAAAGTGCTCACATCATTAGTCATGAGGAAAATGCAAATCAAAACTATCGTGAGATACCACTTCACACCCACTAGGTTGACTCCAATAAAAAAGTTGGAAAATAACAAGTGATAGTAAGAATGTGCATAAATTGGAACCTTCATATATTGCTAGTGGGAATGTAAAATGATATAACCTCTTTGAAAATATGTTTGGTAGTTTCTCAAATGGATGACCATAAAGGAGCAATTCTGCTCCTTGTTATATATCCAAAAGCAATGAAAACATGTGTTCACACAAAGACTTGTACACACATGTTAATAGCAGCATTATTCATAATAGCCTCAAAGTGAAAACAATCAAAATGTCCATGAACTGATGAATGGATAAACAAAATATGGTATACAATGAAATACTATTCAGCAATAAAAAGAAATGCAGTATTGACACATGCTACAATATGCATGAATCTTCAAAACATTATGCTACATGAAAGAAGCCAGTCACAAAAGACCATATATTTCATTTATATGAAATGAATGATTTCATTTATATGAAATGTTCAGAAAAGGAAAATCCATAGAGACAAAGTAGATTAAGGGTTACCAGGGACTGAGTAGAGGAAGTAATGGGAAGTTATTCCTTAATGCTTTCAGAATTTTTGTTTGGGGAGATGAAAAGTTTTGGAAGTAGATAGTGGTGATGATTGCACAACATTGTGAATGTGATTAATGCTACTGAATTATACAATTAAAAATGGTTAAAATTGCAAATTTTGTTTTATATATTGTACCACAATAATTTTTTTTTTTTAAATTCTCTTTAAAAGAAAAAAGCAAGGGGCTCCTGGATGGCTCAGTAGGTTAAATGTCCGACCTTGGCTTAGGTCATGATATCATGGTTCTTTAGTTCCAGCCCTGTGTCAGGCTCTGTGCTGACAGCTCAGAGCCTGGAGACTGTTTTGGATTCTGTGTGTCCCCCTCTCTTTCCCCCTCCCCACTCACTCTCTCTCTCTCTCTGTCTCTCAAAAATAAATAAACATTTAAAAAATAAAAGTAAAAGGAAAAAACCAAAACTAAACATAATGAAAAATGATTACTAGGAAGCCACAATTAGATGGCTTGGGTCTTAGTGAAACGTTGAGGGAGGTTTCATCTACCGAGACCAAAGAGTGCCTGATCCAGAACAGGTTGGAGTTGAGAACTGGAGACAAATGAAAATTTATATTGTGTCACATGAACTAAAGCAATATTTAATCCCTACTGTCATGATAAGAATTACATGGGGGAGATGCCTGGGTGACTCAGTTGAGCGTCTGACTCTTGATTTTGGCTCAGGTCATGATCCCAGGGTCGTGGGATGGAGCCCTGAGTCAGTGCCATGCTGAGCATGGAGCCTGTTTCGGATTCTCTCTCTCTCCCTCTTCCCCTCTCCCATGCTCACGCTCTCTCTCTAAAATAAAAAAATATATAAATACATGGGGACTTGTTAAATACACAGATCAGTGATTCTCAAAGTTTGGTCTAAGGACTCTGGGGTGTGGTTTATGGGTTCCTTCCTTTTCTTAAGTAGGCTTCACACTCAGCGTGGAACCCAATATGTGACTTGAACTCAAAACCCTGAGATCAAGGCCTCAGGTGAGAACAAGAGTTGGATGCTTAAACAACTGAGCGACCCAGCCACCCCAGGTTCCTTCCTTTTCTAATTACACATCTAGGAGAAGCCAAATCTTCTTCCTATAATTTAGCCAAAAGAACATATAGCAACAGATTGCAGAAGCAGATATAAGAATCCAGATGTTGGGGCACCTGGGTGGCTCAGTTGGTTAAGCCTCTGACTCTTGATTTTGGCTCAAGTCATGGTCTCACAGTTTGTGGGATTGAGTCCTGCATCAGGCGCTGTACTAATAGCACAGAGTCTGCTTGGGATCCTCTCTCTCTCCCTCTGTCTCTGCCCCTTCCCTGCTCATGCTCTCTATCTCTCTCAAATAAAGTTAAAAAATAATTCAGCTGTCTTCTATTAAGTGAGATATCAAAGAGGTTTGGAAAACAATACCACTCAGAGTGTTTTAGAATATAGTTATTTTTCTTTAAAAAAATTTTTTTTCTTAAGTTTATTTATTTTTGAGACAGAGAGAGACAGAGCATGAACGGGGGAGGGTCAGAGAGAGAGGGAGACACAGAATCGGAAGCAGGCTCCAGGCTCTGAGCCATCAGCCCAGAGCCGACGCGGGGCTCGAACTCACAGACGGTGAGATCGTGACCTGAGCTGAAGTCGGACGCTTAACCAACTGAGCCACCCAGGCGCCCCAAGAATATAGTTATTTTTCATTAAAACATGATTTATATTGATGTTAATGGATTTATTGTTATTTTAAATGAATTAGATACAATTTTTTTGGAAATTAAAAACTTATTTGAGTTTCTAATATGGTAAATACCAATAGCTTTAACCCACATTAACAAAAGCTCTTGGAGGTTCTCAATAATTTTTAAGTGTGTAAGGGTTTTCCTCAGAATAAAAAGTTTGAGAACCATTGATAGATAATTTCAGTTGTAAATTCTGATTTAGGAAGTCCCAACAGAGTGCAAGAGTCTGTATTTTTAGACAATTACACCAAATACTGAACAGAGTTTGGGTAACACTGAGCCAATATAAAAGTGTTTAAATTTAGGGATTTTTATGACAAGCTATGGTGAATGCCAGAATCAAAACTAAGTGAATAAAAGGAGTGTCAAGCAGAAAAAACTGGTCCATTTGAAGTTGACAAGACTGTATTTGTAGGGGAGCCATGTAATGACCCAATTTTCATAACTTTCCTGAGTAATGTTGGCAATCCAGGAGTAGAAACACAGAAAGTGGGCATTTTATTTTTTATTTTTTAAAAGTTTACTTGTTTATTTTGAGAGAGAGAAAGGGAGGGGGAGAGGCAGAGGGAGAGAGAATCCCGGGTAGGCTCTGTGCTGACGTGGAGCTCGATCTCATGAATGGTGAGACCATGACCTGAGCAGAAATCAAGAGTCAGAATCTTAACCAGCTGAGCCACCCAGGTGCCCCAAAGAAAGTGGGCACTTTAAACTAGTGTTGGATGAGGCTTTAGGTGGGAGCTAAGTTGCCCTGTAACTAGCTAGATATATACATGATATTCAGATTTTACATTAAGTTATACTCTGGGTTTATGTTGTAGGAGAGTTCCCCGGGGCCGATTGGGTGTGGTTTAATAGCCTAACGGGGATACCTGGAGAAATCTATAGGATATAGTGTTAGGTGAGGTTAGGATGGTGTGACGAGTTTTGGAAACTTAGAACATTTGCAACTGGTGAGATATAGGGAAACTAGAAACCAACAAGGCAAACATATCTGCCAACAGGGAGTCTGGTGTGTGGAACATTAAAGGGGACTAGGTTGGGGCTCAGAGAACCCAACTATAAGGAAGAGAAATGAAGATAAGGATTTTTGGATATCTGGGACTTAGGTGATACTGTCTTCTCATGATGTGGTTATGGAAGCCTGGAGAAAGGAGGATCTTGGGACCCTAGGATGCACTGCTAAAATATAACTAAAATAGGAGTTGGGTGAGGGCTGAGAGATTCTGTTGGTTTACTTCATACCAGGTACATTCAAAGATGGAGTTTCCAAGTGGGTGCTCTCATGACATGTTCTTAGTAAGAGGCCAGCATTTGTATGGCATGACTATCCCAAGTACCACCTTGCTTTCTGGAACCTGTCCTTTGTAAAATCCCAGCAGAATAATACATACAGGAGAGGGGATGGAGTGATGCATATGAATAATGCATTCATAGATGTGTCTTCAAATTAATACTACTACTAATAAATAATGAACTAAAAGTAATAACAATAGTTAACATTTATCAAGTGCTTACTATGCACGAGGTACTGTGCTAAACACTTTATACTTTTCATACATTATCTTATTTAATCTTTTTAGCAACAGCCCTTGAGGTAGGTCCTAATGATCATCCTTATCTTATAGGTGAACACAATGTGGCTTACTACAATTCAGCCATACTACTTTCTTAAAGTTTTTTTGATTATGCTTAACTTCTTCCTGCCTCTGGACTTTTATATATTACTGCTTTCTCTGCCTGTAAAGCTATTCATTCCCCAACTAAGCTAACTCCTACTCACCCTTCAGGGCCCACCCTAAGCATCAGCTTTTTAGGAAGCCTTCCCTAACTCATTTAATAGGAGTATCTCCCTAATATACACTCTTGTAACACTCTTGTAACAAGTTCTCTTTCTTTATAACACATATTACTATATGTAAGCTTACTTGTTTATGTCTGTCTTCCTGACTAGATCATGTCATGAGGAGAGGAATGGCTGCCTTACTCTATATC
The DNA here is from genome assembly GCF_018350155.1 of Leopardus geoffroyi. NCBI lineage: Eukaryota > Metazoa > Chordata > Mammalia > Carnivora > Felidae > Leopardus > Leopardus geoffroyi. The sequence goes on along the minus strand of NC_059343.1, from coordinate 63,072,451 downwards.
TTTAAAGACATAATAAGTGCTCAATAAATATCTGTCACATGAAAGAAAGAATTAATGAATGAGTGAATGAATGAATTTTGGGTCAAAGAGCTAGGAAGTTAAGGAATCTGGATGTAAAACAAGGTTGGTCTGACTCTAGGATCTGAGGAGCATGCTGTGTCTTTTGCTTCGTTGCTGATGATTAACAGGGCTGATCCCATACCTTGTCTGGAAATTGGAAAGTGATGCAGAGGGGAAGCAGCCTATTCTGGGATGGAGGAGTGGAGAGAGACTATTGAGGATTAAGGAGATAATTGGGTATCTTTGCAAGTGTCACCAGAACCTTGGTGTAGAGAGACCTATTAGAAACGTCTTCAGTTTTCTCTTGAGAACAGAAGGACCTCTAGGAGTGACAAACTAAATTATGTTCTGATTCTTCTGTTGAGCAAGGAAATTAAATGACAGATGGGAGAACATGTCTTTTCAAAGGAGAGGATCTCTTCTCTTTGGTTTCTTCTCCCTAGCCTCCCACACTCCTCCACAACAGATCCCTCTTCTTGAAGTGCTGGGGAAAGGCGGTCTAACTCTACTTCAGAGAGAAGGACAGCAATCCCCAAGGTCTGCCCTCTTCAGGAGGAGGAAGATTAAGTATGTAGGCAACTTGGACTGAGCCTGTGTGAACTGTGGTCCCACTAGAACACTGATCCTGATGGATTTCTGACTATGCAGCCAAAGATTTGGTGGCTGAGCACTTCAGTGACTTGAAGGTAGATAACTTCATCTTCTTTTATTTCAATACTTTATGTTCTTTTTGGGAAGGAGTCTGCTTTGATGGCTCTGATAACCTCCTTGTGTCTGGACATGGTGAGTTCAGTCTCTGCTTGCCTTTTAAGTGTAACATTCAGCTTGGACGGTGAGGGTGAAAACAGAGATGTGTAGGGAGGCGAAGGAGATCTGGTTGCTATCAAGAATGTTGTAGGGGCTGGCCCTGGGTTGAGAGTTTTTCAGAACCACTGAGCTGTAAAGCTATCCCAGGTCTTCCCTCTCCTCACTCCCACCTCCCTGTCACCAAACTTGAAGCTATCTCTTAGAAGATAGGAGTCAAAGTTTTCATACATAAAATCCACATCTTTGAAATAAAAAACACAAAGCATCTATCAAGGTTTTCACACAGGGCCACAGGGGCCACCTATTCTTTCAACCAATCATGTGTCTATTGAAACAAACATTTCCTAAGTGTTTGTTTTGTTCCAGTAATACCCTAAACCCTGGGAGGGGATGCAAAGATAAATTAGAAATGGTCTCTGTGCATATTTTCATCCAACACCAAAGGTCCAGAGTTTACTACTCTAAAATTCCCTCAGGTTGGCACAAAAGAATTACTTTTGCACTTTAGGGATATGGTGCCATTCAGCTGTCAAACGATCTAGTAGTACTAGGTTATCTATCTTACATTTCCATTTCCAGAATTTACCTTTTCCATCCTTTTGAAAATGAGAATAGCTGCCCATTGACATTTTCTGGCTATGTGCCCCATTCATTGTTACTCCTAAAGAGTGCCTCCCCTATGAATTCCTCCTGGGACCCTACACCATTCTTTTGGTCTTTTTCCCTGTAATTCCACCCAGAGGATAAAGGTAAGGCCTGACCCTAAGACTTGGAGTCTTTCCCTTTTTCATTACAGTGGCATTTTTCCTTGTAATCCTGCCCTGTAGTACTGTGCTTATGGCTTTGCCAGGCTCATGTCAAGTGTCTTACTAGAGTAATGATTGGCCCTACTCACAGGGAAGTGCCAGCTTCCTATTGGTTAAAATATATTTCATTTATCTCACAAGTCCTCAGAAATTGTGGCTGTGTATCAAAAGTTATAGGTAGCTGACTGTAGATAATATAGGTTAAATTTTGGTTTAAAATAAAAATGTGATGCTCATTAAAAATGTGATAACAAACGTCACACAGCTGATTTTTACCCTTATCCTAGAGACCTCTAGAGGTGGTGTCTCTTCCCTGCAGCTTAACACAGACATTGCCATCAGCCTCTTTGCCTCTCCAAGTTCTGTTGGTTTTTCACAGCTGGAGTTACCCCTTTCAGGAAACTCTCCCTACTCACCCTAGCCCTGTGAGATCTTCACCTAGGTGGATCCATTGGTGAGCATTCTAATCTGTGATCATGCATAATCATGCAACTTAGCACTTTTTATCATATAATCTTATTTTCTATCTCATGTATATATTCTCATATGTGTGATTTCTCTGTTGGTTACTTAGATTTGGATGAGCTTTTAGACTTTATCTTTAAGTGAGCTGCTACCTAAGTTATTTGATGCTACCCCACAGTCAGAAAAAAAAAACAGTGGATGCCTACATGATGTGATTGAAGAGAATCAAGGTACTAGCCTAAGCCCAAAACCTTTTCCCACCAGTCCTTCATGGGGCCTGAGTACGCAATGAGACATTTATTCTCTTGTCTGTTTTATCCTGACACCATTTGGTTCGAAAATTCAAATAACCCTATGCTTCTACCTCGGTAAATATTAGTAAAGAGGCCAGGGATTTTAAACCATGATATATCAGGGGTTGCTCTAGAGAAGAGGGAGTTCCAAGGAATGCCATCTCCATTCGAACTAGAGCAACTCTACTTTTGTTTTATGGACTAAGGTTATCCTAAAACTTTATTTATAAGCCATTCAGTTTCAGAAAGAATTATTTTTGAAAACCATTCCTTTAGGGCACTGGGTTTCAAAATTTATCCTGCACAGAAATCCTCTGGAAGGCTTGTTAACATGCAGATTGCTAGGCCCCACATTCCAGAGTTTCTGACTTGGTAGATCTAGGGTAGTTCTTGATAATTTACATTTCTAACAGGTTCGCAGCTGCTGCTACTGGTCAAGAGACCATATACTCTGAGAACTACCTCTTTAGGGAAGTATTTTAACAGCTTCTCAGAATGCTCTAGAAGCACTGGCAGGGGATGGGGGGTGGATTGGAGAGGGAGTGGGAGAACACTTCCAGAAGGGAAGTTGGTTAAAAAAAAAATAGGTGTCCTTACTGATTGTTGTTTATTTGTAATCACTTCTTCATATCTAAAGTAAGAAGCCACCAATTAGAGTTTCTGACCTTCAGGCATTGAGGCCTAACCAAATCCCAAAAGGGTGTTTATCTACACCTTGTCTTAAGCACAAACAGGAGCTTCTGTAAGAGCTATTGGTCCAGGCCTTCCTGAAGCTTTGATGCATCACTAAGTTTAAACTCCTAGAACCTGAAAGGACTTCAGATAAGGCCCCTAAACAATGCTAGCATTGTTGGTGATAAGTCTTCTAGGCTAGGCAGCATAATGCTGACATCAGGAGATTCTAATAAGTTGGAGAGAAAGAAGGTAACCAACCTTCTAATCCCACTAAATGTATAACCAACCTTCTAATCCCACTAAATGTATAACCAACCTTCTAATCCCACTAAATGTATAACTCAGTAGAATTAGACAATGGTTACAATATAAAATTTTATTGCCAATAAAAGCCTTTAATAACTCATTTATCCTGTTTCAGTAGGACCTTATTCTTTCTGATGAAAATCCAGTCATAGCATCTCTCATTAAAAATAAAATTATTTTGAAATAAATAAATATATAAAATAAATAGCATGTACATTTCATAAATAGTTTGTCCTTATGCACAGTATCCATGCTTACATTTTAATATCATTTTCTCACAATCTACCCCATCTCCCAGTTCCAATGGCAGGAAACCTGCATGTCGGGACAGATGATAAATCTCCATAGCCAGTGCAGGAATGACCTGCAACAGGGCCATAGACCCAAGGATTTTAAGGAGACTTTCCCAAAGCTCTGTATGTAGCATCTATGGCAGATTCCTTGGTCTTTCATTTACCCATTGTCAAAGTATTTGGGTGGATTGTGGGGCAAGATACCCCTGGCCCTTGGCAGGGGCCCCCATTCTTTCTCGTGCCACCTCGGGGGAAAGAACATGAGTAAAGAAATAAGTATATACAAGATTCCCTGTAGCCCACCCATCCTCCCACATCCCTCTCCCAAATAACCCAACTTTGATATACACTTTGAACAAGGGAACAGTTGGGTTGAGTTGAACATTAAGTGCTTCTCTGTTATCTAAATTTATAGGAAAGAAGACTGAAAAGCTATGAGTATAGTGCTTGCAGAGACAACTGTGGCCCTAGGGGTCACAGAGGTCACACTAGGGGTCCATTACCTATAGCGGAAGAGGTCTCTGGACATGGAAGGCAACTTAGAAGGATCTACTGGCCTGGGCAAAAAGTGAGTGAATTTCTGGTGTCGTTTAGTCCTGTATCCCTCCCGGGGTGAGCCGTCTTTATTCAAGGCCACATAATACTGTCTCTCCGAGTCCAAGTGTTTGTACAAGGTTGAAGCATAGGTGTTGTACCAGTTTTCTTCAAACTGTTCCCGGAAAACACATTCACGTGTGAGTTTTTTCTGTGAGGGTGAGAAAATAAAGCAGAGCCTATTATATGACTCTTTCTCCCGTCCCGGCTTGCTGAAATATCAATAGCACATTGACATTAGAAAATTTCAGTCCTATCTCCCAGTATTCCTGAGGCATCTTCTTTCCAAATAGCACAAAACAGTCCTGTCCTTATTGCCTTCATCTTCTTTCATGAACCACACTGAAATGTTTAAGGAGAGATCTTTCCTAAAGGCAGGAGACCAAAGGAGATGGTCTCACTGGGCTCTTTGAGCTTGAGAATTTCTGCTATGGCCTTCCAATGCTCTTCTGGCACCCTAATTTTCTACCTACTTAGGGCAAATAATGTCAAATCCATTGATATTACAGACAACCATGTCAACTAGCAGGCAAAGGCCTTGGATCTATATAAAGCTCCATGGGAGGAGAGTTGTGATCTCTCCTAATGAAGGGCCTCAGGGCTGTCCGTTGAAAAGCTCAGAAAATATCTCCTTGAAAAGTTCCTCCAATCTGGCTACTTCAAGCTAGCAGCTCCTGAGGCAGGTCTCTTGCCTCTGCCCCTTCTCACACTTGATCCAGCTGGCATACTACTTGCTGTGGTTGCTGATACCAAGTGCTGGGGACAGGCCTATCTCTTAGGTGTCAGGGAAAAATGTGCTCTGATTTCATGGGGTGTAGGCAGCCAGAAAGTGTGCTATGTGGCTCAAAAGCCAAACCCTGAAAGGGTTAAGGTCAGCAAAGTCACTCACCATTCCCCAGCTCTGGGCTAGCTTCCAGAATGGAGAACATGTACTGCAGCCAACCCAGTCCTAGCTGGGGACTTAAGCCTGTCACCAGACTCTGGAACCCTCACTTTTCATTTGTTTGTTTCATTTGGCCTCTGGAATTAAGCTGAAGCAGTTTGGAAATCAGGGACTGTGTTTTTAATCTCAGAATCTCAATCTGAAGGGCAGCTCTTCCACTGCCTATTTTTGTGCCAGCTAGTCTGCTACTCCTCTAGGCACCCATTAAAATTCAGAGGTGCTCCTCAGGGGAGTAAATGGCCCAAACCCTTACCATCTATTGACAAACCAGCACAGCTTACTATTATCATCAGACTAGCTGGCTGTCTAGTGGAAAAGGTGAAAGCAAATGTACCACAGAAAAGCTTAAGGTTTGATGGGAACTGAATGAGTGAAAGTGTTATATAGCAAGCTCCCAGGCATCCAAGAAGCAACTAGAAGACACTAATCCTTCACAGTTGACAGAAGTATTTCAAGTGCTAGATAAATGTTTTTATACGTTTGCCTTACATAGTCCAAACACTGGTGGTAATAGCCTCTGATGAAAAGAAAACCTTAAACTTACCGACCCATATAGTTCTCCTCGCTCGTTCATTCCTAAGTATAGGCCAGAATCCACTCCCCGGATGCTGATCAACCCCACAGCCAGGCTGATAAACTCTAGGATTCCTAGAGCAAAAAAGTGAATGCCATTTCCATTACTGACATCAAGCCAAGAGGAAGCTATTCAGGTGACATGAGCTACCAGTCATCTATACCCAACTCCTATGACACCATTTTGTGCAGCAACAACGGAAACTCAGAAAAGATACTGAGTCTCTCTAGGCCCCAGTTTTTCCATCTGTAAGGTGGGTGGAACAACCTCTTACTCAACACGCTTAGACATATTATGAAGAAGAGACTATGTGAAGGATTTGGTTACAAAAGCTTCATAATTACAAGGTACTATTGCTGTTAAATACCAACAGTTCAAGAAATAGGAAGGTACTTTATTAATGGAAGAATGTGGCTAGATTTCTGTATGTTTCCAAAGTCACTTCCCTCCTCCCTAGAGCACACAGCATTACCTTGTTGTCCTCTAGGCTGAATTCATTTTGCACCCTCTTAGCTCCCATGTCCTTAAAGCCACATGAGGCTGTCAACTGCCGGTACTTGACTCTAACAAAGGCCACACAGGCCACTCACTAAGTCTGTTCTTCTTACCTATGGCAGAAGGCAAAATATGGCCTGGTGAGAGCCTTCTCTTATAAAATGCTCTTAGCCAGGGCAGCCCCAGGCTGACAAGCCTGTCATTTTATCCTTCTCTCTTTAGAATTTTAACTTTACCCATGGCCAAGAGTTGGCAGGTAGTACTGGACTTAATACTGATTTGAGATGTTGTGACTTTAAGGGGAAAGTTTGGAAGACATTCAGAAACATCCCTCTAGCTGACAAGGTAAGAGGTGAGGATTTGAAAATGTTTTCATTTACTCAGTAGCAGTAGGAAGAAAAAAGAAATCAACTTCTAAGAGGGAAAATGGACCCAGAACTGAAATCCTGGTGATGCTGAAGTCTTTACAATTTTGTCCTAAGGTAGCACAATCTGTTGTTCCATGGATACAAACACAATGGTCAAGTAGATTCCTCTTTGATGTTTCTCTCTCTAACCGTGTTTTTCAAAGTACAGACCAAAACTTTATATGATTGACTCACAGAGGCATCCAAAGGTATGAAATGAGCTCATATCTGGCTGTTTTTCTTATCCAAAAATGCAATTCTTAAGGGTAACAATATTCTATGTAATCTACATAGGGAGTGGAACTGATGCCTTAAAGATTACTTTAAAAATTAAGTGGTTAATTTGTAAATCAGATTCAAGACTCCAGTGGGAAGTCTCTTGAAAAGCCCCAGTGATTTGGACTGCCAGATAGGTGTGCAGCTGTTGCAGCTTTAGGGCACATGTTTCCATGGCCCACTTGGATCTATTTGAAGAATGTAAAAGGTTCTGCTGCCATTGTATAGAACACTCAGAGTGTAGGCTTTGGCCACCAAAAAAGAGAGAGAGAGAGGGAGGGAGGAGAGAGAATCTTAAGCAGGCTCCACACTCAGCATGGAGCCTGGCATGGGGCTCCATCCCACAACCCTGGGATCATGACCTGGGCCAAAATCAAGAGTCAGATGCTCAACCGACTGAGCCACCCAGGTGTCCTAACATTGAAATCCTTTACATTTTATTATCAATCAGGTTGTTACTAACACTTACAGCACAAGAAAGGAGTTTTGGGAAAACACATTGACACAAGATGGTAGGAGGAGAAGGGCAAATAGCTGGTGTCAAGTGGGGGTTAAGGAGGAAGTGATTTAATGGATCAAAACCTTTAGCTGCATTGCACAAGTGTCTGATTTTGGTTCTGCCTTGTATAATGTTTTAATAAATGACTTGTAAGAGGACATAGGGAAACTGCTTACTCTACTTCCAAAAGATGTACAGCTGAGAAGGTGACACAATCAAAATCTGAAGAGATTTCAAGAGGATGGAAAAATGTACTGACTCCACAAAATAAGCTTTAATTAGAATAAATGTAAAGTCCTGCACTTTGGTCCCCAGACTGATTACTCAAGATGTTTTGTGTTTGGGGTTTTGTTGGGGGATGGTGAGCCACAAGTGCAGACAGTTGAATTAATCACACTCCTTGCTTTATTGCCTGTTATCATAATTGGTCTGCACCAGGGCTTTTTATTTATCTATTTCTTTTTATTTCCATACTCTGCTTCCACCCCCCTCTGTACTTCAGGCAATCATGTATATTTTCTTGAAAAAATGTTATATTCTTTTGTGTTTCTATGCATTTTCATTAAATACAAGTCAGTCCACCATTGTAATGGGGAGATGTGGCTTAACAAAACATACACAACAATGGTTAAGGGATTTGGATAAGATCAGTATGCGTGATTCATGATAATGTAAAACTAATATGCATTAGTTCATAATAATGTAAAAAGCTAATGTAAAACTAGTCATGTAAAAATTAAAATTTATCAAAAAGCTCATGTGAAAAAAAAGCTAGTGTGATCTAAGGTTGCACTGATAGAGGTCTAGTAATGGCATAAGGGAGGAGACAGCCACCTCTCTGTTCTGCCTTAGACCACACTGAGTGTACTGTTTTTAGTTCTACTGTGTTTACAGAGGTCTATGGAAAAACAGGAGTGTGTTCAAAGGAGAATGGCCAGTATGGCAAGGAAAAAAGAAACCAGGTCATGATTTAGTTCTGTGTGCTAAACTTTGAGTGATACCAACCTGCTGGAGGCTTCAGTTATTTGCTTTGCTTAGACAGATTACTTCTGAGCTTCAAGTCTTAGTTCCCTCATTCTCTAAGTATCTCATGTTTCTGATCACCCTGAGCTCACTAAGTAGCAGAGGGCAACTTGTGACCTCACTGGCCAAGACCTGGTGTGAGAACAAATCATGAAACCCAAGAGGTGTGGCCATTTGAGTCACCACAGTTTTTCTCCAACTCTCTGTTAACCCTGATGCCAAAGGACAGATCATACAGGAAGTCATTTGGGTTGTGTCCAGTAACAGGGGTCTCCAACAGCTGGAATCATCCCTGCCCAGCTGTCTTTGGGCATCATTTTCATTGCCAATTTTCCTATTAGCTGGATTCAAACTGTGGGAACCCAGTAGCACATGATGATGGAACAGATATTCCTAAACCTCCTGAATCTCAGCCAGCATGAAGGGAGAGAGAAAACAAGCCATTTTCACATTTTCCCAGTTACAGTTGGAGAGGGGAGTTAACAGCAAAGTGTTGAGGCAAAGTGTTAAGTAGGCTATGTTTGTCCTCAGCACTCTCACCCCCTTCAAGGTCCAGGACCTCCCTCTACTCTGCCTCATCTTGACCTGTCCATCTCAGCCTCTGGCCTTTGCTTGACAATTTACAGGCTCTTCTTACATCTTTTCCCCCATGGCCTCAGTTAAAACAGATCTGCCCTGAGCTCCACTGCTTCAGAACCTAGCTAGATGGTTGGCTAACATGTCATTGAATCTGGTTACATGACTTGCCTGGCTCCCTCAGCCATCCTTTCAGACCTTCAGGGCCAAGACAGTGCTGCTTTGGCATCTTGACAAATAAGAACCAGATTACTCAAAAACTGAACCAGCTGCATTAGCCTGCTTCATCACACCTGGTGTGAGGCCTCTCCTCCAGTCTATCTCCCAAGCTCTGCCAGTCCACAGGTGCCCCTCAGGAATGTCAGTATCCCTGTGAACCTCATGAATGCCACCAGCCAAGTGGAGATTGAAATACTCCTGACTACTGATTGCAGAATGGAATGGGGGAGGGGGGAGGATAGGCTATGCCAACAGGTTATTATTTGGAGTCGTGGCTGCTCTTGGGCTCAGCCTGACTCATTCTGAACACATGGATTCCAGGGTAATCCTTGGGGGCCCTGCTCTCCAATTACAACAAATAGCTATTTACTTTACATGGCCTTTGGAGACTACCTCCTCCCCCCAAGCAGAAATCTATAATATTTTATATCTTAAGTCTGGCCTACTTTACCCTGCTGGAATGTTGACTGCCAAAGCACTTATGGAATGTTAAAGTTTCGATTTATTGAATACCCTGGCTGATTAACTCAAATGTGGAGGGAGGAGACTTAGCAAACTCAAACGCCACCTCTTTCTTTGCCAAAAGCTAAACCAAGAAAGAATAAATGTGTGTTTGAAAGTTGGCAGAGGAGGTTACAAAGAGACAGCTTTGACTAGTTATCATTTCCTTTACAGGAAATACATGGAACTGCCAGGAAGCCAGGGAAGGAGGAAAGGGAAAAGGTGGTGCAGAGGTGGTCTCAGGCAGTGTTATTTTAAAAGGCAAAACCAAAAATGAAGCAGTCAGTTAAGCAGCAATGAAAACATCCCTTCCTCCTGCCAGTTTTATTTCCTTTGATTTCTCCTGAAACTTACCCTTAGCAGGCCTGAGAGATGAAAAGAAATCAAGATGTGTCCTTAGGGAGGTAATTAAAGACCACTTATCCTAAGAGCCTTTTACTAATTTATGTTGACCTTGTAGGTTATTTGGCTCAGCTTAGGCACAAAGTCAGACAAACACTAGCTGCTGGAAGCCAAGGTCACAGTTTCTCCACCTCTGCTGCCCCCCACCCTACATTTCTCCATCATTTCATGATTCCTCTTTTTATATATCAGGAATGGACTACCCCAATATCTTTAGGCCATTTCTGGGAGACTTTGGGAGGTTCTGAGGCCAGGGTGGGAGTCCCATTCCTTCCGAAGAGGAACAAAAGGGAACTGCAAAGTCACAAGTGATGGAAGGGAAAGGAGTCAAGTTAATACTCCCTCTTCCCTGACTCCACCTTATCACCCTTTTGAGGACCTGCTGCAAGTTTATACAGGCACCTGCACCCCTCCATTACTCCCACCCTACACACAATCCATTGTACTCCAGCTCTGTGAGTGTTTTTTTTTTCCCCCAAGATGACATAGATCTCATTAGGGTTCCTGCTTGCTCTCAGCAAGGAAGATCAGCCCCAACCCTAAGTTGTTTGCTAGACTTGGCCTTGCCCAGAAACTAGCTCTGTGCTTCCCCCCTATCCTTCTACTGTGTACTCCAGATGCAACTCTAGCAAGGCAGGGGAAAAAGAAGATGGGGAGGTTTGGGGGGAACGGGGGAGGGTGGGATAAACAAGGGAACAGGTATCATGCCTGAGGGTAGGCAAAGCCTCTTCCTACCTGCTTAGGGATAGAAGATGTCCTTGGGCCATAGGGTCCATAGGGCATTGGGGGATGGGGTTACCAAGTAAAGGTAGCTGTCACAGTACCTGAATTATGGTTTAACAGAGAATAGGAAATTGAAAATAAAAATGGCCAAATTACTGAGAAATGAACACATTTGTTTCAAAACCTAATGATCTCCATCCCACATCAAGGTTTATACTAATTATGTTTTGTATGTCAGACAGGCTCTTTAAACAATCTGCCAAGTGTTGGGCAGAGAAAATCCTGGATGGAGGTTGTACATTTCCTGTCCTGGGCCCAGGAGACACCTGTTTCTGGGGCTGGGAGTGGGCCCAGGACTGGGCCCCGGACCCTTTCCTCCCTGTGAGGCAAGGAGTCCAGAGGTATATCTAGGCAATAGCTGACCTAGGGCTGTGCCCTACGCAGTGGACAGCGGGAGGATTTCCCAGTTTCTCCAACACCCAGCTCATGCCTTGCTACCGGGATTGGCCTCCACTCCAGGCAGAGCAAGCCAGAGGCAGGCAGGTGCCACGGCTGCCGATCCCCCTGTCGACCAAAAGCCACTCCGGCACGGACCGCCCACCCACCACATCGATAGCCCACGAAGCTTCTGCTCCAGACAATCGGCCGCGACAACCCTGCTGCTCTTGAGGCTCGACCCCGCGCTACAGCCATGGTCCCTGGTCTCCTCAGCTGGTGCTTCTACCCTCCTCCAGCTCCACCTGCTTTCATCCTAAGCGCAGCGTCGTCAGAATGATCCCCTCGCTATGGGGGAGGGAAGAAGGGTGGAGTGGGGAAAAGAGAGGCCGCACCTCAAGGCGCCCCCGCCTCCTCCCTGGAGCCTCTAAAGGTGCCAGGAGCCCTGACGCCAAGTTTGCACCATTCGATCCTGCCTGCCCCGCGTCCCTGGCGGTGTCCCGCCTCGACGGGCCCGGACGGCACAGGCTTGGGGGCGGCCCGCTGATCCCAAGCCGGAGCCCAGAGCCATCGGTTCCCCAGAGAACCGTCCGCTCGCTTCCCGTCCCTCCCGGCCGCGTCCTCACCGAAACGGCTGTGGTCGTGGCGGGTGCCATGCACAGTGCCGTTGGGGAAGATCTCCAAGTGGAAGCCGGTGCGGCAGTACAGCTGGCGGCGCCGCAGGATCCCCTTCAGGTGGGCGAAGTCTGTGGGCGAGCCGCGCTGCAGCTTCCCCTCGATCTGGCCTAGGCGCTCGTTCAGGAAACCCGGGGAGTCAGCTAAGGGCACGTTCCCCAGAGACGAGGAGAAGCCGTGCAGGTCCCAGTCCAAGGAGGCGAAGACTCCCCCCACCTCCGCCATGGCTGGGTGCGCGGGGCCGAGCTGGGGCCGCGGGGCGCGAACTACCTCTCCCCTCAGCGAGCACTGGCGACTCGGAGGCGCTCGTTCGCTCCCTCGCTCGCTCCGCGCTCTGCCTAGCTGCAGTGGACGTCTGTTCGCGTCCAAGGAACTTCTCAGCGGCGGGGCAACGAGCTCCTGACCTTTCTCTCAGTCAAAGTGGCGCTTCCCCTACGCATCCATCTCCCTAGGCCTCTCATAGCTGGCTTCGTCGAGCTATCAGATGCAAACGGCACTTTATATACATACCCACTCCCCTTACATTGACATATTGGATATTTAAATACAAGCCACACCTCACTGGCATCCCCTCGGAGATTGGTGTGTGGGTTTTTTTCCCCCCTTGTATCCTTTTGGCTCTTTTGGAAGGGAGGGGGTGAGGGAGGAGAGAGCAAGCGAGCTTCACTCCCTCTTTTATTATGAAAAAAAAAATGGCAGGAAAAAGCTACACATTGCAGTGAGGCATAACTGTTTTTGGCAGGTTTTTCTGAAACTGCTGATGAAATAACGGAGCCCAATGCGTGGAGGCTGTTGGCGCCCACGGCCACTCAGGCCTGTGGTGTGGAGTTCTGTCAGCTGCGCGTGGGCAGTTCCCACCTCCCACGCCTCCTCTGGCGTCTCGCCTTTGGAAAGTGGCTTGAGACCCGGGCTGGGAGTTCACGCGTTCCTGACCCCTTCTTGTTCCCCGGCTGGTCGAAAACTGCAGAAGGGGCGCCTGGCCTGGGACAGGAGCTCCCTGGTTTCTTTGTTCTGTTGCCCATCTCCAGTCCCACTCCCCACCTGTAGGTCGGCGGGACCCGAAGAAGTGAAAAACACGAAGGCGAGTGAAGTTGGGGGTAGTAGCTGTCCCTGCGGGCACCAAGCCGGAGTCTTTAAGGGGTCTGGGAGGAGCGGGAAACCCCACGGAGGAGAGAAGACATTTTTTTTAAAGGGACGTTTACAGCTTAGGAAAAGTAGGGGGGAGTAAGAAATAGAAAGTGATCTTTTTGAAAAATGATCTGCACTGGCTTTCTGGGCGCTCTTTTACAAGGCTCCCGAGAGCAAACCCGATGAGAGGCCATTGGAAGCCTGGTGGGGGCTTCCCCCTACCTCTTTTCTTGTTGGAAACAGGTGTTTCCTTGCTCTGTGCCGTGCCCTGCTTGGAGATACTCTATCAGGAAGAGAGACGGTTGGAGCAGGAACTGGCGGCAGTTCAGGGCAACCGGCAGCATCGGGAAGACCTGGGGAGCAGGTGCCCAGCCTGTCCAGCGTCCCTGCGCCCCTGCCGCACACCTGAACCCTGGGACCCCTCTCTGGCCCTGGCGCTCGGCGTTCTGTTCGACTATTAAACTGCATTGTTGCTTGCAGTTTGCACCCTCAGCGGGCTCTGGCTGCCTTCCCAGTCTCCCGCAGGGGACTTCCACTGCACCTCCGCCTTTGCAGCGCCTCCTCCTGGGGAACCCGTGTCCCATGACCAGTTCGAACTCTGGCTGTCCCTGAGAGAAAACCGATTCCGTTCAATTCAGTTAGTGAAATTTGATTCCTGATCCTGGGCTCCCACGTGCACCTCATATTCACTGTCTGGAACTGTAGCAGTTCTTGGTTTGGAACATCGTGGCTTGGTTCTGGTGTGCCCTCTTAGTTCAGACAGAACCTCCTGAGCCAAGCACAAGGTATGGCACATAGTAGGTGCTCAGAAATTATCTTATGTGCTCCCAGTAGTAAGGCGCACAGATGAAAACGATCTTCCTGTTGTAGGGAACACAGAAATGCAAAAGATGGTGTCCCTATTGGAGTATTTATGGGTGAAATGACAGGCTATCTGGGATTTTCTTTAATCCAGAGTGAGAAGGCAGAAGGAGTGGAGGCATAGATGCAATAATTGTTGAAGCTGGGTGATGGGTACATGGGTGTTCATTATAAATTTCCTCTACTTTATATATAAACACACACGTGAAATATTTCATAATAAAAATATCTTTAAAGTGAGACTGACATAAAACAAAGAAATCATTCCTTCCTTCTTCATTCTTCCCTTTGAAGAGTTTGTGGATTTAGTAAGAAGGTAGGGTGGAGGGGCAGAGGTTAAGACAAGTATATAAATGACTAGAATACAAAGTAGTGTAAGGTACAGTGCTGTATGAATTCAGAAAGCAGAAAGAAGACTGATCTCGGGGATTTAGGACTGGATTCTGGGCCAAAGTGTGGCCTTCATAATGGATGGGCCTTGAAAGGAAGATGGGAAGGATTTTGCAAATTCAGATGGGCCACTTCCAAGAAGGGGAAAGGAGTAACAAAGCAAGTGGGACAATTTAAATGACAAAGACTAATTCTTGGGAGCTTTAGTGAATGTTACATGAAACAATATAGGTGAAACTGCTTTGTGCAGTATGTGATTGTAAAGGATTTAGATGTCTCCATGATGATATAAATCACACATTGACAGTGGTGAAAGGCCATTTCCTCAACAATCACTTCAGGGAATTTCTGCATTTGTTGTCCCCCAAAATTCCCAAAGTCACCAACCACAGTTGCAGATCTGGAGTCCTACCTGATCGAAGATCAGGGATATAGGAATTCTATTGCCCTTCTGGGGCTTTTCTGAGATTAAGCTGACTGATGATTCTATTTTAAATGTTTCCATAAAGAGACCTGACTGACAGCACTTTTATGAAAGTTATTTAATTTTCACAACCTTGTGGAGTAGGAGGTGTCAAATCCCCATTTTAGAGGTGAGGTTAGGTGACTAGCACAGAATCATATAGCTAATAAGCAAAATCATAATTTGATTTCAGATCCACTGGGGACAAATTACTCTCAATTTATGGGCCTTGGGATTATGCAAAGATCAGTGTATTGAGGACAGTGAGATTTCAGAATATTTTGGTTTATAGAAAATCCTCAAGAGCACACAACCTCTGGCCAGGGTTGTGCTGGATATGTGGGATAAAAGGAAAATGTACATAAGAAAAGAAGCAACCCTCACTGGGTTCAGAACAACACTTTTATTTATTTTTATTTATTATTATTATTTTTTTAATGTTTATTTATTTTTGAGACAGAGGGAGACAGAGCGCAAGTGGGTGAGGGGCAGAGAGAGAGGGAGACACAGAATCTGAAACAGGCTCCAGGCTCTGAGCTGTCAACACAGAGCCCGATGTGGGGCTTGAACCCATGAACTATGAGATCATGACTGTTAGGATGTCCCTGGAACCACAGTGGAGGGGACAGCCATCTTGCCAGAGCAACCCAACGGAAAGCCCCAAGCGACGCGCCAGAACGAATTGAAGGTCAACCAATCACCTAGCGACAGCATGACCTGGCGCGAAAAAGGCCCACCCGGACCTAAACCCGGAACCGCTGTAGCTTAAAAACCCCACCCCACCACACCAGGGTGCGACTTCCCTGACTCCTCTCTCTCTCTCTCTCCCTGAGTCACGGAACCTCGCCTGAGACCTTAGTTCCCAATAAAGCCTTTGACTGCTAAAATTTTTTAGCTTCTGACTCTTATCTTTACCCTGCCTTACGCCTGACCTTAACATTTGGTGCTGAAACCCGGGGGGAAGGTAGGAGCTCGCCTCCCTTGACTGAGCTCCCTCCTCGCCAAGCCAGACGCCAACCACCCTACTCACAAGCGCCTACAGGAGCCGGTAAGTAGGACAGACCCCTCCTTCCCTCCTCCAACTATAGCTGACACCCAGGAGAGATGTCTCGCAAGTCAGTCTCCTTTCTTCTGCACGCCGCAAGGCCCTCACGCCAATAGGCCCCTTATTGCAGCACGAGGGGTGCCTTGCCCTGCCACGCCAATGGCAAGTAATGAGTCTAAACCACCTCGATCTCTTAACCCCCACCCCCCCCTCCAATGTCTGTTAAAAAACTTCCGGCTCCTGGGCTTACAAGGCGAACTTCGTCGTAACCGACTCATCTGCCTTTGCACTGTAGTCTGGCCTCAGTACAAATTAGACAATGATTCTCAATGGCCACCCGAGGGGTCTTTACAATACCAAATCTTAACCGATCTGGACAATTTCTGCCATCGGCTGGGAAAATGGGGAGAAATACCCTACATCATGGCCTTTTGGGACCTCAGGTCTCGCCCCAACCTATGTTCCTCCTGCCCCTCTGCACGCATGCTCCTTGCCCGCCCACAACCCCCCGACGACCCCACCTCACCAACTTCCCTGATCTCCGACCGGTTAGAGGATCTGGTCACAGCGCCCACCAGCCCTTGCCCCCCTCCGTACTCCCTACCTCCAGCCATCCCGCCCTCACCTTCCATATCATCCCGAACTCGTGCTCAGGCCCCTCCTGTCGAACAGGCCCCAGCAGCCATCTTGCCTCTCCGAGAGGTGGCAGGACCTGAAGGCCTAGTTTGAGTTCACATCCCCTTCTCCCTCCAAGACTTATCCGCCTTTGAAAATCGGCTAGGGTCGTTTTCGGCTGACCCCACCCAATACATTAAGGAATTCCAATACCTTGCCCAAGCCTACAGTCTCACATGGCATGACATCCATGTAATCCTCACCTCTACCCTCACCCCTGAGGAGAGGGAGCGCATCCAGGCCGCAGCCAGAGAACATGCATACCAAACCCACATGACTGACCCCACTATGCCCATAGGCGCCAATGCTGTCCTGGCGGCCGACCCCAATTGGAACTACCAACATGCAGGCAATGGTCACCAGTGCCGGGACCAAATGATCCAGTGCCTACTAGTAGACATGAGGGCAACCTCAAACAAATCAGTAAATTTTAACAAACTTCAAGAAATAATACAGGACCCCAATGAAAACCCCGCAGCCTTCCTTAGCCGACTCACAGAGACACTTACCCGGTATACCAGACTGGACCCTACCACCCCCGCTGGGGCCACCGTATTGGCTACCTATTTTATTTCCCAATCAGTCCTTGATATCCAAAAAAAAAACTAGAAAAGGCCGAAGATGGTCCTCAGACCACCATGGCTGACCTGGTAAAGATGGCCTTTAAAGTTTTTAATGGCCGAGAGGAAGCTCAAGAACAACGGCGACAGGCCTGTCTCCAACAAAAGGTACAATTACAGACCCAAGCCTTGGTAGCTGCCCTGAGGCCAGCCACAATAAAGCCGTCTGGACCATGGCCCCCTCTGGGGCCATGCTTTAAATGTGGCCAAGAAGGCCATTGGTCTCGTCAGTGTCCCCATCCCAAAAAGCCTACCAGTCCATGCCCATTGTGCCAACAAATGGGCCATTGGAAATCCGATTGTCCTAACCCCAGGGGACGATAGACTCACAATGCCTCCACGTGGCGAGGCTTCACCCAGATTGGACTCTGCCTTCCAACTGCTGGAGATGGAGGATGACGACTGACGAGGCCCAGACTCAGTAACTCCGGTGACCCACGCTGAGCCCAGGGTAAAACTCCATGTAGCGGTTAAGTCCATCTCCTTTCTGTTGGACACAGGGGCTACCTATTCCATCCTGCCGAGCTATTCCGGTCCCACCACGCTGTCCTCTGTTTTGGTCATGGGCATAAATGGCACCCCCTCCATTCCCCCATGCACACCGGTACTCACCTACTGCCTGGATGGCTTCCACTTCTCCCACTCCTTCCTAGTCATCCCCTCCTGCCCCATCCTCCTTTTTGGTGGAGACATCCTCAATAAATTAGGAGCCTCTATACACCTATCAGCTATCTGCCCCTCTCCCTCCCCCACTCATCTTCTACTGGCTGTTATCACAGACAACACAGACCACAGCCTCAACCCACACCCAGACCTCCCAGTAGACCCAATTGTATGGGATACATCCACCCCAACAATCGCCACCCACCACCAAACTGTCCTCATTAAATTCAAAAATCCATCGCAATTCCCATCTAGACCCAATACCCAATCTCCCACACCCACTGACTAGGCCTAAAGCCCATCATCGATTGCCTACTCAAGGAAGGCCTCCTAATCCCATGTCACTCCCCCTGTAACACCCTGATCTTGCTTGTAAAAAAGCCTAATGGCTCATATGGACTAGTACAAGACCTCCAAATAATCAATGAAGCTGTAATCCCCATCCACCCAGTAGTGCCCAACCCATACACCCTCCTCTCCCAAATTCCCCCGTCCACAACCCATTTTACAGTGCTTGATCTCAAAGATGCCCTTTTCACTATTCCCCTACATCCTGAATCCCAATTCCTCTTCGCCTTCACATGGCAAGATCCAGTCACCTCTTAGGCCTGCCAACTCACATGGAAGGTACTTCCCCAGAGGTTCCATGATAGTCCGAATCTCTTTGGGCAGGCCTTGGCCAAGGATCTCCTCAAAGCCCCACTCTCTAGTCACTGTACTCTACTACAATATGTAGATGACCTCCTACTATGTGGAACCTCTTTCAACCACACCAAACAAGATACAATCCATATCCTAAACTCCCTGGCTAACCTGGGTTACCGAGTCTCCCCACACAAAGCCCAAATCTGTACTAATACAGTCACGTTCCTGGGAGTTTCACTCACACCTACCACCAAGGCCCTAACCCAAGACCGTCTCCAAGCCCTCCAAACTCTGTCCCCACCTACCAATGCAGACGAAATCCTCTCCTTCCTGGGCTTAATGGGCTTCTTCCGACACTAGATCCCTAACTTTGCTGTACACGCAGCCCCCCTATACAAAGCAGCCAAGGAAACCCCCCAAGGCCCACCCTCCAGCCTGGGATCGGTAGCAAGGGCCTTCCAACGGCTGGTCACATCTCTAGTCACTCAACCGGTCCTTTCCCTCCCCAATGTTTCAAAGCCTTTCCTCTTATACACAGATGAAAGGGCTGGAATTGCGACAGGGCTCCTAGCCCAACCATGTGGCCCCAAGTTACAAGCTGTAACCTCTCTAAACGACTGGACCCTACCATCAGGGGGTGGCAACCCTGCCTTAGAGCACTTGCAGCAGCAGCCACCCTAACCAAAGAGGCACTCAAACTCACCCTACACTGCCCCCTAACGGTACTCTCATCGCACCGTCTATCTGATCTCCTTACACATAAGGCCCTGGCACACCTCTCCCCATCACGCATACAATTGTTCCATCTGCTCTTTGTTGAAAATCCTGAAATATCTCTCCAACTCTCCCCCAGACTCAATCCTGCCACCCTACTTCCACAAATCAACACCCTCCAAGCCGCTGCACACATACAGCCCGCTATTTGCTTTTTATATGGCCAAACCAACAGTATTTGCTCCCAAACCTCCCCCACCCAATATGGAGGATGCCCCTGTAGCTATTGTAACATGCACTGGCTCAACCGAAACTGTTTCACAGGGAAAAAGATGGGCTGCTTCTGCTTACAAGGTAGCAACTTTACCCTTACTATCCCTGATCCATGGGATATCTGCTGGCAAACTGGGACGAGGGGCACACTGTATCAGAATGGCCATCACTCTAACCCCGTCTCCTCTTTAACCATCTATCGAACCTACGAACCCATCTATCGAACCTACGAACCCTCAATGGCTCCTTCCCTCTCCAACCTTAAAGATCTTACCCAAATGATCACGGACCAAGGAAACCAGCTCAAAACCCAACTGCAGACACCCCCCGCACAACATCCCTTCTCATGGCTTACACTAATCATACAAGGAACAGTCCTGCTTAACCACGCAGGCTTAACTAACCTGTCACACTGCTTTCTTTGCGAATCCCTCCAGCAGGATCCAGTAATAGCCGTCCCATTACCCACCCCCTTTCCCAACACCACTAACTCCACCAACCACCCCAGAAGTCAAATCTCCCTACAGGTTCCCATCCTCACTGAGACCCCTCAATACAACACATCTCACCCAACATGCTACTCTTCTTATGCCTCCCCAACTTGCCCCTCCCCCTTGCCTATGCCTAGCCACAATCCCCCCCAGGGGGATTCTATTGGTGCAATGGCATAGCTTATAAACACCCCAAAACGCTTCTGTCTCCCAGTCACCATCATCCCACAACTCACCCTATACGGACAGGAAGAACTCCATCAACTCCTCGAATTCCATCTCCAAAAACGAGCCATTTTCCTCTCACTAATGGTAAGACTATCCCTGGCCACTTCCCTACTGGCTGCCGGGGTTGGGGCCAGCTCCCTAATACACTCTATTAGCTCCTCCGGGGATCTGTCAGGCTCCAAATCTCAATAGAAGCCTCAGCAACCTCCCTATCCACCTTACAAAGGCAGATCAACTCCCTAGCACAGGTCACTCTACAAAACCGATGAGCCCTAGATCTCCTGACAGCAGAAAAAGGGGGAACATGCCTGTTCCTGAGGGAGGAATGTTGCTACTACCTCAATGAATCAGGCTTAGTTGAAACTAATATAGAACACCTAAAAGAAATCCAAAAAACCCTATCCACCCGCCCAGGATCCTCAGACCCCCTAACCTCCTGGTGGCAATCACCCCTCCTAACTTGGCTCCGCCCCATAGTCACCCCACTAGTTGCTATCTGTATAATACTTATGCTCTTACCTTGTTTTCTCCGTTTCGTACGGAAACGAATTCATGAAGTTTCCCAGGTTGCATTTCATCAGATGGTGGTCCGGCCATATTCCCGCATTCCAACCTCAGACCCCACATACCATGACGTCGCCCTTACACCCGCAGGAAGCAGCCAGATTATTATCACCAATAAGAGGTTGGAATGTTAGGATGTCCCTGGAACCACAGTGGAGGGGACAGCCATCTTGCCAGAGCAACCCAACGGAAAGCCCCAAGCGACGCGCCAGAACGAATTGAAGGTCAACCAATCACCTAGCGACAGCATGACCTGGCGCGAAAAAGGCCCACCGGGACCTAAACCTGGAACCGCTGCAGGTTAAAAGCCCTACCCCACCACACCTGGGCGGGACTTCCCGGACTCCTCTCTCTCTCTCCCCCTGAGTCACGGAACCTCACCTGAGACCTTAGTTCCCAATAAAGCCTTTGACTGCTAAAATGTTTTAGCTTCTGACTCTTATCTTTACCCTGCCCTATGCCTGACCTTAACAATGACCTGAGCCAAAGTCGGACGCTCAACCAACTGAGCCATCTAGGCGCCCCAGGACAACACTTTTAAAGTGAGGTTAACTTCACAGTGGTATTGTGAGGATGAAATGAAATCACTGATGGAAAGTGTCCAGCATTCTGTCTGGCACATAGAAGACACTCAACACACCTGAGATTCCATCCTCCTTTTCCGATATCTCATAGGGTTGATATGAAAAATAAAACAGCCTATGTGAAAAGCACATAGAAAAAGAAAACTCTTTAAGAAAAAAGAGCATTCTCACTCAGGCTATAAGTGACCAGACGCTGGGGGTCAGCCTGCTGGGATCTGTTCCTCAAGGAAGGAGATGGTGATGTTAATAATGCTAGTACTCACCTCCCACCAACCCCCCCCCCCCCACCACACACCCAGAAGGTAGGAAAGGGTGTCTGGAATTGTTGCTCAGCCCAGTTCTTAATTTTCCCTACAGCTTATAAATGTTTTCTCCTTTCTAATTTATTTTCCCTGAGAAGGGGCATGGGGAGCTGTATTGCCAAGCAAATCCTGCAGGGAGCATAGTTAATAATATCAATTGCTCCTATTTACCGAGTACTTACCTTGGGTTAAGCATTGCCCTGGGTGCTTTACATGCATTATCTCCCTAAGCTTTATCACAACTCTAAGAAATAGTTTTATTTCCATTTTACAGCCGAGGAAGCAGAGGCCCAAAGATATTCAATAATTAGTAGCAGAGGTTGGACTTAAACTGTTGATTTTAAGTTAAGACATAACCCTAACATTACACTGCCTCAATCTATTTACCTCAAAAAGAACTTAAGGGTGCCCAGGTGGTTCAGTTGGTTGTGCTTCTGGCTTCAGCTCAGGTCGTGATCTTGCGGTTCCTGAGTTCCAGCCCTGCATGGGACTCTTGGATGTGATCAGGGAGCCTGCCTCAGTCCTCTGTCTTCTCTCTCTTCTCCCCCACTCATTCTCTCTCTCTCTCTCTCTCTCTCTCTCTCTCTCTCTCTCTCTCAAAAATAAGCATTTAAAAAATTAAAAAAAAAAACAAACAAAAAGAACTTATATTGTTCCTTTGTCTTTTGGACAGCAGTACAGTGTGGCAGTTGCACCCTCATCTCTGGTGTCAGACTGCCTGGGTTCAAATCCCAGCTTAAAGCCATTCTAGGAGTTGAAGCCTCAGTTTCTTCTTTTTGGCTGCTGCTGCTGCTGCTGCTGATAGTCATGACCTCATAGGGTTGCTGTGAGGTTTAAGTGAAATAATACACAGAATGTTCTTAAAACTGCCTGGCACATATTAAGTGGTCATTGTTATTAGTATTATTTACAACCTGCTTGGCCCCATATTTCTTCCCCAGGTTTCCTCAGGCCATGCTCATTTTTTCCTAAGGGAGAGATGAGAACACCGGCTGAGTAAACCAAAAGCAATCAGTTCCAATTCTATTATTCTTTCTCTGTGATATTTGGCCAGTCTTGTTCTCTCTGGGCTTTAGAGGCCTGTCTCCGAAATGAGGTAACCAAACCGTCACCTCTCTGTGGGCAGGGAAGTAATGCGAGGGTGGTGGTCTGAGAAAAATAGGAAATTGCTGTTTTGTAAATTCCATATATTGAGCATTCTAAGTTCCTGGCATTATATAAAAGTGCTTCGTATTTAAATCACATCACACTACCACTAGATAGATACTATTGTTATTATTCCATTTTTTTAACAGAGGGCAAAACTGAGGGCTAGAAAAATTAAGTAACTTGCTCAAGGTCATACATATTATAGGAGCTGGGGCTGAAATTCAGACCCTGGAGAGTGGCTTCAGAGTCCATGCTGTTGATCACTACACTACTCTGAAAAGTGTTGGGGCCTTGTTCAAAAGAGACAGTGTTACGGTGTGACCCAATCTCCTTTTAGACAAGGAAAACCCAGGCTGAAAGAGCAGTCTTTTTTCCCCTACATGATTTACAGCTGAGTTTGAGAAGTCTGCAAAAAGTCAGACTGCATTCTGATTTCCCCACCCCAACTCTAGGGCCCAAAGAGTTCCAGCTCTTTGGCTGGAACAAGCCCCCATCTTACTTGTCTGGTCAGTCTCCTGCAGTAAGAGTCAAGTCTGAAGTCTCTTTTGTCTCTGCTGTTATTCTCCCATGGGTCTACCTGCAATGGGGGGGGGTAATGAACCATTTATTCTGGCTGTCACTTGCCATTAGTTGGCAGGTGATGATATCTTTGTGAAATGATCTGTTAGTTCTTTGAGAGGAATGGGACACCATGGAATGTGGCTCTAACCTTTGGCAACCTGGGTCACTTCTCAACCTTATGTGTGTGACGGTGAACGTATTAATGGTGGATGTGTAGGTTCAGAGCTCGGTGTTGGGAGAGAAGTGTGGTCAGAAACTATGATTGTATTGGTTTTCCCAACACAAATGCGTGCTTAGATTTGTGTTTGTGACACTGTGCAGAAGAATTTGCGTATGTCTGTGTAACAATTTGCATTATCTGTTTAAGGTGTGAATAAGTGGATGAAAGTATGTGAGTCTATAGGCAGTTCCTGCTTATTTGCCCAAAGAATATATATGATGGTTGTGAAGCTAAGCTCATTTGAATCCAAAGTCACTTCCTTTTTTTTTTTTTTAACCTGAGATGATTATTTTAGTCCCACAACCTGATGAAAGATTCACCTCACGAGATAGGAAGCCAGTTGGGGGGCTTCTCTGAAGTCCCCATTTCCTTGCAGCCTTGCTGAGGTAGCCTTTTAGCATCTCTTTCTCACATAAAAGAAGGAAAAATGTAGGGTCTCAAGATCAGCTCTTTGTTACCTGGCTATGGCCTTCAATTAGCAGGACTGTCTCCTTACTTTGCTTCCTCTCTCCCCAAAACTGGGAACTTTATTCTGCTTATGTGAGGGATTTAAATCTCATCAGTTACACTCTGATTTCTGGGAAATTCAGCATTATTTACTGTGTTTGAAGCTATAGAAAGAGACTAAAGTTTCTGGCCTGCTCTCAGAACTGCTGGTGCCACAGGCTTCCCTAAGGATAGGTTGTATAACCCTTGGCAAAGAAAAAAAGTGCTGAAGGGTCCAAGGGGGCAGAACAGAGTTAGCAAGGAGTAGTGAGAAGTGTAGTTCCCAGTCAGTAGCTACTGGAGCAAGTCACTAGGAAAAAATGTACATTCTGATGGTGGTACACTGTGGTCCCAGCTCTTGCTGAACTTACTGTCCTGGGCTTTGGCCAAATTATTTCTCATCTGTGGACCTCAGTTTTCCTAATTATGAAAAGAAGGACTAGATCAGTCTCCTCAAATTTCTATTTTTTAACTGAAGTAGCCCTAATGACAAAGGAGAGGGAAAATGAAATCCCCAGCATGGGTAGGGGAGAAGGGTGAATGGGATAACCCAAAGCAGCCTACTTCAAGCTTGAAACATCCTTGAGGCCTCGTGTTTTATCCTAAAAATGCATGCAAAGTTTGCATTTTCCTATATGATATTGCCATATTTACTTTAATATAGAAATATTTTGAATTTATTACACTCTAGTAAAATTGACACTCTAAGGAAGAATGTCATATTTATCCTGTGGCTTTGTGGACCCCTTGACACACTGCCATGGAACCCTAGAAGTATACATACCCCAGTTTAAATGTTTGGGAGTAAATGATTAAGATTCCTTTAACCTCTGACACTCTGTAGTTCAATGACCTGGGAATACATGTGGTGTCTTTGGTAGCTGCTTCCCAGGATGCTGTTTTTTTTATGGCTGTGTCTGAGCACTCCATTTTCTAGCCAGTTATGCAAAAAATAATGGAAACCCCTGATTTTGTTTCTAGAACAAGTATCTCCAGCATGTCTTTGCTGAGCCTCAATTACAGGCTCAGGCTTATGCTAAGTGTCCTGAGGGAGGTCAAGAAGGATACTTCTGGTATTATTGTGGAGCAGAAACTAGCTTACATGAAGCAACAGAAGGTTAAGAGTTTGATGAATTAAATACTAAATTGTGTGGTATAGATTTTAAGTGCTGCAGAGGTTAAGAAGCCAAAAAACTGATGTGCTTCCTGGAAGAGGTAATAGGAGAGAGAGCAAAAGAGGTTTTTTTTTTTAAGTTTATTTATTTTTAGAGAGAAAGAGCACAAGCAGGGGAGGGGCAGAGGGAGAGGGAGACAGAAAATCCCAAGCAGGCTCCACATTATGGAGCCTGATGTGGGGCTTGAACTCACAAACCATGAGCGGAAACCAAGAGTCCAATGCTTAACCAACTGAGTCATCCAGGAGCCTCTAGAGGGGTTTTGAAGAATGAACATGGTTTAGATAAATGGAGTGGAAGAAGAGTGGCATTCTCAGCTAAGAGGAGAGCATGAGTAAAGGTCTGGAGGCTGTCAGGATTATGGCATGCTTAGGCCTAGGTCAGAGGGTCATTGGGAGGAGGCATGCTCAGCTGAAACAGCTGCTCAGTGGCAGGAGGCACAGACAGCTGAAATAGTCTTTATCCCCCTGGACATGAATCATCAGCTACTTATCTGTCCACTGTCTTTATTTTTTATAAGACTCTGTGACTAGGGCTGAACCCCTCTTCTGCAGGAAGTAGGAAATCCTTGGAGCAAAACAAAATGACCCTTGATAAAGGGATTTGGGAGAGGGAGTGGAGGATAAAAAATATCCAAATGACCTCATACACTGTCATTTAATCCAATCCGTGATTAGAGATAGGTTTATTCTATAAACCATTAGACTTCAGTTCTTTTGAGTGCATGTTATTTCCTCTGGTCTTCTTTTTTTTTTAAATTGAAGTATAGTTGGCATACAATATTATATTAGTTTCAAGTGTACAACATAGTGATTCAATAATTATATACCTTACAAAATGTTCGATGATAAGTGTGGTTACCATCTGTCAAGGTACAAAATTACTACAATATTATTGACTATATTCTCCATGCTGTGATTTTCATCCCCATGACTTATTTATTTTAAAAAATAACTAGAAGTTTGTACCTTTTAATCCCATTCACCTATTTCACCCATAGTCATTGCCTCCTCCCCTATGGCAACCACCAGTTTGTCCTCTGTATTTATGAGCCTGTTTCTGTTTTTTGTTTGTTTGTTGATTTTTTTTAGATTCCACATATAAGTAAAATCACATGGTATTTTTCTTTTTCTGTCTGACTTCTTTCACTTAGCATAATACCCTGTACGTCCATTCATGTTGTCATAAAGGGTAAGATTTCATTATTTTTTAAAAAATGTTTATTTTTGAGAAAGAGAGGGAGACAGAGTGTGAGTAGGGGAGCGGCAGAGAGAGAGAGAGAGAGAGAGGGAGACACAGAATCTGAAGCAGGCGCCAGGGTCTGAGCTGTCAGCACAGAGCCTGATGTGGGGCTCGAACTCACAAACCATGGGATCATGACCTGAGCTGAATCCAGATGCCTAACCGACTGAGCCACACAGGCACCCCAAGATTTCATTCTTTTTAATGGATGAATAGTATTCTACACACATGTATTCACACACGTACACATACACACAGACACACACACACACACAAACACACACATCTTTATCCATTCATCTATTGAAGGACATCTAATTTATTGGTAAAAGTTCATTTCAAGGGAGCTTGAATAGTACTTGCACAGCACATATGGTTCAGGACAGCCTAGAGTTCAGGAGGGTTCAAAGATCCTGTCATGTCACCTCAGAGCAGAGTGTGAGGGCTAGAGTGAAGGAACCAGACCAGAACCTGTGACTAGAGATGGTGAGGCCAGAACTGCCTCAGAGCATAACTTAAGGAGAGACATAACCAAGGGGAGCAGAGTCAGTGGTAAGAGGAGTTTTCAGCAACAGGCCCAGGGAGGACTAGGTTGTACGTTAGTGTCAGTACCAGAGAGCCTAGCAGCAGGCCAACGTGAGTGTCTCTGCAGCGTGCAGAGATAGCATCTAGGAAACTTGGTAGCAGAATTTAGATAAGGTTCTAGGTAGTGAGCTGGTGTCAAGGAAGTGCAGTTGAAGGTGGCAGAGACACATTACCAATTGGTTAGAAATCCAAACAAAGTAGAAATGTTAATATGACTAACAAAAATAAAGAGGTGATGGGAGAGAAAACAGATGAATAAGTGATGATTTTATGAACTACTTTATTGAGGCATAATGACATACAAAAAGCTGAATATATTTAATATATACAACTTGATGTGTTTGGGGATAAATATATACCCATGAAACCATCTCCACAATATATTCCATAAACATATCCATCACCTACAAAGGTTTCGTCTTGTCTTTATTTTTTTATTATTATTACTATTATTTTTGGTGATAAGAATACTTAACGTAAGAACTATCCTCTTAGCCAAATTTTAAGTATACAATATGGTATTATTAACCATAGGCACTATACTGTACAGTAGATCTCTAGGGCTTATTCATTTAGCATAACTGGTGCTGATTTGTTAACCTTTCCTATAGGAAATAAGTTGACAACATCCAAAATTGAAATATGTAAAGTTAAAAATACTCCAGGGGCACCTGGCTGGCTCAGTGGGTATAGCATGTGACTCTTGATCTTGAGGTCATCAGTTTGAGCCCTACACTGGGTATAGAATTTCCTTTAAAAATAATTTTTAAGGGGCGCCTGGGTGGCTCAGTCGGTTAAGCGTCTGACTTTGGCTCGGATCATGATCTCACCGTTTGTGAGTTCAAGCCCCGCATCAGGCTCTGTGCTGACAGCTTAGAGCCTGGAGCCTGTTTCGGATCCTGTGTCTCCCTCTCTCTCTGCCCCTCCCCACTCATTCTCTGTCTCTCTCTCTGTAAAAAATAAATACAACATTAAAAAATATTTTTTTAAAAAAGTATTCCAGTTGTCAGAAAAGACCCAGGTTGGGTAGGGATTGGAGGGATTGGAAAGGAAGTCCTCTCTCCCCCCAGTGCTGAAAGAATTTGGATACCTACAGGGCCTCAGAGGGAATAAGACAGTAGCTCAATCACAGGAACTGGGTATAAGGCAGATACCTATACGTAAGGGAAAGGACAAGAGCCCAGTTACTGGAACTGGAATTATGAAATCGGAGCAGGGCCAGACACTACTTACTTGAGCCTCAGCTGGTGAGGCATGGATGGAGATGTCTTATATTTCCTCCTGATTCAGAATAGAATGAATCCCAGAGTCCAAGTTTTGTAGAAATGGAGGGAAAAAACCTATCAGTGGGGTTAGGTGGCCTTGGAAGGAGCATGGAGCTGGACAGGCCATCACAGTGCCACCCAGATGAGCTTGCATAACCATATTAACACTCAAAATGCCTGCAGCAGAGTCCAGAAGTATATGCTTCCTCATTTACTGCACCCTCTGTGCTCTCTACCACCCCATAAAAGGAGCACAAAGTTGTCTTTTCATGGCATTGCTTTCACTGTCTGGACTTGCCCAAACCCAGGTCTTTCCTGATTAGCATCTCAGGCCCACAATAGAGGATGATATCACCCTGGTATGAAATGAAATGACAGTATCATGATTTGGCTGGCCATAAAACACATGCTTTCTCTAAAAGCTAAATTTTATAAACTCATAGTTTACCCAAGGGGTTATGTAGTTCAAAGCATGGCCATGACATGAAACTGTTTGTAAAATTCTGACTTTCTCCTGAACCAAGTGTGGATTAGGGAATGGTTATGGTAGCATGGAGGAAGGAAGAGCTGAGAACTGGGGGAGGCAAACAATGCCCAGATGGTTCAAGGGTGAGACCAACACTCATGGTTTCTCTAAATGTGACAGGGGTTTCCTCTTCTGCAGATATAAAAACTTTGTATTTTCAAGTGCCTTGGAGATTTCCAAAGCAGAAGAGAGAGAAAATCCTAGTAGGAATTGCTTAGCCACCTAAACCATAACCGCCTAAACTCTTGGTGGAGGGCAAGTCATTCTGCCACTGCTTGTGGAGGCAGGATGACTTGCTCTCCACCAAGAGTTTGGAGCTAGGCCACTACAGGGGCTGATAGCCTTGGAATTAGATACACACCATAACTGGTGGGTCTCAGGCTTTCTCTTAGTCCAAGAATGAATTGGTAGAAGGTATGAAATATCAAGTACAGAAATGATATGCAGTTGGAGCGTACCAGATGTGGAATCAGACAGAACTGAGTTTGACTCCTGACTCTGTCACTGGCTGTGTGACCTTAGGCAAGGCATTTAATCCTCTCCAATTCTGTCTCTTCCAATGTAACATTGAAACAATAATTGAACCTACCTCTTAGGTTATTGTGAGACTAAAATGTGATTTATATATGAGTGTGTATACATATATGAAATTGTCCATGAAGGTCTCAATGACTTAGTAACACTGTTACTAATGGTAACTAGTTATACAGTGCTATGTATG
This sequence comes from Leopardus geoffroyi, assembly GCF_018350155.1. Classification (NCBI taxonomy): domain Eukaryota; kingdom Metazoa; phylum Chordata; class Mammalia; order Carnivora; family Felidae; genus Leopardus; species Leopardus geoffroyi. The sequence goes on along the minus strand of NC_059343.1, from coordinate 63,042,828 downwards.
CCAGGAACGCTGTGCTTCTACATTAGTGGGTCTTGTGATTCTTTTTCAATTCCATTAGTGCTCATTACAGTGTTTTTTGAGAGGTGGGGAGGTGAGTTAGAGTCAACTTGCAGCAATAGAGGACTGTTTTATGAATGCATGCTCCTTCATTGACTTTTCCCCTCTTATCTACCCATTATCTTTTCAAAGAATGAGAGGCAGCATGGTATGGAACAGAGTCAGGCAAATGGGGCTTGAACACCAGGTGTGTGACTCACAGGCCATATAACCCCAGATGGGTCCTATTAACTTTTCTGAACTTTATTTTTCTTGAAGGTTTTTTTTTTTTTAAGAATTAAAAGAGATAATGTGTGTAACATGTCTGACACTTAGATATGCAGAGAGGTTTTTATTCTATCAATCATTGTTCAGAGATTTTACATTTTTAAAGTTGTATGGCTTAGCTAAGGCTGTGAAAGGCTGATTAATACTCCATGATTTCAAATGTAGATTTATTTTTAAAAAAAATTTTAATTCCAGTATGGTTAACACAGTGTTATATGGTTTCAAGTGTACAATATAGTGATTTAAAAATTCCAGGCAGAGAGGGAAGATGGCGGCGTAGGAGGATGCTGGGCTCACCGCGCGTCCTGCTGATCACTTAGATTCCACCTACACCTGCCTAAATAACCCAGAAAACTGCCAGAGGATTAGCAGAACGGAGTCTCCGGAGCCAAGTGCAGACGAGAGGCCCACGGAAGAGGGTAGGAAGGGCGGCGAGGCGGTGCGCGCTCCATGGACTGGCGGGAGTGAGCCGGGGCAGAGGGGGGCTCGCCGGCCAAGCACAGCCCCGGAGTCTGCCTGGCAAAAGCAGAGGGGCCGGACGGACAGTGTTCCAACAGCAAGTGCGACTTAGCATCTGGTAGGTCATAAGTTAACAGCTCTGCTCAGAAAGCCGGAAGTCTGGAGGACAAAGGGAGGGAGAGTTGCTGAGCCCCTGGATGACAGAGCTGTTTGGTGGGGAACAAAGGCGCTCGCCAGTGCCATCTTCCTCGCCCATCCCCCAGCCAGAATCCCAAAGGGAACCAGTTCCTGCCAGGGAACTTCCTCGCTCCGCACAAACACCCAACTCTGTGCTTCTGCGGAGCCAAACCTCCGGCAGCGGATCTGACTCCCTCCCGCTGCCACAGGTCCCCTCCTGAAGTGGATCACCTAAGGAGAAGCGAGCTAAGCCTGCCCATCCTGCCCCCATGCACCTTGCCTACCCACCCCAGCTAATAGGCCAGATCCCCAGCATCACAAGCCTGGCAGTGTGCAAGTAGCCCAGAAGGGCCATGCCACCCCACAGTGAATCCCGCCCCTAGGAAAGGGGAAGAGAAGGCACACACCAGTCTGACTGTGGCCCCAGCAGTGGGCTGGGGGCAGACATCAGGTCGGACTGCGGCCCCGCCCACCAACTCCAGTTATACACCACAGCACAGGGGAAGTGCCCTGCAGGTCCTCACCACTCCAGGGACTATCCAAAATGACCAAACGGAAGAATTCCCCTCAAAAGAATCTCCAGGAAATAACAACAGCTAATGAACTGATCAAAAAGGATTTAAATAATATAACAGAAAGTGAATTTAGAATAATAGTCATAAAATTAATCGCTGGGCTTGAAAACAGTATAGAGGACAGCAGAGAATCTCTTGCTACAGAGATCAAGGGACTAAGGAACAGTCACGAGGAGCTGAAAGGCGCTTTAAATGAAATGCAAACCAAAATGGAAACGATGACAGCTCGGATTGAAGAGGCAGAGGAGAGAATAGGTGAACTAGAAGATAAAGTTATGGAAAAAGAGTAAGCTGAGAGAAAGAGAGATAAAAAAATCCAGGAGTATGAGGGGAAAATTAGAGAACTAAGTGATACACTAAAAAGAAATAATATACGCATAATTGGTATCCCAGAGGAGGAAGAGAGAGGGAAAGGTGCTGAAGGGGTACTTGAAGAAATTATAGCTGAGAACTTCCCTGAACTGGGGAAGGAAAAAGGCATTGAAATCCAAGAGGCACAGAGAACTCCCGTCAGATGTAACTTGAATCGATCTTCTGCACGACATGTCATAGTGAAACTGGCAAAATACAAGGATAAAGAGAAAATTCTGAAAGCAGCAAGGGATAAACGTGCCCTCACATATAAAGGGAGACCTATAAGACTCGTGACTGATCTCTCTTTTGAAACTTGGCAGACCAGAAAGAATTGGCACAATATCTTCAGTGTGCTAAACAGAAAAAATATGCAGCCGAGAATCTTTTATCCAGCAAGTCTGTCATTTAGAATAGAAGGAGAGATAAAGGTCTTCCCAAACAAACAAAAACTGAAGGAATTTGTCACCACTAAACCAGCCCTACAAGAGATCCTAAGGGGGACCCTGTGAGACAAAGTACCAGAGACATCGCTACAAGCATAAACCACACAGACATCACAATGACTCTAAACCTGTATCTTTCTATAATAACACTGAATGTAAATGGATTAAATGCGCCAACCAAAAGACATAGGGTATCAGAATGGATAAAAAAACAAGACCCATCTATTTGCTGTCTACAAGAGACTCATTTTAGACCTGAGGACAGCTTTAGATTGAGAGTGAGGGGATGGAGAACTATTTATCATGCTACTGGAAGCCAAAAGAAAGCTGGAGTAGCCATACTTCTATCACACAAACTAGACTTTAAATTAAAGGCTGTAACAAGAGATGAAGAAGGGCATTATATAATAATTACAGGGTCTATCCATCGGGAAGAGCTAACAATTATAAATGTCTATGCGCCGAATACGGGAGCCCCCAAATATATAAAACAATTACTCACAAACATAAGCAACCTTATTGATAAGAATGTGGTACATGGGTGGCGCAGTCGGTTGAGCGTCCGACTTCAGCCAGGTCGCGATCTCGCGGTCTGTGAGTTCGAGCCCCGCGTCGCGCTCTGGGCTGATGGCTCAGAGCCTGGAGCCTGTTTCCGATTCTGTGTCTCCCTCTCGCTCTGCCCCTCCCCCGTTCATGCTCTGTCTCTCTCTGTCCCAAAAATAAATAAACGTTGAAAAAAAATTAAAAAAAAAAAAAAAGAATGTGGTAATTGCAGGGGACTTTAACACCCCACTTACAGAAATGGATAGATCATCTAGACACACAGTCAATAAAGAAACAAGGGCCCTGAATGAGACATTGGGTCAGATGGACTTGACAGATATATTTAGAACTCTGCATCCCAAAGCAACAGAATATACTTTCTTCTCGAGTGCACATGGAACATTCTCCAAGATAGATCATATACTGGGTCACAAAACAGCCCTTCATAAGTTTACCAGAATTGAAATTATACCATGCATACTTTCAGACCACAATGCTATGAAGCTTGAAATCAACCACAGAAAAAAGTCTGGAAAACCTCCAAAAGCATGGAGGTTAAAGAACACCCTACTAACGAATGAGTGGGTCAACCAGGCAATTAGAGAAGAAATTAAAAAATATATGGAAACAAACGAAAATGAAAATACAACAATCCAAAAGCTTTGGGACGCAGTGAAGGCACTCCTGAGAGGAAAATACATTGCAATCCAGGCCTATCTCCAGAAACAAGAAAAATCCCAAATACAAAATCTAACAGCACACCTAGAGGAAATAGAAGCAGAACAACAAAGGCAGCCTAAACCCAGCAGAAGAAGAGAAATAATAAAGATCAGAGCAGAAATAAACAATATAGAATCTAAAAAAACGGTAGAGCAGATCAACGAAACCAAGAGTTGGTTTTTTGAAAAGATGAACAAAATTGACAAACGTCTAGCCAGGTTCTCAAAAAGAAAAGGGAGATGACCCAAATAGATAAAATCATGAATGAAAATGGAATTATTACAACCAATCCCTCAGAGATACAAACACTTATCAGGGAATACTATGAAAAATTATATGCCAACAAACTGGACAACCTGGAAGAAATGGACAAATTCCTAAACACCCACACTCTTCCAAAACTCAATCAGGAGGAAATAGAAAGCTTGAATAGACCCATAACCAGCGAAGAAATTGAATCGGTTATCAAAAATCTCCCAACAAATAAGAGTCCAGGACCAGATGGCTTCCCAGGGGAGTTCTACCAGACGTTTAAAGCAGAGATAATACCTATCCTTCTCAAGCTATTCCAAGAAATAGAAGGGGAAGGAAAACTTCCAGACTCATTCTATGAAGCCGGTATTACTTTGATTCCTAAACCAGACAGAGACCCAGTAAAAAGAACTACAGGCCAATATCCCTGATGAATATGGATGCAAAAATTCTCAATAAGATACTAGCAAATCGAATTCAACAGCATATAAAAAGAATTATTCACCATGATCAAGTGGGATTCATTCCTGGGATGTAGGGCTGGTTCAACATTCACAAATCAATCAACGTGATACATCACATTAACAAAAAAAAAAAAGAGAAGAACCATATGATCCTGTCAATTGATGCAGAAAAGGCCTTTGACAAAATCCAGCACCCTTTCTTAATAAAAACCCTTGAGAAAGTCGGGATAGAAGGAACATACTTAAAGATCATAAAAGCCATTTATGAAAAGCCCACAGCTAACATCATCCTCAACGGGGAAAAACTGAGAGCTTTTTCCCTGAGATCAGGAACACGACAGGGATGCCCACTCTCACCGCTGTTGTTTAACATAGTGCTGGAAGTTCTAGCATCAGCAATCAGACAACAAAAGGAAATCAAAGGCAGCAAAATTGGCAAAGATGAGAGGCGCCTGGGTGGCGCAGTCGGTTAAGCGTCCGACTTCAGTCAGGTCACGATCTCGCGGTCCGTGAGTTCGAGCCCCGCGTCGGGCTCTGGGCTGATGGCTCAGAGCCTGGAGCCTGTTTCCGATTCTGTGTCTCCCTCTCTCTCTGCCCCTCCCCTGTTCATGCTCTGTCTCTCTCTGTCCCAAAAATAAACGTTGAAAAAAAAAAAGAAAAAAAAATTGGCAAAGATGAAGTCAAGCTTTCGCTTTTTGCAGATGACATGATATTATACATGGAAAATCCGATAGACTCCACCAAAAGTCTCCTAGAACTGATACATGAATTCAGCAAAGTTGCAGGATACAAAATCAATGTACAGAAATCAGTTGCATTCTTATACACTAACAATGAAGCAACAGAAATACAAATAAAGAAACTGATTCCATTCAGAATTGCATCAAGAAGCATAAAATACCTAGGAATAAATCTAACCAAAGATGTAAAAGATCTGTATGCTGAAAACTATAGAAAGCTTATGAAGGTAATTGAAGAAGATTTAAAGAAATGGAAAGACATTCTGTGCTCATGGATTGGAAGAATAAATATTGTCAAAATGTCAATACTACCCAAAGCTATCTACACATTCAATGCAATCCCAATCAAAATTGCACCAGCATTCTTCTCGAAACTAGAACAAGCAATCCTAAAATTCATATGGAACCACAAAAGGCCCCGCATAGCCAAAGTAATTTTGAAGAAGAAGACCAAAGCGGGAGGCATCACAATCCCAGACTTTAGCCTCTACTACAAAGCTGTCATCATCAAGACAGCATGGTATTGGCACAAAAAGAGACACATAGACCAATGGAATAGAATAGAAACCCCAGAACTAGACCCACAAACGTATGGCCAACTCATCTTTGACAAAGCAGGAAAGAACATCCAATGGAAAAAAGACAGTCTCTTTAACAAATGGTGCTGGGAGAACTGGACAGCAACATGCAGAAGGTTGAAACTAGACCCCTTTCTCACACCATTCACAAAAATAAACTCAAAATGGATAAAGGACCTGAATGTGAGACAGGAAACCATCAAAACCTTAGAGGAGAAAGCAGGAAAAGACCTCTCTGACCTCAGCCGTAGCAATCTCTTACTCGACACATCCCCAAAGGCAAGGGAATTAAAAGCAAAAGTGAATTACTGGGACCTTATGAAGATAAAAAGCTTCTGCACAGCAAAGGAAACAACCAACAAAACTAAAAGGCAACCAACGGAATGGGAAAAGATATTTGCAAATGACATATCGGACAAAGGGCTAGTATCCAAAATCTATAAAGAGCTCACCAAACTCCACACCCGGAAAACAAATAACCCAGTGAAGCAATGGGCAGAAAACATGAATAGACACTTCTCTAAAGAAGACATCCGGATGGCCAACAGGCACATGAAAAGATGTTCAACGTTGCTCCTTATCAGGGAAATACAAATCAAAACCACACTCAGGTATCACCTCACGCCAGTCAGAGTGGCCAAAATGAACAAATCAGGAGACTATAGATGCTGGCGAGGATGTGGAGAAACGGGAACCCTCTTGCACTGTTGGTGGGAATGCAAATTGGTGCAGCCGCTCTGGAAAGCAGTGTGGAGGTTCCTCAGAAAATTAAAAATAGACCTACCCTATGACCCAGCAATAGCACTGCTAGGAATTTATCTAAGGGATACAGGAGTACTGATCCATATGGGCACTTGTACCCCAATGTTTATAGCAGCACTCTCAACAATAGCCAAATTATGGAAAGAGCCTAAATGTCCATCAACTGATGAATGGATAAAGAAATTGTGGTTTATATACACAATGGAATACTACGTGGCAATGAGAAAGAATGAAATATGGCCTTTTGTAGCAACGTGGATGGAACTGGAGAGTGTGATGCTAAATGAAATAAGCCATACAGAGAAAGACAGATACCATATGGTTTCACTCTTATGTGGATCCTGAGAAACTTAACAGAAACCCATGGGGGAGGGAAAGAGAAAAAAAAAAGAGGTTAGAGTGGGAGAGAGCCAAAGCCTAAGAGACTGTTAAAAACTGAGAACAAACTGAGGGTTGATGGGGGGTGGGAGGGAGGGGAGGGTGGGTGATGGGTATTGAGGAGGGCACCTTTTGGGATGAGCACTGGGTGTTGTATGGAAACCAATTTGACAATAAATTTCATACATTAAAAAAATAAATAAATAAATAAAAATTCCATACATCACCCAGTGCTCATCACAACAAGTGCACTCCTTAATCCCCATAACCTATTTCACCCATACCCCCCCCACCTCCTATCTGGTAACCATCAATATTTTCTCTATAATTAAAAGTCTGTTTCTTGGTCTCTCTCTCTGTCTCTCTTGCTCATTTGTTTTGTTTCTTAAATTCCACATAGGAGTGAAATCATATGGTATTTGTATTCCTCTGACTGACTTATTTCACTTAGCATTATACTCTCTAGCTCCATCCATGTTTTTTCAAATGGCACGGTTTCATTCATTTTTTTATGGTTGAATAATATTCCATTGTTTGTATATATATACAACATCTTATTTATCCATTCATCTGTCAATGGACACTTGGGCAGCTTACATGATTTGGCTATTTTAAATAATGCTGCAACAAATGTAAGAGTACACGTAACCCTTTGAATTCATATTTTTGTATTCTTTGGGTAAATACCCAGTAGTATGATTGCTGGATCATAGGGTAGTCCTATTTTTAATTTTTTGAGGAAACCCCATACTGTTTGCCACAGAGGCGGCACCAGTTTGCACTCCCACTAACAGTGCAAGAGGGTTCCTATTTCTCCACATACTTGTCAACACTTAATGCTTTTTGGGGTTTTTAGTCATTCTGACAGATGTGTGGTGATATCTCATTGTAGTTTTGATTTGCATTGCCTTGATGATGAGTGATGTTGACCATCTTTTCATGTTTCTGTTGGCCATCTGCCTGTCTTCTTTGGAGAAATGTCTCTTCATGTCTTCTGCCCATTTTTTAATTAGATTTTTTGTTTTATGGATGTTGAGTTGTATTGGTTCTTCATACATTGTGGATACTAGCCCTTTATCATATATGTCATTTGCAAATATCTTCTTCCATAGTAGATTCTCTTTTAGTTTTATTGACTGTTTATAAGTTTTTTTATTTCTTATTTTATTGAACTGATGTTTCACCATATCTGAGATATAAAGCCAAAATAGGACTTAATGTAGACTAGTAAAGGGTGAAGGCATTCACACATTTAATGAATAGCAAACAAAGAATATATGTCAAACTTTGAGTTGGAATCGGAGGGAAAACCTTATTCAGGACTGAAGGGAGTTCCTTGGTTTCTTGCCACAAACATCTCCTGTTGACTAAAGACCATACAAAAGTTGGTTTATAATAAACTTTGAATTGCACAAAACCCCATTAAGACAGGAGAAATGGCCAGGATATAAGGATGTGGTCTGTGGGAGCAGCCAATCAGCAGCAGGAATGGAGGCCGCAGCTCAGGCCCAGGACCTGTAAATAACAACAGGCAGAGAAGAAGTCTAGAGGCAGATTAGTGCATTCACCAAAAAGCCCTTGCTTTCCAGTCAGTCTTTAGGATGCTGAGGCTTTCCTCAGACAAGGGACTTTTGTTTTAATGTAGTACCAATAGTTTACTTTTGCTTGTTTCCCTTTCTTCAGGAGACCTATCTAGAAAAATGTTATAGCCATTATCAGAGAAATTACTGCTTGTGATCTCTTCTAGGATATACATGGTTTCAAGTCTCACACTTAGGTCCTTAATGAATTTTCAGTTTATTTTTGTGTATGATGTAAGAAAGGGTACAGTTTCATTCTTTTGCATGTAGCTGTCCAATTTTCCCAACGCCATTTGTTGAAGAGACTGTCTTTTCCCATTGCATATTCTTGCCCCCTTTGTCAAATATTAATTGACCATATAATTGTGGGTTTATTTCTGGGCTTTTTATAGTGTTCTATTGATCAATGTGTCTATTTTTATGCAGTACCATACTGTTTTGGTTACTAAAACTTTGTAGTATAACTTGAAATGTGGAGTTGTGATACCTCCAGCTTTGTTACTGTGGGTCTTTTGTGGTTCCATAAAAATTTTAGGATTGTTCTATCTGTGTGAAATATGCTGTTGGTATTTTTTTAATTTGTTAATGTTTATTTATTTTTTTGAAGGAAAGAGAGAGTGTGAGCAGGGGAGGGGCAGAGAGAGAGGGAGACACAGAATCCGAAATGGGCTCCAAGCTCTGAGCTGTCAGTGCAGATCCTGACGTGGGGCTTAAACTCACAAACCACGAGATCATGACCTGAGCTGAAGTTGGTTGCTTAACCAACTGAGCCACCCAGGCACCCCAAGCTGTTGGTATTTTGATAGGGATTGCATTAAATCTGTAGATTGCTTTATGTAGTATGTAAATTTTAGCAGTATTTGTTATTTCAATCCATGAGCATGAATATCTTTCCATTTGTTTGGTCATCATCAATTTCTTTTGTCAGTGTTTTATAGTTTTCAGAGTAGAGGTCTTTCACCATCTTGGTTAAGTTTATTCCTAGGTATTTTATTATTTTGGGTGAGAAAATTTGTAAATGACATTGTTAGTTTCTCTTTCCACTGATTCATTATTAGTGTATAGAAATGTGAGAAATTTCTGTACACAGATTTTGTATCTAGTGACCTTACTGAATTCATTTATCATTTTTTTTTGCTTTTTTTGGTAGGGTTTAGAGCTTTCTTTATATAGTATCATGCTCTCTGCAAATAGTGAAAGTTTTACTTCTTCCTTGCCAATTTGGATACCTTTCAGTCCTTTTTCTTGACTGATTGTTGTGGCTAGGACTTCCAATACTATGTTGAATAAAGTGGTGAGGGTGGACATCCTTGTCTTGTTCCTGACCTTAGGAGAAAAGCTCTGGTTTTCACCATTAAGGATTATGTTAACTGCGGGTTTTTCTTATATGGCCTTTATTATGTTGAGGCATGTTTCCTCTGAACCTACTTTGTTGAAGGTTTTTATCATGAATGGATATTGAACTTTGTCAAATGCTTTTTCTGCATCTATTGAAATGACCACATGGTTCTTATCCTTTCTTTGATGTGATGTATCACATTGGTTGATTTGTGAATATTGTACCACCCTTGCATCCTGTGAATAAATCCCACTTGATTGTGGTGATTTGGTTTGATTGTATTGTTGGATTTGGTTTGCCAGTATTTTGTTAAGGAATTTTGCATGTATGTTCATTAGAGATATTGGACTGTAGTTCCCTTTTTTTTAAATGTCTTTTTTTCCAGTTTGGGTATCAGGGTAATGCTGTTCTCATAGACTGAATTTGGAAGATTTCCTTCCTTTTCTATTCTTTGGAATAGTTTGAGAATAATTGTATTAACTCTTTTTTAAATATTTGGTAGAACTCACTTGTGAAGCCATTTGGTCCTGGGCTTTTGTTTCTTGGGAGTGTTTTGATTATTGTTCCAATTTCATTGTTAGTCATCAATATGTTCTCAATTTTTTCCTGCTTTAGTTTTGGTGGGTTATGCTTCTCAGAATTCATCCATTTCTTCTAGGCCAATTTGTTGGCATATAAATTTTTTGTAATATTCTCCTACAATCTTGTGTTTTGGGACTGTCAGTTGTTATTTCTTCTCTATCACTTCTGATTTTGTTTGAGTTCTTCCACTCTTAATTTTTGTTTTTGATGAGTCTGGCTAAAGGTTTGTAAATTTTTTTGATCTTATCAAAGAAACAGCTCCTAATTTCATTGATCTCTTCTATTTTTTTTTAGTTTATTTTTTGTTTATTTCTGTACTAATCTTTATTATTTACTTCGTTCTACTGTTTTTGGGTTTTTTAAATCTTATTTTTCTAACTCCTTTAGGTGTAAATTTAGGTTTTTTACTTGAGCTTTTCTTGCTTCTTGAGGTAGGCCTGTTTTGCTATATATTTCCCTCTTAGAACAGCTTTTGTTGCATCCCAAGGATTTTTGGATCATTGTGTTTTTTTATTTTCCTTTGTCTGCATGCATTTTTTGATTTCTTTGATTTCTTGGTTGACACATTCATTGTTTAATAGCATGTTATTTAACCTCCATGTATTTGTCATCTTTCCAGATTTCTTCTTCTGGTTGACTTCTAGTTTCATGCCATTGTGGTTAGAGAAGATGCCTTCGATCTTTTTGAATTTGTTAAGACTTGTTTTGTGGTCTAATATGTGATCTATCTTGGGAACTATTCCTTGTGCATTAGAACAGAATGTGTATTCTGCTGTTTTGGGACGGAATGTTCTTAATATATCTGTTAAATCCATCTGGTTCAGTGGGTTATTCAAACCACTGTTCCCTATATTCATTTGGATGATCCAGCCAATGATGTATGTAGGGCTGTTAAAATTCCCTGCTATTATTGTATTCCTTTATGTTTGTTAGTAACTGCTTGATATATGTGTGTCCTTCCATGTTGGGTTCATAAATACTTACAAGCATATATCTTCTTGTTGGATTGTTGTGTTTGTGATTATTTAGTGTCCTTTGCTCTTATTACAGTCTTTGTTTTAAAGTCTATTTTATCTGATATAAATATTGCTACCCTGGCTTACTTTTTACATCCATTTGCATATTAAATGCTTTTACATCCCTTTACTTTCTGTCTTTAGATCTGAAATGAGTCTCTTGTAGACAGCATAGAGATGGGCCTTATTTTTTTCCTTTTAAAAAATTTTTATTTTAATTTCAGCATAGTTAACATATAGTGTTATAGTAGTTTTGGGTGTAAAATGTAGCGGTTCAACAATTCTATACATTATTCAGTGCTCATCATGATAAGTGTACTCTAATCCCCATCACCCTTTTCTCTCATCCCTCCACCCACCTCCCCTCTGGTAAACATCAATCTGTTCTCAATAGTTAAGAGTCTGTTTCTTGGTTTGTCTCTTTATCTCTCTCTTTTTTCCCCTTTGCTCATTTGTTTTCTTTCTTAAATTCCATGTATGAGTGAAAACATATGGTATTTGTCTTTCTCTGACTGACTTATTTCACTTAGCATTAGATAGTCTCATTTTTTTAATCCATTGGTCAACCTATGTCTTTTGATTAGAGTGTTCAGTACATTTATATGCATAGTAATTATTTTTTTTTAATTTTTTTTTTCAACGTTTATTTATTTTTGGGACAGAGAGAGACAGAGCATGAACGGGGGAGGTGCAGAGAGAGAGGGAGACACAGAATCGGAAACAGGCTCCAGGCTCTGAGCCATCAGCCCAGAGCCCGACACGGGGCTCGAACTCACGGACCGCGAGATCGTGACCTGGTTGAAGTCGGACGCTCAACCGACTGCGCCACCCAGGCGCCCCTGCATAGTAATTATTGATTGGTAATTACTTATTGCAATTTTGTTATTTGTTTTATAATTGTTTTCGTAGTGCCTTTTCCCCCTTGCTCTCTTCTGTCATGATTAGTTGGCTTTCTTAAGTTATGTACTTAGATTCTTTTATCTTTATTCTTGAATATCTATTACTGGTATCTTATTTGTGGTTACCTTTAGTTTTGTGTATGTAGTCTTCTGCATTTAGCAGTCCATATTAAGTTGATGGTTGCTTAAGTTTGAATCCACTCTTTATTTCCTCCCACCATATTTTAGATATATGGTGTCATACTTCACATCCTTTTATTTTGTGAGTCTCTTAACTGATTTTTACAGATATACTTATTTTTACTGCCTTTTGTGCTTCTTACTTTTTTTTTTTTTTTAACTGTTACTTATGGTCTTTCCTTTCCACTAAGAGTTCTTTTTAATATTTCTTGTAGGGATGGTTTAGTGGTCATGAACTCCTTTAGTTTTTGCTTGGGAAACTCTTTATCTATCCTTCTATTCTGAATAATAGTCTTGCTTGGTAGAGTATTCTTGGCTGCAGGTTTTTCCCTTTCAGCACTTTGGATATACCATGCCACACCCTTTTGTCCTGCAATGTTTCTGCTGAAAAAGTCACTGATAGCCTTGTGGGGTTTCCCTTCTATGTAATTGTCTTCTTTTGTCTTGCTGCTTTAAAATGGGTTTCTTTATCATTACTTACTGCCATTTTAATTATTATGTGTTTTGATGTGGGCCTCCTTTGGCTAATTTTGTTGGGTGATCTCTATGTCTCCTGGAGCTGGATATCTGTTTCCTTCCCTGAATTTGGGAAGTTTTCAGCTATTATTTTTTCAAATAAAATTTTTGCTCCCTTTTCTCTCTCCTCTCTTTCTGGGATCCTTATAATGAAAATGTTCTTACACTTGATGGTGTCATTATATTCCTTAAATCTATTCTCATTTTACATAATTTTTTCTCTCACTTGCTCAGCTTTATTAATTCTCATTACTCTGTCCTCCAGGTCTCTGATTAATTCTTTTGCTTCCTCTAGCCTACCATTTATTCCATCTAGTGTATTTTTAATTTCACTTATTGTACTCTTCATCTCTGATTGCTTTTTTATCTCTTCATTAAGGGTTTCACTGATAGCCCCCATTCTTTTTTCAAGTTCAGTGAGTACCTTTATAACCATTACTTTAAATTCTCTGTCAGTCATATTACTTATCTCCGTTTTGCTTTGGTATCTTGCTGTGATTTTGTCATGTTCTTTCATTTGGGATATATTTCACTATCACCTCGTTTTGTGTAACTCCGTGTCTGTTTCTGTGTATTAGGAAAGTCAACTATGTCTCCTGCACATGAAAGTAATGGCCTTATGAAGAAGATGTCCTGTAGTGCTCTGCAGTGCTGTGTCTCCTGTTCTCCAGAACCTGCTGCTTCATGGGTGTCTCTTAGGAGTATTGTATGTTCCATTATCTGCAGTGTCTCTCTTTGCCTACTGTAGGCAATGTGTGGTCCCTGCGATGTTAGTTGGCCAGTCTGAGGATGCTGTGGGCTTGAGTTGAGTCAGGCCAGGCATTTGTCAGAGATGTAGTAGCACCAAAGTGCTGGGTGTTTTCCCTGTGTTGTCCCCCAAGAAACTTTCATTGGTGGTCAGGGCCTGCAGAGAGACCCAGCCTACTGCTTGGCCCATAGTCTGACTGGTGTGTGTGTGTGTGTGTGTGTGTGTGTGTGTGTGTATGGTCATCTTTCTTTCTCCCAAAGGAAAGAGTAGCTTTGGAGTGGTGCTGGCCCCTGTCAGGCTGCTTGCACACTGCCAGATCTGTGGCACAACTGTGGATGGACTCCAGCAATGAATGTATTAGATGGGGGTGGATCTTCAATGTGCTGAGGAGGGCAAGGTGGTGATGTTAGCAAGTTAGGTAGTCAGTGTCTGTGCCATACTGGTTCCTGCAGGTGATCATGTGTTTATGCTGGGAGGTGGAGGAGGGAAATGGAGCCTGCCAGCATCTTTGTTCTTGGAAGAGTCTCCCTGTGATCTCTGTCGTGGGACATGCTCTGAGATGAATAAACTACTCTCCCTATCATACGTCTCAGGTATTTTTTCAAACTACTACCTCTGTGCTGTATCTCTGTGGAGCTGCTTGTTGTGTTTTCTTTTCAAGGGTGGGAACTCAGCTTCTTCTTGCCCTCCTGGCTCTCCCAGAGCCAATCCCACTGATTTTTAAAATACTAGGCTTTAAGTTCCACCTGTTTTAAGAACTCATCAAATTAAGCCCCTCTAGTTTTTAAAGCCAAATGTTATGGGGATTCATCTTCTTGGCAGGGGATCCCTGGGATAAAGGTCTGTTTTAATCCCCTCTGTTTCCACAGCTTCTTCTCTCCAGTGGATGGATCCATGGGTCCATTTAAGCTCCCAACTTCATCTTCACCATTCCTACCCTCTTCAGTATGCCCTCTTCTCTACATTTAGCTGTGGAGTTTGTTCTTCCAGTCTTCAGGTCATTTTCTGGGTTATTTTCATTTATGTGAATGTTATCTAGTTGTATCTGCCAGACAAAGTAGCTTATGGTCTTCCTTCTCCACCATCTTCCCCAGAAGTCCTGGGCTCCATCATTTTAAAATATTAATTAATTAATTAATTAAAAAAATTACATCCAAGTTAGTTAGCATATAGTGCAATAATGATTTCAGGAGTAGATACCAGTGATTCATCCCCTATGTATAACACCCAGTGCTCATCCCAACAAGTACCTTCCTTAATGCTTCTTACCCATATAGCCCATCCCACACCCACAACCCCTCCAGCAATCTTCAGTTTGTTCTCTGTATTTACGAATCTCTTATGTTTTGTCCCCCTCCTTGTTTTTATATTATCTTTGCTTCCCTTCCCATATGTTCATCTGTTTTGTCTCTTAAATTCCTCATATGAGTCAAGTCATACAATATTTGTGTTTCTCTGACTAACTTCACTTAGCATAATACCCTCTAGTTCCATCCATGTAGTCGCAAATGGCAAGATTTCATTCTTTTTGATTGCTGAGTGATATATGTATGTATGTATGTGTGTGTGTGTATATATATATATATATATATATATATATATATATCATATCTTCTTTATCCATTTATCTGTCAATGGACTCCATCATTTTTGACAATGGTTTACTTCAGTTTGGCTTAAGGAGTTTAATTGTTTTATTTTTTAAGAAAGAAAACTGGGGCACCTGGGTGGCTCAGTCAGTTGAGCATCCAGCTCTTGGTTTTGGCTTAAGTCATGATCTCACAGTTTGTGAGTTCGAGTCCCATATTGGGCTCTGTGCTGATGGTGTGGTGACTGCTTGGAGTTTTCTCTTTCTCCCTCTCTCTGCCTTTCCCCTGATCTCTCTCTCTCAAAATAAATAAATAAAAACTTTTTAAAAAAGGAAACAGCTGAGCTGTCACCATCAGAACTTGTTACCCTTAAGCAAATGGTCAGGCTGAAAGGATGTTCCAGAGAAAACTAATAATGTCCTAATGGGGATACCTAGGCAAGATTGGCCATTAAAGACTTGCCAAGTTTCTCATTGATCAGCAAGCTCCATGTTTGACAACAGGAATCAGTACTAGTGTATTATTAAGAAGATAATACCTTAAGCCTTTGATTTACAGTCCAAATCTACATTCGACTGTCACTTGTGCTGTTATCAGTATTTCTGTCTCTTCATAATTTGCTGTTTCTCATTTGTTGTGATTATGAAAACAATAAATACACTTGTAAGGACTTAGTCTAAAGTAAAGTAAATTGGCTCCAGAAAGATTCTTTTGAGTAAAGCTTGCAAACTTTACTGTATAGATATTGACATCTATTCTCACTTCCTTGAGATCTTTTTTTTCCTTCTCACTTCATTCTTTTATTTGTTCCAAATATATGAGATTGCTAAAGAAGTGACCTCTGGATGCATGATGTGTTATTCATTTGGATTCTGGAGAGTGGTTCTCATCTTGATTCAAGAGGGTCCTGTTGTCCTCCGGGGCCAGTGAAGCCCACTGGTATAGGTAAAATGTGGCAAACAGGTAGTAGAAGTGTATACATCATTTTAGTTCAACTGTCTACATAGAACTGCCCTAAGGGAGTAGTCTCTAGGAGCATTGAGAAGAAGCCTTTTTGTTCTGGTGGTAGATAGGAGTTAAAAAAATGTGACATTTTTTCCTTTTGAATATAATAAGACCATTTGGAATAGATATTTTCCTGCTAAAATATCTTTACTCAGACCTCTTGGGGACTCACATAGGGAAATAACATCTGTGAAATATATAGGTCAAACAGCAAGTAGGCTGGGTTGTCCCAGAAATTCCTTCACAATTGAAGCCCAAGG
Source organism: Leopardus geoffroyi (assembly GCF_018350155.1). NCBI lineage: Eukaryota > Metazoa > Chordata > Mammalia > Carnivora > Felidae > Leopardus > Leopardus geoffroyi. The sequence continues at coordinate 63,026,345 of NC_059343.1, read as the reverse complement.
CTCCTGAGCCTCAGCCAGAAGGTCCGTGGAAGAAAGAGGGGCTGTCCCAGACTAGACTCTGTGTGTGTGTGTGTGTGTGTGTGTGTGTGTGTGTATGTGTATGTGTGTCTAAGACAGTGCAGAATGGGAGGTGGGGAGAAGAGAAAGGGAACCAATGTGTACTATAACTTAGGGCCCCAAAGTATCCTGGGATTGCATGTCATTCTTTTTCAAACATTCATTCAACCATCCTTTTTTCTTCCAAATCTTTTCTCCAGCTTATTTCCTTTCTTTTTTCCCCTCCATCTCTCTCCAGGATAGTGAAGGACATCTGGACAGTTGAAGTGGCCTGATGCTGGAGCAGCATCTTTGAAAACAGGAGACTCTCATTTTGCTGCCCTCCTCCTCTACAATTCAGGGATTTCCAATTCATCCATTCAGGCTCTGTTTGTGTCTCTCCTTCCTGTTCATTTTGGAAGGCTGAATAAAAGCACATGAGCTTCAACCCTCTCCTCTGATAACCCTGTTTCTCTGCATTTTTCCATGACTCACTAGGGAAAATCACACATCTTTTTGGATGGAGCACTTGGCTGGAGGCAAAGGACTTGGATCCTGTTCCCAACCTCTACTCTATACTTTTGGTGTGACCTTTGGCAAATTCCTGCACTCTTTGGGGTCTTACCTTCCCTTTCAATAAATATGATAAATGGAAAGTAAAACCTTTGGAGCCTGCACTCAAAAGTGATGCTAATTAGAATGCTTGGGCTTCCAAGATCTTCTTAGCCCTTGCCCACTCCCTTACTCCCAGGAAGCAGTTAGTTAACTGAAAAGCTACATCTGAGGGTATGGTCTGAGTAGAAGGACTGAGTTAAATTTAACTTCTTAGTGTAAGATATATAATCACAAATAGTCCCCAAGAAAGTGGAGGGCAGGGATAAGATTCTGAAAGTGTAGGAATTTTGTGGATAAAAATAAACAGTTATCTCTCTGAACTTACACTCAAAGGCCCAGGATGAAGTGTTTGGACTGCTGTTAAACAGAGAGTTTGGCATAGAAGCAGCCCATTTCCCAGGTGGTTGTTGAGGATGAGAGAACTGTTGAACAGGACATACTTGGCTGTAGTGTGTGGGGATTTGTGAGCTCAGTCCTTTCCTTATGATTGGGCACCTAGCATGAAGGGTGTGGGTCTGCTTTGGTTTGTCTAACTGTGAAAGAAGAAAGAACAGGAGCCTCCATGAAGGCCTACAGCTGCCTTCCAAAGAATTTCAGTGTATCTGGGAGCACAGAGGCTGAGTAATATTTTGGGAGAGGATTGTGTTTTTATACCCACAATGCAGGGTGTTGCCATAATATTAATCATTATTATGGTTAAAAACAAATATACTCATCCTGCAGTTATGACAAATCTGTGTTTTGGCTCTTTCTAGCCCCTGCATTGTCTTTCTTTTAGATTCTGCCTTAGGGAACCAGAGTTTAACTCCATATTTCTAGAATAGGCAATTGCTTTCCTAAAAATTTTTTTGGATGCACATAAAGTACCTAATTAAAAAAAATTCCACATCTATTAACTAATATCTATAATTTCAGTGTGTCAAAACTCAAATACTCCTTTAAGATAAACTGAAATACAATTAAATACACAGATTTTAGTGCACAAGTCAATGCGTTTTGACAAATCTTTACATCTATGCAACCCAAACCCCTATCAAAATGCAGAACATTACCATCACCAAAAATATTCCTTCTCAGTCAATCCCTAACTCACCCCATTGTCAACCATCGTGATTATTTTTTTTCTACCATAGATTATTCTGACTGCCCATGGAGTGTGTGGAGTTTTTTAAAAAAAAAATTTTCACAGAAAGCCTTACTTATTCAAATACACAACCCAGTTTTCTTTCTAAGAATCCAGAAAATTTCATTCGATATATTTAGAATGGAAATACCTATTCTCAAAGGGTATTCTATGCTTTCAACATACATAATTATCACTAAAAATGTATCACATGCATTTTTAGAGTTAAGAATATACTAACAGTAGGTCTATTCAGAGACTAAGAATGGACACAATCCTACTCACTCAACCCCTCTGGTTCTCACCATTATGGAACCTGTGAAAACCTAGGGGCTGTGGACTGTTTAGCACATTAGTTTGCCTGAGGTCAAAGCATCTGTTTCCTCTTCTGGAAACTGTACAAGGCTCTGTATAACATACACATCAAGGAAACTCTGGTTACAAGGGTGACAAAATTAGCATTTATCAAGCACTCATGATATACCAGGTCTTGCACTAGGCTTTCTACATATATGATATCATCTAGCTGTCAAACCTCTGAAGAAATTATCATTATCTTAATTTTACTTGTCAAAAAATGGGTGGAACACCTGGGTGGTTCAGTTGGTTAAGTGTCCGACTTTGGCTCAGGTTATGATCTCACAGTTCATGGGTTCCAGCCCTGCACTGGACTCTGTACTGACAGCTCAGAGCCTGGAGCCTGCTTGGGATTCTGTGTCTCCCTCTCTTTCTGCCCTTTCTCCACTCACACACACACTCCCTCTCTCTCTCAAAAATAAATAAACATTAAAAAATTAAAAAAAATTGAGACTTCAGGTTAAATAATTTGCTCAAGGTCACAGTGCTACTTAATAGTGCTAGAGTGGAGTCTGAGTGACTTTCTGCACCTTCCTACACTGAATGTACAGTCACCTGGGGTAAAAGTTGCAATTTCCCAAAATAAGTGATGTGAAAGGGTAGTACCACTGCCTAAATGAAGCGCAAATGACAAAACTTAATTTTGGTTAAAGAATCTGATGTGCTTTTAGGGAAATTGTATTTATATGTAACGAAAAACAACTGAAAATAATGTTGAACTCTAATTAATGGTATGCATGCTGAAATGTTTATGGGTGAAATGTGCTGCCTGCAATTTATTAAAAATTTTTTTAAACATTTATTTATTTTTGAGAAAAAGAGAGCGCGAGGTGGAGAGGGACAGAGAGAGAGGGAGACACAGAATCAGAAGCAGGCTCCAGGGTCTGAGCTGTCAGCACAGAGCACGACACGGGGCTCAAACTCACGAACCGTGAGATTATTTCCTGAGCCGAAGTCGGATGCTCAACCGACTGAGCCACCCGGGCGCCCCTCCTGCAATTTAGTTTTAAATGAGGAAATCAAAATAATAAAATGAATTAGGATTAAATGGGATTGTGCTGACGATCTGGGATAATGTTGGTCAAGCACCTAATGCAATGCCTGGCACACAGTGATTATATTTTTAGAATGGCAGCTACTATATTCTGTGTAAGTATAAAAATTTATTAGGGAAGATATATAGTGCTAACTGCAATGCTACTGTCTACTGTGGATTTGTCTTGTAGATGGTTTTGCTGATCAGAGTTATGAGAGATTGTTTGGAATAGAAGAAGAGAAGCAAAGAAAGTACACACTCAGGATCTTTTAGGGGGCAGTGGTCCCTTTAACATAGTTTTTTTTTTTTTGGTTGTTCCAGGACTAATTTGTCTTTTTATTAGGTCACTCCATTTCTGAAAGTCAGTACTTAATGCTATTCCCTTTAGTTTTCTGGTTTATATTCTCCTCCCCTTAAAACAGTTTTTTAAAATGCCTTGACAGTTCTGTATATGACCAACACCATTTTTACTTTATTTTATTATTTTTTCTTCCAAGATTTTATTTAAATTCAAGTTAGTATATAGTGTAGTATTGGTTTCAGGAGTAGAATTGACTGATTTATAACTTACATATAACACCCAGTGCTCAGCACAAGTGCCCTCTTCCCTAATGCCTATCACCCATTTGGCCCATCCCCCCACCTCCCCTCCAGCAACCCTCAGTTTTGTTCTCTGTAGTTGAGTCTCTTATGGTTTGCCTCTCTCTCTGTTTTTATCTTATTTTATTTTTCCTTCTTTTCCCTTATGTTCACTTGTTTTGTTTCTTAAATTCCACATATGAGTGAAATCATACGGTGTTTGTCTTTCTCTGATGGACTTATTTCACTTAGCATAATACACGCTAGTTCCATTCACATCATTGCAAATGACAAGATTTAATTCTTTTTGATGGCTGAATATATGTATCTTTTTTATCCATTCATCATTTGATGGATATTTGGGCTCTTTCCATAACCAACACCATTTCTAGTATCAGTTTCCACTTTTTTGTTTTTTGTTATTTTGGCAACCACCAGTTTGATGTATTATCCCCAATGGTCAGCCCCCAAAGTTCTACATCTTATCTAATCTACATTTATCTAAATATTATTTAAGCCTTAAGACACTTTTGAGTTACACTGCTCTCTCCCCTTTCTGGTCTTTATTTTTCTTAAAGTTTTTTGTTTAATGTTTATTTATTTTTGAGAGAGAGGCAGAGCATGAGTTGGGGAGGAGCAGAGAGAAAGGGAGACACAGAATCGGAAGCAGGCTCCTGGCTCTGAGCCGTCAGCACAGAGCCCCACGCGGAGCCTGAACCCATGAACCCTGAGATCATGACCTGAGCCGAAGTTGGAAGCTTAACCAACTAAGCCACCCAGGCGCCCCTGGTCTTTATTGTTCTTACAGTTTGTAACACACCATTTAGCACATTATTTCCTGCTTGCATCACTCAAGTTAGATGCTGAGCAACTTGCAAGTGGGGCCATATCTTGGAGAAACTTCATAGTTAATATCAATCTAATTTATGTTATTGTTTGTCACAGATTGCCTTTTCTGAGACACATTTCCCAGGTCCCTAAGTTTAAGTATTATTCATTCATATTATTGCCAAGTATAATATAGGTATTATGAAAATAAGTAGTGTAGGGCTATGAATATTTCCCTCACTACTTTATTAAGACTATAAATAAAATTTACTAGTCTTACTTTTTTCTCCACTTGTTTTGTGCAAAGTGAAATATACTTTTGGCAAATAAGAAATGCAAACAAAGCAGCCCTTTTAATGCTACATACTACATTTGCCATCAAACCAGAGGAATATGGAAACTTGTTTACATTAATGAAAAAGAATCACTAGCTTTTATTTTTAATGTTTCTACTTTAAAGTGTATTGAGATTATCTCAGGCAGCATTAAACTTGAGGCTTCCATATGAAAAACAATTCAAATGCTCCTTAAGCCTCATTATTTACTTTGGTCTTAATATTAATGGACTTTTACTATTGTTTCTTGAGAGGAGATGGAGTGAAAGGAGAGACCATGAGGGTCCAGGACATTTGTTCAGGGAGAGGTTGCCTTGAAGGGGAGAGGAGGGCAAAGATAAGGGATGTTGGGACATTGCAGACAAATCACCAACCTGTTGGTTTTTCCATACACTATTTGTAGACACAGGTCATGGCTACTGCTGCAGGGGTTTTGTGATGGTGGGGGAAGGCAAAGGAAGGGTGAAAGGAAGATCACTTAATTTATTATTTTTTAAAAATGTTTACTTATTTTTGAGAGAGACAGAGTGTGACTAGGGGAGGGGCAGAGAGAGACGGAGACACAGAATCTGAAACAGGCTCCAGGCTCTGAGCTGTCAGCACAAAGCCTGACACAGGGCTCAAACTCCTGAAGGGCAAGATCATGACCTGAGCCGAAGTCAGATGCTTAACCTAGTGAGCCACCCAGGTGTCCCCGAAGATCACTTAATTTAATGAGCCATTTTCCTAGCATGGATCTCAGGCCCTGGCTCTAGAGCAACAGATTCAGGCCTCAAAAAAGGTAAGAGGTAACAGCTTGTGTGTTTGGGCCATTTTAGGCTGACTCCTGGGGCACTGGGCAATTTTTATGGATCAAGCCTTGGCTCCAGGGCCCATGGTTCCCACAGAGTTGAGAAAGCTGAACCAGTTTGGGAACTTCTGGGTATCTGAGGGGAAAGGGAGAATGTGTGAGGATTTGGACTTAGTGAAAGACATGAATGTTAGAGCAAAGTGTGCCCTTAGGTGTAATCCATTTTGTCATGCTAGGCCCCCAAACCAATTTTACCCAGTGACCCAGAAATACATTTTGCCTATTTCTAGAACACACCCTATCATTTTGTTTTCTCACTGGCTTCTTAGCATTTATTTCCCACTTGGTGCAAGGCACATGGTTACAGGGTGTCAGGAAGGGTTGTATGTGGCTTGGATAGTAAAGAATGGGGTTCTGTCAACTTCTTTTTTGGTGTTTTGCTGTTTTGATATGAAAGAACTCAATTGCTTCTGCTTGCTACATACAGCATGCTTAGTTTCTCATGAGGGATATAGGGGCTCTGATGAGCCTAGTGCCTTCTGAAGCCCGGTGGCTGGTCGTGGCCACTCAGGACTGGGGCCTGGTGTTGGCTTTGCCAGGTTGGTCCAAAGGCTGTTTCCTCATGGCTTCCAGAGCCAAGTGACAAGTGATTGTGCTGCTGGAGGCCCGGGGAGATAGACTCCACATTATCTTGACCAAATTAAAAAAAAAAAAAAAAAACAGGCTCAATGATGCCCTGTGTGTCTTTCACCAGAGCTTAGAGGAAAGCAGATAAACTAGGGTGGAGAGTCCCTAACTATGGTCTTAACAAATGTCTTTCCTATCATTCTCTGTTGCTCTCCTATATCTACCCTCATTTAGTGGCAAAAATGGCAACTCTTCAGAAGCTGTCCCTCACTCCTCTAGTTAGATAGCTCTTCTCACCTCCCGCCATATCACTCTGTTTATTGCCTTCACAGCAGCTTTCTCTACCTCAAATTCCCATTTGGTTATTTGGTTGTTTATTGTCCCTCTCCATCCCCTTGTCCCAACTAGGCTCCATAAGAGCAGGGACTGACTGTGTTTGGTCCCCTACCATATCCCCAGAATCAGACAGAATTGGGCAAGCCTCTTATCTGTCTCCTGAACACAACATATATGTCCTCACTTTGTACCTTTGCTCAAAGTATTTCCTCTCTCTTGAATGTATTCTTCTTTGCCCACCCAATCTTTTGCATCCTGCAATGCTGGATTCATGTCCCACCTTCTCCAGAAAGTCCTCCCTGATCACCTCAGCTCACAGAGATCTTTTCCTTCTCTGGCTGCTATAGCCTTACTGTCTTTGCTATATATTTTGCTAATTCTTCCTTTACTGTCATGTGTTCCTTCCCAAATGTTTCCTTTGCATTGGTCTTATCTCTCCAAGTAGATTGTATTCACAGTATTTTCTGCTTTTGATCAGGCCTAGCTCTTCTTTCTCACTTCAGGTTAAGATGAGTTTTATTGTGCTCATTCAGTGATGCAGATAATGCATCAGGACACAGAAACAGTTTCTTTGTGTGGCCTAAGGACCATGTGTAGCCCATCTTTAAATGCAGATTCCGAGGTACTATCTCCACAGATTCAGAATGTATAGTTTGGGATGGGGATCTGGAATCTTTGTTTGAAAGAAGATTCTTCTGATACACAAAGTTGGAGAGCCAGTGATTTAGGGAGACCCATCTTGGTCCTGGCTCAGCCATTAACCAGCCATGTGACTTTCAGTGACTCACTTGTCCTCTCTGGGTTTCTGTTTCTTCATTGTAGGTTAAAGAGATGGGCAATGTGACATTTCAGTTCTAAAAATCAGCAAGTTTATGTTCTGTGAAATCCCATAAGCTAAATTCTTTGGCTTACATATCTTAGAATCTCAATTACAGCATATTCAAGTATAGTACCTTAAAGGTAGTAGGTGTTTAATAAACACCAATGGATGAATGAATGGAGCAAGTAGCTGAGAAGCAGGGAAGGGGGAACTTACAACAATCCAGGAACAATAGTGTAGTGGACCACATTACACAGGTCTGAGTTAGAATCTCAGTCTCTGCCAACTCATGTGATTTCTCCAACTCTCCATTTCCTCATCTCTAAACTGGAGGTGTTAATAGTACCTACTACATAAGGCTGTTGGAGAATGGAATGAGATAATGTCTACAGAAAGCTTAGCATAGTGTCTGGCATATAGTAAACAATACCTTTTTTTCAATTCTGATTGCTTTTCAATGAAGCAGAACCTGACCATAAACCATATTCCAGGCTCCTCAGGTCTCCCCCTTTCCCATTGGCCCACATGTTAAAGGGGAAGAACAATGGATGTTGTGGAAAGCCCATAGAGGCCCTGACTATGAAAGCAGGGCCTGGGACCCTGGCTTATCTGATAGCCACAGCTCTTTAGAACTTGGAAGTGATGAGCTGGGGTCTCGGAGCATGCTATGTCTTATCTGTGGGCTGGGAAAACCAGAGTGTCAAAACATCATGATAGTTATCATCAAGGATATGGAGAGAGTATGGGGCTTGGAATGAGAGTATTTGGGTTGAAGTCTTAGTTCTTGCAGGAAGCCTTCCTTGACCTTGTTGTACCCCCAAATCCTTGTATGGGTCAGGTGCCCCTTCTCTGTGTATCACATTATTCGGCTGTGTCACTACCTCCTGACTGTCATCTATAGTAGACTGAGCTTATTGACAATGAGGACAATGTCTTGACATCTCTGTATCCTGGACAAAGAGCATATTGTCTGAGTAGAGCAGATATGCAGAAAATGTTTTGGAGTTCAACTCAAATGATTTGCTGATGTACTGTTGAATTTAGCCATTGATTAGCTTTGGGCAAGTCAATTAACCTCTTTAAGCCTATAAGAGGAGGATGGATAAACAACTTACCAAAGTGAGAGAGAGAGAGAGAGAGAGAGAGAGAAACCAATAAGCAGACTCTTAACTATAGAGAACAAACTGATGGTTACCAGAGGGGATGGGGGTTTGGGGATGGGTTAAATATGTGATGGGCATTATAAGGAATGCACTTGTGAGGAGCAATGGGTGTTGTGTGGAAGTGTTGAATATTGTACAGGTGGAACTAATATTACACTGTATGTTAACTAACTGGAATTTAAGTAAAAACTTAAAAAAAACCCCACCACTTACCAGGGTTATTGTGAGGCCCAAACACATTCAGGCTTCTTTCTTGTCCCTTCCTACCCTACTAGCCAGGCTGACCTTTACCTAAACCTATTTACCACTCCTTTAGGACTCTACTTTTTGTTCTTTAGGCTATTTAATCACCAAATGTGGAAAAGAAATTGATGCTAATGTGTTAATGGGTGTTAATCGGATGATATATTTACATTTTAACAGGGAGCTTTTCCTGCTTCAGGAGGCATGAGTATTGGTGGATTCCAGGTGCTTGGGCAAGGGAGGGCCATGTTTTGTTGTTGTTAGGGGGCCTTTTAAGCCATTTCCCAAACTGCCTTGGTAGGGAGCCACCCCCTTTTTGTCTACAAAGAGCTTGCTGCAGCAGCTTACACTGTGTTCCCCTGTATTGAATGCCAGAGGCATCTAGGACACATAGGGGCTTCTTTCTTGTAAGACCTCCAAGAGCACACAGAACCAATCTTTAGCAATTTACCTGGGCCTCCCCTGAGTTTTGAGTCACACTGACTCAAGAGGCTTGATGAGCTCTGTACCAGGTTTGGAGATCAGATCTGGGCTCCAGAAAAGGCATTAGTCTGGAAAGATTATTTCTGCTAATCCCCCTAAGCAGCTCCTGAGGCTTTTCACATGCTCACAGAATAGACTGGGGTCTTTGCTGGGGTCCAGTGTTAAGCTCCTTTGGAAAGAGGTGTAATTCTTGGCTAAAAGTTCCTCTGGTGCTATTAATGTTGAACAGAAATAAATTTTGTGCCCCAAGTATCAATGCCAACAATTTCATGTGTATTGAGGACCAGGAGGGGAAGGTGAGGGGTTTACTGGCTAAGAGTAGTTTGAGTTTGCAGGTATGAGTAGGGCTGGGGTGAGGATGTCCCTGTATGGACTGTGGGCATGAGTGTGTATTTTGAATGTGCATGCCTTGTATGTATGTTCTATGAATTTGTCCTTTGGTTCTTTTCAGGAGTCTGTAGTGCAAAATTTGGCTATGAAAAGAAATTTTTCCTCCTTTCTGCTTTATATGTAAATAAAACCACACCTAATGTTCTTGGAGCATTGTTCCTGATTGTATTGAATTATGAAATACTGAAGGCATGATAGGTTGCCACTCTGAGTCTCAGAGTTTTCCATTCAGAATGTGAGGACCTTGCATAAATTTTGGGAAAGTGGTCCAGGAGGGGTTGGATCAGAGTACCTGAACTTGCCAAAGGCTGGTTGTCTTGTGGCTTATAGGTTATCACAGGGCTTGCCAGCCATTTCTGCTCCTCTGCCTCTGGCCCACTTCTCCAGAGGAAGAGTGAAAAGGGAAAGAGCTGAACCTCACTGCCCTTCAGTTGGAAAATATCTTGCTTCCTGGCCTTTGTGGGGTTAGTGGCCACTAGGTTTCCCTACACTTCAGCCCCTGACAGGAGCACTGATGAAGCTACCACTCATATGTGTATTGGAATTGTACCCTTTATCTGTGGTAGATTCAGATGAATCTATTCTCTTAATGGGGCTGGATTTATATGTAAATGCGGATACTAAATGTGCTCATGGACCAAGAGGTGATTATCAGATAATTTACTTTCAGTGCAGTGGGTTTGTAGGTTAACTCCTTCTTGGGCCAAGGGCACTGGAACAGGGGCTTGGAACTCATTTGGCAGATGGGGTGGGGAGCAGGCTGAGAGGGGCATAATATCCTTAGGGATGAAGAGTAGAAGTTGCCAAGCAGAAATCCAAAGGCCAAATCCAACATTCACACTTTATGTGACTTGAACAATGTTTTCAAACATTTTGAATTGGTTGCCCACATTTAAAAATTCAGAAACTTAATAAGATCATATAACACTGAATAAGGTGCTTATTTGATAACAATTATACTGAGCAGTGGCTGCCACATTTGGGCAGGATCTGCACTTCCAGTTTTCCACAGTCCCCCATTTTCTTACTGGTTGCATTATACCATGTGTGCTTCTCTCATTTAGACTACCTGTTTGGCTCTTGTAGACCAATTTGTGATCCCTGGACTTTTAACACTCATCATGGTTGGATAGATCTTGCAGGATGATTCTGCTGCAGGGGATGGGAGACCAGATGAGTAGCAGGGCCTGAAATAGAAAGCCTGAGAGAGGTAGCCTGGGGTCACCATTGGGCATCCTGTCAGGCAGAGGGATCACAGTAATAGGGATCCCAGAACACAGCATTTTGTGAAGACTTGGGCAAGAAATATTGAGGGAAGGGATATTCTGGAGGAGGACAGAGGAGGATAGCACCAGAATGTCTGAGGTCAAGTGACCCTGCCATAGTTCTACTTAAACCCTCAATGACTTCCTATTGTTCTTAGGATAAAGACAAAAGCTTTATCATGGTCAGCAAGATGCTGCATGGTCTGGCCTGACAATGTTGAATTTTATCTTGAGCCCTGTGCTTCTAAAAAAAACCTTTACCATAAGACCATCCGGGACCATTATAAGACCAGACCCACCTCCACACTTTCTGAATGACTGAGCTAAGACTCATCCCAAGCCTTCTCCCTTTTCTTTGATACATTCCTCATTCATGAACACTCTCCCTATTGCAAAAACCTGAATAAAATCATGTCCTTAATTGCCTGTTGTATTTTGTCTTTCATGGTTTGGGTATTATTGCAAGCATGCTATGAAGGCACACGTATGAGTTGTGTCTTTCCATAATGTTGCTTTATCCAATCATAATGCAAAGGTTAACATAATTGTAAAGCAGGTTCAAGATCCCAAAATCAATGATATTTCATTATACATTTAACTTGGCTTTCTATACAGCATATACATCATATAAAGCAAAGCATATACACCATATAAAGCAAAGCATAACACAAAGTCACACAACAAACAAGGTACAACAAGGGGTAAGAGGTTAACAAACCTAACTCGAAGTCAGTCCTTGTATGTGCAATTGAGATAAAGCCTTGGTCCTGTCCAGGTCAGCTCTTGGCAGGTGCGGCTTATTATGTTCAAGAAATGGAGAATCTCCATTATGTTCAGAGATTAATCAGGCAGAGCCTTTGTTGGCAGTTGCCTTTTTGATGTGGTCAGATGTGAAAGGGTCAGCATCTGGAGAGTCTGATAGTTTGCTGCAAAAATTCTCCCTTTTTAAAGGAGTTTAATCGATCTTGGGCCTTCATAGACCTCCTCTGGTTCTGTGGCTTGTCAGTTCTGGATATCTTCAGCCTGGACTGGTTTTGGCAATATCCGGTCTTAGCTCCAATGCCCTTGGCTGCTTACATCACTGCTTGACATAAGTCACTGACATCACTGCTTGACATAAGTTACATGAATGACTCCATCTTGCTCTCTACGGGTGTTATGACTCAAATGGGATTGGACCTCACCTTCAGATCCATATTTATTCCCCTTAGATAACAAGGCCTCTCAAAAGCCTTTGTGTTCCTCTTCTGACTGGTGATCTGGGGACCCAACAGTTAGTCCAGCTCCAGATTTGGTATTCCAGACTCTTGTCCACTGTTAGAACTGTAAGGATTTGATTTTGATTATTTTTGAGTACTTGCTTGATTTCTGGTATTGGCTTCTTTTGTTTTCCTGACTTGACCATTCAGTGATTTCTGTGAATAGATTGATGGTTTGTAGACATCTTGTCTTGGTTAGGTGAAAGAAGACAGTATCTGGTCAGTCTTTTCTGTCTGTTTTGAGCTCAGATCAATTAAGAATTCCATGCCCATCAGGAAGAGAACAGCTCTTTAATATGGATCAGTGAGTTTTAAAATTCTGTGTTTACATTTGACTCATACTGAAATTTTAGAATTAAAGCCAGAAGCTGTTTTTCTATTTGTGTTTGTCTGTATGTTTATGTATAATTCAGAAAGACCTCTACCTTTCATTGTGTGAGAGTGTAATATTTTTCTACCTTTGGTTGGTATTACCAAATTAGATTATAAAATCTCTTAAAAGGAGCTCCATTCTGATTGGCTTAGAAATAAATAAGTGCTTGTATAAATTGAATGTTCCTAAAATTCCCAGAAATTAAGAAAATTGTATTGTATTGGATACTTACACTGTGCTACACAAAAGTGTTCTTATGGAAACTAATTCAAATATTTTAAAAATTCAAGTTCACATAATTTAGGGAAATCTAGCAAATGACAGTAGTTTAATACTTTTCATTTAATAAAAACAACTGTGCTTTTTAAAATTTATCAGTCTTGAGGAAGGCACCTTTTGGGATGAGCACTGGGTGTTGTATGGAAACCAATTTGACAATAAATTTCATATTAAAAAAAGAAAAAAATTATCAGTCTTGAATATACTATAAGCATACATTTTTATTCTACTGGGGTATGTTCTTCCTAAATTTATACATTTACTGATCAAGTTAGCTAGCATTACTTCTACTAAATGTTTAAGATTATGAAAAATGTAAATTTGTGTTTAACCAAATAAAATCATTAATCTGACAAACTCTATTTCAAGAGTAATTATGTTTTGTAGCATGTCAACTTGAAGATAATTTCCAAAATATTTATGTAACTTAAAATCTTGGACTAATACTAAATTGAGTTGATTACTGGATATTCATCATATATCTTAGATAATTTCTAAGATAGAATACTGAAACATTCATTATTATGCATAATTTTAAATTTATATAATTTGCATCTCATTTTTATATGCTACAGAGGCTATTTATACTTGGATATGTTAATAAATGTGTTCATTTTTACCATTTTGAAAAGTTGTACTGTAAGGGTTGTATGTGGATATAGAAAGTTACAGAAGTTTTGTGGAAAGAGAATTAAATTTGTTGTATTCACAGCTGGCTAAGGCTTGGTGTGCTTATTTCTTAATTTATTTGTGCAAAAAATTGATTTTAGTAAAGCATGTGGACAGGACCCGTGGGCAGGAAAAGCTGCCCTGGGACTCTGAGGAGAGATTGATTATATACTTGGAAGGTAGGAGAGGTAAAGTCAAGAGGAAGTTTCCAAAAGGATTTTCATATGCTAAAGACAGGATATTGGAAGCCTGTGTTTATTTATAAGATTTTCAAAAAAGAGCTTTAGTGTTAACTATTTTTTTAAGTTTATTTATTTATTTTGAGCATGTGTGAGTGGGGGAGAGGCAGAGAGAATCCCAAGCAGGCTCCACACTGTCAGCACAGAACCTGTTAGGGCTCCATATGAACCTTAATCAAGAGCCAAAATCAAGAGTTGGATGCTTAACTGAGCCACCCAGACACCCCTAGGGCTAACTATTATACTGATGCAAAACTAGAATTGCATTTTTTCTCTGTTAAAATGACATTTTTTTCTTGGATTATTGGTCTGCTCTTAATAATAGGTTGTAAAAGTTTATTTTTCACTTTCTGTGTCATTTGCCTAGAAGACAAAGTTTTTGTGCCTTGCTAGAATAACCTTCTATGGTTTATGTTGACTTTATGTCCTTGATTATTTACAGAAAGGGTGTTTGGAGCGCCTGGGTGGTTCAGTCGGTTAAATGTCCAACTCTTGGTTCCAGCTCAGGTCATGATCTCAGGGTTCATGAATTTGAACCCCACATGGGGCTTCACACAGACAGTGCAAAGCCTGCTTGGGATTCTCTCTCTCTCTTTTTCTGCCCTTCTCCCACTCTCTCTCTCTCTTTCAAAATAAATAAATAAAAACTTAAAAAAAGAAATTATTCTTATTTAGGAAAGAGCTATGATTATTTATAATCATGTCACCTCTTATCTTTATTTTTCAAATCTTTTATCAAATTGGTCAAGTAGGTAGCCAAGTATTGTTTTTCAGTAGCCCATGATCCTATCTTAATCAAACGTTCAAATATCTTGACAACTTTTGATATTTGGCTTTCCAAAATCTAATCCTAAATGATATCTTTTGTACCTACAACTGTCTTTCAGATTTCCCAGAGGGCTTGTGGAAAATTCAAAACAAAAAAGATTTGTTCTTTTACATTGTAAAATAGAACAGCTAGAGATAATTGGGTTTGTTTAATATATCACTCTCAATGAGTTGCATGAGTAGAGTAGTTAAAGAAGAGATTCTCAGCCTTTCCTACAGTAAAGTATAGGTAAAATGTTATTAATATAAGTATTTCATAAATTGTATGCTGTTTGAGAAGTTCCAAGAGAATTGTCAGTGTCCTCTGTGTCCATGAAATGTTTCTGTTTGTCAGAATCCTAGTGTTGCTTTGCCAAATAATATAAATAAAATAGTATTATCAGTCATAATTTCAGTTATTTTTTAAAAATATTAACTTGGTTGCAATGTTGCTTATTTAATTTGAATCTAGCATCTTCTAAGCCAGTGGATTATTAAATGTTGAAGTATATTTGAAACACAATGTTACATTAGTTTCAGATGTACAGCATAATGCTTCGCCAACTCTGTATGTTATGCTATGCTCACAAGTATAGCTACCATCTGTCACCACACAATACTACCACAATACCATAGACTATATTCTCTATGCTGTGCTTTTAATCTCTGTGACTTCTTCACTCCATAACTGGAAGCATGTAACTCCCATTCCCCTTCACCCGTTTTGGCCATCCCTCATCTCCCCACTGGCAACCATCAGTTTGTTCTCTTTGTGGATCTGTTTCTACTTCCATTTGTTCATTTGTTTTGATTTTTGGATTCCACATATAAGTGAAATGATATGGTGTTTGTCTTTGTCTGACTTATTTCACTTAGCATAATATCCTCTAGGTCCATCCATGTTGTTACAAATGTAAGCCAGTGTTTTTTTTTTTTTTTTTTTTTTGTCCAATGTATATATTTTTCACAAGGAAGTTTCCATTTTAGTATACTAATGATACCTATTTTTAACAAAATATTGGCAAATATATAGGGCTTTGATTCAACTAGTCATAATATGAATGCATAGATTGTTTGTTTATAAGCCTTAGAGTTAAAATTGGATTTAAATTATGGTAGTTAGGCTTCAAAATGTAGAGACATAACGATGAAATCATACAAGAAATTAATGTCCACTTATTTTTTTCAGAGTACTTTTCTGGCTTTTATAGAAGTAAGATTATGGCCTTGTATTGCTTGAGAGGCATCACAAATTTTATTTAGAAAGATCTCCTCATTAATAGAATTCTTGATGTATTTTTTAAACAGAGAAGAAATCAGTTTTTTATATTAATGTTATTCTCCAATGCATATTTTTAGTTGCTATTTTTGCAACTGTAAATACTAATTTTTCAGGTATGAAGGCTACATTACCATGTTAGTTTTGAATTTTTACCAGAAATGAGATGTGATTGTCCATTAAGATGCAGTCCAACTGTAAACACAAATTAAATTATTGCAAGGAATAAGCCATAATAATTTCTCTCTGTAATTTGTTTAAAATGCCAGATGATTTAAAATTTTTTTATTTGGAAACTCATGGAAATGAAGTGTATTTCATTTGCTTGGGATCTTAGATGCAGAATAAGATTTTTGGTATACATTATTAAAGATTTTATATTATTATTTAAGTCTCATTACACATTGTTATGATCCTCCCCACATATAACAGAATGTTCCAAAGGCTCTATTTTGTAGTTGAAATGTAATACTATAGATCAATTCATTTGCTACTAGAAGTATGATATCCATTTTCTGGATTATTACTCTTTACATGAATAATATATATTCTAATTTTTACCTTAATATCTGATACTGTATTCTTTAATGATTCTTTTGCAAAGGTTTTTCTACTAAATTTAAGCCAGTGGTTTTTAATTGTGGTATTCAGATCACTCACCTATGGAGTTTTATGAAAAATTTTTTAATGTTTATTTTTGAGAGAGAGAGCGAGCCAAGGAAGGGCAGAAAGAAAGGAAGACACAGAATCTGAAGCAGGCTCCAGGTTCTTAGCTGTCAGCACAGAGCCTGATGTGGGGCTTGAACCCACGAACTGTGAGATCATGAACTGAGCCTAAGTCGGATGCTTAACCGACTGAGCCACCCAGGCACCCCCCCCCATGGAGTTTTATTAATATGAAATGTTTAGGACCTACTCTAGAGTTGCAGAAACTCTTTACTTGATATTCTTGATATATTCTTGGTATATTCTAATGATAGGCTTAACATGTTCATGGCATGTTACGATTATTATGTTATATCTGAAGTTTTTTCTTGGTAAAATTATGTTGATACAGTCTTATAAAGTAGATGTAATATTTGCTCTTCTTTAAAAATAGATTATTATGTTTTATAGAGATTTTGTTTAAAACTTTATTTTGAATTGACTTTATTTTCTTATTTTGACAGTTATTTTATTTATGTAATGAACTCTCATTAGATCTTTCACTTTTGAAAATGATCAGTAATAAGGTAATCACAGCTAATGTCAGCCTTTTGTCATCTACAGATAGTTTTTTGTTTTTTTGTTAATTTTTTTTTAATATTTTTGACACAGAGAGAGGAACAGAGTGCAAGCAGGGGAAGAACACACAGAATCCTAAGCAGACTCCAGTCTGAGCGGTTAGCACAGAGCCCAATGCAGGGCTCAAACTCACGGACTGTGAGATCATGACCTGAGCTGAAGTCAGACACTTAACCGACTGAGCCACCAAGGTGCCCCGGTTTTTTATGTTTTAATTTGATGCTTCCTTGAAATATTTGCAATTAGCTACAGGCCAGAGTGCTTCATCTTCCAAAAAAGGACTGAAGTTCCTTTGAAAAAGACTATATCAGGTATTATAGGTACAGGGTTCTGATGACGTCATTTAGACAATTTTGAGACCATACTAATGAACCAAGTTTGGATTTTCAGAACTCTAGTCAACAAACAGATGGGTCCATGATATCACTAAGCCAAGACTATGTAGAACAAGAACTAATTACACAGACCTGAATGAACTGATGAGGGATGATTGTGGGTTTTGTTTGGAATATTGTTAATGTTTTAATGGTTTACTTTCTGGGTATTTAAAGAATCTCATTCTTTTTTGCCTTAAGTTACCTGTAACTCATGACAATTTATAGATTATACTTTCGTAAATAGAAATTATTTTAAGTTTATTTATTTGAGAGAGAGACAGCATGAGTGGGGGAAGGGCAGAGAGGAGAGAGATCGAAAGAGAGAGAGAGAATCCCAAGTGAACTCTGTGCTGCCAGCATGCTTAAACTCATGAAACTGTGAGATCATGACCTGAGCTAAAACCAAGAGTCAGACAACCGGACTGAGCCACCCTAGAACTCCTGAAAGGAAATATTTTTTAAATGATATATTCTTCTTTCTGTTTAATCCCTCCAAAATTCTGAAACTTTTATTGAGTATTTTATTTTTCATGGCAATGATTATTTACATAAGTTCAATAAGAATTTGTTTTTCTTGTTACATTTTTACAAAGGAGACATACAGATGGATAATAGACATATGAAAAGATACTCAACATCACTCATCAGAGAAATACAAATCAAAAGTACAAGAGATATCAATCACCTCACACCAGTCATAATGGCTAAAATTAGAAACAAGAAATAACAAGTGTGGGTCAGGATGTGGAGAAAGGGGAATCCTATTCCACTCTTGGTGGGAATGCAAAGTGATGCAGCCACTCTGAAAAACAGTATGGAAGTTCCTTAAAATGTTAAAAACAGAACTACCCTATGATTCAGCAATTGCTCTACTAGGTATTTACCCAAAGGTTACAAAAATACTGATTTGAAGGGATACATGCTCCCCAATGTTTATAGTAGCATTATAAACAATAGCCAAATTAGGAAACAGCCCGAATGTCCATCAATTGATGAATGGACAGAGAAGATGTGATATATATACAATGGAATATTACTCAGCCATAAAAAAGAATGAAATCTTGCCATTTGAAACAACATGGTTAGAGCTAAGTGACATCACAGTGACTCTAAACCCGTATCTTTCTATAATAACACTGAATGTAATGAACTACATGTTCCCACCAAAAGACATAGGGTATCAGAATGGATAAAAAACACAAGACCCATCTATTTGCTGTCTACAAGAGACTCATTTTAGACCCGAGGACACCTTCAGATTGAAAGTGAGGGGATGGAAAACTATCTATCATGCTACTGGAAGTCAAAAGAAAGCTGGAGTAGCCATACTTATATCAGACAAACTAGACTTTAAAGGCTGTAACAAGGGATGAAGAAGGGCATTATATAATAATTACAGGGTCTATCCATCAGGAAGAGCTAACAATTATAAATGTCTATGTGCCGAATACGGGAGCCCCCAAATATATAAAACAATTACAAACATAAGCAACATTATTCATAAGAATGTGGTAATTGCAGGGAATTTTAGTACCCCACTTACAACAACTGATACATCATCTAGACACAGGATCAATAAAGAAACAAGGACCCTGAATGATACACTGGATCAGATGGACTTGACAGATCTATTTACAACTCTGCATCCCAAAGCAACAGAATATACTTTCTTCTCGAGTGCACATGGAACCTTCTCCAAGATAGATCACATACTGGGTCACAAAACAGCCCTTCATAAGTATACAAGAATTGAGATCATACCATGCATACTTTCAGACCACAATGCTATGAAACTTGAAATCAACCACAGGAAAAAGTCTGGAAAACCTCCAAAAGCATGGAGGTTAAAGAACACCCTACTAAAGAATGAATGGGTCAACCAGACAATTAGAGAAGAAATTAAAAAATATATGGAAACAAACAAAAATGAAAATACAGCAATCCAAACACTTTGGGATGCAGTGAAGGCAGTCCTGAGAGGAAAATACATTGCAATCCAGGCCTATCTCAAGAAACAAGAAAAATCCCAAATACAAAATCTAACAGCCCACCTAAAGGAACTAGAAGCAGAACAGCAAAGACACCCCAAACCCAGCAGAAGAAGAGAAATAATAAATATTAGAGCAGAAATAAACAATATAGAATCCAAAAATAACCCCAGTAGAACAGATCAATGAAATAAAGAGTTTGCTTTATGAAAAGATAAACAAAATTGATAACCCCCTAGCCATACTTCTCAAAAAGAAAAGAGAGTGGACCAAAATAGATAAAATCACAAATGAAAGTAGACATATCACAACTAATCCATCATAAATACAAACAATTATCAGAGAATACTATGAAAAATCATATGTTAAACTGGAAAACCTGGAAGAAATGGACAAATTTCTAGACACCCACACACTACTAAAACTCAAGTGGGAAGAAATACAAAATTTGATCAAACACATAACTAGTGAAGAAATTAAATCAGTTATCAAAAACCTCCCAACAATTAAGAGTCCTGGGTCAGATGGCTTTCCAGGGGAGTTCTACCAGACATTTAAAGCAGGGTTAATACCTATCCCCCTCAAGCTGTTCCAAAAAACAGAAATGGAAGGAGAACTTCTGGATTCATTCTATGAAGCCAGCATTACTTTGATTCCAAAACCAGACAGAGAACCCACTAAAAAGGAGAATTACAGGCCAATATCTCTGATGCACATGGATGCAAACATTCTCAACAAGATTCTAGCAAATCAAATTCAACAGCATATGAAAAAAATTATTCACCATGATCAAGTGAGATTCATTCGTGGGATGCAGGGCTGATTCAATATTCACAAATCAATCAATGTGATACATCACATTAATAAAAGAAAGGGTAAGAACCATATGATCCTGTCAATAGATGCAGGAAAAGCATTTGACAAAATTCAGCATCCTTTCTTAATAAAAAACCCTCAAGAAAATCAGGATAGAAGGAACATCATAAAAGCCATATATGAAAATACCACAGCTAATATCACCCTCAATGGGGAAAAACTGAGAGCTTTCCCCCGGAGATAAGGAACACGACAGGGATGCCCACTCTCACCACTGTTGTTTCACATAGTGTTGGGAGTCCTAGCCTCAGCAATCAGATAACAAAATGAAGTAAAATGCATCCAAATTGGCAAAGAAATCAAACTTTCACTTTTTGCAGATATGATACATGGAATACCAAAAACCTTCTAGAACTGATACATGAATTCAGCATACTCACAGGATACAAAATCAATGTACAGAAATCGGTTGCATTTCTATACACCAATAATGAAGCAAGATAAAGAAATCAAGAAATTGATCCAATTAAAAATTGCACCAAGAACCATAAAATACCTAGGGATAAACCTAACCAAAGATATAAAAGATTTGTATGCTGAAAACTATAGAAAGCTTATGAAGGAAATTGAAGAAGACACAAAGAAATGGGTAAACGTTTCATGTTAGTGGATTGGAAGAATAAATATTGTTAAAATATCAATAGTACCCAAAGCAATCTACACATTAAATGCAATCCCAATCAAAATTGCACCAGTATTCTTCTCAAAACTGGACCAAACAATCCTAAAATCTGAATGGAAAGACAAAAGACCTTGAATAGCCAAAGTAATGTTGAAAAAGAAAACAACAGTGTAGGTATCACAATCCCAGACTTAGTGTCTACTACAAAGTTGTAATTATCAAGAAAGTATGGTATTGGCACAAAAACAGACACATAGACTAATGAAATAGAATAAAGAACCCAGAATTGGACCCACAAATGTATGGCCAACTATAAAAATAAACTCAAAATGGATGAAAGACCTAAATGTGAGACAAAAAAAACCATCAAAACCCTGGAGGAGAAAAGGGGCAACAATCTCTTTGATCTCAGCCGCAGCAACTTCTTGCTCAACATGTATCCAAAGGCGAGGGAATCAAAAGCAAAAATGAACCATTGGGGCCTCATCAAGATAAAAAACTTCTCTACTGCAAAGGAAACAGTCAACAAAACTAAAAGGCAACCAATGCAATGGGAAAAAATATTTGCAAGTGAGATACAGGATAAAGGGTTAGTATCCAAAATCAAAAAGAATTTACCAAACTTAACACCTAAAAAACAAATAATCCAGTGAAGAAATGGGCAGAAGACATGAATAGACACTTTTCCAAAGAAGACATCCAGATGGCCAACAGACACATGAAAAGATGCTCAACATCACTCATCATCAGAGAAATACAAATCAAAATCACACTGAGATACCACCTCACACCAGTCAGAGTGGATAAAATTAACAACTCAGGAAACAACAGCTACTGGCAAGCATGTGGAGAAACAGGAACCCTTTTTCACTGTTGGTGGGAATGCAAACTCATGCAGCTACTCTGGAAAACAGTGTGGAAGTTCCTCAAAAAATTAAAAATAGAACTACCCTACGACTCAGCAATAGCACTACTAGGAGTTTATCCAAAGGATACAGGAGTGCTGACTCATAGAGGCACATGTACACTGTATGTTAGCCAACTTGACAATAAATTATATTAAAAAAAGAAATGTCAAAGGAACTTCTTTAAGCTGAAAAGAAGGCACCAATTAGTAATAATAACACATATGAAAGAATAAGTCTCACTGAAGAAGGAATTACATAGTAAAAGTAGTGATTTAATTACTTATAAAGCTAAAATGAATATTAAAAGACAAAAGTAGTGAAAATAACTATGATAACAATAATTTTGGTTAAAGGATACACGAGATAAAAGTTGTAAAATGATATCAGAAACATATACATGGGGGAAGAGTAAAAATTATGAACTTTAGAATGGGATCAAACATAGGTTGCTATTAACTTAAAATAGACTGTTATGGATATGAGTTGTTATATATAAGCCACATGGAAACCACAAAGCAAAAACCTATAGAAGATAAACAAATTTAAAGAAAAAGGACTATAAGCACACCACTACATAAAGTCATTAAAACCACAAAGGAAGAGAGAATGTAAAGAAAAAACGAACAGAGAAGAACTACAAAAACAGCTAGAAACTAATTAGCAAAGTGACAATAAGCATGTATTTATCAAAAATTATTTCAAATGTAAATGAACAAAATTCTCCAAAAGACACAGAGTGGCTGAATGGATAAAAACTCATCTATATGCTGCACACGAGAGACTCACTTTAGATATAAGGACACACAGACTGAAAGTGAAGAGATGGAAGAAAATATTCCATGCAAATGGAAACCAAAAGAAAGCTGGAGTAGCTGTGCTTATATCAGAAAAAAAAAAATGCGACTTTACAACAAAGACTGTAACAGGATAAAGAAAGATGTTACATAATGATAAAGGGGTCAATTCAACAAAAGGATATAACATTTGCAAATATTTTTGATACTTAGAAGCACCTAAGCATATAAAGCAAATATTAACATATCTAAAAACATAAAGCAATACAATAATGGTAGGGCACTTTAATACCCCACTTACATCAATGGATAGATCATCCAGACAGAAAATCAATAAGAAAACATCTGACTTATTTTTTAAATTTTTTTAATGTTTTATTTATTTTTGAGAGCAAGAGAGAGAGTGTGAGTGGGGAGTGGCAGAGAGAGGGAGACACAGAATCTGAAGCAGGCTCCAGGCTCTGAGCTGTCAGCACAGAGCCCGACCTGGGGCTCAAACCCACGAATTGTGAGATCATGACCTGAGCTGAAGTCTGACGCTTAACTGATGAGCCACACAGACACCCCAACATCTACCTTAAACAGCCTGTTAGACCAGATGTACTCAACAGGTATTTATAGAACATTCCACCCCAAAACATTCCACCCATGTGCACTTCCAGGAAGTGCACATGGAACATTTTCTAAGACAGATCATATGTTAGACCATAAAGCAAGTATTTATCAATTTGAGAATTGAAATCATACCAAACATCTTTTACAACCACAGTTGTATGAAACTAGAAATTAATTACATGAATAAACCTGGACAATTCCCAAATATGTGGGGATTAAATAATATGCTGCTGAACAACCAATACATCAAATAAAAAATTAAAAAAATAAAAAATTACCTTGAGACAAATTAAAATGGAAAAGTAACACATCAAAATTTGTGAGATGCAGCAAAAGCAGTTCTAAGAGGGAAGTTCACAGCAATAAAGGCCTACCTTAAGAGACAAAAAAAAAGTCTGAAAAAAAACCAACCTAATTGTACACCTCAAGGAACTAGAGAAAGAACAAAAAGAGTTCAAAGGTAGTAGAAGGAAGGATATAAAAAGGATCAGAGTGGAAATAAATGACACAGAGACTAAAAAAAAACAGTCGAAAATATGAATGAAATTAAGAACTGATTCTTTGAAAAGATAAGGAAAATTGACAAACCTTTAGCTTGATTCACCAAGAAAAAAAGAGAGGACTCAAATAAATAAAATCAGAAATTAAAGATATGTTACAACCGATACCACAGAAGTACAAAGGATCATGAGATTACTATGAACAATTATATGCCAACAAATTGCAGAACCTAGAAGAAATGTATGCATTCCTGGAAACATACAACCTACAAAGACCATATTATGATGAAATAGAAAATCTGAACAGACCTCTTACCAGTAAAGACATTAAATAAATAATCAAAAGTCTAGGACCAGATGGCTTTATTGGTGAACTCAAAGAACATTCACATAATTAATATCAATCTTTTCCAGAGTCTTACAGAAGATAGAAGAGGGAGGATCTACTTTAAACACATTTTACAAGGCCAGCATTACGTTGATACCAAAACCAGACAAGGATGCCACCAAAAAAATTATAGGCCAATATTCCTGATAAACATAGATGCAAAAACCCTCAACAAAGTATTAGCAAAACAAACTCAACGTATTGTTGATTAAAAGGATCATACAGCATGATCAAGTGGGATTCATTTCAGAGATGCAAGGATGGTTCAACATCCACAAGTCACTCGATGTGATACAGCACATTAATAAAACAAAGGACAAAATAATATGATTATCTTAATAGATGTAGAAAAAAACATTTGATAAAACTTAAAATCCATTTATGATAAAAATTCTCAAAAAAGTGGGTAGAGTTCACAAAACTCAAAATAATAAAGGCCCTATATAAACCACAGCCAACCCCATATTCAACAGTGAAAAGCTGATAGCTTTTCCTCTAAGATCGGGAACAAGACAAAGATGTCCACTCTTGCCACTTTTATTCAACATAATATTGGAAGTTCTAGCCACAGCAATTAGGCAAGAAAAAGATATAAAAACATCTAAATTGGAAAGGAAGAAGAAAAACTGCTGCTATTTGTAGATTACATGATATTATATAGAAAACCCTAAAGACTCCATCAAACAACTGTTGGAACTAATAAACAAATTGAGTAAAGTTGTAGGATATAAAATCAATACACAAGGGCACCTGGGTGGCTCAGCCAATTAAGTGTCCAACTTCAGCTTGGGTCATGATTTCATAAGTTCACGAGTTCAAGCCCTGCATCGGGCTCTGTGCTGACAGCTTGGAGCCTGAGGCCTGCTTCGGATTCTGTGTCTCCCTCTCTCTCTGCCCTCCCCCACTCACGCTGTCTTTCTCTCCCTCTCAAAAATAAACATTAAAAATTAAAAAAAAATCAATACACAAAAATCTGTTGTGCATCTTTGTAATGAATTAATAACAAGCTATCAGAAGGAGAAATTAAGAAAACAATCTCATTTATAACTGCGTCAAAAATAACAAAATATCTAAGAATAAATTTAACCAAGGAGGTGAAAGACCTGTATATTGGAAACTACAAGACATTAATGAAAGAAATTGAAGGAGACACAAATAAATGGAAAGACATTTTATGTTCATGCATTGGAAAAATTAACATTGTTAAATTGTCCATGGTTCCCAGGGCAATCTATAGATTCAGTGCAATTCTTACCAAAATTCTAATGGTATTTTTCACAGAAATACTAAAAAATCCTAAAATTTATGTGGAACCACAAAAGACCTTGCATAGACAAAACAATCTTGAGAAAGAAGAACACAACTAGAGGCACCACACCTCCTGATTTCAAACTATATTAATAAGCTATAGTAAATAAGGAGTGCCTGGGTGCCTCAGTCAGTTAAGCATCCGACTTCAGCTCATTTCATGATCTCACGGTTTGTGATTTTGAGCCCCACATCGGGCTCTGTGCAGACAGTTTGGAACCTGGAGTCTGCTTCTGACTCTGTGTTTCCCTCTCTCTCTGCCCCTCCCCCACTCATGCTTTGTCTGTCTCTCTCAAAAATAAATAAACATTAAAAAAGTTTTAAAAAGCTATAGTAATTAAAACAGTATCATATTACCATAAAAACAGACACATAGATCAATAGAACATTAGAAAGTGTGGAAATAAGCCCACACATATATGCTCAATTAATTTACAACAAAGAAGGCAAGACTATACATGGGGAAAAGGTCTCTTCAATAAATGGTGCTAGGACAATTGGACAGCTACATGCAAAAGAATGAAACTGGTCCACTATCTTACATCATATACAAAAATTAACTCAAAATGGATTAAAGACATAAATGTAAGACCTAAATCTATAAAACTGTTAGAAGAAAATAGGCAGTAAACTCCTTGACATAGGTCTTGGTGATGATTCTTTGACTCTGATACCAAAAGCAAAAGTAACAAAAACAAAAATAAACAAGTGGTACTGCATCAAACTAGAAAGCTTCTGCATGGTAAAGGAAACATCAACAAAATGAAAAGGTAACTTACTGTATGGGAGAATATAATTTCAAATCATATATCTGAAAGGGAATAATATCTAAAGTATATAAAGAACTCATACATCTCAAAAGAAAGAGGAATCTGATTTTAAAATGGTCAGAAGATCTCAATAGACATTTTTTTTCCAAGGAAGACATACAAATGACCAATAGACACATGAAAAATTGTCAACATCATTAATCATCAGGGAAATGCAAATCAAAACCACAGTGAAATATCACCTCACACCTGTTAGAATGACTAATATCAAAATGACAATAGATAACGAGTACTGCTGAGGACATGGAGACAAGGGAACCCTTGTGCTCTGTTGGTGGGAATGTAATTAGGTGTAATCATTATGGAAACAATGCAGAGGTTCCTCAAAATATTAAAAATATTGCCATATTCCAAATTGCTGCCATATGGTTCAGCAGTCCTGCTTCTTGGTATTTATCTGAAGAAAGAGAAAACACTAATTCAACCAGAGGGAAGGAGGTAGGGGAATGAGTTAAATAGGTAATAGGAATTAAGGAGTGCACTTGTCATGATGAGCACTGGGTGATGTATGAAATTGTTGAATTACTATATTGTACACCAGAAACTTGTATAACAGTGTATGTTAACTAACTGGAATTAAAATAAACTTAAAAAAACACTAATTTCAAAAAAGATATATGCACTCCCATGTTCATTGCAGCATAATTTACAATAGCCAAGATATGAAAACCACCTAAGTGGCCATCAATAGATGAGTGGATAAAGAAACTGTGGTGTATATATACAATGGAATATTATTCAGCCATAAAAAATGAAATCTTGCCATTTGTCAACAACATGGATGGATCTTGGGGGCATTATGTAAAGTGAAATAAGTCAGATGGAGAAAGACAAATACCTTATTATCCTTCTTATAAGTGGAATCTAAAAAAAGAAAAAAAACCCAAAACAAACACCAAAACAAGCTCGTAGGTACAGAGAACTGAATGGTGGTTTCAAGAGATGGGTTGAGGATAGGAGAAATGGGTGAACTGTTTTGTTTGTTTGTTTAAGTTAATTGAATAAAAAGTTAAAAATTACTCATGGCACTTTGGACATTCATGGACAGACACAGAACGGTGAAAATTTTGAGATAAGGCATATGTTTCGGCTGAGATTGAACAGGACAATACTCTGTCTTCTTTCAGCTCATATACTGTAAACAAGAGTCCCTTTTGTGATCTGTTTAGTGCTACATTTTTTGCATTTTATTGTTCTTTTTATTGGTATTTTGCTGTTTAAAGTGATCCTCATGTGTAGTGGTGAAGTGCTGTCTAGCGTTCCTAAGCAAAAGACTGTGATGTGTCTTACAGAGAAAATTTGTGTGTTGGATAAGCTTCACTCAGGCATGAGTTATAATGCTGTTGGGTGCGAGTTCAATATTAATGAATCAACAATATGTATTTTTTAAATTTTATTTAAAAAAATTTATATCCAAGTTAGTTAGCATATAGTGCAAATGATTTCAGGAGTAGATTGCTTAGTGCCCCTTATTCATTTAGCCTATCCCCTCCTCCCACAACCCCTCCTGTAACCCTCAGTTTGTTCTCCATATTTATGAGTCTCTTTTGTTTTGTCCCCCTCCCTGTTTTTATATTATTTTTGTCTCCCTTCCCTTATGTTCATCTGTTTTGTCTCTTAAAGTCCTCATATGAGTGAAGCCATATGATTTTTGTCTTTCTCTGACTAATTTCACTTAGTATAATACCCTCCAGTTCCATCCACGTAGTTGCAAATGGCAAGATTTCAATCTTTTTTTTAATATATGAAATTTATTGTCAAATTGGTTTCCATACAACACCCAGTGCTCATCCCAAAAGGTGACCTCTTAAAAGCCCATCACCTCCCCTCCCCTCCCTCCCGCCCCCCATCAACCCTCAGTTTGTTTTTAGTTTTTAAGAGTCTCTTATGCTTTGACTCTCTCCCACTCTAACCTCTTTTTTTTTCCTTCCCCTTCCCCATGGTCTTCTGTTAAGTTTCTCAGGATCCACATAAGAGTGAAACCATATGGTATCTGTCTTTCTCTGTATGGCTTATTTCACTTAGCATCACACTCTCCAGTTACATCCACGTTGCTACAGAGAGCCATATTTCATTCTTTCTCATTGCCACATAGTACTCCATTGTGTATATAAACCACAATTTCCTTATCCATTCATCAGTTGACGGACATTTAGGCTCTTTCCACAATTTGGCTATTGTTGAGTGCTGCTATAAACATTGGGGTATAAGTGTCCCTATGCATCAGTACTCCTGTATCCCTTGGGTAAATTCCTAGCAGTGCTACTGCTGGGTCATAGGGTAGGTCTATTTTTAATTTTTTGAGGAACCTCCACACTGCTTTCCAGAGTGGCTGCACCAGTTTGAATTCCCACCAACAGTGCAAGAGGGTTCCCGTTTCTCCACATCCTCGCCAGCATCTATAGTCTCCTGATTTGTTCATTTTGGCCACTGTGACTGGCGTGAGGTGATATCTGAGTGTGGTTTTGATTTGTATTTCCCTAATGAGGAGCGGTGTTGAGCATCTTTTCATGCGCCTGTTGGCCACTTGGATGTCTTCTTTAGAGAAGTGTCTATTCATGTTTTCTGACCATTGCTTCACTGGATTATTTGTTTTTCGGGTGTGGAGTTTGGTGAGCTCTTTACAGATTTTGGATACTAGCCCTTTGTCCGATATGTCATTTGCAAATATCTTTTCCCATTCCGTTGGTTGCCTTTTAGTTTTGTTGGTTGTTTCCTTTGCTGTGCAGAAGCTATTTATCTTCATGAGGTCCCAATAGTTCATTTTTGTTTTAGTTCCCTTGCCTTTGGGCATATGTCAAGTAAGAAATTGCGGCTGATGTAGAGAGGTCTTTTCCTGCTTTCTCCTCTAGGGTTTGGATGGTTTCCTGTCTCATATTCAGGTCCTTTATCCATTTTGAGTTTATTTTTGTGAATGGTGTGAGAAAGGGGTCTAGTTTCATCCTTTTGCATGTTGCTGTCCAGTTCTCCTAGCACCATTTGTGAAGGAGACTGTCTTTTTTCCATTGGATGTTCTTTCCTGCTTTGTCAAAGATTAGTTGCCCATTCTTTTGTGGGTCTAGTTCTGGGGTTTCTATTCCATTCCATTGGTCTATGTGTCTGTTTTTGTGCCAATACCATGCTGTCTTGATGATGACAGCTTTGTAGTAGAGGCTAAAGTCTGGGATTGTGATGCCTCCTGCTTTGGTCTGCTTCTTCAAAATTACTTTGGCTATTTGGGGCCTTTTGTGGTTTCATATGAATTTTAGGATGGCTTGTTCTAGCTTCAAGAAGAATGCTGTTGCAATTTTGATTGGGATTGCATTGAATGTGTAGATAGCTTTGGGTAGTATTGACATTTTAACAATATTGATTCTTCTAATCCATGAGCACGGAATGTTTTCCCATTTCTTTATATCTTCTTCAATTTCCTTCATAAGCTTTCTTTATTTTTCAGCATACAGATCTTGTACATCTTTGGTTAGGTTTATTCCTAGGTATTTTATGCTTCTTGGTGCAATTGTGAATGGGATCAATTTCTTTATTTGTCTTTCTGTTGCTTCATTATTAGCATATAAGAATGCAACTGATTTCTGTACGTTGATTTTGTATCCTGCAACTTTGCTAAATTCATGTATCAGTTCTAGCAGACTTTTGGTGGAGTCTGTCAGATTTTCCATGTATAATATCATGTCATCTGCAAAAAGCGAAAGCTTGACTTCATCTTTGCCAATTTTGATGCCTTTGATTTCCTTTTGTTGTCTGATTGCTGATGCTAGGACTTCCAACACTATGTTAAACAACAGTGGTGACAGTGGACATCCCTGTCGTGTTCCTGATCTCAGGGGGAAAGCTCTCAGTTTTTCCCCATTGAGGATGATGTTAGCTGTGGGCTTTGCATAAATGGCTTTGATGATGTTTAAGGATGTTACTTCTATCCTGACTTTCTCCAGGGTTTTTATTTAGAGACGATGCTGAATTTTGTCAAAGGCTTTTTCTGCATCGATTGACAGGATCATATGGTTCTTATCTTTTCTTTTATTAATGTGATGTATCACGTTGATTGATTTGTGAATGTTGAACCAGCCCTGCATCTCACGAATGAATCCCACTTGATCATGGTGAATAGTTCTTTTTATAAGCTCTTGAATTCGATTTGCTAGTATCTTATTGACAATTTTTGCATCCATATTCATCAGGGATATCGGCCTATAGTTCTCTTTTTTTGCTGCGTCTTTGTCTGGTTTAGGAATCAAAGTAATGCTGGCTTCATAGAATGAGTCTGGAAGTTTTCCTTCCCTTTCTATTTTTTGGAATAGCTTGAGAAGGATAGGTATTATCTCTGCTTTAAATGTCTGGTATAATTCCCCAGGGAAGCCATCTGGTCCTGGACTCTTCTTTGTTGGGAGGGTTTTGATAACTGATTCAATTTCTTCGCTGGTTATGGGTCTGTTCAAGCTTTCTACTTCCTCCTGTTTGAGCTTTGGAAGAGTGTGGGTGTTTAGGAATTTGTCCATTTCTTCCAGGTTGTCCAGTTTGTTGGCATATAATTTTTCATAGTATTCCCTGATAGTTGCTTGTATTTCTGAGGGATTGGTTGTAATAATTCCATTTTCATTCATGATTTTATCTATTTGGGTCCTCTCCCTTTTCGTTTTGAGAAGTCTGGCTAGAGGTTTATCAATTTTGTTAATTTTTTCAAAAAACCAACTCTTGGTTTCGTTGATCTGCTCTACCGTTTTTTTAGATTCTATATTGTTTATTTCTGCTCTGATCTTTATTATTTCTCTTCTTCTTCTGCTGGGTTTGGGGTTTCTTTGCTATTCTGCTTCTATTTCCTTTAGGTGTGCTGTTAGATTTTGTATTTGGGATTTTTCTTGTTTCTTGAGATAGGCCTGGATTGCAATGTATTTTCCTCTCAGGACTGCCTTCGCTGCGTCCCAAAGCATTTGGATTGTTGTCTTTTCATTTTCATTTGTTTCCATAGATTTCTTAATTTCTTCTCTAATTGCCTGGTTGACCCATTCATTCTTTAGTAGGGTGTTCTTTAACCTCCATGCTTATGGAGGTTTTCCAGACTTTTTCCTGTGGTTGATTTCAAGCTTCAGAGCGTTGTGGTCTGAAAGTATGCATGGTATGATTTCAATTCTTGTATACTGAGGAAGGGCTGTTTAGTGACCCACTCTGAGATCTATCTTGGAGAATGTTCCATGTGCACTCAAGAAGAAAGTATATTCTGTTGTTTTGGGATGCAGTGTTGTAAATATATCTGTCAAGTCCATCTGATCCAATGTATCATTCAGGGCCCTTGTTTCTTTATTGACTGTGTGTCTAGATGATCTATCCATTGTTGTAAGTGGGGTATTAAAGTTCCCTGCAATTACCACATTCTTGTCATAAGGTTGCTTATGTTTGTGAGTAATTGTTCTATATATTTGGGGGCTCCTGTATTCGGCGCATAGACATTTATAATTGTTAGTCTTCTTGATGGATAGACCCTGTAATTATTATATAATGCCCTTCTTTATCTCTTGTTACAACCTTTAATTTAAAGTCTGGTTTGTCTGATATAAGTATGGGTACTCCAGCTTTGTTTTGACTTCGAGTAGCATGATAAATAGTTCTCCATCCCCTCACTTTCAATCTGCAAGTGTCCTCAGGTCTAAAATGAGTCTCTTGTAGACAGCAAATAGTTGGGTCTTGTTTTTTTATCCATTCTGAATCCCTATGTCTTTTGGTTGGTGCATTTAGTCCATTTACATTCAGTGTTATTATAGAAAGATACGGGTTTAGAGTCATTGTGATATCTGTGTGTTTTATGCTTGTAGCGATGTCTCTGGTACTTTGTCTCACAGGATCCCCCTTAGGATCTCTTGTAGGGCTCGTTTAGTGGTGATGAATTCCTTCAGTTTTTGTTTGGGAAGACCTTTATCTTTCCTTCTATTCTAAATGACAGATTTGCTGGATAAAAGATTCTTGGCTGCATATTTTTTTCTGTTCATCACTTTGAAGATTTCCTGCCATTCCTTTCTGGCCTGCCAAGTTTCAGTAGAGAGATCCATCACTAGTCTTATCAGTCTCCCTTTATATGTTACAGCGTGTTTATTCCTAGGTGCTTCCAGAATTTTCTCTTTATCCTTGATTTTGCCAGTTTCACTATGATATGTCATGCAGAAGATCGATTCACGTTACGTCTGAAGGGAGTTCTCTGTGTCTCTTGGATTTCAATGCCTTTTTCCTTCCCCAGATCAGGATCAGCTATTATTTCTTCAAGTACACCTTTAGCACATTTCCCTCTCTCTTCCTCCTCTGGAATACCAATTATGCATAGATTATTTCTCTTTAGTGCATAACTTAGTTCTGTAATTTTCCCCTCATACTCCTGGATTTTTTTTATCTCTTTTTCTCAGCTTCTTCTTTTTCCATAATTCTATCTCTAGTTCACCTATTCTCTCCTCTGCCTCTTCAATCTGAGCTGTGGTCGTCTCCGTTTTATTTGCAGCTGATTAATAGCATTTTTTTTAGCTCCTCCTGGCTGTTCCTCAGTCCCTTGATCTCTGTAGCAATAGATTCTCTGCTGTCTTTTATACTGTTTTCCAGCCCAGCGATTAATTTTATGACTTATTCTAAATTAACTTTCTCCTATATTGTTTAAATCATTTTTCATTAGTTCATTAGCTGTCGTTATTTCCTGGAGGTTGAGGGGAATTCTCCAGTTTTGTCATTTTGCATAGTCCCTGGAGTGGTGTGGAACTGCAGGGCACTTCCCCTTTGCTGTCTTGAATAACTTGCTTTGGTAGGCGGGGCCGCAGTCAGACCTGATGTCTGCCCCCAGCCCACTGCTGGGGCCACAGCCAGACTGGTGTGTACCTTCTCTTCCCATCTCCTAGGGGCAGGATTCACTGTGGGTTGGTGTGGCCCATCTGGGCTACTTGCACACTGCCAGGCTTGTGGTGCTGGGGATCTGGTGTATTAGCTGGGGTGGATCGGCAAGGTGCACAGGGGTGGAAGGGGCAGGCTCAGTTCCCTTTTCCTTTGGAGATCCCCTTCGGTAGGGGCCCTGTGGCACCAGGAGGGAGTCAGACCCGCTGGAGGGATGGATCCGCAGAAGCACAGCATTGGGTGTTTGCACGGTGCAAGCAAGTTCCCTGGCAGGAACTGGTTCCCTTTGGGATTTTGGCTGGGAGTGGGCGAGGGAGATGGCACTGGCAAGCACCTTTGTTCCACGCCAAGCTGTGCTCTGTTGTCCGGGGCTCAACAACTCTCCCTCCCATTGTCCTCCAGCCCTCCCATTCTCCTAGCAGATCTGTTAACTTATAACCTTCCATATGTTAAGTCCCAATTGCTGTCAGAACACATTCTGTCCGGCCCCTCCATTTTTGAAAGACTCGGGGGCTCTGCTTTGCCAGAGGGCTGCTCCCCTGCCCCGGCTCCCTCCCGCCAGCCCGTGTAGCGTGCACCGCCTCTCCGCCCTTCTTACCCTCTTCCGTGGACGTCTTGTCTACTCTTGGCTCTGGAGAATCCGTTCTGCTAGTCTTCTGGCAATTTTCTGGGTTATTTAGGCAGGTGTGGGTGGAATCTAAGTGATCCGCAGGACGAGGTGAGCCCAGTGTCCTCCTATGCCTCCATATTCCCAGAAGCCTCCAAGATTTCATTGTTTTTGATTGGTGAGTAATACTCCATTGTATATATATACCACATCTTCTTTATCCATTCATACATTGATGGACATTTGGGCTCTTTCCATACTTTGGCTATTGTTGATAGTGCTGATATAAACATGGGGGTACATGTGTCCCTTGGAAACAGCACACCTGTATCCCTTGGTTAAATGCCTAGTAGTGCAATTGCTGGGTTGTAGGGTAGTTCTATTTTTAGTTTTTTGAGGAGCTCTATACTGTTTTCCAGAGTGGCTGCACCAGCTTGCATTCCCAAACAATATGTATTAAATAAAGTGCCTTTAAACAGAGGCATACATAAAACAAGTTTATGTATTGATTGGTTCATGCAAATATTGTGACCAGAGATGCACAGGAATTTAACCCTGTGTTTCCCTAGGGGTAATGGTTCAAGATTCACTAATTCATTTTTGGCAGAGACTCCATAGAGTGTAACCACTGTGAAAAATGAGAATCAACTGTACTTTGGTCTTTTCATTCATAGCATTGGTCACAGGTTTTAAGTATATGTTTGTTCATGTAATTTTTTGAAAGCTTATTTTGTGACAGAGAGAGAAAGAGAGAGAGAAAGAGAGAGAGAAAGAGAGAGAGAGAATGAGAGGGGGAAGGGCAGAGAAAGAGAGAGAGAGAGAGAGAGAGAGAGAGAGAATCTCAAGCAGGCTCCACACTGTCAGCTCAGAGCTCCACATGGGGCTCGATCCCAGAAACCATGGGATCATGACCTGAGCCCAAACCAAGAGTTAGATGCTTAACTGACTGAGCCACCCAGGCGCCCCTATTCATGTCGTTTTAAAATGTCTGTCTCCTCCACTGGCATTTAAGCTTCAGGAAGATAGAGGATCATTTCATTTGATTAGATCTCTAGTACCTGATACAGTACCTAATACAGAGCTAGTATCTGGTAAAGATTGTTGAAGAATAAGTGAATGAATGACTGACTGAACACAGTGACTATAGCTGTGTGGCACAGAGGAATACCTGGGCAGGGATCCAGGCAGTTCATCACAGAGGGAGGTTGCAGGGTGTGGTAGGAGAGACCATTGGTCTCTTCTCCTTTTCCATTATAGTAACTCTTGTCCTATAGTATTGACTGTACTCAGTGTGTAATGAAAGGATTTTCCTTTGAGAGTAAGATGTGTTTCAGGTGTCAAAAGCAAAATACCATTTGTATTTAAGTAGCTTAATACCCTTTCATTTTTCTTACAGTGAAAACAGTCAAAAGCAGCTCTTGGAACCTGGTGGCGCAAATACCAGACAGATTTAGAAAGGGCATGGGGTTTTCTTCTCTCTTTCCACTGGAGACTTCAAGTAGGCTCTCAGATGTGGCCACAACTCCTTTTGGGTTTTATATTGTTAAAATACTCCAGACAGAAGGCCTGGAACACATCTCTACATCACGTTTATTGAAATTAAATCACTTAGGCCTTTCTAGGCATCGTGACATAACACAGCTAGACAGTTATTCATTTAGTAATCCCAGATGGTAGGTGGTGGAACATAATCCATGTATCAGAAAGCCATCTTGAGGAGCCAGCCAGCTGGGCCACTGTGGAAAGGAATTCAAAATAGATCTAGGGCCAAGTCAAGGAAGGCTATATCCAACTTAGTGAAGGAGTGTTTGAAAGCTAACCTTATGTGTATGCAGAACACTAAGTAACCTATATGCTATATGCTGTGGTCACCTATATAGAATGTTTTGAGGGTCATCAGGGTCCTCCCACCCTTATTCCTTAATGAGATGTTTTTACACCCAACTATGTTCTTGGTTGTTCTATTCCCCTCGACAGACCTTCCCTTTTTGTTAAAAACTTGCTAAATATTACCTATCATTCAAGCCCCAACTTCTCTAAGAAGTCTCTTTGGACATTAGATCTCAGTCTTCTCTCTGAAGTCCACTTTCTGGGCACCCTAGGACTGCTTTGCATGTACTGCCTGCCTTTATCAGTGATAAACAGTGACACAAGGAACATCGTATGGCTCTGTTTACATTTTTCTGAAGGACATTTTTTTTGCAATTGGAAGACAGGGACCATGTCCAGCATTTCCTTTGTAATCTTAAGATTTCCCAGAACAATGTTATGCACATTTTGGCTCTTAGTAAAGATTTGTTTTGTCAATCAACCTTTGTGAAGCCTTATCTGCCCACCTCATTTGGAAGGGACCTGTCTTTCCCCAGAACACTATATTGCCTTAAGAGTTAACTATATTGCAGAGACAATTCTGAGTAAAGAAAGTTTGGGTTTTAGGGGCTGATACAAATATGATTATGACTAGGGCCATATCTTTTCCACCAACAAAACAAGTTTTTTTTTGGCATCCAGGGCCAGTCCAAACATACTTGATATGCGGATAGAGATTTTTTTTTTGTATTCTGCGCTACCTTTTTGATTTCTTGCTTCCCCTGAGATTCAGTACCCTCTTGACCATGATCCTCCTACTTGTATCTCAACTATTCCCTTTACCTATGTTTATGCAGTCCAAATACATGCATGCTGATATTTCCCTCCTCAGGTTTCCTCCAATTCAGATTTAGTTTCTTTCATCTGTCTTCATTAATTATACCGGCTGATTATCCAGTATCATATTTTAAGATCTTTCCTAAGCCTCTGCTGCCAGTGTAACTGCTGATAATCTGCCCATCTTAGGGTATTTTTCATAATGACTAGGACCATGGATAGGGGGCCAGATTTCCTTGTGCTTCAGCTGGAATTTGGGATAATCCAGGCACCCCCAAAATGACTTCTGCAATTCACCCCTGGTTAAGGCCAACCCTTGGCTCACTGGTCAGCAGGACCAGGTATCTTTCAGCCTTTATGTTCTTCAGCTTACTCCTACCTCAAAAATATTTGCCTTTTAGGTTATTTTTTTCCCTAGTTACATGATTTATTTTGTGATTTATTTTGTGGCTACTTGGCTATTTCTTGTGCATATTTTGAAGCTTGTTCTTTTTGCGTGTTGCTCATGTCTCTGTTTCTATTTCTCTGCTTTTCTCTCTGTGTTTTTCTCTGCTGAGCCTTCTCTCCTTTGTGAGGTTAAGTTATTTTCACTCATAGTGTGGATAGTGCTTCTAGAACTGTGATGGGAACTGTGATTGTAAAGTCCCCTTTCAAAAGTTCCAGGCAGATGAAAATTGGAGCATTGCTTTTAGGACACATAAGCAAAAGACCTCCATGACAGGGGTGGACATTGTGGTGCCTGGGGCCTGGCATTTCTCCATTGTCTTGTTTTCTACTTAATTGCCTATGTATAGCTCAAAGAAGGATATTCCCTCATCTTCAGCCAATTTCTTACACTCTAGGTCAGACTTTCTCAACCTTGACACTCTTGACATTTGAGCAAGATAGTTCTTTGGTGTGTGTATGTGTGTGTGTGTGTGTGTGTGTGTGTGTGCTGTTTTGTGCATTGTAGGATGTCTATCAGCATCCCTGGTATCTATCTACCAATGCCAGTAGCACCCTCCTACCCAGTTGTAACAACTTAAAATGTGACATCAAATGTCCCCTGGGGGCAAAATCATCCCAGTTGAGAACCAGTTCTCTAGGTTCCTCCTTTTGTCTTGGTCCCTAGTCCCTGCCTGATAGTCTCCTTTCACTCTAGTCCTTTCTACAGCTCACATGGAAGTCTCCATCACTTGGATAGTGAAATCATCATAGAATTAGCAAAGGGAACTCTAGACTTATGAGACTTGATTTTTACCGCTGGGTCCACCACTAACTAGCTTTGTGACCCTGCACAAGTTACTTAATTCTTAGTTTCCTCATCTATAAAATGGAGAGAATAATAATCCTGCACCAGAGGATTAAATATATTCCTTCTTCCTTTGCTAACCATTGCTTTTACCATTCATGGAATCAAAAACTAAAACGATGGTGAATGGAGCCAAGGGTAGAGCCAGCAGTCTTCAACAGATAATCCACAGTGGTATAGGAGAAGAAAGCCACATATCTGGAAAGAAGAAAAATAAAAACATTGGT
This sequence comes from Leopardus geoffroyi, assembly GCF_018350155.1. Classification (NCBI taxonomy): domain Eukaryota; kingdom Metazoa; phylum Chordata; class Mammalia; order Carnivora; family Felidae; genus Leopardus; species Leopardus geoffroyi. Next base: position 62,988,292 of record NC_059343.1, on the reverse strand, counting down.
TTCCAAATCTAGTTGGGCATCATAATGATATGGAGACATTTTTTGACAGGACAGCGTTGAGCTATGCCCTAGGTGTCTTGAATGGCAATATCTGGGTATAGGACAAAGGATTTGTACCAAACAAGCTCCCTCGTGGATTCTGATGAAAAGCCATGCTTGGGTACCACAGAGTTAGATAATATTTAAGGTTCTTTCTAGCTCTGATAGACAGTGATTGTATATTTATTTTTAAAATTTATTTATTTATTTTGAGAGAGAGAAAGAGTGCTTGTGAGTCGGGGGAGGGGAAGAGCCTGACATGGTGCCTGAACTCAGAAACTGCAAGATCATGACCTGAGCCAATATCAAGAGTCAAATGCTTAACTGACTGAGCCACCCGGGTACTCCATGTATGTTTCTATTTATCCTGTAGAGTATTATACAAACTGAAACTGTACCTTTTGGGAATGATCTTAGGGAATTTTCATGAATTTTTTTGGAGACTGGAGTTGAAGAATGTCACCCGTTCTAAGAGAATAAACAGCTTCTGGAGGCACATTTGATCTTAGAATCAGGGAAGAAGGAGGCAGTCTAATGAAGCATCAATCAGCAGTTGTTATCATGTTACTAATTAAAGAGCACAAGTTTACAAATTGACTGTTGAATAAACTTCAGTTAGTGGTCCACAGACCACAGCACAGACCAAGCCAGGAAAAAAGGTAGGATTTCCAGTAACCAGAGTCCTGAAAATCTTTCTGATTGACTAGAGAAGTGATTACAAGGTTGGTTCAAAAGGGTATGTAATCCCAAAGAGTAATCTCTGGGACAAAACAGGAAAGGCCCTTCTGTTCTAGAAGTTTAGGAAGGCTTTGGAAGTAAAACAGGACATAGTCCAGAACCTAGGGTTCTATGTCTTAATGGCTTTCTTTAGCATTGACTCTCTCACCCCAGATAGTGTTCAAGTGTTTGGAATATCCAAATATGTTTGGAAATTTGAAAAAAGTAAATTGTCCAAGAAGAAGGAACTGGGATGGGATATCCCATTAGCTATGTCAGGTCAACCTGTGGAACTACTTGAGTTACATTAGGATTAGAGTTCAATGTTATGTACAATTAACTGGGTCTGTTTTCATGTTTGTTTTGTTTGCCCTTGGTCTCCTGATAAAAACTCTTTGACAAATCCCCAACTTGTTTTCATTGAACTAAGGGAAAAGAGAGATTTTTCACACTGTATTACTTTTCTGTTGCTGTGTAACAAATTACCACAAATTCAGTGACTTAAAACAACACAAACTTATTATCTCACAGTTTCTATGGAGCAGGATCACAGTATAGATTAGTTGGTCCTTTGCTCAGTGTCTCACCAGGCTGAAATCAAGTTGTCCTCAAAGGTGCACTTTCATCTGAGGCTTAGAGTCCTCTTCTAAGCTCACTGATTTTTGGCAGAATATATTTCTTTGTGGTTGTAGGACTGAGGTCTCCATTTTCTTTCTGGCTGTTGGCTGGGGACCACTTTCAGCTTCTATAGGTTAACCTCAGGTCCTTGCCATGTGGCCCCCGCCACAGGCAGTTAACAACATGGTTTGTTTGCCTCTCCAAGGCCAATAGAAGAACCTCTGCTGATTTGAATATCTCTAACTTATTTTAAGTGCACACTTGACTAGGTCAGGCTCAGCTAGGATAATCTTAAAATAAAGTAAACTGATTAAGAACTTTGATTGCATCTGCCAAATTGCTTTAAATCAGCATCTAAATTAGTGTTTGATTGAATAAATGAGAGAAGATGTAAACATCAGGGCCTGGGAATCTTGGGAGCACATCTTAAAATTCTGCTTACCATACACAACTTGGTCAAGAAGTGTGGTGAGGCAGCCCAGAGAGAAGCTGTCCAGGGCTATGGGTGGATTGTGTTTGGGTTAGGGCTTCCCGTACTCCATTATGTATAACAGGAGTGTTAGGAAAATATTTTCAGCAATGTGGCTCCTCTTGGAGAGGGGAAAGATGTCTTTGGTCATGATCAGTGCCACCCTCTCCTTGCTACCCTAAGTTTCTTATTTGACTTACAGGGAAAATACTCCAGTCAGGCTTTCCCCAACCTGTGATTTTTAAGTTAGATTGGAGTGTGATTTGAAGCAGAATCAAGGGCAGTGTGGTATAGAAGAAAGGTACTTCCTTTGACAGAAACCTTTCCAGCTCTTTGCAACTTCTCTCTCCAAGTATCCCAAATTCGGGTGCAACAAAGACAGATGAGAAAGGAGTCACATGACCAGGAAGGAGACTCTATGATTTCAGACGAGGGTGACTGATTGCCTAGGGATGTGAAGGTTGGAGAAAGTTGTCTCTTTTGAGAGAAAGGACAAACTCCTATTGGTGTGGGGACCTCAGAAGACCTAAGAGACAATTAATGAATTTGTGTGTGTGTGGAGATGCAACATTGGCCACTGGCCTGCTTCTCTTAGGAGAAATGGAGTGGGTGGGATTTGCTATAGTAATAACCATGACTAACTTTTTGGACTATTTTCTATATGCAAGCACTATTCTAAGTGTTTACATGTATTAACCCTCCCCCAAATCTTCTGAGGTAGTTACTATTATTATCCCTCCTTTATAGATAAGGAAACTGAGACACAGAGAAGTTAAATGCAAATTATTCTAAACTATAGTTAATAAAATGCATGTTGGAGTGTTTAGGGGGAAGTGTACTGATGTATGCAACATGCTATGAGATACAAGAACAAAAGAATGGTCTGATGCATGGATAGAGGGATGGATAATAAGTATATATATATATATATATATATATATATATGATAAAACAAGTATAGTAAAATGTTAATGATAGAATGTAGTGGTGCATATATGGATGTTCACTGTAAAATTCCTTCAACCTTTGTACATGTTTGGGAATTTGAAAGAAGTGAATTGTCCAACATCACATAGCTAGTAATGGTGGTGCCAGGATTTTAATTCAAGTAGTCTGGGTCCAAAGTATGTGCTTTTAACAACTTTGTTAAACTACTTCTCAGAAGCTCGTTTTCCAAGGATTTATATTGTGTTGAATGCTTGAAATTAGATTGTTATCTCAAGTCAGTTACTCTTTATAAGCTTTGCCATGGAAGCTGGAGCAGCATAAGAATCTCTGTCACAGGGGTTTGCTGAGGAGGCAAAGGTGCCCATATCTAAGTCAACCTAAGAGGAGATAAAATGAGGGAGCAGAGCTCTAAATAGGGACTGCTGGGAACTGAAATGAAGGCATGGATTGGGGCACTGGTAAACTTCCTTAAAGACAGATGGAAGGAGCAAGGGTATAACGTTTGAGATATTTGAGGTAGAGTGGAATGATTGGACCTGATAAAAGTATCTTGTAGGTATAGCAGGAGGTAAGATCGTCTGCCAAGAAAAAGTGGATGGGGGCCAGTGGATTAAGGAAAGTGGGCAAGAATTGAAACAGTTGCTTTGGTGAGTGACCATGAGATGACTGGAAAATATATTAAGCATCAGGGCAGCTGGCTGGCTCAGTCGGTAGAGCACATGACTTTTGATCTCAGGGTCATGAGTTCAAGCCCCACACTGGGCATTGAGCTTACTTAAAATAAATTTTAAAAAGTATGTTAAGAAGTAGGCAGATCCCATTTGGGGTGAGAGGGCAGGTGTTTGCAGTTCTATATTTCTTCAGTCAATTTTATTGTAGCCTATTAGAAACAGGATAGGACAAAGTATGAAGTGAATTAGGCTCAGAAAGAGGAATGAGACCAAGATGTTGATGGTGACTTTGATAGGGGAAAAATAGGGAGAAGGGAAAGGTGAGCTATTCCTCTCCTTGAATGTTCTCTGCTTGACACTGCTGTTCCTGTAAGAATCTGGCTGCTTCCAGAGGAGAGAGGGAAGATGGCAGCGTAGGAGGATGCTGGGCTCATCGCGCGTCCTGCTGATCACTTAGATTCCACCTACACCTGCCTAAATAACCCAGAAAACCGCCAGAGCATTAGCAGAACGGAGTCTCTGGAGCCAAGCGCAGACGAGAGACCCACGGAAGAGGGTAGGAAGGACGGCGAGGCAGTGCGTGCTCACGGACTGGCAGGAGGGAGCCAGGGCATAAGGGCGGCTCGCCGGCCAAACAGAGCCCCTGAGTCTGGCTGGCAAAAGCGGAGGGGCCTGACGGACTGTGTTCCGACAGCAAGCACGACTTAGCGTCTGGGAGGTCATAAGTTAACAGCTCTGCTCGGAAAGTGTGAAGGCTGGAGGACAAAGGGAGGGAGAGCTGCTGAGCCCTCGGACGACAGAGCTCAGTTTGGTGGGGAACAAAGGTGCTCGTCAGCGCCATCTCCCCCGCCCATCCCCCAGCGAAAATCCCAAAGGGAACCAGTACCTGCCAGGGAACTTGCTCGCTCCGTGAAAACACCCAACTCTGTGCTTCTGAGGAGCCAACCCTCCGGCAGTGGATCTGACTCCCTCCTGCTGCCACAGGGCCCCTCCTGAAGTGGATCACCTAAGGAGAAGCAAGCTAAGCCTGCCTCTCCTGCCCCCGTGCACCTTGCCTACCCACCCCAGCTAATAGGCCAGATCCCCAGCATCACAAGCCTGGCAGTGTGCAAGTAGCCCAGACGGGCCACGCCACCCCACAGTGAATCCCGCCCCTAGGAGAGGGGAAGAGAAGGCACACAAGTCTGAATGTGGCCCCAGCAGTGGGCTGGGGGCAGACATCAGGTCGGACTGCGGCCCCGCCCACCAACTCCAGTTATACACCACAGCACAGGGGAAGTGCCCTGCAGGTCCGCACCACTCCAGGGACTATCCAAAATGACCACACGGGAGAATTCCCCTCAGAAGAATCTCCAGGAAATAACAACAGCTAATGAACTGATCAAAACAGATTTAAGTAATATAACAGAAAGTGAATTTAGAATAATAGTCATAAAATTAATCAGTGGGCTTGAAAACAGTATAGAGGACAGCAGAGAATCTCTTGCTACAGAGATCAAGGGACTAAGGAACAGTCGCGAGGAGCTGAAAAGCGCTTTAAACGAAATGCAAAACAAAATGGAAACGACGACGGCTCGGATTGAAGAGGCAGAGGAGAGAATAAGTGAACTAGAAGATAAAGTTATGGAAAAAGAGTAAGCTGAGAGAAAGAGAGATAAAAAAATCCAGGAGTATGAGGGGAAAATTAGAGAACTAAGTGATACACTAAAAAGAAATAATATACGCATAATTGGTATCCCAGAGGAGGAAGAGAGAGGGAAAGGTGCTGAAGGGGTACTTGAAGAAATTATAGCTGAGAACTTCCCTGAACTGGGTAAGGAAAAAGGCATTGAAATCCAAGAGGCACAGAGAACTCCTGTCAGATGTAACTTGAAACGATCTTCTGCATGACATATCATAGTAAAACTGGCAAAATACAAGGATAAAGAGAAAATTCTGAAAGCAGCAAAGGATAAACGTGCCCTCACATATAAAGGGAGACCTATAAGACTCGTGACTGATCTCTCTTTTGAAACTTGGCAGGCCAGAAAGAATTGGCACGAGATCTTCAGTGTGCTAAACAGAAAAAATATGCAGCCGAGAATCCTTTATCCAGCAAGTCTGTCATTTAGAATAGAAGGAGAGATAAAGGTCTTTCCAAACAAACAAAACCTGAAGGAATTTGTCACCACTAAACCTGCCCTACAAGAGATCCTAAGGGGGACCCTGTGAGACAAAGTACCAGAGACATCACTGCAAGCATAAAACATACAGACATCACAATGACTCTAAACCCGTATCTTTCTATAATAACACTGAATGTGAATGGATTAAATGACCCACCAAAAGACATAGGGTATCAGAATGGATAAAAAAACAAGACCCATGGGGCGCCTGGGTGGCGCAGTCGGTTAAGCGTCCGACTTCAGCCAGGTCACGATCTCGCGGTCCGTGAGTTCGAGCCCCACGTCAGGCTCTGGGCTGATGGCTCGGAGCCTGGAGCCTGTTTCCGATTCTGTGTCTCCCTCTCTCTCTGCCCCTCCCCCGTTCATGCTGTGTCTCTCTCAGTCCCAAAAATAAATAAACGTTGAAAAAAAAAATTAAAAAAACAAAACAAACAAACAAAAAAAACCAAGACCCATCTATTTGCTGTCTACAAGAGACTCATTTTAGACCTGAGGACACCTTTAGATTGAGAGTGAGGGGATGGAGAACTATTTATCATGCTACTGGAAGCCAAAAGAAAGCTGGAGTAGCCATACTTATATCAGACAAGCTAGACTTTAAATTAAAGGCTGGAACAAGAGATGAAGAAGGGAATTATATAATAATTACAGGGTCTATCCATCAGGAAGAGCTAACAATTATAAATGTCTAAGCGCCGAATACGGGAGCCCCCAAATATATAAAACAATTACTCATAAACATAAGCAACCTTATTGATAAGAATGTGGTAATTGCAGGAGACTTTAACACCCCACTTACGGAAATGGATAGATCATCTAGACACACAGTCAATAAAGAAACAAGGGCCCTGAATGAGACATTGGGTCAGATGGACTTGACAGATATATTTAGAACTCTGCATCCCAAAGCAACAGAATATACTTTCTTCTCGAGTGCACATGGAACATTCTCGAAGATAGATCATATACTGGGTCACAAAACAGCCCTTCATAAGTTTACCAGAATTGAAATTATACCATGCATACTTTCAGTCCACAATGCTCTGAAGCTTGAAATCAACCACAGGAAAAAGTCTGGAAAACCTCCAAAAGCATGGAGGTTAAAGAACACCCTACTAACGAATGAGTGGGTCAACCAGGCAATTAGAGAAGAAATTGAAAAATATATGGAAACAAACGAAAATGAAAATACAACAATCCAAAAGCTTTGGGACGCAGCGAAGGCAGTCCTGAGAGGAAAATACATTGCAATCCAGGCCTATCTCAAGAAACAAGAAAAATCCCAAATACAAAATCTAACAGCACACCTAGAGGAAATAGAAGCAGAACAGCAAAGGCAGCCTAAACCCAGCAGAAGAAGAGAAATAATAAAGATCAGAGCAGAAATAAACAATATAGAATCTAAAAAAACGGTAGAGCAGATCAACGAAACCAAGAGTTGGTTTTTTGAAAAAATTAACAAAATTGACAAACCTCTAGCCAGACTTCTCAAAAAGAAAAGGAAGATGACCCAAATAGATAAAATCATGAATGAAAATGGAATTATTACAACCAATCCCTCAGAGATACAAACAATTATCAGGGAATACTATGAAAAATTATATGCCAACAAATTGGACAACCTGGAAGAAATGGACAAATTCCTAAACACCCACACTCTTCCAAAACTCAATCAGGAGGAAAGAGAAAGCTTGAACAGACCCATAACCAGCGAATAAATTGAATCGTTTATCAAAAATCTCCCCACAAAGAAGAGTCCACGACCAGATGGCTTCCCAGAGGAGTTCTACCAGACGTTTAAAGCAGAGATAATACCTATCCTTCTCAAGCTATTCCAAGAAATAGAAGGGGAAGGAAAACTTCCAGACTCATTCTGTGAAGCCAGTATTCCTTTGATTCCTAAACCAGACAGAGACCCAGTAAAAAAAGAGAACTACAGGCCAATATCCCTGATGAATATGGATGCAAAAATTCTCAATAAGATACTAGCAAATGGAATTCAACAGCATAGAAAAAGAATTATTCACCATGATCAAATGGGATTCAGTCCTCGGATGCAGGGCTGGTTCAACATTCGCAAATCAATCAATGTGATACATCACATTAACAAAAAAAAAAAAAAGAGAAGAACCATATGATCCTGTCAATCGATGCAGAAAAGGCCTTTGACAAAATCCCGCACCCTTTCCTAATAAAAACCCTTGAGAAAGTCGGGATAGAAGGAACATACTTAAAGACCATAAAAGCCATTTATGAAAAGCCCACAGCTAACATCATCCTCAATGGGGAAAAACTGAGAGCTTTTTCCCTGAGATCAGGAACACGACAGGGATGCCCACTCTCACCGCTGTTGTTGAACATAGTGCTGGAAGTTCTAGCATCAGCAATCAGACAACAAAAGGAAATCAAAGGCATCAAAATTGGCAAAGATGAAGTCAAGCTTTCGCTTTTTGCAGATGACATGATATTATACATGGAAAATCCGATAGACTCCACCAAAAGTCTGCTAGAACTGATACATGAATTCAGCAAAGTCGCAGGATACAAAATCAATGTACAGAAATCAGTTGCATTCTTATACACTAACAATGAAGCAACAGAAAGACAAATAAAGAAACTGATCCCATTCCCAATTGCACCAAGAAGCATAAAATACCTAGGAATAAATCTAACCAAAGATGTACAAGATTTGTATGCTGAAAACTATAGATAGCTTATGAAGGTAATTAAAGAAGATATAAAAAAATGGAAAGACATTCCGTGCTCATGGATTGGAAGAATAAATATTGTCAAAATGTCAATACTACCCAAAGCTATCTACACATTCAATGCGATCCAATCAAAATTGCACCAGCATTCTTCTCGAAACTAGAACAAGCAATCCTAAAATTCATATGGAACCACAAAAGGCCCCGAATAGCCAAAGTAATTTTGAAGGAGAAGACCAAAGCGGGAGGCATCACAATCCCAGACTTTAGCCTCGACTACAAAGCTGTCATCATCAAGACAGCATGGTATTGGCACAAAAAGAGACACATAGACCAATGGAATAGAATAGAAACCCCAGAAGTAGACCCACAAACGTATGGCCAACTCATCGTTGACAAAGCAGGAAAGAACATCCAATGGAAAAAAGACAGTCTCTTTAACAAATGGTGCTTGGAGAACTGGACAGCAACATGCAGAAGGTTGAAGCTAGACCCCTTTCTCGCACCATTCACAAAAATAAACTCAAAATGGATAAAGGACCTGAATGTGAGACAGGAAACCATCAAAACCTTAGAGGAGAAAGCAGGAAAAGACCTCTCTGACCTCAGCCGTAGCAATCTCTTACTCGACACATCCCCAAAGGCAAGGGAATTAAAAGCAAAAGTGAATTACTGGGACCTTATGAAGATAAAAAGCTTCTGCACAGCAAAGGAAACAACCAACAAAACTAAAAGGCAACCAACGGAATGGAAAAAGATATTTGCAAATGACATATCGGACAAAGGGCTAGTATCCAGAATCTATTAAGAGCTCACCAAACTCCACACCCAAAAAACAAATAACCCAGTGAAGAAATGGGCAGAAAACATGAATAGACACTTCTCTAAAGAAGACATCCGGATGGCCAACAGGCACACGAAAAGATGTTCAACGTCGCTCCTCATCAGGGAAATACAAATCAAAACCACACTCAAGTATCATCTCACGCCAGTCAGAGTGGCCAAAATGAACAAATCAGGAGACTATATATGCTGGCGAGGATGTGGAGAAACGGGAACCCTCTTGCACTGTTGGTGGGAATGCAAATTGGTGCAGCCGCTCTGGAAAGCAGTGTGGAGGTTCCTCAGAAAATTAAAAATAGACCTACCCTATGACCCAGCAGTAGCACTGCTAGGAATTTATCCAAGGGATACAGGAGTACTGATGCATAGGGGCACTTGGACCCCAATGTTTAGAGCAGCACTCTCAACAATAGCCAAATTGTGGAAAGAGCCTAAATGTCCATCAACTGATGAATGGATAAAGAAATTGTGGTTTATATACACAATGGAATACTACGTGGCAATGATAAAAAATGAAATATGGCCTTTTGTAGCAACGTGGATGGAACTGGAGAGTGTGATGCTAAGTGAAATAAGCCATACAGAGAAAGACAGATACCATATGGTTTCACTCTTATGTGGATCCTGAGAAACTTAACAGAAACCCATGGGGGAGGGGAAGAAAAAAAAAAGCGGTTAGAGTGGGAGAGAGCCAAAGCATAAGAGACTGTTAAAAACTGAGAACAAGCTGAGGGTTGATGGGGGGTGGGAAGGAGGGGAGGGTGGGTGATGGGTATTGAGGAGGGCACCTTTTGGGATGAGCACTGGGTGTTGTATGGAACCCAATTTGACAATAAATTTCATATATTAAAAAAAAAAATTAGGCGCAGAAACCAATGCACAGAGAGGTTAAATACCTGAGTAGGGTCACATAGATGGTGAGTAGGAGTTTTGAGGTTTATATCCAGACATTCTGGCTCTGACAGCTATACCCCTACCTATGACACCTAACTTCCTCTTGGTTAAATGTGTTTATTTCTTGGATGTGTTAAGGTATGTCTGGAGTCTTACAGTTCTTTATCAAAGCACATCCTCCTAATCCAGTTTGGGCCCTGTCAGGGAAGATTTGCATACTTATTAGTAAAATGTACTTCATAAGGTTGTTGTCAAGATTAAATGCAACGATAGAGGTCAGTGCCTAGCACAGTGCCAGGCCAACAGGATGTACTCAGTCAATGTTAGCCCCCTTCCCTTGTACCATTTTAAGATCTCTTCATTTATGTTTCAAGAGTGGATGATCCTTGGTCACTGCAAGTTGCTCTCTGGAGGTCAATTTGCTCCCTGTGATTATATTCCCAATATTAGAAACAAGTGTGTATTAGTTTCCTGTGACTGTAATAATAAATGACCATAAACTTGGTGGCTTAAAAAAAAAAAAAAGAATCTGGCTGCTTCCTACATCCTGTCATTGGCCTGCAAGCCTTTCAAACCTGGGTGCTAGCTTTGGCAAACTTATTTCTCAGGCCTTAGTTCTCGCTACTTTTTGCCCTCAAGGCTTATTTGAAACCACTCTTTCAAAGGTCACCAAATCGAATAATGTTTATTCTGTGCTCATTTCTTGATCACTTTTCTCTGTGCTTAGCCTCTTTCTAACAACTCTCCTTCCTTAATTTTCATGATGATATTCTCTTTTACTTTCAACTGCTCTTTCTCAGTTTTCTTGGTTGAGCCATACTACATCCTCCCATTTCTCAAAGTAATTGGGCCCAGAAGTTCATCCATGGCTCTCTTCCAGCATCAAACTGGAACTTAGCTGTAATTATAAGAAGGGATCACCTCCTTGCTCAAGTCCCAGCAAAAGGTGGTCTTGTTGGAGTAATGGATTAATAGCAGGTAGAAAAGAGAGTTTGGTGATGGTAGGCACTGATGTGCTTTGTACATGGGTGTGATTCACATACTTTGGGCACGTTAGCCATTATGCCTCTTGACATCCCTAGACCCCCTACTCTAATGTTTATCCATACACATGTGGACTCATGTCCAGACCTTTCTTGTGCCTGCTGAGGAAGGACCACCCCCACATACACATTCTTCACAGGTCTTCCCTTCCCCACCATCAGCCTCAATTTAGATAACTTTTAGATTCAGGGAAAAGAGTAGAGGATAGGGCCTGGAAAGGCAATGCATGTTTTAACTGCTCTGTTTTTCTTATTAAAACACTCATCCATAACTAAGGACTAACTGTGCCCTGGGGCTTGGGCTGAGGGATAGTGGGCTGAACAAGTTTATTCTATACTTTCTGTCATTTATTTTTGAATAAGGCTTTTCATTTTCTGTGCAAATCCCTATGGAGGTTGGCTAGGAAGCCACTCTTACCTTTGCTGAGAAAACTCTGTGAAGTGATTTGAGATAGGTAGGCCTAGGAGTCTTGGGCTGCTCATTTTCAGCCCAGAGCACCTGCCAATGCCCCATACAACTAAACACAATCAATTATTTTTTAAAATATTTTATTTATTTTTGAGAGAGAGAGAGAGAGAGAGAGAGAGAGAGAGACAGAGTGCAAGTTGGGTAGGGGCAGAGAGAGAGGGAGACACAGAATCTGAAGCAGGCTCCAGGCTCTGAGCTGTCAGCACAGAGCTTGATGCAAGGCTCAAACTCAGGAACTGCGAGATCATGACCTGAGCCAAAATTGGATGCTTATCCGACTGAACTACCCAGGTGCCCCTAAACTCAATAAAATCTTGGAGGTCCTTGTTCCCAATTCAGGTAAGCACTCAGCACTTAAGGGAGAAGTTGCTGGGGCCAGGCCGAGCTGGGAGTCTGTTTGATTTGCTTAGGAGATGGGGCAGTCAGAGAGCAGGGGACTGTGAGTTGCTATGAGAAAGGAGGAGGGGCTTGGGATTTGGGCCCAGGAATTCCCATCAGGAAAGAAACACTTTCCACCTGCTGCCACATAAAGCGCCTAACTCCATCATGGAATTTGCATGCAGATAGTTAGATCAGAGTTTGGAAACAAGAAATGAAAAACGAGTTTCCTTCTTTCTGTTCATTGAGGCCAGCCAAGAGCCAGAGCTGGAGCCAGGTCTCTGATCATAAACTAAATAACAGAACCAGTTATTGGTTTCAAGTCTGACTGCCTCCTCTTGTAAGGACTTTGGAACTTGGAGAGGCTCCCTTACCCTTTATAAACAAGCAGAAAGAAGTATGACTAAGACCCCGGATAGAATGGCAAGTATATTCAACAGTGGAGTGGGAGGCCAAAAGTGTTACTTGGAAGGTATTTAGTGATTTTACTATTTAATTCTCCCATTTGTCTATGAAAAACTTGCTGGGAAAGACCTGATTTGGAAGGGCAGAGGTAGGGATTAGGTAGGCAATATCAAGTATTAGGTAAGTACTGGGTGCCTTGGAATTAGCGGCTGAGAGCTTAAGGAGATATAACTCCCTGGGGCCCAGGGACAGCCCATAGCTAATCATCACAAGAAAGGACCAGGAGACTAACCCTCTAGTCAAGTCTTTACCAGATTGGAGTTGAATATATAACATGTGGCCTCATCAAGGCACCTGTCTTGGACTCTTGACTCTTCCATCTACTAACTGTAGGACAAAAGAGATGTTTGGTTACCCTTCTGGGTCTCAGTTACATTTTATGTTAAATGGGGATAATGCGTACCTACATTACAAGATTGTCGAGAGGATTAAATAGATCTAATAAATGTGAAAAGGCCTTATAAACCATAAAGCCTGGTGTAGATATGAAGGGTTAATATCATTACTACCACATGGTCTTCTGGCTTTTCATAATTAGCACCTCTAGGAGAGATTAAGGAAATCCTAGGATCAAGGGGGAATATAAATGGATATTTTAGTCTGGGTGATCTCTAAAGAGGAGAAATTCATGTTTGGGGAGGCTGGAGCCTTTCCAATGATATCTGTTTTCTTGAGTATATGTTCACTTTGTCCTCAGGGTGGAGGTGCCAAGTTGGGTCTTCAGCTTGGGCCGTAACTCCTTTTTGGATATCATTCTTAGTTGTCCCTCTGCCTGGTTGAAATTTGAGTAAGCAAATAAAACCAAGTTTGGGAGTTAGAATCCTATCAAAGGACAGTTAGTTTTATTTGTTTTTTTTATTTTTTATTTTATTTTTTTTCAATATATGAAATTTATTGTCAAATTGGTTTCCATACAACACCCAGTGCTCATCCCAAAAGGTGCCCTCCTCAATACCCATCACCCACCCTCCCCGCCCTCCCACCCCCCATTAACCCTCAGTTTATTCTCAGTTTTTAAGAGTCTCTTATGCTTTGGCTCTCTCCCACGCTAACCTCTTTTTTTTTCCTTCCCCTCCCCCATGGGTTTCTTTTAAGTTTCTCAGGATCCACATAAGAGTGAAACCATATGGTATCTGTCTTTCTCTGTATGGCTTATTTCACTTAGCGTCACACTCTCCAGTTACATTCACGTTGCTACAGAGGGCCATATTTCGTTCTTTCTCATTGCCACATAGTATTCCATTGTGTATATAAACCACAATTTCTTTATCCATTCATCAGTTGATGGACATTTAGGCTCTTTCCATCATTTGGCTATTGTTGAGAGTGCTGCTATAAACATTGGGGTCCAAGTGCCCCTATGCATCAGTACTCCTGTATCCCTTGGGTAAATTCCTAGCAGTGCTACTGCTGGGTCATAGGGTAGGTCTATTTTTAATTTTCTGAGGAACCTCCACACTGCTTTCCAGAGCGGCTGCACCAATTTGCATTCCCACCAACAGTGCAAGAGGGTTCTGGTTTCTCCACATCCTCGCCAGCATATATAGTCTCCTGATTTGTTCATTTTGGCCACTCTGACTGGCGTGAGGTGATACTTGAGTGTGGTTTTGATTTGTATTTCCCTGAAGAGGAGCGACGTTGAGCATCTTTTCATGTGCCTGTTGGCCATCCTGATGTCTTCTTTAGAGAAGTGTCTATTCATGTTTTCTGCCCATTTCTTCACTGCGTTATTTGTTTTTCGGGTGTGGAGTTCGGTGAGCTCTTTATAGATTTTGGATACTAGCCCTTTGTCCGATATGTCATTTGCAAATATCTTTTCCCATTCCGTTGGTTGCCTTTTAGTTTTGTTGGTTGTTTCCTTTGCTGTGCAGAAGCTTTTTATCTTCATAAGGTCCCAGTAATTCACTTTTGCTTTTAATTCCCTTGCCTTTGGGGATGTGTCGAGTAAGAGATTGCTACGGCTGAGGTCAGAGAGGTCTTTTCCTGCTTTCTCCTCTAAGGTTTTGATGGTTTCCTGTCTCACATTCAGGTCCTTTATCCATTTTGAGTTTATTTTTGTGAATGGTGTGAGAAAGGGGTCTAGCTTCAACCTTCTGCATGTTGCTGTCCAGTTCTCCCAGCACCATTTGTTAAAGAGACTGTCTTTTTTCCATTGGATGTTCTTTCCTGCTTTGTCAACGATGAGTTGGCCATACGTTTGTGGGTCTACTTCTGGGGTTTCTATTCTATTCCATTGGTCTATGTGTCTCTTTTTGTGCCAATACCATGCTGTCTTGATGATGACAGCTTTGTAGTCGAGGCTAAAGTCTGGGATTGTGATGCCTCCCGCTTTGGTCTTCTCCTTCAAAATTACTTTGGCTATTCGGGGCCTTTTGCGGTTCCATATGAATTTTAGGATTGCTTGTTCTAGTTTCGAGAAGAATGCTGGTGCAATTTTGATTGGGATTGCATTGAATGTGTAGATAGCTTTGGGTAGTATTGACATTTTGACAATATTTATTCTTCCAATCCATGAGCACGGAATGTTTTTCCATTTTTTTATATCTTCTTTAATTACCTTCATAAGCTATCTATAGTTTTCAGCATACAAATCTTGTACATCTTTGGTTAGATTTATTCCTAGGTATTTTATGCTTCTTGGTGCAATTGGGAATGGGATCAGTTTCTTTATTTGTCTTTCTGTTGCTTCATTGTTAGTGTATAAGAATGCAACTGATTTCTGTACATTGATTTTGTATCCTGCGACTTTGCTGAATTCATGTATCAGTTCTAGCAGACTTTTGGTAGAGTCTATCGGATTTTCCATGTATAATATCATGTCATCTGCAAAAAGCAAAAGCTTGACTTCATCTTTGCCAATTTTGATGCCTTTGATTTCCTTTTGTTGTCTGATTGCTGATGCTAGAACTTCCAGCACTATGTTCAACAACAGCGGTGAGAGTGGGCATCCCTGTCGTGTTCCTGATCTCAGGGAAAAAGCTCTCAGTTTTTCCCCATTGAGGATGATGTTAGCTGTGGGCTTTTCATGAATGGCTTTTATGGTCTTTAAGTATGTTCCTTCTATCCCGACTTTCTCAAGGGTTTTTATTAGGAAAGGGTGCGGGATTTTGTCAAAGGCCTTTTCTGCATCGATTGACAGGATCATATGGTTCTTCTCTTTTTTTTTTTGTTAATGTGATGTATCACATTGATTGATTTGCGAATGTTGAACCAGCCCTGCATCCCAGGAATGAATCCCACTTGATCATGGTGAATAATTCTTTTTCTATGCTGTTGAATTCGATTTGCTAGTATCTTATTGAGAATTTTTGCATCCATATTCATCAGGGATATTGGCCTGTATTTCTCTTTTTTTACTGGGTCTCTGTCTGGTTTGGGAATCAAAGTAATACTGGCCTCATAGAATGAGTCTGGAAGTTTTCCTTCCCTTTTATTTCTTGGAATAGCTTGAGAAGGATAGGTATTATCTCTGCTTTAAACGTCTGGTATAATTACCCTGGGAAGCCATCTGGTCCTGGACTCTTTTTTGTTGGGAGATTTTTGATAACCGATTCAATTTCTTCACTGGTTATGGGTCTGTTCAAGCTTTCTCTTTCCTCCTGATTGAGTTTTGGAAGAGTGTGGGTGTTTAGGAATTTGTCCATTTCTTCCAGGTTGTCCAATTTGTTGGCATATAATTTTTCATAGTATTCCCTGATAATTGCTTGTATATCTGAGGGATTGGTTGTAATAATTCCATTTTCATTCATGATTTTATCTATTTGGGTCCTCTCCCTTTCTTTTTGAGAAGCCAGGCTAGAGGTTTGTCAATTTTGTTAATTTTTTCAAAAAACCAACTCTTGGTTTCGTTGATCTGCTCTACAGTTTTTTTAGATTCTATATTGTTTATTTCTGCTCTGATCTTTATTATTTCTCTTCTTCTGCTGGGTTTAGGCTGCCTTTGCTGTTCTGCTTCTATTTCCTCTAGGTGTGCTGTTAGATTTTGTATTTGGGATTTGTCTTGTTTCTTGAGATAGGCCTGGATTGCAATGTATTTTCCTCTGAGGAATGCCTTCGCTGTGTCCCAAAGCATTTGGATTGTTGTATTTTCATTTTCGTTTGTTTCCATATATTTTTTAATTTCTTCTCTAATTGCCTGGTTGACCCACTCATTCTTTAG
Source organism: Leopardus geoffroyi (assembly GCF_018350155.1). Lineage (NCBI taxonomy): Eukaryota > Metazoa > Chordata > Mammalia > Carnivora > Felidae > Leopardus > Leopardus geoffroyi. The sequence continues at coordinate 62,971,706 of NC_059343.1, read as the reverse complement.
TAGGGTGTTCTTTAACTTCCATGCTTTTGGAGGTTTTCCATACTTTTTCCTGTGGTTGATTTCAAGCTTCATAGCATTGTGGTCTGAAAGTATGCATGGTATATTTTCAATTCTGGTAAACTTATGAAGGGCTGTTTTGTGACCCAGTATGATCTATCTTGGAGAATGTTCCATGTGTACTCGAGAAGAAAGTATATTCTGTTGCTTTGGGATGCAGAGTTCTAAATATATCTGTCAAGTCCATCTGATGCAATGTATCATTCAGGGCCCTTGTTTCTTTATTGACCGTGTGTCTAGATGATCTATCCATTTCTGTAAGTGGAGTGGTAAAGTCCCCTGCAATTACCACATTCTTATCAATAAGGTTGCTTATGTTTGTGAGTAATTGTTTTATATATTTGGGGGCTCCGGTATTCAGTGCATAAACATTTATAATTGTTCCCTCTTCCTGATTGACAGACCCTGTAATTATTATATAATGCCCTTCTTCATCTCTTGTTCCAGCCTTTAATTTAAAGTCTAGCTTGTCTGATGTAAGTATGGCTACTCCAGCTCCCAGTAGCATGATAAATAGTTCTCCATCCCCTCACTCTCAATCTAAAGGTGTCCTCAGATCTAAAATGAGTCTCCTGTAGACAGCAAATAGATGGGTCTTGTTTTTTTATCCATTCTGATACCCTATGCCTTTTCGTTGGCGCATTTAATCCATTTACATTCAGTGTTATTATAGAAAGATACGGGTTTAGAGTCATTGTGATGTCTGTATGTTTTATGCTTGTTGCGATGTCCCTGGTACTTTGTCTCACAGGATCCCCCTTAGGATCTCTTGTAGGGCTGGTTTAGTGGTGACGAATTCCTTCAGTTTTTGTTTGTTTTGGAAGACCTTTATCTCTCCTTCTATTCTAAATGACAGACTTGCTGGTTAAAGGATTCCTGGCTGCATATTTTTTCTATTCAATACATTGAAGATCTGGTGCCAATCCTTTCTGGCCTGCCAAGTTTCAAAAGAGAGATCAGTCACAGGTCTTACAGGTCTCCCTTTATATGTTAGGGCATGTTTATCCCTTGCTGCTTCCAGAATTTTCTCTTTATCCTTGTATTTTGCCAGTTTGACTATGATATGTTTTGCAGAAGATCGATTCAAGTTTCGTCTGAAGGGAGTTCTCTGTGCCTCTTGGATTTCAATGCTTTTTTCCTTCCCCAGTTCAGGGAAGTTCTCAGCTATTATTTCTTTAAGTATGCCTTCAGTACCTTTCTCTCTCTCTTCCTCCTCTGGGATACCAATTATGTGTATATTATTTCTTTTTAGCGTGTCACTTAGTTCTCTAATTTTCCCCTCATACTCCTGGATTTTTTTATCTCTCTTTTTCTCAGCTTCCTCTTTTTCCATAACTTTATCTTCTAGTTTACCTATTCTCTCCTCTGCCTCTTCAGTCTGAGCCGTCGTCGTTTCCATTTTGTTTTGCATTTCGTTTAAATCGTTTTTCAGCTCCTCCTGAGTGTTCCTTAGTCCCTTGATCTCTGTAGCAAGAGATTCTCTGCTCTCCTCTATAGTGTTTTCAAGCTCAGCGATTAATTTTATGACTATTATTCTAAATTCACTTTCTGTTATATTATTTATATCCTTTTTGATCAGTTCATTAGCTGTTGTTATTTCCTGGAGATTCTTCTGAGGGGAATTCTTCCGTGTGGTCATTTTGGATAGTCCCTGGAGTGGTGCAGACCTGCAGGGCATTCCCCTGTTTGTGGTGTATAACCGGAGTTGGTGGGTGGGGCCGCAGTCAGACCTGATATCTGCCCCCAGCCCACCGCTGGGGCTGCAGTCAGACTTGTGTGCCTTCTCTTCCCCTCTCCTAGGGACGGGATTCACTGTGGGGTGGTGTGGCCCATCTGGACTACTTGCACACTGCCAGGCTTGTGGTGCTGGGGATCTGGCCTATTAGCTGGGGTGGGTAGGCAAGGTGCACGGGGGCAGGAGGGGCAGGCTTAGCTTGCTTCTCCTTAGGTGATCCACTTCAGGAGGGGCCCTGTGGCAGTGGGAGGGAGTTAGACCCGCTGCCGGAGGTTTGGCTCCGCAGAAGCACAGTGTTGGGTGTTTTTGCGGAGCAAACAAGTTCCCTGGCAGAAACTGGTTCCCTTTGGGATTTTGGCTGCGGGATGGGTGAGGGAGATGGCGCTGGCGAGTGCCTTTGTTCCCCGCCAAGCTGAGCTCTGTCGTCTGGGGCTCAACAACTCTCCCTCCCGTTGTCCTCCAGCCCTCCCTTTCTCCGAGCAGAACTGTTAGCTTATAACCTCCAGATGTCAAGTCCTGTTTGCTGTGGGAACACACTCAGTCTGGCCCCTCCGCTTTTGCAAGCCAGACTCGGGGGCTCTGCTTGGCCGGCGGGCTGCCCCTCCGCCCGGGCTCCCTCCCGCCAGTCCGTGGAGCGCGCACCGCCTCGCCGCCCTTCCTACCCTCTTCTGTGGGCCTCTCGTCTGCGCTTGGCTCTGGAGACTCCATTCTGCTGGACTTCTGGTGGTTTTCTGGGTTAGTTAGGCAGGTGTAGGTGGAATCTAAGTGATCAGCAGGATGCGCGGTGAGCCCAGCGTCCTCCTAAGCTGCCATCTTTGTAACCCCCCGGAAAGTAAGTTTTATATCAAAATACAGATTGGCTCCATAAGCACTAGTTGGACTAACAATCAGCCCAGTCAGTGAGGCAATATAGAGTCAGGGATGAGTAATTGACTAGGAGTCAAGTTAGAGGTTCTGCTCCTGCTCTGGCTTTGCCCCTTAATCAGGTCTGAGACCTTGAATGAGTCTGAGAGTTATATGTATATTACCAAATGAGAGAGACAATGTGAGAACCCCTTTTAAGCTGTAAGGCAACATATGAATAGTAGCAGTTATTATTATTACACTATGTCATATACAGAATTGTTATTTTTATTATTTTATCCTCAAATATTATGGCTTAGGTTGCAAATGAGACCAGATATATTGGATCGGTATATCTCATTTCTGTTAATTAGATAAAAAATTGAAAATGCAGAATCTATTGTTTTTACCATCATTATCATATTTGAAGAATAGGAATATTCAATAGTGGAGGTGATCTAAAAGATCTTTGCCCAGATATGGGGTATATTTGGGGGATATTGGAAATGTTCTGGAATTAGATGGGATGATGTTTGTGTAACATTGTAAATATACTAAAACCCCCACCAAACCACTTCAAAATGGCAAGTTTTATTTCACTTTTAAAAATTACAAAAAAAAAAAAAAAATCCCTACCCTGAGGTCATGAGGACAACAAAGCCTAGATCTGAAGCAGTGAGAACAGGCCCACAGAAGGTAAATCAAACATTGCTTTTTACTGTGTGAAGTGTATACTTGTGAGAGATAGGGATGTCTTTTGCATGGTGTGTGTATAAGAGAAACCAACTACTTAGATATAAAAGCAGTACATCCCAGAAACAGTCAAGATGTAGTAGTTTTGATAATGGTTATAAAAATGATGGTCCCAGGGCAGTTTTTGGGAATCTCAACTGGAGGATCCCTATTGGCTCCAGGGATGAGTAGCCCACATTTACTTATCTGAGGAGTGGGGGAGCCAGTTATTGTTGTAAATGCAAATTTAGATTGACCATTCTCATTTGCCCAGATTTAAGGGGTTTCCTGAAATGGGGATCTTTCTTTTTTATTTTCTAAAAGACTATTTTTCCCAGCTCTAGTGAAGTATGGTTGCCTATATATATATATATATATATATATATATATGTTGTAAAATGTGATTTTTGAAAGGCATACAACATGATGATTTAATATTTGTATATGTCATGAAATGATTACCACAATCAAGTTAATTAACAGATCCATCACCTCACATAGTTACCATTTTTTTGTGTGTGTTTGATGAAAACGTTTAAGATCTGTCTTAGCAAATTTCATGTATACAATACAGTATTATTAACCATAACCACCATGCTGTACATTAGATCCCCCAGAATTTATTAATTTCATAAATGAAAGTTTTTCCTTTTGACCAATACTCTAAGTGTCCATCATTGGATGAATAAAGAAAATGTGCTATATTTATACAGTGGAATATTATTCAGCCATGAGAAAGACATCCTTCTATTTGTGACAACATAAATGAACTTGGAGGACATTATGCTGATTTAAATAAGCCAGACACAGAAAGACAAATACTGTGTATCATTTGTACGTGGAATTAAAAAAAATTGAACTCATGGAACCAGAGAGTATAAACGGTGGTTGCCAGGGGCTGGGGGCTGGGGAAAATGGGGAGATAGGGGCCTTTCAATGTTAAAAGTAAGAATGATCTGGGAAAACCAGGTTGCCCTAAAACTGGTACCCCTGTTAGCATAGAGAATGAAAAGGCCTGAGGAATGATTTACAACCCTCTGGTTTAGAAGAAAGTGAAATGTCATCCCTGGTTAGGGCAGGAGAAAACCATTCAGAAAAGAAGTCAAAAGGAAAAAATTTTCCTGAGTGATACTGGGCAATGAAAACCATTTTCAGGATGCTGATAAATGAGAAACTATGGGATGTCTGGGCCTTAGACATGATAAAGGGTGCCATCCACAGAGGATAAAATTTGGGGGGGGCAGCAGCACTTTTCCAGTTTTGCTACAAAGCATAAGGAATGTTTATACAAACCAGAAAACAGGGAAGAATCAGGTTCCTGTCTTTAAGAGTTTAGAGCTAGATTGGTGGCCTTATTTTGAAGCTGATGGAGGTTATCACATCTAGATCTCAAACGGCCAAATGAAGTTAGATTTCCTTTGGGACTTGTATTCAAGATAAGGCATTAGTTCAAATGTTTACTAAATGCCTATAGTCAACTAGGCATTATACTTGAGTGTGTTAGGGATAAAATGGTAAACAAGATTGACATGGACTCTGCCTCTATGGCAGATAATCATTTAAGTCCTATAAGAGAAGTATGGAGCCTCAGAGGAAATTATAAGGGAAACCTAACATGGTCTGGGGAGTCAGGGAAAGCTAGCCAGCAGAAACGAGGTCAAAGAATAGGCCCAATGGATAAATAAGGATTAACTAGGTGATCAGATGGGGGACAGACATCCCAGGCACAGGGAACTGCATGGGCAAATACAAGGGAGAGAGCAAGTATATTTGAAGAATTATGGTATGGTCCAGTATAGCTAGAATAGGCTGTAATTCTCCAAGTGTGGTCTACAAACCATCTGCATCAGAATTACACAGACTTTTTTGTTTTGTTTTGTTTTTGTTTTTAAACTCAGATTCCCAGATTACTGTATCTCTGTAGTGGGGTCTGTGCATCTGCATTTTAATTTGTTCCCTTGGTGATTCTAATGCATTATAATGTTCTATATAAGCTAGATGGCAAGCATATATACATTCATGTATCAAGAAAAATAATACGTGTGTGTGTGTGTGTGTGTGTGTGTATGTGCACACGCATGCACTTTGGCACACATTTTGGAACTACATCGATGGTTAGAGAGGAAGGGAAACACCAAAGTTTTGAAAGCCCTCTTTCCAACCTTGCTTATAAATCTGATCTTCCTAAGGTCAAAGTCTCTGGGGATCAGCTACCTGAGGCCTCTCCACAGGACCGAGGTGATGAATACCTGGGCATACCTGTAATCCATTTAAGGCACACTGGTTGGAAAGTTCTGGTGTTGGCCATGATAAGGAGTATAGACTTTGCCTAATAAGCAATGAGGATCCATTGAAAGGTTTTACAAATAAAGTGATTTAAACTGATTTGTTGCTTAGAAAAATTATTCAGTTTACAGAGGGAGACTGAATTAGAGTGGGGCAGGATTAAAGATGGGATTAATTGGGATAATATTGCGATAGTCAGGTTCTTCAACTCATCTGACCTGATAAATAAAAATATATTACTTTATTCAGTGATTAGAGGTTAACAACATTCTCTTCATCTCCTTGTTTTCTTTATGCCTATTATGAGTGTCAGGAGCTGCCAGAAGAAGATTCTGTCCCATATTTGAACTTAACTGACTATAATGGCAAAGATTCATCCTCATACTTGAAGTTTCTTAAATTGGAAATATGGGAAGCTGAAGGTAATAGAGGCCTTCCTTTATTGTTGGCTCTGGGTTTGGTTTATGGGACCCCCCCCCCACACTGAGTAGGAGAGATGAGATCGGAATCTCAGAGATGGAGTGCAAAATCAAAAGCCAGGAAGATGCTAAGTGGTGCATAAATCTTAAAGAAGTAGAAGTACCAAAAAGCAAGGGATAGCTGGCAATGGGGAAAAAATGCCAAAGGTAAATGAGGCATGTTATGGCTGATCCATGTCCCATTTTGCCAGTTCCCTTGGGATCTGTGGACAGTTACTGCATTTATAGATGGTAATCCCGAGGGCACAAAAGGATCTGCAGAGGACAGTGGCATATGAACTCAGGGATTTGAAAAGCTACTTGTATGTGAGGCATTCCTCATTTGGGGAGGAACCTGGCTCCTGAAGATTTGTGGTATGGTCTGACCTCCTGGAGCCAGCATGGCCTGCTCAGGGTCAGTCTTCCCACTCTAATTAAGACATTTGCTACAAGTAAAAGAAACAGCTGCTGCTATCCAGAGTAAATTAGGCACACATAAACCTTCTCCTCATTCTGTCTCCTTGTTTCCCATAAATGCCTGAAGCCCAGCCTTAGAGTTGGTATGTACGTTTAATTATTTCAAGAGCTGGCATCGCTTGCCTCATAATAAAAGTGTCATGAAATTACTGTAAGGTTGCATGAGTTTGGGCCATAAATCTTGTTCACTTCAGCTACATCTCATACCTTAATTCACTGGAGTATAAAATGCCATTTACACTGGTTCTTAGTTCACTTAATCATAATTAAATGACCTCAGAGGGCAGTAACTCATTGAGGCTCTGGCTTTGATGTGACACAAATAACAAACTTGGTTTTCCATGTGGACAGGTTCCTCCACAGTTTTACATTGGCCACAGACCTCATGGAGCATATAATGTTGGCTTTTTGGTGTGGGCATGTGCTCTGGTTACATGGAACATCTGGGCCACAGATGCGGTTGAAAGGACAAGCTAAATGGTCCCCTTTGGAATTTTGCTGCACCATCTTCAGGGCTCTCTGGGCTTCCTTTAGTTCCTTTCAGTTCTCCAAAGAATGAATATTTTCCCATGTTGCACCTAGATAAGAGGTGATGTGGACATTTCCTTTTTCAGCTTCTTATCCTTGTGTTATTCCCATTCTATTAGGGGATCAGTGGCTCAAGGACTTTAAGACTTTATTTCCAAGTGTAAAACTCTCCAAGTTCTTGTCCCTAATCATGATGAGTTTCCTGGGATCTAGATCCTCAAGACGAACAGTTCTGGGGACCATTGTCATTTGGACACTTCACTCAACTTGGCAAACCTTTATTGCCTTCCTATCCAAATGAATTCCTCTCATTTTCTCCATCATCATGTGGCACCACGATCCTTGTGAACTCCCAAGTTCTAACCGCTGAAGCTTGTGGTAAGCAGACTAGTGTCCTTAAACCCCAAAAGATGTCCATGTCCTAATCTTAGAACCTGTGAATGTATTAGCTTACATGACAAAGGAGAATTAAGGTTGTAGGAATTAAGGAATTATGGTTGCTAATCAACTGACCTTGAAATGGGTAGAGTCTCCTGGATTATCCAGGTGGGCCCAGTGTAATCACAAGTGTCCTTAAAAGTGGAAGAAGGAGGCAGAGGGAGTCACAGGTAGATGTGACTAGGAACAAACGCCTCAGAGAAATGCAATGCTGCTGGCTATGAAGATGGGGAAAGAGGATCATGGGGCAAGGAATATGGGTGGCCTCTAGAAGCTGGCAAGGGTAAGGAATTCTCACCTAGAGCCTCTAAAAAGATATACAGCTATGCTGGCACCTTGATTTTAGCTCAGTGGTACCTGTATCAGACTTTTATCCTACCTACGGAACTGAAAGATAATAAATGGGTGTTGTAAGCTACCAAGTTTGTGGTAATTTGGCATAGCAGCAATAGAAAATGAATATAAAGCCCATTTTGACTTTTCTCTTTCACCATATATAAATAGATGGTAAATCTTATGGATACTTTTTCAGCCACAGCTCTAAAATTGTTATTATTACTTCCCTTGGTATTTTCCACCTGCTTTACAATGTGGCTTGTTGCATGGACTCCAAGATTCTTTGCTCTAAATGATCCTATATATGGATACTAGAAGAATTATTCTCAAATATTATTTTCATCATATTATTCTTTCTCAGGAATAAGTTATGGCCTTATATTGCATCAATTCCCAAATTATCATTCTGGCCTCCACATTTTCACCATTGGAATATGGGGTTCATAGGAAAGCACCTTGCTATCTATAAATCATTTATATAAATGTAAAGAATTACTATGAGAAACAAGGGACTTCCATTATGTACTGCTTGCTAACAAGGTCAATATCTTTCTTTGTTGTTTATTCAGAAAAGCTAGTTTTACACAGGGAAGTATCTAAGATACATCTCTGTGCTTGCATCCCACATATTATTGTTTTGTAAGTGCTATCAATAGCTCAGTTTTTCAAGAGATTTTTTTTGAAGGAAAGCTTCCTGTTTCAGTTATCTATTGCTGCACAATAAACTACCCCAAAACTTAGTGTCTTGAAACAAAAATTTATTATTTCTCATGACATTGTGGGTTGTTGGCTGAGGGGTTCTTTTGTTCAAGTGATATTTTCTGGTATCAGTCTGTGTCTGAATTCAGCTGGTGGCTGAACTGGGGTGCCTTGGTTCTCCTCCATGTGTTTTCTATCTCTGCATATCTTGTCTTTCAGGCCTTTCTAAGTAGCCTCTTTCCATGTCCAGCAGGATTTAGCCCAGGCTTTGTTACTGCGTGGCAGCTGGTCTCCAAGAAGTATAATTCCAAGAAAAAAAGCCTCTATTTGTATCATGCTTGTCAATATTTCACTGGCTGAAACAAGCCACGAGGTCAAGCCCAAAGTCAATGTTAGAGGGGACTACACAAGGGTATAAGCACTGGGAAGAGTAACTTACTGGGAGCTACCAATATGTCTACCACAGTTCCTTTTCTCTTTTTTAGACTTTTTTTCTTAATCAATAGGTAATTTTTTAGAGCAGTTTTAGGTTTCAGAAAAATTTAGCAGATAGTGCAGAGTTCCCAAACATTCTTCCCCTCATGATTTCTCTTAAGAATTTTAAATTTGTATTTATTTATTTTTGACAAATGAAAATTGTATATATTTAAGGTATACAATGTTATGTTCTGATATATGTATATACTGGGAAATGATTATCACAGACTAATTAACACATCCATTGCCTTCCCTAATTATATTTTTTTTGTGCTTTCTTATGCTTTCTTATCAAATTGCAAGCATAAAATACATTATTACTAACTATAATCACTGTGTTGTACATGGCCAGAATTTATTGATCTTATACTTGAAAGTTTGTGCCCTTTTTAAAAATTTTTAAAACATTTTTAATGTTTATTTGTTTTAGAGAGAGAGAGAGAGAGAGAGAGAGAGCATGGGAGGGGCAGAGAGAGAGGGAGACACAGAATCTGAAGCCCGCTCCAGGCTCTGAGCTGTCAGCACAGAGCCCGGGGCAAGGCTCCAACTCACAAACTGTGAGATCATGACCTGAACCGCAGTCGGATGCTTAACTGACTGAGCCACTCAGGTGCCCCTGAAACTTTGTGCCCTTTGACCAATATCTCTCCATTCTCCCACCTTCAGTCCCTGGTAACCACCATTCTACTCTGTCACTATAATTTTGCCCTTTTTTTTTTTGTTAAGATTTTACATGTAGGTGCAATCATGTGATATTTGTCTTTCTGTGTCTAGCTTGTTTCAGTTAGCATAATTTCCAGTTTCATCCATGTTGTCACAAATGCAGGATTTCCTTCTTTCTACAGGCTGAATAATACTGCATTAGTGGGGGACATTTGTTATAATTGGTGAACTAATGTTGATACGTTCTTATTAGTTGAAATCCATAGTATACATTAAAGTTCACACTTTGTGTTGTAGAGTTCTGTGGTTTTTGACAAATGTACAATTTCATGTATTTAACATTATAATATCATACAAAATAGTTTCACTGCCTTAAAAATCTCTTGTGATCCACCTATTCATCTCTCCCTCCATCTCCAATCACTGGCAACCACTGTACTTTTTACAGTTTCCATAGTTTTGCCTTTTCCAGAATGTTATGTAATTAGGATCATACAATATGCAGCCTTTCCAGACTGACTTCTTTCACTTAGCAATATGTAATTAAGTTTCATTTTTCCTTTTTTTGGCATTTTGTGACACAAGCAGATCAGGGATAGACCAGGCTATAGCTTCAAGGCCTTCTCCCGCTTGGGATTTCTACCATGCACTATTTTTGGAAGACATCTGACTAGTTTCTCACAAGGAACCCAGACAGAAAGGGAAAATAAGCAGACAATTGTGTTAGCCACTGGTGTCTGGCTAAATTTTGAATAACAGCTCTGGTAGATTGTTAATGTAATTGTCCCTAATGAATCATGCCTCCCAGGATCTATGCACTTTTATGCTTTCCCTCCGACATTGATGCTTGGCCAAGTAACTTGCTATTGGAATAGTAGCAAGTGTGATATAAATAGAAGCTTGAAAAACCCTTGTGATTTGTGGCTGCCTTCTCTTGCTCCTGGGATCTCTTTTGCTACCATATTAAAAAGACCAGGTTAACCATATTTTTTTCTTTTTAAAGTTTATTTATTTATTTTGTGAGAGAGAGAGAAAGAGCAGGGGGAGGGGTTGAAAGAGATGGATGGGGAAGAGAGATAAAGGAGGAGAGAGGGAGAGAGAGAGAATCCCAAGCAGGATCCATGCTGTCAGTGCACAGCCCAACATGGGGCTCCAGCTCATGAACTGTGAGATCATGACCTGAGCTGAAATCAAGAGTCTGGACGCTTAACGAACTGAGCCGCCCAGGCATCCACCAAGGCTGACCATATTGAAAATGAAACCACACTGAGAGGCCCAGGTAACAGACAGCCACACATAATGACTGAGGCTATCTTACACCATCCAGCCCCAGCTGAACTACCAGATAGTTATAGCCACATGAGTGACCCAAGAGAGTCTAATAGTAGAAGCACCCAGCTGAGTCTAGCCCAGACTCCTGATTCCCAATATTTGTGAGCATAATGAAATGTTTTTTGTTTTCTTTTTGTTTTTGCTACTAAGTTTTGAGGTGGTTTGTTGCAAGCAATAAATAAGTGCTTCAATAAATTTGAGTTACTGGTTATAGATCATTGGCTAAAACTGGCCTTGTTGTAAATATGCTGCCAGGACCTGACCACATACAGATAAGAATAATTAAACACTTTGAAGGAACCAAAAATATACATTCTTTTGAAACTAGAAAATGTTGTTCTTAAAGATGTCTCCCTTTTTTTTTCATATCACTGAGAACCATTTATTAATAGGATGGAAAGTTAATCTTACCCAACAATGAAAATTATAAACATGTAGGAATAAATTTTCCAAGAAAGATAAAGGATCTATGTGCAGAAAATTACAAAATCTAATGAAGAGCATAAAACAAATATGGAGATGTATACTAGGTTCCTTGACAGAAAGAGCTAATATAAAAATCTCAGTTCTTGCCAAATTAATAAATAAAGTATGTATCAGAATTCCAATGGATTATGAGCTGGATATAGTCTGCTTCTCTAGATGCACCTTCTACCCACCTCCATCTTCATCTGTGCCCCAGCTGCCTGCCTTGTATGGAGAGCATCAATCCCCTCTCTTATTCTATGATGCCTGGTTGGGTTTGGCTAATAGGAAGTACTGGCAGGAGTTCTGGAGGTAGGAGGAAAGGAAGGTCAGGACACTGATCTCCACAACTTCTTCCCAGCCAGGGGATATGGGTTAGCTATGGCAATTCTTTTTGGTAACACTTTCTAATGTAGATATTCTCTCACGACTCTAGTAACTTCTGCCTTCCCTTCAACCTTCAGACCCAGAGGTGGTAATGGCTGCTTGCTGTAGCTAGTCTGACGGTGCATCACCATCCCATTTCAGTACCCTTCATCTCATTCGCACATGTCCCTTTATTAAACTCTGTCTAAAGGATGTCTCCATTTTTGAACTCTGAGAACATCTTTCTGTTAATTTTTGTAGTTCATTAGCCATTTGGCTGAAATCTCTTTAAATTCACTCTCTCCACTTTAAAGAAACTTCGTTATTGAAAACCCTTTTCCTAGGTAGTCGGTGATAGATTCATCTTTTCTTAACATCAACATGTTTGCCCAGAGGTGGCAGTATCACATGTACACTTGTCTCAATGGTACTGACTGTGTGTCTATGATGAGGGTTTTTTTTTTTTGTTTTTTCAACGTTTTTTTTAAACCCACATCCTTTAGATACCATAATTTAAAGTTCTGATTATAATTACCTATAGATATTGTCTTTCTGCTTTTAAGTAAGGGCGAGCACTAACTATAACATAGTGATTAAAAGAACACACACTGGTGTCAGATTTAATGTTTGTTTTTTTAAAATTTTATTTGGGTATAGTTGACATATAATATTACATTAGTTTCAGGAGTACAACTTACTGATTCCACAACTCTATAGGTTATGCTATGCTCACAAGTATAGTTACCATCTGTCATCATACAATGCTATTACAATATCATTGATTTTATTTCTTATGCTCTGCCATTTATCACTATGGCTTATTCATTCTATAACTGGATGCCTGTATCTCCCATTCCCCTTCACCTATTTTTGCCCGTTCCCCCCACCCACTGACAACTGTCAGTTTGTTCTCTGTAGACTTACTAGATTTTTATACTAGCTGTGTGACCTTGGATTATTTACTTAACTTTATTGTGTGTCAGGTTCCTCATCTGTAAAAGCAACATTATAAGCTGTCTCCTAAGTCTGAGATGGTTAAAATGATGTATTTCACATAAAGCAATTATAACAGTGCCTACCACAAAATATCAAACCATATTAGCTTTTGTTATTATATAATATGGACAGCATCTCAGACCCTGAAGGCAGCTTCCTGTCAGGCCAGGCCTCTCTTAGAACTTCAAAAAATTAAGTCTTAATTTGTTTTAATTTTTAATTAATTAATTAATTAATTAATTTAAATTCAGATTCAGGTTAGGTAACATACAGTGTAGTCTTGGCTACAGGAGTAGAACCTAGTGATTCATCTCTTACATATGATTCTCAGTGCTCATCCCAAAAAGTGCCCTCCTTAATGCCCATCACTCATTTAACCCATTCCCCTGCCCACCTCCCTTACAGCAACCCTCAGTTTGTTGTCTGTATTTAAGAGTCTCTTATGGTTTGTCTCCCTCTCTGTTTTTATTTTATTTTTCCTTGCCTTCCCCTAAATTCATCTGTTGTGTTCCCTCAAATTACACATATGAGTGAAATCATTGAGGCCTTTCTCTGGCTGACTTATTTTGCTTAGCATAACACCCTCCAGTTCTATCCATGTTGTTGCAAATGGCAAGATTTCATTATTTTTCATTGCCAAGCAGTATTCCATTATATATGTATATATATATACCACATCTTCTTTATCCGTTCATCAGTTGATGGACATTGGACATTTGGGCTCTTTCCATAATTTGGCTACTGTTGATAGTGCTGCTATAAACATTGGGGAGCATGTGGTCCTTTGAATCAGCATTTTTGTATCCTTTGTATAAATACTTAGTAGCGCAATTCCTGGGTCATAGGGTAGTTCTATTTTTAATTTTTTGAGGAATCTCCATACTGTTTTCCAGAGTGGCTGCACTACCACCAACAGTGCAAAAGTGCTCCTCTTTCTCTACATCCTCACCAACATCTGTCGTTTCCCGAGTTGTTAATTTTAGCCATTCTGACAGGTGTGTGGTGGTATCTTGTGGTTTTGATTTGTATTTCCCTGATGATGAGTGATGTTGAGCATATTTTCATGTGTCTGTTAGCCATCTGCATGTCTTCTTTGGAAAAGTTTCTATTCATATGTTATGCCTGTTTCTTCACTGGATTATTTGCTTTTTTGGGGGTGTTGAGTTTGATAAGTTCTTTATAGAATTTGGATACAAACCCTTTATCTGATATATGATTTACAAATATCTTTTCCCATTCCATCAGTTGCCTTTTAGTTTTGTTGATTGTTTCTTTTGTTGTGCAGAAGCTTTTTAACTTGATGAGGTCCCAATAGTTCATTTTTGCTTTTATTTCCCTTGCCTCCGGAGACATGTTAAGTAAGAAATTGCTGTGGCTTATGTCAAAGAGGGTGCTGGCCATTTACTGCTGTAGGATTTGATGGTTTCCTGTCTCACAGTTAGGTCTTTCATTCATTTTGAATTTGTTTTTGTGTATGATGTAAGAAGGAGTACAGTTTCATTCTTCTGCATGTTACTGTCCAATTCTCCCAGCACCATTTGCTGAAGAGACTTTTTTTCATTACATACTCTTTCCTGCTTTGTTGAAGATTAGTTGGCCATACTTTTGTAGGTCCATTTCTGTGTTCTGTCTTCTGTTCCATTTATCTATGTGTCGGTTTTTGTGACACTGCCATACTGTCTTGTTGATTACAGCCTTGTAATACACCTTGAAGTATGCAATTATGATGCCTTAAACTTTGATTTTCTTTTTCAACATTACTTTGGCTATTCGGAGTCTTTTCTGGTTCCATACAAATTTTAGGATTGTTTATTCTAGCTCTGTGAAGAATGCTGGTGTTATTTTGATAGGGATTGCATTGAATATGTAGATTGCTTTGGGTAGTATCAACATTTTAACAGTATTTGTTCTTAACTCAAAATGGATTAAAGACTTAACTGTGGGGCCTGAAACCATTAAAATTTATTTTTATTTATTTTTAATTTACATCCAAGTTAGTTACCATATTGTGCAACAGTGATTTCAGGAGTAGATTCCTTAATGCCCCTTACCCATTTAGCTTATCTCATCCTCCCACAACCTCTCCAGAAACCTTCTGTTTGTTCTCCATATTTAAGAGTCTCTTATGTTTTGTCCCCCTCCCTGTTTTTATACTATTTTTGCTTCCCTTCCCTTATGTTCATCTGTTTTGTATCTTAAAGTCCTCATATGTGTGAAGTCATATGATCTTTGTCTTTCTCTGACTGACTAATTTCATTTAGCATAATACCCTCTAGTTCCATCCACATTGCTGCAAGTGGCAAGATTTCATTCTATTTGATTGCTGAGTAATACTCCATTATATATATATATATATATATATATATATATATATATATATACCATGTCTTCTTTATCCATTCATCCATCAATGGACCCTTGGGCTCTTTCCATACTTTGGCTGTTGTTGATAGTGCTGCTATAAACATGGGGGTGCATGTGCCCTTTCAAAACAGCATACCTGTATCCTTTGGATAAATACCTAGTAGTGCAATTGCTGGATCGTAGTAAGTTCTATTTTTAATTTTTTTGAGCAACCTCCATACTGTTTTCCAGAGTGGGTGCACCAATTTGCATTCCCACCAGCAGTGCAAATTAGATCCTCTTTCTCTGCAATCTTGCCAACATTCGCTGTTGCTTGAGTTGTTAATGTTAGCCATTCTGACAGGTGTCAGGTGGTATCTCATTGTGCTTTTGATTTGTATTTCTCTGATGAGTGATGTTGAGCATTTTTTTCATGTATCGGTTGGCCATCTGGATGTCTTCTTTGGAGAAGTGTCTATTCATGTCTTTTGCCCATTTCTTCACTGCATTATTTGTTTCTTGGGTGTTGATTTTGATAAGTTCTTTATAGATTTTGGATACTAACCCTTTATCTGATATGTTGTTTGCAAATATCTTCTCCTATTCCATCAGTTGCATTTAGTTTTGCTGATTTTTTCCTTCACTGTGCAGAAGGTTTTTATTTTGATGAGGTCCAATAGGTCATTTTTGCTTTTGTTTCCCTTGCCTCCAGAGACGTGTTGAGTAAGAAGTTGCTGCAGCCAAGATCAAAGAGGTTTTTGCCTGCTTTCTCCTCCAGGATTTTGATGGCTTCCTCTCTTACATTTAGGGCTTTCATCCATTTTGAGTTTATTTTGTGTATGGTGTAAGAAAGTGGTCCCGGTTCATTTTTCTGCATGTCGCTGTCCAGTTTTCCCAGCACCACTTGCTGAAGAGACTGTCTTTATTCCATTGGCTATTCTTTCCTGCTTTGTCAAAGCTTAGTTGGCCATACATTTGTGGGTTCATTTCCTGGTTCTCTATTCTGTTACATTGATCTGAGTGTCTGTTTTTGTGCCAGTACCATACTGTCTTGATGATTACAGCTTTGTAATACATCTTGAAGTCTGGGGTTGTGATGCCTCCTGCTTTGGTTTTCTTTTTCAAGATTGTTTTGGCTATTTGGGGTCTTTTGTGTTTCCATACAAATTTTAGGATTGTTTGTTCTACTCTGTGAAGAATGCTGGTGTTACTTTGATAGGGATTGCATTGAATATGTAGATTGCTTTGCATAGTATCGACATTTTAACAATATTTGTTCTTCCTATCCAGAAGCATGGAATGTATTTCCATTTTTTGGTGTGTCTTCTTTAATTTCTTTCATAAGCTTTCTATAGTTTTCAGTGTATAGATTTTTCACCTCTTTGGCTAGACTTATTCCTAGGTATATTATGGTTTTTGGTGCAATTGTAAATGGGATCGATTCCTTGATTTCTCTTTCTGTTGCTTCATTGTTGGTGTATGGGAATGCAACCGATTTCTGTGCATTGATTTTATATTCTGCAACTTTGCTGAATTCATGTATCAGTTCTAGCAGTTTTCTGGTGGAATCTTTTGGGTTTTCCATATAGAGTATCATGTCATCTGCGAAGAGTGAAAGTTTGACTTCCTCCTGGCCAATTTGGATGCCTTTTATTTCTTTGTGTTGTCTCATTGGTGAGGCTAAGGCATCCAATACTATGTTGAATAACAGTACTATGTTGAATAACAGTGGTGAGAGTGAACATCCCTGTCTTGTTTCTGACCTTAGGGGGAAAGCTCTCAGTTTTTCTCCATTGAGGATGATATTAGCGTTGGGTCTTTCCTCTATGGCTTTTATGATCTCGGGGTATGATCCCTACTTTCTTGAGGGTTTTTACCAAGAAAGGATGCTGTATCTTGTCAAATGCTTTCTCTGCATCTATTGAGAGGCTCATATGGTTCTTGTCCTTTATTTTATTGATATGATGAATCACATGGATTGTTTTGCGGATATTGAACCAGTCTTGCATCCCAGGTATAAATCCCACTTGGTCGTGGTGAATAAATTTTTTAATGGATCCAGTTAGCTAATATCTTGTTGAGGATTTTTGCATCCATGTTCATCAGGGAAATTGGTCTATAGTTCTCCTTTTCAGTGGTGTCTCTGGTTTTGGAATCAAGGTAATGCTGGTTTCATAGAAAGAGTTTGGAAGTTTTCCTTCCATTTCTATTTTTTGGAACAGCTTCAAGAGAATAGGTGTTAACTCTTCCTTAAATGTTTGGTAGAATTCGCCTGGAAAGCCATCTGGCCCTGGACTCTTGCTTTTTGGCAGATTTTTGATTACTAATTCAATTTCCTTACTGGTTATGGGTCTGTTCTAATGTTCTATTTCTTCCTGTTTCAGTTTTGGTAGTGCATATGTTTCTAGGGATTTGTCCATTTCTTCCAGACTGCTCATTTTATTGGCATATAATTAATTGCTCATAATATTCTCTTATTATTGTTTTTATTTCTGCTGTGTTGGCTGTGATCTCTCCTCTTTCATTCTTGATTTTATTCATTTTGGTCCTTTCCTTTTTCTTTTTGATTAAACTGGCTATTGGTTTATCAATTTTGTTAATTTTTTCAAAGAACCAGCTTCTGGTTTCATTGATCTGTTCTCCTGTTTTTTGTTTTTTTTGATAACATTAATTTCTGCTCTAATCTTTATTATTTCCTGTCTTCTGATGGTTTTGGGTTTTATTTGCTGTTCATTTTCCAGCTCTTTAAGGTGTAAGGTTAGGTTGTGTATCTGTGAACTTTCTGGGGTGGTTACCTTCTTTACCAATCTTTTGGGGGGAGTCATTAGTTCTGGACTCCTATGGAACCCTTTGATGACAACTCTCTTCTTTACACATGAATCATTCAAAGTGGCCATATGACAGAAACAGGTAAGTCACCTTGACTAATTAGTGCCAGAAGATGCTCAGCTTACAAGTAAGGTAGGTAGTTGGCATTTGGTTTCCAGAACTAATTTAACACCAGCAGATGGTGCTAAAATGTAGTTTCTCCCTCCTGAAATAAATATCTAAATTTCCCTTAAAATCATAAACTAAATAAATGTAGGCATATTAACTAATTGTTCTGGAAAGTTCAGATGAGGGTTATGCTCATCACCATTTAATTTCCTTGAACAGAGCTCCACCTGAAACCTAGGGAGCCCTTACACACATACTCATATCTAGGCCTCTTTCAACTAAATCAGTTTTCTTTCAGTTGGATCTCACCCACAGGGAGGCAACTAAAGCAGAGAAGATTTTTATCTCATGACCCAATTGGGAAGCAAAACTTAACCAGAGACCTATCTACATAGCTCAGCGAAAGATGAGTGTTTGCTACTTCTTGGGGTTTTTAGTATCATTTCTTCCCAGCAGAGTACTAGTCTCCCAAGGGAAAAAAAAAAGTTCTTAATTTATGACCCTTTTCTAACATTTCTAACATTAGATCTTATAGGGTGCTTAGCAAGCATGTAAGCCAGTAGTTTTCCAACTATTTAGCATTTCAACAATTTGTTTTTCAACTGGACCTTTCATGGAAGCCCAATTTATAAATCAGATAGAAGGTGAACTGTTCTGTTGAAATGTGTGTTGAGGGTCTGGATTTCTGCTCTCTTGGCCTCTCCTTGATTTTATCATCTGTAAGGTAGCCCTCAAGCCATGCATTCCAGCTCTATCATTTACATACTGGGAAGTTGAGTCCACTGAGGGAAAGTATTCAATGCTTTAAAAGATGGATGAAAAGGCCAGTTCATCTGTTTGGCAGGGTTAGAGTCCATGTGCATGTACAGAGCATGTGGTAGAGCTCTAGTTCTCTGGAGCCTCTTGTGAATAGATGTAGATGTGCACACAGGTCTTGTCCTACTTATAACCACATTTGATGTTTTAATAGTGTTCATTCAGTTCATACCCCTGAGAGAAGTGTAACCTCCCCACCTTTACCAAAGATAACTTTGGGTTAATACCTCATGACTCTGATATATACCCTCCCTGGGTATAAGCAGTGAACTTTTGGTTTGGCCCAAATGAATTTGTGAAATCTTCCATGTAGCTTAAAGTGTCTTAATCTTACCTTTCTGTGACCTCCTTCTCTCCTAGGTATTTAAGCTTTTGTGCTAGGGAGAAAAAGTTCTGCTGATCTTATTCAGGCCAAGATGCTTCCTTCAGATGTTCTGTCTTCAACCAAATTGAACCTCTTTATTCCTTTTATATAATGCAAGCTCTTTTTACTTTAATACAGATGCCACTCCCCCTGGGCCCTACATTTTGGGGAAGGAGACCAAGGCAGATATCTAGAGATATATGCTTTCTTAGTGTAGTGGGTACCTAAAGTTTTGGAGTGGGGGGCCCCTGTGCCAAGGGTTAATGAGAAAATAGGCTTTAACCCAGCATGCATGGTCCAAGACATATGTGCCATGGCAGGCAACATACCCAGAAAGCCTTTGTCAGGTTCTCTTAAATACAATGCCAGATGACTTCAAGGCATCAAGTGAGTGGTATACATCACAATGTGAACAGTACTCCTGGAATTGTGTGAATCTGAAGTACCGAAGGTGATGTTAATCAGATTTACAGCTCCAACTTCTGGGAGAGTACATTCTAACATGGATGTATTTGTGTGAACAAATCATGATTAGGACCAAAAGGGTCCTTAGAGATTACATAGTTCAACCCTGTGATTTTACAGATGAATATAAAAGCCCAAATAATAGAAAGGGATTTCTCAGGGTCACATACATGGTGGCAGGATTTGGACCAGGAGCCAGACTTCCTAAGTCTCACTTACCTCACCAGTGTACATGATGCTTGTTTCTCTATATGTGTAAGGATCATGAATATGACTCCCCAGTGGTAAATGGAGTTCCATGAATGGCACTAAAATGTTTGTATTCTTCAGCTGTATTTTGAAGGGTGAGGAGCAAGATGACGGGGTTACTAGAGAAGCTGAGCTATCTTGAGGGTCTGGGGAACACTACAGGGGCTGATCATATCAATCCAGGAAATCCTAAGCCCAGGTGAGTGCTGGAGCCTTTACTAAGAATAAGGTCAATGAAAAAAATAGACTCAAAAGCTTAATAGGAAGAATGTGAACATTAAAAAAATATCTACCATTGATCAGCGAACTTTAAGACCACCCTCCGTGCTAGGGGATAAAACCTAAACACTGGCAGATTTTCTTATCTTATCAGTCAGACTTGAGCACTCGAGATAACTTAAAGTACTGAAATAGTACAATTAGACTCCTCAGGCCCAGATTTCAGTCCCATTCACTTTAGCAAATTTAATTTAGGTAACACCATGAAAAACAACATTCTTCCTGTGAGTGGATATAGATTACAAGATAAATGATCACATGATTAAGCCTTGGCAAGCAGAGAGAAAGCACTACATTTGGCCCTTATGTAAATGTGTTCTATAAATGGCTGGTGATTACACAAGTGATAGGGCTTGTTCTACTGTGTGCGTGTGTGTGTGTGTGTGTGTGTGTGTGTGCGCATGCGCATACTTGCATGTCTAGGTCATAGGTTTACAGATGTCAGCTCTCAAAGCAATCTTATTTATCCCAAGCCCATAGATGGTTAACAGTGAGAATGAGAAATGGGCAGTGACTTGTCCAAGGCCTGCAATGCATCAATGACAAAACCTAGGCTAGATCACAAGTCTTCTGACTGCCAGTCCTGTACACTCTCCTCCCTCTCTCACCACTGGGATGATATGATTGGGGCACTTTTCCCATAAGTCATTATAGTCAACCTTGGTCATACCTCTATGAAAAGATAACTCTTCTTTAAACAGTGGCTTTTGCCTATTGTCCTTGAAACAATATCCTTTAGTATAGCAACAGGATTATTTGGAGACTGGAGCTGGCCTGAATTAGGCTGCAAAAGCCCCTACACCTCTTGAGACATATCCCTGGTAAGGCAAAAAGGTGGGAAGGAGAGCAGGATGCATATAGCCACAAAAGGCCATATGAAGACTGACCCCAAATTTGAAACCATATGATCTTTTGAAGTAGATAACAGTGGCATAAATGGAGTTTGGTATGACCGTTGTGATTGATTCAACAAACATTTATTAAGGGTCTATTTTACTTTATTTTAACGTTTATTTGAGAGAGAGAGAGAGAGAAGAAAAGAGAGAGGATGAGTGGAGGAGGGGCAGAGAAAGAGGGAGAGAGAATCCCAAGCAGGCTCTGCACTACCAGCAGAGTCCAATGCGGAGCTTGAACTCACGAACATAGTGGAAGAACGCAGTCTTTAGCATGTGAATGTCCAAATTCTACCTAGACCACTTGCTAGAGGTGTGATCTCAGACAAGTCTTCCCATATTTCTGAACCTTAGTTTTATCAGTTATTAAATAGGAGTAGTAATAGTATCTACTTTCCAGGGTTGTTGGGAAGACTTTAGGTGGAATGATATATGTAAAGTGCCTATACAGCTTCTAGTACATAGTGAGTGTGGAATAAATGTTCTTTACCTGCTGTGTGGAATGGAGAAGTGAACATGTAGGAGCTAGCCTACCAAAAGAAATTGATTTCTTCTCTGGATTTGTTACTAGAGTTCTAGACAAAGGGAATTCATTAGTAATGGTGTATATTGACTTCTGTAAATTTTTTGTGACATCTTTGTGGACAGAATGAAGAAATATCGGCTGAATGATGGAATAGTATAAGATTCATAATTTGAACCCCAAAATGGTTGTTTCATGTTTTATGACATCCTAAAGGGGATATCCAGTGCTTCACCAGACTTGTTCATTTTCTAGTCAACATTTTAATCAATGGTATGGATGAAGATATAGACAGTGATATTATTACATTGCAGTTGACAAAAAAAATTGGGAGAAAGAGCAAATATGTCAGATGTCAGAATCAAGATGTAAAAATTCTTGTATAGGGTAGAATAACAGGTGGAAACAAATACAATGATATTAAATATAAACAAAATTGGTTCTGCTTTTGCAACTTCAACTGTCTAGGACAGGGAGATCTGACTGGATTACAATTCTTATAGCTAAGACTTGGGAGTTGCAATTGACAGACAACTCAGTTATGAACTAAAATTATGACATGGCTATTAAAAAAAAGCTAATGCAATCACAGGCTACTTTTTTGGTATTCAGATCAAAGGAAAGTTAGCTTCAGGTTACTCTAGACCTTGAGAGACTTTCTACACTGTTTTTTTTTTTTTTTGGGCACTGTACTCTACTGGTTCTCATACTGGTTCTTTGGTTATTCTTCAGTGTCATTTGAGAACACTTCCACTGTTTCTATTCCCCACACCTCTAGCTTTATTGAGGTATGATTGATAAATAAAAATTGTATATGTTTAAGGTATACAATGTGATGTTTTGATATATGTATACATTGTGAAATGATTGTCAAAATCAGGATAAGTAACACAGTCTTCTATTAAGGAATCAGTCCCATTTAAAATTGCACCAAAACCCCATAAAATACCTAGAAAGAAACCTAACCAAAGAGGTGAATGACCTGTACTCTGAAAATTATAAAACACTCATGAAATAAATTAAAGAGGACATAAAGAAATAAAAAGACATTCCATGCTCATGGATTGGAAGAAGAAATATTGTTAAAATGTTTATACTACCCAAAGCAATCTACACATGTAATGTAATCCCTATCAAAATATCAATAGCATTTTTCAGAAAACTAAAACAAACAATCATACAATTTGTATGGAACCACAAAAGACCCTGAAGAGCCAAAGCAACCTTGAAAAAGAAAAGCAAAGTTGGATGCATCACAATTCTGGACTTAAAGTTATATTACAAAGGTGTAGTAAAAAACAACAACAACAACAGTATGTACTGGCACAAAAATAGACACACAGATCAATAGATCAGAATAGAAAACCCAGAAATGAGCCCACAACTATATGGTCAATTAATCTTTGACAAAGAAGGAATAAATATGCAGTGGGAAAAAATAATCTCTTCCAAAGATGGTGTTGGGAAAACTGGACAGCTACATGCAAAAGAATGAAACTGGACTACTTTCTTTCACCATACACAAAAATAAACCCAAAATAGATTAAAACCTATATGGAATCCCTGAAACCAGAAAAATCCTTGAGGAGAGAACAAGCAGTAATTTCTGTGACATTGGTAGTGGCAATATTTTCTCACATTTATTTCCTGAGGCAAAGGAAGTAAATGCAAAAATAAACTATTGGGATGACATCAAAATAAACAATTTCTGCACAGTGAAGGAAACAATAAATAAAACTAAAGGGCAACCCACTGGATGGGAGAAGATATTTGCAAATGGCATATCTGATAAAAGGTTAGTATCCAAAATACATAAAAACTGACACTATGCAACACCCAAGAAATGAATAAATCCAATTAAAAAGTGGTCAGAAGACATGAACAGACATTTCTCCAAAGATGACATACGGATGATTAGCAGATACATGGAAAGATGTTCATCATCACTTACAATCAGGGGAATGCAAAACAAAACTACCATGAGATATCACCCCCACACCTATCAGAATGGCTAAAATCAACAACACGAGAAAAAACAGATGTTGGTGAGGATATGGAGAAAACCTCTTGCACTGTTGGTGGGAATGCAAACTGTTTCAGTGGAAGATGGTGGAGGTTACTCAAAAAATTAAAAATAGAACTACCCTATGATTAAGTGAACTACTGGGCATTTACCCAAGGAATACAAAAATATGAATTCAAAGGGATACTTGCACCCCTATGTTTTTGCAGGAGTATTTATAATAGTCAAACTATAAAAGCAGCCCAAGTGTCCATAAATAGATGAATAAAGGAGATGCAGTATATATACACACACACAATGGAGTATTATTTAGCCATGAAAAAGAATGGAATCTTGTCATTTGCAACAACCTGGGTAGAGATAGACAGTATAAGGCTAAGTGAAATAAATCACTCAGAGAAACACAAATACTGTGTGATTTCACTCATTTGGAATTTAAGAAAAAAACCAAATGAGCAAAGGGAGAAAAAAAAAAAGAAGACAAACCAAGAAACAGACTCTTAACTATAGAGAACAAAGTGATATTTACCAGAGGGAGGGTAGGGGGGATAGGTGAAATAGGTTATGGGGATTAAAGAGTACACTTATTATAATGAAAACAAAATAAAGTAAAAAACTGTGTTTCATTTAATTGAATGTAGAATATTTTATTGAACTCATTTCCCATTTATGGCATTTAATTTTCTTAGATTCTTGCTTTTACCAACAATACTGAATGCATAGTTTTTTCACATATTTATTCTTATAAATACATTTTTAAAACTTGAGTATAGTTGACAGACAGTGTTAGTTTCAGGAGTACAACAGTAATTTTACAACTCTATGTGTTATGCTGTGCTTACCACAAGTGTAGCTACCATCTGTCACCATTCAATTCTATTATAGTATCATTGACTATATTCCCTATGCTGTGTCTTTTATTATAATGATTTATTCATTCCATAACTGGAAGTCTGTATCTCCCACTTCCCTTCACTCATTATGTCCACCCCCCACCCTCCCCTCTGTCAACCACCAGTTTATTCTCTGTAGTTACAGGTCTGATTCTGCTTTTAAAGACATCTTTATTACATGTGTCTTTAAACACATCTTTAGCATTAGAGAAGAGCTATCATATCAATTTTTTTTCAATATATGAAGTTTATTGTCAAATTGGTTTCCATACAACACCCAGTGCTCATCCCAAAAGGTGCCCTCCTCAGTACCCATCACCCACCCTCCCCTCCCTCCCACCCCCCATCAACCCTCAGTTTGTTCTCAGTTTTTAAGAGTCTCTTATGCTTTGGCTCTCTCCCACTCTAACCGCTTTTTTTTTTCGTTCCCCTCCCCCATGGGTTTCTGTTAAGTTTCTCAGGATACGCATAAGAGTGAAACCATATGGTATCTGTCTTTCTCTGTATGGCTTATTTCACTTAGCATCACACTCTCCAGTTCCATCCATGTTGCTACAGAGGGCCATATTTCATTCTTTCTCATTGCCATGTAGTACTCCATTGTGTATATAAACCACAATTTCTGTATCCATTCATCAGTTGATGGACATTTAGGCTCTTTCCACAATTTGGCTATTGTTGAGGGTGCTGCTATAAACATTGGGGTACAAGTGCCCCTATGCATCAGTACTCCTGTATCCCTTGGGTAAATTCCTAGCAGTGCTATTGCTGGGTCATAGGGTAGGTCTATTTTTAATTTTCTTTTTTTTTTTTTTTTTTTTTAAATTTTTTTTTCAACGTTTATTTATTTTTGGGACAGAGAGAGACAGAGCATGAACGGGGGAGGGGCAGAGAGAGAGGGAGACACAGAATCGGAAACAGGCTCCAGGCTCTGAGCCATCAGCCCAGAGCCCGACGCGGGGCTCGAACTCACGGACCGCGAGATCGTGACCTGGCTGAAGTCGGACGCTTAACCGACTGCGCCACCCAGGCGCCCCTATTTTTAATTTTCTGAGGAACCTCCACACTGCTTTCCAGAGCGGCTGCACCAATTTGCATTCGCACCAACAGTGCAAGAGGGTTCCCGTTTCTCCACATCCTCGCCAGCATCTATAGTCTCCTGATTTGTTCATTTTGGCCACTCTGACTGGTGTGAGGTGATATCTGAGTGTGGTTTTGATTTGTATTTTCCTGATGAGGAGCGACGTTGAGCATCTTTTCATGTGCCTGTTGGCCATCTGGATGTCTTCTTTAGAGAAGTGTCTATTCATGTTTTCTGCCCATTTCTTCACTGGATTATTTGTTTTTCGGGTGTGGAGTTTGGTGAGCTCTTTATAGATTTTGGATACTAGCCCTTTGTCCGATATGTCATTTGCAAATATCTTTTCCCATTCCGTTGGTTGCCTTTTAGTTTGGTTGGTTGTTTCCTTTGCTGTGCAGAAGCTTTTTATCTTCATAAGGTCCCAGTAGTTCATTTTTGCTTTCAATTCCCTTGCCTTTGGGGATATGTCAAGTAAGAAATTGCTACGGCTGATGTAGAGAGGTCTTTTCCTGCTTTCTCCTCTAGGGTTTGGATGGTTTCCTGTCTCACATTCAGGTCCTTTATCCATTTTGAGTTTATTTTTGTGAATGGTGTGAGAAACTGGTCTAGTTTCATCCTTCTGCATGTTGCTGTCCAGTTCTCCCAGCACCATTTGTTAAAGAGACTGTCTTTTTTCCATTGGATGTTCTTTCCTGCTTTGTCAAAGATGAGTTGGCCATACGTTTGTGGGTCTAGTTCTGGGGTTTCTATTCTATTCCATTGGTCTATGTGTCTGTTTTTGTGCCAATACCATGCTGTCTTGATGATGACAGCTTTGTAGTAGAGGCTAAAGTCTGGGATTGTGATGCCTCCTGCTTTGGTCTTCTTCTTCAAAATTCCTTTGGCTATGCGGGGTCTTTTGTGGTTCCATATGAATTTTAGGATTGCTTGTTCTAGTTTCGAGAAGAATGCTCATGCAATTTTGCTTGGGATTGCATTGAATGTGTAGATAGCTTTGGGTAGTATTGACATTTTGACAATATTGATTCTTCCAATCCATGAGCAGGAAATATCTTTCCATTTCTTTATATCTTCTTCAATTACCTTCATAAGCTTTCTATAGTTTTCAGCATACAGATCTTGTACACCTTTGGTTAGATTTATTCCCAGATATTTTATGCTTCTTGGTGCAATTGTGAATGGGATCAGTTTCTTCATTTGTCTTTCTGTTGCTTCATTATTAGTGTATAAGAATGCAACTGATTTCTGTACATTGATTTTGTATCCTGCAACTTTGCTGAATTCATGTATCAGTTCTAGCAGACTTTTGGTGGAGTCTATCGGATTTTCATGTATGATATGTCATCTGCAAAAAGTGAAAGATTAACTTCATCTTTGCCAATTTTGATGTTATATTTCCTTTTATTGTCTAATTGCTGTTGCTAGCACTTCCAACACTATGTTAAACAACAGCGGTGAGAGTGGGCATCCCTGTCGTGTTCCTGATCTCAGGGAAAAAGCTCTCAGTTTTTCCCCGTTGAGGATGATGTTAGCTGTGGGCTTTGCATAAATGGCTTTATGATATTTAAATATGTTCCTTCTATCCATACTTTCTCGAGGGTTTTTATTAAGAAAGGGTGCTGAATTTTGTCAAATGCTTTTTCTGCATCGATTGACAGGATCATATGGTTCTTCTCTTTTCTTTTATTAATGTGATGTATCACGTTGATTGATTTGCGAATGTTGAACCAGCCCTGCATCCCACGAATGAATCCCACTTGATCATGGTGAATAATTCTTTTTATATGCTGTTGAATTCCATTTGCTAGTATCTTATTGAGAATTTTTGCATCCATATTCATCAGGGATATTGGCCTGTAGTTCTCTTTTTTTACTGGGTCTCTGTCTGGTTTAGGAATCAAAGGAATACTGGCTTCATAGAATGAGTCTGGAAGTTTTCCTTCCCTTTCTATTTCTTGGAATAGCTTGAGAAGGATAGGTATTATCTCTGCTTTAAACGTCTGGTAGAACTCCCCTGGGAAGCCATCTGGTCCTGGACTCTTATTTGTTGGGAGATTTTTGATGACTGATTCAATTTCTTCGCTGGTTATGGGTCTGTTCAAGCTTTCTATTTTCTCCTGATTGAGTTTTGGAAGTGTGTGGGTGTTTAGGAATCTGTCCATTTCTTCCAGGTTGTCCAGTTTGTTGGCATATAACTTTTCATAGCATTCCCGATAATTGCTTGTATATCTGAGGGATTGGTTGTAATAATTCCATTTTCTTTCCTGATTTTATCTATTTGGGTCCTCTCCCTTTTCGTTTTGAGAAGCCTGGCTAGAGGTTTATCAATTTTGTTTATTTTTTCAAAAAACCAACTCTTGGTTTCGTTGATCTGCTCTACAGTTTTTTTAGATTCTATACTGTTTATTTCTGCTCTGATCTTTATTATGTCTCTTCTTCTGCTGGGTTTGGGGTGTCTTTGCTGTTCTGCTTCTATTTCCTTTAGGTGTGCTGTTAGATATTTGTATTTGGGATTTTTCTTGTTTCTTGAGATAGGCCTGGAATGCAATGTATTTTCCTCTCAGGACTGCCTTCGCTGCATCCCAAAGCATTTGGATTGTTGTATTTTCGTTTTCATTTGTTTCCATATACTTTTTATTTTTTTTTATTATTTTTTAAAAAAATTTTGTTTCACGTTTATTTATTTTTGAGGTAGAGAGAGATAGAGCATGAACGGGGGAGGGTCAGAGAGAGGGAGACACAGAATCTGAAACAGGCTCCAGGCTCTGAGCTGTCAGCACAGAGCCTGACGCGGGGCTCGAACTCACGGACCGCGAGATCATGACCTGATCGAAGTCGGCCGCTTAACCGACTGTGCCACCCAGGCGCCCCTCTATATACTTTTTAATTTCTTCTCTATTTGCCTGGTTGACCCATTCATTCTTTAGTAGGGTGTTCTTTAACCTCCATGCTTTTTGAGGTTTTCCAGACTTTTTCCTGTGGTTGATTTCAAGCTTCATAACATTGTGGTCTGAAAGTATGCATGGTATGATTTCAATTCTTGTATACTTATGAAGGGCTGTTTTGTGACCCAGTATGTGATCTATCTTGGAGAAGGTTCCATGTGCACTCGAGAAGAAAGTATATTCTGTTGCTTTGGGATGCAGAGTTGTAAATATATCTTTCGAGTCCATCTGATCCAATGTATCATTCAGGGCCCTTGTTACTTTATTGACTGTGTGTCTAGATGATCTATCCATTTCTGTAAGTGGAGTGGTACAGTTCCCTGCAATTACCACTTTCTTATCAATAAGGTTGCTTTTGTTTGTGAGTAATTGTTTTATATATTTGGGGGCTCCTGTATTTGGCACATAGACATTTATAATTGTTAGCCCTTCCTGATGGATAGACCCTGTGATTATTATATAATGCCCTTCTTCATCTCTTGTTACAGCCTTTAATTTAAAGTCTAGTTTGTCTGATATATGTATGGCTACTCCAGCTTTCTTTTGCCTTCCAGTGGCATGATAAATAGTTCTCCACCCCTCACTTTCAATCTGAAGGTGTCCTCTGGTCTAAAATGAGTCTCTTGTAGACAGCAAATAGATGGGTCTTGTTTTTTTTTTTTATTATATGAAATTTATTGTCAAATTGGTTTCCATACAACACCCAGTGCTCATCCCAAAAGGTGCCCTCCTCAATACCCATCACCCACCCTCTCCTCCCTCCCACCCCCCATCAACTCTCAGTTTGTTCTCAGTTTTTAACAGTCTCTTATGCTTTGGCTCTCTCCCACTCTAACCTCTTTTTTTTTTCTTTTTTCCTCCCCCTCCCCCATGGGTTCCTGTTAAGTTTCTCAGGATCCACATAAGAGTGAAACCATATGGTATCTGTCTTTCTCTGTATGGCTTATTTCACTTAGCATCACACTCTCCAGTTCCATCCACGTTGCTACAAAAGGCCATATTTCATTTTTTCTCATTGCCACGTAGTATTCCATTGTGTATATAAACCACAATTTCTTTATCCATTCATCAATTGATGGACATTTAGGCTCTTTCCATAATTTGGCTATTGTTGAGAGTGCTGCTATAAACATTGGGGTACAAGTGCCGCTATGCATCAGCACTCCTGTATCCCTTGGGTAAATTCCTAGCAGTGCTATTGCTGGGTCATAGGGTAGGTCTATTTTTAATTTTCTGAGGAACCTCCACACTGCTTTCCAGAGCGGCTGCACCAGTTTGCATTCCCACCAACAGTGCAAGAGGGTTCCCGTTTCTCCACATCCTCTCCAGCATCTATAGTCTCCTGATTTGTTCATTTTTGCCACTCTGACTGGTCTGAGGTGATACCTGAGTGTGGTTTTGATTTGTATTTCCCTGATAAGGAGCGACATTGAGCATCTTTTCATGTGCCTATTGGCCATCCGGATGTCTTCTTTAGAGAAGTGTCTATTCATGTTTTCTGCCCATTGCTTCACTGGGTTATTTGTTTTTCGGGTGTGGAGTTTGGTGAGCTCTTTATAGATTCTGGATACTAGCCCTTTGTCCGATATGTCATTTGCAAATATCTTTTCCCATTCCGTTGGTTGCCTTTTAGTTTGGTTGGTTGTTTCCTTTGCTGTGCAGAAGCTTTTTATCTTCATAAGGTCCCAGTAATTCACTTTTGCTTTTAATTCCCTTGCCTTTGGGGATGTGTCGAGTAAGAGATTGCTACGGCTGAGGTCAGAGAGGTCTTTTCCTGCTTTCTCCTCTAAGGTTTTGATGGTTTCCTGTCTCACATTCAGGTCCTTTATCCATTTTGAGTTTATTTTTTGTGAATGGTGTGAGAAAGGGGTCCAGTTTCAACCTTCTGCATGTTGCTGTCCAGTTCTCCCAGCACCATTTGTTAAAGAGACTGTCTTTTTTCCATTGGATGTTCTTTCCTGCTTTGTCAACGATGAGTTGGCCATACGTTTGTGGGTCTAGTTCTGGGGTTTCTATTCTATTCCATTGGTCTATGTGTCTGTTTTTGTGCCAATACCATGCTGTCTTGATGATGACAGCTTTGTAGTAGAGGCTAAAGTCTGGGATTGTGATGCCTCCTGCTTTGGTCTTCTTCTTCAAAATTCCTTTGGCTATGCGGGGTCTTTTGTGGTTCCATATGAATTTTAGGATTGCTTGTTCTAGTTTCGAGAAGAATGCTGGTGCAATTTTGATTGGGATTGCATTGAATGTGTAGATAGCTTTGGGTAGCATTGACATTTTGACAATATTTATTTTTCCAATCCATGAGCAGGGAATGTCTTTCCATTTCTTTAAATCTTCTTCAATTACCTTCATAAGCTTTCTATAGTTTTCAGCATACAGATCTTGTACACCTTTGGTTAGATTTATTCCTAGGTATTTTATGCTTCTTGGTGCAATTGTGAATGGGATCAGTTTCTTTATTTGTCTTTCTGTTGCTTCATTGTTAGTGTATAAGAATGCAACTGTTTTCTGTACATTGATTTTGTATCCTGCGACTTTGCTGAATTCATGTATCAATTCTAGCAGACTTTTGGTGGAGTCTATCGGATTTTCCATGTATAATATCATGTCATCTGCAAAAAGCGAAAGCTTGATTTCATCTTTGCCAATTTTGATGCCTTTGATTTCCTTTTGTTGTCTGATTGCTGATGCTAGAACTTCCAGCACTATGTTCAACAACAGCGGTGAGAGTGGGCATCCCTGTCGTGTTCCTGATCTCAGGGAAAAAACTCTCAGTTTTCCCCGTTGAGGATGATGTTAGCTGTGGGCTTTTCATAAATGGCTTTTATGGTCTTTAAGTATGTTCCTTCTATCCATACTTTCTCGAGGGTTTTTATTAAGAAAGGGTGCTGGATTTTGTCAAAGGCCTTTTCTGCATCGATTGACAGGATCATATGGTTCTTATCTTTTCTTTTATTAATGTGATGTATCACGTTGATTGATTTGCGAATGTTGAACCAGCCCTGCAGCCCAGGAATGAATCCCACTTGATCATGGTGAATAATTCTTTTTCTATGCTGTTGAATTCCATTTGCTAGTATCTTATTGAGAATTTTTGCATCCATATTCATCAGGGATATTGGCCTGTCGTTCTCTTTTTTTACTGGGTCTCTGTCTGGTTTAGGAATCAAAGGAATACTGGCTTCATAGAATGAGTCTGGAAGTTTTCCTTCCCTTTCTATTTCTTGGAATAGCTTGAGAAGGATAGGTATTATCTCTGCTTTCAACGTCTGGTAGAACTCCCCTGGGAAGCCATCTGGTCCTGGACTCTTATTTGTTGGGAGATTTTTGATAACCGATTCAATTTCTTCGCTGGTTATGGGTCTGTTCAAGCTTTCTATTTCCTCCTGATTGAGTTTTGGAAGAGTGTGGGTGTTCAGGAATTTTCCATTTCTTCCAGGTTGTCCAATTTGTTGGCATATAATTTTTCATAGTATTCCCTGATAATTGTTTGTATCTCTGAGGGTTTGGTTGTAATAATTCCATTTTCATTCATGATTTTATCTATTTGGGTCATCTCCCTTTTCTTTTTGAGAAGCTGGCTAGAGGTTTGTCAATTTTGTTTATTTTTTCAAAAAACCAACTCTTGGTTTCGTTGATCTGCTCTACAGTTTTTTTAGACTCTATATTGTTTATTTCTGCTCTGATCTTTATTATTTCTCTTCTTCTGCTGGGTTTAGGCTGCCTTTGCTGTTCTGCTTCTATTTCCTTTAGGTGTGCTGTTAGATTTTGTATTTGGGATTTTTCTTGTTTCTTGAGATAGGCCTGGATGGCAATGTATTTTCCTCTCAGGACTGCCTTCGCTGCATCCCAAAGCGTTTGCATTGTTGTATTTTCATTTTCGTTTTTTTCCATATATTTTTTAATTTCTTCTCTAATTGCCTGGTTGACCCACTCATTCGTTAGTAGGGTGTTCTTTAACCTCCATGCTTTTGGAGGTTTTCCAGACTTTTTTGTGTGGTTGATTTCAAGCTTCATAGCATTGTGGTCTGAAAGTATGCATGGTATAATTTCAATTCTGGTAAACTTATGAAGGGCTGTTTTGTGACCCAGTATATGATCTATCTTGGTGAATGTTCCATGTGCACTTGAGAAGTACGTATATTCTGTTGCTTTGGGATGCAGAGTTCTAAATATATCTGTCAAGTCCATCTGATCCAATGTCTCATTCAGGGCCCTTTTTTCTTTACTGACTGTGTGTCTAGATGATCTATCCATTTCTGTAAGTGGGGTGTTAAAGTCCCCTGCAATTACCACATTCTTATCAATAAGGTTGCTTATGTTTATGAGTAGTTGTTTTATATATTTGGGGGCTCCGGTATTCGGCGCATAGACATTTATAATTGTTAGCTCTTCCTGATGAATAGACCCTGTAACTATTATATAATGTCCTTCTTCATCTCTTGTTACAGCCTTTAATTTAAAGTCTAGTTTGTCTGATATAAGTATGGCTACTCCAGCTTTCTTTTGGCTTCCAGTAGCATGATAAATAGTTCTCCATCCCCTCACTCTCAATCTAAAGCTGTCCTCAGGTCTAAAATGAGTCTCTTGTAGACAGCAAATAGATGGGTCTTGTTTTTTTATCCATTCTGATACCCTATGTCTTTTGGTTGGTGCATTTAATCCATTTACATTCAGTGTTATTATAGAAAGATACAGGTTTAGAGTCATTGTGATGTCTGTATGTTTTATGCTTGTAGTGTTGTCTCTGGTACTTTGTCTCACAGGGTCCCCCTTAGGATCTCTTGTAGGGCTGGTTTAGTGGTGACAAATTCCTTCAGTTTTTGTTTGTTTGGGAAGACCTTTATCTCTCCTTCTATTCTAAATGACAGACTTGCTGGATAAAGGATTCTCGGCTGCATTTTTTTTCTGTCTAGCACACTGAAAATCTCGTGCCAAATCTTTCTGGCCTGCCAAGTTTCAAAAGAGAGATCAGTCACGAGTCTTATAGGTCTCCCTTTATATGTGAGGGCACGTTTGCCCCTTGCTGCTTTCAGAATTTTCTCTTTATCCTTATATTTTGCCAGTTTCACTATGATATGTCGTGCAGAGGATCGATTCAAGTTACGTCTGAAGGGAGTTCTCTGTGCCTCTTGGATTTCAATGCCTTTTTCCTTCCCCAGTTCAGGGAAGTTCTCAGCTATTATTTCTTCAAGTACCCCTTCAGCACCTTTCCCTCTCTCTTCCTCCTCTGGGATACCTATTATGCGTATATTATTTCTTTTTAGTGTATCACTTAGTTCTCTAATTTTCCCCTCATACTCCTGGATTTTTTATCTCTCTTTTTCTCAGCTTCCTCTTTTTCCATAACTTTATCTTCTAGTTTACCTATTCTCTCCTCTGCCTCTTCAATCCGAGCTGTGGTGGTTTCCATTTTGTTTTGCATTTCATTTAAAGCGTTTTTCAGCTCCTCGTGACTGTTCCTTAGTCCCTTGATCTCTGTAGCAAGAGATTCTCTGCTGTCCTCTATACTGTTTTCAAGCCCAGCGATTAATTTTATGACTATTATTCTAAATTCACTTTCTGTTATATTATTTAAATCCTTTTTGATCAGCTCATTAGCTGTTGTTATTTCCTGGAGATTCTTCTGAGGGGAATTCTTCCGCTTGGTCATTTTGGATAGTCCCTGGCGTGGTGAGGACCTGCAGGGCACTTCCCCTGTGCTGTGGTGTATAACTGGAGTTGGTGGGCGGAGTCACAGTCAGACCTGATGCCTGCCCCCGGCCCACTGCTGGGGCCACAGTCAGACTGGTGTGTGCCTTCTCTTCCCCTCTCCTAGGGGCGGGATTCACTGTGGGGTGGCGTGGCCCGTCTGGGCTACTTGCACATTGCCAGGCTTGTGATGCTGGGGATCTGGCATATTAGCTGGGTTGGGTAGGCAAGGTGCACAGGGGCAGGAGGGGCAGGCTTAGGTCGCTTCTCCTTAGGTGATCCACTTCAGGAGGGGCCCTGTGGCACTGGGAGGGAATCAGACCCGCCGGAGGAATGGATCTGCAGAAGCTCAGCTTTGCGTGTTTGCTCGGTGGAAGCAAGTTCCCTGGCAGGAACTGGTTCCCTTTGGGATTTTGGCTGGGGGATGGGCGGGGGAGATGGCGCTGGTGAGCGCCTTTGTTCCCCACCAAACTGAGGTCTGTCGTCCAGCGGCTCAGCAACTCTCCCTCCTGTTGTCTTCCTGCCCTCCTGTTCTCCGAGCAGAGCTGTTAGCTTATAACCTCCAGATGTTAAGTCCCTCTTGTTGTCAGAACACACTCCGTCTGGCCCTTCTGCTTTTACAAGCCAGACTCGGGGGCTCTGCTTGGCCGTCGGGCCGCCCCTCCGCCCGCGCTCCCTCCCGCCAGTCCGTGGAGTGTGCACCGCCTCTCCGCCCTTCCTACCCTCTTCCATGGGCCTCTCATCTGCACTTGGCTCTGGAGACTCTGTTCTGCTAGTGTTCTGGCGGTTTTCTGGGTTATTTAGTCAGGTGTAAGTGGAATCTAAGTGATCGGCAGGATGCACGGTGAGCCCAGCGTCCTCCTATGCCGCCATCTTCCTAGAACCCTCCAACATTTTCCATATCAATTTCCTGAAATAACACTTGTCAAAGTAGCCGAATGCATAGTTTTATACCTAAATCTTTGTACAGTTCTCTGGTGATCTTTTCCTTAGAGAACATTCCCCCAACGGGAATTGCTGGGTCAAAGAGCATGTGTATGTCAAATTTTAATACATTGCCAAACTTTACTTCAAAATGGTGTGGAAAATTTTTAATTGACAGTCTTATATCACAGAGCTATCTACTCGTAAGGCCAGTGCCCTAATCCTGTGTATAAAACATCATGCAGGAACATATGTGAATGAGGACAAAGGTAGAATAAAAAAAAAAGAAAGTGCAAGTTCAAGAAAGAAGTCACAGGGAACTATTGAAATTATCACAGAACTGGAATTTAGTCCCACCTCTTGCTATACCAAAATTAATTAAGAGAAAAAATTAAGTAAAAGAATACAACTGTTGGCTCATAAAATCGACAAAGATAATAATAGTGTTGGTATGGTTGTAGGAGATATGCACTCATACATTGCTCATAGAATGAAAACTGGTACAATTTTCTAGGGGGCAATTTGACAATGTATTTTAAAAGCTTTATTCTTGCCCTTTAAACTAGTAGTTCTACTTATAAGATTTTATCCTAAGAATTAATGTGAACAAAGGTCTATGTGTATGGATTACTCAATAAATGACACATGGAGCAGCTATATGTCAATTTTTAAGGAAATATATTCAGAAATCCAACTTGTACCATATTGAAAAATTCCATAGAATTTGAGGTATAAATGTAAAAAGTTAACTATAAAGGTTTTATAAGAAAATATAAGATATTTTTATAACTTCTCTTTGGTTTTTCTAAATCTTTATTTTTTTATAGCATCCTGTTTTTATTTCATGGTTACAATATTTTAGAACTCTGAGTATAATAAAAGTTTCCTTCTGCTCTCTTCTTTATTTCACTGTTTCATTTGTTTGTTTCCTTCTTTATCTTTAATATAGAAGGCTTTCCTATAGAGCCAGGGCTTATCACTTGGTGATCTTCACTATAAGATTACTGAAAGCCTGGCTAATTTACTGGGGATCCCCCAAATGACATATTCTATAGGTCTTTTCTTTGGAAGTAGTTTCAGTTTTTTTCAGAGATGAATTCTCCAATTTTCTATCTGGAAAATACATAACTGGCTGCTAGTCTTGGAACTAAGGTATTCGGGAGTAGGGAAAATGATCTTACTGTAGAATTTCATTTAGTGCTCCTATTTTCAATATGATGCCCTTTCTGTACCTTCCACTCTACCTGGGACATCTGGATCTGGGGCTTCTGTGGATCAGTTTTTTAAAAACAAACTTCCAGTCTCTGGTCAGAGTAAGGAAATGTATTTTTCTGGCTAAGCAGGATGAGGGAAGGAATCTGAGGGTGTTCTAACAGCATTTCCTACATATATGCAACCAGACGCTCTGTTTTCAGCCTCTTGATGGGCCCCTGCTTTCTTTGGTCACTGCTGTCTCTAATTTCTGAGCTTTCCAGGAATTTTGTGGCATGCATTTTCTTGCTTCTCATTTCACATTCACACCTCTTGCCACAGGCTCTTGCTTTTCAGCTCTGCTAACCTGCATCTACTTTCCATCTTCTAAAAATGTATCTACATATCTTGTCTGTTGCTGCCTTCATTACTGTTCTCTTTGTCTTTGTGGATTTATACCCCTTAAAAACTCATTTACTTTTATTTTAGTGCAGTTTTAGAAGCGATAATAGATAAACATGTATTTAATCTGTCATATTTAATGGGAAGTCCTCTAATTGTATTTGTTAAAATGAAAAATTCACATGCATTTTGACCTGGAAATCTCACTTATGAGAATTTAACTGTCAGAAATAAAAGTGCCAGTATGTATAGGTAAGATTACAAGGGAGTTTACTGAAATATTTTTTTTTTGTAATAGTAACAACCTGAATGTCTACTGATACGGAGCTAGTTATATTACATTATGTTGTATCTATACTATGGATTATTATCTAGTAATTGAAAGGAATAAGGCATATTGACTTGGAAAGCTCTCTATGACACATTGTTGGGTAAAAAAGAAAGCTATAGTGACCCCATTTTTGTGAAAGAAAATAAACTCATGCTATATGTTTATATATTTGTATATGTGAAGGAAAAAATGTCTAAGGATTCACACTAGATTTTCACAGTGGTTACATTAAGGGGATGGCTTTGGAGAGTGAGTGAAAGAATATATCATATTAAATTTAGGAATTTTTGTATTGTATTTGAATTGCTTCAGTTAATCCGTGGTGCTTTTGTCATTTGAATGGCAAAATAAACATGCTTTTAAAAAAGGTGTAGATGCAAGAATGTTCACTGCAGCATTATTTATGATAGTGAAAAAGGGAAAATAATGTAAGTGTCTAACAATAAAGACTATTTAAATATGTATGATATGTCTATATGGCAGAATATTATGTACCTATAATAATGATCTTTCAAAATGAAATTTAATGTTGCATTAAAATGATCATGAATAATGCAAAGTGAAGAAAGTAGGATATGAAATAGTATATACTTTATAATTCCAATGTTTATTCAATTTATTATTTTTAAAAACTTTCTAAAGAAGTTGTCTCTACACTTAATGTGGGTCTCGAACTCACAACCCTGAGATCAAGAGCCACATGCTCCACTGACTGAGCCAGTGGAATCAGGTGCCCTTCCAATATTATAATTTAAATGTATATGCACTTAAAAGATTAGAAGGAAATTTGCCATGTTTGTTATTTAACACTGTATAACAAATTTAGTAATGTAAAGTGACAATCATTTATTATTATCTCCCAAGACTCTGAGCATTGACTGGGCTCAGTTACATAATTCTTGCTTATAGTCTCTCATACAGTTGCAGTCAGACAATGGCTGGAGCTGGAGAAATCTCAAAGGCTTCCTCCTTCACATGTCTGGCAGTTGATGCTGGTTGCTAGCTAGAAACTCAGCTGGGACTTTCAGCTGGAAGAGTTACATGTGACTTCTCCATGTGTCCTGGGTTTCCTCATAGCATGATGGCTAGGTTCCAAGAACAAATATCTCAAGAGAGTGAGAGAGAGCGAGCGAGAGCGAGAGAGTGACTGTCAGGTGGAGGCTATATTGATTTTATTACCTAGCTTAAGAGTCATGCAACATCACATCCACTGCATTCTATTTGTTAGAAGCAAGTCACTAAATCCAACCTATATTTTAGAGGAGAGGAACTAGATTTTGCTTCTTGATAGGACAAATGTCAAAGAATTTTTGAACTTGTTTTAAAACCACCATAGGTGCCAATATGTTTACAGTCAGTTGTAATATTATAAAATATTTAAATTTTACTTTTTATTTCTTTTTGGGTTTTCCAAATTGTCTACAGAAAACATACATTACTTTTAAAATAAGAGGAGAAAAGATAATAAAGTGCCATAGAGTAAACAAGAGCATGGGACAGAGTTAAAAGACCTGAATTTTAGTTTTAGCTCTGCCACTAATTCATTGTAAACCTTGGGCAAGTCCCTTCCTCTCCTGGAGCCTCACTTTCTTTATTTACCACAATTAAAGGTTTGGACTACATAATCCCAGAAGGCTCTCCAAATGCTAGAGTTTTCAGGACTTTTTCTTTTGTGACACTAGTGAATTCTGGCTATTCCTTCTCATTTACATTTGCATGATCTTCTGTTTACCCTTCCCATTTTGATGTTCCCCAGGGCTCCATCTTAAGCCTGGGAGCCTTACCTCATTCATTTTCACCATGCTACCTACCCTTTTTGCTATACTTGCTCTGTAGAGCTGCAACCCAGAGTAAGTTCAAGTTATCACCATTTCTCTGCTCAACACTCAGGCTGTTGGAAAACACACATGGATGTGTACACACACACACACACACACACACAATTCAATTTGGAGCTAATACAAATTTATGGTTTCCCATTCTCACATTCTCACCTATGCCCTCAAATAGCTGCACAGCAACCCTTCTGTATGTCTCTAGGTAGTTAATTCTTGAATTTCTTAGTGGCTATTCTGCATTTTCACTTTTCTTCTTAATCTCTCTGTTATATCCTTTTGTACCCTGTGATTTTGCTGAATTCATGGATCAGTTCTAGCAGTGTTTTGGTGGAGTCTTTTGGGTTTTCCATGTAGAGTATCATGTCATCTGTGAAGAGTGAAAGTTTGACTTCTTTGCCAGTTTGCATGTCTTTTATTTCTTTTTGTTGTCTGATTGCTGGGGCTAGGACTTCCAACACTATGTTGAGCAACAGTGGTGAGAGTGGACATCCCTGTTGTTCTCCTGACCTTAGAGGGAAAGCTCTCAGTTTTTTCCCCATTGAGGATGATATTAGCAGTGGGCCTTTCATACACGGCTTTTATGATGTTAAGGTATGTTCCTTCTATCCCGACTTCCCTGAGGATTTTTGTTAAGAAAGGATGCTTATTTTTTTTATTAAGAAAGCAAATGCTTTTTCTACATCTGTTGACAGGATTATATAGTTTGTATCCTTTCTTTTAATAATGTGGTGTATCACATTGATGGATTTGTGAATACTGAACCAGACCTGTAGCTCAGGAAGAAATCCCACTTGATCATGGTGAATAATTCTTTTAATGTACTGTTGAATTTGATTTGGTAGTATCTTGTTGAGAATTTTTGTGTGCATGTTCATCAGGGATATTGGCCTGTAATTTTCCTTTTTAGTGGGGTCTTTGTATGGTTTTGGAATCAAGGCAATGCTGGCTCATAGAATGAGTTTGGAATCTTTCCTTCCATTTTTATTTTTTGGAACAGTTTGAGAAGAATAGGTATTAACTCTTCTTGAAAGGTCTGGTAGAATTCCCCTGGGAAGCCATCTGGCCCAGGAGTATTGTTTGTTGGGAGATTTTTGATTACTCATTCAGTTTCTTTGCTGGTTATGGTCCTGTTCAAATTTTCTTATTCTTCCTGTTTCAGTTTCAGTAGTTTGTGAGTTTCTAGGAATTTGTCCATTCTTTTCCAGATTACCCAGTTTGTTAGAATATTATTTTTCATAGTATTATCTTATAATTTTTTGTATTTCTGTGGTGTTGGCTGTAATATCTCCTCTTTTGTATATGATTTTATCTATTTGGGTCATCTCTCTTTTCTTCTTGATAAGTCTGGTTAGGGGTTTATCAATTTTGTTCATTCTTTCAAAAAACCAGTTTTTAGTTTCATTGATCTGTTCTACTTTTTTTTGTTTCTATATCATTTGTATCTGCTCTAGTCTTTATTATTTCCCTTTTTTTGATGGTTTTTAGCTTTATTTGCTGTTCATTTTCTAGTTCTTTTAGGTGTAAGGTTAGATTGTATATTTGGGAGCTTTCTTGCTTCTTGAGATAAGCCTGAATTGCAATGTACTTTCCTCTTAGGATCACCTTTGCTGCGTGCCAAAGGGTTTTGGCTGTCATGTTTTCATCTTCATTTGCTTCCATGTATTTTTAAATTTCTTCTTTAATTTCCTGGTTAACCCATACATTCTTTAGTAGGATGTTCTTTAACCTCCATGTATATGAGGACTTTCCAAGTTTTTTCTTGTGGTTGATTTCCAGTTGCATGGTGTTGTTTTTCAAAAATATGCATGGTATTATCTCAATCTTTTTGTACTTGTTGAGGCCTGATTTGTGACCCAGTGTGTGATATACTCTGGAGAATGTTCCATGTGCACTTGAGAAGAATGTGCGTTCTGCTGCTTTAGGATGAAACGTTCTGAATATGTCTGTTACTCCACCTGGTCCAGTGTGTCATTCAGAGCCATTGTTTCTTGTTGATTTTCTGCTTAGATGATCTGTCCATTGCTGTAAGTGGGGTGAGAAAATCCCCTACTATTATTGTTTTGTTATTAATGGGTTTCTTTATGTTTGTTATTAATTAATTTATATATCTGGGTGCTTTCAAGCTGGAGGCATAAATGTTTACAATTATTAGATCTTCACGGATAGACCACTTAAGTATGATATAATGCCCTTCTTCATCTCATGTTACATTCTTTGATTTAAAATATAGTTTGTCTGACATAAGTATGGCTTCTCTGGCTTTCTTTTGACAGCCATTTGAATGATAGATTGTTCTTCATCCCCTCACTTTAAATATGAATGTGTATTTAGTTCTAAAATGAGTCTCTTGTAGGCAGCATATAGATGGATCTTGTTTTTTTTTTTTCATCTGTTATGATAACCTATGACTTGTGATTGGAGCATT
Source organism: Leopardus geoffroyi (assembly GCF_018350155.1). Lineage (NCBI taxonomy): Eukaryota > Metazoa > Chordata > Mammalia > Carnivora > Felidae > Leopardus > Leopardus geoffroyi. The sequence goes on along the minus strand of NC_059343.1, from coordinate 62,930,202 downwards.
TATTCCATTTATATTCAGAGTGATTATTGAAAGATATGAATTTAGTGCCATTGTATTACCTGTAAAGTTGGTATTTCTGGTGATGTTCTCTGGTGCTTTGTAGTCTTTGTTGCTGTGGTCTTTATTTTTTCTCCACATAGAGAGTCCCCCTTAAAATTTCTTGCAGAGCTGGTTTAGTTGTCACTGACTTCTTTAGTTTTTGTTTGTCTAGGAAACTCTTTATCTCTCCTTCTATTCTGAATTTCTATTCTGAATGACAGCCTTGCTGGAAAAAGATTTCTTGGTTGCATATGTTTCCTATTCAGCAATTGAATATTTTCTAACATTCTTGTCTGGCGTACCAAATTTCAATGGACAGATCTGCTACCAAATTTATGTGTCTACCCATGTATATTAAGGGCTATTGGTCGCTAACTGCTTTCAGAATTCTCTCTTTATCTTTGTATTTTGCAAGTTACACTATGATATGTCATGGTGTTGACCTGTTTTTGTTGATTTTGAAGGGAGTTCTATGTGCCTCTTTGAGTTGGATATCTGTTTCCTTCCCTATATTAAGGAGTTCTCAGCTATAATTTGTTCAAATAAACCTTCTGCCTTTCTTTCCTGCTCTTCTTCTTGGACTCTTATGATATGTATATTGTTTTGTTTCATGGAATCACTTAGTTCTCTAAATCTTTCCTTGTGATCTAGTAATTTCCTTTTACTCCTCTTTTTAGCTTCATTATTTCCTATAATTTTATTTCTATTTCACCTATACTCTTCTCTGTTTGTTCAATCCCTGTTGTCACTGTATATAGTTTGTTTTGCATCTCATTTATAGCATTTTAAAATTCATCCTGACTAGTTTAAGTCTTTGATCTCTGGAGCAAGGGTTTCTCTGGTGTCTTATATGCTTTTTAAAAGGCCATCTAGTAGTCTTATGACTGTTGTTTTAAATTATTGTTCAGATATATTGCATATATCAGTTCTGACAAGTCCCTGGCTGTAATTTCTTCTTGACCTTTCTTTTGGGGAGAATTCCCATTTTGTCATTTTGGCTAAGTTTTTGTATTTTGCACGTTTTAAAAGCTTGTTATGTTTCCTGCACCTGAGAATACTACTGTATTAAAAAAGGGTCATACATTGTCCAGGGCCTGGCACTTCAAGAAGTGTTTCTGGTGTATGCTGTGTGCATTCTGCTGTTGCGTTTTGCTGCTCTTTCCCACTGGTCAGTCATCTGCAGAGCTCCTCCTTGCTTGCAGTAGTGGAATGTTTGGACCTTTGATTAGGTGGGCTTTGATTTGTTTGTTGAAGTAACTCTGGACAAAAAAAGGGGGGGGGAGCCTCATCCCCAAAAACAGAGAAAAGGAAAGGAAACACAAAAACAAACAGAGAATCAAAAAACTATAAGGCTGATTCTAAATAAAAAGAAAAGAGAAAAAGAAAGAAAAAAAAAAAAAACAGAAGAAAAAGAAGGGAAAAGAAAAGAATAAAAAAATCCTGATCCAAAAAAAGAGCAAATGAAAAAACAAACACACACACAAACAGGAAACTATGAGCCTGATTCCAAAAGAAAAAAAGAAGGAGGAAAACAAGAAAAAAGAGTCGTCTATTAGTGCATGGGCGATGCTGATGTGCTGGTTTGGAGGAGAGGCCATCTTGGCTCAGAGTCAATCTTGTCCCAGTAAATAGGCCCTTACCAGGCACCGAGTGACAGGGTTTTGTGTAAGCAGTTCCCACCTCCACTGGGAGCGACTGTGTTCTTCTCACCGTGTTGGCACTGGGGTGAAAATGGCGCCACCCCAATCTTTCATCCCTGGACAGGGAATCTCAATACTTGCTGTTCAGGCAGCCCTCACAGAATAGCAAGGACAGTCAGCTCCCTGCACCACAGCTCTCTTGTGTTTTTTCTTTGGCGTGTGGTTGGGATTCAAAACCCAAAGTCTTAAAGGATCCAGCATGGCATGGATCTGCTCCCCTGCTCCTGAGTAGAGCCTCTCCACTCTAATGATGAAAGATATTTGGCTGGTACATGCAGGCTCTTTTTCCCTTGGGGAGGCAATAAACCCTCTTCCAAAAGTAATCCAGGAAGGGGAATGTTCTCTCCTGGTGCACCCAGAGATCTTTACACCACACTATGCACTCTGGGGCTAGCTCCCTCTTCCCCAGGAGCTTGTGCCATAACTCCACTCTGGAGAAAGTTTTACACTTCTAAAACCTCAGAGTATGAGCTCCAAGAGCTCGCATCTGTCAAGTTGTCTCCCCCCCAACTGTGGATATCCTTCTGCAACTCCATAGATCAATTAACTGGGTGTTCCAAGTAATCAGCTCAATCAGCTGTGTTTGAAGGATGAGGAAAGCCCAGGGTTCCCCTACTTCTCCACCATCTTAACTTCTTCAACCTCCTTATGATTATTGCTTTAAATTCTGCATCCTGAATGTTATTTATATCTGTTTCAATTAGATCCCTGGCTATGACCTTTTCTTATTCTTTCTTTTGGGATGAATTTCTCCTTCTTGGAATTATGTGTAGGTCTCTGTCTTCTGTGTGTTAGGAAACCTGTTATGTTTCCTGCTCCTGAGAGTAATGGCTTTATAAAGAAGAGGTCATATACTTTCCTAGGCCTGGCGGTTCAGGGAGTGTCTCTGGTGTGATGTGTATACTCTCTGCTGTTGTGTTTTGGCTGCTCTTTCCCTCAGGTCAGTCCTCTGCAGAGTTTCTTCTTGCCTGCAGTAGGGAGTGTTTGGACCTTTACCAGAGTGTGGAGAATTTTAACTAGATATGCTGTGGTCTGCTTGTTAAAGGAGACTTGACACTATTTCCACTAGGGTTGAAGTTTGCAGAACTCTGTGGTCAGGAGACATGGGGCATATGGGGTTCTGTGCTCATCTGGGGGAAGTGCTTGCTGCTCCGGTTCTCAGGCACACTTTCCCAAGAAAAGCAGCACCTGCAGAGTGCAGGGGGGCATGACTTTGTATAAACAGTTTAGGCCACCTGTCCATATCGGTGCTGTGCTGTTACTGAAGTTGGTTTATGCTGAAGAGTAGGGGAGGTTAATGGTGTTAGCTAGCTCCCTTGTCCCCAGAGAGGGGAGTTCACTACTGCCACTGTCTGGGAAGCTATCCTAGAAAAGTGAAAAATCTCCTCTTGTGTGTCCCATGCATCCTTCAGATCACTGCCTTCCCACTGTCTGTGTCTGGGTCGCCTGCCTGGTAGCACAGTTCACCTTGTGCTGTATCCCAGGCAGGATGGTTGAGTTTTAAAACTTTGGACTTTAGGGAATTGGGGGTCTGCCCTAGTCCTCTAGGAGAGAGTCTTGCTGCACTGACACCCGTGTAGATTTGACCCAGAAGGACAGTTGCACCAAAGTGCAAGAGCATAGGATTTTGAGTAAAGCACAGCAAAGAGCCAGTGTCCAGGTTGCCCTCCCTTAGCAGATGTCTCTGTTCCTATGTATAAGGAAATGGTACCAGCCAGCTCTTTCGTCCTCAGAGGGGCAATGCCATCTCTCTGATGCACTCCAAAAGTGGGAATTGTCTCTTCCAGTGAGCCTGAGAGGATCCTCAGATCATGCGGTCTGCATCCAGGTTACCTGTCTGACTTCTCTACAGGAGCAATGCAGTTCTCTCAGGGCTCCACACTGGCCATGCCATGGAACTCTAAAATTCCAGTCTTTGAGCCCTGCTGGTTGTAAAAATTCACAAAAATCAGCTCCTTTCATTTTCCCAGTCAATGGCTTTGGGGAAATGTTTTCCTTGTATAATCCCCCTGTGCACTCCTCTCTCTCTCTTCTCTCTTTTTCATTGGGACCCCTTCCCCTCTGCAGCACCCATGATCCATTTCTCCCCTAGATCATGTCGCTTCACCTCCTACCTTCCATAATGTGGTCTCTTTTCTCCATCTGGTTGTGGAGTTTGTTCTGTCAGTTCTCAGATTGATTTCTCGGGTATTCAGAATGATTTGATATTTATCTACCTGTGTTCAAAGAAGGAGGCAAGTCTAGGGTCTGCTTACTACTCCATCATCTTAGTGCCTTCTTCCAATTTTGGTAGTCTTGATGAGAAAAAATGGAGGGCAGAGTCAGGGTAGTAGCAATAGGGATAAAAAAGTGGAAAAATAACTTGAGAGGGAGCTTTCTATGCAGAGGACATAGTATGTTTGAGTGCCCAGTGGTGTGAGTGACAATGGCACTTTCAAGGAACTGAAACAGTTTTAGTGTGGTGGAAACACTGTGAATGGCAAAAGGCAAAAGATGAATCCTTGCAGGCCATGGTAGGGAGCTTGAACTTGATTCTGTGAACAGTGTAAAGCCATTAAAGTGTCTCAAGTATGGAGTGATGTGGTCAGAGTTTGTTTTAATAATATTACTCTGGTTGTGGCAGGCACTAGGAAGTCCATTGAGACACTGGAACAGTAACCAAATCCACAAACTAAACCAGGAATCTAAGTCAAGAGGTTCTTCTTGGTCTCATTATAAAATGTCAGGACAGATTCTACTTCATTATTTTGGCTCTTCTCTTGGGAGGTGTAGGAAGTGTCTTTTCTGACCCCTAGAACTAATGACACTCGTCTCAAAAACTAGCCACTCCTCCCACAGACTCCCTATATCTGTAAGCCAGGATGGTAAAAGATTCTGGGGATTAAGGCAGTGAGGAGAGAAAAATAGGACTTCTGTGCCTTTTGTCTCATCTCAGCAATGTTATTTTTTGCCTGCTACTGCTACCCAGTGATGTTTGGGGCTACCCAGACAAGAGAACTGGAGAGATAGAGATCTGGCCACTTTGGCAGTTATGATAAGATCCCACAGACCTGGAGGGAGGTAAGGTCATTGAGATTCAAGGATTTGGAGAGTTCAGGGAAGGGAGAGAATCACAGGGAATGTCTCTGAGAATATGAGGGAGACAGCTCCCATGCTATCAATTTTCTTATACATCTCAGAGGCCATTAGAGCTAGCATGCGCTTGTTATCCGTTCTTGTTCCTTTCATCTCTTCACTATTTCCTTGAGCACTTTGATTACCTTTCTAAAAATTGGCAATCCGTGTAATGCAGCCTCTCCCACTCTTTCTCTTCTATTCCTTCCCTTTAACATAACTGGGTAATCTCAGGACAAAAAGGTCATCAAATATGTAGGTCCAACTTTTCCACCTGATGGCACAATCTCCTCTCTAAACTGCCTGCCAAGGGTGTCTGGGTGGCTCAGTCAGTTGAGAATCTGACTCTTGGTTTTGGCTCAGGTCATAATCTTACCATTTGTGGGATCAAGCCCTGAATCTGGCTCTGCACTGACAGCCTGGAGCCTGCTTGGGATTCTCTCCCTCTCTTTCTTCCTTCTCCCACTCATGCTCTCTCTCTCTTAAAATAAATAAACATTTTTAAAAAAACCCTGTGCTTGCCAAAAATTCATCCAGAAAGTGATTTAAGATGCCTTCTGAGGGAACCTGGGAATATGGTGGTGTAGGAGGATGCTGGGCTCACCTCATCCTGCTGATTACTTAGATTCCACCCACATCTGCCTAAATAACCCAGAAAACTGCCAGAAGACTAGCAGAATGGACTCTCCAGAGGCAACCGTAGACAAGAGGCCCATTGAAGAGGGTTGGAAAGGCAGAGAGGCAGTGCATGCTACACGGACTGGCAGAGGGAGCCAGGGCAGTGGAGGGGAAGACCACCTGACAAGGCAGAGCCCCCTAGTCTGGCTTGCAAAAGCAGAGGGACCAGACGCTGTAAGTTCTGACAGCCAGCAGGACTTAACATATGAAAAGTTAAAACTCAACAGCTCTGCTCTTGGAGAGTGGGGACAGTGAGAGGACGCCGGGAAGGAGAGCTGTTGAGCCCCGGAAGACATAGCTCAGCTCAGTTGGGGAACAAAGGTGCTGGCAAACACCATTTCCCTCTCTTACCCCCCCAGCTGAAATTCCAAAGGGAACCAGTTCTCCTCACCGAACTTGCTTGCACCATGCAAATACCCAACACTGTGCTTCTGTGGATCCATCCCTCTGATGGGACTGCCTCCCTCCCAGTACTGCAAGGCCCCTCCTGCAGGGGACCACCGAGGGCAAAGCGAGCTAAGCCTGCCCCTCACGACACCCCCCACCCCCAGGGCACCTTGCAGATCCACTCCTTCTAATACGCCGTTGGCCAGATCCAATCAGAGCAGCACTACAAGCCTGGCAGTGTGCATGTAGCCCAGACAGGGGCCACACCACTCCACAGTGAGTACTGCCCCTGGGAGAGAGGAAGACAAGTTACACACCAGTCTGCCTATGGCCTCAGCGGTGGGCTGGGGGCAGACATTGGGTCTGACTGCGGACCTGCCTACCAATACGTTTCTCCCAACAGCACAGGGGAAGTGCCCTGCAGTTTGGAGACACCAGAAGGACTACCCAAAATGACGAAATGAAAGAACTCTCCTCAAAAAAGAAACTCCAGGAAGTAGCAACAGCTAATGAATTGATCAAAAACTATTTAAGCAATATAGCGGAACAAGAATTTAGAACAATAGTCATGAAATTAATCGCTAGGTTAAAAAAAGCATAGAGGACAGCAAAGAATCTATTGCTACAGAGATCAAAGGACTAAGAAATATTCATGAGGAGCTAAAAAAATGCCATAAATGAGGTGCAAAATAAAATGGAGGTGGCCATAGCACAGACTGAAGAGGCAGAGGAAAGAATAGGTGAATTATAAGATAAAATTATGGAAAAAGAGGAAGCTGAGAAAAAGAGAGATAACAAAATCCAGGAGTATGAGGGGAGAATTAGAGAACTAAGTGATGCAACCAAATGGAACAATATCCGTATAATAGGATTCCAGAAGAAGAAGAGAGAGAGAAAGGGGCTGAAGATGTACTTGAACAAATCACAGCTGAGAACTTCCCTGATCTGGGGAAAGAAACAGGCATTGAAATCCAAGAGGCACAGAGAACTCCCTTCAGACATAAGTTGAATCGATCTTCTACAGGACATATCATAGCGAAACTGGCAAAATACAAGGATATAGAGAAAATTATGAAAACAGCTAGGGATAAACAGGCTCTAACTTACAAAGGGAGACCCTTATGACTAGTGGCAGACCTATCTACTGAAACTTGGCAGGCCAGAAAGGAATGGCAGGAAATCGTCAATGTGATGAACAGAAAAAATATGCAGCCGAGAAACCTCTATCCAGCAAATCTGTCATTTAGAATAGAAGGAGAGATAAAGGTCTTCCCAAACAAACAAAAACTGAAGGAATCCGTCACCACTAAACCAGCCCTACAAGAGATCCTAAGGGGGATCCTGTGAGACAAAGTACCAGAGACATCATTACAAGCATGAAACCTAAAGACATCACAATGACTCTAAACCCATATCTTTCTATAATAACACTGAATGTAAATGGACTAAATGCTCTCACGAAAAGACATAGGGTATCAGAATGGATAAAAAAAACAATACCCATCTATTTGCTGTCTACAAGAGACTCATTTTAGACCTGAGGACACCTTCAGATTGAAAATGAGGGGATGGAGAACTATCTATCATGCTACTGGAAGCCAAAAGAAAGCTGGAGTAGCCATACTTATATTAGACAAACTAGACTTTAAAGGCTGTAACAAGGGATGAAGAAGGGCATTATATAATAATTACAGGGTCTATCCATCAGGAAGAGCTAACAATTATAAATGTCTATGCGCCGAATACCGGAGCCCCCAAATATATAAAACAATTACTCACAAACATAAGCAACCTTATTGATAAGAATGTGGTAATTGCAGGGAACTTTAACACCCCACTTGCAACAATGGATAGATCATCTAGACACATGGTCAATAAAGAAACAAGGACCCTGAATGATACACTGGATCAGATGGACTTGACAGATATATTTACAACTCTGCATCCAAAAACAACAGAATATACTTTCTTCTCGAGTGCACATGGAACATTCTCCAAGATAGATCGCATACTGGGTCACAAAACAGCCCTTCATAAGTATAAAAGAATTGAGATCATACCATGCATACTTTCAGACCACAATGCTCTGAAGCTTGAAATCCACCACAGGAAAAAGTCTGGAAAACCTCCAAAAGCATGGAGGTTAAAGAACACCCTACTAAAAAATGAATGCGTCAACCAGACAATTAGAGAAGAAATTTAAAAATATATGGAAACAAACGAAAATGAAAAGACAACAATCCAAATGCTTTGGGATGGAGCAAAGGCAGTCCTGAGAGGAAAATACATTGCAATCCAGACCTACCTAAAGAAACAAGAAAAATCCCAAATACAAAATCTAACAGCACACCTAAAGGAAATAGAAGCAAAACAGCAAAGACAGCTTAAACCCAGCAGAAGAAGAGAAATAACAAAGATCAGAGCAGAAATAAACAATATAGAATCTTAAAAAAACTGTAGAACAGATCAATGAAAGCAAGAGTTGGTTTTTTGAAAAAATAAACAAAATTGATAAACCTCTAGCCAGGCTTCTCAAAACGAAAAGGGAGAGGACCCAAATAGATAAAATCAAGAATGAAAATGGAATTATTACAACCAATCCTCAGAAATACAAGGAATTATCAGGGAATACTATGAAAAATTATATGCCCAAAACTGGACAACCTGGAAGAAATGGACAAATTGCTAAGCACCCACACACTTCCAAAACTCAAACTGGAAGAAATAGAAAACTTGAACAGACCCATAACCAGAGAAAATCGAATCAGTTATCAAAAATCTCCCAACAAATAAGAGTCCAAGACCAGATGGCTTCCCTGGGGAATTCTACCAAACATTTAAAGCAGAGATAATACCTATCCTTCTCAAGCTGTTCCAAAAAATAGAAAGGAAAGGATAACTTCCAGACTCATTCTATGAAGCCAGCATTCCTTTGATTCCCAAACCAGACAGACACGCAGCCAAAAAAGAGAACTACAGGCCAATATCCCTGATGCATATGGATGCAAAAATTCTCAACAAGATGCTAGCAAATTGAGTTCACCAGAATATAAAAAGAATTATTCACCAAGATCAGGTGGTATTCATTCTTGGGCTGCAGGGCTGGTTCAACATTCGCAAATCAATCAAAGTGATTCATCACATTAATAAAAGAAGAGAGAAGAGCAATATGATCCTGTGAATCAATACAGAAAAAGCCTTTGACAAAATTCAGCATCGTCTCTAATTAAAAACCCTGGAGAAAGTCAGGATAGAAGGAACATACTTAAATATCATCAAAGCCATTTATGCAAAGCCCAGAGCTAATATCATCCTCAATGGGGAAAAACTGAGAGCTTTCTCCCTGAGATCAGGAACACGACAGGGATGTCCACTCTCACCACTGTTGTTTAACATAGTGTTGGAAGTCCTAGCATCAGCAATCAGACATCAAAAACAAATCAAAGGCATCCAAATTGGCAAAGATGAAGTCAAGCTTTCACTTTTTGCAGACGACATGATATTATACATGGAAAACCCGATAGACTCCACCAAAAGTCTGCCAGAACTGATACATGAATTCAGCAAAGTTTCACGATACAAAATCAATGTACAGAAATCAGTTGCATTCTTATACACTAACAATGAAGCAACAGAAATACAAAAAAAGAAACTGATCTCATTCACAATTGCATCAAGAAGCATAAAATACCTAGGAATAAATCTAACCAAAGATGTAAAAGATCTGTGTGCTGAAAACTATAGAAAACTTATGAAGGAATTTGAAGAATATATAAAGAAATGGAAAAACATTCCGTGCTCATGGATTGGAAGAATACATATTGTTAAAATGTCAATACTACCCAAAGCTATCTACACATTCAATGCAATCCCAGTCAAAATTGCAACAGCATTCTTCTCAAAGCTAGAACAAGCAATCCTAAAATTCATATGGAACCACAAAAGACCCTGAATAGCCAAAGTAATTTTGAAGATGACCAAAGAGGGAGGCATAAAATCTAAAACTTTAGCTTCTACTACAAAGCTGTAATCATCAAGACAGCATGGTATTGGCACAAAAACAGACACATAAACCAATGGAAGAGAATAGAGACTCCAGAATTGGACCCCCAAAAGTATGGCCAACTAATCTTTGACAAAGCAGGAAAGAATATCCAATGGAAAAAAGACAGTCTCTTTAACAAATAGTGCTGCGAGAACTGGACAGCAACATACAGAAGAATGAAACAAGACCACTTTCTTACTCCATTCACAAAGATAAACTCAAAATTGATGAAGGACCTGAATGTGAGACAGGAAACCATTAAACCCTAGAGGAGAAAGCAGGAAAAAACCTCTCTGACCTCAGCCGCAGCAATTTCTTACTTGGCACATCCCCAAAGGTAAGGGAATTAAAAGCAAAAATGAACTATACGTTATAAAGAGAAAGACAGATACCATATATTTTCACTCTTATGTGGTTCCTGAGAAATTTAACAGAAGACCATTGGGGGGGGCGAAGGAAAAAAAGTTAGAGAGGTAGGGAGCCAAACCATTAGAGACACTTAAAAACTGAGAATAAACTGAGGGCTAATGGGGGTGGGAGGAAGGGGAGGGTGGTTGATGGGCATTGAGGAGGGCACCTGTTGGGATGAGTACTGGGTGTTGTATGGAAACCAATTTGACATTAAATTTCGTATTAAAAAAATAAAAATAAAATAAATGAACTATTGGGACCTCATGAAGATAAAAAGCTTCTGCACTGCAAAGGAAACAATCAGCAAAACTAAAGGTAAGCAACAGAATGGGAAAAGATATTTGCAAATGACATATCAGACAAAGGACTAGTATCCAAAATCTATAAAGAACTCACCAAACTCTACACCTGAAAAACAAATAATCCAGTGGAGCAATGGGCAGAAGACATGAATAGACACTTCCCTAAAGAAGACATCCAGATGGCCCACAGTCACATGAAAAGATGCTCAACGTCACTCCTTATGAGGGAAATACAAATCAAAACCACCCTGAGATATCACCTCATGCCAGAGTGGCTAAAATGAACATATCATGAGACTATAGACGCTGGAGAGGATGTGGAGAAATGGGAACCCTCTTGCTCTGTTGGTGGGAATGCAAACTGGTGCAGCCGCTCGGGAAACAGTGTGGAGGTTCCTCAAAAAAATAAAATTAGATCTACCCTATGACCCAGGAATAGCACTGCTAGGAATTTACCCAAGGTATACAGGAGTGCTTATGCATAGGGGCACTTGTACTCCAATGTTTATAGCAGCACTTTCAACAATAGCCAAATTATGGAAAGAGCCTAAATGTCCATCAACTGATGGATGAATGGATAAAGAAATTGTGGTTTATATACACAATGGAATTCTACTTGGCAATGAGAAAGAATGAAATATGGCCTTTTGTAGCAACGTGGATAGAACTGAAGAATATTCTAATTGAAATAAGTCATAGCGAGAGAGACAGATATCATATGGTTTCACTTATTTGTGGATCCTGAGAAACTTAACAGAAGACCATGTGGGAGGGGAAGGAAAAAGAAAGTTAGAGAAGGAGGGAGCCAAACCATAAGAGACTCTTAAAAACTGAGAATTAACTGAGTGTTGATTGGGGGTGGGAGGGAGGGGAAAGTGGGTGATGGGCATTGAGGAGGGTACCTGCTGGGATGAGCACTGGGTGTTGTATGGAAACCAATTTGACAATAAATTTCATATAAAAAACAAAACAGAAAACATAATAAAAAAACAAAGACAAACAAACATAAAAGAGATCCTATGATGGTGAATTCAGTGCAGCTTAATCTATCTTTGCCTATTTTTGGCAAGTCTTGTTTTGAGGTGTAATTCATCCTCTGTAACTTTTTTCCCTTAGGTCTACTACTTTGGGCTGCACAGGATAATATTTCACTTATAGAAATTTATTTTGATTTTGATTACATTTTATTCTTCTTATATATGTCCAATCCATGTAGTGTGTTAAGGTATTTTTGATCCTGATTCTACTTTTTTCATCTTTCTTCCTCCTTTCTTTTCCTTTAACTCTTTCCTTTTCCTCTCCTTCTTTCTAGACCAGGCAGTCTCACTTTAGAGAGACACCTAAAAATTGTATCAGTATATGAGAAGGAGAGGATTATCAGGGAAAACTTCTAGGAGGAGAGATCTGAGCTAACTCACGAAGAAAGAATTGTTAGGTAGATTTAATAAAATGGGAAGCTATTCCAGGCAGGGGAACAACCCGAGCTTCCATTGATATAGTAATGAAGAGGGCATGGATGATATATGGGATAACCATTTTAGTTGAGTGTCTGGGGCAGAAGCCAGACTCAAATAAAAAGCAAAAACCCAACATATATTTGGTGCTTGCTTGTTGGCCCTCAGGCTCTGTGCTAGGTGTTGGAAATGCAATGATGAACAAGACAGTATGAGACTTTAAGGATTATAGTTTGTAGAGACAAAGAAGCAAGCAAATAATTAGAATTCAGAGTTATTGAAGTCAGGGTCTGTACCATGGTCATGTTTTTGCAATTATACTATGTTGCTCAGTAATGCTTTTCTTTGGAGATGACAGCTGAGATGAAATATGAAGGGCAAGTTCACCCAGAAAAGTGAGCAAAGGATATTCCAGGAAACTGAAGCAATATGCACAAAGGCATAGGGGTGGTGGTGAGAATGGTTGGTATGTTTTGCGAATGGTGAGTTGTTGAGTGTGGCTAGAGTGAAGAATGTTTGGTGAGGAGTGGGTAAAGATGAGACTACAAATGGAAACAATGTCCAGAGCATGTAGGGCCCTGCAACTCTGTCAAAGTTTCTACTTTCTCCTGTAGACAATAAAGAACAATTAAATGGTCTTAAACAGGTATGATCTGACTCACCTATATTTTAAAAATCACCCTGGGTGTTTTGTGGAGGATGGTTTGAAGGGAGGCAAGAATAGAAGCAAGGAGATCAGTTAGCAGTCTGTGGCAGTGGTTCAGTGGAGAGTGGTGCTTGTTTGATAGTGGCAGTGGAGGTGATGAATATTTGTTGGATTCTGTATCTATTTTGATAATTGACTGAACAGGATTGTTGGTGAGTTGGATATGAATAATAAGGGGCAGGGATTCTATGTTGTGGGTGAATTCATGATGAGAGAATGGAAGCAATAGGTACTGATCTTTGACTGATTAGAGGAATTTTCAAGTGAAGGGAATGAAGACAGACCAGGGACAGTTGAGTGAAAGTGGAGGATTTTGTGGGATAGGTAGATCTCAGTGTGAAAAGAGCTGATGGATGTAGATGTTGGAAGATACAAAAATGGAAAATGGATAGATCAAGGATCTAGAGAAGTTTGGAGGAGATATGATCTATAGCCTAGGTATAAAGTTGAAATTTCAAAAAGAAGAGGAGCACATATTCTTTTGGGATTGCAGATAAAGAATGAGTATGAGTTTAGAGACAAACATATATATGTAATATACATATCAATGTATATTATATACAATACATATAGTCATTATACTGTACATGGTCTTATACATGATATACTATAACAATATTACTATTACTATATATTACTCTTACATATACTATACATGTTTATACCTATATACTATATGTATGTAATACCATATACATATATACTATTATATAAGAGTATATTATATATACACATATAATATGTATGACCATATATACATATACATTGTATATAATAGATATTACATAAGATATATATGTACTATATATATATATATATATATATATATAATCTTTTTACTTTGCAAACATTTTACTTATAGAAACATTGCAATAGTATGTCCCTCATTTATATCCATTAACTGTTAACATTCTGTCATATTAACACTTGTGCTGTCCTTATTGTCTTATTCTTTTAATTTTTTATTATTGCTGAACTATTTGAGAATTAGTTGCAGATTTTCTGATGCTTTGCCCCTAAATACTTTAGTTTGTATCTCCTAGGGATAGAACTCCTTTTTATATCACCATAGTGCAATTATTAAATTCAGTATATTTGACATTTATAGAATACTTTTATCTAATTTATAGTTGATATTCAAATCTTGCCATTTGTCTCAATAATGTCTTATATAGCAATGTCCCCTGCCAAGTCAGGATCCAATCCAAGATTATACATTTCACCTTCAGTCTTTCTTAGCCTGGAACATTTCCTTAGGCTTTTTTTATTTCTTTCATGACATTGTTACTTCTGAACAGTTCAGGCCAGTTGTTTTATAGAATGTGCTTCAACTTGAGTTTGATATTTCCTTATGATTAGATTGAGATTATGCATTTTTGGCATAAATACCACAAAAGATGCTGTGTCTTTTTCAGTACATCATATGGGGAGTCACATAATGTTGGTTTTAGAAGAAACAATAGAATTAAAAAAAGCACTAAAGGCATACCTTGGAGATATTGCAGGTTTGGCTCCAGACTACTGCAATAAAGTGAATATAGTAATAAAGAAAATCAATTGGATCTCTCTCGAAGAAGATGGCGGTGTAGGAGGATGCTGGGCTCACCGCGCGTCCTGCTGATCACTTAGATTCCACCTACACCTGCCTAACTAACCCAGAAAACCACCAGAAGATGAGCAGAATGGAGTCTCTGGAGCCAAACGCAGACGAGAGGCCCACGGAAGAGGGTAGGAAGGGCGGAGAGGCGGGGCACGCTCCACGGACTGGCAGGAGGGAGCCAGGGCGGAGGGGCAGCCCGCCGGCCAAGCAGAGCCCCCGAGTCTGGCTTGCAAAAGTGGAGGGGACAGACGGAGTGTGTTCCGACAGCAAGCGCGACTTAGCATCTGGGAGGTCATAAGTTAACAGCTCTGCGGAAAGCGGAAAGGCTGGAGGACAAAGGGAGGGAGAGTTGCTGAGCACCGGGAAGACAGAGCTCAGTTTGGCCAGGAACAAAGGCGCTTGCCAGCGCCACCTACCTCACCCATCCCCCAGCCAAAATCCCAAAGGGAACCAGTTCCTGCCAGGGAACTTGCTTGCTCCGCGCAAACACACAACACTGTACTTCTGCGGAGCCACCCCTCTGGCAGCGGGTCTGACTCCCTCCCGCATCCACAGGGCCCCTCCTGAAGTGGATCACTGAGGAGAAGCGAGTTAAGCCTGCCACTCCTGCCCCCACGAACCTTGCCTACCCACCCCAGCTAATAGGCCAGATCCCCAGCACCACAAGCCTGGCAGTGTGCAAGTAGCCCAGATGGGCCATGCCACCCCACAGTGTTCCTGCCCCTAGGAGATGGGAAGAGAAGGCACACACCAGTCTGACTGTGGCCCCAGCGGTGGGCTGGGGCAGATATCAGGGCTGACTGCGGCTCCGCCCACCAACTGCAGTTATACACCACAGCACAGGGGAAGTGCCCTCCAGGCCCGCACCACTCCAGGGACTATCCAAAATGACCAAACGGAAGAATTCCCCTCAAAAGAATCTCCAGGAAACAACAGCGAATGAACTGATCAAAAAGGATTTAAATAATATAACAAAAAGTGAATTTAGAATAATAGTCATAAAATTAATCGCTGGGCTCAAAAACAGTATAGAGGACAGCAGAGAATCTCTTGCTACAGAGATCAAGGGACTAAGGAACAGTCAGGAGGAGCTGAAAAATGCTTTAAACGAAATGCAAAACAAAATGGAAACGACGACGGCTCAGATTGAAGAAGCAGAGGAGAGAATAGGTGAACTAGAAGATAAAGTTATGGAAAAAGAGGAAGCTGAGAAAAAGAGAGATAAAAAAATCCAGGAGTATGAGGGGAAAATTAGAGAACTAAGTGATACACTAAAAAGAAATAATATATGCATAATTGGTATCCCAGAGGAGGAAGAGAGAGGGAAAGGTGCTGAAGGGGTACTTGAAGAAATAATAGCTGAGAACTTCCCTGAACTGGGGAAGGAAAAAGGCATTGAAATCCAAGAGGCACAGAGAACTCCCTTCAGACATAACTTGAATCGATCTTCTGCACAACATATCATAGTCAAACTGGCAAAATACAAGGATAAAGAGAAAATTCTGAAAGCAGCAAGGGGTAAACGTGCCCTAACATACAAAGGGAGACCTGTAAGACCTGTGATTGATCTCTCTTTTGAAACTTGGCAGGCCAGAAAGGATTGGCACGAGATCTTTAATGTGCTGAACAGGAAAAATATGTAGCCGAGAATCCTTTATCCAGCAAGTCTGTCATTTAGAATAGAAGGAGAGATAAAGGTCTTCCCAAACAAACAAAAACTGAAGGAATTTGTCACCACTAAACCAGCCCTACAAGAGATCCTAAGGGGAATCCTGTGAGACAAAGTACCAGAGACATCACTACAAGCATAAATCATACAGACATCACAGTGACTCTAAACCCATATCTTTCTATAATAACACTGAATGTAAATGGACTAAATGCTCCCACCAAAAGACATAGGGTATCAGAATGGATAAAAAAACAAGACCCATCTATTTGCTGTCTACAAGAGACTCATTTTAGATCTGAGGACACCTTTAGATTGAGAGTGAGGGGATGGAGAACTAATTATCATGCTACTGGAAGCCAAAAGAAAGCTGGAGTAGCCATACTTATATCAGACAAACTAGACTTTAAATTAAAGGCTGTAACAAGAGATGAAGAAGGGCATTATATAATAATCACAGGGTCTATCCACCAGGAAGAGCTAACAATTATAAATGTCTATGCGCCGAATACCGGAACTCCCAAATATATAAAACAATTACTCATAAACATAAGCAACCTTATTGATAAGAATGTAGCAATTGCAGGGGACTTTAACACTCCACTTACAGATGGATAGATCATCTAGACACATGGTCAATAAAGAAACAAGGGTCCTGAATGACACATTGGATCAGATGGACTTGACAGATATATTTAGAACTCTGCATCCCAAAGCAACAGAATATACTTTCTTCTCGAGTGCACATGGAACATTCTCCAAGATAGATCATATACTGTGTCACAAAACAGCCCTTCATAAGTATACAAGAATTGAAATCATACCATGCATACTTTCAGACCACAGTGCCATGAAGCTTGAAATCCACCACAGGAAAAAGTATGGAAAACGTCCAAAAGCATGGAGGTTAAAGAACACCCTACTAACGAATGAGTGGGTCAACCAGGCAATTAGAGAAGAAATAAAAAAATATATGGAAACAAACGAAAATGGAAATACAACAATCCAAACTCTTTGGGATGCAGCGAAGGCAGTCCTGAGAGGAAAATACATTGCAGTCTAGGCCTATCTCAAGAAACAAGACAAATCCCAAATAGAAAATCTAACAG
Organism: Leopardus geoffroyi; assembly: GCF_018350155.1. Taxonomy (NCBI): domain Eukaryota; kingdom Metazoa; phylum Chordata; class Mammalia; order Carnivora; family Felidae; genus Leopardus; species Leopardus geoffroyi. The sequence goes on along the minus strand of NC_059343.1, from coordinate 62,912,988 downwards.
CACACCTAAAGGAAATAGAAGCAGAACAGCAAAGACACCCCAAACCCAGCAGAAGAAGAGAAATAATAAAGATCAGAGAAGAAATAAACAATATAGAATCTAAAAAAAACTGTAGAGCAGATCAACGAAACCAAGAGTTGGTTTTTTGAAAAAATTAACAAAATTGACAAACCTCTAGACAGGCTTCTCAAAAAGAAAAGGGAGATGACCCAAACAGATAAAATCATGAATGAAAATGGAATTATTACAACCAATCCCTCAGAGATGCAAACAATTATCAGGGAATACTATGAAAAATTATATGCCAACAAATTGGACAACCTGGAAGAAATGGACAAATTCCTAAACACCCACACTCTTCCAAAACTCAATCAGGAGGAAATAGAAAGCTTGAACAGACCCATAACCAGCGAAGAAATTGAATCGGTTATCAAAAATCTCCCAACAAATAAGAGTCCAGGACCAGATGGCTTCCCAGGGGAGTTCTACCAGACGTTTAAAGCAGAGATAATACCTATCCTTCTCAAGCTATTCCAAGGAATAGAAAGGGAAGGAAAACTTCCAGACTCATTCTATGAAGCCAGTATTCCTTTGATTCCTAAACCAGACAGAGACCCAGTAAAAAAAGAGAACGACAGGCCAATATCCCTGATGCATATGGATGCAAAAATTCTCAATAAGATACTAGCAAATCGAATTCAACAGCATAGAAAAAGAATTATTCACCATGACCAAGTGGGATTCATTCCTGAGATGCAGGGCTGGTTCAACATTCGCAAATCAATCAACGTGATACATCACATTAATAAAAGAAAAGATAAGAACCATATGATCCTGTCAATCGATGCAGAAAAGGCCTTTGACAAAATCCAGCACCTTTTCTTAATAAAAACCCTTGAGAAAGTCGGGATAGAAGGAACATACTTAAAGACCATAAAAGCCATTTATGAAAAGCCCACAGCTAACATCATCCTCAATGGGGAAAAACTGAAAGCTTTTTCCCTGAGATCAGGAACACGACAGTGATGCCCACTCTCACCGCTGCTGTTTAATATAGTGTTGGAAGTTCTAGCATCAGCAATCAGACAACAAAAGGAAATCAAAGGCATCAAAATTGGCAAAGATGAAGTCAAGCTTTCGCTCTTTGCAGATGACATGATATTATACATGGAAAATCCGATAGACTCCACCAAAAGTCTGCCAGAACTGATACATGAATTCAGCAAAGTTGCAGGATACAAAATCAATGTACAGAAATCAGTTGCATTCTTATGCACTAACAATGAAGCAACAGAAAGACAAATAAAGAAACTGATCCCATTCCCAATTGCACCAAGAAGCATAAAATACCTAGGAATAAATCTAACCAAAGATGGAAAAGATCTGTATGCTGAAAACTATAGAAAGCTTATGAAGGTAATTGAAGAAGATATAAAGAAATGGAAAGATATTCCCTGCTCATGGATTGGAAGAATAAATATTGTCAAAATGTCAATACTACCCAAAGGTATCTACACATTCAATGCAATCCCAATCAAAATTGCACCAGCATTCTTCTCGAAACTAGAACAAGCAATTCTAAAATTCATATGGAGCCACAAAAGGCCCCGAATAGCCAAAGTAATTTTGAAGAAGACCAAAACAGGAGGCATCACAATCCCAGACTTTAGCCTCTACCAGAAACTGTCATCATGAAGACAGCATGGTATTGGCACAAAAAGAGACACATAGACCAATGGAATAGAATAGAAACCCCAGAACTAGACCCTCAAACGTATGGCCAACTCATCTTTGACAAAGCAGGAAAGAACATCCAATGGAAAAGAGACAGTCTCTTTAACAAATGGTGCTGGGAGAACTGGACAGCAACATGCAGAAGGTTGAAACTAGACAGCTTTCTCACACCATTCACAAAAATAAACTCAAAATGGATAAAGGACCTGAATGTGAGACAGGAAACCATCCAAACCCTAGAGGAGAAAGCAGGAAAAGACCTCTCTGACCTCAGCCATAGCAATCTCTTACTCGACACATCCCCAAAGGCAAGGGAATTAAAAGCAAAAGTGAATTACTGGGACCTTATGAAGATAAAAAGCTTCTGCACAGCAAAGGAAACAACCAACAAAACTAAAAGGCAACCAACGGAATGGGAAAAGATATTTGCAAATGACATATCGGACAAAGGGCTAGTATCCAAAATCTATAAAGAGCTCACCAAAATCCGCACCTGAAAAACAAATAACCCAGTGAAGAAATGGGAAGAAAACATGAATAGACACTTCTCTAAAGAAGACATCCGGATGGCCAACAGGCACATGAAAAGATGCTCAACGTCGCTCCTCATCAGGGAAATACAAATCAAAACCACACTCAGGTATCACCTCACACCAGTCAGAGTGGCCAAAATGAACAAATCAGGAGACTATAGATGCTGGCGAGGATGTGGAGAAACGGGAACCCTCTTGCACTGTTGGTGGGAATGCAAATTGGTGCAGCCACTCTGGAAAGCAGTGTGGAGGTTCCTCAGAAAATTAAAAATAGACCTACCCTATGACCCAGCAATAGCACTGCTAGGAATTTACCCAAGGGATACAGGAGTACTGATGCATAGGGGCACTTGTACCCCAATGTTTATAACAGCACTCTCAACAATAGCCAAATTATGGAAAGAGCCTAAATGTCCATCAACTGATGAATGGATAAAGAAATTGTGGTTTATATACCCAATGGAATACTACGTGGCAATGAGAATGAAATATGGCCTTTTGTGGCAACGTGGATGGAACTGGAGAGTGTGATGCTAAGTGAAATAAGCCATACAAGGAAAGACAGATACCATATGGTTTCACTCTTATGTGGATCCTGAGAAACTTAACAGAAACCCATGGGGGAGGGGAAGGAAAAAAAAAAAGAGGTTAGAGTGGGAGAGAGCCAAAGCCTAAGAGACTGTTAAAAACTGAGAACAAACTGAGGGTTGATGGGGGGTGGGAGGGAGGGGAGGGTGGGTGATGGGTATTGAGGAGGGCACCTTTTGGGATGAGCACTGGGTGTTGTATGGAAACCAATTTGACAATAAATCTCATATATTAAAAAATAACGAAAGAAAATCAATTGAATTTTTCTGTTTCTCAATAGTTAAAAAGAGTTACATTTACACTATACTGTAGTCAATTAAGTGTGTAATAACATTATGTCTAAAAATGTACATACTTAAATTAAATTAAGAATATCTTACTATTAAAAAATGCTAACCATCATCTGAGCTTTCAGTGAGTCACCCTGCCACTGCTTTATCAACTATGTATAATATTCTAAATCCTTTTTGTCATTTCAACAGTCTTTACAGAATCCTCACAATGAGTAGATTCCATTTCAAGAAAATACTTCCTTTGCTAATCTATAAGGAGCAACTCCGCATGCATTCAAATTTTCTCATGAGAATATAGAAATATTAGCCATATCTCTAGGCTCCCCTTCTAATTCTAGTTCTCTTGCTAGTTCCACCACATCTTTAGTTGTTTTCTCCACTTAAGTCTTGAACCCCACAAAGTCATCCATGAAGGTTAGAATCAACTTCTTAAAAACTCCTGTTAATGTTGATATTTTGACCTCTTCCTTTCAATCACAAATGCTCTTAATGGCATTAGAATGGTGGGTCCTATGGCACCTGGGTGGCTCAGTTGGTTAAATGTCCATCATTGGTTCAAGTCATGATCTCATGAACTTCAGCCCCATGTCGGGCTCTGTGCTTCCGGACTCTGTGCTGACAGTTCAGAGCCTGGAGCCTGTTTCAAATTCTGTGACTCCCTCTCTCTCTGCCCCTCTCCCGCCTTCTCTCTCTCTCTCTCTCTCAAAAATAAATAAATGTTGGGGCGCCTGGGTGGCGCAGTCGGTTGAGCGTCCGACTTCAGCCAGGTCACGATCTCGCGGTCCGTGAGTTCGAGCCCCGCGTCGGGCTCTGGGTTGATGGCTCAGGGTCTGGAGTCTGTTTCCCGATTCTGTGTCTTCCTCTCTCTCTGCCCCTCCCCCGTTCATGCTCTGTCTCTCTCTGTCCCAAAAATAAATAAACGTTGAAAAAAAAATTAAAAAAAATAAATAAATGTTAAAAAAAGAATAATGAATCTTTTCCAGAGGTTTTTCAACTTACTTTGCCCAGATCCATCAGAAGAACCACTGTTTATGGCAGTTATACCCTTATGAAATGTATTTCTTAAATAAGACTTTAAAGTCGAAATGACTCCTTGATCTTTGGGTTGCAGAATGGATATTGGATTAGCAAGCTTTAAAAAGATTATTAATCGTGTACATCTCCACAATGCTCTAGGTGACCTGGTGCATTGTCAATGAGCAGTAATATTTTGAAATAATTTTTTTTCCTGAGAAATAGTCTCAACAATGTGCCTAAAATATTCAGTAAACTATGATGTAAATAGATATCCAGGCTTTGTTTTTTCCTTTATAGAGCACAGGTAGAGTAGATTTAGCATACTTCTTAAGGGACCTAACATTTTCAGAATGGTAAGTGATCATTGGCTTTTACTTAAAGTCACCAGCTGCATTAACCCCTAGTGAGAGAATCAGCTTGTTCTTTGAAAGTTTGAAGCCAGGTGTTGACATCTCTCAAGCCATAAAAGTCCTAGATGGTATCTTATTTCACTATAAGGTTGTTTTGTCCAAATTGAAAATCTGTTGTTTAGTATAGCCACCTTTATTAATTATTTTAGCTAGATCTTCTGGATAACTTGCTACAGATTTTACAACAGCATTTGATGCTTCACTTTTATGTTATGGAGATGCCTTCTTTCTCAAAATCTCATGAACCAACCTCTGCTAGCTTCAACATTTTCTTCTTTAGCTTTCTCACCTTTCTCAGCCTTCATAGAATTGAATTGTTAGTGTCTTATTTTAGATTAGTCATTGTCTTAAAGGAATATTGTGGCTGTTTTTGTCTTCTATGCAGACTACTAAATTTTCTTCCTATCAGCAATAAGGCTGTTTCACTTCCTTATCATTTGTATATTCACTGGAGTAGCATTTTTAATTTCCTTCAAGAACTTGTCTTTTGCATTCACAACTTGGATAACTGTTTGGCACAAGAGGCCTAGCTTTTGGCCTATCTTGGTTTTTGACATGCCTTCCTCACTAAACTTAATAACTTCTAGCTTTTAATTTAAAGTGAGAGATGTGTGACTTTTCCTTTCACTTGAACACTTATAGGACATTGTAGAGTTATTAATTGGCCTAACTTCAATATTGTATCTCGGGGAACAGAGCAGGGAAGCCCAAAGAGAAGGAGAAAGCTAGAAGAACAACTGGTCAATGGAACAGTCAGAACACACACGTTTATCAAAGAAGTTTACCATCTTATATAGGTGTGGTTTGTGGTGCTCGAGAACATTTACAATAGTAATATCAAAGATCACTGGTCATATATTACCATAAAAACATAATAAAGACAAAGTTTAGAATATTGAATGAATTATCAAAATGTGACACAGAGACATGAAGTGAGCAAATGCTGTTGAAAAAACGGTGTTTGATAGTGCAATAAAGTAATGCACAATAAAACAAGGTATGCTTGTGTTTTGCAGCACAGTAATCATTGATTCAGGCAAGAATCATTAATAGATGTTAAAAGTAATGGGTAAAGTTTTGATGGAGAACAGGATATTTACATATATTAAAAGAATATCACCACAGTTTACATATTATTACAAAGAAAAAATATAAACTTTACATTGGAAAACCTGGTATACAGTGCATCTTAGCCAGGAGATAGATGTTTTTGAGACAGAGACATTACGAGTACCATAAAAATGTCTTCAAATTCCTGAGGATTAGGATCTGAATTATCATGCTAACTTCCATAAATGAATTCAAGGATGGTAGTGGTGGTGGAGGAGGGGAGAGTGAAGTGGGAGCGGTTCCTAGGTTTATCTGTGTGTCTCTTGTCCTTACCTGGAAGGTAGCATGTCTGGATCTGGAACCCGAAGTATTTGAAAACTACCAAGTTCTTAGACTTTTTACCCTTAATTGCCATGAGGTCTCTGGTTCCAGAAGGGAAGTTAGTCCCCAGTGATATTCAGATAGATGATTAGTGAAGGAGCTAGTGTAGTTTTTAACTTTCTGTGAAAGCTGATTTTGAAGTTGCACGGGAGGAGTTTGGCATGGACTGCAAGACATGGAGCCTCCTTTTTATTTTGTAGTGGCTCTTCCTGCATAGTAGAGGATGACTTAAAATGATGATGAAAACCTGAGGGTATGGGTGCTGAGGCCTTCTAAAGAAAGACCTGATTTCCCAGTTATCAGACATTTCCTCTTGCCACTAGATGGGGTTGGGTTTTCTCCACATTAACTTTCATCATTTCTTCCCCCCTCCCATTTATTTCTAATTCCTTTTCACATGTCAAGCCAGGAGCTGCATTCTGTAATTAGCAAAGGAAACAGGTGAGAACTTAGTAGTTTTGTTTGGCAGTTTTGCCCTTCCTCTGAGCCTTTCAGCAGGACCAGACCAGCTGAGGTGTGTGTGGTCACCTCTGAGAGAGGTCTCCAAGGCCCTTCTAAAGCCTTCTCTGGTCTGGGAAAGTGAGGACTGAAGTACCAAAGGTGACTGCAGTACAGTCTGTAACTGCTTCAGTGACCTGTTTCACTTTACCTGGGTAGTGGGGAATCATATTAGCAGCTTTGGAGAGTGGACACTTATATATTATAATGTTTGAAGGGTAGAAATATCTGGAGTATGAGGTCCTTTACTTGGGAGAAAAGGGAAATTGATGTTTGCATTGCAATAATACTTGAAAGACATATTTGAGGTGGTTAGAGAAGCAATAGGATGCCTTGAGAAGTCATGAGTTTGCTTTCCCTTGGGATCCTGGGGCCTATAGTGATGATTTGGATGTCCTCATCCGACCATCAAATTAATGCCCAAATTTAACTATCATGAATTAATGGTTATGTGGGTTTACTCTTGCCTGTAACACTCTGCAAGGTTAAAACTTCCCTTTATCCCCTCTGGACATGATCTCATTTTTCAGGGTATGATTTGATCATTATAGGCCTTGTTTATATTAAAAAAGAGAGGGGCGCCTGGGTGGCGCAGTCGGTTAGGCGTCCGACTTCAGCCAGGTCACGATCTCGCGGTCCGTGAGTTCGAGCCCCGCATCAGGCTCTGGGCTGATGGCTCAGAGCCTGGAGCCTGTTTCTGATTCTGTGTCTCCCTCTCTCTCTGCCCCTCCCCCGTTCATGCTCTGTCTCTCTCTGTCCCAAAAATGAATAAACGTTGAAAAAAAAAATTATATTAAAAAAGAGAATGTGGATAACAGATAAAAGTTGGGGAAAAAATAAATTGTTCCATGTAAGAGATAGTGGACAAGGAGTTAAATTGGTAGACATATTGAGGTTTCCCCTGGGAACCCATATTTCACGCTGAAACCTTAGTTATATATTTTTTATTTTTAAAATTTTTAACATTTATTCATGTTTGAGAGACAGAGAGACACAGCACACTAGCTGGGAACAGACAGAGAGAGGGAGACACAGAATCTGAAGCAGGCTCCAGGCTCTGAACTGTCAGCACAGAGCCCAATACAGGGCTCAAACCCACGAACTGGGAGATCATGACCTGAGCCAAAGTCAGATGCTTAACCTACTGAGCCACCCAGGGACCCCCTTAGTTGGATATTTACCTGAATTAATTTTTTTTTAATTTTCAATTTTTTATTTAAAATTTAGTTAGTTTACATACAGTCCAATATTGGTTTCAGGAATAGAATTCAGTGATTCATCACTTACACACAACGCCCGGTGCTCATCATAAAAGCACTCTCCTTAACACCCATCACCCATCTAGCCCATCCCCCACCCACCTTTGACCTTCAATCCTCAGTTTGTTCTCTACCATTAAGAGTCTTTTATGATTTGTTCCCCCGTTCTTTCTTTTCCCCACTCCTGTATGTTCATCTGTTTTGTTTCTTAAATTCCACATATGAGTAAAATAATATGGTATTTGTCTTTCTCTGACTTATTTTGCTTAGCTAAATACACTCTAGCTCCAACCACATCATTGCAAATGGCAAGTTTTCATTCTTTGTGATGGCTGAGTAATATTCCATTGTATATATGTACCACAATTTTAGAGAATTTGCTAGCACCAGTGACTAAACTGAAAGTGATACATAAATATAGTTGGCTACTTATCCTAGAAGAGCACATTTTCAGATGATAGAAAATGAAGAAAAAATTTTTAATTAATTTTAGAGGCTAACATAATCTTGAAAGCAAAACCTGACTAATAGAAAAAGAAGGGAAAAGGGGCGCCTTGATGCCTCAGTCAGTTGAGCGTCCAACTTCAGCTCAGATCATGATCTAACAGTTCATGAGTTCAAGCGCTGCATTGGGCTCTGTGCTGACAGCTCAGAGCCTGGAGCCTGCTTCACATTCTGTGTCTCCCTCCCTCTCTGCCCCTTCCCCACTCATGCTGTCTTTCTCTCAAAAATAAACATTAAAAAATTTTTGAAAAGAAGGGGAAAATTTTAATTCACTTTAAGAGGCTAACATAATCTTGAGAGCAAAACCTAAGACACTATAAAAACAAAATTATTTTATTTATTCCAGCTTCAGTGAGGAATAATTGACAAATTGTGAGATATTTAAAGTGTATAATATGGGGACGCCTGGGTGGCTCAGTCAGTTAAGCGTCCGACTTTGGCTCAGGTCATGATCTTGTGGTTAACAAGTTTGAGCCCTGCATCAGGCTCTGTGCTGAAAGCTCAGAGCCTGGAGCCTGCTTCAGTGTCTCCCTCTGTCTCTGCCCCTCACCCACTCACACTCTGTCTCTCTGTCTCTGTCTGTCTGTCTGTCTCTCTCTCTCAAAAATAAATAAAAACATTAAAAGAAAATTAAAAAAAATTTAATGTGTATAATGTCATGATTTGGTGTATGTATACATTGTGGAAAGATTCCTTCCATCAAGTTACTTAACACACTCATCACCTCACATATTTACTTTTTCCTTTTTGGCGGGGATGATAATATTTAAGCTCTACCCAGCACATTTCAATTATACAATACAATGTTATCAACTATAGCCACCATATTATATAGTAGATCCTCAGTTTTCATTTTATAATTGAAAATTTGTACCCTTTTACTAACTTCTATTTCGCCATCCCTCAGCACCTGGAAACCACTTTTCTACTGTCTCATTTCTATGAGCTCAACTTAAAAAATTAAAAAAAACACATATAAGTGACACCGTGCAGTATTTGTCTTTGCCTGGCTTATTTCACTTAGCATAAGGCCCTCCAGTTTCATCCACATTGTCAAAAATTATGGTATTCCTTCTTTTTTAAGACTGAAAAATACTCCATTCTATATATATACATACATACGTGTGTGCACGTGTGTGTTTACACACCACATTATTTATCATTGCATCCACTGATAGACACTTAGGTTGTTTCCAAACAATGACTATTGTGAATAATGACATAATGAACATGGGGGTACAGATATCTCTTTGAGATCATTATTTTCTTTCCTTTATTTATATACCCAAAGTGGGGTTTCTGGGTCATATGGTAGTTCTATTTTTAATTTCTTGAGAAACCTCCATACTGTTGGTGATAGTGGCTGTACCAGTTTACAGTTCCACCAATAGTGTACAATGGTTTTCTTTTGTAAACGGATATCTTTTAAAAATAATTTAAGTTTTGGAGGTGCCTGGGTGGCTCAGTTGGTTAAGTGTCTGACTTTAGCTCAGGTCATGATCTCGTGGTTCGTGAGTTCAAGCCTTGGGTCAGGCTGTGTGCTGACAGCTAAGAACCTGGAGCCTGCTTTGGATTCTGTGTCCCCCTCTCTCTCTGCTCCTCCCCAGCTCATGCTCTTTCTCTCTCTTTCAAAAATAAACATTAAAAAATGAAAAATTTAGGTTAATTTTTTTAAATATTAAATTTTTTAAATGTTTATTTTTTCTGGGGGGGGGGGGAGAGAGAGAGCATGAACAGGGGATGGGGCAGGGAGAGAGGGAGACACTAAATCCAAAGCAAGCTCCAGACTCCAAGCTGTCAGTAGAGAGCCCAACACAGGGCTCGAACCCATGAACCATGAGATCATGACTTGAGCTGAAGTTGGACGCTTAACCAACCGAGCCAACCAGGCGCCCCCCAAATTTTAAGTTTTTATATTAATTCTTGTAGTTAACATACAGTGTTATATATTTTTGAAACTTAATTTAATTTAATTTAATTTAATTTAATTTAATTAGTTTTTTTAGAGAGAGAGAGCACAAGCAGGGGAGACGGGCAGAGGGAGAGAGAGACAAAGAGAGACAGAGAGACAGAGAGACAGAGAGAATCTTCAGCAGGGTCCATGCTCAGCACAGAGCCAGACATGGGACTTGAGCCCATGATCCTGGGATCATGACCTAGCTGAAATCAAGAGTGAGATGCTCAACCGACTGAGCCACCCAGGCACCCCAGGAATGTTGAACACCTTTTCATGTGAATGTTGGCTAATTGTATGTCTTCTTTGGAAAAAATAAGGTTTTCTATCTTCTTTTAAAGTTTTATTTTAATTTCAGATAGTTAATATTAACTGTTATATTAGTTTCAGGTATACCATGGTTTAACAATTTCATACATCACACGGTGCTCATCACAAGTGAACTCTTTAATCCACATCACCTATTTCATTCATCCCCCTCCCCACTCACCTCCCCTCTGGTAACAATCAACTTATTCTCTATAATTAAGAGTCTCTTTCTTGGTTTTTCTTTCACTCTCTGTCTCTTTTTCCTTTGCTCCTTTCGTTTGTTTCTTAAATTCCACATATGAATAAAATCATATGGTATTTGTCTTTCTCTGACTGACTTATTTCACTTAGCATTATACATTCTAGCTCCACCGATGTTGTTGCAAATGGAAAAAATTACATTCTTTTTAGTGGTTGAGTAATATTCCATTGTTTATCTTCTATCATGTATCTATGTATCTATCATCTATCTCTCTCTATCTCTCTATCATATATCTATTATCTATCCATCCGTCTTCATTACCCATTCATCAGTTGAAGGACACTTGGGCTGCTTCCATATCTCAGCTATTGTAAATAATACTGCTATAAACATAGGGGTGCATGTATCCCTTCAAATTAGTGTTTTGTATTCTGTGCATAAATTGTAGTAGTGCAGTTACTGGATCAGCGGGTAGTTCTATTTTTAACTTTTGGAGGAACCTCCATACTGTTTTCCAGAGTGGCTATACAAGTTTACATTCCCACAAACAGTGCATGAGGGCTCCTCTTTTTCCACATCCTCACCAAATCCTGTTGTTTCTTGTGTTGTTTATTTTAGTCATTCTGATAGGTGTGAGGTGATACCTCATTGTAGTTTTGTTTTGCATTGCCCTGATGGTAAGTCATGATGAACATCTTTTCATGCATCTGCTGGCCATCTGTATGTCTTCTTTGGATTAATATCTGTTCATGTCTTATGCCCATTTTTAATTGGATGATTTGTTTTGTGTGTGTTGAGTTTGATAAGTATTTTATATATTTGGGATATTAACCCTTTATGAGATATGTGATTTGCAAATATCTTCAATTCCATAGATTGTCTTTTAGTTTTGTTGATTATTTCCTTCACTGTGCAGAAGTTTTTTATTTTGATGTAGTCCCAAATGTTTATTTTTGCTTTTGTTTCCCTTGTCTCAAAAGACATATCTAGAAAAAGTTGCTATGTTTGATGTCAAAGAGTTTACTGCCTGCGTTTTCTTCTATGATTTTTATGGTTTCAGGTATCACATTTAGTTATTTAGTCCATTTTGAAATTATTTTTGTGTGCGGTGTAATAAAAAGGACCATTTTCATTCTTTTGCATATGCTATCCAGTTGTCCTAACATTATTTGTTGAAGAGATCATCCTTTTACCATTAGATATTTTTTCCTGCTTTGTTGAAGATAAACTGACCATACCATTGTGGGTTTTTATTTATGAGTTTTCTGTACTGTTCTATTAATCTATGTGCCTATTTTTGTGCCAGAACCATACTGTTTTGATTACTTCAACTTTGTAATATAACTTGAAGTCCAGAATTATGATGCCTCCAGCTTTACTTTTCTTTTTCAAGACTGCTTTGGCTCTTCAGGGTCTTTCGTGGTTCCATACAAATTTTAGGATTGTTCTAATTCTGTGAAAAATGCTGTTGGTATTTTGATAGGGACTGCATTAAATATGTAGATTATTTAGGTAGTATAGATATTTAAAAATATTTGTTCTTCAAATCCATGAGCATGGAATGTCTTTCCATTCCTTTGTGTCCTCTTCAATTTCTTTCATCTGTGTTTTGTATTCTTCAGAGTACAGGTCTTGTAATTTCTTTGGTTAGTTTTATTTCTAGGTATCTTATAATTTTTGGTGCAACTGTAAATGGGATTGTTTTATTAATTTATCTTTCTGCTACTTCATTATTAGTATATAGAAATGCAACAGATTTCTGTACATTGATTTCATATCCTGTGATTTTATTGGATTTATTTATCAGTTCCAGCAGCTTTTGGTGGACTCTTTAAGGTTTTCTGTATATAGTTTCATGTTATCTGCAAATAGTGAAAGTTTTGCTTCTTACTTTTTCATTTGGCTGCCTCTTATATCTTTTTGTTGTCTGATTGCTGTGGCTAGGACTTCCAGTATTATGTTGAATAGAAGTGGTGAGAGTGGACATCCTTGTCTTGTTAACGACCTTAGGGTAAAAGATTTCAGGTTTCCCCCATTGAGGATTATATTAGCTGTGTATTTTTTCATATATGACATTTATTATGTTGAGGTATCTTACTTCTAAATTTATTGGAGTTTTTTTTTTATTATGAAAGGATGTTGTACTGTGTGAAAAGCTTTTTCTCTATCTATTGAAATGATCATGTGGTGCTTTCCCTTTCTCTTCTTGATGTGATGTATCATGTTGATTGATTTGTGAGTGCTGAATCACTCTTGCAACCCAGGAATAAATCCCATTTGACCACGATAAATAAATTTTTTAAATGCATTGTTGGATTTAGCTTCCTTGTATTTTATTGAGGATTTTTGCATCTATGTTAATCAGGGATATTGTCCTGTACTTCTCTTTTTTACTGATATCGTTATCCGGTTTTGGTATCAGGGTATCAATATATTTGGTGTCAGTGAGGCTGGCCTCATTTAATGAATTTGGAGAATGTCCTTCCTTTTCTATTTTTTAGAATTGTTTGAGAAGAATGGCTATTAACTGTTCTATAAATGTTTGGTAAAATTCTCCTGTAAAGCCATCTGGCCCTGGACTTTTGTTTCTTGGGGGCGTTTTGATTACTGATTCAATTTCTTTGCTGCTTATCAGCCTATTCAAGTTTTCTATTTCTTCCTGTTTCAGTTTGGGTAGTTTACATGTTTCTTAGAATTTATCCATTTCTTGTAGGTTGTCCAATTCGTTGCCTTGTAGTTTTTTATAATATTCTCTTACATTTGTTTGTATTTCCATGGTGTAGGTTGTTATTTCTTCCCTCACATTTGTGATTTTATTTACCAGAATCCTTTATCTTTTTTTCTTGGTAAGTTTGTCTAGTGGTGTTATCAGTGTTACTGATTTTTTTCAAAGAACAGTTCCTGGTTTCATCAATCTGTTCCATTGTGTGTGTGTGTGTGTGTGTGTGTGTGTGTGTGTGTGTGTTTGTGTGTGTGTGTTTGTTTCTGTGTTTCTATATCATATATTTCTCTCTTGTCTTTAATATTTCCTTCCATGTGATGTTTTTAGGTCTTCGTTTTTTTTTTTTTTTTACCTCATTTAGATGTAATGTTAGGTTTTTAAATTTCAGACTTTTTTTCTCCTTTGCGGTAGGACTGTATTGCTACATTCTTCCCTCTCTGAACTGCTTTGCTGCATCCCTAAAGTTTTGGACCAGCATGTTTTAATTTTAATTTACTTCCATGTACTTTTGTATTTCTTCTTTTATTTCCTGGTTGATCCATTCATCATTTAGTAGAATGTTATTAACCTTCCTGCATTTGTGGTCTTTCCATATTTTTCTTTTTTAAAAAAAATTTAAAGCTTATTTATTAGAGACAGAGAGAGAGAGAGAGAGAGAGAGAGAGCAAGTGTGGGAGGGGTGGAGAGAGAGGTAGAGAGATAGAATCCCAAGCAAGCTTCATGCTGTCAGCACAGAGCCTAACGTGGGGCTTGAACTCATGAGCCGAGAGACCATGACCTGAGCCCAAGTCAGACGCTTAACTGACTGAGCCACCCAGGCGCCCTTTCCAGATTTTTCTTATGGTTTACTTCTAGTTTCATAGCATTGTGGTCAGAAAAGATGCATGGTGTGACTTTGATCTTGAATTTGTTTGTTTTGTTTTGTGGGCTAATACGTGATTAATTCAGAGAATGTTCCATGTGCACTCAAAAAGAATGTGTATTTTAGGATGGAATGTTCTGAGTATATCTGTTAAATACATCTATTCCAGTATGTCATTTAAAGCCGTTGTTTTCTTGTTGATTTTCTGTTTAAATGATCTGTCCATTGATATAAGTGTGGTATTAAATTCTCCTAATCATTTTATTATTATCAGTTAGTTACTTTATGTTTAGTATTAACTGTTTTATGTATTCAGGTGCTTTCATGTTGGGTGCATAGGTATTTATAATTGTTATATTTCTTGTTGGATTGTCCTGTTTATGATTATATAGTGTCCTTCTTTGTTTCTTGTTGCAGTCTTTGTTTTAAAATTATTTTGTCTGAAATAAGTATTGCTACTCTAGCTTTCTTCTTTTTTAATTTTTAAAGTTTATTTATTTTGAGAGAGAGAGTGAGCATGAGTGGGGTAGAAGCAGAGAGAGAGGGGAGAGAGAATCCCAAGCAGGCTCTGCACTGATAGTGCAGAGCCTGATGTGGGGCCCAAATTCACAACTGTGAGATCATGACCTGAGCCGAAACCAAGAATCAGATACCTAACTGACTGAGCCACTCAGGTGCTTCTGGCTTTCTTTTGACATGCATTTGCATGATGGATGTTTCTAGATCATCTCACTTTCAATTTGCAGGTGTTTTTAGGTCAAAAATGAGTCTTTTGTAGGCAGTATATCTATAGGGTTTCTTTTTAACAATTCATTCTGACACTTTGCCTTTTGATTGGAATATTTAGTCCATTTACATTCAAAGTAATTATTGAAAGACATGTATTTATTGCCATTTTATTCTTTGTTTTATCATTGTTTCTGGAGATTTTCTCTGATCCCATCTTGTCTTTGTCACTTTTGGCACTCCTTTCCACTCAAAAATCCCCTTTAATATTTCTTGTAGGTCTGGTTTAGTGTTCATGAACTGGTTTAATTTATGTTTGTCTGGGGAACTCTTTAACTCTCCTTCTATTCTGAATGATAGCCTTGCTGGATAGAGTATTCTCAGCTACATATTTTCCCATTAAACCTTTGAATATATCATGCCACTGCCTTCTGGCTTGGAAAGTTTCTGTTCAAAAATCTGCTAGCCTTATGGGTTTTCCCTTGGAAGTTACTGACTTCTTTTGTCCTTTTTAAAAAATTTTTTTAAAAATGTTTATTCATTTTTGAGAGAGAGAGAGAGAGAGCATAAATGGGGGCAGAACACAGAGAAAGATGGAGACACAGAATCTGAAACCGGCTCCAGGCTCTGAGCTGGCAGCACAGAGCCTCAATGCAGGGCTCCAACCCACAAGCCATGAGATCATGACCTGAGCCAAAGTCAGACACTTAACTGACTGAGCCATCCAGGTGCGCCCTTTTATCTTTCTACTTTTATAATTTTTTTTCTTTATTATTGATTTTTCCCACTTAATTATAATATTTCTTTGTGTGGGTATGATTTTCTTGATTTTGATGGGATTTCTCCCCCTCCTAGCTCTGAATATCTTTCTTTCCCCCAATTAGGGACATTTTCATCTATTATTATTACTTTAAATTTCAGTCTACATACAGTGCAATATTGGCTTCAGGAGTGATTCATCACTTAAACACAACACCCAGTGCTCATCACAACAGGTGCCCTCCTTAATACTCATATCAGTCTAGCCCGTCACCCACCCACTTCCTTCCATCAACCCTCAGTTTGTTCTCTATTGTTAAGAGTCTCTTGTGGTTTGTTTCCCTCTATTGTCTTTTCCCCCTCCCCATATGTTCATCTGTTTTGTTTCTTAAATTCCACATATGAAATGGAATTCCATATGAGTGGAATCATATGGTATTTTTCTTTCTCTAATTGACTTATTTGTTTAGCAAAATACATTCTAGCTCCGTCCATGTCATTGTAACTGGCAAGATTAAATTCCTTTTGATGGCCAAGTAATATTCCATTGTATATATATGCCACATCTTCCTTATCCACTAATCAGTCCATGGACATTTGGGCTCTATCCACAATTTTGCTATTGTCAATAATGCTGCTATAAACATCAGGGTGAATGTACCACTTTGAATTTGTGTTTTTGTATAATTTGGGTAACTACTTACTAGTGCAATGATGGATCATAAGGTAGCTCTAGTTTCAGATTTTTGACAAACCTCCATACTGTTCTTCAGAGAGGCTGCATGAATTGACATTCCCACCAGCACTGAAAAGAGTTTCCCTTTCTCCACATCTTCCCCAACACCTTTTTGTTGTGTTGTTAATTTTAGCCATTCTGACAGGTGTGAAGTGATATATCATAGTGGTTTTGATTTGCATTTCCCTGATGATGAATGATGTTGAGCATCTTTTCATGTGTCTGTTAGCCATCTGGATGTCTTCTTTAGAGAAGTGTCTATTCATGTCTTATGTCTATTTCTTAAGAGGGTTATTTGTTTTTTGCATGTTGAGTTTGATAAGTTCTTTATAGATTTTGGATACAAACCCTTTATCAGATATGTCATTCGCAAATACCTTCTCCCATTGTGTAAGCTGCCTTTTAATTTTGTTTATTGTTTCTTGGGGCGCCTGGGTGGCTCAGTCAGTTAAGCGTCTGACTTTGACTCAGGTCATGGTCTCACAGTTTGTGGGTTCGAGCTCTGTGTTGGGCTCTGTGCTGACAGCTCAGAGCTTGGAGCCTGCTTCGGATTCTGTGTCTCCTCCTCTCTCTGCCCCTCCCATTCTCATGCTCTGTCTCTCTTTGTCTCTCAATAATACATACACCTTAAAAATTTTTTTGTTGATTGTTTCCTTCACTGTGCAGAAGCTTTTTTTCCTTGATGATGTCCCAATAGTTCATGTTTGCTTTTGTTTCCTTTGCCCCTGGTGATGCGTCTCATAAGAAGTTGCTCCAGCTGAGGTAAAAAATGTTGCTGCCTGTGTTTTCTTCTAGGATTTTGATGGTTTTCTGTCTCACATTTAGGTCTTCCATCCATTTTGAATTTATTGTTATGTGTGGTGTAAGAAAGGAGTCCAGGTTCATTCTTCTGCATATTACTATCCAGTTATTCTGTTCTGTTGATCTATGTGTCTGTTTTTGTGCCAGTACCATACTGTCTTGATGACTAAAGTTTGTAATATAGCTTGAAATCTGGAATCATGATTCCTCCAGTTTTGCTTTTCTTTTTCAGGATTGCTTTGGCTCTTCAGTGTCTTTTGTGGTTCCATATAAGTTTTGGGATTGTTTGTTCTAGCTCTGAGAAAAATGATAGTGGGATTTCAATAGGGATTGCATTAAATGTGTAGATTGCTTTGGGTATTATAGACATTTTGACGATATTTGTTTTTCCAATCTATGAGCTTGGAATGCTTTTCCATTTCTTGTGTCTGTTTGAATTCTTTCTTACGTGTTCTATAGTTTTCAGAGTACAGATCTTTTATCATTTATTTAGGTTTATTCCTATGTATCTCATCATTTTTGGTGGTATTGCAAATGGGATTGCAATACCATGCAATGGGATTGGGATTGATCTCATGATTTCCTTTTCTGCTGCTTCATTATTGGTATATAGAAGTGCAATAGATTTTCACACATTGATTTTATATACTGCTAATTTGCTGAGCTCATATATTAGTTCAAGCATTTTTTTGGATATAATTTATTGTCAAAGTTCTAGCAACTTTTTGATGGAGTCTTTTGGGTTTTCTACCTGAAGTATCATGTTATCTGCAAATACTAAAAGTTTGACTTCTTCCTTGCTGATTTGTATGCCCTTTATTTCTTTTTAGTGTCTGATTGCAGAGGCTAAGATTCCAGTATTATGTTAAGTAGCAATGATGAGAGTGAACATCCTTGTGTTCTTCCTGACTAAAGGGGAAAGGCTATCAGTTTTTCCCCATTGAGAATGATATTAGCTGTTGGTCTTTTATATATGGCTTTTATGATGTTGGGTTATATTCTATCTATTCCTACTTTGTTGAAGGTTTTTATCTAAAATGGATACTCTAATTTTTCAAATGCTTTTTCTACATCTATTGACAAGATAGTATGGTTTCTATCTTTTCTTTTATTAATGTGCCATGTCATGTTGATTTATTTGTCAATATTGAACCAAACCTACAGCCCAGGAATAAATCCCATTTAATCATGGTGGAAAATTATTTTAATGTACTGTTGAATTCTATTTGCTAGTATCTTGAGAATTTTTGCATCCTTGTTCATCAGGGATATTGTCCTGTAATTCTTTTTAGTGGGGTCTTAGTCTGATTTTGGAACTGCTGGCTTTGTAGAATGAGTTTGGAAGCTTTCATTCCATTTCTATTTTTTTGGCATAGTTTGAGAAGAATAAGTATTAGCTCTTTTTTAAATGTCTGGTAGAATTCCCGTGGGAAGCCATATGGACTTGGACTTCTATTTGTTGGGAGATTTTTGATTACTGCTTCAATTTTTTTGCTGGTTATGGGTCTGTTCAAATATTTTATATCTTCCTGTTTCAGTTTTGGTGGTTTGTGACTTTCTAGGAACTTGTCCATTAATTCCAGATTACCCAGTTTTTATGGCATATTATTTTTCATATTATTCTCTTATAATTGCTTGTATTTCTGTGGTGTTGGTTGTGATCTCTCCTCTCTCATTCATTATTTTACCTATTTGGGTCCTCTTTTTTCTTTTTCAGAAGTCTGGGTAGGGGTTTATCTATTTTGTTAATTCTTTCTAGGAACCAGCCCTTATTTTCCTCGATCTAGTTGTTCTATTCTTTTTGTTTCTATTCCATTTCTTTATGCTCTAATCTTTATTTATTTATTTTTTAAATTTACATCCACGTTAACTAGCATAAAATGCAATAATGATTTCAGGAGTAGAATCCAGTGATTCATCCCCTACACATCAGACCAGTGCTCATCTCAACAAGTGTCTTCCTTCATTCTTCTTACCCATTTAGCCCATCCCACAACCACAACCCCTCCAGCAACCCTCAGTTTTTTCTCTATATTTAAGAGTCTGTTTTGTTTTGTTCCCCTCCCTATTTTTGTATTATTTTTGCTTCTTTTCCCTTATATTCATCTGTTTTGTATCTTAAATTCCAGATATGAATGAAGTCATATGATATTTGTCTTTCTCTGGCTAGTTTTGCTTAGCATAATACACTGTAGTCCAATCCACATTGTTGCAAATGGCAAAATTTCATTCTTTTTGATTGCTGAGTAATATTCTGTTATATCTATCTATCTATATATCTATATCTATATCTATATATATATATACCACCTCTTCTTTACCAATTCATCTGTCGATGTACATTTGGGCTTTTTCCATACTTTGGCTATTGTCAACAGTGCTGCTATAAACATTGAGGTGCATATGTCCCTTTCAAACAGCATACCTGTATCCTTTGGATAAATACCTAGTAGTGCAATTGCTGGGTCATAGGTTAGTTCTATTTTTAATTTTTTGAGGAACCTCCATACTGTTTACCAGAGTGGCTGCACCAATTTGCATTCCCACCAGCAGTGCAAAAGTGTTCCTGTTTCTCTGCATCCTCACCTATATCCTCTAATCTATATTATTTCCCTTCTTCTGCTGGCTGTAAGCTTTATTTGCTGGTCATTTTCTAGCTCCTTTAGGTGTAAGGTTAGATTGTGTATTTGGGACCTTTTTTGCTTCTTTAGGTCAGCCTGAATTGCAATGTACTTTCCTCACAGGGTCGCCTTTGCTGCATTCCAAAGTGTTTGGACTGTTGTGTTTTCATTTTCATTCGCTTTTATGTATTTTTGAAATTGATTCTTTAATTTCCTGGTTAGACCATTTATTCTTTAGTAGAATGTTTTTCAACCTCTGCATATTTGAGGGCTTTCCAATTTTTTTCTTGTGATTGATTTCAAGTTTCATAGTGCTTTGGTTCAAAAATATGCATAGTATGATCTCAGTCTTCTTGTACTTGTTGAGGGCTTATTTGTTACCCAATATGTGACCTGTTCAGGAGTATATTCCTTGTTCGTTTGAGAAGAATGTGTATTCTGCTGATTTTGAGTGAAATGTCTGAATATGTCCGTTAAATACATCTGGTTCAGTGTGTCATTCAAAGCCACCGTTTCCTTTTTGATTTTCTGCTTAGATGATCTTTCCATTACTGTTAGTGGGATGTTAAAGTCCCTTACTATTCTATTATTATCAGTGAGTTTCTTTATGTGTGTTAGTAATTTATTTATATATTTGGGCTTTCCAATTTGGGGGCATAAATATTAACCCTTGTTAGATATTCTTGATGGATAGACCCCTTAGTGATGATATAATGCCCTTTTTCGTTTCTTGGTACAGTCTTTGTTTTAAAATCTAGTTTGTCTCTGAGGGCCTGGTTGGCTCAGTTTGTTAAGCGTCTGACACTTGATTTTGGCTCAGGTCATTATCTGATGGTTCCTGAGTTCAAGCCCCACATCACACTTTGTGCAGACAGCGTGGAGCCTGCTTGGAATTCTTTCTCTCCCTCTTTCTCTGTGACTCCCCCACTTGTGAACTCTCTCTCTCTCAAAACAAATAAGTAAACATTAAAAAAATAAAAAAGAACATTTAGTTTGTCCCATATAAGTATGGCTACATTGGCTTTCTTTTGACATCCATCCCCCCACTTTTAATCCACAGGTGTCTTTAGATCTAAAATGAGTCTCTTGTAGGCAACATATAGATGGATATTATTTTTTTTTATCCATTCTGATACCATATGTCTTTTTATTGGAGCATTTAGTCCATTTATATTCAGAGTAATTATTGAAAGATATGAATTTAGTGTCAATGTTTAACTGTAGATTTGGTATTTCTGGTGATGTTCTCTGGTCCTTTCTAGGCTCTGTTGTTTTGATCTTTTTTATTTTCTTCACTCAAAGCATCCCCCTTAAAATTTCTTGTAGGGCTTGTTTAATGGTCATGAATTCCTTTAGTTTTTGTTTGACTGAGAAATCCTTAATCTCTCGTATTCTGAATCACAGCCTTGCTGGATAAAGAATTCTTGCTTGCATATTTCCCACAATTCAGCACGTTCAATACATATTGCCATTGCCTTCTGGTCTGCCAAGTTTCATTGGGGAGGTCTTCTGCTAACCTTATGTGTCTACTCTTGTACATTAATGACTTTTTGTCCATAGCTGCTTTCAGAATTCTCTCTTTATTTTGTATTTTGCAAATTTCACTATGATATGTTGTGGACCTGTTTTTGTTGATTTTGAGGAGGTTCTCTGTACCTCTTGGACTTGAGTGCCTGTTTCCTTCCCTGAAATTAAGAAAGTTCTCAGTTACAATTTGTTCAGGTAAACCTTCTTCCCCTTTTTCCTGGCCTTCTTCTTGTTCTGGGACTCCTATGATATGGATATTACTTCACTTTATGGAGTCACTGAGTTCTCTAAGTCTGTATTTGTTGTCTAATATTTTCTTTTCCTCTTCTTTCTGTCCTCATTATTTTCCACAATTTTATTATCTATATCACCTATGGTCTCCTCTACTTCTTGAATCCTTGTTGTGACTATATCCAATAGGTTTTGCATCTCAGTTATAGCATTTTTTATTTCATTCTGACTAGTTTTTCTGTCTTTTTTCTCTGCAGGAAGGGTTTCTCTGGTGTCTTCTATGCTTTTTACAAAGCCAGCTAGTAGTCTTATGACTGTTGCTCTAAATTCTTGTTAAGATATCTTGCTTATATCTTTTTTGAGAAAGGCCCTGGCTGTGACTTCTTGATCTTTCTTTAGGGGCGTTTTCTTTTGTCTTGTAATTTTGGCTAAGTTTCTGCCTTTTGGTTGTTTAAACTTAAAAAAAATGTTTATTCACTTCTGAGAGACAGAGAGAGACAGAGTGTGAGCAGGGGAAGCGCAGACACACACACACACACACACACACACACACACACACACATAATCCACAGCAGGCTCCTGGCTCCAAGCTGTCAGCACAGAGCTAAATGTGGGGGTCCAACCCACGAACCATGAGATCATGACATAAGTCAAAGCCAGACACTCAAATGAGTGAGCACCCAGGCGCCTCTCTGTCTTTTGGTTGTTTTAAAGCTTGCTATGTTTCTTGTAACTGAAAGTAATGCTATATTAAAAAGGGGTCATACACTCTCCAGGGCCTGGTACTTCAGCAAGTGTTTCTGTTGTTTGCTGTGTGTATTCTGTTGTTACATTTTGTCTGCTCCTTCCCAGTGGTCACTCCTCTGCAGGACTCCTCCTTGCTTACAGTGGGGAGTGTTTGGACTTTAAGTAGGTGTGTTTTGATCTGTTTCTTAAAATAAGCCTGGGAAAAGAAAAGAAAAATAAAGCTGGATCCAAAAGAGAGAGAGAGGGAGAGGGAGAGGGAGAGAGAGAGGGAGGGGGGAGAGAGAGAGAGAGAGAACAAAATAAACCAAAGAGACAATAAAAAACTAAAAGCCTGATTCCAAGGAAAAAGAAAAAAAGAAATCTGATCCAATAAAAGAGGAAATGAAATGAAAAAACCAACCAACAAACAAAATTTATAAGTCTGATTCCAAAGGGGGAAAAAAGAAGAGAAAAAAGTAAACCTGGTTTTATTTCCACCAGAACTGTAGATGACACTTTGAAACACTCTATTTTCAGTACACTTGGTGTATGTGGGGTGCTGCCTGTGCTGGCCTACTGGAAGAGAGGCCCTCTATGCTGTCTCAGAGTCAGTTCTGCCCCAGTAAATAAACAGTTGCAGGCAAAGTGGGGTAGAGTTTGATGTAAGTGGGTCCTGCCTCCACTGTGGGGCTGCTGTCTTGTTCTCTGAAGTCCCTCTGTGTTGATGTTGAGGAGGGGAAATGATGCTACCCCACTCATCCTTGCACAGAGGATCTCACAACCACACTGTTCAGAAAGTCCTCACAGAATAGCCAGGGCAGTCAGCATGCCCTGCGCCACAGCTTTCCTCCATTTTTTCTTTGGTGCATGGCTGGGATCCAAAACTCAAAATCTTATATGGACCTGACACCACATGGACCAGCCCTCTCCTCCTGAGTAGAGCCTCTCCACACTGTGTCTGATGTCCTTTGTCCCAGGAAAACAGTCCCATGCCTGTGTGGTGCTTGGAATCTATTGTGCAGCACTGCTAAAAGTGGTAACCAGGTTACCTGTCCTGTGTATGCACCTTTGTCCCCTGCCGATGAAAGGCCTTTTGCTGGTGATCAAAAGGTCTTTTGTTTTTGGAGAGGCAATATACACTCTTCCAAAAGTACTCCAGGAAGGGGAATGTTCTCTCTCAGCGTGACCCAGGAGATCCCTACATGCGTACACACCACAGTTCCACTCCAGAGAAAGTCGTGCACTTCCAAAACATCAGAGTTTGAGCTCCACACACTGTTTGCAAAACAACCTGCAACACTCAGTACCTCTTGTTCCCCAGTCCATGGTCCTGAGAGGGTTTCCTCTACTATGAACCTGATGCCAGACTCTCCTAACCCTCTTTTTTCCCCCTCCCTTTTGTCTCTCCAGGGAAAGGGTTCCCTTCCCTTTGTAGCATCACAATTTCTCTCCCCCAATCACTACCACACACCTCACATCTGTCATACTGTCTCCCTCGAACCATAGAGATCCTTCTGCTAGTCCACAGGTTGATTTCCTGGGTGTTCCAAGTGATCTGACCTCAATAGAGCTGTGTTCGAGGGACATGCAAAGCCCAGGGTCTCCCTGCTTTTCCACCATGTTAACTCCTCTCCCTCGTCTATTAGTATGCAAATAAATTTTATGCCCGCTTTTCTCTCTTCTTCTGAGACTCTTATAATATGATTGTATTATGTTTGATGGAATCACTGATTTCCCTAAGTGTATTCTCATCTTGCATAATTCTATTTTTCCTCTCTTTTGTTCAGTTTGATTACTTTCCATTGCTCTGTCTTCTAGGTCACTAATTCTTCCCTCTGCTTCTTCCATTATGCTGTTTATTCCATTGAGCGTATTTCTCTTTTCATTTATTGAGCCCTTTATCTCTGCTATGTTATTCCTTATCTCTGTGTTAAGGGTCTCACTCATGTCTTCCACTCTTTTCTGAAGTCCAGTGAGTATTCTTATGATCACTGCTTTAAAGTCTCTGTCAGGCATCTGTTTTATTTATATCTCTGGCTGTAACCTTATCTTGTTCTTTCATTAGGGATATATTTCCCTGTTTCCTCATTTTGTTTTCCCCTCTGTGTCTGTTTCTGTGTGTTAAGGAAGTCAGCCATGTCTTCTGCCTTTTAATGTAGTGACTTTATCAAGAAGAGTTCCTGGAGTGCCCTGCAGTGTAGTGTCCCTTGTTCACCAGAACCTGGCACATCAGGAGGTATCCTATGTGTGTTGCTTACCCCCTGATGTGTTGTCTGAGTTACTTTTCCTGAGTAGTCATATGTAGTGACTTTCTGCCTCTTGTGGGCTAGGGTTGTTCTCTGTGGTGTTAGTGAAATCTAGGTAGGCCAGCTCTGAGGGTGTGTGCTCACTGGGGAACTTGCGAGTCAGGCAGGGGTTTCAGCAAAATTTTTATTGGACCACTATTCATATGCTAGACCCCCTGAAGTGCTTTAGTGGCTGGGGCCTGCATGCCAGGGTGCCTAAGGGTGAGGCTGGGCATGGCACATGGCAACTGCTGGGCATGGCTTGGCTCAGTGTTTGACAGCGGCTAGGGGTGCATAGCTGGGCATGGCCTGTGGTAGAAGCTGTGTACCCTGCAGCTGGGCACCTCATGAACCCAGCTTTAACAAAATTTGTCCTGAGCTCAGGACTAAGGCCAGCAGGCTTAGAATGGACCAGTCCTCAGGAGAATTCATGGACATGGGGCAGTGCTAGCTGGTTAGGTTAGCAAGTGTCTGTGCAGCACCACCTCCTGCAGGTGGCTCTGTGTTTATGCTGGGAAAAGAGGGAGGAAAATGACACCTTCCAGCTCCCTCATTTTCAGGGAAGTCCCCCAACACTCTATGATATTAGTATGAACAGCTCTGTCTCCTGTTTGCCCCCAGCATTGTGTAAACTGATGTTTTATGTTGTCTCTTTGTGCAGCCTACTTTCTCTTTAAGGGTGGTGACCCAGGTATCACTCACCCTCTTGGCTTGCCCAGTGCTGAGTGAGCTGAATTTAATGCTCCAGGCTTCAAATCCCACTGGCTTTACAAACTCATGGAATTCTGCCCCTCTGGTTTTTGACTCATAGTGTTATGGGGATTAGTCTTCCCCATGTGAGCTCTCTGGTGTGAGGGCCCATTTCTCTGCACTATGTACAGTTCTCTCTCTCCTGCAAGCAGCCTCTCTCTGAATTTCTGACCTTCTGACCTTTCAGATGAAGGTTCTCTATATTTAGTTATGGAGTCTTTTTTCTGCCAATCTTTGGATTGCTTTATGGTTTATTGACTTGGAGGTGGATGGAATCTAGTTGTAAATGTGGGATAGTGTGAGCTCAGGATCCTCCTACTCTGTCATGTTCCCAAGCTATGATTCGTTGCCATTTTTTTTTCAACGTTTATTTATTTTTTGGGACAGAGAGAGACAAAGCATGAACGGGGGAGGGGCAGAGAGAGAGGGAGACACAGAATCGGAAACAGGCTCCAGGTTCTGAGCCATCAGCCCAGAGCCTGACGCGGGGCTCGAACTCACGGACCGCGAGATCGTGACCTGGCTGAAGTCTGACGCTTAACCGACTGCGCCACCCAGGCGCCCCTCGTTGCCATTTTAAATTATTTTTCACTGCTATTTAGTTTTATGAGCTCCTTGTGTATTTTGGATATCAACCCCTTATCCAACCAATATGTTGTTTGTAAATATTTTCTCCCAATATCTATATTAATTTTGTTGATGATTTTCTTTGATGTGCAGAAACATTTTAGTGTGATGTAGTCCCACTTATTTTTGTTTTTGTTGCCTTTACTTTTGGTGTCAAATCCAAATAATTGTTGCCAAGATAGTTGGTAACAAGTCTTTCTCCTTTCTTTTCTTCTGAGAGGTTTTGCTTTCACTTCTTATGTTCAAGCCTTAAGTCCATTTTGAGTTGATTTTTGTGTATGGTGTAAGATAATAACCCAGTTTCATTCTTTTGCATGTGGCTACCAGTTTTCCTAGCACCATTATTGAAGAGACTATTCTTTTCCCCTTGTATATTTTTGGTTCCTTTTTCACAAATCAATTGACTATATATACATGGGTTTGTTTCTGGGATCTCTATACTGTTCTACTGATCTTTATGTATGTTTCTATGCCAATACCATACTATTTTGATTAGTATAGTTTTATGATATAGCTTGAAATCAGGAAGCATGGTGCCTCCAGCTTTGTTCTTTCTCAAGATTGCTTTGACTATTTGAGATCTTTTGTGGTTCCATACAAATTTTAGAATTATTTTTTCTAGTTTTGTGAAAAATGACATAGAATTTTAAGAGGGATTTCACAGAATCTGTAGATTGGGGTAATATGGAAAAATTAACAATGTTAATTCTTCTAATCATGAGTATGAAATATCTTTCCATTTATTTGTATCTTTAATTTTTCATCAATGTCTTATAGATTTCAGTGTGCAAATCTTTGGTTAATTTTTTTTCTAAATATCCTATTCTTTCTGATGGTATTATAAATGGAATCATTTTCTTAAATTCTCTTTCTGATAATGCACTGTTGTGTGTAGAAGTGCAACTGATTTTTGTATGTTGATTTTGTATTTTGCAACATTATTAAATTCATTCTGTAATTCAATTGTTTAGTTATAATAATTTCTTGTGGAGTCTTTAGTGTTTATTACATATATTACCTTGCCATCTGTAATAGAGACAATTTTAGATTTTCCTTTCTGGTTTGTATACCTTTTATTTATTTTTCTTGCCTGATTCCTCTGGCTAGGACTTCTAGTACTCTATTGAGTAACAGTGGTAAGAGTGTGTATGCTTGTCTTATACCTGATCTTAAGAAGAAAAGCTTTCAGATTTTCACTGTTAAGCATGATGTTAGCTGTGGGCTTGTCATATATGATTTTTATTATGTTGATTTTTGTCCTCTCTATGCCCAGTTTGTTGAGAGTTTTTATCCTGGAAGGATATTGAGTTGTTTCAAATGATTTTCTGCATCTATTAAGATAATGATATAATTTTATCCTTCAAATGGTTAATGTAACACATTTATTTATTTGCAGATGTTGAGCCATCTTTGCTTCCCTGAAATAAATTCTACTTGATCATTGTGTATGAAACTTTTGATATATTGTTGAATTTGGTTTGCTAATGTTTTGTTGAGGATATTTGCATCTATATTCATCAGGGGTATTGGCCTATAATATAGTTTTTTTGTGGTGTCCTCATCTGGCTTTGGCACTAGTGTAATGTT
Organism: Leopardus geoffroyi; assembly: GCF_018350155.1. Lineage (NCBI taxonomy): Eukaryota > Metazoa > Chordata > Mammalia > Carnivora > Felidae > Leopardus > Leopardus geoffroyi. The sequence continues at coordinate 62,885,296 of NC_059343.1, read as the reverse complement.
GATCTCGTAAAATGAATTTGAAAGTGTTCCCTTCTATTTTCTAAAAAGAGTTTGACAAGGATTGGTATTAATTCTTTTTAAAATATTTGATAGAACTCACCAACAAAACCATCTGGTTCTGGTGGTGTTTTTTTCTTTTTGGGGACGTTTTTGATTATTGAGTCAATCTCCTTACTAGTAATTAGGGTGTTCAGATTTTCTATTCATTCATGATTCAGTCTTATTTGGATGTAGTTTCTAAGAATTTATCCATTTCTTCTAGGTTGTTTAATTTGTTGTATAATCGTATGTATACAATTATATAATTGTAATTGGTATATAATTTTTCATAGTAGTGTCTTAGGATTTCTTGTATTATGTTATATTAGTCACAATGTTTCCTTGTTCATTTCTAATTTTATTTGTTTTCTCTTTTTTTCTTGGTAAATCTAGTTAAATTTTTGTCTATTTTGCTTATTCTTTACAAAAAACAGTCTCAATTTCATTAATCCTTTCTATTGTATTTTTATTTCCCTTCTGATGTTTATTTTATCCTTCTTACTAGTAACTTTGGTCTTTGTTCTTCTTCTAGCTCCTTGAGGTATAAAGTTCTGTTGTTTATTTGAAATCTTTCTTTTTTCTTTTCTTTCTTTATCTTAATATTATTATTTTTAAAAAAATTGTTACGTTTATTCATATTTTGAGAGACAGAGCATGAGTGTAGGAGGGGCAGACAGAGAGGGAGACAGAATCCGAAGGCTCCAGGCTGTGAACTGACAGCACAGAGCCCAACGCAGGGCTCAAACTCACAGACTGTGAGATCATGACCTGAGCCAAAGTTGGGCACTTAACCGACTGAGCCACCCAGGCGCCCCATATCTTAATATTATTTTTAATTTTTTATTTTATTTCTGTATTTTAATATTATCCTTAAAAATTTGAGTATAGTTGACACAATGTTACTTTCAGGTGTACAACATGGTGATTTGACAAATTTATACATTATAGTATGCTCACCACAAGTGTAGATACCATCCGTCACTATACAATGCTATTACAATATCACTGACTATATTCCTTATGTTGTGCCTTTTATTCCTGTGACTTATTGATTCCATAACTGGAAGCTTGTGTCTCCCAGTCTGCTTCATCCATTTTGCCCATCCCACCATCCCCTTCCCCTCTGGCAACCATTATTTCATTCTTTGTATTTATAAGTCTGATTCTGATTTTTATTTGTTTTTTTAGATCACACACGAAGAAAATCATATGGTATTTGTCTTTCTCAGTCTGACTTATTTCACTTAGCACAATAGCCTCTAAGTCCACCCATGTTGCCACAAATGGAGTGGTCTCATCCTTTTTATGATTGAGTAATATTCCATAGAACACAGAATATATATACCACAACTTCCTTATCCTCTATTAATGGGCACATAGGTTGGTTCCATATATTTGTTATTATAATAATGTTGCATTAAACATAGGGGTGAATACATCCTTTCAAAATAGTATTTTCAATTTCTTTGGGTAAATACTTGGGGTGGAATTATTGGATCATATGGTATTTCTATTTTAATATTTTTGAGAAACCTTCACACTGTTTTCCATGGTGGTTGTACCAATTTACATTCCCACCAACAGTGTATGAGGGTTTCTTTTTTCCCACTTCCTTGCGAAAATTTATTATTTCATGTCATTTTGATTCCAGACATTCTGACAGGTATAAAGAGATATCTTATTGTAGTTTTATTTGCACTTCCCTGATGATTAATGATGTTGAGTATCTTTTCATGTGTCTTTTGGCCATATGTATGTCTTCTTTGGAAAAATGTTTATTCAGGTACTCTGCCTGTTTTGTAATCAAATGTGTGTGTGTGTGTGTGTAGGTGTGTGTGTTGATTTGTATGAGTTCTTTATATATTTTGGATATTAACCCTTTATTGGATGCATCATTTACAAATACATTCTCCCATTCAGTAAGTTCCCTTTTTGTTTGGTCAGTAACATTCAATGTGCAAAAGCTTTTTATTTGGATGTAGTCTCAATAATTCATTTTTGCTTTTATTTCCTTGCCTTAAGGGACATATCTAGAAAAATATTGTTATGACTATGTAAGGGAAATTATTATCTGTGTTCTCAACTAGTATTTTCACGGTTTTAGGTTGCACAGTTAGGTTTTTAATCCATTTTGAGCTTATTTTTGTGTAAAGTGTTAAAAAGCAGTATAGTTTTATTCTTTTGCATGTTGTCCTCCATTTTTTCCCAGAACCATTTCTTGAACCTATTTTTTCTGCATTGTATGTTCTTGCCTACATTGTTATCAACTAATTAACCATATAAGCACGGGATAATGTTTAGGCCATTTTTTCTGTGCCGTTGATCTGTATGTCTATTTTTGTCCCAGTACTATACTGTTTTCATCAGTACAGCTTTGTAGTATATCTTGAAATCTGGGTTCTGATACCTCCAGTTTTGTTCCTTTTCAAGATTGCTTGGCTCTTCAGGGTCTTTTGTGGTTCCATACCAACTTAAGGATTATTACAGTTATGTGAAAAATGCTGCTGATATTTTGATAGGATTGCATTGAATTTGTAGATAACTGTGTACTATGGACAATTTTACAATAGTGGATCTTCCAATACGTGAGCATGGAATATCTTTCTGTTTGTGTTGTCTCCAGTTTCTTTCAACGATGTGTTTTTAGATTTCAGAGTACAGGTCTTTCATCTGTATGGTTAAATTTATTTCTAGGTATTGTATTGTTCTTGGTACAATTATAAATAAAGTTTTTTTTAATTTACATTTCTGCTACTTCATTATTAGTGTATAAGAACACTACCAATTTCTGGGTATTAATTTTGTATCTTGAAACTTTCCTGAATTGATTTATTGGTTCTAGTAGATTTGTGGTAGAGTCTTTAGGATTTTCTATGTATAATATCATGTCATCTGAAAAATGAAAGTTTTATTTCTTCCTTACCGATTTGGATGACTTTTATTTCTTTTTGTTGTCTGATTTCTGTGGCTAGTACATCCAGTAGTATGTTGAATAAAAGTGGTTAGATTCAAAATACTTGTCTTATTTTTGATCATAGAAGAAAAGCTCTCAGTTTTTCCCCATTGAGTATGATGTTAGTTGTGGGTTTCTCATATATGATCTTTATTATGTTGAGGTATATTTCCTCTAAACTTTGGTCGAGAGTTTTTATCATGAAAGTGTGTGGAGTTTTATAAATTTTTTTCCTGCATCTATTGAGATGATCATATGATTTTTATCCTTTGTTTTGTTGTGGTGGTGTGTCATGTTGATTAATTTGCAAATATTGAAGCATTCTTCCATCCCAGGAATAAATCCTACTTGATTGTGGTGAATAATTATTTTAATTCATTGTTGAATGCTGTTTGCTAATATTTTGTTGAGGATTTTTGTACCTATGTTCATCAGGGATGTTGGCCTGTAGTTTTCTTTTTTTGTGGTGTCTTTTTCTCATTGTAGCATCAAGGTTAATTCTGGCTTGTAGAATGTATTTGAAAGCTTTCCTTCCTCTTCTATTTTTTTTGAATAGTTTGAGGAGAATTAGTATTAACTTTTCTCTAAATGTTTGGTAGAATTCATCTGTGAATCCACCCATTCCTGCACTTCTTTTTTTTTTATTACCAATTCAATTTCGTCACTAGTAGTTGGTCTGTTCAGATTTTCTATTTCTTCCTGATTTAGTTTTGGAATATTGTATGTTCATAAGAATGAATCCATTTCTTCTAGGTTGTCCAATTTGTTGGCATATAATTTTTGTAGTATTCTCTTACAATATTTTGTTTCTCTGTGGTGTTAGTTGTTACTTCTCTTTTCTGATTTCATTTATTTGGATTCTTTGTCTTTTTTTCTTGATGAGCTTGGCTAAAAGTTTATTAATTTTGTTTATCTTTTCAAGGAACCAGCTCATGGTTTCATTGATTGTTTCTATTTTTTTAGTGTCTATGTCATTTATTTCTACCCTGATTTTCACTATTTCCTTCCTTCTACTCACCTTGAGTTTTGTTTCTTCTTTTTTTTTTAGTTCTTTTAGGTGTGAGGTTAGATTGTTTATTTGAGCTTTTTCTTATTTCTCGATATAGGCCTGTATTACTATATATTTCCCTCTTAGAACTGCTTTTGCTCTGTTGCAAAGATTTTTGACTCTTGTGTTTTTATTTTTATTTTTATTTGTCTCCATGTATTTTATGGTGTCTTTTATGCTTCATTGATCCATTGCTTGTTTAGTATCATATTGTTTAACCTCCACATGTTTGTATTTTTCCAGTTTTTTTTCTTTAATTGATTTCTATTTCATATTGTTGTGGCTGGAAAAAATACAAGGTATGATTTCAGTCTTCTTAAATTCATTGAGGCTTATTGTGTGGCTTAACATGTGATCTATTCTGGAGAATGTTCCATGTGCAGTTGAAAAGAATGTGTATTCTGCTGTTTTGCGATGGAATGTCCTGAATACGTCTATTACGTCCATCTGGTCCAATCTGTTCTTCAAAGCCACTGTTTCATTACTTATTGTCTGCCTGGATAATCTATCCATTAATGTAAGTGTGGTGTTTACATCTACTACTATTATTGTGTTACCATGAATTTATCTATTTATGTCTGTTAATATTTGCTTTATATATGTATTTAGGTACTCCCATGTTGAGTACACAGATATTTTCAATTGTTACACCCTCTTGTCAGAGTGATGCTGTTATCAATATATAATGCCCTTCTTTATCTCTGGTTACAGTTTTGTTTTAAAGTCTATTTTGTAAGATATGAGTGTTGTTACACTGACATTTTTTGCTTCCATTTTCATGGTAAATGTTTCTCCATCCCTTCATTTTCAGTTTGTATGTATTTTTCAGTCTGGGGTGAGTCTTTTGTAGGCAGCATCTAAATGAGTTTTCTTTTTTAGTCCATTGTGCCACTTTATGTATTTTGATCGGAGCATTTGGATCATTTACATTTAAATTAATAATTGATAGATATGTCCTTATTTCCATTTTTTAATTTGTTTTCTGACTGGTTTTATAGTTCTTCTCTTTCATTTCTTCTTCTCTTGCTCTCTCTGTATATTATCGGTAAGCTTCTGTAGTGTTATGTTTGGCTTTTCTTCTCTGTAATTTTTGTGTATATATTATAGGTTTTGGGTTTGTGGTTACCATGAGGTTCATATAAAATATCCTTGGTATATAGCACTATATACTAATTTGATGGTCAAGTTGAAACACAGTCTTTAAAAACCTTGTTTCTTATTTTTTACTCCCTCTTTAACATTTTATGTATATGTTATCGTATTTGACATTTAATTTTACTTATTTATTTACTTATATATATATATATATGTTTATTTATTTATAAGAAATTTATTGTCAAATTGGTTTCCAAATAACACCCAGTGCTCATCCGAATAGGTGCCCTCTTCAATACCCATTACCCACCCTCCCTTCCCTCCCATGCCCTATCAAACCTCAGTTTGTTCTCAGTTTTTAAGAGTCTCTTATGCTTTGGCTCCCTCCCTCTCTAACCATTTTTTTTCATTCCCCTCCCCCATGGTCTTCAGTTCAGGTTCTCAGGATCCACATAAGAGTGAAAAAATATGCTATCTTTCTTTCTCTGTATGACGTATTTCACTCAGCATAACACTCTGCATTTCCATCCACATTGACACAAAAGGCCATATTTCATTCTCTCTCATTGCCACGTAGTATTCCATTTGTATATAAACCACAATTTCTTTATCCATTCATCAGTTGATGGACATTTAGGCTCTTTCCATAATTTGGTTATTGTTGAAAATGCTTCTATAAACATTGGGGTATGAATGCCCCTACACATCAGCACTCCTGTAAAACTTGGGTAAATTCCTACAGGGCTATTGCTGGGTCATAGGGTAGGTCTATTTTTAATTTTTTGAGGAACCTCCATGCTGTTTTACAGAGTGGCTGCACCAGTTTCCATCCCCACCAACAGTGTAAGAGGGTTCCCATTTCTCCACATCCTCTCCAGCATCTATAGTCTCCTGATTTATTCATTTCAGCCACTCTGACTGGCATGAGGTGGTATCTGAGGGTGTTTTTGATTTGTATTTCCCTGATAGGAGTGATGTTGAGCACCTTTTCATGTGCCTGTTGGCCATCTGGATGTCTTCTTTAGAGAAGTGTCTATTCATGTTTTCTGCCCATTTCTTCACTGGATTATTTGTTTTTTGGGTGTGGAGTTTGGTGAATTCTTTATAGATTTTGGATACTAGACCTTCGTCTGATATGTCATTTGCTAATATCTTTTCCCACTCCATTGGTTGCCTTTTAGTTTTGTTGATTGTTTCCTTTGCAGTGAAGAAGCTTTTTATCTTCATGAGTTATCAATAGTTCATTTTTGCTTTTAATTCCCTTGCTTTTGGGGATGTGTCAAATAAGAAATTGTTGTGGCTGAGGTCACAGAGGTTTTTTCCTGCTTTCTCCTCTAGGGTTCTGATGGTTTCCTGTCTCACATTCAGGTCCTTTATCCATTTTGAGCTTATTTTTGTGAACGGTGTAAGAAAGTGGTCTAGTTTCATCCTTCTGCATGTTGCTGTCCAGTTCTCCCAGCACCATTTGTGAAAAAGACTGTCTTTTTTCCATTGGATGTTCTTTCCTGCTTTGTCAAAGATTAGTTGGCCATACTTTTGTGGGTCCAATTCTGGAGTCTCTATTCTATTCCATTGGTCTATGTGTCTGTTTTTGTGCCAATACCATGCTGTCTTGATGATTATAGCTTTGTAGTAGAGGCTAAAGTCTGGGATTGTGATGCCTCCTGCTTTGGTCTTCTTCAAAATTACTTTGGCTATTCGGGGCCTTTTGTGGTTCCATATGAATTTTAGGATTGCTTGTTCTAGCTTTGAGAAGAATGCTGGTGCAATTTTGACTGGGATTGCATTGAATGTGTAGATAGCTTTGGGTATTATTGACAATTTGACAATATGTATTCTTCCAATCCATGAGCACGCAATGTTTTTCCATTTCTTTATATCTTCTTCAATTTCCTTCATAAGATTTCTATAGTTTTCAGCATACAGATCTTGTACATCTTTGGTTAGGTTTATTCCTAGGTATTTTTTGCTTCTTGGTGCAATTGTGAATGGGATCAGTTTCTTTATTTGTCTTTCTGTTGCTTCATTGTTAGTGTATAAGAATGCAACTGATTTCTGTACATTGATTTTGTATCCTGCAACTTTGCTGAATTAATGTATCAGTTCTGGCAGACTTTTGGTGGAGTCTATCGAGTTTTCCATGAATAATATCATGTAATCTGCAAAAAGTGAAAGCTTGGCTTCAAATTGCCAATTTTGATGCCTTTGATTTCCTTTTGTTGTGTGACTGCTGATGCTAGCACTTCCAACATATGTTAAACAACAGAGGTGAGAGTGGACATCCCTGTCGTGTTCTTGATCTCAGGGAGAAAGCTCTCAGGTTTTCCCCATTGAGGATGATGTTAGCTGTGGGCTTTGCATAAATGGCTTTGATGATGTTTAAGTATGTTACTTCTATCCTGACTTTCTCCAGGGTTTTTATTTAGAGACGATGCTGAATTTTGTCAAAGGCTTTTTCTGTATTGATTGACAGGATCATATGGTTCTTATCTCTTCTTTTATTAATGTGATGTATGACATTGATTTGCGAATGTTGAACCAGCCATGCAGCCCACGAATGAATACCACCTGATCTTGGTGAGTAATTCTTTTCATATGTTGGTGAATTCAATTTGCTAGTATCTTATTGAGAATTTTTGCATCCATATGCATCAGGGATATTGGTTCTCTTTTTTTGCTGGGTGTCTGTCTGGTTTGGGAATCAAAGGAATGCTGGCTTCATAGAATGAGTCTGGAAGTTTTCCTTTCCTTTCTATTTTTTGGAATAGCTTGAGAAGGATAGGTATTATCTCTGCTTTAAATGTCTGGTAGAATTCCCCAGGGAAGCCATCTGGTCCTGGACTCTTATTTGTTGGGAGATTTTTGATGACTGATTCAATTTCTTCATGGTTATGGGTCTGTTCAAGTTTTCTATTTCTTCTTGTTTGAGTTTTGGAAGTGCGTGGGTGCTTAGCAATTTGTCCATTTCTTCCAGGTTATCCAGGTTTTTGGCATATAATTTTTCATAGTATTCCCTGATAATTGCTTGTATTTCTGAGGGACTGGTTGTAATAATTCCATTTTCATTCCTGATTTTATCTATTTGTGTCCTCTCCCTTTTCTTTTTGAGAAGCCTGGCTAGAGGTTTATCCATTTGGTTTATTTTTTCAAAATCCAACTCTTAGTTTCATTGATCTGCTATACAGTTTTTTTAGAATGTATATTGTTTATTTCTGCTCTGATCTTTATTATTTCTCTTCTTCTGTTGGGTTTGGGGTGTCGTTGCTGTTCTGCTTCTATTTCCTTGAGGTGTGCTGTTAGATTTTGTATGTGGGATTTTTCTTGTTTCTTGAGATAGGCCTGGATTGCAATGTATTTTCCTCTCAGGACTGCCTTCACTGCATCCCATAACGTTTGAATTGTTGTCTTTTCATTTTCATTTGTTTCCGTATATTTTTAAATTTCTTCTCTAATTGCCTGGTTGACCCATTCATTCTTTAGTAGGGTATTCTTTAACTTCCATGCTTTTGGAGGTTTTCCAGACTTTTTCCTGTGGTTGATTTCAAGCTTCATAACATTGTGGTCTGAAAGTATGCATGGTATGATCTCAATTCTTGTATACTTAGAAGGGCTGTTTTGTGACCGGGTATGTGATCTATTTTGGAGAATGTTCCATGTGCACTCGAGAAGAAAGTATATTCTGTTGCTTTTGGATGCAGAGTTCTAAATACATCTGTCAAGTCCACCTGATCCAATGTATCATTCAGGGTCCTTGTTTCTTTATTGATCCTGTGTCTAGATGATCTATCCATTGTTGTAAGTGGAGTATTAAAATCCCCTGCAATTACCACATTCTTATGAATAAGGTTGCTTTTGTTTGTGATTAATTATTTTTTATATTTGGGGGCTCCTGTATTCAGTGCATAGACATTTATAATTGTTAGTTCTTGTTGATGGATAGACCCTGTAATTATTATATAATGCCCTTCTTCATCTCTTTTTACAGCCTTTAATTTGAAGTCTAGTTTGTCTGATATAAGTATGACTACTCCAGCTTTCTTTAGACTTCCAGTAGCATGATAGATAGTTCTCCATCCCCTCACTTTCAACCTGAATGTGTCCTCAGGTCTAAAATGATTCTCTTGTAGACAGCAAATAGATGGGTCTTGTTTTTTTATCCATTCTGATACCCTATGTCTTTTGGTTGGAGCATTCATTGTTATTATAGAAAGATATGGGTTTAGAGTCATTGTGATGTCTTTAGGTTTCATGCTTGTAGTGATGTCTCTGGTACTTTGTCTCACAGGATCCCCCTTAGGATCTCTTGTAGGGCTGGTTTATTGGTGATGAATTCCTTCATTTTTTGTTTGGGAAGACCTTTATCTCTCCTTCTGTTCTAAATGACAGACTTGCTGGATAAAGGATTCTCTGCTGCATATTTTTTCTGTTCATCACATTGAAGTTTTCCTGCCATTCCTTTCTGGCCTGCCTAGTTTCAGTAGATAGATCCATCACTAGTCTTATCAGTCTCCCTTTATATGTTAGAGTGTGTTTATCCCTAGGTGCTTCCAGAATTTTCTCTTTATCCTTGTATTTTGCCAGTTTCACTATGATATGTCGTGCAGAAGATCAATTCAAGTTACGTCTGAAGGGAGTTCTCTGTACCTCTTGGATTTCAATGCCTTTTTCCTTCCCCACATCAGGGAAATTCTCAGCTATGATTTGTTCAAGTACACCTTCAGCCTCTTTCTCTCTCTTGCTCCTCTGGAATCCTTATTATACGGATATTATTGTGTTTCATCGCATCACTTAGTTCCCTCATTTTCCCCTCATATTCCTAGATTTTTTTATGTCTCTTTTTCTCAGCTTCCTCTGTTTCCATAATTTTATCTTCTAATTCACCTATTCTCTCTTCTGCGTCTTCATTCCGAGGTGTGGTTACCTCCATTTTGTTTTGCAGCTCATTTATAGCATTTTTTAACTCCTCCTGACTGTTTCTTAGTCCCATGATCTCTGTAGCAATAGATTCCCTCCTGTCCTCTATACTTTTTTCAAGCCCACCGCTTAATTTTGACTATTATTTTAAATTAATGTTCCCTTATATTGTTTTAATTGTTTTTGATCAATTTGTTAGCTGTCGCTACTTCCTGGAATTTCTTTTGAGGAGAATTCTTCCATTTCGTTATTTTGGATAGTCCCTGGAGTGGCACGGAACTACAGGGCTCTTCCCCTGTGCTGTCTGGAGTAACTTGTGTTGGTGGGCGGGGCTGCAGTCAGACCTTATGTCTGCCCCCAGCCCACCCTGGGGCCACAGTCAGACTGGTGTGTACCTTATCTTCCCCTCTCCCAGGGGCAGGACTCCCTGTGGAGTGGTGTGGCCCCATCTGGGCTACTTGCACACTACCAGGCTTGTGGTGCTGCTTTGATGGGATCTGGCTTATTAACCGGGGTGGATCCTCAAGGTGCACAGGTGTGGGAGGGGCAGGCTCAGCTGGCTTTGCTTTTGGTGGTCCGCTGTAGGAGGGGCCCTGTGGACTGGGTGGGAGGCAGACCCGTCAGAGGAATGGATCCACTGAAGCACAGTGTTGGGTGTTTGAGCGGTGCAAGCAAGTTCCGTGATGGAAACTGGTTTCCTTTGGGATTTTGGCTGGGGGATGGGCGAGGGAGATGGTGCTGGTCAGTGCCTTTGTTCCCCATCAAGCTGAGCTCTGCCTTCCGGGGCTCAACAACTCTCCCTCCCGTTGTCCTCTAGCCGTCCCGCTCTCAGAGCAGAGCTATTGACTTATAGCATTCCAGATGTTACGTCCCGCTGGCAGTCAGAACTCACTCTGTCTGGTCCCTCCGCTTTTGAAAGTCAGACTCAGGGGCTCTGCCTTGCCAGGCGGGGTTCCCCTCCACTGCTATGGCTCCCTCCTCCCAGTATGTGACGTGTGCACCACCTCTCTGCCCTTCCCACCCTCTTCTGTGGGCCTCTTGTCTACGCTTGGCTCCAGAGAGTCTGTTCTTCTAGTCTTCTGGTGGTTTTCTGGGTTATTTAGGCAGATGTGGGTGGAATCTAAGTGATCAGCAGGATGCGGTGAGCCCAGCGTCCTCCTATGCTGCCATCTTCCCACATCTTCTTTATCTAATGTTGATGGACATTGGGCAGTTTCGATAATTTGGTTATTATTGACAAAGCTGCTAAAATTATTGGGATGCATGTATCCCTTCAAATTAGTATTTTTGTATCTTTTGGGTAAATACCTAGTAGAGCAATTGGTGGATCATAGGCTAGTTGTATTCTTAACTTTTTGAGGAAACTCCACACTGTTTTCCACAAAGCTGCACCAGTTTGCATTCCCACCAACAGTGTAAGAGGATTCCATTTTCCCCACAACCTGCCAACATTTTTAATTTCCTGTGTTGTTACTTTTAGCCATTCTGACAAGTGATATATGGTATCTCATGGTGGATTTGATTTGTATTCTCCAGATGATGATTGAAATTGAGCATCTTTTCAAATGTTAGTCATTTGTATGCCTTCTTGGGAAAAACGTCTGTTCATGTCTTCTGCCATTTCTTAACTGGATTATTTTCTTTTGTGGTGTTGAGTTTCATAAGTTCTTTATAGATTGTAGATACTAACCCTGTATCCAATATATTATTTGCAAATATCTTCTCACATTCCATCAGTTACCTTTTAGTTTTGTTGATTGTTTCCTTTGCTGTGCAGAAACTTATTATCTTTATGAAATCCGAGTTCATTTTTGCTTTTGTTTCCCTTGTCTCCAGAGACCTGTATAGTATGAAGTTGCTCCATCCAAGGTCAAAGAAGTTGCTGCCTGTTTTATCCCCTAGGATTTTTCATAATTTCCTGTCTCACATTTAGGTCTTTCATCCGTTTTAAATTTATCTTTGTGTATGGTATAAGAAAGTGGTCCAGTTTCGTTCTTCTGAATGTTGCTCTCCTGTTTTCCCAACACCATTTGTTGAAAGGCATGTTTTTTTTCCACTGGATATTCTTTATTACTTTGTTGCAAATGAGTTGACCATATAGTTGTGGACCCATTTCTAGGTTTTCTATTCTGTTCCATTCATCTATGAGTCTGTTTTTGTGCCAGCACCATACTGTCTTGATGACTATAGGTTTGTAATGTAGCTTGAAATCTGAAATCATACTGCTTCCAATTTTTTTCTTTTTTAAGATTGCTTTGGCTATTCGGGTCTTTTCAGTTCCACACAAATTTAGGATTGGTTGTTCCAGCTATGGGAAAGATGCTAGTGGTATTTTGACGGAGATTGCACTAAATGTGTAGATTGCTTTGGGTAGTATAGATATTTTTAACAGTGTTTGTTCTTCCAATCCATGGGACTAGAATCCTTTTCCATTTCTTTGTGTCTTCAATTTCTTTCATAAGTGTTCTATAGTTTTCAGAGTACAGATCTTTTACCTCTTTGGTTAGATTTATTCCCAGTGATCTTATAGTTTTTGGTACAATTGTAAATGGGATCGATTCCTTGATTTCTCTTTCTGCTTCCTCATTATTGGTGTATAGAAATGCAACAGAGACATCTGGGTGGCTCAGTCAGTTGAGCATCTGACTCTTGATTTCGGCTCATGTCATGATCTCACAGTTGGTGAAATCAAGCCCTGCATTGGGCTCTACACTAAGAACGTGGAACCTGCTTGGGATTCTCTCTGTATCCCATTCTCTTTCTGCCCCTCCCCAACTCATGTGCACACTCTCTCTGTCTCTCTCAAAATAAATAATAAAAAATTAAAAAAGATTGAAAAAATAAATGCAAAAGATTCCTGTATTTTGATTTTATACTCTGCAACTTTGCTGAACTCATGTATTAGTTCTAGCATTTTTTTTGGTGGAATCTTTAGGATTTTCTATATATAGTATTATGTTCTCAGCAAATAGTGAAAGGTTAACTTCTTCCTTGTCAATTTGGATGCCTTTTATTTCTTTTTTCTTTTTTTTTCTTTCTTTTTTTTTTTTGGTCTGATTGCTGAGGGTAAGACTTCCAGTGCTATCTTAAATGGTAATATTGAGAATGCACACCCTTGTCTTGTGCCCAACCATGGGGGAAAGGCTCTCAGTTTTTCACAATTGTGAATTATATTAGTTATTTTAGCTATAAAAGGCTGTAGGGGTGCACTTTAGGTGTAAGGTTAGGTTGTGTATTTGAGGCCTTTCTTACTTCTTGAGGTAAGACAATTGCAATATACTTCCCTGTTAGGATTACCTTTGCAATATCCCAAAAGTTCTGGATTGTCATGTTTTCATTTTCATTTTACTTCCATGAATTGTTAAAATTATTCTTTAATTTTCTGGTTAAATGATTTATTCTTTACTAAGATGTTCTTTAACCTCCATGTATATGTGTTCTTCCCAAATTTTTTCTTGTGGTTGACTTCAAGTTTAATAGCATTGTGGTCAGGAATATCATGGTATCATCTCAGCATTTTTGTGCTATTTGAGGCCTGTATTGTGACCTAGTGTGTGATCTCTTCTGGAGTATGCTCCATGTACACTCAAAAGGAATGTGTGTTTTGCTGCTTTATGATGAAATAACTGAATATATCTGTTAGGCCCATCTGGTGCAGTGTGTCATTCAAAGCCATTGTTTCCTTGTTGATTTTCTGCTGTAAGTGGGGTGTTCAAGTCCCCTATAAGTAGTATATAATTATCAATGAATTTCTTTATGTTTTTTTATTAACTGATTCATATATTTGGGTGTTCCACGTTGGTGGCATAAATATATAAAATTCTTAGATATTTTTGTTTGACAGACCCATTTATTATGGCATAGTATCCTCGTTACTGCCTTTCCCTTAAAATCTAGTTTGTCTGATGTAAGTATTGGTACTCTGGCTTTCTCTTATGCCCATTAGCATGATAGGTGTTTCTACGTCCTCTTACTGTAAATCTGGAGGTGTTTTTAGGTCTAAAATGGATCTCTGCTCAACGTCGCCCCTCGTCAGGGAAATACAAATCAAAACCACACTCAGATATCACCTCACGCCAGTCAGAGTGGCCAAAATGAACAAATCAGGAGACTATAGATGCTGGAGAGGATGTGGAGAAACGGAAACCCTCTTGCACTGTTGGTGGGAATGCAAACTGGTGCAGCCACTCTGGAAAACAGTGTGGAGGTTCCTCAAATAATTAAAAATAGACCTACCTTATGACCCAGCAGTAGCACTGCTAAGAATTTACCCAAGGGATACAGGAGTACTGATGCATAGGGGCACTTGGACCCCAATGTTTAGAGCAGCACTCTCAACAATAGCCAAATTGTGGAAAGAGCCTAAATGTCCATCAACTGATGAATGGATAAAGAAATTGTGGTTTATATACACAATGGAGTACTACGTGGCAATGAGAAAGAACGAAATATGGCCCTTTGTAGCAACGTGGATGGAACTGGAGAGTGTGATGCTAAGTGAAATAAGCCATACAGGGAAAGACAGATGCCATATGTTTTCACTCTTATGTGGATCCTGAGAAACTTAACAGAAACCCATGGGGGAGGGGAAGAAAAAAAAAGAGGTTAGAGTGGGAGAGAGCCAAAGCCTAAGAGACTCTTAAAAACTGAAAACAAACTGAGGGTTGATGGGGGGTGGGAGGTAGGGGGGGGGTGGGTGAGGGGTATTGAGGAGGGCACCTTTTGGGATGAGCACTGGGTGTTGTATGGAAACCAATTTGACAATAAATTTCATATATTGAAAAAAAATAATGAATTCTAAAAAAAAATAAAATAAAATGGATCTCTTGTAGGCAGCATACAGATGGGTCTTGTTTTTTTTTTTTTTTTAATCTACCCTGATACGCTATGTCTTGATTGGAGCATTTAGTTTATTTATATTTAGAGTAGTTAGTGATGGATATGAATTTAGTACCATTGTATTACCTGTAATGTCATTGTTTCTAGAGATTTTCTTTGTTCCTTTCTAGTCTTGCCTTTGGCTTTCTTTCCCACCCTTTAATACTTCTTGCAGGGCTCATTTAGTAGTGACAAACTCCTTTAGTTTTTGTCTGTGGACTTTTTATCTTTCTTTTTACTCTGAATGAGTGCCTTGCTGGATAAGAGTATTCTTGGCTGCAAATTTTCACCATTCAGCTCATCGAATATATCATGCCATTCCCTACTGGCCTGCCGGGTTTCTGTGGAGAGATATTCTGATAATCTCATTTGTTTTCCTTTGTATGACTTGGAATTTCTTTGTCTTTGCTTCTTTGTAGTTTGCAAATTTTCCTATTATATATCTTGGTGTTGGTTCGGTTTTGCTGATTTTGATGGGCATTCACTGTGCCTCCTGGATTTGAACATCTGCTTCTTTCCCCAGATTAGTGATGTTTTCAGGTATTGTATGCTCAGATAAACCTTCTGTCCCCTTTCCCCTCTTTTTTTCTGGGACTTCTATGATATGAATGTTATTATGCCTTATGTAGTCTCTGAATTCCTAAATTTACATTGATGATCCAATGTTTTTCTTTCCCTCTTTTTTTCAGCTTCATTATTTTCCATAATTTTATCTTCTGTGCCACTTTTTCATTCCCTTGTTTCTTCCATCCTTGTGGTTATTACAACCAGCTGGTTTTGTATGTTGGTTATAGCACTTTTTAGGGGGCTGATTAGTTTTTAGGTCTTTTGTCTCTGTGGTAAGGGTCTCTGTGGTTTATTCTATGCTTTTGTCAAACCCAGCTAGTGTTCTTATGATTGTTTTAAATACTTGTTCAGGCATATTATTTATATCTATTTAAATTAAATTTCTGTTCTTTCTTTTGGGATGGATTCCTGAGTCATGGCATTTTGTTCAGGTCTCTTTGCTTTTTGTGTTAGAAAATCCTGTGCTTTATCCTGTTTCCACTAGAGTTGATGTTCTGCAGCACTCCATAATCAGTAGATGTGGTGCATATGTGGGGTTTGTGTTGCACTAGGGGAGGGGCCCACTGCTTCTCTGGCTCTCAATCATACTTGCTCTATTAAAAAAATGTACCTTCCACTACATGGCTTCTTTTGTCCCTCTACTTATGCAATTTGTTTTCAGTCCTCAGATTGATTTCCTGAAGGGGCAGGGGAAGAAGGACTAACCACGACCTGCAGGGAACTTCAGGGGGAAAGCTACAAGAGAGGAGGTGAGTTATTGGTAGAGGAACAAAACCAATTCCAAATGACATCAGGATAGCCTGGAATGGTTGTCCCATTCTCTCTTTTTTTCCACTCTCCAACTTCCCATTGGTGCTTCACATTGACTAAAACCAATCAAAAGCCAGAAGGGAGGAGAGTCCATTAATGCAGCCCATAAAGACCAGACTCACATGGCACAAAGCAGGCGTAGAATAGGAAAAATAATTCTCCATGTGTGATAGATTTTGAATTGATCTTCCTGTATGATATGAAGTTTAAATGGAGGTTCATCCTGTACTCAGAAACCTCTGAATGTTTTGAATTCTGGGAAATATGGCAGAGTAGGAGAACTCTAGTCTTTCTTCATCCCATGGATACTAGATAAAATTCTCATCAGAGTAAACAAAGCAGAAAAATGACCCAAAGACTGGAAGAATAAACTCCACAACTAAATGTACAGTAGAGGTCACATTTAAGAGGGTAGGAAGGGAAGAGACATGATCAGGGATTAAGCATACTTGCAGGACTCTGCAGAAGGGAGAGATTCCTTGGTCATGGAGAAGGGAGAGAAACAGATACTACACCAGGGATCCCAAACAGGGAAGGTAAATTCCCATTCCATTTTCCTTTGAAAACCAGAGGATCTAAATTTCCCTACAACCCACTTTGTGGGTGAGAGGAAACTGAGTGCCTGACCTTAAAGAGGTAACACAACAAAAAGCCCTAGGGTAAGGCATAGAAACAGAAGTTTTAAAGTTGCCTGGGGCTCATGGGAGGGAGAATTATTTACTAATCTCAGAACATGTCAAGGAAAAATAGAAATCTTCGGACAACTCCTCCGGGAACAAGGGATCTGGCAGGCACAATTTCCCTCTCCCAGCCCCCAGTGTAAACACGGCCACCTGCAAGACTCCCTATCTAACTTATTTGCATTCCTGTCCTTCCCCCCACAGCTGTGTTCCTACCAAATGATCCCTCCTGACAGCTCAGCTCAGGCCAGGTGCTGCAAGATACCACCCACAGAAGAACAGCTATGCAAAAAGCTTGTTAGCATTGCCTTTTGGCTACTGCAGGTGCAAGATCTGGTCTGCAGGCTCAAAGCTTGTTAGCATCACTACCCTGCCCCCTGGACTGTGCTTCAGGAGATCCACCCTCTTCAATTTTCTCTTGGACAGATCCCATAAAGGGCAGTGTCACAGGCCTGGCAGTTTTCATGCATCCCCTACAATGGCCTGTACCACTCCAAAAAGACTCCTTCCCAGAGAGAATGAAAGATAACCACAAACAATAGTCAGATGGATGCCCCAACAGTGAACTGGAGGAAAACAACTCATCTGAATGCAGGTACTCCCCACGAACAAAAGATATTCAAAGGACAAAATAGGGAAAGCACTCTGGCAGTTTGATGCTATTGTATCTATGGTAAACACCTGGTCTGACTCAACTCAAGTACAAGACATCCCCAGACTGTCCCACTGACAACACAGGGACAAAACATTGCCCACATGAAGCAAAGAAAGCCATTGCACATAACTGGATTGAAGGAAAAATGGACTCAACCACAACAACACATTGCATGCATCACACATAGGAGAAACTTGTGAAGTGCCAGGTTCTGGTGAATAGGGGACACTGCATTGCAGGGAAGTACAGGACCTTTTCTTCAATAAGGCCATTATTTTCAAGTGCAGGATATGTAGACATCTCTTCTAAAACACAGAAACAGACACAAATCATTAGACAAATGAGCAGAAAGAGGAATAAGTCTCAAATGAAAGCACAGGATAAAACCAAAGCAAAAGACCTAAGCAAAACAGAGACAAGTAATATGCCTGATAGAAAATTTATTTTTTTTTAATTTTAAGATGTTTATTTATTTTGAGAGAAAGAACAAGATCAGGGGAGGTGCAGAGACAGAGAGATAAAGGGAAAGAGAATCCCAAGCAGGTTCCATATTCAGCATGGAGCCTGATGTGGGACTTGATCCCATGACTGAAAGATCTTGACTTGAATCAATATCAAGAGTCAGATGCTCAACTGACTGAGCCACCCAGGTGCCCCTGTCTGATAAAGAATTTAAAGTAATGATCATAAAGATACTCACTGGACTTGAAAAGAGAGTGGAGGACATGAGTGAGACACTTAACAATGAGATAAAAAACAGCCAATCAGAGGTGAAGAACATAATAAATGAAATTTAAAAACACTAAATGGAATAAATAGTAGACTAGACGAAGCAGAAGAACAAATAAGTGACCAAGAAAATAGTGAAATGGAAAGTAACCAAGCTGAACAGGTGAGAGAGAAAAAAATTATACAAAATAAGAATAGACTTAGGGAAATCATCAACACCATCAAGTGTAATAACATTCTCATTATGAGGATACCTGGAGAAAAAGAGAAAGAAAAGGAGGCATTTTATTTAAAGGAATGATAGCTGAAAATTCCCCAAATATGGGGAAGGCAACAGAAATCCCCCAACAAAATTAACCCAAAGAAGACTACACTAAGAGATATAGTAATTAAGATGGCAAAAAGCAGTGACATAGAATTTTAAAACAGCAAGAGAAAAGAAAGCACTTATATACAAGGGAAACCCCATAAGGCTATTAGCTGATTTTTCAGCAGAAACTTTTCAGGCCATAACGGAATGGCATGATATAGTCAAAGTGCTAGAAAGGGAACATTTGTAGCCAAGAATCCTCTTTTCAGAATAGAATGAAAGATAAAGAGTTTCCCCCCAAAAAACAAAAGTTAAAGAAATTCATGACCACTGAAACATTAGTTTAAGAAATGTTAAAGGGGACACTGAATAAGAAGGAGAGACCACAAGAAAAAATAATCAAAGTAGGAAGCACAAAAACAGGTATACCTAAAAATAAGTATATCAGAAAATTCAGTCAAGGGACTCACAAAATCAAAGGATGTAAGTATGTCACCATATACCTGGAACCTGGAGAGGAGAGAATAAAAGAATGGGTTCAAACTTAAACAACCATCAACTTAATATAGACCGTTATATACAGAAGATGTCAGATACAAATTGAATGGTAACAACAAATCAAAAACCAATTACAGATATGCAAAAAAATAAAGAGAAAAGAATCCAAATATATCACTAAAGAGAGACAACTAATCATGAGAGAAGAGAGCAAGAGAGAAAAGAACTACAAAAACAACCATTAAACAAGTACCAAAATGGCAATTAATACATGCCTATCAATAATTTGGGGAGCCTGAGTGGCTTAGTCGGCTAAGCATCTGACTTCAGCTCATGTCATGGTCTCATGGTTTGTGAGTTCAACCCCCATGTCGGGCTCTGTGCTGATGGCTCAGAGCCTGGAGCCTGCTTCAGATTCTGTGTCTCCCTCTCTCTCTCCCTCCCTCTCCCCTACTCATGCTCTCTCTCTCTCTCAAAAATAAATAAATAAACATAAAAAAATAAAAAATAATTACTTTGGTTTTTTAAAGTTTTTATTTATTTTGAGAGAGCACGAGTGGGGGAAGGGTATAGAGAGCGAGAGAGAGAGAGAATCCCAAGCAGGCTTTGCACTGTCAGTGCTGAGCCCGATACAGGGCTCGAACTCACAAATCATGAGATCATGATGTAAACTAAAAACAAGAGTCAGATGCTTAACCAAATGAGCCACCCAGGTGCCCTAATAATTACTTTGAATTTAAATAGACTAAATTCTCCATTCAAAAGATACAGGGTGACATAATGGATAAAAAACAAAGACTCAACTATATGCTGGCTACAAGAGACTCATTTCAAATCTAAAGTCACGTGCAGAATCAAAATAAAGATATGAAGCAGCATTTATCATGAAAATGGATGTGAAAAGAAAGCTAGAATAGCAATACTTAGATAAAATAATCTTTATTTTTTTCTGTTTTGCTTTTTATTTTTTTTTAAAGTTTTAATTCAAATTCCTGTTAGTTGGGGAGCCTGGGTGGCTCAGTTGGTTGAGCGTCCAGCTTTGGCTCAGGTCATGATCTCACAGTTTGTGGGTTCGAGCCCCGCATCAGGCTCTGTGCTGACAGCTTAGAGCCTGGAGCCTGCTTCAAATTCTGTGTCTCTCTCTCTCTCTGCTCCTCCCCCTCTCATGCTCTGTCTCTCTCTCTCTCTTCAAAAATAAACAAAAACACTAAAAAAATTAAAAAAAAATCCTGTTAGTTAACATACAGTGTAATGTTATGTTTGGGTGTGCAATATAGTGATTCAACACTTCTATACAACACATGGTGGTCATCACAAATGAACTCCTTTATCCTCATCACCTATTTAACTCATCCCTCTACCCACCTCCCTCTGGTAATCATCAGTTTGTTCTCTATAGTTAGGAGTCTGTTGTTTTGCCTCACTCACTCTCTCTCTCTCTTTTCTTCCCTTTGCTCATTTGTTTTGTTTATTAAATTCCACTTATGGATGATCTCATATGGTATTTGTCTTTCTCTGACTGTATAGTCTTTTTTTAATTTTTCACTTGTTTTCATTTTGAACAAATTAGACGTTAAAAAAAGACTGTAATAAGAGACAAAGAACACTATATAATCCTCAAGGGGACAATCCAACAAAAAGACATAACAATTGTAAATATTTATGGACCCAACATGAAAATACCCAAATATATCAAGCAGTTAGTAACAAACATGAAGGAAGCAATTTACTGTAATAAATAACATTAGAGACCTTTAACCCCACTATTATATCAATGGACAGATCATTGAATCAGAAAATTAACAAGAAAAGAGTGGCTTTGAATGACACACTGGATCAGATGGATTTAATAGGTAAATTCAGAACATTCCATCCTCAAAAAGCAGAATTCACATTATTTTTATAGTGCAAATGGAACATTCCCCAGGATAGGTAACATATTAGGCCCCAAAACAAGTCTCAGGAAATACAAAGAGATAAAGTCATTCCATGCATCTTTTCTGACCATAACACTGTGAAGCTAGAAATCAACCACAGAAACAAATATAAAAAGAGAGACAATACATGCTACTAAACAATGAAAGTGTCAACCAGCAAATCAAAGAATAAATAAAAAATACATGGAGACAAATGAAAATAAAAACACAATGGTTCAAAATCTTTGGGATGCAGCAAAAGCTGTTCTAAGAGGGAAGTTTGTACTATAGAGGCCTACTTCAAGAAGCAAGAAAAATCTCAACTAAAAAGTCTTATCTTATATGTAAAAGAGCAAGAAAAAGAACAATCAAAGTACAAACCAGGAGAAGGAAGGTAATAAGAAAGATTAGGACATAAATAAACGAAATTGAAAGAAAAAAATAGTAGCATTGATCAATGAAACCAGGAGCTGATTCTTTGAAAAGATGAAAAAAAGTGATAAAATCATAACATACTTATGAATGAAAGACAGAGGTCTGAAATAAACAAAATCAGAAATGAAAGAGGAGAAATAAAAGCGAACAACAGAGAAATATAAACAATAGAGAATATTATGAAGAGTTATATGCCAACAAATTAGACAACCTAGAATATATGAATAAATTCTAGAAACACATAACCTCCCAAAACTGAAACAGGAAGAAATAGAAAATTTGAACAGACTGATTATCAAAAATTAAATTGAATCAGAAAAATAAAACTCACAACAAACAAATGTCTAGAACCAGATGGCATCACAGTTGAATTCTACTAAACATTGAAAGAAAAGTTAATACCTATTCTTCTCAAACTAGTCCAACAAAATCGAAGAGGAAGGAAAACTTCCAAATTCATTTCATGACATCAGCATTACCCTGATACCCAAACCAGATAAAGACACCACAAAAGAAAAACAAGTCCAGGCCGATATCTCCAATGAACGTACATGCAAAAATCCTCAACAAAATATTAACAAACTGAATCCAACAATACATTAAAAGAATCATTCACCACCATCTAGAAAGATTTATTCTTGGGTTGAAATGGCAGTTCAATCATTCAATGTGATAAATCACAATGAGAGAAATAATAAAAAAATATAAGTTCATTTCCATGAATTCAGAAAAAGCATTTGACAAAAGTACAACATCATTCACGATAAAAACCCTCAACCAAGTAGGTTTAAATGGAAACTATCTCAACACAATAAAGGCCAAATATGGAAAATCTACAGGTAACATCATACTCAATGGTGAGAAACTGAGAGCTTCCCCTAAGATCAGCAATGAGAGAAGGATGTCCACTCTCACCACTTTTATTCAACATAGTACAGGAAGTCCTAGCCACAGCATTCACAAAATGAAAAGTAATAAAATGCATCCAAATCAGTTAGAAAGAAGCAAAACTTTTACTATTTGCAGATGACATGATACTTTATACGGAAAAAAACCATAACTACCCCACCAAAAAAACTACTAGAGCTCATAGATGAATTCAATAATGTCTCATGTACAGAAATCCTTTGCATTTATTTTTAAAAATTTTTAACGTTTATTTTTTCTTGAGAGATAGAGACAGCATGAGCAGGGGAGGGGCAGAGAGAGAATACAGAATCCAAACCAGGCTCCAGGCTCTGAGCTGTCAGCACCTGATGCGGGGCTTGAACCCATGAACTGTGAGATCATGACCTGAGCCGAAGTTAGACTCTTAACTGACTGAGCCACCAAGGTGCCCAGAAATCCATTGCATTTCCATACAACAATAATAAAAAGAAATTAATCAATCCTACTTATGATTGCCCCCCAAATAATAAAATACCTAAGAACACTTAACCAAGACAGCAAAAATCCTGTGCTCTGAAAACTATAAAACATTGATGGAAGACACTGAAGATGACACAAACAAATGGAAAGATATTCCATAGTCATGTTTTTGAAGAAAAACTTTGTTAAAATATCCATAATATCCTGGGGCACCTGGGTGGCTCTGTTGGTTAAGTGTCTGACTGTGGATCTCAGCTCAGGTCATGATCTCACAGTTTGTGCTTTTGAGCTCTGCATTGGGTTTCTGCACTGACAATGCAGAGCATGCTTGGGATTCTTTCTCTCCTTCTTTCTGCCCCTCCTCTGCTTGTGCTCTCTCTCTCTCTCTATCTCAAAATAAATTAATAAACTTTAAAATAAAATAAATGTCCATATACCCAAAGAAATCTATGGATTTAACGCAATCCCTTTCAAAATACTGGCAGCATTTTTCACAGAAATAGAACAAAGAATCCTAAGACTTGTATGAAACCACAAAAAACCCCAAATGGCCAAAACTTGAAGAAGGAAAACAACAGTGGAGGTATCACAATTCTAGATTTCAAGTTACACTAACAATCTGTGGTAAACAAAATGGTATGGTACAAAAATAGACACATGAATCAGTGTAATAGTATAGAAAACCCATAAACAAATCCACAATATATGACCAATTAATCTTTGTCAAAAGAGGTAAGAATATGCAATGGGTAAAGATAGTCTCTTCAACAAATTATGTTAGGAAAACTGGATAGCTACATGCAAATAATGAAACTGGATCACGTTAAGGGTTGCCTGGGTTGCCTGGGTAGCTTGGTTAGTTGAGCATTTGATTCTTGATTTTGGTTCAGGTCATGATCCCAGGGTTGTGGGATCAAGACCCATGTTGGGCACTGAGTGTGGAGTATGCTTGCTATTCTATCTCTCTGTCTCTCTCTCTCTCCCCTCTCCACTCCTATCTCCCTGCTCTAAAATTAAATTAAAAATAACTTTAAAAAGAAACTGGACCACTTTTTTGCACCATACACAAAAATGAACTCAAAATGGATTAAAGACCTAAATGTGTGACCTAAAACCATTAAAAA
The DNA here is from genome assembly GCF_018350155.1 of Leopardus geoffroyi. Taxonomy (NCBI): domain Eukaryota; kingdom Metazoa; phylum Chordata; class Mammalia; order Carnivora; family Felidae; genus Leopardus; species Leopardus geoffroyi. The sequence goes on along the minus strand of NC_059343.1, from coordinate 62,861,277 downwards.
CTCTCTAAGAGAGCACAGGCAATACTATCTCTGACATCAGTCCCAGCAACATTTTTCTAGATATATTTCCTGAGGCAAGGAAATAAAAGCAAAAATAAACTCTTGGGACTAAAAAATAAAAACCCTTTTCACAGTGAAGGAAACAATCAACAAAACTAAAAGACAACCTCCTGAATGGGAAATGATAATTGCAAATTACATATCCAATAAAGGGTTAATAGCCAAAATATATAAAAACGTTAAACAACTCAACAGCCAAAAACCAAATAATCCAATTTAAAAAAATGGGGAGAACACGTGAACAGACATTAGTTCAAAAAAGATATACAAATTGCCAATAGACATATGAAAAGATGATGAACATCAATCAACATCAGGTAAATGCAAATAAAAATACAATGAGATATCACTTCACACCTGTCAGAATGGCCAAAGTAAAAAACACAAGAATCAACGAGTGTTTGAAAGTATGTAGACAATAAAGGAATCCTCCCGAAGTGTTGGAGGAATGCAGCCACTGTGGAAGACAGTATGGAGTTTCCTCAGAAAATTAAAAATAGAACTACCTTACGATCCTGTGATTGCATTACTGGATATCCACCCTCAAAATACAAAAACACTAATTCAAAGGAATACCAGCACCCTGATGTTTACAGCAACATTATTTATAAAAGCCAAATTATGGAAGCAGCCCAAGTGTCCATTGGTAGATGAATGGATAAAGAGGAGGTGGTGTGTGTGTGTGTGTGTGTGTGTGTGTAAAAGAATATTACTCAGCCCCCCAAATAATGAAATCTAGCCATTTGGACAACATGGATGGAGCTAGAGATTATAGTGCTAAGTGAAAAAAAACAGTCAGAGAAAGTTAAAAAGCATATGATTTCACTCATATGTGGAATTTAAGAAACAAACAACAACAACAACAAATGAACAAAGGAAAAAAGAGAGACAAACCAAGAAACTTATGCTTAACAATAGAGAACAACCTGATGGTTACCAGAGGGGAGGTGGGTAGGGGGATGGGTGAAATAGATAATAGGGATTAAAGAGTACACTTAATCATGATGAGCACTAAGTAACATATGGAATTGTTGAATCACTATATTGTACACCTGAAACTAATATAACACTGTGTGTTAAGTATATGGGAATGAAAATATACACTTAATAAAAATGAAAAAAAAAACCACATTTCCTTTGAAATAAAAAAAACATAAAACAAAACAAAACAAAAAACTCTTTGTTTCCCTTGACCTTGAGGATAGACTAAATTCTTTACTCTGATATTCCACATTTTCTATGATCAGGGTCCAGATCACCATTATTTATTTTTTCTTTGTATTCCTATCTTAGGCAGTATGGCACATTCTCTATGGTTCATTTGTCTCATTTGTAAAATAAGGTACTAATAGTACCTACTTTATAGATTTGTTGTAAAGATTAAAATTGAGTTAATTGATATAAGTAGCACAGTGTATGCAAATAGTGCTCAACAAATGCTAGTTCTTACCATTGTCACACAAAATGTTTACTTCAGACAAGTTTTTTTATCTGTTTGCTTCATACCTTCATTTTCTACTTTTTACAGATTACTGTAGTCTTCATCTATCAAATTCCTACTGTTTTTTTTGTGTGTGTGTGTGTGGTTATCTCTGGGTGGTAACCTAAAAAGGGGATAAAAGACCTAAAAACTAGTCATGCTGAAATGAAAAAAATGCAATGAGATTCAAAGCTGACTGGATGTAATGACCACAAAGATGGAAGAAGTTTAGGAATGAATAAGTGATATAGAAGATAACATTATGGAAAATAAAGGAGATGAAAAGAAGAGGGAAAGAAAAATATCACACCATGAATGTAGACTTAGGGAACTTATGACTCCATAAACATAATCACATTCATATTATAAGAGTCCCAAAGAAGAGAGGGAAAAGGGGGCAGAAGACTTATTAGAGGAAATTATAGCTGAAAACGTCCCTAATCTGGGGAACCAAACAGGCATCCAAATCTGGGACATACAAAGAACTCCCATCAAATGAACAAAAGCCGGCCAACACCAAGTCATACCATAGTTAAATTTGCAAAATATACAGATAAAGAAAATATCCTAAGAGCAGCAAAAGAAGTCCCTAAATTGCAAGTTAAGACAAATAAGGTTAGCAGCATCTCTCTCCACAGAAACTTGGCTGGCCAGAAGGGAGTGGTATGCCACTCAACATGCTGAATGGGAAAAATATGCAGACAAGAATATTCTATCCAGATAGGTTGTCAATTAGAATAGAAGGATAGATAGAGAGTTTCCCAAACAAAAAATAAAGGAGTTAGTGGCCACTAATTATCTCTGCAAGAAATATTTAGGGGGATTATTTAGGTGGGAAAGAAAGGCCAAAAGATACAAAGACTAGAGAGGAACAGAGAAAATGTCCAGAAACAGTGGTTAAACAAGTAATACAATGACACTATATTCATACCTATCAATAATTATTCTGAATGTAAGTGGACTAAATGCTCCAATCAAAAGACATAGGGTGTGAGGATGGAAAAGAGTCCCATCTATATGCTGCTTAGACAAGGCTCATTTTAGAACTAAAGACACCATCAGATTGAAAGTGAGGGGATGGAGAACCATCTGTCATGCTAATGGATATCAAAAGAAAGCTGAAGAGGTGATACTTATATCAGACAAACTAGATTTTTTAATAAACCAATTAATTAGATTTATTGTCATATCACAAAAGACTGGTAGAGATCTTGAACATTCAGTATGTACTATGTTCTTGGTGACTTATGTACATTATCTATTTATTTTTATTTTATTTTTTTCTTTTTTAAATTTAAATCCATGTTAGTTAACGTATGGTGTAATAATGATTTCAGGAATAGAATTTAGTGATTCATCACTTACATATAACACCTAGTGCTCATCCCAACAAGTGTCCTCCTTAATGCTCATTCCCCATTTAGCCTACCCCTCACCCAATACTCCTCTAGCAACCCTCAGTTTGTTCTCTGTATTTAAGAGTCTCTTAGGGTTTGTCTCCCTCTCTGTTTTTATCTTATTTTGCTCTCCTTCTTCTATGTTCATCTGTTTGTTTCTTAAATTCCACATATGACTGAAATCATATGACATTTGTCTTTCTTTGACTGACTTATTTCACTTAGTATAATACACTCTAGTTCCATCCATGTTGTTGCAAATGGCAAGATGTCATTCTTTTTGATCCCTGAGTAATATTCCATTGTATATATATACCACATCTTCTTTATCATTCACCAGTCGATAGACATTTGGGCTCTTTCCATACTTTGGCTATTGTTGATAGTGCTGCTATCAACATGTGCCCCTTCAAATCTGCATTTTTGTATCCTTTGGATAACCTAGTAGTGCAATAAAACAGTGATAGAATAGGGTAGTTCTACTGTTAATTTTTTGAGGAACCTCCATACTGTTTTCTAGAGTGTACCAGTTTTCATTCCCACTAGCAATACAAAAGTTTTCCTCTTTCTCTGCATCCTTGCCAACATCTGTTGTTGCCTGTGTTGTTAATTGTAGCCATTCTGACAGGTGTGATGTGGTATCTCATTGTGGTTTTGATTCGTATTTCCCTGATGATGAGCCATGTGGAGCATCTTTTCATGGGTCTGTTAGCCATCTGGATGTCTTCTTTGGAAAAGTGTTTATTCAGACAAACTAGATTTTAAACCGAAGACTGTAACAACAAATGAAGAAGACACTATATAATAATAAAGGGGTCTTTCCAACAAGAAGACCTAACAATTGTAATTATTTATGTTCCCATCGTGGAACACCCAAATACATAAAACAAACAACAAACATAAAGTGATTAATTAATAATAATACAATAATAGTAGGGGATTTGAACACCACACTTACACTAATGGACAGATCATCTCAGTAGAAATTCAACAAGAAATCAGTGGCTTTGAATGACACACTGGACCAGATGGACTATATATATATATATATATATATATATATATATATATATACACACACACATATATAACACTTTCAGATCTCAATGCTATGAAACTTGAAAACAACCACAGGAAAAAGTCTGGAAAACCTCCAAAAGCATGGAGGTTAAAAAACACCCTACTAAAGAATGAATGGGTCAATCAGGCAATTAGACAAGACATTTAAAAATATATGAAAAAAGATGAAAATGAAAACAACAATCCAAACTCTTTGGGATGTAGCAAAGGCAGTACTAAGAGGAAAATACACTGCAATCCAGACTTATCTCAAGAAACAAGAAAAATCCCACATACAAAATCTAACAGCACACCTAAAGGAAATAGAAGCACAATTGCAAAGACACCCCAAACCCAGCAGAAGAAGAGAAATAATAAAGATCAGAGCAGAAATAAATAATATAGAATCCAAAAAAAAAACAAAACCGTAGAGCAGATCAATGAAACCAACAGTTGGTTTTTTGAAAAAATAAACAGAATTGATAAACCTCTAGCCAGGCTTCTCAAAAAGAAAAGGGAGAGGACCCAAATAGATAAAATCAGGAACGAAAATGGAATTATTACAACCAGTCCCTCAGAAATACAATTATCAGGGAATACTATGAAAAGTTATATGTCAACAAACTGGACAACCTGGAAGAAATGGACAAATTCCTAAGCACTCACCCACTTTCAAAACTCAAATGGTAAGAAATAGAAAATTTGAACAGACCCATAGCTAGTGAAGAAATTGAATCAGTTATAAAAAATCTCCCAACAAATTAGAGTTCAGGACCAGATGGCTTCCCTGGGGAATTCTACCAGACGTTTAAAGCAGAGATAATACCTATCCTTCTCAAACTGTCCTAAAAAATAGAAAGGGAAAGAAAACTTCCAGAATCATTCTATGAAGCCAGGATTCCTTTGACTCCCAAACCATACAGAGACCCAGCAAAAAAAGAGAACCACAGGCCAATATTCCTGATTAATATGGATGCAAAAATTCTCAACAAGATACTAACAAATCAAATTGAACAGCATAGAAAAAGAATTATTCACCAAGATCACGTGGTATTAATTCCTGGGATGCATGGCTGGTTCACTATTCACAAATCAATGTGACATATCACCTTAATAAAAGAAAAGGTAAGAACCATATGATCCTGTCAATTGATGAAGAAAATTCTTCTTCTGGAATTCCTATGATATGGATATTGTTCCGTTTGATTGCATCACTTAGTTCTCTAATTCTCCCCTCATACTCCTGGATTTTTTTTATCTCTCTTTTTCTCAGCTTCCTATTTTTCCATAATTTTATCTTCTAATTCACCTATTCTCTCCTCTGCCTCTTCAATCCGAGCTGTAGTCACCTCCATTTTATTTTGTACCTCATTTATAGCATTTTTAGCTCCTCCTGACTATTTCTTAGTCCTTTGATCTCTGTAGCAATAGATTCTCTGCTGTCCTCTATGCCTTTTTCAAGCCCAGCGATTAATTTTATGACTATCATTCTAAATTCTTGTTCCATTATATTGCTTAAATCATTTTTGATCAATTCGTTAGCTGTAGCTATTTCCTGGAGTTTCTTTTGAGGAGAATTCTTTGGTTTTGTCATTTTGGCTAGTTTTCTGTCCCTTATGCATTTTAAAAGCTTGTTGTATGCTCTGCACCTGCTTGCATTGCTATATTAAAGGAGGGTTATACACTGTCTAGGGCCTGGCCCTTCAGGAGGTCTTTTTTGGGGGATTGTTACTTGCTCTCTGTTGTGACTGTTTATTTTATTACCCTACTTGTAGTAATATTTTGGACCCTGTACCAGATGTGCATTAATTTGTTCCCTGGAGTAGCCATTTAAAGGAAAACAGATAGACACACAGGAGACAATAACACACAAACACACAAATAACACAAACAAACAAATAAACAAAAACAAAAACCTAATGAGTTAAAACAAAAAACCCCAAAACACCAACTACAAGTAAAGAAGAGGGTGGAGGCAGTGCTGGTGGTAGAGCGCATACAAAGGGAGAAATAACAGGAACAGGGAGGGGGGAGAAAAAATAATCATTGATTAGGCAGAGAGGTTAAAAGGTTTAATCCAGAGAGAGAGAGAGGAAAATAACAAAGGAAGCAGGGAAAACAAAAAGAAGATAAATTTACACAGAGAAACTATATGGCTTGATTATTTCAGAGAGAGAGAAAGGAGTGTAAAGAAGGAGGTGTAGAACATGTATCAAGACAATGGATTAAATATGTCTGTTTAGACAGACCAATAACCAGAATAACCAGCCTAGGGGAGGGAAGAGATAAGGAGGAGGAATGGTGGAGGGAGAATATATCTATATATTCAGAATTGACCTACAGTTAATCTGGGAAATTCTGCGTTGCTTGTAGGTAGTAGCTGTCTGCAGGGTCTGTGCTGCTCTGGTGGATATGCAGTTACCCAGTTCAAGGGTGCGTGGTTTGGCATAATCTGAACCCACCTCGACCATGGGCCCCCGGGAGTGATCCCTGAGGCCCCACCTTGGTGGTGGTGGTAGGGGGTAATGGTTATACCCCAGTCTCTTCTCCATGGAGCCGGACCGGGTGGACTCAGTTTGAGTATCTTTGAATGTCCTCACTGTGCCACAGGTGCAGACCGGGTAGTCCTTCTCACTCTGCCACCTTCCCTGACCCTGCACTTGGCTAGGATTCAAAGTCCTGTTCCGTGTGCTCTGGCACTGGGGAAGCGCCTCTCATTGTTGTGATATGTGTCCTGGCTGGCTTTGTCTGTGCCACAGCTCTTCAGGGAGGACCGCCTTCTCTTACTGCAGACTGAGCTGCCACCCTCGCTGCAAGCCCCCAGGGTGGTGGATGCAGGCAGACTTTGTCTTTTCTCACAGCACTCCAGGGAAATGATGGCCTTATCCTCCCACAGACTGAGCCCTTGGCCCAGCCCCTGCGCCTGGGAGTGGCTGTGCAGGCAGGTTCTGTTCTATTGTACACCCCTCCAGGGAGGGAAACCCTTTCTTCAGCTGTGGACTGAGCCTCTGACCTACCACCGCACCCAGGGCTGGCTCCCCTCCTCCTCAGGTGCTCAAACAGGGAGCCAGCCCCAGTCTGAAGAAAGCCCTGTAGTTAGAGATCAGATCCCGCTCAGTCTCAGTCCGAGGTCGTTCTCCTGTCCAGATACAGTCCTGCACTTCCCTAGCCACTCTTTCTCTTCCCTTTGTCTCTCCACAGAAGGGGGTCTCTCCCCTCAGTGCCGATGTGGCATTTTTTTTATCTCCCCCAGTTTGCAGTAATCCACCTATCTTTTTTTCCAGTTTTCCCATTTTCTTCCTAGTAGATTCAGTCTCTTTTCCTCCCTGGCTCTGGTGTTCAAAGTCCTTTGGCTTCTACACTTCTTTGTTTGAGAGACATGGGAAGTATGAATTCCCCCTACTTCTCTGCCATGTTGGCCCCGGTTTTCCCCAAGTTTTTGACTTTAGCCATTCTGACAGGTGTGAGGTGATATCTCATTGTGATTTTGAATTGCATTTCCCTGATGTTGAGTGTGTTGAGCATTTTTTCATGAGTTTGTTGGCCATCTGGATGTCTTCTTTGGAGAGATACATCTTCATGTCTTACTCCAGTTGTTTAATTGGGTTAATTAGTTTTTGGGTGTTGAGTTGTATAAGTTTTTATATATCTTGGATACTAACCATATATCATATATGTCATTTGCAAATATCTCCCCCATTCTGTACTTGCCTTTTAGTTTTACTGATTGTATCCTTCACTGTGCAGAAGTTTTTTATTTTGATGTAGTACCAATAGTTTATTTTTACCTTATTTCCCTTACCTGAAGAGACACATCTAGAAGGATATTGCCATAACCAATGTCAGGGAAATTCCTACCTGTATTCTTTTCTAGGACTTTTACGATTTCAGAACTCACAGTTAAGTCCTTAATACATTTTGTTTATTTTTGTGTATGGTGTAAGAAAGTGGTACAGTTTTATTCATTTGCATGCAGTTGTACAATTATCCAAGCACCATTTGTGGAAGAGACTGTCTTTTTCCCACTGCATATTCTTGCCTCTTTTGTTGAAGATCAACTGAACATATAATTATGGGTTTGTTTCTGGTATTTTAAAATCCTGTTTCATTAATCTATGTGTCTGTTTTTGTGCAAGTACCATACTGTTGTGATTACTACAGCTTTGTAATATAACTTGAAGTCTGAAATTATGATACCTCTGGTTTTGTTTTTCTTTTTCAAGACTGTTTTGGCTATTCAGAGACTTACATGTTTCCATACAAATTTTAGGAATGTTTTTCCCAGTTCTGTTAAAAATGCAGTTGGAATTTTTTAAGGATTGCATTAAATGTGTAGATTGCTTTGGGTAGTATAGACATTTTAATAATATTTGTTCTTCAAATCCATGAACATGGAATTTCTTTCAATTCCTCTCTGTCGTCGTGAATTTCTTCAGTGTTTTATAGTTTTCAGGGTAAATAAAGGTCTTTCACTTTCTTGGTTAAGTCTATTCCTAGGTATTTTATTATTTTTGGTCCAATTGTAAATGGAATTGTTTTCTTAATTTCTCTTTTTGATGATTCATTATTAGCATATAGAAATGCAATAGGTTTATGTACATTGTGTATCCAGCAACATTACTGAATTAATTTATCAGTTATAGTAATTTTTTGGTGGACTTTTTTTGATTTTCTATATAAAGTATTATGTCATCTGCAAATGGTGAAAGTTTTATTTCTTCCTTCCCAATTTGGATGCATTTTATTCCTTTCTGTGGTCTGATTGCTGTGGCTAGGGCTTCTTTTACTATGTTGAATAAAAGTGGTGATAGTGGACTGACTTCTTTGTCTTGTTCCTGATCTTAGGGGGAAAGCTTTCACTTTTTCATCACTGAGTATGATGTTACCTATATGCTTTTCATATAAGGTCTTTATTATGTTGAGGTATGTTCCTTCTGCATACTTTGTTGAGGGTTTTTATCATTAATGGATATTTTACTTTGTAAAATGCTTTTTATGCATCTATTGAAATTGTCATATGTTTTTTTACCCTTTCTCTTATTCATGTGATATGCAACGTTAATTGTTTTGCAAATATTGAACCACCCTTGTAATCCATGAGTAAATGCCACTTGATTGTGGTGTATAGTTTTTTTAAATGTATTTTTGGAGTCACTTTGCCAGTATTTTGTTGAGGATTTTTGCATTTAGTTCATCAGAGATTTGGGCCTGTCATTCTATTTTTTTGTGTGTTGTGTCTTTATCTGATTTTTGTATCAGGGTGATACTGGCCATATATCACGAATTTGGAAGTTTTCTTTCATCTTCTATTTTTTGAATATTTTGAGAAGAATACATACTAATTCTTCTTTAAATGTTTGGAAGAATTCTCCTTTGAAGCAAATCTGGTCCTAGACTTGTTTGCTGGGAGATTTTTCATTAGTGATTCAATTTCATTGCTTGTAATTGGTGTGTTCAAATATCCTATTTCTTCCTGATTCACTTTAGAATGGTTTTGTGTTTTTAGGCACTTATCCATTTCTTCTAGGTTGTCCTATGATAGGCATATAATTTCTCATAATATTTTCCTATAATCCTTTGTATTTCTTTGGTGTTGGTTGTTATTTCCCCTGATTCATTTCTGATTTTGTTTATTTGAGTCATTTCACTCTTTTTTTTATGAGTCTGGCTAATGTTTATTAATTTTGTTTATTTTTTCCAAAGAAACAGATCCTGGTCTCATTGATCTGTTCTATTGTTTTTTTAAGTTTCTGTATCATTTATTTCTGCTATAATCCTTATTATTTCCTTCCTACTGCTGGTTTCTGGTTTTGCTTGTTTTTCTTTTTCTAACTCCTTTAAGCATAAGGTTAGGTTGTTTATTTGACATTTTCTTGCTTCTTGAGGTAGGCCTGTATTGCTATAAATTTCTCTCTTAGAACTGTTTTTGCTGCATCCTAAAGATATTGGACCATTGTGTTTTCATCTTCATTTCTCTGCATGTACAAATCTCTGCATCTTCAAATCTCTGCAAGGATTTCTTCCTTGATTTCTAGTTTGAACCATTCATTGTTTAGTAGCATGTTATTTAACCTCCATATATTTGTGGTTTCCATATTTTTCCTTGTGGTTGATTTTTAGTTTCATAGCGTTGTGGTAAAAAAATGCATAGTTTGACTTTGATATTTTTGAATTTGTTGAGACTTGTTTTGTGGCCTAACATGTGATCTGTTTTGGAGAATGTTCCATGTGCACTTGAAAGAAATGTGCATTCTGCTCTTTAAGGATGGAATGATCTCAAATATATCTGTTAAATCTATCTGGTCTAACGAGTCATTTAAAGCCACTGTTTCCTTGTTGATTTTGATGAGATCATCTGTCTTTTGATGTAAGTGTGGTGTTAAAGTTCCCTACTATTATTGATTAGTTCCTATATTTTTGTTTTTAATAGTTTCATGTATTTGGGTGCTACATGTTGGGTGCATAAATATTTAAAGTTGTTGTATCTTCTTGTTGGATTGTTCCCTTTACTATTATATAGTGTCCTTCTTTGTCTCTTGTTACAGTATTTGTTTTAAAGTCTATTTTGTCTGACATAAGTATTGCTACTTCAGCTTCTTTTTGACACCCATTTTCATGATAAATGTTTCTACATCCCCTCACTTTCAATCTGCAACTGTGTTTAGTTCTGAAATGAGTCTCTTGCAGGCAGCATATAAATGGGTCTTGTTTTTTATCCACTCTATCCCATTATGTCTTTTGATTGGAGCATTTGGTCCATTTACATTCAGAGTAATTATTGATAAATATGCACTTACTGACATTTTCAATTTAAAGTAAATGTAATTTAATTTGTATTTAGATTTTAGTTTGTTAACACACAGTGCAATATTGGTTTCAGGAGTAGAATTCAGTGATTCATCACTTACATATAACACCCAGTGCTCATCACAATTACCCTCTTTAATACCAACCACACATCTAAAACCATCTCCCACTCACCTCCCTCCATCAACCCTCAATTTGTTTTCTATTGTTAAGAGACTATTTTGTTTTTCCCTCTCTTCTCTTCTTTTACCCCATCCCATATCTTCATCTGTTTTGTTTCTTAAATTCCACTTAAGAATTAAATCATATAGTATTTATCTTTCTCTGATTGACTAATTTTGCTTAGCATAATACATTCTAGCTCCATCCACATCATTGCAAATGGCAAGATATCATTCTCTTTGATGGCTGAGTAATATTCCATTGTGTATATATATATATATATATATATATATATATATATATATATATATATCTTCTTTCTCCATTCATTAGTAGATGGACATTTGGGCTCTCTTCATAGTTTGGTTATTGTTGATAATGCTGCTATGAACATTGGGATGCATGTACCCCTTTGAATCTGTACTTTTGTGATCTTTGGGTAAATGCCTAGTAGTGAAATTAATGGATCATAGGTTAGTTATATTTTTAGTTTTTTGAGGAAACTCCATGCTGTTCTTCAGTGTAGGTGCACCAGTTTGCATTCACACCAACAGCGTAAGAGGTTTCCCATTCTAAGCATCCTTACCAACACTTGTTTCTTGTGTTGTTAATTTTAGCCATTCTGACAGGTGTGAGGTGATATCTCAACGTGGTCTTGATTTGTATCTTCCTGATGATGAGTGATGTTGAGCATCTTTTTATGTCTGTTAAGCGTCTGGATGTCTTCTTTGGAAAAGTGTCTATTCATATCTTCTGCCCATTTCTTCAGTGGCTTATGTGTTTTTTGGGTGTTGAGATTGAGAAGTTCTTTATAGATTTTGGATACTAATCCATTATTATATATGTCTTTTGCAAATATCTTTTCCAGTTTCATATGTTGCTTTTTAGTTTTGTTGCACCTTTGCTGTGTAGAAGCTGTTTATATTGATAAAATCCCATTAGTTCATTTTTATTTCATTTCCCTTGCCTCCAGCAATGTGCCTAGTATGAAGTTGCTCTGTCTGAGGTCAAAGAGGTTGCTGCCTGTGTTCTCCTTTAGGACTTTGATGCTTTCCTGTCTCACCGTTAGGTCTTTCAACCATTTTGAATTTGTGTGTGTGTGTGTGTGTGTGTGTGTGTGTGTTTGTGCGTGTGTGTGTATGGTGTAAGAAAGTGGCCCACTTTCATTCTTCTGTCTGTTCCTGTCCAGTTTACCCAACACAATTTGTTGAAGAGACTGCATTTTTTTTTTTACATTGGATATTGTTTCCTGTTTTGTCAAAGATTGGTGGATTATATAGTTGTGAGTCCATTTTTGGGTTTTCTATTTTGTTCCATGTTTCATTGTATCTATTTTATACTAGTATTATACTGTCTTGATGACTACAGTTTTGTAATATAGCTTTAAATAATCAATCGTGATGCCTCTAGTTTTGTTTTCCTTTTTCAGAATTGCTTTGGCTATATGGTTGTATACAAAGTGGTTGTATACAAATTTTAGGATTATTTGTTGCAGTTCTATGAAAAGTGCAGGTGGCGTTTTGATAGAGATTGCATTAAATATGTAGATTGATTTGGGTAGTATAGAAATTCTTTTTTTTATAATATATGAAATTTATTGTCAAATTGGTTTCCATAAAACACCCAGTGCTCATCCCAAAAGGTGCCCTCCTCAATACCCATCACCCACCCTCTCCTCCCTCCCACCCCCCATCAACCCTCAGTTTGTTCTCAGTTTTTAACAGTCTCTTATGCTTTGGCTCTCTCCCACTCTAACCTCTTTTTTTTTTTTTCTTTTTTCCTCCCCCTCCCCCATGGCTTCCTGTTACGTTTCTCAGGATCCACATAAGAGTGAAACCATATGGTATCTGTCTTTCTCTGTATGGCTTATTTCACTTAGCATCACACTCTCCAGTTCCATCCACGTTGCTACAAAAGGCCATATTTCATTTTTTCTCATTGCCACGTAGTATTCCATTGTGTATATAAACCACAATTTCTTTATCCATTCATCAGTTGATGGACATATAGGCTCTTTCCATAATTTGGCTATTGTTGAGAGTGCTGCTATGAACATTGGGGTACAAGTGCCCCTATGCATCAGTACTCCTGTATCCCTTGGGTAAATTCCTAGCAGTGCTATTGCTGGGTCATAGGGTAGGTCTATTTTTAATTTTCTGAGGAACCTCCACACTGCTTTCCAGAGTGGCTGCACCAATTTGCATTCCCACCAACAGTGCAAGAGGGTTCTGGTTTCTCCACGTCCTCGCCAGCATCTATAGTCTCCTGATTTGTTCATTTTGGCCACTCTGACTGGCGTGAGGTGATACCTGAGTGTGGTTTTGATTTGTATTTCCCTGATAAGGAGTGACATTGAGCATCTTTTCATGTGCCTGTTGGCCATCCGGATGTCTTCTTTTTTTTTTTTTTAATTTTTTTTTTTTTAACGTTTATCTATTTTTGGGACAGAGAGAGACAGAGCACGAACGGGGGAGGGGCAGAGAGAGAGGGAGACACAGAATCGGAAACAGGCTCCAGGCTCCGAGCCATCAGCCCAGAGCCCGACGCGGGGCTCGAACCCACGGACCGCGAGATCGTGACCTGGCTGAAGTCGGACGCTTAACCGACTGCGCCACCCAGGCGCCCCTCCGGATGTCTTCTTTAGAGAAGTGTCTATTCATGTTTTCTGCCCATTTCGTCACTGGGTTATTTGTTTTTCGGGTGTGGAGTTTGGTGAGCTCTTTATAGATTTTGGATACTAGCCCTTTGTCCGATATGTCATTTGCAAATATCTTTTCCCATTCCGTTGGTTGCCTTTTAGTTTTGTTGGTTGTTTCCTTTGCTGTGCAGAAGCTTTTTATCTTCATAAGGTCCCAGTAATTCACTTCTGCTTTTAATTCCCTTGCCTTTGGGGATGTGTCGAGTAAGAGATTGCTACGGCTGAGGTCAGAGAGGTCTTTTCCTGCTTTCTCCTGTAAGGTTTTGATGGTTTCCTGTCTCACATTCAGGTCCTTTATCCATTTTGAGTTTATTTTTCTGAATGGTGTGAGAAAGCTGTCTAGTTTCAACCTTCTGCATGTTGCTGTCCAGTTCTCCCAGCACCATTTGTTAAAGAGGCTGTCTTTTTTCCATTGGATGTTCCTTCCTGCTTTGTCAAAGATGAGTTGACCATACGTTTGTGGGTCTAGTTCTGGGGTTTCTATTCTATTCCATTGGTCTATGTGTCTGTTTTTGTGCCAATACCATGCTGTCTTGATAATGACAGCTTTGTGGTAGAGGCTAAAGTCTGGGATTGTGATGCCTCCTGCTTTGGTCTTCTTCTTCAAAATTCCTTTGGCTATTCGGGGCCTTTTGTGGTTCCATATGAATTTTAGGATTGCTTGTTCTAGTTTCGAGAAGAATGCTGGTGCAATTTTGATTGGGATTGCATTGAATGTGTAGATAGCTTTGGGTAGTATTGACATTTTGACAATATTTATTTTTCCAATCCATGAGCAGGGAATGTCTTTCCATTTCTTGAAATCTTCTTCAATTTCCTTCGTAAGCTTTCTATAGTTTTCAGCATACAGATCCTTTACATCTTTGGTTAGATTTATTCCTAGGTATTTTATGCTTCTTGGTGCAATTGGGAATGGGATCAGTTTCTTTATTTGTCTTTCTGTTGCTTCATTGTTAGTGTATAAGAATGCAACTGATTTCTGTACATTGATTTTGTATCCTGCGACTTTGCTGAATTCATGTATCAATTCTAGCAGACTTTTGGTGGAGTCTATCGGATTTTCCATGTATAATATCATGTCATCTGCAAAAAGCGAAAGCTTGACTTCATCTTTGCCAATTTTGATGCTTTTGATTTCCTTTTGTTGTCTGATTGCTGATGCTAGAACTTCCAGCACTATGTTAAACAACAGCGGTGAGAGTGGGCATCCCTGTCGTGTTCCTGATCTCAGGGAAAAAGCTCTCAGTTTTTCCCCGTTGAGGATGATGTTAGCTGTGGGCTTTTCATAAATGGCTTTTATGATCTTTAAGTATGTTCCTTCTATCCCGACTTTCTCAAGGGTTTTTATTAAGAAAGGGTGCTGGATTTTGTTGAAGGCCTTTTCTGCATCGATTGACAGGATCATATGGTTCTTCTCTTTTTTTTTTGTTAATGTGATGTATCACATTGATTGATTTGCGAATGTTGAACCAGCTCTGCATCCCAGGAATGAATCCCACTTGATCATGGTGAATCATTCTCTTTATATGCCGTTGAATTCGATTTGCTAGTATCTTATTGAGAATTTTTGCATCCATATTCATCAGGGATATTGGCCGGTAGTTCTCTTTTTTTACTGGGTCTCTGTCTGGTTTAGGGATGAAAGTAATACTGGCTTCATAGAATGAGTCTGGAAGTTTTCCTTCCCTTTCTATTTCTTGGAATAGCTTGAGAAGGATAGGTATTATCTCTGCTTTAAACGTCTGGTAGAACTCCCCTGGGAAGCCATCTGGTCCTGGACTCTTATTTGTTGGGAGATTTTTGATAACCGATTCAATTTCTTCACTGGTTATGGGTGTGTTGAAGCTTTCTATTTCCTCCTGATTGAGTTTTGGAAGAGTGTGGGTGTTCAGGAATTTGTCCATTTCTTCCAGGTTGTCCAATTTGTTGGCATATAATTTTTCATAGTATTCCCTGATAATTGTTTGTATCTCTGAGGGATTGGTTGTAATCATTCCATTTTCATTCATGATTTTATCTATTTGGGTCATCTCCCTTTTCTTTTTGAGAAGCCTGGCTAGAGGTTTGTCAATTTTGTTTATTTTTTCAAAAAACCAACTCTTGGTTTCGTTGATCTGCTCTACAGTTTTTTTAGACACTATATTGTTTATTTCTGCTCTGATCTTTAATATTTCTCTTCTTCTGCTGGGTTTAGGCTGACTTTGCTGTTCTGCTTCTATTTCCTTTAGGTGTGCTGTTAGATTTTGTATTTGGGATTTTTCTTGTTTCTTGAGATAGGCCTGGATTGCAATGTATTTTCCTCTCAGGACTGCCTTCGCTGCGTCCCAAAGCGTTTGGATTGTTGTATTTTCATTTTCGTTTGTTTCCATATATTTTTTAATTTCTTCTCTAATTGCCTGGTTGACCCACTCATTCGTTAGTAGGGTGTTCTTTAACCTCCATGCTTTTGGAGGTTTTCCAGACTTTTTTGTGTGGTTGATTTCAAGCTTCATAGCATTGTGGTCTGAAAGTATGCATGGTATAATTTCAATTCTGGTAAACTTATGGAGGGCTGTTTTGTGACCCAGTATATGATCTATCTTGGAGAATGTTCCATGTGCACTCGAGAAGAAAGTATATTCTGTTGCTTTGGGATGCAGAGTTGTAAATAGATCTGTCAAGTCCATCTGATCCAGTGTCTCATTCAGGGCCCTTGTTTCTTTATTGATCGTGTGTCTAGATGATCTATCCATTTCTGTACGTGGGGTGTTAAAGTCCCCTGCAATTACCACATTCTTATCAATAAGGTTGCTTATGTTTATGAGTAGTTGTTTTATATATTTGGGGGCTCCGGTATTCGGCGCATAGACATTGATAATTGTTAGCTCTTCCTGATGGATAGACCCTGTAACTATTATATAATGTCCTTCTTCATCTCTTGTTACAGCCTTTAATTTAAAGTCTAGTTTGTCTGATATAAGTATGGCTACTCCAGCTTTCTTTTGGCTTCCAGTAGCATGATAAATACTTCTCCATCCACTCACTCTCAATCTAAAGGTGTCCTCAGGTCTCAAATGATCTCTTGTAGACAGCAAATAGATGGGTCTTGTTTTTTTTAATCCATTCTGATACCCTATGTCTTTTGGTTGGCGCATTTAATCCATTTACATTCAGTGTTATTATAGAAAGATACGGGTTTAGAGTCATTGTGATGTCTGTATTATTTATGCTTGTAGTGATGTCTCTGGTATTTTGTCTCACAGGGTCCCCCTTAGGATCTCTTGTAGGGCTGGTTTAGTGGTGACAAATTCCTTTAGTTTTTGTTTGTTTGGGAAGACCTTTATCTCTCCTTCTATTCTAAATGACAGACTTGCTGGATAAGGGATTCTCGGCTGCATTTTTTTTCTGTCTAGCACACTGAAAATCTCGTGCCAATTCTTTCTGGCCTGCCAAGTTTCAAAAGAGAGATCAGTCACGAGTCTTATAGGTCTCCCTTTATATGTGAGGGCACGTTTACCCCTTGCTGCTTTCAGAATTTTCTCTTTATCCTTGTATTTTGCCAGTTTCACTATGATATGTCGTGCAGAAGATCGATTCAAGTTCCGTCTGAAGGGAGTTCTCTGTGCCTCTTGGATTTCAATGCCTTTTTCCTTCCCCAGTTCAGGGAAGTTCTCAGCTATTATTTCTTCAAGTACCCCTTCAGCACCTTTCCCTCTCTCTTCCTCCTCTGGGATACCAATTATACGTATATTATTTCTTTTTAGTGTATCACTTAGTTCTCTAATTTTCCCCTCATACTCCTGGATTTTTTTATCTCTCTTTTTCTCAGCTTCCTCTTTTTCCATAACTTTATCTTCTAGTTTACTTATTCTCTCCTCTGCCTCTTCAATCCGAGCTGTGGTGGTTTCCGTTTTGTTTTGCATTTCATTTAAAGCGCCTTTCAGCTCCTCGTGACTGTTCCTTAGTCCCTTGATCTCTGTAGCAAGGGATTCTCTGCTGTCCTGTATACTGTTTTCAAGCCCAGCGATTAATTTTATGACTATTATTCTAAATTCACTTTCTGTTATATTATTTAAATCCTTTTTGATCAGCTCATTAGCTGTTGTTATTTCCTGGAGATTCTTCTGAGGGGAATTCTTCCGCTTGGTCATTTTGGATAGTCCCTGGCGTGGTGAGGACCTGCAGGGCACTTCCCCTGTGCTGTGGTGTATAACTGGAGTTGGTGGGCGGAGTCGCAGTCAGACCTGATGTCTGTCCCCAGCCCACCGCTGGGGCCACAGTCAGACTGGTGTGTGCCTTCTCTTCCCCTCTCCTAGGGGCGGGATTCACTGTGGGGTGGCGTGGCCCGTCCGGGCTACTTGCACACTGCCAGGCTTGTGATGCTGGGGATCTGGCATATTAGCTGGGGTGGGTAGGCAAGGTGCACAGGGGCAGGAGGGGCAGGCTTAGCTCGCTTCTCCTTAGGTGATCCACCTCAGGAGGGGCCCTGTGGCAGCAGGAGGGAGTCAGATCCGCTGCGGAGGTTTGGCTCCGCAGAAGCACAGAGTTGGGTGTTTGCGCGGAGCAAGTTCCCTGGCAGGAACTGGTTCCCTTTGGGATTTTGGCTGGGGGATGGGCGGGGGAGATGGCGCTGGCGAGCGCCTTTGTTCCCCACCAAACTGAGCTGTGTCGTCCGGGGGCTCAGCAGCTCTCCCTCCCTTTGTCCTCCAGCCTTCCCGCTTTCCGAGCAGAGCTGTTCACTTATGACCTCCCAGACGCTAAGTCGCGCTTGCTGTTGGAACACAGTCCGTCAGGCCCCTCCGCTTTTGCCCACCAGACTCAGGGACTCTGCTTGGCCGGCGAGCCGCCCCTCCGCCCCGGCTCCCTCCCGCCAGTCCGTGGAGCGCACACCGCCTCTCAGCCCTTCCTACCCTCTTCCGTGGGCCTCTCGTCTGTGCTTGGCTCCGGCGACTCAGTTCTGCTAATCCTCTGGCGGTTTTCTGGGTTATTTAGGCAGGTGTAGGTGGAATCTAAGTGATCAGCAGGACGCCCGGTGAGCCCAGCGTCCTCCTACGCTGCCATCTTCCCTCCCTCTCTCCAGGTAGTATAGACATTTTAACAATGATTTTTTTCTTCCTATCCATGAGTATGGAATTCGTTTCCATTTCTTTGTGTCTTCTTCAATTACTTTCATAAATGTTTTATGGTTTTCAAAGTACAAATATTTTACATTTTTGGTTAGGTTTATTCCTAGGTATCTTATGGTTTTTGGTGCGATTTTAAATGAAATCTATTTTTTTATTTCTTTTTCTGCTCCTTCATTATTGGTATATAGAAATATAAAGATTTATGCATGTTGATTTTGTATCCTGCAACTTTGCTGAATTCATGTATAAATTCTAGTAATTTTTGGTGGAGACTTTTGGGGTTTTACATAGAGTAACATGTCTGCAAATTGCGAAAGTTTGACTTCCTCCTTGCTGATTTGGATGCCTTTTATTTATTTTTCTTGTATGATTGCTGTGGCTAAGTTTTCTAGTATCATGTTAAAAAGTAATGGTAAGAGTGGACATCCTTATCTTGTTCCTGCCATGGGGGATAGCTCTCAGTTTTTCCCCATTGAGTATGATATTATCTGTGGGTCTTTTGTATATAATCTTTATGATGTTGAGGTATGCTCCATCTATCCCTACTTTGTTGAAGGTTTTTATCAAGCATGGATGCTGTATTTTGTCAACTTCTTTTTCTGCATCTATTGACAGGATCATATGGTAATTATCCTTTCTTTTATTAATGTAATGTATCATATTGATTGATTTCTGAATACTGAACTACCCCTGAAATCCAGGAATAATTCCCAGTTGATCATGGTGAAGAATTTTTTTAATGTACTGTTGAATTCAATTTTTTTTAATTGAGAAATTTTGCATCCATTTTTATCAGGGATATTGTCCAGTAATTGTCATTTTTAGTGGGGTCTTTGTCTGGTTTTGAAATTCTCATAATGCTGGCTTTGTAGAATCAGTTTGGAAATTTATCTTCCATTTATATTTTTTGGAACAGTTCGAGAAGCATACATATTAACTCTTCTTTAAATGTCTGGTAGAATTCCCCTGGGAAGCCATCTGGCCCAGAGCTCTTATTTGTTGGGAGATTTTTGATTATTGCTTCGATTTCTTTGCTGGTTATGGGTCTTTCCAAATTTTCTATTTCTTCCTATTCCAGTTTTGGTAGTTTGTAAATTCCTCGGAATTCATCCATTTCTTCCAGATCGCCTTATTTTTTGCATATAAAAATTCATAGTGTTCTCTTATAATTGTATTTGTATGGTGCTTGTTGTGATATCTCTTGTTTCATTTGTAATTTTATCTATTTGGATCCTTTCTATTTTCTTTTTTAATGTCTGGATATGGGTTTAACCATTTTTAAAATTCTTTCAAAGAAACAGCTCTTAGTTTCATTGATATGTTATACTGTTGTTGTTGTTTCTATACCATTTATTTCTTTTCTAATCTTTATCATTTCCCTTTTTCTTCTGGCTTTATCCTTTATTTGCTGATCCTTTTCTAGCTCCTTTAGGTGTAAGGTTAAGTTGTATATTTGAGACCTTTCTCGTTTCTTGAAATAAGCCTGTTTTACAATATACTTCCCTCTTATGACTACTTTTGTTGCATCCCAAAAATTTTTCGACTGTCTTGTTTTCATTTTCATTTACTTCCATGTACTCTTTAAATTTTTTCTTTAATTTCCTGGTTAACCCATTCATTCTTTAGTAAGATTTTCTTTAATCTACATGTATTTGAGGGCTTTCCAATTTTTTTCTTGTGGTTGATTTCAAGTTTCATAGTGCTGTGGTCTGAAAATATGCATGGTATGATCTCAATATTTTTGTACTTGAGGACTGATTTATGACTTATTATGTGATCTATTCTGGACAGTGTCCATGTTCACTTGAGAAGAATGTGTTTTCTGCTGCTTTAGGATAAAATGTTCTGAATATATCTGTTACATCCACCTTATGCAGTGTGTCATTCAAAGCCATTGTTTCCTTGTGGATTTTCTGCTTACATGATATGTCCATTGTTATGAGCTGTTAAAGCCTCCTACTATTTTTGTATTATTATCAATGTCTTTATATTTGTTAACGATTTATATATTTGGGTGCTTTCAAGTTTGGTATAAATATTTACACTTGTTAGATATTCTTGATTCATAGGTCCCTTTAGTATGATATAGTGCCCATCTTCATGTTTTGTTACAGTCTTTGGTTTCAAATAGATTTTGTCTGATATAAGTATGACTACTGTAGCTTTTTTTTGGACATCCATTAACATGATAGATGTTTCTCCATCCCTTCACTTTCAATTTTCATGTGTCTTTATGTCTAAAATGGGTCTCTTGTATGCAGCATATATAGGTCTCATTTTTATATCCATTCTGATATCTTATATTTTTTATTGGACCATTTGGTTCATTTACATTCAGAGTATTTATTGATAGACATGAATTTAGTGCCATTGTGTTACCTGTAAAGTTGGTATTTCTGGTGGTGTTCTCTTCTCCTTTCTAGTTTTTGTTGCTTTTGGTCTTTTTTTCCTCATTCAAGGATTCCCTTTTAATATTTCTTGCAGGACTCATTTAATGGTCATGAACTCTGTTAGTTTTTGTTTGTTGGAAAGCTCTTTATTTCTCTTTCTATTCTGAATGACAGCCTTGGTGGATAAAGTATTCTTGGCTGCATATTTTCTCCTTTAGCACATTGAATATATAATGCCACCTCCCTTCTGACCTGCCAAGTTTCTGTGGAAAGATCTGTTGCAAACCTGATCTGTACTCCCTTGTAATTTAAAGACTTTTTTCCTTGCTGCTTTCAGGATTCTTTCCTTATCTCTGTATTTTGCAAATTTTATTATGATATGTCTTGGTGTTGGCTGGCAAACTAGGGAAAATTCCCCGAATAATTTGCTCAAATATACACTCTTCCCCTTTTCCCCTCTCTTCTTCTGGGACTCCTATAATATGAATGTTATTTCACTTTATGGAGTTACTGAATGCTCTAAGTCTACATTCATGGTCCAATGCATTTCTTTCCCCTTTTATTCAGCATCATTATATTCCATATTTTTTTATCTTGTATATCACTGATTCATTGCTCTATTTTGTCCATACTCTTTGTCATGGTATTTATTAGGGCTGCATCTTGGTTATTGTATTTTTAATTTCAGCCCGACTAGTTTTTGGTTCTTTTATCTCTGCAGTTAGGGATTCTCTAGTGCCTTCTGTGCTTTTTTTCAAGCCCAGCTAGTATTCTTATAATTGTTGTTTTAAATTATAGCTGAGATATCTTACTTATATCTGTATTGATTAAATCATTGGCCATGACTTCTTCCTGTTCTTTCTTTAAAGTGATTTTCTCCATGTTGTCATTTTGGAGGCCAAAAAAAAAAGGAGGGGGGAAGCTAGATCTTAGGTGTATTTTGTTCTGCTCGTTAAGAAGCTTGATCTAAAAAAATAGTAATAAAAATAATAATAAAAGAAGAAAAGAAAAAATTACTTTTTTGTATAAAAAAACACAAAGGACTGGAGAAGATGGTGGCACTTAGATTCCACCTGCAGACAACTGCCAGAAGATTAGCAGAACGGACTCTTCGGAGCGAAGCATAGATAAGAGACACACAGAAGAGGGTAGGAAGGGCGGAGAGGTGGTGCACGCTACACGGACTGGCGGGAAGGAGCCGGGGCAGTGTAGGGGCAACCCGCCTGGTAAGGCAGAGCCTCCGAGTCTGACTTGCAAAAGCAGAGGGGCCCAACTGCATGAGTTCTGACAGCCAGCAGGACTTAACATCTGGAATGTTAAAGCAGCTCTGCTCGGAGAATGGGAGGGCAAGAGGACACCGGGAGGGAGAGTTGTTGAGCCCTGGATGACAGAGCTCAGCTCAGTGGGGAAAAAAGGCACTGGCCAGTGCCATCTCCCTCTCCCATCCCCCCACCAAAATCCCAAAGGGAACCAGTTCCTGCCACAGAACTTGCTTGCACCGCGCAAACACCCAACACTGTGCTTCGGTAGATCCATCCCTCCAATGGGTCTGCCTGCCTTCTGCTGCTGCGGGGCCCCTCCCACAGGGGACCACTGATGGCAAAGTGAGCTAAGCCTTTCCCTCCCACCCCAGTGCACCTTGCGGACCCACCCTGGCTAATAAGCCAGACCCCATCAAAGCAGCACCACAAGCCTGGTAGTGTGCAAGTAGCCCAGACATGGGCCACACCACTCCACAGTGAGTCCTGCCTCTGGGAGAGGGGAAGATAAGGTACACACCAGTCTGTGGCCCCAGCGGTGGGCTGGGGACAAACATCGGGTTTGCCTGTGGCCCTGCCCACCAACACAAGTTACACCAGACAGCCCAGGGGAAGTGCCCCGCAGTTCCACGCCACTCCAGGGACTATCCAAAATGATGAAACGGAAGAATTCTTCTCAAAAGAAACTCCAGGAAGTAACTACCACTAACAAATTGATCAAAAACGGTTTAAGCAATATAACGGACCATTAATTTAGAATAATAGTCATAAAATTAATCGCTGGGCTTGAAAAAAATATAGAGGACAGCAGAGAATCTATTACTACAGAGATCAAGGGACTAAGAAACAGTCATGAGGAGCTAAAAAATGCTATAAATGAGGCACAAAAAAATGGAGATGACCGCAGCTCAGAAATTAATAGGCAGAGGAGAGAATAGGTCAATTAGAAGATAAAATTATGGAAAAAGAGGAAGCTGAGAAAAAGAGAGATAAAAAAAATCCAGGAATATGAGGGGGAGAATTAGAGAACTAAGTGATGCAATTAAGTGCAACAATAATCGTATAATAGGAATTCCAGAAGAGGAAAAGAAAAAGAAAGGGGCTGAAGGTGTACTTGAACAAATCATAGTTGAGAACTTCCCTGATCTGGGGAAGGAAATAGGCATTGAAATCCAAGAGGCACAGAGAACTCCCTTCAGACGTAACTTGAATCGATCCTCTGCATGATATATAATACTGAAACTGGCAAAATACAAGGATAAAGAGAAAATTCTGAAAGCAGCTAGGGATAAACACACTCTAACATATAAAGGGAGACTGATAAGACTAGTGACGGATCTATCTACTGAAACTTGGCAGGCCAGAAAGGAATGGCAGGAAATCTTCAATGTGATGAACAGAAAAATATTCAGCAGAGAATCCTTTATCCAGCAAGTCTGTCATTCAGAAAAGAAGGAGAGATAAAGGTCTTCCCAAACAAACAAAAACTGAAGGAATTCGTCACCACTAAACCAGCCTTACAAGAGATCCTAAGGGGGATTCTGTGAGTGAAATGTTGCAAGGACCACAAAGTACCAGAGACATCACTACAAGCATGAAACCTACAGACATCATAATGACTCTAAACTCATATCTTTCTATAATAACACTGAAAGTAAATAGACTAAATGCTCCCACCAAGAGACATAGGGTATCAGAATGGATAAATAACAATACCCATCTATTTGCTGTCTACAAGAGAATAATTTTAGACCTGAGGACACTTTCAGATTGAAAGTGAGGGGACGGAGAACTATCTATCATGCTACTGGAAGTCTAAAGAAAGCTGGAGTAGCCATATTTATATCAGACAAACTAGACTTTAAATTAAAGGCTGTAACAAAAGGTGAAGAAGGGAATTATATAATAATTACAGGGTCTGTCCATGAGGAAGAGCTAACAATTATAAATGTCTATGCACCAAACACGGAAGCCCCCAAATACATAAAACAATTAATCACAAACATAAGCAACCTTATTGATAAGAATGTGGTAATTACAAGGGACTTTAATACTCCACTTACAACAATGGATAGATCATCTAGACACATGGTCAATAAAGAAACAAGGGCCCTGAATAATACATTGGATCACATGGACTTGACAGATATATTTAGAACTGCATCACAGAGCAACAGAATATACTTTCTTCTCGAGTGCACATGGAACATTCTCCAAGATAGATCGCATACTGGGTCACAAAACAGCCCTTCATAAGTATACAAGAATTGAGATCATACCATGCATACTTTCAGACCATAATGCTATGAAGCTTGAAATCAACCACAGGAAAAAGTCTGGAAAACCTCCAAAAGCATGGAGATTAAAGAACACCCTAGTAAAGAATGAATGGGTCAACCAGGCAATTAGAGAAGAAATATAAAGATATATGGAAACAAATGAAAATGAAAAGACAACAATCCAAACGCTTTGGGATGCAGCAAAGGCAGTCCTGAGAGGAAAATACATTGCAATCCAGGCCTATCTCAAGAAACAAGAAAAATCCCACATACAAAATCTAACAGCACACCTCAAGGAAATGGAAGCAGAAGAGCAAGGACAACCCAAACCCAGCAGCAGAAGAAAAATAATAAAGATCAGAGCAGAAATAAACAATATAGAATCTAAAAAACCAGTAGAGAAGATCAATGAAACCAAGAGTTGGTTTTTTGAAAAAATAAACCAAATGGATAAACCTCTAGCCAGGCTTCTCAAAAAGAAAAGGGAGATGACCCGAATAGTTAAAATCATGAATGAAGATGGAATTATGACAACCAGTTGCTCAGAAATACAAACAATTATCAGGGAATAGTATGAAAAATTATATGCCAAAAACATGGATAACCTGGAATAAATGGACAAATTCCTCAGCACCCACGCACTTCCAAAACTCAAACAAGAAGAAATAGAAAACTTGAACAGACCCATAACCATGAAGAAATTGAATCAGTTATCAAAAATCTCCCAACAAATGAGAGTCCAGGACCAGATGGCTTCCCTGGGGAATTTTACCAGACATTTAAAGCAGAGATAATACCTATCCTTCTCAAGCTGTTCCAAAAAACAGAAAGGGAAGGAAAACTTCCAGACTTATTCTATGAAGCCAGAATCACTTTGATTCCCAAACCAGACAGAGACCGAGCAAAAAAAAAAAAAAAAAAAAAAAAAAAAAAAGAGAGAACTATAGGCCAATATCCTGATGGATATAGATGCAAAAATTCTCAATAAGATACTAACAAATTGAATTCAACAGCATATAAAAAGAACTATACAGGGGCGCCTGGGTGGCTCAGTCGGTTAAGCATCCGACTTCGGCTCAGGTCATGATCTCGCGGTCCGTGAGTTCAAGCCCTGCGTCAGGCTCTGTGCTGACAGCTCAGAGCCTGGAGCCTGTTTCAGTTTCTGTGTCTCCCTCTCTCTCTGACCCTCCCCCGTTCATGCTCTGTCTCTCTGTCTCAAAAATAAATAAACGTTAAAAAAATTAAAAAGAATAAAAAGAATTATACACCATGATCAAGTGGGATTCATTCGTGGGCTGCAGGGTTGGTTCAACATTCGCAAATCAATGTGATACATCACATTAATAAAAGAGAAGAAAAAAACCATATGATCCTGTCAATCAATGCAGAAAAAGCATTTGACAAATTCAGCATCGTTTCTTTATAAAAACCCTCAAGAAAGTCGGGATAGAAGGAACATACTTAAAGATCATAAAAGCCATTTATGAAAAGCCCACAGCTAATATCTTCCTCAATGGGGAAAAACTGAGAGCTTTCCCCATGAGATGAGGAACACGACAGGGATGTCCACTCTCACCGCTGTTGTTTAACATAGTATTGGAAATGCTCGCATCAGCAATCAGACAACAAATGGAAATCAAAGGCATCAAAATTAGCAAAGATGAAGTCAAGCTTTCACTTTTTGCAGATGACATGATATTATACATGGAAAATCCGACAGACTCCACCAAAAGTCTGCTAGAACTGATACATGAATTCAGCAAGGTCAGCAGATACAAGATCAATGTACAGAAATCAGTTGCATTCTTATACACTGATAATGAAGCAACAGAAAGACAAATAAAGAAACTGATCCCATTCACAATTGCACCAAAAAGCATAAAATACCTAGGAATAAACCTAACCAAAGATGTACAAGATCTGTATGCTGAAAACTATAGAAAGCTTATGAAGGAAATTGAAGAAGATACCAAGAAATGGAAAAACATTCCATGCTCATGGATTGGAAGAATCAATGTTGTTAAAAAGTCAATACTACCCAAAGCTATCCACACATTCAATGCAATCCCAATCAAAATTGCACCAGCATTTCTCAAAGCTAGAACAAGCAATCCTAAAATTTGTATGGAACCACAAAAGACCCCGAATAGCCAAAGTAATTTTGAAGAAGAAGACCAAAGCAGGAGGCATCACAATCCCAGACTTTAGCCTCTACTACAAAGCTGTAATCATCAAGACAGCATGGTATTGGCACAAAAAGAGACACATAGACCAATGGAATAGAATAGAAACCCCAGAATTGGACCCACAAAAGTATGTCAACTAATCTTTGACAAAGCAGGAAGGAGAATCCAATGGAAAAAAGACAGTCTCTTTCACAAATGGTGCTGGGAGAACTGGACAGCAACATGTAGAAGGATGAAACTTGACCACTTTCTTACACCATTCACAAAAACAAACTCAAAATGGCAAAGGACCTGAATGTGAGACAGGAAACCATCCAAACCCTAGAGGAGAAAGCAGGAAAAAACCTCTCTGACCTCAGGCGTAGCAATTTCTTACTTGACACATCCCCAAAGGCAAGGGAATTAAAAGCAAAAATGAACTATTGGGACCTCATGAAGACAAAAAGCTTCTGCGCTGCCAAGGAAACAATCAACAAAGCTAAAAGGCAACCAAAGGAATGGGAAAAGACATTTGCAAATGACATATAGGGCAAAGGGCAAGTATCCAAAATCTATAAAGAGCTCACCAAACTCCACACAGGAAAAACAAATAATCCAGTGAAAAAATGGGCAGAAAACATGAATAGACACTTCTCTAAAGAAGACATCCAGGTGGCCAACAGGCACATGAGAAGATGCTCAACGTCACTCCTCCTTAGGGAAATACAAATCAAAACCACACTCAGATACCAACTCACGCCAGTCAGAGTGGCTAAAATGAAGAAATCAGGAGAGTATAGATGCTGGTGAAGATGTGGAGATACGGGAATCCTCTTGCACTGTTGGTGGGAATGCAAACTGGTGCAGCCGCTCTGAAAAAGAGTGTGGAGGTTCCTCAAAAAATTAAAAATAGACCTACCCTATGACCCAGCAGTGGCACTGTTAGGAATTTACCCAAAGGATACAGGAGTGCTGATGCATAGGGGCACTTGTACCCCAATGTTTATAGCAGCACTCTCAACAATAGCCAAATTATGGAAAGAACCTAAATATCCATGAACTGATGAATGGATAAAGAAATTGTGGTATATATACACAATGGAATACTACGTGGCAATGAGAAAGAATGAAATATGGCCTTTTGTAGCAACGTGGATGGAACTGGAGAGTGTTATGCTAAGTGAAATAAGTCATAGAGAGAAAGACAGATACCATATGTTTTCACTCTTATGTGGATACTGAGAAACTTAACAGAAGACCATGGGGGAGCGGAAGAAAAAAAAAGGGGTTAGAGAGGGAGGGAGCCAAAACGTAAGAGACTCTTAGAAACTGAGAACAAACTGAGGGTTGATGGGGGGTGGGAGGGAGAGGTGGGTGGTTGATGGTTATTGAAGAGGGCACCTGTTGGAATGAGCACTGGTGTTGTATGGAAATAAATTTGACAGTATATTTCATATTTAAAAAATCAAATAAAGAAAATAAAGAATAAAATAAAATAAAATTTGCTTTAATCTCTTTAAAAAAAAAAAAACAAAGAAGCTAGATATTGTTTCCTGTAGAGCTGAACCTCCGCAGCATTCTATGATCAGCAGACTTGATGCATGTGAGGGGTTTCTGCTGTTCTTCTGGGGGTAGGGTCTTTTGCACTGATTATCTGGCTGACTTGCCCTAGTGAAGATGCACCTGCGAGACTCAGGGATAAAGAGTTTTGTGATCCTGGCTCCAGATCCTCCTGTTGGTGCTGTTTTGCTCACTGAAGTCCATCGGTAATGATGGGTAGAGGGGAAAATGGCATCGCCTTGCTCTCTTATCACTGGACTGGGGAGCTCACGTCTGCAATTCCTCAGCGAGCCTTCATAGAAGCACAAAAAATCCTCCACCCCCATGTCCCTGGCTTCTGTCAGATCCCTGCCTTCACCCTGTGTCAGAGCTGTCTGCCTGCCAGGCAGCACTGTACTCCTGTATTTTACCTCCGTTTCAGCTGGGT
Organism: Leopardus geoffroyi; assembly: GCF_018350155.1. Taxonomy (NCBI): domain Eukaryota; kingdom Metazoa; phylum Chordata; class Mammalia; order Carnivora; family Felidae; genus Leopardus; species Leopardus geoffroyi. The sequence continues at coordinate 62,832,429 of NC_059343.1, read as the reverse complement.
TTCAAAACTCCAAATTTCAGAGACCCCTGCAGCTGGGGTCAGTGCTGATATTTTGGGAGAAAGTCTTGTTTCACTGTGTCTGGGTGCCAGTTTGTCCAAGAAAATGGTTTTGTGACCATGCTGCAGCTTGGAGTCTATGTAAATCACAGCAGAAACCTGGCACCAAGGCTTGCTGCCCTCAGCCAGCGTATTTATTCCTATACTGGTGAATGAGGCAGCTCAGTGGTGCTTTCAAGGTCTTTTCTCTTCAGAGGAACAGTGCTCCCTCTCCCAAATGCACTCCACAAGGGGAACTTGTTCTTCCCATACAACCCAAGGGATCCTTAGACCATCTTGCCTGCTCCTGGGTGTCTGTCTTCCTTCCTCACTTGAGCACCACTAAGCATGTCAGGTACAACCGTATGGATTGCATGGACCTCTAAAACTTCAGACTTTAGTCCTTAGCTACTTATAAAAAAACTTGCAGTATTGAACCCCTCTTGTTTTCCCAGTCAGTGGTTTTGGGGAATAGTTTTCCTGTGCATGTTTTCATCCTTTTTTTTTTTCACATTTTCTCTATTTCTCTCTAACTCCTCTCTCCTTGCTCAGGGCTCCATCCCCTCCACAGCACCTATGGTTCTTTTCTTCCCCAAATCAACTTCCCGCAACTCCTACCTTTCATAAAGTGGTCTTTTTTTCTACATGTAACTGTGTAGCTTTTTCTCTCAGTCTCCAGATCAATTTCTTGGAGAATTATTTGATATTTGTCTAGCTGTTTTTGAGATATGAAGCAAGCTTAGGGTCACTCTACTCTTCTGACATCTTCACGGCTTTCTCTAGGGTTCTCTCACTCCACCATCTTCCTATCTTCCTTATCTCCTTTATACAATTTAAAAACCTTTTCTATGTGCAACTCAGTAGTGTTTGGGGATGTGTATATGCCATGTATCCTTGTGCATGTAAGCTTGTAAGTTTGAAAGAATGAGCCTTTGCTTTATATATATCTTTTTTACATGATACTTTACACATAGTAGGTAAATAATAGTGGTTGCCTGGTTAAATGAATGAATAAATGAGTGAGTGAATGCAGTGAGCATTATTTGTATTTCTCTTCACACCTGTTTCACAATCAGCCACTTCTTCCACCTTTATTGTAGGAAGGATTTGTGCCAAGCCTATACAGTAAAAAATCTGAATGAGATAGAAAGTGGTTCTAATACTGCTTTGGGACATCAATCAACTTCTTGATATCACTGTCCTACCCTGTATGAAAAAGGTTTCTCTTTGACTCTTGTGACTTTCCAAAGCTCTTGGACCCCAATCTCACACCCTCAGGGAGGGTGCCCTGCTTCACTAGACTCAGTGTTGTGTGCTTAGCCCAGTGGCCTATAAAAGAATGGGGTAATGGACAGACTGCCTAATGTGGGTTGAAGGCTCAACTCACAAGAGGCATTTAAAACTTTCCATCTATACTGGAGACTTTTGTTTCCCACATCCATTGGAAGGTTGGAGTGAGGAATTGGGTGGGGAAGATGGCTTTGTGAAATTCAACACTTGAGTCAGTGAGCCATTAACAATTCCATACCAAAAGAAGAGTAGCTTGGGCCTTGGGAGAACTTAGGCTGTCTATCTCTTTGCCACTGGCCAGCTCACATTGTTGGCATTATAAGCCAGTCTAACCTCACTACATCCAGAGCCCACTGCCCAACAGTATTTTCCACTTTCACAAGCTCTACTCATCACTTCTCAATGGATCAGCCAAAATTTTTCCAGTTTGGTTTTCACAAAAGTTCAGATTTTAATCCATGGATCTGTATGAGCACAAGGCAGGCCTCATACATCATTGAACACTCATCTGCTTAGAAGGTTTGAGCCTTGGCATGGTAGGGTGTTGATGTCTTTATGGATGGAAATTATTAGTTTTATATTCTATCAGTAACTCCCACAGAGGTGATATTGGAATTTAGGGACCTAATCATTTGGAAAATGCTTGATTGGAGCCAGATCTAGTTTCATTTATATTTTAAAAAAAAGTACTACAAAAGTGTCTGCCCCTCTACTCTTGTCAGATAAAGTGTAGGAATGACCAAGTCGGCAATGTCAGCTGGGAGGCAGTTCAAGTGAGAGATCAAACAAAGGATCAGAAGCAATAGTAGAAAGAACACTGGTTGGGAGTCAGCAGATCAGGTCTCTGGCTCTAGCTCTCCTATATTTTCACTTGTTCACTGTTTGACATTCAACAAGTTCCTTTTTCTCTCAGGCTCAGTTCCCTCATGTATAAAATAAAGGGATGGTATTTAATTGTCCCTAAGGATCTTACCAGCTCTGACCTGTAACATTAGAAAATATACTTACATTCTATAGTTTGGTTAAGAACATAAGACCTGAAGCCAGACTGTCCGAGTTTATATCCAGGACCTACACTTTCCTTGCTGTATAAATTTAAGGAAATTACTTAGCCTCTCTGTGCTTCAGTGTCCTCATCTATAAAATTGGAATAATAATAGCACTTGCTTTTTAGTATTGTTATAAGGATTGTTTCAATTTGTATGAAGCACTTAGAATATTACTTGACACATAGTAAGTGCTTATAAATGTTAGCCTCACTTATCATTATAGGACCCCTTCCCTCTGTCATCCAGGGTAGAGTATCTGGGATTTTAAGCTCTCATCTTTCATTCCTCTCTAAAAAAAGAGACCACATAGTGGTTGCTTTCCTAAGCCTCTGAAAACACCATCATTTCCCTTTGGGAAAACCACCATCTGATTCTCGAAGGTAGCGCACCCTGGGGTTGCTGTATATAAGTCCTCAATCTGGACCTCTTTAGAAAATAATCTAGGATTTTGTCTTGCTGCCTCAACCTGGATGGTCATACCTATCTTCCCAAATGTGTCTCTATACCCTCTATCTGGTTTTTACCTTCTTCCAGCTGATATGATCAATGGTGGGGAATAGAGGACGGTGAGATGGGAATAAGACAACCAGAGAAAAAGGAAGATGAGACCTTTTTAATCTCCGGTTGCCCTTTCAGGATTTGTTTCCATGAGGGGTATCTGTGTTTTTGGGACCCCTTATGTGACCTATCCATGTCCCTGGCTCTTTTCCCAGTGACATATATAGTCAATTCAAACAAATGGATTAATGAATACTAAAAAATTAAATGGTAGCCCCTGCAAGGTGATATTTATGTTTGAGCTTTGGTCAAATTAATATAGAATTTTATGGTCAGAAGTACCCTTAGACATCATCTCATCTGTTCTCTACTTATGAAGTAGATTGAGGAAACCGAGGCCCAGAAAAGGGAAGAGACTTGCCCAAGTTCATATGGCAGAAATGGGGATAGAATCTAGGTAATGTAATACTTAGTTGTGAGCCCCTTTCCTATATCAATTTACCTCTGGAACATTTTTGGAGGCACAGTTTGTTAACCAAAAGGAGTGAATCCAAGCATACTAGAGTGTAGGTAGGTGAATAGAGATGTTTTGGGAGAGTGAGGCCTTTTGGTTCCTCTGAAAATCACTTGTATGTAGTTTTCTGCTCTGCCTTCAAATAGGGCCAGCCTTGCTGATGCTCAAAGTACTCCATGAGAGCCAGTATTTTAGGGTTTTATATCCCCAACTATACTGCCATTGCTGGGTGAGGCCAGAAGGAGAGGTCTTACAGCTGGATTTCCTGTCTCCAGGGCCTGGGAGGAACTTGTTACTCCAGAGTAGTACACATGGCTTTTGACATCTGTTTTGGGGTGCTTGGTCATGTTACCTAAAGGCAATGAAGAGATATGAATAGAATTGGTGGAAAAGTGAATCAGAGATCACTGTCTGGTTTTTTAAGCAGCTAGTCCATGGGAGTGGCAGAGTAATGAGAGCAAAGCACAGTGTGAGCCCCTGGCTAACAAAATAACCTAATAAGTAGAGGTTAAACACCCCAGAGAATAGAGTGGAGCTTCTGGAAAAATGGGGCATTAGTCATTCTGACCAAACAAGATCTTAATTTATGCTTAATTTATGCAGAGCAAAATTAGAAACCTACTTCACACTCCGTCTAGACTTTCAAAAAATAAACCAAGTGAATTTCCTTCATGTGAAGGAATGGCAGAGAAATTTGCACATGGCCTTCTAAATATAGTTTCTAGGTCACTGCACTGATAGTTCCAGTCATGAACCACAAGGTAGAAGCATCTGGTGTCAACACAGCGGGCCAATGGTAGGAGAAGTATTGTCTGTATCAACATCAAGACCTAAATGGCCTGGTTTGAGTTTTGTATACTGGTCCCAATACCTGACCAACTCTATAGACCAGTTTTGCCAGATCTTACACTTACTTTTTTCTTGCCTATATTTCCTTCCTATCTAGAACAGTCTTCCATTTATGACTCATTAGGTGGTTATTTTCACTCAGTTCAGTTCTTTCTTAAAACTTACCACTTCCACTTCTATAGGAGGTTTCCTTCAAAGTAACGGCAATAGAAGAGGAATCATAAAGGACTCTTAATATTGTATACAGAAGATTCTACAAAGAACATCTGGTATATCCTCCTGAGGCAGCCACTCTTTAAGTTTCAACTACCACTTATATTCTGGATATCCCCAAATCTATGTACCCCACTTCATCTCTAAGCTACAATTTCCAAGCTGTCACCTGGATGTGCATCATAGGCACCATAATGTTAACATGTCCAAGGTGGAACTCATCATATTATCTCTAAAAAAAGATTGTACTCTTGAGTTTTCAGTTTCACTTGGTAGCACCATTATCTATCCAGTCACTCAATCTAGAAACTACAGTCATCCTTGAATCACTTCCTTTTCTTACTTGTCAGATCCAAGTCGACTGGCAAGTCCTACTGGTTTTGATCTCCTAATATTTCAAACTCATCCACTTTTTTCTATTTTCACTGCCTTAATTCAAACACTCATCACTTCATATCTGAACTACTGTGGTAATCTCCTAACAATGTTCCTGCTTCTAAACTGGGCTCCTCCACTTGATCCTCCATACTGCCAAAATAATGTTAAAATATAATCCTGATTATGGCATTCTGGGTACATGAAACCCTCCAATGGCTACTTATTGCCCTTAAGATAAAGTTAAACTCCTTTGAAGACCCACAAGGCTCTTCATGATGTTGGCCCTGCTTATTTCATAAGCCTTGTTTGTTGCCATTCCTTGTGTTGTTCATGTTCCAGTAACAGTGAACTGCTTAAAGTTCCCTACAGACACTATTTTGTTTAAAGTATTTGTAAGTCTATTTGTTTTGTCTTAATCTTCTTGGATCAGACATTCCCTACTCATTATTTTGGCTGGCTAATTTTTTTTAATAAAAATATTTTATTTTATTTTTTGATATTTTACTTTTATGTATTTATCTTTTTAATTTTAATTTTTTATTTTTTAAAATTTACATCCAAATTAGTTAGCATATAGTGCAACAGTGATTTCAGGAGTAGATTCCTTAGTGCCCATTACCCATTTAGCCCATCCCCCCTCTCTGAGGACTTTTAAGAGACAAAACAGATGAACATAAGGGAAGGGAAACAAAAATAATATTTTTAAGTAATATCTATATCCAACGTGGAACTTGAGCTCATGACCCAGAATCAAGAGTCACTCATTCTTCTGACTGAGCCAGCCAGGTGCCCCTGGACTTGCTTTTCTATTATTTCATATGGAAAGATAAATCTTTTCAGAATGAGTGAGGTGGTACACCTGTGTGATTACAGAGCATCCTATCAATTTCTATATCATTTCTCTTAGTCGTACTGTAACTATCTGTTTACCTGTCTCCCCCACTAGATTAGATGGCTTTTGAAAAGATAGTGCTTACTTATCTGTATATCCTTAGTGTCTATCACATTGACATATAATAGGTGCTAAATAATTGCTTTCTGAATGAATCAAATTTGGTTATTTTAAATTCAGCTATCCGTTTAACATCAAGTGCTTTTCCCACCCATTGACTCATTCTGTTTCTCCCAACAAGACCATAAGGTTGTATGGTATGTTTGTGTGTAAGCATCTTTTATAGAACTCTTTTTTTTTGTGGGTGACACTTCTGAAATGTTTTTATGATAAGAGAAGCAAATTTGAAACTTCTTATTTTGAAAACACAAAAACTGATATTCATAGATGTTATAAGACCTGCCTTAGTTCATGAAGCTAATTAATAGTGGAGTCAGAATCCTGATTTGTAGATTTTCAATCCTGAAATCTCCCACCACATTTCTGCTGTTTATAAATCATGATCTTTCAATGTTTGGATAAATCAGAGGTCCTTAGGATGACTGAGTCTCTCTAACACTCTGTTTTTCTGATGCTTTACTTTTTTAAATGAAAGTAAAATTAATATAATATAAAGTTAACCATTTTAAAGTATACAATTCAGTGATATTTAGTAAACTTGCAATGTTGTGCAAACATAACTTCTATCTAGTTCCAAAATATTTTCATCACTATATAAAGAAAATCCATACCCATTAAATAACAATTTTTCATTCTCCTGTCCCCTCAGCTCCTGGCAACAACTAATTCTCTTTGTGTCAAAGGATTTACTTATGCCATATATTTCATGTAAATGAAATCAAACAATATGTGACCTTTTGTATACGCCTTCTTTTATTTAGCATAATTTTAAATAAGTTTTTAAAATTCCAGTAGTTAACATACAGTGTTATATTAGTTTCAGGTGTACAATATAGGGATTTGATATGTTACTCAGTGATCATTATGATAAGTGTACTATTTAATACTTATCACCAATTTTACCCATCCCCATCCCCTCCCACTCACTAGTAACCATCAATTTGTTCTTTATAGTTAATAACTTGTTTCTTGGTTTCACTCTCTCTGTCTCTCTCTCTCTTTTTTCCTTTGTTCCTTTGTTTTCCTCCTTAAATTCTACATATGAGTGAAATCATGTGGTATTTGTTTTTGACTGGTGTCTTTCACTTAGCATTATACTCTCTACCTTCACCCATGTTGTTGCAAATGGACAGATTTCATTTTTTATGGCTGAATTACACACACACACACATACACACACACACACACACACACACACACACACATATATATATATATATATATATATATATGTCTCACATCTTCTCTATCCATTCATCTATCAGTACACATTTGGGCTGCTTCCATAATTTGGCTGTTGTAAATAATGTTACAATAAACATAAGGGTGCATGTATCACTTCAAATTAGTGTTTTTGAAATTATTGGATCATGGAGTAATTCTATTTTTAAATTTTGAAGAATTCCCACACTGTTTTTCACAGTGGCTGCACCAGTTTGCATTCCCACCAACAGTGCACCATAGTTCCTATTTCTCCACACCCTCTCCAAAACTTGTTGCTTCTTGTGTTGTTGATTTTAGCTCTTCTGACAGGTGTGAAATGATATCTTATTGTAGTTTTGATTTATTTTTCCCTGACGATGAGTGATATTGAGCATCTTTTCATGTGTCTGTTGGCCATCTGTATGTCTTCCTTGGAAAAATGTCTATTCATATTTTCTGCCCATTTTTAACTGGATTATTCATTTTTTGGGGGGTGTTGAGTTTTAAAAATTCTTTATGTATTTTGGATACTAACCCTTTATTCAATATGTCATTTGCAAATATATTTTCCCATTCTGTAGGTTGCCTTTTAGTTTTGTTGACTGTTCCCTTCACTGTGCAGAGGCTTTTTCTTTTGATGTAGTCCCAATACTTTATTTGTACCTTTGTTGCCTTTGCCCCAGGAAACATATATACCAACAAAAGTCCAGGGCAAGATGCTTTTACAGTTGAATTCTACAGTTGAATTAATTCTTTAAAGAAGAATTAATCCTTATTCTTCTCAAACTATTCCAAACTATAAATAAGGAAGGAAAACTTCCAAATTAATTCAAAGAGGCCAGCATTATCCTGATACTAAAACCAGATAAAGACTTCATTAAAAAAGAGAACAACAGGTAAGGGAGGGGCCAAGATGGCAGAGCAGCATGGAAGTTCTTAGCTTCTCTCGTCGCTGAAATGCAGATAAATTGGCACCAAACCATTTTTCACACTTAGAAAATTGACCTGAGGATTAACCCAACAATCTTCATAACTTGAGCCACAGACCTTGGCAGGTATGTGGCACAGATAGGCAAACTGGGTGAGAGAGGAGTAGAGGGGGCTGTATTTTTGGACACATGACAGAGAAAAGGAGGAGCATCCAGGAAAAGCATTCTCCCTGAAAGTAGCTGTAGAGAAAGAGAAAGAGTGGGAACACCCACAAGTGACTGAACAGGAAAGGAGAAAGAAGAGGGTTTCAATACCATTAGGAGTCTATAAACAGGGGAAAACAGTGTCAGAAATTCTGGAGCTCAGTATTTCACAGTGCTCTGGTGGGAAGGACGACTCATCAGGAACAGGCAGTGAGGTCTGAGGGGTCCATGGGCCACACAGGGAGAGGCAATTTCTCTGCAAGGAGGGCATTTGGTAGAGGCCATATGGCCTCCCCACAGGCAAAGGTCCCAGCAGAGCCCAGAGAACAGCCATGTTTGCTGGTATTGTAACAAAAATGCCAGGGGGCAGTGATTCTTGGTACCTGATGTGTGTTGTGTTTTATCATCTCTAAACCTCTGCTGCATTGCCATACCACAAACTTTCTGTGGGGCAAGAAGGCAGCTGGTCATTGCTCAATGAGACCCTTCCCCAGAGAGTCAGAGCAGGCCCAAGCCACAGGGCTCTCAGAGGTGAATGGTTTGGAAACACAGCCCCACCTGAGATATAATTCAGGAGGGAAGTGTCGGCTGGTGGGCTGACAGCTTGGACATGAACAGAGTAGAAGTGGGGAAAATCTAGATTTTAAAATAAAGACTGGATGGCTCAGTTGGGTAAGTGTCTGACTTCTGCTCAGATCATGATCTCATGGCTGGTGGGTTCAAGCCCCACATCAGGCTCTGTGCTGACAACTCAGAGCCTGGAGCCTACTTTGGATTCTGTATCTCCCTCTCTGTCTTTGGTTGCTTGGTTGCTGGTCGGTGAGAGTGCAGAGTTCTGATACCGGAGACTGGGAAGCTTGGTAATACCATTTTCACCTCTCCCACACATGCACAAACACTACATGCACATGTGTGCTACACCAATACACACTAGTAAGCTAAGCTAAGCAGCGCCACTTAGTGGAGAATGGAGCCATTACACCAAGCCCTGCCCAAATGCACCAACCAAGCTCAAGACTTAGAGGACCACCACAAGTCTTTCCTGCTTAGTACAGGCTTAGTACAGACTATTTCTTAGTACTATTTAGTACTTAGTACTAGTACTAGTACTTAGTACTTAGTACAGACTATAGTGTGCTTCCTAGATAGACTTCTAAGGGAAATTGTATGTAATTTCATTCAGATTTCATTCTGCTTGCTGGTCCATTTTTTTCCCATTTCTTTTTCTTTTCTTATTCTTGGATACAGAAAGAGAAAAAAAATATTTTTTGTAATTAAAAATTATTTTGCAATATTTTTATTTTTTGTAAATTTTAAAATTTTATTTTACTTCCATCATTTCATTTTATTCTATTTTATTATATACATCTTTTTAAATTTTTAAACTTCTTACTTTTTTTCCTTTTCCTTTCTTTTCCTTTTTCCTCTATTCTATAAAACTTCTTCCAACAATCAGACCAAAACACACCTAGGATCTAGCTTCCTTTATTTAATGTTTTCATGTTGTTTTTCATTTTTTAATTTTTATTTTCTGTTTTATTAATTCTTTTTCTTCCTCCAAAATGACAAAATGAAGGAATTTACCCCAAAAGAAAGAACAGGAAGAAATGACAGTCAGGGACTTAATCAACACGGATAAGAGCAAGATGTCTGAACTAGAATTAATAACCACGATAGTAAGAATACCAGCTGGGGTTGAAAAAAAGCATAGAATCCCTTTCTGTGAAGATAAAAGAAGTAAAATCTAATCCAGATGAAATTAATGCTATAAGTGAGATGCCATGGAGGCAAGGATGGATGAAGCAGAGCAGCGAATCAGTTATACAGAAGACAAAATTAGGGAGAATAATGAAACGGGAAAAAAAGAGAGAAGCTAAGCAAAAGAGCACAATATAAGAATTGGAGATCTCAGTGACTCATTAAAAAGGAATAACATTTGAATCATAGGAGTCCCAGAAAATGAAGAGAGAGAAAAGGGGGTAGAAGGTTTATGTGAACAAATCATAGCAGAAAACTTTCCTAACCTGGGGATAGACACAGACATCAAAATCCAAGAAGCACAGACAACTCCCATTAGATTAAACAAAAACTGACCATCAACAAGGCATAAAATAGTCTAATTCACAAAATACACAAGGAAAGAACTATGAAAGCAGCAAGGGGGGAAAAGTCCTTAACCTATAAGGGAAGACAGATCAGGTTTGCATCAGGCCTATCCACAGAAACTTGGCAGGACAGAAAAGAGTGGCAGGGTAGATTCAACGTGCTGAATTGGAAAAATATGTAACCAAGAATTCCTTATCCAGCAAGGCTGTCATTCAAAATAGAAGGAGAGATAAAGAGTTTCCCAGACAAACAAAAACTAAAGGATTTAATGACCACTAAACCAGCCCTGCATGAAATTTTAAGGAGGACTCTGAAGGGAGAAAAGATGGAACAAAAGAAAAAAAAGACCAAAAGCAACAAAGACTGGAAAGGACCAGAGAACACCACCAGAAACTCCGACTCTACAGGCAACACAATGGTAATAAATTCATATCTTTCAGTACTCATTCTAAATTTCAATGGACTAAAGGCTCCAATCAAAAGGCATAAAGTAACAGAATGGATAAGAAAACAAGATCCATCTATATGCTGTTTGTAAGAGACCCATTTTAGACCTAAAGACACGTGCAGATTGAAAATAAGGGGAGGGAGAACCATTTATCATGCTAGTAATGGTCACCAAAAGAAAGCCAGAGTAGTCATACTTATATCAGACAATATATATTTTAATATAAATACTGGGTGGCTCAGGTGGTTAAGCGTCTGACTTTGGCCCAGGTCATGATCTCACAGTTGGTGGGTTCAAGCCCTGCATCAGGGTTTGTGCTGACAGCTCAGAGCCTGGATCCTGCTTTGGATTCTGTATCTCTCTCTTTCTCTCTCTGCCCCTTCCTCACTTGCACTCTGTCTCTCCATCTCTTAAAAATAAATAAATATTAAAAAAATTAAAATAAAGACTGTGAAAAGAGATGAAGAAGGGCATTATATCGTAATTAAGGGGTCTTTCCACCATAAGGACCTAACAATTATAAATATTTATGACCCCAATGTGTAAGATTGCAAATATACAAATAAATTAATCACAAACATAAAGAAACTCATTGATGATAATACCATAGTAGTAGGGGACTTCAACACTCCACCTACAGCAATGGATAGAACATCTAAACAGAGGGAGGAGCCAAGATGGTGGAACAGCATGGAAGTTTTTTGTCTGTCTTGTGTCCATGAAATACAGCTAGACCAACACTAAACCATCCTACACACCTAGAAAATGATTTGAAGATTAACACAACAATCTGTACAACCTGAACCACAGAATTCAGAAGGTACACAACGTGGAGAGGTGAAATTGGGGAGCAAGATGCCGCTGAGGATAAGGAACGCTTTTGCGGGTGGAGAGAGGATGGAGACTGGTGAGGGGGGTAGAATATGGGAAAAGCACCCCTCCCCAAGAGCAGCTGGAGAGAAAGTGGAAAATTGGAAACAGCTGCAGGGACTAAAATAAAAAGGGAGAAAGGATAAACGAGAGGGTTTAAATTCCATTAAGACTGTAAACAAGGGGAGTGCAAAGGCTGCAACTCCACAGATTGATACCTGGTGGTGCTCTGGTGGGAAGGGTGAATCCTCAGGAGCTGAGTGGGGTCTGGGGGGGTCTCAGGCCACACGGGGAAAAATGGTTCCACTCCTGGAAGGACATTTGGTAGAGACAGTTGAAGCCAACTGATCCCAGCAGACCCCAGAAAATGGCCACATTCGCTGGTGCTGGAACAAGGTCATTAAGGGTGAAGCCTGGTGCCAGATGTGTGTTGTGATCTTCCATAATCCTTGAAATGCTGCTGCTACACTATCTCACGAACTTTTTCTGGGGCGGGCCGGCACCTGGCCATAGTCTCGAGGCACCGTCAGCAACAGGGTCCAGCAAGACCCTGGGTGCAGCTGACATTTGGCCATTGCTCATTGGGCCATTGCTTGGTGAGACCCTCCCACAGAGGGGTGGAATGGTTCAAAGCCGCAGTCCTTCAGAAGTAAGGGGCCGGGGAAAATAGCCACATCTGAGACAGAACTTGGGACAGAGGTACTGCCTGGGGCCTGGTCATGGAGAGTGAAAAAGCAGGGAGTGGATGAGAGCTGAAGACAGAGGATGGGTGTGCGATTGATGATTTGGGACAACAGACTGGGTAGCTGGGTGGTGCCATTTTAACCACTCCTGTGCATGCGAATACACACCTACGAGTGCCACAACAATCCACCCCAGTACGTTAGCAGTGCCATCTAGCGGAGAACGGAGCTGTTACACTGAGTCCTGCCCAAATGGACCAACTACACTCCCAAGAACACAAGTCTCACCGATGGCTTAGTTTATGGACTATAAAGCACTACAGAAACTGACTTCTAGAGGAAAACGAAGTAATTTCAATCCTACTTCAATCTGCTAGCAGGTTCATCTATTCTATTTTCTTTCTTTCTTTCTTTCTTTCTCTCTTTTTCTCTTTTACACTTCTTTTTCTTGAATACAGAAAGGGAAAAAAATTCATTTTTATTTTCAATTTTTATTAAAAATATTTTTCTTTAATATTTATTATTATTTTCTTACTTATGTGTAAACTTTTTCAAATTCTATTTTACTTCCATCATTTTATTTTAGTCTACTTCAGTGTATTCACCTTTTAAAATTTTCAATTTCCTTTTTCTTTTTTTTCTTTTTCTTTTTTTTTGTTTCTTTTCTTTTTCTTGAATGCAGAAAGAGAAAAAATTCATTTTTACATTAAACTTCTATTAAAATATTTTTATTTAATTTTTTACTGTATTTTTGCTTTTATGTAATTTTTTTCAAATTATATTTTACTTTCATCATTTTATTTTACTCTACTACAGTGTATTCACTTTCTCAAATTTTCAAACAATTTCCTTGTTTTTTCTTTCTTTTTTAATCTTTTCTCTCTTTTTCATTTCTTTTCTTTTTTCTTGAATACAGAAAAAGAAAGCATTCATATTTATTTTTAATTTTTATTAAAAATATTTTTCTTTAATTTTTTTCTACTATATTCTTTACTTTTGTGTATATTCTTTCAAATTCTAATTTACCCACATCATCTCATTTAGTCTACTTCAGGGTATTCATTTTTTCAAATTCTCAAACGATTTTCTCTTTTTTTCTTTTCTCCCCCTTCCTTTTTTTCTCTAATCTGTCAAACGATTTTCGACACCCAGACCAAAACACACCCAAGATCTAGCATCATCTATTCGATTTGTGTGTGTGTGTGTTTAATTTTTAATTTTAATATTTTGTAATTTTAATTTTATAAATTTAAATTTTTCTACCTCATTAATTCATTTTCTCCCTTCAAAATGACAAAATGAAGGAATTCACCCCAAAAGAAAGAGCATGAAGAAATGACAGCCAGGGATTTAACCAAAACAGATACAAGCAAGATGTCTGAACTGGAATTTAGAATCAGGATAATAAGAATACTAGCTGCAGTCAAAAATAGATTAGAATCCCTTTCTGCAGAGATAAAAGAAGTTTAAACTAGTCAAGATGAAATAAAAAATGCTATAACTGAGCTGCAATCATGGATGGATGCCACGGCGGCAAGGATAGATGAGGCAGAACAGAGAATCAGTGATATAGAGGACAAACTTATGGAGATTAATGAAGCAGAAAAAAAAGAGGGAGATTAAGGCAAAAGAGCACGATTTAAGAATTAGAGAAATCAGTGGCTCATTAATAAGGAACAACATCAGAATCATAGTGGTCCCAAAAGAGGAAGAGAGAGAAATAAGGGTAGAAGAGTTATGTGAGCAAATCAAAGCAGAAAACTTTCCTAACCTGGGGAAATACACAAACATCCAAATCCAGGAAGTACAGAGAACCCCCATTAGATTGAACAAAAACCGACCATCAACAAGGCATATCATAGTCAAATTCACAAAATTCTCAGGCAAGGAAAGAATCATGAAAGCAGCAAGGGAAAAAAGTCCCTAACCTACAAGGGAAGACAGATCAGGTTTGCAGCAGACTTATCCGCAAAAACTTGGCAGGCCAGAAAGGAGTGGAAGGATATATTCAGTGTGCTGAATCAGAAAAGTATGCAGCCAAGAATTCTTTATCCAGCAAGGCTGTCATTCAAAATAGAAGGAGAGATAAAAAGTTTCCCAGACAAACAAAAATTAAAGGAGTTTGTGACCACTAAACCAGCCCCGAAAGATTTTAAGGGGGACTCTCTGAGGGGAGAAAAGATATATATATATTATATATATATATATATATATATAATATATATAATATATATATTATATATATATACATAGATCATATATATATACAGATCAATATATATAATATATATATTATATATATATATATATATATATATATATATTATATATATATCAAAAGCCACAAAGATTAGAAAGGACCAGAGAACACCACCAGAAACTCTATCTCTACAACCATCATAATGGCAATAAATTCATATCTTTCAGTACTCACTCTAAACGTCACTGGAGCTTTCTCCCTGGTATCTCACCACTGTGTCAGTGCAGTTAGGCATCAGCAAATTAATGAGAGGAGAGAGGAGGCCCCTGCTCTTGGGCACCCGCAGGAACTTACTCCAGCTCCAGACACACCGTAAACACTTTCATCTAACGGAAGATAAGCTGTGAAATCGGACTTCTGAACCACAAGACAAGAAACCACAGAATTTACTGGCTGAAAGGGAATAACACACTTCTTAATTGAAGAGTGGTCAGGAAAGAAAGCACGTGGAGAGCAGTGCCCTGTGGCAGCTTGTGTAAAAACTGCATTCCATGTCAGGCCTGAAATGTTCCAAAGCTCAGTTCGAAATTATTTTGGCAAGGAGAGAGGGAAGATGGCGGCGTAGGAGGACGCTGGGCTCACTGAGCGTCCTGCTGATCACTTAGATTCCACCTACACCTGCCTAAATAACCCAGAAAACCGCCAGAGGATTAGCAGAACGGAGTCTCCAGAGCAAAGCGCAGATGAGAGGCGCACGGAAGAGGGTAGGAAGGACGGCGAGGCGGTGAGCACTCCACGGACTGGCGGGAGGGAGCCGGGGCGGAGGGGCAGCTCGCCGGCCAAGCAGAGCCCCCGAGTCTGGCTGGCAAAAGTGGAGGGGCCTGACAGACTGTGTTCCGACAGCAAGTGCGACTTAGCGTCTGGGAGGTCATAAGTTAACAGCTCTGCTCAAAAGTGGGAAGGCTGGAGGACAAAGGGAGGGAGAGCTGCTGAGCCCCCGGACGACAGAGCTCAGTTTGGTGGGGAACAAAGGCGCTCACCAGCGCCATCTCCCCCGCCCATCCCCCAGCCAAAATCCCAAAGGGAACCAGTTCCTGCCAGGGAACTTGCTCGCTCCTCGCAAACACCCAACTCTGTGCTTCTGCGGAGCCAAACCTCCAGCAGTGGATCTGACTCCCTCCCGCTTCCACAGGGCCCCTCCTGAAGTGGATCACCTAAGGAGAAGCAAGCTAAGCCTGCCCCTCCTGCCCCCGTGCACCTTGCCTACCCACCCCAGCTAATACGCCAGTTCCCCAGCATCACAAGCCTGGCAGTGTGCAAGTAGCCCAGACGGGCCACGCCACCCCACAGTGAATCCCGCCCCTAGGAGAGGGGAAGAGAAGGCACACACCAGTCTGACTGTGGCCTCAGCGGTGGGCTGGGGGCAGACATCAGGTCGGACTGCGGCCCCGCCCACCAACTCCAGTTATACACCACAGCACAGGGGAAGTGCCCTGCAGGTCCTCACCACTCCAGGGACTATCCAAAATGACCAAGAGGAAGAATTCCCCTCAGAAGAATCTCCAGGAAATAACGACAGCTAATGAACTGATCAAAAAGGATTTAAATAATATAACAGAAAGTGAATTTAGAATAATAGTCATAAAATTAATCGCTGGGCTTGAAAACAGTATACAGGACAGCAGAGAATCCCTTGCTACAGAGATCAAGGGACTAAGGAACAGTCACGAGGAGCTGAAAGGCGCTTTAAATGAAATGCAAAACAAAATGGAAATGACAACAGCTCGGATTGAAGAGGCAGAGGAGAGAATAGGTGAACTAGAAGATAAAGTTATGGAAAAAGAGGAAGCTGAGAGAAAGAGAGATAAAAAAATCCAGGAGTATGAGGGGAAAATTAGAGAACTAAGTGATATACTGAAAAGAAATAATATACGCATAATTGGTATCCCAGAGGAGGAAGAGAGAGGGAAAGGTGCTGAAGGGGTACTTGAAGAAATTATAGCTGAGAACTTCCCTGAACTGGGGAAGGAAAAAGGCATTGAAATCCAAGAGGCACAGAGAACTCCCATCAGACGTAACTTGAATCGATCTTCTGCACGACATATCATAGTGAAACTGGCAAAATACAAGGAGAAAGAGAAAATTCTGAGAGCAGCAAGGGATAAACGTACCCTCACATATAAAGGGAGACCTATAAGACTCGTGACTGATCTCTCTTTTGAAACTTGGCAGGCCAGAAAGAATTGGCACGAGATCTTCAGTGTGCTAGACAGAAAAAATATGCAGCTGAGAATCCTTTATCCAGCAAGTCTGTCATTTAGAATAGGAGAGATAAAGGTCTTCCCAAACAAACAAAAACTGAAGGAATTTGTCACCACTAAACCAGCCCTACAAGAGATCCTAAGGGGGACCCTGTGAGACAAAGTACCAGAGACATCACTGCAAGCATAAAACACACAGACATCACAATGACTCTAAACCCGTATCTTTCTATACTAACACTGAATGTAAATGGATTAAATGCGCCAACCAAAAGACATAGGGTATCAGAATGGATAAAAAAACAAGACCCATCTATTTGCTGTCTACAAGAGACTCATTTTAGACGTGAGGACACCTTCAGATTGAGAGTGAGGGGATGGAGAAGTATTTATCATGCTACTGGAAGCCAAAAGAAAGCTGGAGTAGCCATACTTATATCAGACAAACTAGACTTTAAATTAAAGGCTGTAACAAGAGATGAAGAAGGGCATTATATAATAATTACAGGGTCTATCCACCAGGAAGAGCTAACAATTATAAATGTCTATGCGCCGAATACCGGAGCCCCCAAATATATAAAACAATTACTCATAAATATAAGCAACCTTAATGATAAGAATGTGGTAATTGCAGGGGACTTTAACACCCAACTTACAGAAATGGATAGATCATCTAGACACATGGTCAATAAAAAAACAAGGGCCCTGAATGAGACATTGGATCAGATGGACTTGACAGATATATTTAGAACTCTGCATCCCAAAGCAACAGAATAGACTTTCTTCTCGAGTGCACATGGAACATTCTCCAAGATAGATCATATACTGGGTCACAAAACAGCCCTCCATAAGTTTACCAGAATTGAAATTATACCATGCATACTTTCAGACCACAATGCTATGAAGCTTGAAATCAACCACACAAAAAAGTCTGGAAAACCTCCAAAAGCATGGAGGTTAAAGAACACCCTACTAACGAATGAGTGGGTCAACCAGGCAATTAGAGAAGAAATTAAAAAATATATGGAAACAAACGAAAATGAAAATACAACAATCCAAACGCTTTGGGACGCAGCGAAGGCAGTCCTGAGAGGAAAATACATTGCAATCCAGGCCTATCTCAAGAAACAAGAAAAATCCCAAATACAAAATCTAACAGCACACCTAAAGGAAATAGAGGCAGAACAGCAAAGGCAGCCTAAACCCAGCAGAGGAAGAGAAATAATAAAGATCAGAGCAGAAATAAACAATATAGAATCTAAAAAAACTGTAGAACAGATCAACGAAACCAAGAGTTGGTTTTTTGAAAAAATAAACAAAATTGACAAACCTCTAGCCAGGCTTCTCAAAAAGAAAAGGGAGATGACCCAAACAGATAAAATCATGAATGAAAATGGAATTTTTACAACCAATCCCTCAGAGATACAAACAATTATCAGGGAATACTATGAAAAATTATATGCCAACAAATTGGACAACCTGGAAGAAATGGACAAATTCCTGAACACCCACACGCTTCCAAAACTCAATCAGGAGGAAATAGAAAGCTCGAACAGACCCATAACCAGCGAAGAAATTGAATCGGTTATCAAAAAATCTCCCAACAAAGAAGAGTCCAGGACCAGATGGCTTCCCAGGGGAGTTCTACCAGACATTTAAAACAGAGATAATACCTATCCTTCTCAAGCTATTCCAAGAAATAGAAGGGGAAGGAAAACTTCCAGACTCATTCTATGAAGCCAGTATTACTTTGATTCCTAAACCAGACAGAGACCCAGTAAAAAAAGAGAACTACAGGCCAATATCCCTGATGAATATGGATGCAAAAATTCTCAATAAAATACTAGCAAATCAAATTCAATGGCATATAAAATGAATTATTCACCATGACCAAGTGGGATTCATTCCACTGATGCAGGGCTGGTTCAACATTCGCAAATCAATCAACGTGATACATCACATTAACAAAAAAAAAAAAGTGAAGAACCATATGATCCTGTCAATCAATGCAGAAAAGGCCTTTGACAAAATCCAGCACCCTTTCTTAATAAAAACCCTTGAGAAAGTCGGGATAGAAGGAACATACTTAAAGAACATAAAAGCCATTTATGAAAAGCCCACAGCTAACATCATCCTCAACGGGGAAAAACTGAGAGCTTTTTCCCTGAGATCAGGAACACGACAGGGATGCCCACTCTCACCGCTGTTGTTTCACATAGTGCTGGAAGTTCTAGCATCAGCAATCAGACAACAAAAGGAAATCAAAGGCATCAAATTGGCAAAGATGAAGTCAAGCTTTCGCTTTTTGCAGATGACATGATATTATCCATGGAAAATCCGATAGACTCCACCAAAAGTCTGCTAGAACTGATACATGAATTCAGCAAAGTTGGAGGATACAAAATCAATGTACAGAAATCAGTTGCATTCTTATACACTAACAATGAAGCAACAGAAAGACAAATAAAGAAACTGATCCCATTCACAATTGCACCAAGAAGCATAAAATACCTAGGAATAAATCTAACCAAAGATGTAAAGGATCTGTATGCTGAAAACTATAGAAAGCTTATGAAGGTAATTGAAGAAGATTTAAACAAATGGAAAGACATTCCGTGCTCATGGATTGGAAGAATAAATATTGTCAAAATGTCAATACTACCCAAAGCTATCTACACATTCAATGCAATCCCAATCAAAATTGCACCAGCATGCTTCTCGAAACTAGAACAAGCAATCCTAATATTCATATGGAACCACAAAAGGCCCCGAATAGCCAAAGGAATTTTGAAGAAGAAGACCAAAGCAGGAGGCATCACAATCCCAGACTTTAGCCTCGACTACAAAGCTGTCATCATCAAGACAGCATGGGATTGGCACAAAAAGAGACACATAGACCAATGGAATAGAATAGCAACCCCAGAACTAGACCCACAAACGTATGGCCAACTCATCTTTGACAAAGCAGGAAAGAACATCCAATGGAAAAAAGACAGTCTCTTTAACAAATGGTGCTGGGAGAACTGGACAGCAACATGCAGAAGGTTGAAACTAGACAGCTTTCTCACACCATTCACAAAAATAAACTCAAAATGGATAAAGGACCTGAATGTGAGACAGGAAACCATCAAAACCTTAGAGGAGAAAGCAGGAAATGACCTCTCTGACCTCAGCTGTAGCAATCTCTTACTCGACACATCCCCAAAGGCAAGGGAATTAAAAGCAAAAGTGAATTACTGGGACCTTATGAAGATAAAAAGCTTCTGCACAGCAAAGGAAACAACCAACCAAACTAAAAGGCAACCAACGGAATGGGAAAAGATATTTGCAAATGACATATCGGACAAAGGGCTAGTATCCAAAATCTATAAAGAGCTCACCAAACTCCACACCCGAAAACAAATAACCCAGTGAAGAAATGGGCAGAAAACATGAATAGACACTTCTCTAAAGAAGACATCCGGATGGCCAACAGGCACATGAAAAGATGTTCAACGTCGCTCCTTATCAGGGAAATACAAATCAAAACCACACTCAGGTATCACCTCAGGCCAGTCAGAGTGGCCAAAATGAACAAATCAGGAGACTATAGATGCTGGAGAGGATGTGGAGAAACGGGAACCCTCTTGCATTGTTGGTGGGAATGCAAATTGGTGCAGCTGCTTTGGAAAGCAGTGTGGAGGTTCCTCAGAAATTAAAAATAGACCTACCCTATGACCCAGCAATAGCACTGCTAGGAATTTATCCAAGGGATACAGGAGTACTGATGCATAGGGGCACTTGTACCCCAATGTTTATAGCAGCACTCTCAACAATAGCCAAATTATGGAAAGAGCCTAAATGTCCATCCAGTGATGAATGGATAACGAAATTGTGGTTTATATACACAATGGAATACTACGTGGCAATGAGAAAAAATGAAATATGGCCGTTTGTAGCAATGTGGATGGAACTGGAGAGTGTGATGCTAAGTGAAATAAGCCATACAGAGAAAGACAGATACCATATGGTTTCACTCTTATGTGGATCCTGAGAAACTTAACAGAAACCCATGGGGGAGGGGAAGGAAAAAAAAAGAGGTTAGAGTGGGAGAGAGCCCAAGCATAAGAGACTCTTAAAAACTGAGAACAAACTGAGGGTTGATGGGGGGTGGGAGGGAGGGGAGGGTGGGTGATGGGTATTGAGGAGGGCACCTTTTGGGATGAGCACTGGGTGTTGTATGGAAACCAATTTGACAATAAATTTCATATAATAAAAAAAATAAACGTCAATGGACTCAATGCTCCAATCAAAAGACATAAGGTAAACAGAATGTATAAGAAAACAAGATCCATCTATATGCTGTTTACAAGAGACCCACTTTAGACCCAGGATATCTTCAGATTGAAAATAAGGGGATGGAGAGCAATCTATTGTGCTAATGCTCAGCAAAAGAAAGCCGGAGTAGCCATACTCATATCACACAATCCACACTTTAAAATAAAGACTGTATCAAGAGATGCAGAAGGGCATTATATCATAATCAAAATGTCTATCCACCAAAAAGACCTAACAATTGTAAACATTTATGTGCCAAATGTGGAAGAACCCAAATATATAAATTAATCACAAACATCAAGAAACTCATCTATAGAAATACCATAATAGTAGGAGACTTCAACACCCCACTCACAGCAATGGGCAGACCATCTAATAAAAAAACCAACAAGGAAACAATGGCTTTGAATGACACACTGGACCTGATGGACTTAGATACGTTCAGAACATTTCATCCTAAAGCAGCAGAATATACATTCTTCTCCAGTGCACATGGAACATTCTCCAGAATAGACCATATACTGGGACACAAATCGTCACACCTAAGTAAGTACAATAAGATTGAGATCATACCATGCAGATTCAGACCACAACGCTATGAAACTCGAAATCAACCATAAGAAAAAATTTGGAAAGGTAACAAGTACTTGGAGACTGAAGAACATCCTACTAAAGAATGAATGGGCTAACCAAGCAGTTTAAGAAGAAATTAAAAAGTATATGGAAGTCAGTGAAAATGATAACAGCACAACCCAAAACCTCTGGGATGAAGCAAAGATGGTCATAAGAGGAAAGTATATAACAATCCAGGCCTTCCTAAAGAAGGAAGAAAGATCTCAGATACACATTCTAACCTTACGCCTTAAGGAATTGGAAAAAGAACAGCAAATAAAACTCAAAACCAGGAGAAGACAGGAAATAATAAAGACTAGAGCAGAAATTAATGCTATCAAAACCAAAAAGGCAGTAAAACAGATCAATGAAACCAGAATCTGGTTCTTTGAAAGAATTAACAAAATTGATAAACCAATAGCCAGTTTGATCAAAAAGGAAAAGGAAAGGACCCAAATAAATAAAATCAAGAATAAAAGAGGAGAGATCACAACCAACACAACAGAAATAAAAACATTAATAAGAGAATATTATGAGTAATTATATTCCAATAAAATGAGTAATCTGGAAGAAATGGACAAATTCCTAGAAACATATACACTACCAAATCTGAAACAGGAACAAATAGAAAATTTGAACAGACCCATAACCAGTAAGGAAATTTAATTACTAATCAAAAATCTTCCAGAAAGCAAGAGTCCAGGGCTAGATGGCTTTCCAGGGGAATTCTACCAAGCATTTAAGGAAGAGTTAACACCTATTCTCTTGAAGCTGTTCCAAAAAAATATAAACGGAAAGAAAACTTCCAAACTCTATGAAGCCAGCATTACCTTGATTCCAAAACCAGACAAAGACCCCACTAAAAAGGAGAACTATAGACCAATTTCCCTGATGAACATGGATGCAAAAATCCTCAACAAGATATTAGCCAACTGGATTCAACAATACATTAAAAAAATTATTCACCATGACCAAGTGGGATTTATACTTCGGATGCATGGCTGGTTCAATATCTCCAAATCAACGTGATACATCACATTAATAAAAGAAAGAATAAGAACTACACGATTCTCTCAATAAATGCAGAGAAATCATTTGACAAAATACACCTTTCTTGATAAAAACCCTCAAGAAAGTAGGGATAGAAGGATCATACCACAATATCATAAAAGCCATATGTGAAAGACCCACCACTAATGTCGTCCTCAAATGGGAAAAACTGAGAGCTTCCCCCTAAGGGTAACACCACAGAGATGTCCACTCTCACTATCGTTATTCAACATAGTCCTAGCCTCAGCAATTGGACAACAAAGTGAAATAAAAGGCATCCAAACAGTCAAAGAAGTCAAACTTTTTTTTTTAACGTTTATTTATTTTTGAGACAGAGAGAGACAGAGCATGAACGGGGGAGGGGCAGAGAGAGAGGGAGACACAGAATCGGAAACAGGCTCCAGGCTCTGAGCCATCAGCCCAGAGCCCGACGCGGGGCTCGAACTCACGGACCGCGAGATCGTGACCTGAGCTGAAATCGGACGCTTAACCGACTGCGCCACCCAGGCGCCCCAAGAAGTCAAACTTTTACTTTTCTAAGATGACAGGCTACTCTACATGGAAAACTCAAAGACTCAACCAAAAATGGCTAGAATTGACCTATTCAGCAAAGTCACAGAGTATAAAATCAGTGCACAGAAAACAGTTGCATTTCTATACACCAATAATGAAGCAACAGAAAGAAAAAACAAGCAATTGATCCCATTCACAATTGTGCCAAAACCATAAAATACCTAGGAATAAACCTAACCAAAGTGGTGAAAAATCTGTACACTGAAAACTATAGAAACCTCATGAAAGAAATTGTAGAAGACACAAAAAATGGAAAAATATTCCATTCTCATGGATTGGAATAACAAATATTGTTAAAATGTCAATAGTACCCAAAGCAATCTACATATTCAATGCAATCCCTATCAAAATAACACCAACATTCTTCACAGAGGTAGAATAAACAATCCTAAAATTTGTATGGAACCAGAAAAAAGACTGCATAGCTAATATAATGTTGAAAAAGAAAACCAATGCTGGAGGCCTCACAATTCCAGACTTCACGCTGTATTATGAAAGTGTAATCATTATGACAGTATGTTATTGGCACAAAACCAGACACACATATCAATGGAACAGAATAGAAAACCCAGAAATAAACCCACAAACATATGGCCAACTAATCTTAGACAAAGCAGGAAAGAATATCCAATGGAATAAAGACAGTCTCTTCAGCAAACGGTGTTGAAAAAACTGGACATGCAGAAAAATGAACCTGAACCACGTTCTTATACCATACACAAAAATAAACGCAAAATGGATTAAAGACCTAAAAGTAAGACAGGAAGCCATTAATGTCCTAGAAGAGAAAGCAAGAAAACACCTCTTTGACTTTGGCAGCAGCAATTACTTATTCAACACGTCTCTGGAGGCAAGGAAAACAAAAGCAAAAATGAACTATTGGGACCTCATGAAGATAAAAATCTGCACGGTGAAGGAAACAATCAATAAAACTAAAATGCAACTGATGGAATGGAAGAAGATATTTGCAAATGACGTATCAGATAAAGAGTTAGTATCCAAAATCTATAAAGAAGTTATCAAACTCAACACCCAAAAAACAAATCATCCAGTGAAGAAATGGGCAAATATACATGAATAGACATTTTTCCAAAGAAGTCATCCAGATGGCTAACATACACATGAAGAGAGGCTCAACATCAGTCATCATCGGGGAAATACAAATCAAAACCACAATGAGATACCACCTTACACCTGTAAGAATGGTTAAAATTAACAACTCAGGCAATGACAGATGTTGACGAGGATGCGGAGAAAGAGGGACCCTTTTGCCTTGCTGGTGGGAATGCAAACTGATGTAGCCACTCTGGAAAACAGTATGGAGGTTCCTCAAAAAATTGAAAGGAGAACTACCCTACAACCCAGAAATTGCACTACTAAGTATTTATCCAAAGGATACAGGTGTGCTGTTTTGAAGCAGCACATGTACCCCAATATTTATAGCAGCACTATGAGCAATGGCCAAAGTATGGAAAGAACCCAAGTGTCCACTGACAGATGACTGGATAAAGAAGATGTGATATATACATATACATATGATTATATATTATATAATTATATATATTATATAAATTATACATTATACATTTAATTATATTAATTATATTATAATTATAATGTAATATATATTATATATAATGTATTATATATTATATAAAATTATAATTTATTATAATTATATTAATATTATAAATTTTATATATTATAAATATATATTATATATTATACATATAAGAAGATGTGATATATATATATATATATATATATATATATATATATATATATAATGGAATATTACTGGGTAATCAAAAAGAATGAAATCCTGCCATTTGGAACAACATGGATGGAACTAGAGTTTATTATGCTAAGTGAAATTAGTCAGAGAAAGACAAATATCATATGAATTCATGAATATATGGAATTTAAGGTACAAAACATGAACATAAAGGAAGGGAAGCAAAAACAATATAAATACAGGGAGGAGGACAAAACACAGGAGACTCTTAAATATAGAGAACAAACTCAGGATTCCTGGAGGGGTCTTGGGTGGGGGTATGGGGTAAATGGGTAATGGGTATTAAGGAGGACACTCATTGGGATGAGTACACCAGGGCTCATCACAACAATTAAGGTGCCCTCCTTAGTGCCCATTGCCCATTTAGCCCATATCCCTCCCGCCTCCATCCATCAACTCTCAGTTTGTTCTCTATAGTTAAGAGTCTCATGGTTGCTTCCTTCTGTCTCTTTTTTCCCTTCCCCTATGTTCATATGTTTTGGTACTTAAGTTCCACACATGAGTGAAGTCATATGGTATTTGTCTTTGGCTTACTTTGCTGAGCATAGTACACTCTAGCTCCCTCCATGTCATTGCAAATGGCAAGATTTCTTTTTGATGGCTGAGTGATTATATATATATATTCTTTCTCCATTCATCAATTGATGGACATTTGGGCTCTTTCCATACTTTTGTTATTGTTTGTAGTGCTGCTATAAACATTGGGGTGCACACACCCCTTCAAATCAGCATTTTTTATCCTATGGATAAATAACTAGTTATGCAATTGCTGGGTTGTAGGGAGGCTCTATTTTAAATTTCTGAGGAACCACCATACTGTTTTCCAAAGAGGTTGCAGCAGTTTGCATTCCCACCAACAGTGCAAAAGAGTTCCTCTTTCTCCACATCCTTGCCAACATCTGGTGTTTCCTGAGTTGTTAATTTTAGCTATTCTGACAGACATGAGGTGGTATCTCATTGTGGTTTTGATTTGTATTTCTCTGATGATGAGTGATGTTGAGCATCTTTTCATGTGTATGTTAGCCATCTGGATGACTTCTTTGGAAAAGTGTCCATTCATGTCTCTTGCCCATTTATTCACTGGATTATTTGTTTTTTGGCGTGTTGAGTTTTATAAGTTCTTTATAGATTTTGGACACTAACCATTTATCATATATGTCATTTCATAGGCTGTCTTTTCGTCGTGTTGATAGTTTCCTTTGCTGTACAGAATATTTTTATCTTGATGAAATCCAAATAGTTCATTTTTGCTTTTGTTTCCCTTGACTCTGGCAACATATCTAGTAAGAAGTTGCTACAGTCAAGGTCAGAGATGTTGGTGCCTATGTTCTCCTCTAGGATTTGGATGGTTTCCTGTCTCACATTTAGGTATTTCATCCATTTTGAATTTATTTTGGTGTATGGTGGAAGAAAGCAGTCCAGTTTCATTTTTCTGCATTTTTTTAAAGGTTTCGTTTTAACATTTATTGCACATTCATTGTAGGTAACTGCCAAGCCTCAAAAATACAAAGCTTTGCAGCACACAACTTCACTGTCAAGGGCTGTGGAGATATACCAACTATGAAAACAATTTTATGGAAACAGATGGGAAAGATCAGTAACTTGGGTGAGAGAAAGATGGCACTGGAGAGTTTGGGATGGATGGGTATTTCAGGATAAGCACGGGTGCAGGAGTGTGAAAACACATTCTACGTGAAAATCTCCTATCCTCTAACCCCCATGCCTTTAATGGTGTTTTTACCTCTGTCTCCTCTATTTATAGTTTTCTGTCTTCATACTTTCAGTTTATTCAACACCCTTGCCTATACTTCACCCATTTTTCTGCCCAGTACAACTTTTCTGGGGAGCATTTTAGCAAAGGTACTTCAAAAGCATTAAAAGTCCAAACAAATGATCCAATAGTTTTACTCATAGGAATTTATACTAAAGAAACATGGATGCTTTCAAAATCTTAAGTTACTTTAAGTATTATTTATATTTGCATAAAAACTTACAAGTGTGACAGTAGGGAGCTATTGGATAAATTGAAAATCATCCATTAGAAGAAATTATTAAACCACTAAAGTTTTTTTTCAAGGAACATTTTTTTTTCAACTTTTATTTATTTTTTTGGGACAGAGAGAGACAGAGCATGAACGGGGGGAGGGGCAG
This sequence comes from Leopardus geoffroyi, assembly GCF_018350155.1. Taxonomy (NCBI): domain Eukaryota; kingdom Metazoa; phylum Chordata; class Mammalia; order Carnivora; family Felidae; genus Leopardus; species Leopardus geoffroyi. The sequence goes on along the minus strand of NC_059343.1, from coordinate 62,805,188 downwards.
AGAGAGAGGGAGACACAGAATCGGAAGCAGGCTCCAGGCTCTGAGCCATCAGCCCAGAGCCTGACGCGGGGCTCGAACTCACGGACCGCGAGATCGTGACCTGGCTGAAGTCGGACGCTTAACCGACTGCGCCACCCAGGCGCCCCTCAAGGAACATTTAATAACAAGGTAGATAACGTACACTTGTCTAATATAATACTTTTAGATCACTGAAGCTAAAGCAAAACATCCTGTCCGTTGGGTGAAAACAGCCTGCTTAATGTGTGTGCACTGCAGTGAAATTTTAAAAAATACTGTAATTATAATTTCAGAATTTCAGAACTTGAGTGCCAATGTTTTCTTTTTCATATGGAAAAAGAAAATGCTTTTGAAAATCATTTGAAGCTTGGACGAAAATTCCATAGCTATATTCTTAGGATCACCCTGTAGTCTTAATGATACCGATGACACAAGGAAAGCTTCAATCCAACCATTTAGAGAAGACATTCCAGCTGCATGATCTCATCAACCAGGAGAATGTTGGTGGCAATCACAGTGCAGGAATGAAGAATCTGTTTCTTTACACAATAGTTATCCCATATGTCTATTTCAGCTGCTACCATTGGCTTACTTGTGTTCAAGTCCACATCCACAAGTTGACCTGATTCTTACTGTTCTGCTTGAACTGTAACTAGTGTTTCCTGAAGGTCAAAACCAGAGTTCTGAGCAAGAACCTTGGGAATAATGAGCAATACATCAGCAAGTGCTTGCACTCCAAGTTGGACCCTGCCCTTTACACTGGGCTTATATTTAATCAAGGATTCTGCCACTGCTACTTCCGTTGCACCAGCATCTGGAACTACACAGCCATCATGAGTAACATTTTTAACAGTCCTCAAGTCATCTCTTTTGCATCTTTGATTTGAATGATGTATGCTTTTTTGGTCCTTTGACTAATAATGTGACAGAGCGAGGATTGTTACATTTCTCAATAAAGGTGAATTTCTCTTTTCACAATGTAAACTCATAGACAAGCTTGAATGTCCCAAACAATCAGGATTTAGGTCAACAAAAGAATTTTTAGAGCTACTCCACCACAAGCAAAAATCAGCCTTTCCGTATTTCTTGTTTTAGCTCTACACAGAGCTACTATGCCTTGTTTTGCAAGAGCATCTAAGGATAAGGGGTCAATTCCTTTTTGACTATTAACAACAAATTCCTTATCTGAATCACCACAAACTTTATTTTTCAGTTCTAGCATTTTTTTTAACTCTATCTTCAATGAGTTTTCTTTCTGCTTTTACGAGTTTTTCTCTCTCTTCTGTACTCTTGTAAAAAACACACAATTCACTTCTGTTTTTCATATTTTAATGGCACATTGCATGAGGATGTATGCATGCATGAGGATGTATGCATCTTCTACTCTTTTTTTTTCATATCAGATTGCCGTGCCATATGGTCCAAAACAAGACCTCTGATTAAGCTTGTATTAGTTTCAGATTTATGTTTCATCTCCATGATCTCAACCATGAAGAGGTCAATAGATTCATCTTGTTTTTTAATGGACAAAATGGAACCCATCACAGCCTCTGTTAAGATATCAGCAAGTTCAGCATGCATTTTAGTACGTAGAGATGTTCTGGCCACATCTAGAAGTGTTCTATGTCCATTTCTTTGCTTACTTTGACTAGTTCCAAAAACTGAAGTGCCCTTTCCAGTGCATCTTCAAATTCTTCTGTTATTATTCTAAGATGAAGACCTTCAGAAATGTAGAGATCTGCTTGTTTCAGTAGTTCTCCAATGATTAGGACATTGAATGTTATGTCACCAGTTATGTCCTCCTGGGCTATTGCTACTTTGGCTATTAAGGAGGCTGCTGTGTGTTGAATTTGCATTTCATAAAGCAGCACATCGCCATATTTAGTAAGCTTGATGTCTCCAGCACCAGAAACAAGCATCTTCATGGTGCCCTTAGTCCTCAAGTTGGTACTCAGCACGTAGTGCAGCCCCCGGGGTTGTGCTAATGTTGACTGCCAGTGCCACCTGAGCTCTGGCCACCTCGGCCTTGGGGTTCAGAGTCTTCACCGCCTCCATAGCTAACCAGCACAGGAAGAAGAGAATACCCAGTGTGTGGCGTGCAAGCTGGCTCAGCCCATTTTTTCTGCATGTTGCTGTCCAATTTTCCCAGAACCATTTGTTGAAGAGACTGTCTTTTTTTCCCCCATTGGATATTCTTTCCTGCTTTGTCAAAAATTAGTTGACCATATAGTTGTTGGCCCATTTCTGGGTTTTCTATTCTGTTCCATTGATCTATGTTTGTTTTTGTGCCAGTACCATACTGTCTTGATGACTGTAACTTTGTAATATAGTTTGAAGTCCCAAATCATGATGCTTCCAGCTTTAGTTTTCATTTTCAGATTTATTTGTCTATTAAGGGTCTTTTGTGGTTCCATAAAAAGTTTAGGATGGTTTGTTCTAGCTCTGGGAAAAATGCTGGTGGTAATTTGATAGGGATTTGATTAAATGTGTAGCTTGCTCTAGGTAATATTGACATTTTAACAATATTTGTCTTCCAATCATTGAGTATGGAATGTTTTTACATTTCATTGTGCCATCATCAATTAGTGCCATTGTGCCATTCTTTCATTAGTGTTCTGTAGTTTTCAGAATATAGATCTTTTACCACATTGGTTAGGTTTATTCCTAGGTATCATTGTTTTTGGTGCAATTACAAATGGGATCTATTCCTTGATTTCTTTTTCTGCTGCTTCATTATTGGTGTCTAGAAAAGGCAACAGGTTTTGGTACACTGATTTTTCTCAATTTGTGTATCAGTTCTAGTAATTTTTTGGTGGAGTCTTTTGGGTTTTCAACATGTCATGTCACTCATGTCATATGGGAGTGATGGGAATGTGACTTCTTCCTTGACAATTGGGATGCCTTTTATTTCTTTTTGTTGTCTGATTGCTGAGGTTAGGGTTTCAGTACTGTATTAAATAACAATGCTGAGGGTGGACATCCCTGTCTTGTTCCTGACCTTAGGGAAAAGTTCTCAGTTTTTCCCCATTGAGGATGATATTAGCTGTGGGTCTTTCATATATGGCTTTTATGATGATGAGGTATGTTCCATCTATCCTCACATTGCTGAAGGTTTTTATGAAGAATGGAGGCTGTACTTTGTCAAATGCTTTTTCTGCATCTATTGAGAAGATATGTTTTTTTCCCTTTCTTTTATTAATATGGTGCATCGTGTTGACTGACTCATGAATATTGAAGCACCCCTGCAGCCCAGGAATAAATCCCATTAGATTGTGTGGAATAATTAAAAAAATTTTTTTTAATGTTTATTTTTGAGAGAGAGAGGCAGAATGCAAGTGGGGGAGGGACAGAGAGAGAGAGGGAGACACAGAATCCGAAGCAGGTTCCAGGCTCCAAGCTGCCAGCACAGAGCCCGACACGGGGCTTGAACCCACGAACTGCGAGATCATGACCTGAGCTGAAGTCAAAGCCCAACCGACTGGAATAGTTCTTTTAAAGTACTGTTGGATTCAATTTGCTAGTATCTTATTAAGAATTCTTGAGTCATTGCTCATCATGGATACTAACCCTTTATCAGATATGTCATTTGCAAATATCTTCTCCCATTCCATCGGTTGCCTTTTAGTTTTGTTGATTGTTTCCTTCACTGTGCAGAAGCTTTTTATCTTGATGAGGTCCCAATAGTTTATTTTTGCTTTTGTTTACCTTGTCTCTGGAGACAGTCCACTAATGAGTTGTTGTGATTGAGGTGAAAGAGGTTGTTGATCGTTTTCTCCTCTAGGATTTTGATGGTTTCCTGTTACATTTAGGTCTTTCATCCATTTTGAGTTTATTTTTGTGTATGGTGTAAGAAAGTGGCCCAGGTTAATTCTTCTACATGTCTGTCCAATTTTCCCAACTGGAGTTTTATTTGTTGGGAGATTATTGATTACTGATTGAATTTCTTTTCTGTTTATGGATCTGTTCATATTTTCTATTCCTTCTGAACAATGTCTCTTCTTGTATCCACAGCTTCTGTCAGATCTCTACCTTTACCCTGTCTGTATCCAAGCTGTTTGCCTGTCACATGGCACAGTACTCCTGTGTTTTATCTCAGGCATAATGGCTGGGTTTCAAAATTCCAAATTTTATGGACGCTGTGTGGCACAAACATGCACTGATCCTCTGGGGGAGGGTCTCATCACGCTGTAGCTGGTGATGGTTTTTTCCACAAAAAGTTGTAGAATCACACAGGGGCTTGGAGTTTATGGTAAAGCCCAGCAAAAAGCTGGCACCCAGCTTGCTGCCATCAGCAGGGGCTTTTGTTCCTATGGCAATGATTGGAGCAGCACATTGGCACCCACTAGCTCTTTATTTCTGAGAGGCCATGCCACATCTCCCAAATGCACTCTAAGAAGGGGAGCTGTCTCTCCCAGTGCAACCAATGGGGTCCTCACATCACTCTGTCCACCCCAGGGTCTCTGTCCTCCTTCCCTAGAGGAGCACCAGTATGCCAACCAGGCTCCACACACCTGTGGCTCAGACTTCTAAAGCTTCCATATTTGAGCTCCATTGGTTGTAAAATCTTGAAATAATCAACCGCTATAGTTTTCCCAGCCAATGGCTTTGGGGAAGTGTTTCTCTTGTGCAATCCCTGCACAATGCCTTCTCTCTGTTTCTCTTTCCTCTCTCTGTGATCAAGGCTCCCACTGCTCTACAGAACCTGTGGTTCTTTTCTTCCCAGAATCATGTCTCTACACCTCCTACCTTCCATGAACAAACTGCAATTTTTCTCTCAGCATTCATATAGATTACTTGGGTGTTAAGAATGATTTGATATTTATCTAGCTGTTTTAAGGAATGGGGCAAGCATAGGGGCCCCCTAATGCTCTGACATCTTAACTCCTCCCCCTGACTGATTCTTTTTAAACTCTTTTATCACTGTGGTGTCTCACTGATGTCTTCTATTCTTTTCTCAAACCCAGTGAATATTCTTATAATTGTTGCTTTAAATTCTCCATCAGGCATGTTACTTCCATCTGTTTTTCTTAGTTTTCTGGTCGTGGCCTTACCTTGTTCTTTCATTTGGGATAAATTCTTCTGGCTTTCCATTTTATCTAAGTCTCTCCCTTCTTTTCTGTGTTAGAAAAGCCAGTTATGTCTCTTGCTCCTGAAAGTAATGGCCTTTTGAAGAAGAAGTCATGTACTGCCCAGGGCCTGGAGCTTCAGAGAGTGTCTCTGGTGTGCACCGTTTGTGGTCTGCTGTTGTGTTCAGGCTGCTCTATCTTTTTGGCCAGTCATCTGCAGAAGTTCTCTTTGCCTGCTGTGGGAAGTTTGTCCCTGGTCCAAACGTGGCAAGTTTTGATAAGGTGTGCTCTGGTATGCTTGTGAAATGAGACCTGAAACTACTTCCACTAGAACTGAGGCCATGCAGAACTCTCTGGTTATGATACATGATGGGGGATGAAGTTTGTGCTAGTCTTCCAGGGGAGGGGCTCGCTGTGCTGAGACTGAGTTTGACTGAAAAAAACAGTCCCGTCAGAGCACAGTGAGGTGAGAATTGGTGTAAACAATTTAGGCAGCCAGTGTCCATGCTGAACCGCTTTCCTCTGGTGGCCCTGTGCTTATGCTGAAGGTCAGGGGAGGGAAATGGCACCAGCCATCACCTTGTATCCAGTAAGGCATCTCTGTGAGTGTTGTTGCTAACTGAAATTCTCCTAGAATAGTGAATGATTTCCCTCCTGTGGTCCCCGGGCATTCTTCAGATCACTGTTTCCACACTCTATGCCCCCAAGTTGTTTTCTTGCCTTCTCTCCAGGAATAAGGCTGTGCTTTCCAGGCTTTATCCCAGACAAACCTGCTGACCATTAAGTCTCCAGACTTTAAGCCCTGCTGTTTGAAACAACTCATGAAATTCAGCCCTTCTCATTTTCCAAACCAATGGCTTTGGGGAAATGTTCTCCTTGTGCACTCCTCTGTATGCTCCTTTCTATTACACCCTTCTCCATGACCACAGCTACCTCCCCTCTTGAGCACCCATGATCCATTTCTTCCCTAAACCATATGTGTTCACATTTCCTACTTTCTTGAATGTGGCTTCTTGTCTCTCTTTAGTTTTTTGGGGTTTGTTCTGTCAGTCTTCAGGTCGATTTATGAGGTATTTAGTGTGACTTGATAGTTATCTAGTTGCGTTTGTGGGCTGAGATAAGCCTAGGATCCTACTTGGCCACCATCATCTTCTCCTATATCTTGAAATTTAAAGTGAATTTCTTATAAACAGCCTATTTTTGGATCTTCTTTTTTAATCCTTTCTTCCAGGGATTGTGGGGTTTAATCCACTTGTATTTAAAGTAATTGTTCATAGGGAATGATTTAATATTGCCATTTTGTTTGTGGTTTTCTGTTATAGAAGAAGAGACAAAGTTTCCCAGACAAACAAAAACTAAAGGAGTTCATGACCACTAAATGAGCACTGCAAGAAATATTAAAGCAGACTCTTTGAGTGAGGGAAAAAATACCAAAAGCAATAAAGACTAGAAAGGAAGAGAACATCACCAGAAATACCAACTTTACAGGTAACACAATGGCACTAACTTCTTATCTTTCAATAATAACTGTGAAAGTAAATGGACTAAATGGTCAGATCAAAACACATACGTACTATCAGAATGGATAAAAAAAAAAAAAAGAACCATCTATATGCCTCCTATAAGAGATTCATTTGAGACCTAAAGATATCTGCAGATTGAAAGTGAGGGGATGGAGAACAATTTATCATGCTAACAGACACCAAAAGAAAGCTGGAGTAGCCATACTTCTATCAATCTAGATTTTAAAAGAAAGACTGACAAGAAATGAAGAAGGCATTATATCATAACTAAGGTGTCTATCCATCAAAAGGATTTAACAGTTGTAAATGTTTATGCTCCCAACTTGGAAAACCACACATATAAATTGGTTAATAACAAACAAAAGAAACTCATAGATAATAATAAAATAATAGTAGATAACTTTAACACCCCACTTACAGTGATGGGGCAATCATCTAAGCAGAAAATCAAAAAGGAAACAGTGGCTTTGAGTGACACCCGGGACCAGATGGACTAAACATATATTCAGACGTTTCATCTGAAAGCAGCAGAATACACACTCCTTTTGAGTGCACATGGAACATTTTCCAGAACAAATCACATAATAGGTCACAAACCAGGCCTCAATCAGTACAAAAAAAACTGAAATCATGCCATGCATATTTTCTGATCACAATGCCATAAAACCTGAAGTCAACCACAAGAAAAAAAAAATTTGGAAAGACCACAAATACATAGAGACTAAAGAATGAATGGGGGTAATGAGGAAACTAAAGAAGAAATAAAAAATACATGGAAGCAATTGAAAATGAAAACATGACAGACAAAAAACTTTGGGATGAAGCAAAGGAAGTCCTAAGAGGGAAGTGTACCTCAATACAGGTCTACCCCAAGGAGCAAGAAAAGTCTCAAATACACAAACTAACCTTGCATCTTAAGGAGCTATAAAAGGAACAGAAAATAAAATTCAGCAGAAGAAAGGAAATAATAAAGATTAGAGCAGAAATAAATGACATAGAAAAAAACAATAGAACAAATAAATGAAACTAGGAGCTGGTTTGTTGAAAGAATTAATAATATTGATAACCCCCTACTCAAACTTATCAAAAAGAAAAGACACATGATCCAAATAAATAAAATCACTAATAAAAGAGAAGAGATCACAACCAACACCATAGAAATGCAAACCATCATAAGAGGATATTATGAAAAATTATATGCCAACAAAATGGGCAATCTGGAAGAAAGGATTAATTCCTAGAAACTAAAACAGGAAGAAATAGAAAATTTTAACAGACTTATAATATGCCAGCCATCATGTAAATAATTTTTAATATATTTTTAAAATTTAAATCCTAGTTAACATACAGTGTAATAATGATTTCATGAATAGAATTCAGTGATTCATCACTTATGTATAACACCCAGTGCTCATTCCAACAAGTGCCTTCCGTAATGCCCATACCCTATTTAGCCTGTTCCCCCACCCAAAACCCTCTGGTGACTGTTCTCTGTGTTTAAGAGTCTCTTAAGGTTTATCTCCCAATTTGTTTTTATATTAGATTTGCTTCCCTTCCCTTATTTTCATCTGGTTTGTATCTTAAACTCCACATATGAGTGAAGTCATATATTTGTCTTTCTCTGACTGACTTATTTACCTTAGCATAATACACTCTAGTTCCATCCACGTTGTTGATTATATATATATATATATATATATATATATATATACCACATTTTCTTTATGCATTCATCAGTCGATGAACATTTGGGCTCTTTCCACACATTGGCTACTGTCAATGTGCTGCTATAAACATTGGGGTGTAGGGGCACCTGGGTGGCTCAGTTGGTTAAGTGTCTGACTTTGGCTCAGGTCATGATCTCTCAGTTCGTGAGTTCCAGCCCCACGTCAGGCTTTGTGCTGACAGCTCAGAGCCGGGAGCCTGTTTCACATTTTGTGTTTCCCTCTGTCTCTTCCCCTTCCCCACTCGCACTCTGTCTCTGTCTCTCTCTCTCTCAAAAATAAAGATTAAAAAAAATTTAAAAACAACATTGGGGTGCATGTGCCTCTTCAAAACAGTACTCCTGTATCCTTTGGATAAATACCTAGAGTCCTAGGGTAGTTCTATTTTTAATTTTTTGAGGAACCTCTGTATTGTTTTCCAGAGTGACTGCACCAGTTTGTGCAAAAAGGGTTCCCACCAGCTGTGCAAAAGGGTTCCTCTTTTTCCACATCCTTGCCAACATACGTTGTTGCCTGCGTTGTTAATTTTAGCCATTCTGACAGGTGTGAGCTGATATTTCATTGTGGTTGTATTTTCCTGATGATTAGTGCTGTTGAGCATGTTTTCATGTGTCTGTTAGTCATCTGGATGTCTTCTTTGGACAAGTGTCTATTCATATATTTTGCCCATTTATTCACTGGATTATTTGTGCTTTCATTGTTGATATTGATAAGTTCTTTATAGATTTTGGATACTAACCCTTTTATCTGATATGTCACTTGCAAATATCTTCTCCCATTCCATCAGTTGCCTTTTAGTTTTGTTGATTGTTTCCTTCTCTGGGCAGAAGTTTTTTATCTTGATGAGGTCCCAGTAGTTCATTTTTGCTTTTGTTTCCCTTGCTTATGGAGACATGTCAAATAAGAAGTTGCTGCAGCCGAGGTCAAAGAGGTTGTTGCCTGTTTTCTCCTCTAGATTTTGATGGCTTCCTGTCTTACGTTTAGGTCTTTAATCCATTTTGAGTTCACTTTTGTGTATGGTGTAAGAAAGTGGTCCAGGTTCATTCTTCTGCATGTCACTCTCCCGTTTTCTGAACACCATTTACTGAAGAGACTATATTTTTCCATTGAATATTCTTTCCTTCTTTGTTGAAAATGAGTTGGTCATACATTTGTGGGTCCATTTCTGGGTTCTCTATGCTGTTCTATTTATTTATGTGTCTATTTTTTGCCAGTACCATACAGTCTTGATGATTACAGCTTTGTAATACAGATGAAGTCTGACTTGTGATGCCTCCGACTTTGATTTTCTTTCTTAGGGTTGCTTTGGCTATTCAGGGTCTTTTCTGGTTCCATACAAATTTTAGGATTGTTTGTTCTATCTCTGTGAAGAATTCTGGTGTTATTTTGATAGGTATTGCATTGAATATGTAGATTGATTTGGGTAGTATCAACATGTTAACAATATTTGTTCTTTCAATCCATGAGCATGGAATGTTTCCATTTTTGTGTGTGTCTTCTTCAATTTCTTTCATAAGCTCTCTATAGTTTTCAGTGTATATATTTTTCACCTCTTTGGTTGGGTTTATTACTAGGTATTTTATGGGTTTTGGTGCAATCATATATGGGATCAACTCTTTGATTTCTCTTTCTGTTGCTTCATTATTGGTGTATAGAAATGCAACCATTTTTTTTTACATTGATTTTATATCCTGTGACTTTGCTGAATTCATGTATCAGTTCTAGAAGCTTTTTGGTGGAGTCTTTTGGGTTTTCCATGTAAAATGTCATGTTGTCTGCAAAGAGTGAAAGTTTGACTTCCTCCTTGCTGATTTTGATGTCTTTTATTTCTTTGTGTTGTCTGATTGCTGAAGCTAGCACTTCCAACACTATGATGAATAGCAGTGGTGAGAGTATATATACTTGTTCTGTCCCTGACCTTAGGGGGAATGCTCTCAGCTTTTCACCATTGAGGATATTAGTGGTGGGTCTTACATATATGGCTTTTATGATCTCGAGGTATGATACTTCTATCCCTACTTTCTTGAGGGCTTTTATCAAGAAAGGATGCTGTATTTTGTCAAATACTTTCTCTGCATCTATTGAGAGGACCATGTGGTTCTTATCATTTGTTTTTTAAAAATGTGATGTATCACATTGATTGATTTGCAGATAATGAACCAGTCCTCCATCCCAGGAATAAATCCCACTTGATCTTGGTGAATAATTCTTTTAATGTATTGTTGGATCTGGTTGGCTAGTGACTTGTTGAGAATTTTGGCATTGAGTTTCATCAGGGATATTGGTTTGTAATTCTCCTTTTTAGCATGGTTTTTGTCTGGTTTTGACATCAAGGTAATGCTGGCCTCTAGAATGAATTTGGAAGTTTTCATTCCACTTCTCTTTTTTGGAACAGCTTCAAAAGAATAGGTGTTAACTCTTCTTTAAATGTTTTGTAGAATTCCCCTGGAAAGCCATGCAGCCCTGGACTCTTGTTGGGAGATTTTTGATGACATAACCATTATCAATTTTCTTAATGGTTATGGGTGTGCTCAAATTTTCTATTTCTTCCTGTTTCAGTTTTGGTAGTTTATATGTTTCTAGGAATTTTTCCATTTCTTCCAGATTGCCCAATTTGTTGGCATATAATTGCTCATAATATTCTCTTATTAATGTTTGTATTTCTTCAGTGTTGGTGGTGATCTCTCCTCTTTCGTGATTTTGTTTATTTGGGTCCTTTCATTTTTCTTTTTGATCAGTCTGCTTAGGGGTTTATCAATTCTGTTAATTCTTTTAAAGAACAATTTCCTGGTTTCATTGATTCGTTCTTTTTAAATTTTGATATCATTAATTTCTGCTCCAATCCTTATCATTTTCCTTTTTCTGCTGGTTTTGGGTTTTATTTAATGCTCTTTCCCCAGCTCCTTTAGGTGTATGGTTAGGTTGTGTATTTGAGACCTTTCTTCCTTCTTTAGGAAGGCCTGGATTGTTATATATTTTACTCTTATAGTTGCCATTGCTGCATCTCAGAGGTTTTGGGTTATCATGTTTTCATTTTCATTGGCTTCCATGTACTTTTTAATTTACTTTTTAATTTATTGGTTAACACTTTCATTATTTAGTAGGATGTTGTTTAATCTCCAAGTATTCATGGTCTTTCTCTCCAGCTACTTTCAGGGGGAGTGCTTTTCTTTCACAATCCTGATTTGCCACACTCTCCTCCTTGATTTTCTCTGCCCTCTCTCTGCAAAAACAACTTCCTACCCTCCGCAGCTTTTCTCTCTCCCAGTTCACCTCTGCACACCATGTATATGCCAAGTTCTATGGCTCAAGGTATGCAAATTGTTGTGTTAATACTCAGATCAATTTCATAGGTGTGCAAAATGGTTTGGTGGTGATCTAGCTGCATTTCAGGGATGAATCAAGCTAGAGTCTCCATGCTGCTTCATCATCTTCTGAAAAATTTAAAGTGTAGAATTTTAATGGTCAGTAAACTTGACTCAGGGAGAGCCTGGAGGGCATTTCACTACTCTTGGAGAGATGCAGAGAAACAGCCCATGGACACACAGTATGGAAAAAGGAATATGAAGAGTGCCTTGATTACACAGTGGAGAAGTTATTTGCTCTTCTCAGAGAGTGTCCCAGAAAGGCAACAATCTTAGAGAGACCTCTCCAGGAACAAAGGAACAGGCACGGGCTATTTTACTCCCTGTCCATAAGCATAAACATAAGCATAAGCAGCACAGGACTGCCTGCAGGAACCAGGAGAGTGCCCACACTTGATACTTAGCTTGATTACGCCAAGCCACACCACTTGCACTCCAGTGGAAACACCTTTCCAAGTCATACTTGCCTCAGAGCTAGCATGTCTGGCCCTCTCCCCCTGAATAATGGCCCAAACCCCAGCCTAAACTGCATCTCCCAACCTGGGACTTTTGCAGGGCCTTAGTGTCCAGCAGATGTGGCAACAGTTCTCATTTCACAAGCAGACAAGAAGACAGGTAGTTAAAACTCATCACATTCAGGTAAGGGAAAAAACACTGTCCACAACATTGAAAAAGCCACTGCAAATGACTGGACTGAGAGACAAAGTGGCCAAGACACAAGTGCAGAGCACATGCAATGCAACATATATTTGAGATATTCCATGAAGCACCAAATGCTGGGGATCAGGGAACACTACACTGCAGGGCACTACAGGTTCTCTTCTTCATAACATCTTCCCTTCAAGAGCAGCAGATGTAGCTGACTTTTCTAACAGACAGAAGTGGGCAAAGGGACTTACACAAAATGAGAAGACAGAAATTTATCCCATTTGAAAGAATAGAACAAGGCCACAGTAAGAGACCTAAGTGAAACAGATATAAGTAACATGCCTAATAGATAATTTAAGGTAATGATCATAAAGATACTCACTGGTTTTGAGAAAAGTATGGAAGGCAGCAGTGAGACCATTAACACAGAGGTAAGGAATAACATATCAGAGATAAAGGGCTCAATAAATGATGTCAGAAACATGGTTGATGGGACAAAAACCAGGCTAGAAGAAGAATAACGAATCAGTGACCTAGAAGACAGAATAATGGAGTGTAATCTAGCTGAACGAAAGAGAAAAAAGAATTATGAACATGGGAATAAGCTTAGGGAACTCAGTAACTCCATCAAGAATAATAACATTTGCATTATAAAAGTCCAAGAAGAAGAGAGAAAGGGGGAAGAAAATTTGATGAGATAATAACTGAAAACTTCCCTAATCTGGTAAAGGAAACAAATATCTAGTTCCAGGAGGCACATAGAACCTCCAACAAAATCTACAAAAGAAAATCCACACCAAGACATATTACAATGAAAATGGAAAAATATAGTGACAAAGAACAAATCTTAAAAACAGCAAGGCAAAAGAAGACACTTACATATGAGGGAAACCTCATAAATTTATCAGAGGATTTTTCAGCAAAAACTTTCCAGGGCAAAGGGAGTGGCATGGTATATTCAATGTGCTGAAAGGGGAAAATTTGCAGCCAAGAATACTCTACAGAACAGAAGGAGAGATAGAGTTTTCCAAACAAAGCAAACAAAAACTAATGGAGTTCATGACCACCAGAACAGGCCTGAAAGAAATATTAAAGGAGTATCACTGAGTGAAAAGGGGAGACCAAAAGTGATAGTGTAAAGACAGGAAACACAAAAGTGGTAAAAATGAATATTTCTGTAAAATGCAGTCAGAAACTCATACAAAAAAGGATATAAAATATAATAATATATACCTAAATCAAGGAGAGGAGAGGAGAAAACAATAGGTTCAAACTTGAATAACCATCAACTTAATATAGACTATTTGCAGAAGAGATTATATGTCAACATAATGTTAACTATATATCTAAAACCACTAATAAACATGCAAAGAATAAAGAGAACAAAATCCAAATATATCACTAAATAAAACCAGTAAAACATGAAAGAAAAAAGCAAGAAAGGATCAGAGAAAACTTCAGAAACCATCACAAAACGAATAATAAAATGGGAATAAATACATATCTGTCAATAATTACTTTGAATGTAATGGACTAAAGGTTCCACTCAAAAGACATAGTGTGTCAGAAAGTATAAAAACAAGACCCATCTAAGTGCTGCCTACAAAAGACTCATTTTAGTTTTAAAGACACCTGTATATTGAAAGTGAGGGGATGCAGAAACTTTTATCATGTAAATGGATGTTAAAGAAAGCCAAAGTAGCAATACTTATATCAGACACACTAGACTTTGAAAGAAGACCATAACAAGAGACAAAAAGGGTACTATATAATAATGAGTGCCAATCCAACAAGAAGATAAAACAATTGTCAGTATTTCTGCACATAACATGAAATCACCCAAATATATAAAATAATTAAGAACAAGCATAAAAGAACTAATTGATAATAATACAATAATAAGGGAATTTAACACCCCACTTACATCAATGGACAGATCATCTAAACAGAAGAAGGAAACAGTGGCCTTGAATGACACACTGTACCAGATGGATTTAATAGTTATATTCAGAATGGTCCATACTAAAACAGCAGAATGCACATTCTTTCAAGTGTACATGGATCATTCTCCAGAATAGATCACATATTAGGTCAAAAAGCAGGTATCAACAAGTAAAAAAAGATTGCAGACATACAATTCAGTTTTTCTGACAACAACACTATGAAACTAGAAGGCAACGACAAGAAATATTCTGGAAAGACCACAATTACATGAAGGCCAAACAACATGCTACTAAACAATGAATGGGTCAACCAAAAAATCAAAGAAGAAATAATAAAGAAATGGAAACAAACAAATAATGAAAACAACAGTCCAAATCCTTTGGGTTTTAGCAAAAGAGGTCCTAAGAAGGAAGTATATAGCAATACAGGCCAACCTGAGGAAGCAAGAAAAATCTCAAATAAACAACCTAACCTTATACCTAAAGGGGTTGGAAAAAGAACAACAAATGAAGCCTGAAGCCAGAAGAAGAAAAGGGAAATAATAAAGATTAGAATGGAAATGAATTATACATAAACTAAAAAAAAAATAGAACAGATCAATGAAATGAAGAGCTGGTTCTTGGAAAAATTATTAAAATTGATAAGCCTCTAGCCAGACTTATCAAAAAGACAACACAAAGGACTCCAATAAATAAAATCACAACTGAGAGAGGAGAAATACTAACACCTCAGAAATACAAATAATTATAAGACAATTATTAATAAAACCAATATGCCAACCAATTGGACAATCTGGAAGAAATGAATAAATTCTTAAAAATATGTAACCTCCCCAAACCGAAACATGAAGAAATAGAAAACTTGAACATATGGATAGCCTGCAGAGAAACTTAATAAGTAATAAAAAAAAGGGGAATGCCTGGGTGGCTCCAACTTGAGCATCCAACTTTGGCCTAGGTCATGATCTCACAGTTCATGGGTTTGAGCTCCGCATTGGGCTCTGTGCTGATAGCTTTGAGCCTGGAGCCTGCTTCTGATTCTGTCTCTCTCTCTCTCTATTTCTCTGCCCCTCCCCCATTTGCTCTCTGTCTCTGAAAAATAAACACTAAAAAATGTAAAAGAGAAAGAAAGAAAGAAAGAAAGAAAGAAAGAAAGAAAGAAAAAGCCCAGGACCAGATGGCTTCACAAGTGAATTCTATCAAAAATTTAAAGAAGAGTTAATACCTACTCTTCTCAAACTATTACAAAAAATATAAAAGGAAAGAAAACTTCCACTTTCAGTCCGTGATGCCAGCATTACTCTGAGACCAAAACCAGATAATGAAAAGGTGCTCAACATCACTCATCATCAGAGAAATACAAATCAAAACCACAATGAGATACCACCTCACATCTATCATAAAGGCGAAAATGAACAACTCAGGAAACAACAGGTGTTGGTGAGGGTGCAGAGAAAGGGGAACACTTTTGCACTTTTGGTGGGAATGCAAATTGGTGCAGACACTCTGGAAAACAGTATGGGGGTTCATCAAAAAATTAAAAAGAATTACCCTATGATCCAGCAATTTCATTACTAGGTATTTATCCAAAGGCTACAAAAATGTTGATTTGAAGGGGCACATGCACCCCAATGTTTATAGCAACACTACCAACAATAGCCAAATTATGGAAAGAGCCCAAATGTTTATTGACTGATGAATGGATAAAGAAGTGGCATATATATATATATATATATATATATATATATATATATATATTATTCAGCAACCAAAATGAATAAAATCTCACCATTTGCAACAAGTGGATGGAACTAGAGTGTAATATGCTAAGCAAAATAAGTCAGTCAGAGAAAGATAAATATATGATTTCACTCATCAGTGGGATTTAAGAAATAAAACAGATGAACATTGAACATAGGGGAAGGGAAGAAAAAATAAGATAAAAACAGAGAGGGAGGCAAACCATTAGAGACTCTTAAATAGAACAAACTGAGGGTTGCTAGAGGGGAGGTGGATGGAGGGATGGGTTAAATGGGCGATGGGTATTAAGGAGGGCCTTGTTAGGATGAGGTGTTGCATGTAAGTGATAAATCACTGGGTTCTACTCCTGAAACCAATACTACACTCTATGTTAACTAACTTGAATTTAAATATATAAATAAAAAAAAACAGATAAGGACACCACGAAAAACGAACTGCAGGCCAATATCCCCGATGGACATGGATGAAAAAATTCTCAATAAAGTACTAACAAACCAAATCCAAAAAAGCATTAAAGAAATCATTGGCTAGGGGTACCTGGGTGGCTCAGTCGGTTGGGCGTCCAACTTCGGCTCAGGTCATGATCTCAGGTTTATGAGTTTGAGCCCCGCATTGGGCTCTGTGCTGACAGCTCAGAGCCTGGAGCCTGATTCAGATTCTGTGTCTCATTCTCTCTCTGCCCCTCCACAACTTGTGCTCTGTCTCTCATTGTCTCTCAAAAATAAATAAATGTAAAAAATGTTTTTAAGAATTCATTAGTATCAAGTGGGATTTATTTCTGGGTTGCAAATGTAGTTCAACAGTCGCAAATCAATTTGATGCATCACATTAATAAAAGAAATGATAAGAACCATATGATTATTTCAGTTGATGCAGAAAAAGCATTTGACAAAATGCAACATCCATTCATGATAAAAACTCTTAACAAAGTCAGTTTAGAGGAAACATACTTCAACATAATACATGCTATAAATTAAAAACCCACAGCTTATATCATCCTAAATGCAGAAAGACTGAGAGCTTTTCCTCTATGGCCAGGAATAAGACAGGGATGTCCACTCTCACCACTTGCATTCAAGATAGTACTTGAAGTCCTAGCCACAGCAATCAGACAACAAAAATTTAAAAAAGCATCAAAATCGGCAAGGAAGAAGTCAAACTTTCACTATTTGCAAATGACATGATACTATATGTAGAAAACCTGAAAGACTGTACCAAGAAACTGCTAGACTGATGAACGAATTTAGTAAAGTCACAGGATACAAAATCAACGTAGAAAAATCTGTTGCATTTCTATAGAGCAATAATAAAGCAGAAGAAAGAGAAATTAAGAAAACAATCCCATTTACAACTGCACCAAAAACAATAAGACACTAAGAATCAACCTAACCAAAGAGGTGAAAGACCTGTACTCTGAAAACTGTAAAAAACTGATGAAGGCAATTGAAGATGATAGAAAGAAATGGAAAAAACATTCCATGCTCCTGGGTTAGAAGAATAAATATTGTTAAAATGTTTATACTACCCAGAGCAATCTACACATTTAATGCAATCCCCATTGAAATACCAACATATTTCAAAGTTAGTGGAAACTGTCTTCCAATTTTATAGGATCACAAAAGATCCAGAATAGCCAAAGTCACCTTGCAAAGGAAAAAAAATCTGTAAGCATCATAATTCCTGAATTCAAGTTATATTACAAAGCTGAAGTAATCAAAATAGTATGGTGCTGGCACAAAAATAAACAAAAATATCAATAGAACAGAATAGAAAATCCAGAAATAAACCTACAATTAGAGTCAATTAATTTTTGGCAAAGCAGGAAAGAAAATCCAATGTGAAAAACAATATCTCTTCAACAAATGGTTTTGGGTAAACTGGATAGCTACGTGCAAAATAATGAAAATGTACCAGTTTCTCACACCATATACAAAAATAAATTCATTTTTTCCATGTAATTTTTATTCATTTATTTTTATATTAAATATAATTTATTGTCAAATTGGTTTCCATGCAACACCCAGTGCTCAAGACACCACGTGCCCTCCTCAATGCCCATCACCCACTTTCCCCTCTCCCACACCCTGCATCAACCCTCAGTTTGTTCTCAGTTTTTAAGAGTCTCTTATGGTTTGCATCTCTCCCTCTCTGTAACTTTTTCCCCCTCCCCCTCCCCCATGGTCTTCTGCTGAGTTTCTCAGGATGCACACAAGAGTGAAAACATATGGAATGTTTTTTTCTGTATGACTTATTTCACTTAGCATAATACTCTCCAGTTTCATCCATGTTGCTACAAATGGCCAGATTTCATTCTTTCTCATTGCCAAGTAGTATTCCATTGTATATATAAACCACATATTTTTTATCCATTGGTCAGTTGATGGACATTTAGGGTCTTTCCATAATTTGGCTATTGTTGAAAGTGCTGCCATAAACATTAGGGTAGAAGTGCCCCTATGCATCAGCACTCCTGTATCAATTGGGAAAATTCCTAGCAGTGCTATTGCTGGGTCATAAGGTAGATCTATTTTTAATTTTTTGAGGAACATCCACACTGTTTTCCAGAGTGGCTGCATCAGTTTGCATTCCTACCAAAAATGCAAGAGGGTTCCTGTTTCTCCACATCCTCTCCAGCATCTGTAGTCTCTTGATTTGTTCATTTTAGCCACTCTGAATGTCATGAGGTGGTATCTGAGTGTGGTTTTGATTTGTATTTCCCTGATGAGGAGTGAAGTTGAACATCTTTTCATGTGTCTGTTGGCCATCTGGATGTCTTCTTTAGAAAAGTGTCTATTCATGTCTTCTTTCCATTTCTTCACTGGATTATTTGTTTTTTGGGATGTGGAGTTTGGTGAGTTCTTTATATATTTTTTATTCTAGCCCTTTATACAATATCTCATACAAAAATAAATTTAGAATGGATTAGAGACCTAAATGTGAGACCTGAAACCATAAAAATCCTGGAGGAGATAGGCAGTAACTTTTTGAGAGCTCCTGTGGCAACTTTTTCTAGATATGTCTCCTGAGGCAAAGGAAGCAAAGGCAAAAATAAATCCCTGGGACTACATCAAAAAAATAAAAGGTTTTACACAGCAAAGGAAA
Organism: Leopardus geoffroyi; assembly: GCF_018350155.1. Lineage (NCBI taxonomy): Eukaryota > Metazoa > Chordata > Mammalia > Carnivora > Felidae > Leopardus > Leopardus geoffroyi. Next base: position 62,786,038 of record NC_059343.1, on the reverse strand, counting down.
CAATCAACAAAACGGAAAGTCAATATTCGGAATGGGAGAAGATGTTTGCAACTAAAATATTTGATAAAGGGTTAGTACCTAGAATATATTAAAGACATAAAATTCAACACTTAAAAACAAATAATCCAATTAAAAATAGGCAGAAGGCATGAATAGACATTTTTCCAAAGAAGATAAGACAAGATGGCCAACAGACACATGAAAAGATGCTCAACATCACTCGTTATCAGGGAAATACAAATGAAAACTACAATATCACCTCACACCTGTCAGAATGGCTAAAATCAACAACACAAGAAACAAAAGTTTTGGCGAGGATGTGAAGAAAAGGGAACTCTATTACACTGTTAGTGGGACATATGAAAAGATGCTCAATATCAGTGATCATCAGGGAAATGCTAATAAAATCTACAATGATATATCACTTCACACCTGTCAGAATTGCTAAAGTAACAACACTTTAGCAGCTCTTGGTGAGAATGTGGAAATAGGGAATACCTCTTACACTTCTGGTGATTATGCAAACTCCTGCAGCTTCTCTGGAAAGCAGCGTGGAGGTAGCTCAGTTAAAAACAAAACTACCTTACTATCTAGAAATTGCACTACTAGGTATTTATCCAAAGGGCATGAAAATACTAATTCAAAAGGATAACATGCACCCCGATGTTTATAGCAGCATTATCTATAATAGCCAAATTATGGAAACAGCCCAAATGTCCATTGACTGATGAATGGACAAAGATGTAGTATATATTTACATTGGAATATTATTCAGCCATGAAAAAGAATGAAATCCTGCCATTTGCAATGATGTGCATGGAGCTAGAGATTATTATGCTAAGCAAAATAAGTCAGTCAGAGACAGAGAAATACCATATGATTTCACTCATATGTGGAATTTAAGAAAAATATACAGTGATCATAGGGGAAAAAAGAGAGGAAAACCAAGAAACAGACTCTTAACTATAGAGGAGAAACTGATGGTTAACAGAGGGAAGGGCAGTGGGCTGGAAGGATGGGTTAATAGGCGAGGAGTTTAAGGATTGCCCTTGTTGTGATGAGTCCAAGGTGTTTTATGTAGCTGTTGAATTACTGAATTGTACACCTGAAGCTAACATTATACTGTATGCTAACTAACTGGAATTTAAATACAAATTAAAAAATAAAGATTTATGGTTACCAGAAGCAAGCAGTGGTGGGACGGGGAATGGGATGAAGGTAGTCAAAAAGTACAAATTTCAGTTATAAAAGAAATAAGTACTAGGAATGTAATGTATGTTACTATGGTTAACATTGCTTTGTGACATATGTGAAATTGGTTAAGAGAATAGAATCTGAGAATTTTCATTAAAAGGAAAAACTATTGTTTTCTTTTTCTTCTTTTTTTGTATGTCTAGGAGAAGATAGATGTTACCTAAACTTATTGAGGTAGTCATTTCATAATAAATATAAGTCAAGTCATTATGCTGTACAAATTGAACTTACACAATGTTGTATGTCAATTATGTCTCAATAAAACTGGGAGAAAATTAATGGCCAAGCAGATAAATACTAAGCAGAGATAGGGACATGTCCAAAGGACACAGGATCCAACATGAAAGCTTGCCATGGCCAAATCTGGAAATACTTGAGCTATAAACAAATATGAGTATTATGCTATATTCTAATGGAAAATGACCATATATCTTGCTGATATGAAAAATGATTGAATTCATCAATAAATAATAAATAATAGTTTCTTAGCAAATAATTCTAATAAATACATGTAGAAAAAAGACAAATAGAAAACCAGCAGTATAATATCACAGTAATAATTTCTGAGGGCAAAATTCACTCATGAAAGCTTAAATTAGTGGGAGAAACTGGATATATCGGCATAGCCTCAAAGTATATCTTACTGAAGTCTATTAATTACTCTGGTAGTTTTAACATATTCCTCAAAACTCTATTATACTTTTTTCTTCAGACAATGGAGCTTAATTCCATATTACTCAACTGTAGGCTAGACTTAGCTGAACTTAGACACTTTTAAAGAAAAGTAAATGTCAAGGGAAAAAGAGAACATTTATAGTGGAGAAATCTGGCAGAAATCATCTTAACCAAGTCATCAAGATTAACATTTTTTTCCACCTTAACCAAGTCATCAAGATTAACATTACTTTTCATAATTTTTTAAAAGTTTACCTATTTTTTTTTAGAGAGAGACACAGAGCATTAGTAAGGGAGGGGCAGAGAGAGAAGGAGACACAGAATCCGAAGGAAGCTCTAGACTCTGAGCTGCCAGCACAGAGCCCAATGCAGGGCTTGAACTCACGAAGCATGAGATCATGACCTGAGCTGAAGTCGGACACTCCACTGACTTAGCCACCCAGGCGCCCCAAGATTAGCATTTACCCTCTGATAGGAAGTATTGAGAAAGGAACATCAAAGAAATGAGAAAATATCAGAAAAATCCAAACTGGCAGGCAATCTGTAATATACCTGGACGGTACTTTTAAAAAATTGTCAAGGTCTCGACAGACAAGGAAAGACTAAGAAAGTGTTACTGATTTGAGAAGATTAAGGAGATATGCCGACTGAATGCAATATGGTGTTTCTGATTGGGTCATGAGGCCAATAAAGATTTTAGTGGGAAAAAAACAGAATAAAGTTTGTGGTTTAGTTAGTAGCGTTATACCAATTACTAGTTTTGATAAATGTGTTTTGTTTATAAAATGCTACCCTTAACAAAAACTGAGTGAAAAGTATATGGGTAATCTCTGTAATATCATCTTTGGAACTTTTCTGTAAATCTAGAATTGTTTCAAATAGAAAAAATTTAAAACAAACATAAAAAGTAGAGATACTGACGACTTGAACAATAAATAGAATACACTTAAACGATTATCTTTATAGAAAGTTCCACACACGACCAGTAAAGACTTTTTTTCTGCACATAGGGAATATCCATAAAAAGCAATAATGTACTAAGCCATAAATAAAACCCCAGAAAACTCCAAAGGGTCACTATCGTCCAGATTACTTTTTGACAATAATTTAATAAGAAATTTGTAACAAAAAATAGCAACAAAATCACATGTGTTGGTTTATTAAATTATATATTACTAAATATACCTTTGATACTTTTAAATTTTTTTTTTAACGTTTATTTATTTTTGGGACAGAGAGAGACAGAGCATGAACGGGGGAGGGGCAGAGAGAGAGGGAGACACAGAATCGGAAACAGGCTCCAGGCTCTGAGCCATCAGCCCAGAGCCCGACGCGGGGCTCGAACTCACGGACCGTGAGATCGTGACCTGGCTGAAGTCAGACGCTTAACCGACTGCGCCACCCAGGCGCCCCTACCTTTGATACTTTTAATGCTTAAGTTAAAGAAAATCATAAAGGATATAAATAGATATTTAAAACAGTATGATAATTAAAATAGTACATGTCAAAAATTTATCAGACAGGGGTGCCTGACTGGCTCAGTCAGTGGAGCTCACAACTCGTGACTTCACGGTTGTGAGTTCAAGCCCCACATTGGGTGTAGAGATTACTTAAAAATAAAATCTTAAAAAAGTCATCAGATAGATCAAGCAGTATTTAGAGAAAAGTATGCAGCTTTAAATAAATAAATCATATATAGTACCTAAATTATGTAAACATTCAATTTAGGAAGTTGAAGAAGAGGAATAGGGCAAGTCTAAAAAAGAAAAGAAGAAATTATAATGATCAAGAGAAAATAAATTAGAGAATCAAACTGGAGATAAACAATACCAAATTATGGTTGTTTAAAAATAGTAACACGATAGATGGATCTCTGGTGAAACTTACAATATAATGTGCACATAAAACATATGCAATGAAAAATAGGAAATGAATCTTGACATAACAGAACCGTAAAACTAGTAGAGTATCATGAAAAAGCAATGGCCATAATTTGAAAACCTAGGTGAAATGGATAAATTCCTAGGAAAATATAAAATGCCAAAACTGACTTAAGTAAAACTAAAGAATTTTAATAGACTGATAAGTATTAAAGAAATTGATAAGTTAATCAAAGGCCTCCTTTCTCCTGAAACATCAGCTATAGATTGTTTTACCAAACATTTTTGTTTGAGGTATAATTGACATACAATGTTATATTAGTCTCAGGTGTACATATGTATATTTTGCTAAATGGTCACTACTATTTCCAATTACTACCTGTCACCTCAGAAAGTTAATACAGTATTATTGACTATGTTCCTCATGCTATACATTACATCTCCACAACTTACATGTACATGACTGTTAAACAACTTGGGGTTAAGGGTCCTGACATCCACAGAGTCAAGAATCTGCATGTAGGTTTTGACTCCCCCCAAACTTTACTAATAGTCTACTGTTGACAATAAGTCTTACTGGTAGTTGATCAACAGTTTATTAACTTTTGATTAACACATATTTTGTACATGTATTATGTACTATTCTGAGTATTATATACTGTATTCTTATAATAAAGTAAGCTAGAGAAAAGAAATGTTATTAAAAATACCACAAAGGAGAGAAAATACATTTCCAGTACTTTACTGTAAAAATGTGTATATAAGTGGGCCCATGCAGTTCAAATTGGCAGTATTTAGGGGTCAACTATATTTATTTTATAACTGGAAATTTGTACTTCTTAAACCCTTTTACCCATTTCATGTCCCTAATGCCCCTCCCCTCTGGCGACCACCAATCTGTTCTCTGTTTTTATGAAATGGGATTGTGTTTTGTTTTGCTTGTTAGATTAAACATGTAAGAGAAATCATGTGGTATTTGTCCTGTTCTGACTTATTTCACTTAGAATAAAACCCTCAAGGTCTATCCATGTTATCACAGATGGCAAGATATCATTTTTTGTGATATATATCCTATATATATATACATATGTATATATATATATTTCACATATCTTTTCAAATTAATATTTTTGTTTTATTTAAATAGATACCCAGTAGTGGAATAGCTCAATCGTAAGTACTATCTTTATTGTTAATTTCTTGAAAAACCTGCTTTCATAGTAGCTGTGTCAATTTCCATTGCCACCAACAGCGCATAAGTGTTGCCTTTTAACCACATCATTGCCATCACTGGTTTTATCTTGTCTTTTAAGTAGCCATTATGTCTTCTTTAGAGAAGTGTCTATTCATGTTTTCTGCCCATTTCTTCACTGGATTATTTGTTTTTCGGGTGTGGAGTTTGGTGAGCTCTTTATAGATTTTGGATACTGGCCCTTTGTCCGATATGTCATTTGCAAATATCTTTTCTCATTCCATTGGTTGCCTTTTAGTTTTTTTGATTGTTTCCTTTGCTGTGCAGAAGCTTTTTATCTTCATGAGGTACCAATAGTTCATTTTTCCTTATAATTCCCTTGCCTTTGGGGATGTGTCAAGTAAGAAATTGCTGCGGCTGAGATCAGAGAGGTTTTTTCCTGCTTTCTCCTCTAGGGTTTTGATGGTTTCCTGTCTCACATTCAGGTCCTTTGCCATTTTGAGTTTGTTTCTGTGAATGGTGTAAGAAAGTGGTCTAGTTTCATCCTTATGCATGTTGCTGTCCAGTTCTCCCAGCACCATTTGTGAAAGAGACTGTCTTTTTTCCATTGGATATTCTTTCCTGCTTTGTCAAAGATTAGTTGGCCATACTTTTGTGGGTCTGATTCTCGGGTTTCTATTCTATTCCATTGGTCTATGTGTCTGTTTTTGTGCCAATACCATGCTGTCTTGATGATTATAGCTTTGTAGTAGAGGCTAAAGTCTGGGATTGTGATGCCTCCTGCTTTGGTCTTCTTCTTCAAAATTACTTTGGCTATTCGGGGACTTTTGTGGTTCCATACAAATTTTAGGATTGCTTGTTCTAGCTTCGAGAAGAATGCTGATGCAATTTTGATTGGGATTGCATTGAATGTGTAGATAGCTTTGGGTAGTATTGACATTTTAACAATATTTATTCTTCCAATCCATGAGCACGGAATGTTTTTCCATTTCTTTATATCTTCTTCAATTTCCTTCATAAGCTTTCTATAGTTTTCAGCATACAGATCTTTTACATCTTTGGTTACGTTTATTCCTAGGTATTTTATGCTTCTTGGTGCAATTGTGAATGGGATCAGTTTCTTTGTCTTTTTGTTGCTTCATTATTAGTGTATAAGAATGCAACTGATTTCTGTACATTGATTTTGTATCCTGCGACTTTGCTGAATTCATGTATCAGTTCTAGCAGACTTTTGGTGGAGTCTATCAGGTTTCACATGTATAATATCATGCCATCTGCAAAAAGTGAAAGCCTAACTTCATCTTTGCCAATTTTGATGCCTTTGATTTGTTTTTGATGTCTGATTGCTGATGCTAGCACTTCCAACACTATGTTAAACAACAGTGGTGAGAGTGGACATCCCTGTCGTGTTCCTGATCTCAGGGGGAAAGCTCTCAGTTTTTCCCCATTGAAGATGATATTCGCTGTGGGCTTTTCATAAATGGCTTTTAAGATGTTTAAGTATTTTCCTTCTATCCTGACTTTCTCGATGGTTTTTATTAAGAAAGGATGCTGGGGCGCCTGGGTGGCACAGTCGGTTAAGCGTCCGACTTCAGCCAGGTCACGATCTCGCGGTCTGTGAGTTCGAGCCCCGCGTCAGGCTCTGGGCTGATGGCTCAGAGCCTGGAGCCTGTTTCCGATTCTGTGTCTCCCTCTCTCTCTGCCCCTCCCCCGTTCATGCTCTGTCTCTCTCTGTCCCAAAAATAAATAAACGTTGAAAAAAAAAAAAAAGAAAGGATGCTGAATTTTGTCAAATGCTTTTTCTGAATCGATTGACAGGATCATATGGTTCTTATCTTTTCTTTTATTAATGTGATGTATCACATTGAATGATTTGCGAATGTTGAACCAGGCCTGCAGCCCGGGAATGAATCCCACTTGGTCATGGTGTATAATTCTTTTTATATGCTGTTGAATTCGATTTGCTAGTATCTTATTGAGAATTTTTGCATCCATATTTATCAGGGATATTGGCCTGTAGTTCTCTTATTTTGCTGGGTCTCTGTCTAGTTTAGGAATCAAAGTAATGCTGCTTCATGGCCAACAGGCACATGGAAAGATGCTCAACATTGCTCCTCATCAGGGCAATACAAATCAAAACCACACTCAGATATCACCTAACACCAGTCAGAATGTCTAAAATGAACAAATCAGGAGACTATAGATGCTAGCGAGGATGGATGTGGAGAAACGGGAACCCTCTTGCACTGTTGGGGGGAATGCAAACTGGTGCAGCCACTCTGGAAAACAGTGTGGAGGTTCCTCAAAAAATTAAAAATAGATCTACCCTATGACCCAGCAGTAGCCTGCTAGGAATTTACCCAAGGGATACAGGAGTGCTGATGCATAGGGGCACTTGTACCCCAATGTTTATAGCAGCACTTTCAACAATAGCCAAATTATGGAAAGAGCCTAAATGCCCATCAACTGATGAATGGGTAAAGAAATCGTGGTTTATGTACACAGTGGTACACTATGTGGCAATGAAAAAGAATGAAATCTGGCCATTTGTAGCAACATGGATGGAACTGGAGAGTGTTATGCTAAGTGAAATAAGTCATACAGAGAAAGACAGATACCATATGTTTCACTCTTATGTGGATCCTGAGAAACTTAACAGAAGTCCATGGGGGAGGGGAAGGAAAAAAAAAGAGGTTAGAGAGGGAGGGAACCAAAACATAAGAGACTCTTAAAAACTGAGAACAAACTGAGGGTTGATGGGGGGTGGGAGGGAGGAGAAGGTGGGTGATGGGTATTGAGGAGGGCACCTTTTGGAATGAGCACTGGGTGTTGTATGGAAACCAATTTGACAATGAATTTCATATTTAAAAAAGTAAATAGCCATTATGACTTGTGTAAGATATGTCATTATGGTTCTGATTTGAATTTCCCTGATGATTAATGATGTTGAGCATCTTTTCATGTCCCTTTTGGCTATCTGTATATCTTCTTTGGAAAAATGTCTATTCAGTCCTCTGCCCATGTTTTTCTTTAGAAGTTTCAGGTAACACAGGGAGTAGTGAAGGCAAGTGCAAGGCTGCTGTGGGAGTTGCCGACCTTGGGCCTGTAAAACCTCGAGGGTTAATCCTCTTTATTATAAGCATCTTCTAAATCTTGTTCATTACTGTTGTACCACTCTACTTTTTCAGTGTTAAAGGGAGATGGGCAGATCGTGACTCCCAGACGTCCTGCAAAGTAGGCAGGTCACCTTTGGGGGCAGCTATTATCCGCTCAAAAATTAATCTCACATTAGCAGTGAGAATTTGGGCACCACCTTGAATTATTATTTTCCTTACTCATAGGTTTATGTCATCCTCTGCCCTTTTTTAAAGCTATTATTTTATTGTTACTAAGTTGTATTTCTTCATATATTTTGGATTAACCTTTTATCAGATGTATGATATATTCTCCCATTCAGTGGGTTGTGTTTTCATTTTGCTGATGGTTTCATTTGCTCTCCAAATACTTTTTATTTTGATGTAGTCCTATTCATTTATTTTTGCTTTTGTTTTCCTTGCTTTTGAAATCATATTTTAAAAAATCACTAAGACAAATGTAAAGGAGATTACCAGGTATGTTTTTTTAATGTTTTTATTTATTTTAGAGAGGTGGGGGAGGGAAAGAGAGAGGGGGATAGAGGATGTGAAGCAGGCTCTGTGCTGAGATCCCATGTGGGGCTTAAACTCATAAACCTTGAAATCATGACATGAGCCAAAGCTGGACATTTAACCAACTTAGGCACCCAGGCATCCCATATCAGTTGTATGGTTTCAGGTCTTACATTAAAAGACTGTAATCCATTTGAGCTGATTTTTGTATATGGTGTATGATAGTGCTCCAGTTTCATTCTTTTATATGTAGCTTTCCAGTTCCCCAACAGTATTTATTGAAAAGACTGTTTCTTTTCCATTTTATATTCTTGTTAACTTTGCCAAAATTTAATTGGCCATATAAGTGTGGGTTTACTTCTTGGCTTTTTATTCTGTTTCATTAAACTCAGTGCCTGTTTTTTGCCCATAACATACTGTTTTGATTACAATAGCTTCATAGTGCACTTAGAAATCAGAGAGCATGAGGGGCGCCTGGGTGGCTTAGTGTGTTGAGCTTTTGACTTCAGCTCAGGTCATGATCTTGTGGTTCGTGGGTTCAAGCTCACATTGGGCTCTATGCTGACAGCTGATTTTTTCTTTCCCAAGATTGCTTTGGTTATACATGGTCTTTTACGTTTTCATACAAATTTTAGGGTTGTTTATTATATTCATGTAAAAAATAGCATTGGACCTTTCATCAAGGGTGCATTATATCTGCAGATATCTTTGGGTAATATGGACATTTTAATGATATTAATTCTTCCCATCCTTGAGCACAAAAATCTTTTCATTTATTTGTATCTTCTTCATTTTTTTTCATCCATGCCTTATAGTTTTCAGTGAACATGTCTTTCACCTCCTTGGTTAAATTTATTCCTAGATGTTTTATTCTTTGTGATACAATCATAAATGGTATTTTTTCTTGACTAATCTTTCTGATAGTCCATTACAAGTGTATAAAAATTCAAGAGATCTTTATATTAATTGGTATTCTTACTGAATGTGTTTATTCATTCTATCATTTTTTGATGGGGTTCCTAGGGCTTTCTATATATACTATCAGGTCATCTGCTAATACTAAAAATTTCATTTCTTCCTTTCCAATTTTGGATGCATTTAATTTTTTTCTTGGCTAATTGCTATGGCTCAGATTTTCAATATATTGTTGAATAAAAATGTTAACTGTGGATAGCAGATATCCTTGCCTTGTTCCTGATCTTAAAGGAAAACCTTTCATTTTTTTCACCATTGAGTATGATTTTGGCTGTGGGTTTTTCATATTTGATCTTTATTATGTTGAAGTATGTTCCCTCTATACCCACTTTGTTGAGAGTTATGATAAATGGATGTTGAATTTGCCAAATGCTTTTTCTACATATATTGAGATGATTGTATGATTAGTTTCCTTTCATTTTGTTAATATGGTGCAGCATGTTGATTGATTTGCAGGTGTTGAACCATCCTCGCATCACTGGAATAAATCCACTTAATCACGATTCTTTTCTTGTATTGTTAAATCCAATTTGCTAATGGATTAAAGACCTAAATGTGAGACTTGAAATCATAAAAACTCTAGAGGAGAACAGTGGCAGTAATCTCTTTTATATTGGCTGTAGCAACTTCTTTCTAGATATGTCTCTTGAGGCAAGGGAAACAGAAGTAAAAATAAACTACTGGGACTACACCAAAATAAAAAGCTTCTGGGGGTGCCTGAGTGGCTTAGTTGATTAAGTGTCCAACTTTGGCTAAGGTCATGATCTTGCAGCTGGTGGGCTCAAGTGCTGCATTGGGCTCTGTGCTGACAGCTCAGAGCCTGGAGCCTGCTTCAGATTCTGTGTCTCCCTCTCTCTCTACCCCTCCCCTGCTCACACTGTGTCTGTCTGTCTTTCTTGCAAAAACAAATAAATAGTAAAAAATATTTTTAAAAAGATTCTGCACAAAAAAAGAAACAATAAACAAAACTAGAAGGCAATCTATGGAATGGGAGAAGATAGTTGCAAGTAATATATCTGATAAAGGGTTTGTATCCAAAACATATAAAGAATTTATCAAATCCACACCCAAAAAGCAAATAATCCAATTAAAAAAAGGCAGAAGACATGAATAGATATTTTTCCAAAGAAGACAAACAGATGGCTGACAGACACATGAAAAGATGCTTAAAATCACTCATCACCAGGGAAATACAAATCAAAACTACAATGAGGTATCACCTCACACCTGTCAGGATGGCTAAAATCAACAACACAGGAAACAACAGGTATTGGCATGGATGTGGAGAAAGGGAACCCTCTTTCACTCTTGGTGGGAATGAAAACTGTTGCAGCCACTCTGAAAAACCCTATGGAGTTTCCTCAAAAAGTTAAAAATAGAACTACCCTACAGTCCAGCAATTGCAGTAGTAGGTATTTATCCAAAGAATACAAAAACACTAATTCAAAGGTATACATGCACTCTGATGTTTATAGCAACATTATCAACAATATACAAATTATGGGAACAACCTAAATGTCCATCAACAAGATAAAGAAGTGGTATATATATTCAATGGAATATTACTCAGACATAAGAAGAATGAAATCATGCCATTTAAAATGATGTGGATGGAGCTAGAGAATATTATGCTAAGTGACATAAGGTCAGTCACATATGATTTCATTCACATGTGGCATTTAAGAAACAAAACCAAGGAGCAAAGGGAAAAAAGAGAGAATCAAACCAAGAAACAGACTAAACTATAGAGAACAAGCTTATAGTTGCCAGAGGGGAAGTGGGTTAGGGCATGGATTAAATAGGTTACAGGGATCAGGTAGTACACTTGCTATAACGAGCACTGGGTGTTGTATGGAAGCTTTGATTCACGTAATTGCACACCCGAAACTAATATTACACTGCATGTTAACTAACTGGAATTAAAATAAACATTATAAAAAAGAAACAACTGAAAGTTATAACTATCTAGTTTGAAACAGTATAAACTTTGCTACATTATTGTATAAAATCTCTGTTTTATATAGGTTTGTTACCCTTTTTGTTGTCAATGTCACTAATTACAACTTTATACTGCTTAATATGGATTTATAATCATTGTTTTATGCATTTATCTTCTAAATGATATAGAAACAAAAATGACAAATACAGTAAATAAATACTCAGGTCAATATAAATGCAGTAATACTAGCATTTATATTGACCTGAGTATTTATTTTTACCAGGATTCTTTATACAGTTGACTTTTGAGCAACATAGGAGTTGGGCCACCAACTGCTGTGCAGTTGAAAATCTGCTCTATCTTTTGACTCCCCTAAAGCTTAACAATAGCCTACTATAGACAGGAAACTTTACTAATAACATAAACAAGTCAATTAACATATATTTTATATGTTATTTTTATTATGTAATGCATTATTATGATGAAGTAAGCTAACAAAAAGAAAATGTTATTAAGAGAATCATAAGGGTGAGAAAATACATTTATCATTACTGTATGTAATTTATTGAAAAAATCCATGTGTAGCCAGCTGAGACAAGGGTGGCAAACATCGGGACTGGCTCCAGGATGGCGATGTTCCATAGCCTGGTGGCCTTGGATCAACATCAGTAGCTGCCTAAAATACCCATGAGAAGTGACAGAGCCTGGAGGTGCAGTACAGCTGCCCCATATGCCTGGAGGTGTAACACCAGCCTGTGATCATTGGCAGCTGTGGGCACACATAAATGTGCCAGCCTCTGGGAGGCCATGGGCCCAGGATACTTCCAGAGGAAGGGATGTATGCTTGGTCTGGGAGGAGCTTGAAGGCTACAGGCACTCGACAGGACTTGTTGGGTGGGGGAACCATGGCACAGGGCTCCCTGTGCAATACTGTTCCTGCCCTCCAGGCCTGTTCCTCTACTTCAGCCCAACCTCCTATTTGGCACCCCTGAGTGTTGAACGTGACCACCTCGTAGGCAAATGGTGTTACCTGTAGCCTTTCACAGGTCTAGGGCCCCTCGGCACCGCTGATGGCCTCAGCAGGCCTCCCTGGGTACTCGGAGGGCAGCAGGTGTGACTTCTGCCCCAGTCATTTTCAATTTGGTTTCATGGAATCTGGGGTGGGTACTTGTAAATAAATGCCTTGTGGCTTTTTCTGTCAACTCTTTAAAAAATTCTGTGTATAAGTGGACCTGCACAAATGAAATTTGTGGTGTTCAAGGGTCAACTGTATCTTCAAATGGCTTCAATTTAGTGTCTAGTGACATTTCATTTCAGCCTGAATGATTCCCTTTAGCATTCTTGTAGGGTAGGTTTGCTGGCAATGAACTTTCTCAGCTTTGCCTCAGAATGCCTTAATTTCTCATTGTTTTTTTATGGGATAGTTTTGCTGGATTTCAAATATTTTGTTGACAGTTTTTTTTCTTTCAGCACTCTTGAATATGTCATCCCACTTCCTTCAGTTGTCTCTGGTTTCTGTTAAGAAATCGGCTGCTAATATTGTTGACTATGCCTTTTACATGATGAATTACTTCTACTGCTTTCAAGATTGTCTTTTGCTTTCAACACTTTGATTATAGTGTGTTTCAGTGTGGACCTTTTTTTCTTTTTTATATTATTCAGAGTTCATTGAGCTTTTTATATGTGTAGATCATGACGTCTAACAGCTTTGGGAAGTTTTTAAACATTATTTCTTCAAGTATTCTCTCCTCCACTTTCCTCTCCTTTTGGGACTCCCATTATCATATTATATGTTGGTACACTATATGGTGTCCCACAGATATCTTAGGCTCTGTTCATTTTTCTTTATTTTTTTTAATTACAGCTTCTCATACTGAATATTTTCAATTGCCCTGTCTTCCTGTCTGCTGATTCTTTTCTGCTTTCTCAAATCTGTTGTTGAAATCCTCTAGTGAATTTTTCATTTCAGTTATAGTTTTCAGCTCCAGAATTTGTATTTGAGTTCCTTTTTATTATTTCTCTTTATTGATATTCTCTATTTTTAGGATATCATTCTCCTGGTTTCCTTTAATTCTTTTTCTTTGGTTTCTTATAGCTCCTTTAGCATATTTAAGACTGGGGTTAAAGTCCTCCAGTAGTAAGTACAATCTGTGGGCTTCCTCAGGGATAGTTTCTGTCAGTTTATTTATTTATTTTCTTATTAATAGGACATACTTTCTTGTTCCTTTGCATGCCTCATTTTTTTGGGATAAAACTGGACATTTTGAATATTATAATGTTATAACTGTGCAAATGAGATTCTTCTCCATCTGCAATTGTTGTTTACCATGAGTTTTGTTTGTTTAATGACTATTTTTTAAACTAATTTTAAAAAATAATATTCTTTGTTTTGGATGGTCTCTGATGTCTCTGTTCCTTTTGATAGTGGTCAGATAATGATTTGAGTGTGATTTTTGCAGACACCTAAGTTAAAAAAACAAAAAAAAAACTGTTTCAGTCTTTGTATATTGGCTTTGTCTTGGGGCACCCTTTAAATTATTTTTTAATGTTTATTTTATTTTTGAGAAAGACAGAGCATGAGTGGGGGAGGGGCAGAGACAGAGAGGGGGACACAGAATCTGAAGCAGGATCCAGGCTCCAAGCTGTCAGCAGAGAGCCTGACGTGGGCGTTAAACTCATGAACTGTGAGATCATGACCTGATTGAAGTTGGACACTTAAACAACTGAGCCACCCAGATGCCCGTTGGGGCACCCTTTTAAGACTAAGCCAATCTGCTTACTAGTCTACTTGAGCTTTCATCTCCTGCTTGCACTGAGGCTAAATAAAGATCAGCCAGAGTGAAAGCTAAGGGTTTTCTCGGGTCTTTTTTGAACATTTGTGCTAGACTGGGAAAGCACTTAGATTCATTGTTAATATGAAGAAGTTTTGTTGTTTTTTGTTTTTATTTTTATTTGTCTTTCAGTTTAGATAATTGCTAGTAATTTATCTTCAACTTCAGTAACATATTTTTCTACTGTGCTCAATCTGCTGGTAAGTCCATTTAGTTAATCCTTTATTATTATTTTTAATTAATAGAATTTAATTTTTAGAGAAAATTTAGGTTTATAGAACACAAGACCTTTTTCACAATCTTTATTTCCCAAAGTAACTTCAGTTTTTCCTGCCAAGATTTCATAATATTAATGTTTGCATAGCTGTACATTTTTGCCTCCAGTGGTAGCAGCTTGTTCATTTGCCTTTCTATCTTTTCAAGGAATGCCCTTCACAGGGCCACTTTAATGCCTGAAAGAGTGATTATGAAAAAAAAAAGTGTCCTTGCATGATTCCTTCAAGGAGCCCCTAGAGAAGTCAAAATCAACAAACATAATTCTTTTTGTTGTTGTTGTTATTTTACTTCCAGTGGAGTTAACACACAGTGTTATATTAGTTTCAGGTATTCAATATAGTGATTCATTGATTACATAAATTACTAGTGCTCATCAAGATAAATGTACTATTAATCCCCTTCACCTATTTCACCCATACCCCCACCCACTTCCCCTCTGGTAACCATCAGTTTGTTCTCTATACTTAAGAGTCTGGTTTGTTGTAGTTTTGTTTTGTCTCTATTTCCCCTTTTGTTCATGTGTTTTGTTTCTTAAAATCCACATGTGAGTGAAATCATATGCTATTTGTCTTTCTGTAACTTATTTTGCTTAGCATTGTACTCGATCCATGTTGTTCCAAATGGCAAGATTTCATATTTTTTATGGATGTTTATTATTGTTATATATATATTTATATATATATATATACACATATATATATACACACATATATATACACATGTGTATATATATATATACACATATATATTGCATTTACTCTTGTAATAATGCTTTATAAGCATAAGGGTGCATATATCTTTTTGAATTAGTGTTTTCATAGTTTTTGAATAAATAACAAGTACTGCAATTACTGGATCATATGCTAATTCTATTTTTTTTTTTTTTTGAAATCCTGGGAACCAAGGATTTTATTTATTTATTTATTATTTATTTATTTATTTACTTATTTATGTATTTTTTCAATATATGAAGTTTATTGTCAAATTGGTTTCCATACAACACCCAGTGCTCATCCCAAAAGGTGCCCTCCTCAATACCCATCACCCACCCTCCCCTCCCTCCCACCCCCCATCAACCCTCAGTTTGTTCTCAGCTTTTAAGAGTCTCTTATGCTTTGGCTCCCTTCCACTCTAGCCTCTTTTTTTTTCCTTCCCCTCCCCCATGGGTTTCTGTTAAGTTTCTCAGGATCCACATAAGAGTGAAACCATATGGTATCTGTCTTTCTCTGTATGGCTTATTTCACTTAGCATCACACTCTCCAGTTCCATCCACGTTGCTACAAAGGGCCATATTTCATTCTTTCTCATTGCCACGTAGTACTCCATTGTGTATATAAACCACAATTTCTTTATCCATTCATCAGTTGATGGACATTTAGGCTGTTTCCATAATTTGGCTATTGTTGAGAGTGCTGCTATAAACCTTGGGGTACAAGTGCCCCTATGCATCAGTACTCCTATATCCCTTGGGTATATTCCTAGCAGTGCTATTGCTGGGTCATAGGGTAGGTCTATTTTTAATTTCTGAGGAACCTCCACACTGTTTCCCAGAGTGGCTGCACCAATTTGCATTCCCACCAACAGTGCAAGAGGGTTCCCGTTTTTCCAAATCCTCTCCAGCATCTATAGTCTCCTGATTTGTTCATTTTGGCCACTCTGACTGGCATGAGGTGATATCCGAGTATGGTTTTGATTTGTTTTTCCCTGATGAGGAGCGATGTTGAGCATCTTTTCATGTGCCTGTTGGCCATCCGGATGTCTTCTTTAGAGAAGTGTCTATTCATGTTTTCTGCCCATTTCTTCACTGGGTTATTTGTTTTTCGGGTGTGGAGTTTGGTGAGCTCTTTATAGATTTTGGATACTAGCCCTTTGTCTGATATGTCATTTGCAAATATCTTTTCCCATTTCTTTGGTTGCCTTTTAGTTTTGTTGGTTGTTTCCTTTGCTGTGCAGAAGCTTTTTATCTTCATAAGGTCCCAATAGTTCATTTTTGCTTTTAATTCCCTTGCCTTTGGGGATGTGTCAAGTAAGAAATTGCTACGGCTGAGGTCAGAGAGGTCTTTTCCTGCCTTCTCCTCTGGGTTTTGATGGTTTCCTGTCTCACATTCAGGTCCTTTATCCATTTTGAGTTTATTTTTGTGAATGGTGTGAGAAAGTGGTCTAGTTTCAATCTTCTACATGTTGCTGTCCAGTTCTCCCAGCACCATTTGTTAAAGAGGCTGTCTTTTTTCCATTGGATAGTCTTTCCTGCTTTGTCAAAGATTAGTTGGCCATACGTTTGTGGGTCTAGTTCTGGGGTTTCTATTCTATTCCATTTGTCTATGTGTCTGTTTTTGTGCCAATACCGTGCTGTCTTGATGATTATAGCTTTGTAGTAGAGGCTAATGTCTGGGATTGTGACGCCTCCTGCTTTGGTCTTCTTCTTCAAAATTACTATGGCTATTCGGGGCCTTTTGTGGTTCCATATGAATTTTAGGATTGCTTGTTCTAGCTTTGAGAGGAATGCTGATGCAATTTTGATTGGGATTGCACTGAATGTGTAGACAGCGTTGGGTAGTATTGACATTTTCACAATATTTATTCTTCCAATCCATGAGCATGCAATGTTTTTCCATTTCTTTATATCTTCTTCAATTTCCTTCATAAGCTTTCTATAGTTTTCAGCATACAGATCTTTTACATCTTTGGTTAGATTTATTCCTAGGTATTTTATGCTTCTTGGTGCAATTGTGAATGGGATCAGTGTCTTTATTTGTCTTTCTGTTGCTTTATTATTAGTGTATAAGAATGCAACTGATTTGTGTATAATGATTTTGTATCCTGCGACTTTGCCGAATTCATGTATCAGTTCTAGCAGACTTCTGGTGGAGTCTATCGGATTTTCCATGTATAATATCATGTCATCTGCAAAAAGTGAAAGCTTAACTTCGTCTTTGCCAATTTTGATCCCTTTGATTTCCTTTTGTGGTCTGATTGCTGTTGCTAGCACTTCCAACACTATGTTAAACAACAGCGGTGAGAGTGGACATCCCTGTCGTGTTCCTGATCTCAGGGAAAAAGCTCTCAGTTTTTCCCCAGTGAGGATGATGTTAGCTGTGGGCTTTTCATAAATGGCTTTTATGTTCTTTAAGTATGTTCCTTCTATCCCGACTTTCTCGAGGGTTTTTATTAAGAAAGGATGCTGAACTTTGTCAAAGGCCTTTTCTGCATCGATTGACAGGATCATATATGGTTCTTATCTTTTCTTTTATTAATGTGATGTATCACATTGAATGATTTGCGAATGTTGAACCAGCCCTGCATCCCAGGAATGAATCCCACTTGATCATGGTGAATAATTCTTTTTATATGCCATTGAATTCGAGTTGCTAGTATCTTATTGAGAATTTTTGCATCCATATTCATCAGGGATATTGGCCTGTAGTTCTCTTTTTTTACTGGGCCTCTGTCTGGTTTAGGAATCAAAGGAATACTGGCTTCATAGAATGAGTCGGGAAGTTTTCCGTCCCTTTCTATTCCTTGGAATAGCTTGAGAAGGATAGATATTATCTCTGCTTTAAACGTCTGGTAGAACTCCCCTGGGAAGCCATCTGGTCCTGGACTCTTATTTGTTGGGAGATTTTTGATGACTGATTCAATTTCTTCACTGGTTATGGGTGTGTTCAAGCTTTCTATTTCCTTCTGATTGAGTTTTGCAAGCGTGTGCGTGTTTAGGAATTTGTCCATTGCTTTCAGGTTGTCCAGTTTATTGGCATATAATTTTTCATAGTATTCCCTGATAATTGTTTGTATCTCTGAGGGATTGATTGTAATAATTCCATTTTCATTCATGATTTTATCTGTTTGGGTCATCTCCCTTTTCTTTTTGAGAAGCCTGGCTAGAGGTTTGTCAATTCTGTTTATTTTTTCAAAAAACCAACTCTTGGTTTCGTTGATCTGCTCTACAGTTTTTTTACGTTCTATATTGTCTATTTCTGCACTGATCTTTATTATTTCTCTTCTTCTTCTGGGTTTGGGATGTCTTTGCTGTTCTGCTTCTATTTCCTTTAGCTGTTCTGTTAGATTTTGTATTTGGGATTTTTCTTGTTTCTTGAGATAGGCCTGGATTGCAATGTATTTTCCTCTCAGGACTGCCTTCGCTTCATTCCAAAGCGTTTGGATTGCTGTATTTTCATTTTCGTTTGTTTCCATATATTTTTTAATTTCTTCTCTAATTGCCTGGTTGACCCATTCATTCTTTAGTAGGGAGTTCTTTAACCTCCATGCTTTTGGAAGTTTTCCAGACTTTTTCCTGTGGTTGATTTCAAGTTTCATAGCATTGTGGTCTGAAAGTATGCATGGTATGATTTCAATTCTTGTATACTTAGGAAGGGCTGTTTTGTGACCCAGTATGTGATCTATCTTGGAGAAGGTTCCATGTGCACTCGAGAAGAAAGTATATTCTGTTGCTTTGGGATGCAGAGTTGTAAATATATCTTTCAAGTCCATCTGATCCAATGTCTCATTCAGGGCCCTTGTTTCTTTATTGACCGTGTGTCTAGATGATCTATCCATTTCTGTGAGTGGAGTGTTAAAGTCCCCTGCAATTACCACATTCTTATCAATAAGGTTGCTTCTGTTTGTAATTGTTTTATATATTTGTGGGTTCCTGTATTCTACGCATAGACATTTATAATTGTTAGCTCTTCCTGATGGATAGACCCTGTGATTATTATATAGTGCCCTTCTGCATCCCCTGTTACAGCCTTTAATTTAAATTCTAGTTTGTCTGATATAAGTATGGCTACTCCAGCTTTCTTTTGCCTTCCTGTGGCATGATAAATAGTTCTCCATCCCCTCACTCTCAATCTGAAGGTGTCCTCAGATCTAAAATGAGTCTCTTGTAGACAGCAAATAGATGGGTCTTGTTTTTGTATCCATTCTGATACCCTATGTCTTTTGGTTGGTGCATTTAGTCCATTTACATTCAGTGTTATTATAGAAAGATATGGGTTTAGAGTCATTGTGATGTCTTTAGGTTTCATGCTTGTAGTGATGTCTCTGGTACTTTGTCTTACAGGATACCCCTTAGGATCTCTTGTAGGGCTGGTTTAGCGGTGACGAATTCCTTCAGTTTTTGTTTCGGAAGACCTTTATCTCTCCTATTCTAAATGACAGACTTGCTGGATAAAGGATTCTTGGCTGCATATTTTTTCTGTTCATCACATTGAAGATTTCCTGCCATTCCTTTCTGGCCTGCCAAGATTCAGTAGAGAGATAGGTCACGAGTCTTACAGGTCTCCCTTTATATGTTACAGCATGTTTATCTCTAGCTGCTTTCAGAATTTTCTCTTTATCCTTGTATTTTGCCAGTTTCATCTGCTATGTCATGCAGAAGATCGATTCAAGTTACCTCTGAAGGGAGTTCTCTATGCTCTTGTATTTCAATACCTTTTTCCTTCCCCAGATCAGGGAAGTTCTCAGCTATGATTTCTTCAAGTACACCTTCAGCACCTTTCCCTCTCTCTTCCTCCTCTGGAATACCAATTATGCGTATATTATTTCTCTTTAGTGCATCACTTAGTTCTCTCATTTTCCCCTCATACTCCTGGATTTTTAACTCTCTTTTTCTCAGCTTCTTCTTTTTCCATAATTTTATCTTCTAGTTCACCTATTCTCTCCTCTGCCTCTTCAATCCGAGCCGTAGTTGTCTCCATTTTATTTTGCAGCTCATTGATAGCGTTTTTTAGCTCCTCCTGGATGTTTCTTAGTCCCTTGATCTCTGTAGCAAGAGATTCTCTGCTGTCCTTTATAGTGTTTTCAAGCCCAGCGATTAATTTTATGACTATTATTCTAAATTCGCTTTCTGTTATATTGTTCAAATCATTTTTGATTAGTTCGGTAGCTGTTGTTGTTTCCTGGACATTTTTCTGAGGGGAATTCTTCCGTTTCGTCATTTTGGATAGTCCCTGGAGTGGTGCGGGACTGCGGGGCACTTCCCCTGTGCTGTCTTGAATAGCTTGCGCTGGTGGGCAGGGCCACAGTCAGACCTGATGTCTTCCCTCAGCCCACCGCTGGGGCCACAGTCAGACTGGTGTGTGCCTTTTCTTCCCCTCTCCTAGGGGCGGGATTCACTGTGGGGTGGCATGGTCCATCTGGGCTACTTGCACACTGCCAGGCTTGTGGTGCTGGGGATCTGGCTTATTAGCTGGGGTGGGTTGGCAAGGTGCATGGGGGCAGGAGGGGCAGGCTCACCTCACTTTTCCTTCGGAGATCCCCTTTGGGAGGGGCCCTGCAGTCCTGGGAGGGAGTCAGACCCGCCTCTGGAGGGATGGATCCGCAGAAGCACAGCGTTGAGTGTTTGCATGGTGCAAGCAAGTTCCCTGGCAGGAACTGGTTCCCTTTGGGATTTTGGCCGGGGCATGGGCGAGGGAGATGGCTGGCGAGCGCCTTTGTTCCCTGCCAAACTGAGCTCTGTCGTCCAGGGCTCAACCACTCTCTCTCCCATTTCCTCCAGCCCTCCCGTTTTCCAAGCAGAGCTGTTAGCTTATAACCTTCCAGATGTCAATTCCCCCTTGCTGTTGGAACACACTCCTTCTGGCCCCTCCACTTTTGCAAGCCAGAGTCGGGGGCTCTGCTTGGCCATGCACCGCCCCTCCGCCCTGGCTCCCTCCTGCCAGTCCGTGGAGCGTGCACTGCCTCTCCACCCTTCCTACCCTCTTCTGCGGGCCTCTCGTCTGCCCTTGGCTCCGGAGAGTCCGTTATGCTTGTCTTTTGGTGGTTTTCTGGGTTATTTAGGCAGGTATAGGTGGAGTCTTAGTGATCAGCAGGACGCGCGGTGAGCCCAGCGTCCTCCTATGCCGCCATCTTCCCTCTGCTCTGGTAATTCTATTTTTAATTTTTAAAGAAACCTCCATACCATTTTCCAGTGTGACTGCACTTGTTTGCATTCCCACCAACAGAACATGAGGGCTCCTTTTTCTCCACATCCTCACTAACACTTGTTGTTTCTTGTGTTTTTTATTTTGGCCATTCTGATCAGGTGTGAGGTATCTCATTGTGCTATTGATTTGCATTTCTCTGATGATGAGTGATGTTGAACATCTTTTCATGTGTTTTTTGGCCATCTGTATGTCTTCTTTGGAGAAATATTTGTTCATGTCTTCTTCACATATTTAAACTGGATTATTTGTGTGTGTGTGTGTGTGTATTGAGTTTTATAAGTTCTTTATATGTTTTGTATACTATCAGATAAGTCATTTGCAAAAATCTTCTCTCATTTAGTATGTTGTCTTTCAGTTTTGTTGGTTGTTTCCTTTGCCATGCAGAAGGTTTTAATTTTGATGTAGTCCCACTAGTGTAGTTTTGCTTTTGTTTTCCTTGCCTCAGGAGACATATCTAGAAAGATGTTGCAAGGGCAGATGTCAGAGAAATTATTGCCTGTACTCCCTTCTAGGATTTTTCTGGTTTCAAGTCTCACAGTTAGACCCTTAATCCATTTTGAGTTTATTTTTATGTATGGTGTAAGATAGTGGAACAATTCCGTTATTTTGCATGTTGCTGTCCAATTTTCTCAATATAAGTCGTTGGAGACTGTCTTTTTCCCATTGGATATTCTTTCTTGCTTTGCTGAAGATTCATCATATAATTGTGGGTTTATTTCTGGGCTCTCTATTCATCTATGTGTCTACTTTGTGCCAGTGCCATATTATTTTGATTACTGTAACTCTGTAATATAACTTGAAGTCTGGAACTGTGATACTCTCAGCTTTGTATTTCTTTTTCATAATTGCTTTGTCTATTCAGGGTCTTTTGTCATCCCATTCAAGTTTTAGGATTGTTTTTTTCCATTTATGTTAAAAGTGTTACTGGTATGTTGATAGGGATTTCATTAAACTCTAGATTGCTTTGGTTGTAGTGTGACCATTTTAACAGTATTTATTCCTCCAATCCATGAGCACGGAATGTCCTTCTATTTGTTTGTTGTCTTTAATTTCTTTCACCAGTGTTTTATAGTTTTCAGAGTACGGGTCTTTCACCTCCTTATTTAAGCTTCTTCCTGAGTATTTTACTATTTTTGGTGCAGTTGTAAACGGGATTGTTTTATTAGTTTCTTTCTGCTGCTTCAATTTTTTTTATGAACATGTTCCACTCTGTCCTTCCAGAAACCAGGTGTCTACACCTGAATGCAGACTGGTATCTTCAATACAACTACTTCACTGGCAATACTGGTTGGGCAAATTTAGTTAACATGCCTCAAAGCTCTCCTACCTTTTTCCAATCACATTTTCCTTGATTCAGCATTTACTTGTTTTTCTATAAGCCTTTGATTATTTTTCAGAGTTCTGAAAAAATTGATACTAAGAGTTTCTGTTCATTTTTTTTTTTTTTTTGTTTCTATGGAGGGATGGACACTTGGAACTCCTTACTCTGACATTTTCACTGATGTCATCACTTCTGGTGCATTTTTACTAAGAGGGCATTCAAGGCCCTCAAATACTATTATTTATTTTTATAACCTCATTTCCACCACTTATATTTAAGCAGCCTATACTTCAGCCAAACTGTATTTACTGCTTTATCCATATGCCTTATATGCTTTCCTTTCTTAGTGACTTGCTTCATGTTGTTTCTTCTGTTTAGAATCTATAGTCAATGGAGTCTATGCATCAATGGAAGAAGGTCAAGCAGTCCACGAACATATACAAATTATATGGAAAACTTTGTGAGCCTGGAAATATGTGATTTTTTTTCTCGAGGAGAAGGTCTTTAGATTCTCAAAGGGATGTGACTAAAATAACGACAAGAGGTAATAATTAGTGGCTCAGGCTATTCTTCTGCCCTATTTTCCCCTTTTAAATAAAAAAACCTTACCCATTCTTTAGGGTCCAGCTTAAATGTTACTTCCTTTGTGATACCCCTCACTTGTTTTTAAATAATTTTTTTTGGTTTAATTCTCAAGACTCACTTTATTTCTAAACTCTTAAGGTACTTTTCATTTTCCATTGTGTATTATAGTTATGAATACATTTTTTAGAAGAAAGAGTTTTGGAGTTGGACATATATGAGTTTGTATCTTATTTTTATCACTTGATAGTTTTGTGGCCTTGGGCAATACACTGACCTCTCTTAAGCTTTACTGGTAAAAAAAGAAGTGACAATAACATCTATCCCATGGTGGTGTTTTGAGGATTAAATTAAATATGATAAGATATGTTA
This sequence comes from Leopardus geoffroyi, assembly GCF_018350155.1. Lineage (NCBI taxonomy): Eukaryota > Metazoa > Chordata > Mammalia > Carnivora > Felidae > Leopardus > Leopardus geoffroyi. The sequence goes on along the minus strand of NC_059343.1, from coordinate 62,762,171 downwards.
AGCACCATATTCTTTTTGGCCAATAGTAGATGCACAATAAATGTCAATTCTTATCTCACTTAGTAATGTTTTCTTCTGCAAGTAGCAGAAACCCTAACAGTTATTTAAACCATAAGGACATTTTTGTTTACTTATCAAGAAGTTTGGATGTGTTGGTTCTAGGGTTTATTCACTGGCACAATGATGTCATGAAGGGCTTAAATTATTTCCATCCTGTTCCATCATTTTCAGTATATGTATTTTTGTCTTCATTCTTATTGTCTCGTGAATGTAAGATAGCTACTGCAGCTGAAGGCGTGAAATTCTTACATGTATGTGGAAAAGGGCCAGAGTTTTAAGGTTTTCTTTTCATTGGGCTGGAGGAACCTAGCAAAGTCTTCTATAGAGCCTTGCAAAAGACTTCCCCTGGTAATGTAGGTAAAGAAGTTTCCCATTGCTCTTTTATCTATTTCTTCTTCTACTATGAGATCCTGAAGGACAGAATCCGTGCCTTTTTTCTTTCCATAAACCCAGCATGTAGTATAGTACTTGACATACAGTAGGTGCTTCCTGGCTGCTCAATCAATACAAACCGAACTGGTTGTGGTAGATGTGTTCTCTGTGAGTGGCCATTACTACTATTGTTAGGAAAATAAGTGTTAAACATATGAAGTATATAAAAATTTGCAGTTCTTAATTCTTAAAGAAGTCTTTCAGATCATTGACCTCTGGGCAGAGAGGAAAACTGCATTGCCATGTTAGGCTATCAATCTTCTGTGTGATTTCCACACCTTGTTTGGATTTGGTAAAAGATCTTTGTTTTGGCTTTAATCAGTGACATTTACATGAACTTGGTACACTTGTTTGTTCTAAATGATCTATTGATGTGTTTGAGGGGGTTGATCTCCTGGGTATTGATGAGGTCAGAATTTCCTTACTCCTGAATGACTCCAAATGTTGGTTACACATCTCATTTGAGCACCAGGTATGAGAGATGCAAGGAGTCATGACCTGTTTACCCTCTGGTCGAAGGAACTCATGTATATTACAAATGCAATGAAGAAAATGTACTTTTGGGAACAGAGATAGTCAGGCAGCCAGGGAGAACAGCTTTTATTTTTTTCCATCCTTCAAGATTAAAAATAAAATCTTCATCAATTTATAAGTTTAATTAAAGAATCTCTGCTCCTAGTCTCAGTTGGATTATTGCAAAGACTTCCTACCTTGTCTTCCTACTTTCATTCTTCTGCCCTGTAGTCTGTTTTGTGAGAGACAATTTTTCTAAAAATAGCTTTCATCATGTAACTTCCTTCTCAAAAATACTTCCTGGTGCATATAGGCTAAACCCCCAAATTCTAGGCCTACCACTCAGGATTTTTTGCAGTCTTGTGTCTTCCTGCCTTTCCAAACTCATCTCTCATGTATTTTCTAGTCAAAACAGTCTCTTTACTGGTCCCCAAAGTACTCACTCCATCCCACTATCCTCTTACTTAAGTCCCACTCACTATTCAAGCTCAACTTCTACCTTCTCCATATCATCTTCAGACCATATAAGTTTCCTTACATTCCTTTAGCACTTGTAGCTTTAGCACAAATGGTGTTTGGCACAGTTTTCCCCATGTATCTCTTTCAGACCCCTAACTTGACTACAAACTCCTTAAAGGAAAGGCTTATTTTCCTCCTTTTCTGTGTTCCCTTCAGCACCTTGGCCTGATCACAAACTTTTCTATTTCCTGCCACATGTTCTTATTCCGTCCACATGTGGATTAATAAATCAGAGGGTAAGGTAGCCCAGAAAGGTGATAGAAGTTAGTCTGCAATTCAACAATATGTCTTTAAACCTGTTCATGTGTAATTAAGGAGGCACTATTCTTATTTATTTATTTTTGTTTGTTCCAAATTTTTATTTAAATACTAGTTAGTTAACATACAGTGTAATATTGGATTCAGGAGTAGAATTTTGTGATTCATCACTTACATGGAACTCCCAGTGCTCATTATAACAAGTGTCATCTTTAATGCCCATCACCTATTTAGCCCTTCTCCCACCAACCTCCTTCCTTCAACCCTCAGTTTCTTCTTTGTATTTAAGAGTCTCTTATGGTTTGCTTTCCTCTCTCTCTCTCTTTTTTTCCCCTTCACGTATGTTCATCTGTTTTGTTTCTTAAATCCCACATATGAATGAATTCACATAGTATTTTTCTTTCCCTGACTCTTCTTTATCCATTCATCAGTCAGCGGACATTTGGGCTCTTTCCCTAGTTTGGCTATTGTTGATAATGCCAAACACTGGGGTACATGTGCCCCTTTGAATCAGTACTTTGTGTCCTTTGTGTAAATACCTAGTGTGGCAATTACTGGATTTTAGGGTAGTTCTATTTTTAACCTTCTGAGGAACCTCCATACTGTTTTCCAGAGTGGCTGCACCAGTTTGCATTCTCACCAACAGTGTAAGAGGGTTCCCCTTTCTCTGCATCCTCACCAACATCTGTTGTTTCCTGTGTTGTTAATATTAGTCTTTCTGACAGGTGTGAGGTGGTATCTCATCATGGTTTTGATTTGTATTTTACTGATAATGAGTGACATTGAGCATCTGTTCATGTGTCTGTTAGCCATCTGGATGTCTTCTCTGGAAAACTATCTATTCATGTCTTCTGCCCTTTCTTAACTGGATTATTCAATTTTTGGGTGTTGAGTTTGAGAGTTCTTTATAGATTTTGAATACTGACCCTTTATCAGATAGGTCATTTGCAAATATCTTCTTTCATTCCATAAGTGCCTTTCAGTTTTGTTGATTGTTTCCTTCACTGTGCTGAAGTTTTTATTTTGATGAAGTCCCAATAGTTCATTTTTTATTTTGTTTCCCTTTCCACCAGAGACATGTCTAGTGAGAAGTTACTCTGGCCGAGGTCAAAGAGGTTGGTGCCTGTGTTCTCTTATAGGATTTTGATGGGTTCTTTTCTCATATTTACGTCTTTCATCCATTTTGAATTTATTTTTGTGTATAGTGGAAGAAAATGGTCCAATTTTATTTTTCTGTATGATCCTGTCCAGTTTTCCCAACACCATTTGTTAGAGACTTTTTTTTTTCCATTGGATATTCTTTACTGCTTTGTCAAAGATTAGTTTGCTATATAGCGGGTCAATTTCTTTTTTTTTTTTTCTATTAAGTTCAATTGATCTATGTGTCTGTTTTTATGCCAGTACTATACTGTCTTGATGACTACAGCTTTGTATTATGGCTTGAAGTCAGGAATCGTCATGCTTCCTTTTCTTTTTCAGGATTGCTTTGGCTATTCATGTTCTTTTGTATTCCATACAAATTTTAGGATTGTTCTAGCTCTGTGAAAAATGCTAGTGGTATTTTTATGGGGATTGCATTAACTGTGTGATTAGTTTGGGTCATATAGACATATCAACAATGTTTGCTCTTCCAGTCCATGAGCATGGAATGTTTTTCCATTTCTTTGTGTTCTCTTCAATTTCTTTCATAAGTGTTCTATAGTTTTTAGAGTACAGATCTTTTACCTCTTTGGTTAGGTTTATTCCTAGATATCTTATTGGTTTTGGTGCAATTGTAAATGGGATCGACTCTTTAATTTATTTTTCTGTTGCTTTATTATTAATATATAAAAATGCAACAGATTTCTGTACATTGATTTTATACACTGTGACCTTGCTGAATTCATGTATGAGTTCTAGCAGTGTTTTGAGTCTTTTGAGTTTTCTGTAGACAGTATCATGTCATCTGCAAATGGTGAAAGTTTGACTTCTTTGCTAATTTGGATACTTTTATTTCTTTTTGTTGTGTGATTGCTGAGGCTAGTATTTCCAATACTCTGCTAAATAACAATGGTAAGAGTGGACATCCCTGTCTTGTTCCTGGCCATAGAGGGAAAGCTCTCAGTTTTTCCCAATTTAGGATAATACTATATGTGGGTCTTTCACATATGGCGTTTGTGATGTTGAGGTATGTTGCATCTGTTCCTACTTTGTTGAGGGATTTTTTTTTTATCAAGAATGGATGCTATATTTTGTCTTAAAGACTTTTTCTGAATTCTTGAGAGGATCATGTTTCTTATCCTTTCTTTTGTTAATGTGGTGTATCATGTTGATTGATTTGTGAATATTGAACCACCATTGCAACCCAGAAATAAATCCTGTTTTATTGAGGTTAATAATTGTTTTAGTGTACTATTGGATTTGATTTGGTAGTATTTTGTTGAGAATTTTTGCCTCCATGTTCATCAGGGATATTGTCCTGTAGCTCTCCTTTTTAGTGGGGTCTTTGTATGGTTTAGGAATTGTGGTAATGCTGTAAGAAGGCACTACCTTAGTCTAACAATCTTCTATTATCCTCTTTATTGTCAGCCCTTAACATCATATTTAAAGCATCTTCTGTGTTGCTACACAGTCTTCATAATTATCCTTTCTAATGGTTGCATAATAACTCACTGAGCTTTCAGTACTGCTTATATTTTCTTTGTAAGGTTATGGATTAGTATCCATTCTTGCAGTGTAGAGAGCAATAGGTTTTATATCCAGAGCACCTGGCCTTAGACTTGTGGTTCTCAAAGTGTGGTCCCCAGATAAGCAGCATCAGTATCACCTGGGAAATGTTGGCAATGCAGATTCTCAGGCCCACACCAGACATACTGAATCAATAACTCTGGGGATGGTGCCCAGAAATCTGTGTTTATTAAATATTCATTAAAGTCCTTCACATGATTCTGATGTATACTCAGATTTGGGAATCACTGGGCTTACTAGAGGATTAAACCCACTAATAATGCATTTATACCAGCTCAAAGCATATTATAGAAACAGCTAAAAAGAGTCAGAGGACGTATACTCAAATTACAGCATCTTCTGATCTCAGCTGAGAAACAGTTTACCTTTTGAGTCTCCATTTCTTCATCTGTTAAAAGGGACTAATGGGGAGTGCCTGGGTAGCTCAGTCAGTTAAGCATGCAACTTTGGCTCAGGTCATGATCTCACGGTTTGTGGGTTCGAGTCCTGAGTCGGGTTCTGTTCTGACAGCTCAGAGCCTGGATCCTACTTTGGATTCTGTGTCTCCCTCTCTCTCTGCCCCTCCCCTGCTTGGACTTTGTATCTCTCTCTCAAAAAATAAATAAACATTTTAAAAAATTATAAAAGGGACTAATGTTATTACTACCTCATAGGGCTATTGTGATGATTAGATGAGACAATGTATATGAATGCTGTATGTAGATTACATAGTAGACTATATAAATAGTTTATTTTTCTCAAATTTAGGCCTAGTACCTCTATGAAGTTAATCTCAACCCAGAGTGACCTTGCTTTTATAGAATAAGAGTGGCTCATACCACTTCTTAGAGTCTCTAACACCTCTTCAGAAATCTGGAAAAAATCTAGTTGCTGTGGAAGCAGCAGAAAAAGAAAGACTGGTGTGGGTTGAAAGCAATGATTTGTCCTTTGAAATATCTTTGGTGGTAGTATCTAGAGCCTAAGCCATTATTCATGAAGGCTGGTCTTCACTGCTGGGCCTCGCCTTCAGAGAATTTATTTTATTTTTGCTGTTTAGAGAAGAATGAGAAGACAGCTTCATGTTGGGATATAGGATTGGGAAGAAAACCAGATAGCTCTATGGACTCTAATATATATGTAGAAGGGGAAGATTAATCATGGGAGTCTGAGAGGCACTGGGTCACAACGTACAGATGTTTCAGAGAAGAAATACTGTGTGGCAATAAGTAGAGATGTTCTCCCTATACCTGTATGCAATAAAGTGTGATTTTGGTGCCCTAAGAACTCTAGAGAATCCAGAAATGCTTTGGGAAAAAGAAAGTTTACAGCTTTGGAGTACCTGCAAGAAACCTCACCTCCCCACAGTGACAGTGAGGAGGTGCTACTTGCAAATAGCTTTAAGAGCTGTGGGCATTCCTTGTGGGTAGGGACATTTACAAATCTTTAGGGACTCTAGAGTTTGAAGTTTCCACTAATTATCATATCAAACATAATAAAATGCATCCATAGTACACATGAAATACAATTTTTTTGCAATAAAAATTAGAAAAATTTTTTAAATGTTGCTTTTGGAATTATTTGGCTACAACAAACTCCTTTAATTTACAATTGGCTATGATTTATAAGTAATCATCATGCATACTTGGGAATTCTTGTGAAGTGAGAAAATAAAACCCACAAATTGTTTTCAAATGTAGTGCAACTTTTTATGAACATTGAAAGTAATGGTGATTGAAGTTTGCATATACATTAAGCATTTATTTCCACATTGCAGGGTTTTTTTTTTTTTTTCGTATTTTGGAGCCAGAAAGGATAAAATGACTCTAATTATGGAATTTGATACTAAACTGTGTAAGCACTGGTGGTGAACACATGTGAGATACCCCCAAGGACTCCCAGAAATGCTTGTGAGAAGTTTTCAAGGGCTTGAAGTCTTCCATTATGCAGGTATGAACCAGAGCTAATGAAACATCGGTTATTAGTTTCAGATGACCCCTGTCAGTGCCTGTAAACAGGTGACACTTAGAGAAAAGTTATAGACCTAAAAATTGTGACAATGGATTGTCCTATGTGTAGGCAGTTACTAAGCAGCTCAAAAAGAACCCAGATAGTGAAAAAGCAAAATAAAACAAATAAGAAATATTGTGGGCTCTTATTGAGGACTATGGAGAATGCTTGCTCTTTCTCTTGTTCAGATTTGTTGCTTCAGGGGGTGGGGATTCTGGGCTAAAGTTACCCAAACCAAAAACCTGGGAGTCATCCTTGATCCCTTCCTCTTCCCTTAATCTCTATGTCTAATCCTTCTTTAAGTTTTCTGGATTTTACCTGTAAAATGCTGAACCCATTGACTTTTTTTGGCCTTCACTGCCAGTACTCTGGTCCAAGATACCATCATTTCATCTCCTGAACTATTGCAACAGCTTCATAAACTGTATCCTTGCTTCTACACTTACTTTACTACTTATATTTGCATACAGAAATCCATATACATTGTAGCTACTATCCATTGTATCTACTATCCATCTTATACATAGTATCCACAGTTATCTTTTTAAAATGTAAGCCATGTCATGTTATTTTTTTCTTAAAAGCCTCCAGTGTCTTCCCATCCTCTTGGAATAAAGTCAAAAGATCCCCTATGTAATCTGGCCCCTGCCTATCTCACTAGCTTCATGCCTTACCACTCTCCTTGGGACCCACTATGCTCCAGCCACATTGGCCTTATCTCAAACCATCAAGCTACTTTCTACCACAAAGCCTTAGCACATGAGTTTCTCTCTGCCTGGACTAGTCAACATTCCACCTTACCCATGCCTGAATCAATCTATCTTTCTTTCTTTCTTTCTTTTTCTCTTCTTTTTTACTTTTTAAAAAATGTTTATTTTTGAGAGAGAGACAGAAGCAGAGTGTGAATGGTGGAGGGGCAGAGCGAGAGAGGGAGACACAGCATCCAAAGCAGAATCCAGGCTCCGAGCTGTCAGCACATAGCCAGACAGAGGGCTTGAACCCACCAACTGTGAGATCATGACCTGAGCTGAAGTCGGACACTTAACCGACTGGGCCACCCAGGAGCCCATGAATCTTCCTTATACTTTGAGTCTCAGTACAATTATCACCTCCCTCAGAGTCTTTATCTGGTTACACTCTAATGTAGCTCCCATATTATTCTCTTGGTTAGTCACTGAAGTAAACTACACAATGGCAACTATGATTTTCTTGCTCACATTTGATCACATTCTAGGTGCTCATAAATACCTGTTGAATGAGTTAATACAACATATATTGAGCTTGTTTACTAGTTATTTACATGTGTATGCCTTAGTTCCATCCAATGAACTAGAATTCAATCAGCACAAATTGATCCAGGCAATGTGTGAGATATTAATAAAGGAACGAGACCTCCTGGGAAGCCAATTGCCTTGTAGATGGAGTGTATGCGTAGGGCCCCATCAGCTGGCTCAGTGATTAGCCCACAGAGGGCCTAATTTTCACCTGATTATTCAGCAATATTTGAGAAATTAGGCTGCAGAGATGGGAGAAAAATGGAAAATTTTCAGGTATCAAACAGGGTATCATATCCATGGGAAGATTTGACATCTACTTATACACGCATCTTGGGAAATGGAGGCTCACTCACCCCATTTCATTGTTCACAAACTCATTCTGTTTTGAACTTCCAGCTTGTATTTGACTTTGTCTGGTTTGGAAATAGAAAATTAACATGTGCAACAGTGCAAGAGGGTTTCCCTTTTCCACATCTTCACCAATATCTACTGTTTATTTGTTTCCTGACAGGTGTGAGATATCTCATTGCAGTTTTGATTTGTATTTCGCTAATGATAATTGATGATGAGTATCTTTTCATGTGTCTGTTGACTATCTGTTATTTCTTCTTTGGAGAAATGTCTGTTCATATTTTCTTCCCAGTTTTAATTGGATTATTTGTTTTTTAGGGGTGTTGTTGAGTTGTATCAGTTTTTTCATATAGTTTTGATGCTAACCTTTTATCAGATATGTCATTTGCAAACATCATCTCTTATTCCATGTGTTGCCTTTTAGTTTTGTTGGCTGTTTCCTTTGCTGCGCAGAAACTTTTTATATTTAGTCCCATTCATTTATTTTTGCTTTTGTTTCCCTTGCCTCAGTGGATGTATCTAGAAATAAGTTGCTGTGCAGTGTCAGAGAAGTCACTGTCTGTGCTCTCTTCAAGGATTTTTATGGTTTTAGTTCTCACATTTAGGTCTTTCATAGATTTTGAATTTATTTTTGTTTATAATGAATTAAAGTGGTCCAGTTTCAGTGTGCTTGGGTGGCTCAGTTGGTTAAACCTCCAACTTGTGATTTCAGCTCAGAAAATGAACTCACTATTTGTGAGAACTACCCCTGCATCAGGCTTGCACTGAGAGCAGGGAGACTGCTTGGAATGTTTTCCTTCCTTTCTCTCCCAGTCAAAATTGCACCAACATTCTTCTCAAAGCTTAAATAAGCAATCCTAAAATTTGTATGGGACCACAAAAGACCCTGAATAGCCAAAGTAATATTGAAGAAGAAAACCCAAGCAGGAGGCATCACAATCCTAGATTTTAGCCCCTACTACAGAGCTGTAATCATCAAGACACAACATGGCATTGGCACAAAAACAGACACATAGACCAATGGAAGAGAATAGAGACTCCAGAATTGGACCCACAAAGGTATGACCAAATAATCTTTGACAAAGCAGGAAAGAATATCCAAGGGAAAAAAGACAGTCTCTTTCACAAATGGTGCTGGGAGAACTGGACAGAAACATGCAGAAGGATGAAACTAGACCACTTTCTCACACCATTTACAAAAATAAACTCAAAATGGATGAAGGACCGGAATGTGAGACAGGAAACCATCAAAACCCTAGGGGAGAAAGCAGGAAAAAAACTCTCTGACCTAAGCCGTAGCAATTTCTTACTTGACACATCCCCAAAGGCAAGGGAATTAAAAGCAAAAATGAACAATTGTGACCTCATGAAGATAAAAAGCTTCTGCACTGAAAAGGAAACAATCAAACTAAAAGGCAATCTATGGAATGGGAAAAGATATTTGTAAATGACATATCGGATAAAGGGCTAGTGTCCAAAATCTATAAAGAACTCACCCAACTCCATACCTGAAAAACAAATAATTGAGTGAAGAAATGGGCAGAAAACGTGAATAGACACTTCTCTAAAGAAGACATCCCGATGGCCAACAGGCACATGAAAAGATGCTCAACGTCACTCCTCATCAGGAAAATACAAATCAAAACCACAGTTAGATACCACCTCATGCCGGTCTTCCTTAAATGTTTGGTAGAATTTGTCTGTGAAGCCATCTGGTCCAGGAATTATCTTGGGAGTGTTTTGATTACTGCTTAAATTTATTTGCTGCTTATTGGTCTTTTCAAATATCCTATTTCTTCCTGTTTCAGTTTTGTTAGTTTATATGTTTCTAGGAATTTATCCATTTCTTGTAGGTTGTCCCATTTGTTGGCATACAGTTTTTTATTATATTCTCTTATAAATTTGTGTATTTCTGTAGTGTTGGTTGTCATTTCTCCTCTTTGTGATTTTATTTTTTGAGTCATTCTCTCTCTCTCTCTCTCTCTCTTTTGATAAATCTGGCTTGAGGTTTATCAATTTTATTGATTTTTTCAAACAACCCATTCCTGGTTTCCTTGATCTCTTCTATATTTTTTGCTTGTTTTCTTTTTTACTTCAATGTGATTTATATCTGTTCCAGTCTTTATTATTTACTTCATTCTGCTGTTTTTAGGTTTTGTTTGTTGTTCTTTTAACTCTTTTAGATGCAAGGTAAGGTTGTTTATTTCAAATAGTTCTTGCTCCTTTGAAGTAGGCCTGTATTACTATAAACTTTCCTCTTAAATCCGTTTGTGCTACATCGCAAAGGTTTTGGATCATTTTGTTTTCATTTTCATTTGTTTCCATGTCCTTTTTTATTTCTTCATTTATTTTCTTTTTTTTTCAGTATATGAACTTTATTGTCAAAATGGTTTCCATACAACACCCAGTGCTCATCCCAAAAGGTGCCCTCCTCAATACCCATCACCCACCCTCCCCTCCTTCCCACCACCCATCAACCCTCAGTTTGTTCTCAGATTTTAAGAGTCTCTTATGCTTTTGCTCTCTCCCACTCTAACCTCTTTTTTTGACCTTCCCCTCCCCCATGGGTTTCTGTTAAGTGGCTCAAGATCCACATAGGAGTGAAACCATATGGTATCTGTCTTTCTCTGTATGGCTTATTTCACTTAGCATAACACTCTCCAGTTCCATCCATGTTGCTACAAAAGGCCATATTTCATTCTTTCTCATTGCCACGTAGTATTCCATTGTGTATATAAACCACAATTTTTTTTTCATCCATTCATCAGTTGATGGACATTTAGGCTGTTTCCATAATTTGGCTATTGTTGAGAGTGCTGCTATAAACATTGGGGTACAAGTGCCCCTATGCATCAGCACTCCTGTATCCCTTGGGTAAATTCCTAGCAGTGCTATTGCTGGGTCATAGGGTAGATCAATTTTTAATTTTTTGAGGAACCTCCACACTGTTTCCCAGAGTGGCTACACCAATTTGCATTCCCACCAACATTGCAAGAGGGTTCCCGTTTCTCCACATCCTCTCCAGCATCTATAGTCTCCTGATTTGTTCATTTTGGCCACTCTGACTGGCTTGACATGATATCCGAGTGTGATTTTGATTTGTATTTCCCTGATGAGGAGCGACGTTGAGCATCTCTTCATGTGCCTGTTGGCCATCCGGATGTCTTCTTTAGAGGAGGGTCTATTCATGTTTTCTGCCCATTTCTTCACTGGGTTATTTGTTTTTTGGGTGTGGAGTTTGGTGAGCTCTTTATAGATTTTGGATACTAGCCCTTTGTCTGATATGTCATTTGCAAATATCTTTTCCCATTCCGTTGGTTGCCTTTTAGTTTTGTTGGTTGTTTCCTTTGCTGTGCAGAAGCTTTTTATCTTCATAAGGTCCCAATAGTTCATTTTTGCTTTTAATTCCCTTGCCTTTGGGGATGTGTCAAGTAAGAAATTCCTGCGGCTAAGGTCAGAGAGGTCTTTTCCTGCTTTCTCCTCTAGGGTTTTTGATGGTTTCCTGTCTCACATTCAGGTCCTTTATCCATTTTGATAAATATCCATTTATTTTTTGTAAATATTCATTTTTTGTAATAGCCATTTTATTTTTTGATAAATATCCATTTATTTTTGTGAATGGTGTGAGAAAGTGGTTTAGTTTCAATCTTCTGCATGTTGCTGTCCAGGTCTCCCAGCACCATTTGTGAAAGAGACTGTCTTTTTTCCATTGGATGTTCTTTCCTGATTTGTCAACGATGAGTTGGCCATACGTTTGTGGGTCTAGTTCTGGGGTTTCTATTCTATTCCATTGGTCTATGTGTCTGTTTTTGTGCCAATACCATGCTGTCTTGATGATTATAGCTTTGTAGTAGAGGCTAAAGTCAGGGATTGTGATGCCACCTGCTTTGGTCTCCTTCTTCAAAATTACTTTGGCTATTCGGGGCCTTTTGTGGTTCCATATGAATTTTAGGATTGCTTGTTCTAGCTTCGAGAAGAATGCTGATGCAATTTTGCTTGGGATTGCATTGAATGTGTAGATAGCTTTGGGTAGTATTGACATTTTGACAATATTTATTCTTCCAATCCATGAGCATGCAATGTTTTTCCATTTCTCTATATCTTCTTCTATTTCCTTCATAAGCTTTCTATAGTTTTCAGCATACAGATCTTTTAGATCTTTGGTTAGATTTATTCCTAGGTATTTTATGCTTCTTGGTGCAATTGTGAATGGGATCAGTTTCTTTGTCTTTTTGTTGCTTCATTATTAGTGTATAAGAATGCAACTAATTTCTGTATGTTGATTTTGTACCCTGCGACTTTGCTGAATTCATGTATCAGTTCTAGCAGACTTCTGGTGGAGTCTATCGGATTTTCCATGTATAATATCATGTCGTCTGCAAAAAGTGAAAGCTTAACTTCGTCTTTGCCAATTTTGATGCCTTTAATTTCCTTTTGTTGTCTGATTGCTGATGCTGGAACTTCCAACACTATGTTAAACCACAGCGGTGAGAGTGGGCATCCCTGTCGTGTTCCTGATGTCAAGGGGAAAGCTCTCAATTTTTCCCCATTGAGGATGATATTTGCTGTGGGCTTTTCATAAATGGCTTTGATGATCTTTAAGTATGTTCCTTCTATCCCGACTTTCTCAAGGGTTTTTTTAAGAAATGTTGCTGAATTTTGTCAAAGGCCTTTTCTGCATCGATTGACAGGATCATATGGTTCTTATCTTTTTTTTTATTAATGTGATGTATCACATTGATTGATTTGCGAATGTTGAACCAGTCCTGCAGCCCAGGAATGAATCCCACTTGATCATGGTGAATAATTCTTTTTATATACTGTTGAATTCCATTTGCTAGTATCTTATTGAGAATTTTTGCATCCATATTCATCAGGGATATTGGCCTGTAGTTTTCTTTTTTTACTGGGTCTCTGTCTGGTTTAGGAATCAAAGGAATACTGGCTTCATAGAATGATTCTGGAAGTTTTCCTTCCCTTTCTATTTCTTGGAATAACTTGAGAAGGATAGGTATTATCTCTGCTTTAAACGTCTGGTAGAACTCCCCTGGGAAGTCATCTGGTCCTGGGCTCTTATTTGTTGGGAGATTTTTGATGACTGATTCAATTTCTTCACTGGTTATGGGTCTGTTCAAGCTTTCTATTTCCTCCTGATTGAGTTTTGCAAGCGTGTGCGTGTTTAGGAATTTGTCCATTGCTTTCAGGTTGTCCAGTTTATTGGCATATAATTTTTCATAGTATTCCCTGATAATTCCTTGTATCTCTGAGGGATTGGTTGTAATAATTCCATTTTCATTCATGATTTATTTTTTTGGGTCCTCTCCCTTTTCTTTTTCAGAAGCCTGGCTAGAGGTTTGTCAATTTTGTTTATTTTTCCAAAAAACCAACTCTTGGTTTCGTTGATCTGCTCTACAGTTTTTTTAGATTCTATATTGTTTATTTGTGCTCTGATCTTTATTATTTCTCTTCTTCTGCTTGGTTTGGGGTGTCTTTGCTGTTCTGCTTCTAGTTCCTGTAGGTGTGCTGTTAGTTTTTGTATTTGGGGTTTTTCTTGTTTCTTGAGATAGGCCTGGATGGCAATGTATTTTCCTCTCAGGACTGCCTTCGCTGCATCCCAAAGCGTTTGGATTGTTGTATTTTCATTTTCGTTTGTTTCCATATACTTTTTAATTTCTTCTCTAATTGCCTGGTTGACTCATTCATTCTTTAGTAGGGTGTTCTTTAACCTCCATGCTTTTGGAGGTTTTCCAGACTTTTTCCTGTGGTTGATTTCAAGTTTCATAGCATTGTGGTCTGAAAGTATGCATGGTATGATTCCAATCTTGTATACTTAGGAAAGGCTGTTTTGTGACCCAGTATGTGATCTATCTTGGAGAATGTTCCATGTGCACTTGAGAAGAAAGTATATTCTGTTGCTTTGGGATGCAGAGTTCTAAATATGTCTGTCAAGTCCATCTGATCCAATGTATCATTCAGGGCCTTTGTTTCTTTACTGACCATGTGTCTAGATGTTCTATCCATTTCTGTGAGTGGAATGTTAAAGTCCCCTGCAATTACCACATTCTTATCAATAAGGTTGCTTCTGTTTGTGAGTAATTGTTTTATATATTTGGGGGCTTCTGTATTCGGCGCATAGACATTTATAATTGTTAGCTCTTCCTGGTGGATAGACCCTGTGATTATTATATAGTGCCCTTCTGCATCCCCTGTTACAGCCTTTAATTTAAATTCTAGTTTGTCTGATATAAGTATGGCTACTCCAGCTTTCTTTTGCCTTCCCGTGGCATGATAAATAGTTCTCCATCCCCTCACTTTCAATCTGAAGGTGTCCTCAGATCTAAAATGAGTCTCTTGTAGACAGCAAATAGATGGGTCTTGTTTTGTATCCATTCTGATACCCTATGTCTTTTGGTTGGCGCATTTAGTCCATTTACATTCAGTGTTTTTATAGAAAGATATGGGTTTGGAGTTATTGTGTTGTCCGTAGGTTTCATGCTTGTAGCGATGTCTCTGGTACTTTGTCTCACAGGATCTCCCTTATTATCTCTTGTAGGGCTGGTTTAGCGGTGACGAATTCCTTCAGTTTTTGTTTGTTTGGGAAGACCTTTATCTCTCCTTCTATTCTAAATGACAGACTTGCTGGATAAAGGATTCTCGGCTGCATATTTTTTCTGTTCATCACATTGAAGATTTCCTGCCATTCCTTTCTGGCCTGCCAAGATTCAGTAGAGAGATCGGTCACGAGTCTTACAGGTCTCCCTTTATATGTTACAGCACGTTTATCTCTAGCTGCTTTCAGAATTTTCTCTTTATCCTTGTATTTTGCCAGTTTCACTCTGCTATGTCGTTCAGAAGATCGATTTAAGTTACGTCTGAAGGGAGTTCTCTGTGTTTCTTGAATTTCAGTGCCTTTTGCCTTCCCCAGATCAGGGAAATTCTCAGCTATGATTTCTTCAGGTACACCTTCAGTACCTTTCCCTCTCTCTTCCTCCTCTGGAATACCAATTATGCGTATATTATTTCTCTTTAGTGCATCACTTAGTTCTCTAATTTTCCCCTCATACTCCTGGATTTTTTTATTTCCCTTTTTCTCAGCTTCTTCTTTTTCCATAATTTTATCTTCTAGTTCACCTATTCTCTCCTCTGCCTCTTCAATCCGAGCCGTGGTTGTCTCCATTTTATTTTGCAGCTCATTGATAGCATTTTTTTTAGCTCCTCCTGGCTGTTCCTTAGTCCCTTGATCTCTTTAGCAAGAGATTCTCTGCTGTCCTTTATGCTGTTTTCATGCCCAGCGATTAATTTTATGACTATTATTCTAAATTCATTTTCTGTTATATTGTTTATATCGTTTTTGATGAGTTCGTTAGCTGTTGTTATTTCCTGAACATTTTTCTGAGGGGAATTCTTCCGTTTCTTCATTTTGGATAGTCCCTGGAGTGGTGCGGGACTGCGGGGCACTTCCCCTGTGCTGTCTTGAATAACTTGCGTTGGTTGGCAGGGCTGCAGTCAGACTGGTGTGTGCCTTCTCTTCCCCTCTACTAGGGGAGGGATTCTGTGTGGGGTGGTGTGGCCCATCTGGGATACTTGCATACTGCCAGGCTTGTGGTGCTGGGGATCTGGCATATTAGCTGGGGTGGATTGGCATGATGCACGTGGGCGGTAGGGGCAGGGTCAGCTTGCTTTTACTTCAGAGATCTGCTTCGGGACAGGCCCTGCGGCAACGGGAGGGAGTCAGACCTGCCCCTGGAGTGATGGATCCACAGAAGCACAGCGTTGGGTGTTTGCGCAGCAAGCAAGTTCCCTGGCAGGAACTGGTTTCCTTTGGGATTTTGGCTGGGGAATGGGCGAGGGAGATGGCGCTGGTGAGGGCCTTTGTTCCCCGCCAAGCTGAGCTCTGTCATCCGTGGCTCAATAACTCTCCCTCCTGTTTCCTCCAGCCCTCCCGTTCTCCGAGCAGAGCTGTTAGCTTATAACCTTCCAGATGTCAATTCCCGCTTGCTGTCAGAACACACTCAGTCCGGGCCCTCTACTTTTGCAAACCAGACTCAGGGTCTCTGCTTGGCTGGCGGGCTTCCCCTCTGCCCAGGCTCCCTCCCGACAGTCCGTGGAGCACGCACCGCCTCCCCACCCTTCCTACCCTCTTCCATGGGCTTCTCATCTGTGCTTGGTTCCAGAGACTCCGTTCTGCTAGTCTTCTGGCGGTTTTCTGGGTTATTTAGGCAGGTGTAGGTGCAATCTAAGTGATCAGCAGGAAACGCGGTGAGCCCAGCGTCCTCGTATGCCGCCATCTTCCCAGGATCTCTTCATTTATTTTCTGCTTGACACAGTCATTGTTTAGTAACATGTTATGTAACGTCTATGTATTTGTGGTCTTTCCAGGTTTTTTTTCTGGTTGACTTCTAGTTTCATGGTGTTGTCATCAGAAAAGATGCATACAGGGGCACCTGGGTGACTCAGTCGGTTAAGCCTCTGACTTTGGTTCAGGTCATGATCTTGCATCCATGGGTTTGAGCCCCACATCAGGCTCTGTGCTGACTGCTCAGATCCTGGAGCCTGCTTCAAATTCTGTGTCTCCCTCCCCACTCACGTTCTGTCTCTCTCTCTCTCAAAAATGAGTAAACATTAAAAATATTTGAAAAAAGACAAGATTCATACGTGGTATGACTTTGATCTTTTTACTTTGTTTAGAATTGTTTTGTGGTATAATATTTGATCTATTTTGGAACATGTTCTTGTGTACTTGAAAAGAATGTGTATTCTACTGCTTTAGGATGGTGTGTTTGGAATCTGTTAATTCCCTCTGTTCCAGTGTGTCATTCAAAGCCATTGTTTCCTTACTGATTTTCTGTTTAGATAATTTGTCCATTAAGTATCATGTTAAAGTCTGCTACAATTAACTCTGAAAAATGAGAACAAACTGAGGGTTGATGGGGGGTGGGAGGGAGGGGAGGGTGGGTGATGGGTATTGAGGAAGGCACCTGTTCAGATGAGCACTGGGTGTTGTATGGAAACCAATTTGACAATAAATTTCATATTTAAAAAAATGTCTGCTACAATTATTGTATAATTATCAATTACTTTATGTTTGTTATTAACTATGTTATATATATTGGTCTTCTATGATGGGTAAATAAATATTGACTATAATTATATCTTCGTGTTGGATTATCCCCTTTATTGTTATGTGGTGTCCTTCTTTGTCTCTTGTTACAGTCTTTAACACTTAGTTTGTCTTATAGAAGTTTTGTTACTATGGTTTTCTTTTGACTTTTGTATGATAGATATTTCTCCATCCCTTTACCTTCAATCTGCAGATGTCTTTAGGTCTAAAATGAGTCTCCTGTAGGCAGCATATAGATGTGTCTTGTTTTTTTTTTAATGTTTATTTCTTTTGAGAGAAGGAGCATGTGAGCAAGTGGGGTAGGGGCAGAGAGAGAGGAAAAGAGAGATTACCAAGCAAGCTCTGTGCTGTCAGCACAGAGCCCTTTGTGGGGCTCGATTTCATGAACAGTGAGATCATGACCTGAGCCAAAATCAAGAGTTTGATGATTAATCAACTGATACATCTAGCTGCCCCTCTTTTTTTGTCTCCTCTTTTTCTTTTGATTGGAGTGTTTAGTCCATTTACATTCAAAGTAATTATTGATATATTTGTATTTATTGTCATTTTAGTATTCATCTTGTGGTTGTTTCTGATGATTTTCTCTTATCCTTTCTTGTCTTTCTTTCTTTGGTATGGTTTGTTGATTTTCTTTAGTTTATATATTTGAATTTCTTTCTCCTTTTTTAAATATCTATTAGTGGTTTTTGATTTGTGGTTGCCATTATGTTTGTATATATCATCTTCTTCATATAGCAGTCTATATTAAGTTGATGGTCCCTTAAGTTTGGACCCATTTCGTCCTCTCCTTCTCATATTTTAGGTATATGTTGTCATTCTTTACCTCATTTTATTTTGTGAGTTCCTTTGTTACAGAAATATTTACTTTTACTGCTTTTGTCTTTCATAACTTAATATTGTCAGTTTTGGTCTCTCCTTTCTACTCAAAGAATCTCTTTTAATATTTCTTGTATGGATGGTTTAATTACATGAACTTCTTTAGATTTTGTTTGGAAAATTCTTTATCTCTCCTATTCTGAATAATAATATTGCTGGTTATAATATTCTTGGCCGCAGATGTTTTCCATTCTGCACTTTATGTCATGCCAGTCCCTCTGTCTTGGAAATTTTTGCTGAAGCCTGCTAGCTTTATGGGATTTCCCTTATATGTTACTGTTTTCTTTTGACTTGCTTCTTTAAAACTTTTTTCTTTATCACTATATTTTACCAATTTAATTATAATATATCTTAGTGTAACTCCACTTATGTTTATCTTGTTGGGTGTCTCTGTGCCTCTTATATTTGGATGTATGCTTCCTTCCCCAGATTAGGTAAGTTTTTTGCTATTATTTCCTCATATAAATTTTCTTCCCCCTTTTCTCTCTCTTATTCTTTTGGGACTCCTATATTGCCAATGTTATTACATTTGATAGAGTCACTGAGTTCCTTAAACCTATTCTAATTTTGTATAATTTTTTCTCTCTCTTTTGTTCAGATTGATTACTTTCCATCACTCTGTCTTCTAGGTCATTAATTCATTCCTTTTTCTTACAGCCTTCTGTTCATTCCATCACATGTTTCCCATTTTGTTTATTGAGCCCTTTATCTCTGCTATGTTATTCCTTATTTCTGTGTTAAAGGACTCACTCATGTCTTTCAGTGTTTTTTTTTTTTTTTATTATATGAAATTTATTGTCAAATTGGTTTCCATACAACACCCAGTGCTCATCCCAAAAGGTGCCCTCCTCAATACCCATCACCCACCCTCTCCTCCCTCCCACCCCCCATCAACCCTCAGTTTGTTCTCAGTCTTTAACAGTCTCTTAAGCTTTGGCTCTCTCCCACTCTAACCTCTTTTTTTTCTTTTTTCCTCCCCCTCCCCCATGGGTTCCTGCCAAGTTTCTCAGGATCCACATAAGAGTGAAACCATATGGTATCTGTCTTTCTCTGTACGGCTTATTTCACTTAGCATCACACTCTCCAGTTCCATCCACGTTGCTACAAAAGGCCATATTTCATTTTTTCTCATTGCCACGTAGTATTCCATTGTGTATATAAACCACAATTTCTTTATCCATTCATCAGTTGATGGACATTTAGGCTCTTTCCATAATTTGGCTATTGTTGAGAGTGCTGCTATGAACATTGGGGTACAAGTGCCCCTATGCATCAGTACTCCTGTATCCCTTGGATAAATTCCTAGCAGTGCTATTGCTGGGTCATAGGGTAGGTCTATTTTTAATTTTCTGAGGAACCTCCACACTGCTTTCCAGAGCGGCTGCACCAATTTACATTCCCACCAACAGTGCAAGAGGGTTCCCGTTTCTCCACATCCTCTCCAGCATCTATAGTCTCCTGATTTGTTCATTTTGGCCACTCTGACTGGCGTGAGGTGATACCTGAGTGTGGTTTTGATTTGTATTTCCCTGATAAGGAGCGACGCTGAACATCTTTTCATGTGCCTGTTGGCCATCCGGATGTCTTCTTTAGAGAAGTGTCTATTCATGTTTTCTGCCCATTTCTTCACTGGGTTATTTGTTTTTCGGGTGTGGAGTTTGGTGAGCTCTTTATAGATTCTGGATACTAGCCCTTTGTCTGATATGTCATTTGCAAATATCTTTTCCCATTCCGTTGGTTGCCTTTTAGTTTTGTTGGTTGTTTCCTTTGCTGTGCAGAAGCTTTTTATCTTCATAAGGTCCCAGTAATTCACTTTTGCTTTTAATTCCCTTGCCTTTGGGGATGTGTCGAGTAAGAGATTGCTACGGCTGAGGTCAGAGAGGTCTTTTCCTGCTTTCTCCTCTAAGGTTTTGATGGTTTCCTGTCTCACATTCAGGTCCTTTATCCATTTCGAGTTTATTTTTGTGAATGGTGTGAGGAAGTGGTCTAGTTTCAACCTTCTGCATGTTGCTGTCCAGTTCTCCCAGCACCATTTGTTAAAGAGGCTGTCTTTTTTCCATTGGGTGTTCTTTCCTGCTTTGTCAAAGATGAGTTGGCCATACGTTTGTGGGTCTAGTTCTGGGGTTTCTATTCTATTCCATTGGTCTATGTGTCTGTTTTTGTGCCAATACCATGCTGTCTTGATGATGACAGCTTTGTAGTAGAGGCTAAAGTCTGGGATTGTGATGCCTCCTGCTTTGGTCTTCTTCTTCAAAATTCCTTTGGCTATTCGGGGCCTTTTGTGGTTCCATATGAATTTTAGGATTGCTTGTTCTAGTTTCGAGAAGAATGCTGGTGCAATTTTGATTGGGATTGCATTGAATGTGTAGATCGCTTTGGGTAGTATTGACATTTTGACAATATTTATTTTTCCAATCCATGAGCAAGGAATGTCTTTCCATTTCTTTAAATCTTCTTCCATTTCCTTCATAAGCTTTCTATAGTTTTCAGCATACAGATCCTTTACATCTTTGGTTAGATTTATTCCTAGGTATTTTATGCTTCTTGGTGCAATTGTGAATGGGATCAGTTTCTTTAGTTGTCTTTCTGTTGCTTCATTGTTAGTGAATAAGAATGCAACTGATTTCTGTACATTGATTTTGTATCCTGCGACTTTGCTGAATTCATGTATCAATTCTAGCAGACTTTTGGTGGAGTCTATCGGATTTTCCACATATAATATCATGTCATCTGCAAAAAGCGAAAGCTTGACTTCATCTTTGCCAATTTTGATGCCTTTGATTTCCTTTTGTTGTCTGATTGCTGATGCTAAAACTTCCAGCACTATGTTAAACAACAGCGGTGAGAGTGGGCATCCCTGTCGTGTTCCTGATCTCAGGGAAAAAGCTCTCAGTTTTTCACCATTGAGGATGATGCTAGCTGTGGGCTTCTCATAAATGGCTTTTATGATCTTTAAGTATGTTCCTTCTATCCCGACTTTCTCAAGGGTTTTTATTAAGAAAGGGTGCTGGATTTTGTCGAAGGCCTTTTCTGCATCGATTGACAGGATCATATGGTTCTTCTCTTTTTTTTTGTTAATGTGGTGTATCACGTTGATTGATTTGCGAATGTTGAACCAGCCCTGCATCCCAGGGATGAATCCCACTTGATCATGGTGAATAATTCTTTTTATATGCCATTGAATTCGATTTGCTAGTATCTTATTGAGAATTTTTGCATCCATATTCATCAGGGATATTGGCCTGTAGTTCTCTTTTTTTACTGGGTCTCTGTCTGGTTTAGGAATCAAAGTAATACTGGCTTCATAGAATGAGTCTGGAAGTTTTCCGTCCCTTTCTATTTCTTGGAAGAGGTTGAGAAGGATAGGTATTATCTCTGCTTTCAACGTCTGGTAGAACTCCCCTGGGAAGCCATCTGGTCCTGGACTCTTATTTGTTGGGAGATTTTTGATAACTGATTCAATTTCTTCGCTGGTTATGGGTCTGTTCAAGCTTTCTATTTCCTCCTGATTGAGTTTTGGAAGCGTGTGGGTGTTCAGGAATTTGTCCATTTCTTCCAGGTTGTCCAATTTGTTGGCATATAATTTTTCATAGTATTCCCTGATAATTGTTTGTATCTCTGAGGGATTGGTTGTAATAATTCCATTTTCATTCATGATGTTATCTATTTGGGTCATCTCCCTTTTCTTTTTGAGAAGCCTTGCTAGAGGTTTGTCAATTTTGTTTATTTTTTCAAAAAACCAACTCTTGGTTTCGTTGATCTGCTCTACAGTTTTTTTAGACTCTATATTGTTTATTTCTGCTCTGATCTTTATTATTTCTCTTCTTCTGCTGGATTTAGGCTGCCTTTGCTGTTCTGCTTCTATTTCCTTTAGGTGTGCTGTTAGATTTTGTATTTGGGATTTTTCTTGTTTCTTGAGATAGGCCTGGATTGCAATGTATTTTCCTCTCAGGACTGCCTTCGCTGCGTCCCAAAGCGTTTGGATTGTTGTATTTTCATTTTCGTTTGTTTCCATATATTTTTTTATTTCTTCTCTAATTGCCTGGTTGACCCACTCATTCGTTAGTAGGGTGTTCTTTAACCTCCATGCTCTTGGAGGTTTTCCAGACTTTTTTCTGTGGTTGATTTCAAGCTTCATAGCATTGTGGTCTGAAAGTATGCATGGTATAATTTCAATTCTGGTAAACTTATGAAGGGCTGTTTTGTGACCCAGTATATGATCTATCTTCGAGAATGTTCCATGTGCACTCGAGAAGAAAGTATATTCTGTTGCTTTGGGATGCAGAGTTCTAAATATATCTGTCAAGTCCATCTGATCCAATGTCTCATTCAGGGCCCTTGTTTCTTTATTGAGCGTGTGTCTAGATGATCTATCCATTTCTGTAAGTGGGGTGTTAAAGTCCCCTGCAATTACCACATTCTTATCAATAAGGTTGCTTATGTTTATGAGTAGTTGTTTTATATATTTGGGGGCTCCGGTATTCGGCGCATAGACATTGATAATTGTTAGCTCTTCCTGATGGATAGACCCTGTAACTATTATATAATGTCCTTCTTCATCTCTTGTTACAGCCTTTAATTTAAAGTCTAGTTTGTCTGATATAAGTATGGCTACTCCAGCTTTCTTTTGGCTTCCAGTAGCATGATAAATCGTTCTCCATCCCCTCACTCTCAATCTAAAGGTGTCCTCAGGTCTAAAATGAGTCTCTTGTAGACAGCAAATAGATGGGTCTTGTTTTTTTATCCATTCTGATACCCTATGTCTTTTGGTTGGCGCATTTAATCCATTTACATTCAGTGTTATTATAGAAAGATACGGGTTTAGAGTCATTGTGATGTCTGTATGTTTTATGCTTGTAGTGATATCTCTGGTATTTTTTCTCACAGGGTCCCCCTTAGGATCTCTTGTAGGGCTGGTTTAGTGGTGACAAATTCCTTCAGTTTTTGTTTGTTTGGGAAGACCTTTATCTCTCCTTCTATTCTAAATGACAGACTTGCTGGATAAAGGATTCTCGGCTGCATATTTTTTCTGTCTAGCACACTAAAAATCTCGTGCCAATTCTTTCTGGCCTGCCAAGTTTCAAAAGAGAGATCAGTCACGAGTCTTATAGGTCTCCCTTTATATGTGAGGGCACGTTTACCCCTTGCTGCTTTCAGAATTTTCTCTTTATCCTTGTATTTTGCCAGTTTCACTATGATATGTCGTGCAGAAGATCGATTCAAGTTCCGTCTGGAGGGAGTTCTCTGTGCCTCTTGGATTTCAATGCCTTTTTCCTTCCCCAGTTCAGGGAAGTTCTCAGCTATTATTTCTTCAAGTACCCCTTCAGCACCTTTCCCTCTCTCTTCCTCCTCTGGGATACCAATTATGCGTATATTATTTCTTTTTAGTGTATCACTTAGTTCTCTAATTTTCCCCTCATACTCCTGGATTTTTTTTATCTCTCTTTCTCTCAGCTTCCTCTTTTTCCATAACTTTATCTTCTAGTTCACCTATTCTCTCCTCTGCCTCTTCAATCCGAGCTGTGGTGGTTTCGATTTTGTTTTGCATTTCATTTAAAGCGTTTTTTAGCTCCTCGTGACTGTTCCTTAGTCCCTTGATCTCTGTAGCAAGGGATTCTCTGCTGTCCTGTATACTGTTTTCAAGCCCGGCGATTAATTTTATGACTATTATTTTAAATTCACTTTCTGTTATATTATTTAAATCCTTTTTGATCAGCTTCAGTGTTTTCTTAAATCCATTGAGTATCCTTATGATCAGTGTTTTAAATATTTACTCAGACATGTTACTTATATCTGGTCTTGTCCTGTTCTTTCATTTGAGATAAATTTCTCTGTCTTGTCATTTTGTGTAAGTCTCTGTGCCTGTTACTGTGTGTTAGGAAAATCAGTTACATCTCCTGTTCTTGAGGGTAATGGTCTTATGAAGAAATCCTGTAATGCTCTGCCATGTAGTGTCCCCTGTTCCCCTGGTCCTGGTGGTTCTAAGAGTGTCTCCAATGTTTGCTGCATGTGTTTGTTCTTTTGTTCTGTCCACTCTATCTCTCAGGCCATTTGTCTGCAGAGGCTCTCTTTATTTGTTGTGGGCAGTGTTTAGATCCTGGTCTGCATGCGGTACTAGGTGTGCTCTGGTCTACTTGTGAAATGAGGCTTGTCACCACTGCCACCAGTACTGAGGCCTTGCAAAACTCTCAGGTTTGGAGATATGGTGTTGGCAGTGGTTTGGGCCAGTGTTCTGGGGGAGAAGGCCCACCATACTGGAACTGGGGTAAGAGTGACTGGGAAGGGCAGATGCACTGTAGCATGGGGGGCAGGGATTGGGGTAAGAAAGGTAGGTAGTGAGTGTTGGCACTGTGGTGTTTCCCACAGGTAGCCCTGTGGTTATGCTGAGATATGGGGGAGCAAAATGGTTACAGCCATTTCCTCAGTTCTGGAGGGTTCTCTTTATGACTGCTGCCTCTCTGGGATGCACTCCAAAAACAGCAAGTAACCTACCCACCATGAGCCCCAGTTGCTCTTCAGATTGATGTTTCCATACTGTATGTCCATGGGTTGTTTGTCTGCCTCTTTTCCAAAAGTAATGTAATGCTTTCTGGGCTTTATCCCAGTCAAACCCACTGACCTTTAAGACTCCAGGCATTAAACCCCACTCATTTCCAGAAGTCATGTAATTCAGCCCCTCTTATTTTCCAAGCCAATTGCTATGGGGATTCAGTGTTCCTGTGCACTCCCCTGTGTGTTAGTTTGTCTCTCTTCCTTGTACATTACTGCAGCTCCCTTTCCGTGTCAGTGGCCACAATCTGTTTCTCTTCTAAACTGTATCTCTACACTTCCTCCCTTCTTTGATGTGGCCTTTTCTCTGCCTTTAGTTGTAAAGTTTGTTCTGCCATTCTTTAGGTCAATTTCTGGCATATTTAGAATGATTTGATAGTTATCTAGCTGTGTTCACGGAATGGGCTGGGCCTAGGGTCTTCCTACTCCTCTGCCATCATCCAAGACAAAAGCAACTCTAGTTTTTAAAGGAGGCAAACATTTCTGAATTTTTTAATGTTTATTTATTTTTTAGAGAGAGGGGGGAGTGGTAGAGAGAGAGGGAGACAAAGAATCTGAAGTAGGCTCCATGCTCCGAGCTGTCATCACAGAGCCTGATGCGGAGCTCAAGCTCAAAAACTATAAGATCATCATCTGAGCAAAAGTTGGATGCTTAACCAACTGAGCCACCCAGGCACGCCTCTGAATTTTTAGTAAAGGCTAAACATGTTTAGATTAAAAAAGCAATGTTATATTTCCAACCTGAGGATCGGAACCACATGCAACATTGAAATCCTTTCTGTTTTTAATTTTTGGTAAAATAACCCTTATTTCTTCCTATGAATCTTGGGTTGCAATGAAGGGGTCTTATTTTCTTTACCAAAAAAGGACTATATATTTCCCTGATATCTTATGTCTTGTGTTCTTCATGGTAGTATGATTTATGTTTAGAGTTGTGTTGTATTTTTATGGCTTAGGCATTCAGTATCAAGAAGCTATGG
Organism: Leopardus geoffroyi; assembly: GCF_018350155.1. Classification (NCBI taxonomy): domain Eukaryota; kingdom Metazoa; phylum Chordata; class Mammalia; order Carnivora; family Felidae; genus Leopardus; species Leopardus geoffroyi. The sequence continues at coordinate 62,736,522 of NC_059343.1, read as the reverse complement.
ACCATATAACATTTAGAGTTCTGGGTCATGTTAGTTAGCCAGAGGTTCTCCACTGTAGGAACAATAGGCAAAATACTGACTGATATTCTTAGCAGGTAGTTTTTTTCTGAATCCTCCCTGAAGCAATATTTTGTTGTTGTTATTCTTATCTATTCTGACCTCCTCTTCTTTGACTCCATTGCACTGAAAAGTGAAATGGATTGTGTAAGTGTGAGGAAAAGAAGACTGATATTGGATAGTGTGTGATGAAAAATGCCTTTTCTTTCTGGTAAGATGGATTGCTGACAGTCAAAAGGATTGTGTTTTCATTCTCAGATCTCCCTGTTCCTACCTCCAATGCCAATAAGCGCACACACACACACACACACACACACACGTAAGGCCTTCTGGGAGGGCTTAAAATAGACCTGTTGGGGTACATTTTCATCATCCTTTGCCTCTAGGTAGAGTTCCTTAGACTCCACTTCTTCCCAGAGTGCGATTTCTCAGGCAAGATTCCAGTTATCCTCCGTAGACACCTATCTGATCTGCTGAATATCTTCATCTGGAAGAAACTAATCTATTGCTTTGTGTGCCAATCAAAGGATGAGGAAAAACATATGCATTTCTTTTTTTAAAGCTTTTAATTTTAACTCCAGTAAAGTTAACATACATTGTATTAGTTTCAGGTGTACAATACAGTGATTCTACAATTCTACACATTACTCAGTCTTCATGATGATAAGTGTACATTTTAATTCCCATCACCTATTTCACCTATGTCACCTATGTCCTCACCCACCTGCCTTCTGATAACTATCAGTTTGATCTCTAAAATTAAGTCTGTTTCTTGGTTTGTTTCTCTCTCTCCATGCTTTCTTTCTTTTACTTTGTTCATTTGTTTCTTAAATTCCACATATGAGTGAAATCATATGGTATTTGTCTTTCTCTGACTTATTTATTTGTCATTGTACTCTCTACTTCCATGTATGTAATAGTAAATGGCAATATTTCATTCTTTTTCTTAAGTTTACTTATTTATTTTGAGAGAGCGAGAGAGCAAGTAGGGGGAGAGTGGAAGGGGGGGAGAGAGAGAATCTTAAGCAGGCTCCATGTTGTCAGTGCGCAGACCCCAAAGTTGGGCTTGATCTCATGAACCATGAGATCATGACCCAAGCCGAAATCGAGTCAGATACCTAAGTGACTGAGCCACCCAGGTATCCTGATTTTGTTCTTTTTTTTATGGTTGAGTAATACTCCATTGTATATATATATATATACACACACACACACACACACACACACACACATATATTATATACTATATATATGTATACATACATTGTGTATATATACATTACACACACACATATATATACATTATATTATTATGTATATTATATGTATATATTATATGTATATATACATTACACACACACACATATATATACATTGTGTGTGTGTGTATATATATATACATATATATATAACCTCTTCTTTATACATTTATCTATTGATGGACACTTGAGCTACCATAATTTGGCTATTGCAAATGATGTTGCTATAAATATAGGGGTGCATATGTTCCTTATTATTAGTGTTTTTGTATTCTTTGGGTGAATATCTAGTCGTGTGATTACTGGATCATAAGATAGTTCTATTTTTCACTTTTTGAGGAGGCCTCATACTGTTTTCAAGAGTGGATGCACCAGTTTGCATTCCCATCAACAGTGCAAAGAGTTCCTATTTCTCCACATCTTTGCCAAAACTTCTTGTTTATCCTGTTGTTGATTTTAGCCATTCTGACAGGTGTGAGGTAGTACCACATTGTAGTTTTGATTTGCATTTCCCTGATGAAAAGTGACGTTGAGCATCTTTTCATGTGTCTGTTAGCCATGTGTATGTCTTCTTTGGAGAAATGTCTGCTCATGTGTACTGTCCATTTTTTAATTGGATTGTTTTGTTCTTTGTGTGTTGAGTTGTATCAGTTATTTATATATTTTGGATACTAACCCTTTATAGGATATGTCATTTGCAAATGTTTTCTCCCATCCAGTAGGTTGTTTTTTAGTTTTGATGATTGCTTACTTAGCTGTTCAAATCTTCTGTATTTTTATGGAATCCCAATAGTGTATTTTTACTTTTGTTTCCCTTGCCCCAGGAGACAGATCTATAGATCTTTTTTTTTTTATTACAGATGTTGCCACAGGGGATATCAGATAAACTACATCCTTGCTCTCTTCTAGGATTTTTACTGTTTCATATCTCACATTTAGGTCCTTAATCCATTTTGAATTTATTTTTGTGAATGGTGTAAGAAGACGTTATAGTTTCATTCTTTTGAATGTAATTGTGCACTTTACCTAACATCATTTATTGAAGAGACTGTATTTTTCCCATTGGATATTCTTGTCTTCTTTATCAAAGAATAATTGGCTCTAGTATTATGGGTTTATTTCTGTTTTTTTTTTCTATTATCTTCCATTGATCTATGTGTCTATTTTTGTGTCAGTACCATACTGTTTTGATAACTATAACTGTGTAATCTGGAAATCTGGAATTGTGTTGCCTCCAGTTTTGTTTTCTTTTTCAAGATTGCTTTGGTTATTCAAGGTATTTTATGTTTCCATACACATTTTAGGAGTGTTTGTTTTAGTAATGTGAAAAATACTGTTGGTATTTTGATCAGGATTGCATTACACCTGTAGATTGCTTTGGGTAGTATAGACATTTTAGCAATAGTTGTTCTCCTCATCCGTAAGCATGGAATATTTTTTTTTCCATTTGTTTGTTATCTTCAACTTCTTTTATCAGTGTGCTATAGCTTTTAAAGTACAAGTCTTTCACCTCCTTGTTTAAGTTTATTTCTAGGTATTTTATTCTTTTTGGTGCAATTTTAAATGGGATGGCTTTCTTAGTTTCTCTTTCTGCTATTTTATCATTAGTGTATAGAAATGCAACATATTTCAGCATATTAATTTGGTATCCTGAGACTTTACTGAGTTCATTTTTCAGTTCTAGTAGTTTTTGGTGGAATTTTTAGTTTTTTTTTTTCTATACAGTATCAGGTCATCTGCAGATAGTGACAGTTTTAAAATTTCCTTACCAGTTTGGATGCCTTTTCTTTACTGTATTGTATTGTATTGTATTGTATTGTATTGTATTGTATTGTTTTATTTTATTTTATTTTATTTTATTTTATTTTATTTTATTATACTTTTGTTGTCTGATAGCTGTGGCTAGGGTTTCTAAAATTGGTGAGGGTGGACACCCTTACCTTGTTCCTGATCTTAGAGGAAAATTGAGCATGATGTTAGCTGTGGGTTTTTCATATATGGCTTTTATTATGTTGAGGTATATTCCCTCTAACTCTAGTTTGTTGAGAATTTTTATCATGAATGGATGTTGTAGTTTGTCAAATGCTTTTTCTGCATCTACTGAAATGATTATGTGGCTTTTGTCTTTCTCTTGTTAGTGTCATGTATCACATTGATTTTCTAATACTGATCTACCCTTGTATCCTGGGAATCAACCCCACTTGGTCATGTTAAATGATTTTTTGATGCATTTTTGGATTTGGTTTGGTAATATTTTGTTAAAAATTTTAGCATCTATGTTTATCAGAGATATTGGACTGTAGTTTTCTTTTTTGGGGGGGTCTTTATCTGTTTTTAGTATCAGGGTAATGCTGTCCTTGTAGATTGAATTTGAAATCTGTCCTCCATCTTCCATTTTTTTTTTTTTTTTGGAATAATTCAAGGAAATAGGTGTTAACTTCTCTTTGAATGTTTTGTAGAATTTACCTGTGAAGCCATCTGGTCCTGGACTTCTATTTGTTGGCAGTTTTTCACTTACTGGTTCAGTTTTATTGCTAGTAATCAGTCTCTTCAATTTTCTATTATTTCCTGATTTGGTTTTGAAAGATTATATCTTTCTAGAATTTATCCATTACTTATAGGTTATTCAATTTGTTGGCATATACTGTTTCATAATATTCTCCTATATTCCCTTGTATATTGGTGGTGTTGGTTTTTATTTTTCCTCCTTAATTTTATTTTATTTATTTTATTTCTCCTCCTAATTTTATTTATTTGAGTCCCCCTTTATGTCTTTTTTTTCTGTGATGAGTCTGTCTAAAGTTTTATAATTTTTTTGACCTTTCAAAAGTATCAGGTCTTGGTTTCATTGACCTGTTACATTGGGTGTTTTTAGTCTCTATTTTATTTATTTCTGCTCTAATCTTTATTATTTTCTTCCTTTCACTGGCTTAGGACTTTGCTTGTTCTTTTTTCTTGCTCATTTATGTAGGTATGTATTGCTATAATCTTCCCTCTTAGAACAGTTTTGGCTGAATTCTAAAGATTTTGGTCTGTTGTGTTTCATTTTCACTTGTCTGCATGCATTTTTTATTTATTTTATTTATTTTTTATTTTTTAATTTTAACTTGTTTTATTTTCTATTTTTTTAAATTTACACCCAAAACTAAAAGGCAACTAACAGAATGGGAGAAGATATTTGCAAATGACATATCAGATAAAGGGTTAGTATCCAAAATCTATAAAGAACTTATCAAACTCAACACCCAAAAAACAAATAATCCAGTGAAGAAATGGGCAAAAGACATGAATAAACACTTCTCCAAAGAAGACATCCAGATGGCCAACCAACACATGAAAAAATGCTCAACATCACTCATCATCAGGGAAATACAAGTCAAAACCACAATACATGCATTTTTAAATTTCCTCTTTGATTTATTCATTGACCCATTTATTGTTTAGTTATATGTTATTTAGCTTATGTAGTTGTGGCCTTTCAGATTTTTTTCCTGTGGTTGATTTCTAGTTTCACAGTGTTGTGGTTTGAAAAGATGCATGTTATTTCAATCTTTTCAAATTTGTTGAGATTTGTTTTGTAACCTAACATGTGATCTATCCTGGAGAATGTTCCATGTGCACTTGAGAACAATGTGTACTCTGCTCTTTTGGATTGCAATGTTCTGAATACATCTGTTAAACCTATCAGTTGCAGTGTGTCATTCAAAGCCAATTGTTTGATTTCCTTGATGATTTTGTTTAGATGATCTGTCCATTAATGTAAGTGGGGTGTTAAAGTCCCCTATTATTGTATTATTATCAGTGAGTTCCTTTATGCTTGTTATTAATTGTTTTATATATTTGGATACTTCCATGTTGGGTTCATAAGTATTTGTAATTGGTATATTTTCTTCTTGGATTGTACCCTTTATGGTTATATGGTGTCCTTTTTTGTCCCTTATTATAGTCTTTGTTTGAAAGTTTGTTTTGTTTAATATAAGTATTGTTATCTTTAGGTTTCTTTTCACTTCCATTTGTATAATAAATGTTTTTCCATCCCTTTAATTTTTTTGTTCTTAAATATGAAATTTATTGTCAAATTGGTTTCCATACAACACCCAGTGCTCATTCCAACAGGTAGCCTCCTCAATACCCATCACCCACCCTTCTCTCCCTCCCACCCCCATCAACCCTCAGTTTGTTCTCAGTTTTTAAGAGTCTCTTATGTTTTGGCTCCCTCCCTCTCTAACCTCTTTTTTTTTTCCTTCCCTTCCCCATGGTCTTCTGTTAAGTTTCTCAGTATCCACATAAGAGTGAAAACATATGGTATCTGTCTTTCTCTCTATGACTTATTTCACTTAGCATAACACTCTCCAGTTCCATCCATGTTGCTACAAAAGGCCAGATTTCATTCTTTCTCAATACCACGTAGTATTCCATTGTGTATATAAACCACAATTTCTGTATCCATTCATCAGTTGATGGATATTTAGGCTCTTTCTCTAATTTGGCTATTGTTGAAAGTGCTGCTATAAACATTGTGGTACAAGTGCCTCTATGCATCAGCATTCCTGTATCCCTTGGGTAAATTCTTAGCAGTGCTATTGCTGGGTCATAGGGTAGATCTATTTTTAATTCTTTGAGGAACCTCCACACTGTTTTGCAGAGCGGCTACACCAGTTTGCATTCCAGACTTTTTCCTGTGGTTGATTTCAAGTTTCATAGCATTGTGGTCTGAAAGTATGCATGGTATGATTTCAATTCTTGTATACTTAGGAAGGGCTGTTTTGTGACCCAGTATGTGATCTATCTTGGAGAATGTTCCATGTGCACTCGAGAAGAAAGTATATTCTGTTGCTTTCGGATGCAGAGTTCTAAATATATCTGTCAAATCCGTCTGGTCCAATGTATCATCCAGGGCCCTTGTTTCTTCATTGATCCTGTGTCTAGATGATCTATCCTTTGTTGTAATTGGAGTATTAAAGTCCCTTGCAAGTACCACATTCTTATCAACAAGGTTGCTTATGTTTGTGATTAATTGTTTTATGTATTTGGGGGCTGCCGTATTCGGTGCATAGGCATTTATAATTGTTAGCTCTTCCTCATGGACAGACCCTTCAATTATTATATAATGCCCTTCTTCATCTCTTGTTACAGCCTTTAATTTAAAGTCTAGTTTGATATAAGTATGGCTACTCCAGCTTTCTTTTGACTTCCAGTAGCATGATAGATAGTTCTCCATCCCCTCACTTTCAATCTGAAGGTTTCCTCAGGTCTAAAATGAGTCTCTTGTGGACAGCAAATAGATGGGTCTTGTTTTTTTTATCCATTCTGATACCCTATGTCTTTTGATTGGAGCATGTAGTCCATTTACATTCAGTGTTATTATAGAAAGATATGGGTTTAGAGTCATTGTGATATCTGTAGGTTTCATGCTTGTAGTGATGTCTCTGTTACTTTGTGGTCCTTGCAACATTTCACTCACAGAATCCCCCTTAGGATTTCTTGTAGGGCTGGTTTAGTGGTGATGAATTACTTCAGTTTTTGTTTGTTTGGGAAGACCTTTCTCTCTCATTCTATTCTGAATGACAGACTTGCTGGATAAAGGATTCTTGGCTGCATATTTTTTCTGTTCATCACATTGAAGTTTCCTGCCATTCATTTCTGGCCTGCCAAGTTTCAGTAGATAGATTCGTCACTAGTCTTATGGGTCTCCCTTTATATGTTAGAGCATGTTTATCCCTAGCTGCTTTCAGAATTTTCTCTTTTTCCTTGTATTGTGCCAGTTTCACTATATGTCACACAGAAGATCAATTCAAGTTACATATGAAGGGAGTTCTCTGTGCCTCTTTGATTTCAATGCCTGTTTCCTTCCCCAGATCAGTGAAGTTCTCAACTATGGTTTGTTCAATACACCTTCAACACCTTTCTCTCTCTTCCTCTACTGGAATCCCTATTATATGGATATTGTTCCGTTTGAGTGTATCACTTAGTTCTCTAATTCTCCCCTCATACTTCTGGATTTTTTTATCTCTCTTTTTCTCAGCTTCCTCTTTTTGCATAATTTTACCTTCTAATTCCCCTATTCTCTCCTCTGCTTCTTCAATCTGAGCTGTGGTCGCCTCCATTTTATTTTGTACCTCATGTATAGCAATTTTAGCTCCTTATGACTGTTTTGTAGTCCCTTGATCTCTGTAGTAATAGATTCTCTGCTGTCCTCTATGCTTTTTTCAAGCCCAGTGATTAATTTTATTACTATTATTCTAAATTCATGGTTCGTTATACTGCTTAAATAATTTTTGATCAATTCGTTAGCTGTCACTACCTCCTGGAGTTTCTTTTGAGAAGAATTCTGTTACGTCATTTTGGATAGTCCCTGGAGTGGCGAAGAATTGTGGGGCACTTCCCCTGAGCTGTCTGGAGTAACTTGTGTTGGTGGGCGGGGCCACAGTCAGATCCAATGTGTGTCCCCAACCCACCGCTGGGGCCACAGTCAGACTGGTGTGTACCTTATCTTCCCCTCTCCCAGGGTAGGACTCACTGTGGAGTGGTGTGGCCCCTGTCTGGGCTACTTACACATTGCCAGGCTTGTGGTGCTGCTTCTATGGGATCTGGCATATTAGCCGGGGTGAATCTGCAAGGTGCACAGAGGTGGGAGGGGCAGGCTTAGCTTGCTTTGCCATGAGTGGTTTCCTGCGGGAGGGGTCCTGCAGCACCAGGAGGGAGGCAGAGCCTTCAGAGGGATGGATGCTCAGAAGTACAGCATCAGGTGTTTGTGCGGTGCAAGCAAGTTTGGTGATGGGAACTGGTTCCCTTTGGGATTTCGGCTGGGGAATGGGAGAGGGAGAGTGCGCTGGCCAACACCTTTATTCCCCGTGGAGCCAAGCTCTGTCTTCCAAGGCTCAACAACTCTTCCTCCTGTTGTCCTCTCGCCCTCCCGCTCTTGGAGCAGAGCTGTTGACTTCTAACATTCCAGATGTTAAGTGCTGCTGGCTGTCAGAACTCATGGGGTCTGGCCCCTCCGCTTTTGCAAGTCAGACTTGGGGGCTCTGCCTTGCTGGTTGGGCTGCCCCTCCACCGCCTGGCTCCCTACCACCAGTCCATGTGGTGTGCACAATCTCTGCACCCTTCCTACCCTCTTCCTTGCACCTCTTGTCTACGCTTGGCTCCAGACAGTTCATTCTGCTAGTCTTCTGGCTGTTTTCTGGGTTATTTAGGCAGATGTGGGTGGAATCTAAGTCCATCCCTTTACTTTCAATCTGCATGTTTCTTTAGGTGTGAAGTGAGTCTCTTGTAGGCAACATATGATTGTGTCTTATTTATTTATTTATTTATTTATTAAAAACATTTCTATTTAAGTTCCAGTTTGTTAGCATACAGTGTAATATTAGTTTTGGGTGTGCTATATAGTGATTCAACAATTTCATACATCACTGTGTTCGTCACAGCAAGTGCACCTTTTAATCCCTATAACCTATTAACCCATGGTCCCACCCTCCTCCGCTCTGGTAACTATCAATTTGTTCTCTTTAGTTAAGAGTCTTTTTCTTGTTTTCTCTCTCTCTCTCTCTTTTCCCCTATGCTGATTTTTTTTTTCTTAAATTCCAGGTATGAATGTAATCATATAGTGTATGTTCTTTTTGTGCAATCAGTCACCCTATGTCTTTTTATTGGAGCGTTTAGTCCGTTTTCATTCAAAGTAATTCTTGTTAGATACGTATTTATTGACATTTTGTTATTTGTTTTCTTTTGTTGTTTTTGTAGTTCTCTGTTTCTTCTCTTGCTCTTTCCGTGTGCTTTGATTATATTCTCTACTGATATGCTTGGATTCGTTTCTTTTTATTTTTTGCATACATATTATAGGGTTTAGATTTGTGGTTGCCATTAGGTTGACAGACGACATCCTATGCATATAGCAGTCTGTATTAAATTGTTGGTAGCTTAAGTTTGAACCCATTCTGAAAGCATTAAATTTTATTTTCCCCCAACATTTTATGTATATGATGTCATATTTACATCCTTTTATTTCATGAATCCCTTGAGTGAGTTTTATAGATATAATTGCTTTTACTACTTTTGTGCTTTAACCTCCATATTGATTTTATAAGTAATTAATCTACTACTTTTATTGTGTTTCGATTTAACTGAAGTTTTCCCCTTTCTTAATTTTCTTACTTCTGATTTTGGCATTTTTCCACTCAAAGAATTTCCTTTAACATTTCTTGTAAGGCTGATTTAGTGTGATCAACACTTGTAACTTTTATTTGTGTGGGGAACTGTTTACCTATCATTAAATTCTGAATGATAGTCTTGCTGGATACAGTATTCTTGGTTGCTGTTTTTTTTTTCTTTCAGCACTTTGAATACATCATGCCACTCCTTTATGGCCTGCAAAGTTTCTGCTAAAAAATCAGTGGATCACCTTATGTGATTTCCCTTGTATGTAACTGTTTTCTTTTCTCTTCCTAATTTAAAAATTATTTTTTTATCACTACTGTTTTTCCATTTTAATTATGTTTGTGTGAACCTATTTGGGTTGATCTTGTTGGCAAATCTCTGTACCTCCTGGATCTGGATGTCTGTTTCTTTGTCCAGATTAGGGACATTTTCAGCTATTATTTCTTCAAATAAATTTTCTTCACCTTTTTTCTCTCTTCTTCTTTTGGGGTCACTATAATGGCAAGGTTATTATGCTCTATGATGTTGTTGAGTTCCCTTAACCAATTTTTTAAGTTTATTTATTGATTTTGAGAGAGGGAGAGAGAGAAAGAGAGGGGCAAGGACGGACACAGAAAGAGGGAGAGAGAATTCCAAGCAGGCTCTGCCAACACAGAATCTGATGCAGGGATTGGACTCATGAACCGTGAGACCATGACCTGAGCCAAAATCAAGAGTTGGACTCTTAACTGACTGAGCTACCTAGGCACCCTTCCCTTAACCTATACTTACTTTCTATTCTTTTTTTGTTTTTGTTTTTCAGCTTGGTTGCTTTTTTAGCACTTTTTCTTCCAGCTCACTGATTTGTTCTTATGCTTCCCCTAATCCACTATTGATTCCCTGCAGAATATTCTTAATTTCATCTATTGAGTTCATCATCTCTGATTCGTTCTTTTTAATATGATGTATCTCTTTGTGGAAGGTCTCACTGAGATTTTCCACTCTTTTCTCAAGTCCAGTAAGTATATTAAGAACAGTAGGTTGAATTTTCTATTGGTCACATTACTTATCTGTTTCATTTGGCTATTGTGCTGGGATTTCATCCTATTCCCTCATTTATGACATATTCCTCTGTTTCCTCATTTTGTTTAACTCTCTGTGTTTGTTTCTGTGTATTAAGAAAGTGAGCTATATCTCTTGCTTTTGAAAGTGGTAACCTTACCAAGAAAAGTTCCTGAAATTCCCTGTAGAATTATGTCCCCTGTTCACCAGAACCGGGTGCTTCAGGGGTGTCCTATATGTGAGTTGTCTGCATTCTACTATTGTGGCTGAACCATATTTCCCTTCATTCAGCTGCAATGGACCACTTTGCTTGCTGTTGGCAGAGTTTGTTCCCTTTGTTGTTAAGGAACAGTCTTGGGCTACACTGGGCCTGTACTTGGGTCAAAGCTGATGCCTGCCTTCAACCTCATTTTCTGGGGCTTTGGTGCCACCAAAATACAGGGTGCTCTCCTGTATTGTTCCCTGAGAGGATGGTCTGCAGTTAGATCAGATGTCTGTCTGTTGGGGTTGCAATGACTGCAACTATAGGTCTTTATCCTTGTGCTTCCCCCTGTTGGTGGGTGGGGTAGCAGTCAGATCAAATGTTTGCCTCCAACCCACTGCTGGGGCTGAAGTTGAATTCATGTGTATGGTTATTTCTCCCTTTCCTGGGCAGGAGTCACTTTGGAGTGGTGCTGGTCATTGTTATGGCTACTTGCAGAATAAGATGTATCAGGAACCACTTTGGATGGACTACTGCCAAATGGGGTGGTTTATATGGGTAGAATCCACAAAAGAATGAAGTGTGCAGAGTACATGGTGTTGGCAAGCTAGGTGGAGAGTGTCATGCTAATTCCCACAGGTGTCTAGCCATCTAGGCTGGGTGGGGAGAGAAATAGTGCCCACCAGCTCTTTCGTTTGGGAAAAGTCTCCTAAAGATCACTGCCCTTCCTGTGCACACCCTGAGTTTAGTAAATAAATCTCCTCATATATTTCAAGCGCTTTTCAAACTACTGATTCCATGCTGTATTTTGGAAGGGTTGTTTATTATACTGTCTCATTAAGAGTATGTACTCAGTTCCCTATCACCCTCTGGCTGTCCCAGACCTAAGTCTGCTTATTTTTAAAATACTCAGAGTGAAGCCCTGCTGGCTGTTCAAACCTGTAAAGTTAAGCCTCACTGGTTTTTGAAGCCAAGTGTTATGGGGATTCATCTTCTTATTGCAGGTACCCCACGTCTGGGTTGCCTGACATAGGGTTTGTTCCTCTACCTTCTCAAAGCTTATAGTGTCCCTCCTGTTTGTGGTTAGTCTTACCAGGAGTTTGGTTCCAAACTGTGTCTCTGCCCATTCTACCCTTTTTGTTCTACCCCTCTACAGTTAACTGTGGTGATTGTGTTCTGCCAGTTTTGGGGTCATTTTCTGTGTTAGTTATCCTGATGGGACAAAGTGAACTTAGGGTCCTCTTTTTTTTTGTTTTTGGTTTCCTCTCTTATTTTAGTGGGTTTATCTGTTATTAGCTTCTTGAGAAAAGGTACATGAAAAGCATTTATTAATTATTTTCATTCTTTAATGTCTGAAAAAGTTTTAAATTCTGCATTCACACTTAATTAGTCCTTTAGGAGATAGAGTTTCACGATGGAAATAAATGTCCCTTAGAATTTTTAAAGCATTGCTTAACTGTTTTTCAGCCTCAGTGCTGTTATTGATGAGTTCATTACCATACTGATTCTAGATAAAACCTTTTTTTGTCTGCAGAAGTTTGTGGTCTTTTTGTACCCAGTGGTATGCAATTTTATGATTATACACCAATGCGGGTATATTTTTACCCATTGTACCAGGAATTTGTGGACCCTTTCATTCCAGTAACTCATATTGTTCAGTTCTGGAATAATTTAAAAAATTCATTGATTATTTAATCCCCATTTTTTTCTCTTTTATTTTTCTGTGAGTCATATTATGTAGTTATTGGGCTTCCATGACAGTCTTCTAATTTTCTTGTCTTTTCTGTGTTTTCTTTTTCTTTCTTTCTTTGGCATGTGGAAAATTTCCTTGGTTCTATCCAACCATCAATGGTATTATCTTCCTTAGCATCAAGCATATTCTGAAAGCATTGACACTCCTAGGAAAATCCTAAACTGATTCTTCTGAAATGGTCAATGTTCATCTCCAAGGGTGGTGTTAGGAAATTTTGTGCACCTAAGGTGTAATAGCTGAATGTGAAGGCTAACTAGTATTATAATTAAAATGTGGGACTTATTCTCAAAAAGTGGTCTGTAAGAGTTGTGTGGGTGGGTAAAAATTTTTAGGAAAATGGATGGAAAAGAGAGGTGTTAGAGAGAGACAGGAACCTGTGTCTCTAAACGGAAGAGGATTGATGATTAAAGCAAGGAATGAGTGATATCTACAGGATTACTTTCTCTTTGTATCTTATGAATATTTTCAAGGCTCACACTGTGTACAGTATTAAGCCTAAGACAAGTAATTGGTCTAAATCAAAACTTGGCTAACCTTAGACTGAGATTAATTGTGCAAATATTTATTTCATTCCCACTATTTATTTATTTACTCAACAAATATTTACTGTGTACTTACTATACATCAGGAACTCTTCCAGGCCATGAAGATATAGTGATAAACATGCCACAATTCTGACTTCATGGAGCTTATTAACTGCTAAACACTGTTCTAGAGGTAGAGAATATAATGTTGAACATGATAGCAAAGTCCCTATTCTTGTGTAGCTTATATTATGGTTTTATATGGGAGTAGACTGGTAATAAAAAAGGAAGATAATGTTGGATAATGATTAGTTTTAAGGTAAAAGAAAACAAGGTGATATGATATAGAGTAACTAGGTGACATTGAACTGAAATTTGGATGATTAGAAGAACCCATCCATGTGAAGTCTGGGGAAAAATCTTTATAGACAGAGGAAGAACTAAGAGTGTTACATGTCAGTGGGATAGAAAGGCTAGTATGGCTGAAGCATAGTGATAAAGAGGTAGTGGTATGACATGAAATGGGGTAGAAACAAATCAAATAGGATCTAGTTGTTTGTGTTAAAATATTTTGATTTTTAAATGATAGTAATAGATAGCTTTTGGAGGTCTTTAGGGAGGGTAATTAAATAATCTAACTTATATTTGAAAAAGATGACCTTCACTGCTCTTGTAGAATGGACCATACTGAGGTAATAATGTAAGTATGCAGACCTGTCAGGGGGCTATTGTGGCAATCTAGGCAAGAGAAATTATTGGATAGGGTATTAGCCATAGATATGGAAGAATATAGATGGATTTGAGATATTCTTTCAAGGAAAAATTCATAGGAAAGTCTGGCAGATTTGGTTTAGGACTATACTAAAAGAAGAGAATCAAGGCTTATTCCCTTTTTTGTTTGTTTGTTTGAGTGACCTGATGGATAGTAGTACCATTTCATGCGGTGGGAAAGGCTGGAGGAAGATCAGGTTTTGTGTGTTTGTGACATCAAGATTTCTGCTTGGGTATGTTAAGTTTGAGATGCCTATTGAATATACAAGTGGTGAGATAAATTAAGTAGTTGGATATACAAGTCTGGAGTTCAGGAATATAGTTAAAAAAGTCCCATCCCCGTATAGATGGTTTGTATATGGTTGTGCAGCTGCATAAAATTTTCTAGAGAGAAAGTGTGGATGGGAAAGAGGGGTTTCAAACACTGAGACATACCAACATTTAGAGATTGAACAGAGGAAGAGAAATAAGTAAGGGAAATGAGGAGAGGCCAGTTAGGTAAAAAGAGACCCAGGTGAATATTGTGACAATAAGATAAAAGAAAAAAGTATTTCGAGAATAAGAGAGAGTGATTGCTTCCCAGTGCTTGAATAAGGACAAAGAAGTTTCTACCTATTAGTAATATAGATGCCATTAGTGACCTTGAAAAGAATAATTTCAGTGGAATTTTAATTTTTAATTCCAATTGGAGTGGGTTTGAGTTTAGAAACTTAGGTAAAGTAGTGGATACAGTGACTCTAGGTGATAGTTTAAAGATGTTTTTCTGTCGTAAAGAGCAGAGGATTTGGGCAGTAGCAGAAAGGGAGCATGGAGTAATGATCACTAGACCAGAATAAGATAATAATGTAGAAGAGATTAAGTCCAGGTTTCAGAAGATCCTGAACTAGAAAAAACTTAAAGACTTAAAGAGAGACCACGGACATATGAAAAACCCACAGCTAACTTCATACACAATGGTGAAAACCTGAGAGATTTTCCTCCAAGATCAGGAATGAGACAAATATGTCCACTCTAACAGCTTTTATTTGACATAGTACTGGAAGACCTAGCCACAGCAATCAGACAAGAGAAAGAAATAAGAGGCATCTATATTGTTTTTTAAAGTAAGCTTCACGCCCAGCATGGAGCTTGAACTCATGACCCTGAGATCAAGACCTGAGCTGAGATCAAGAGTCAGACACTCAACTGACTGAGCCATCCAGGCTCCTCAGAAGTGTCTATATTGTTAAAGAAGAATTTAAACTGTCACTATTTGCAGATGACATTATATTATACATAGAAAATCCTGGACTCCACCAGCATTACTAGAAGTAATAAATTAATTCAGTAAAGTTGCAAGATACGAAATAAATACCCATACATCTGTAGTATTACTATACATTAATAACAAGGTAGCAGAAAGGAAAATGAAGAAAACAACTTTATTTACAACTGCCCTCAAAAGAATAAATACCTTGAAACAACAAAAAATGTGAAACACCTGTACTCTGAAATCTATAAAACATTTGATGAAAGAAATTAAAGTGACACAAAAAAATGGAAAGATATTCCATTTTTATGGATTAGAGGAATTAATATTGTTAAAATGTCCACATTACCCAAAGCAATCTACATATTCAATGAAGTCCTTATTAGCTCACTCTCTGCCGCAATCTTGGTTTTGCATTCCCTGCACAAAATGCCTGGTGAAGTCCCTAAAACCTCGCTACAGAGTAGGAGTTTCCACAGATCCAGGCTGTGAGACAGGGTCTGGAGCAGAATCTGACAGTGATGGGGCGCCTGGGTGGCTCAGTCGGTTGGGCGGCCAACTTTGGCTCAAGTCATGATCTCACTGTGAGTTCAAGCCCTGCGTCGGGCTCTGTGCTGACAGCTCAGAGCCTGGAGCCTGCTTCCAATTCTGTGTCTCTCTCTCTGCTCCTGCCCTGCTCACATTCTTTCTCTCTCTCAAAAGTAAATAAGATTTTTTAAAAATTAAAAAAAAGAATCTGATAGTGATGAATCATTACCATAGCTAGAGGAACAGGATTCCACACTGGCAAATATGCAATAAGCTCAACTGGCAGCAGCAGCTGAAATCAATGAAGAACCAGTCAGAAAAAGCACAACAGAATGAAAAGAAGGCATGGAAGGCTATGTCCAAACTGAGTCTTCAACAGGTTACGAGTCACTGTCCAGAAACCTAAGAATATTCTCTTTGTCATCACAAAACCAGATGTCTACAAACACCCAGCTTCTGATATCTACATAGTTTTAGGGGAAGCCAAGTAATTGGATTTATGTCAAGAGGCACAACTAGTAGCTGCTGAGAAATTCAAAGTTCAAGGTGAAGCTGACTTCAACATTCAGGAAAACACACAGACTCCAACTGTACAAGAGGAAAGTGAAAAGGATGAGGTTTTTAGAACAGGTGTAAATATTAAGGACATAGAATTTGTCATGTCGCAAGCAAATGTGTCAAGAGCAAAGCCCTGAAGAACAACAGTAATGACATTGTAAATGCTATTATGGAATTAACAACATAACCATCTGAAAATGAGGATCATTTGTTGGTGTTTCATAAGAATAACTGAAGCTTGGTTTGAAATTTGTACTGTTTCTATCATTAATAAAGTTATGGCTTCTTGTTGGATAAAAAAGAAATCCCCATCAAAATACCAACAGCATTTTAAACAAAACTAGAACAAATATTAAAATTTGTTTGGAACCACAAAAGACCTCAAATATCCAGATCAATTTTAACAACAACAAAAAAACAAATCTAGAGGCATCACAATCCCAGATTTCAAGATATACTACAAATCTGTAGTCATCAAAACAGTATGGTACTGGCCCAAAAAAATAGACATATAGTTCAATGGAACAGAGCAGAAAGCCTAGAAATAAACCCATGATTATATGATTAATTATTAATCTTCCAAAAATAAGGCAAGCATATACAATGGGAAAAAGACGGTCTCTATAACAAATGGTGTTGGAAAACTGGTCAGCTACATGCAAAAGAATGAAACTGGGCCACTTTCAAACACCACACACAAATATAAACTCAAATGGATTAAAGACCTGAAACCATAAAACTCCTAGGAAGAAACATAAGCAGTGATTTCTTTGACATCAGCAGTAGCAAACTTTTTCTAGCTATATCTTCTCTGGCAAGGGAAATGAAGGCAATAATAAACTATTGGGAATATACCAAAATAAAAAGCTTCTGTGCAGCAAAGGAAACCATCAACAAAACAAAAAGGAAACCTATTAAGTGGGTGAAGATTTTTGCAAATGATACATCTAAAAAGAGTTAATATCCAAAATACATAAAGAACTTATACAACTCAGCACCAAAACAAAAAAAAAAAAACTGATTAAAAAATGGGCAGAGTACCTGAATAGACACTTTTCTTAAGAAGACATATGGATGGCCAACAGACACATGAAAAGATGCTCAAAATCATTAAACATCAGGGAAATGCAAATCAAAACCACAAGGAGATGTTACCTTACACCTGTTAGAATGGCAAAATAAAATAGAAGAAATAACAAGTGTTGGTGAGGAAGTGGAGAAAAAGGAACCTTCATATAGTATTGGTGGAAATGTCAATTTGTGCAACCAATGTGAACAATATGGAGGTTCCTCAAAAAATTAAAATAGAAATACCATTATGATACAATAATTCCACTATTGGACATTTTCAAGGAAAATGAAAGCACTAATTGAAAAAGATATATGCACCCTTATGTTTATTGCAGCATTATTTATAATAGCCAAGATATGAAGCAACGTAAGTGTCCATCAATAGATGAATGGATAAGAAAGATGTGATATATATATATATATATA
The DNA here is from genome assembly GCF_018350155.1 of Leopardus geoffroyi. Lineage (NCBI taxonomy): Eukaryota > Metazoa > Chordata > Mammalia > Carnivora > Felidae > Leopardus > Leopardus geoffroyi. The sequence continues at coordinate 62,718,926 of NC_059343.1, read as the reverse complement.
TGCCATAAAAAAGGTTGAAATCATGCTATTTGACACACATGGATGGTCCTAGAAGGTATTATGCTAAGTGGAGTTAGACTGAGAAAGACAAATGCCATATGATTCTACTCATAAGTGGAATCTAAAAAGAAGAAGCAGGCCTCTGAATATAGAGAACTGATAGTTTCCAGAGGGGATGGCAGTGGAGGGCTGGGAAAAATTGGTGAAGAGAAGTGGGAGATACTGGCTGTCAGATGTGGAATGAATAAGTCACAGGAATAAAAGGCACAGCATACGGGGAAAAAAGAGACCATGGTCAAGCCTGTTAGCACTTTCTTGCATTTAACCTTTGCAAATATTCCTTTTATTCTTCTACTTCCCTTACTTAGACAACTGTAATTTTCATCATAAAGAATAGGGAAGTCCTGATCTGTAAGATGTGCAATGTAATCTGTGTCCCTGACTTGCCTAACCTACTTTTTACTACCTCTAGTTTTACAAACCTGGTTCTTTTGGGGCTAACAGTGTTATCGCTGGACTTGTAGGATGGCATGCTAAATCAGATACAGGCCTCGTGGACATAGATTCATCACATTTGATATCTATAATGTTCTACATTGTGTCTGTGAGTTAAGCTTTATATATTTTGTGACCTAATAGATAATCATCTAGATGATTATTATAGTTACCATTTATTGGTTGCTTACTATGTTCCAAGCACTTCATGAATTGGGGTGTGTGTGTGAGTGTGTGTGTGTGTGTGTGTGTGTGTGTGTATGTACAGGTATATGCGTGTACATGTATATAGTTTTGTTAATTCTTGCCACAATTTTTTTTTACATTTTTAAAATATTTATTTATTTTTGAGAGACAGAGACACAGTGCAGGCAGGGGAGGGAAGAGAGGTGGGGAGAGACACAGAATCTGAAGCAGGCTCCAGATTCTGAGCTGTCAGCACAGAGCCCAATGCGGGGCTCGAACCCACAAACCATGAGGTCATGACCTGAGCCAAAGTCAGACGCTCAACCAACTGAGCTACCCAGGAGCCCAATCCTTGCCACAAATTTATTAAATTGGTACTATCATTATTCTCATAATATAAATTAGGAAACTGGGGTATAGGGAGGTTGAGTACCTTACACTGTATCATACATCAAGGAAGCTTATGCCTAGGTTTGTGATTATGAAAGTCATGCACTTAATCACTGATATATATTGCTTGAATTATTCTTTATTTAAAAAAATATAGTTTATTGTCAAATTGGCTAACATACAGTGTGTAAAGTGTGCTCTTGGTTTTTGGGGTAGATTCCTGTGGTTCATTGCTTACATACAACACCCAGTGCTCATCCCAACAAGTGCCCTCCTCAATGCACATCACCCTTTTCACCTCTCCCCCACCCCCATCAATCCTCAGTTTTTTCTCTATATTTAAGAGTCTCTTATGGTTTGCCTCCCTCCCTCTCTGTTTGTAACTATTTTTTCCCCTTCCCTTCCCCCATGGTCTTCTGTTAAGTTACTCAATATCCACATATGAATGAAAACATATGACATCTGCCTTTCTTTGACTTACTTCACTTAGCATAATACCTTCCAGTTCCATCCACGTTGCTGCAAATGGCATGATTTCATTCTTTCTCATTGCCAAGTAGTATTCCATTGTATATATAAACCACATCTTTATCCATTCATCAGTTGATGGACAGTTAGGCTGTTTCCATAATTTGGCTATTGTTGAGAGAGCTGCTATAAACATTGGGGTACAAGTGCCCCTCTGCATCAGCACTCCTGTATCCCTTGGGTAAATTCCTAGTAGTGCTATTGCTGGGTCGTAGGGTAGTTCTTTTAAAAAAAATTTTTTAGACAAAATATCTTTTATTCTGAATTAAACAAAATCAAAATTCTAAAGAAGTAGTTCTTATAAGATACCCTGAAATATTTTTAGTTGTGTAAGTTTTCTTTAAACCTGAATTAGCTCAAATGTGTCAGTATAATATCTTTTTTTATCTGTATGGAGACCAAAACAACTACAACCACAGTAACACTTGACAGAATTTTGATGTCTGAGAACCCCTGGACATTGGACAGCATCCAATTAAAATATCAGTGTTGCTTTCATTTATCAAAAAAAATATCTTATCAAGCTCCCAAAACAAATTTGAGGAGTTAAGTTGGGTTTGAAGAGAAAGACCAAGGTAAATCTGGGAACACACTTTTCATCTGATGAAAGTTGAAATCCACATATACATTCTAATCGAAGACCTGTCCCATGTAGGATTTTTCAAGTTTTTAAAGAGTCTACCAGGCCAAACCCTTTGCTGCCTTTACTGCTTTTGCTTTGCTTTTCCCCTTCCCTTTTTCTCACTATGCCTTCAGCCTTTTCCTTTGTCTCTGGTTCATCCATATGGGGTATTGTCCATGCTGGTCTAGATGACTCTTTTTGGTTCTCTTAATATCAGTCTCCATCTTCATGTCATCTTTTTCATCTTGTACCACACATTCAGTTTTCTCTTGACAATGTTTAGGTACCACCACAGTTGCTATCTCTTGAACATCTTTCATTAAAACATCATTATCTATTTTAAGAATACTTTTAAGTCTGCTGAGTTCGTGTGGGGCACCCTTTTATCTCTTTTCAGAATGCATCTTCCTTTTCCACTTACTCCATAAGGTTTTCGCCATATGTTACCTGGAAAGCAGGAAAGTCAGAAACTCGCAGATGGCATGCAGACCACGCTGACTGGAAGTCGTCTCTATTTTTAATTTTTTGATGAACCTCCACACTGTTTTCCAGAGTGGCTGCACGAGTTTGCATTCCCACCAGCAGTGCAAGAGGGTTCTCGTTTCTCCACATCCTCACCAGCATCTGTTGTTTCATACGTTGTTAATTTTAGCCACACTGACCCATGTGAGATGGGATTTTGATTTGTATTTCCCTGATGATGATTGATGTTGAACATCTTTTCATGTGTCTGCTGGTAACCTGGATGTCTTCTTTGGAAAAGTGTCTATTCATGTCTTCTTCCCATTTTTTCACTGGGTTGTTTTTCAGGTGTTGGGTTTGGTAAGTTCTTTATAGATTTTGTATACTAACCCTTTATCCGATATGTCATTTGCAAATATCTTTTCCCATTCCATCAGTTGCCTTTTCCTTTTGTTGTTTCCTTTGCAGTGCAGAAGCTTTTTATCTTCATGAGGTCCCAATAGTTCATTTTTGCTTTTAATTCCCTTGCCTTTGGAGATGTGTCAAGTAAGAAATTGCTGCGGCTGAGGTCAGAGAGGTTGTTGCCTCTTTTCTCCTCTAGGGTTTTGATGGTTTCCTGTCTTACATTCAGGTCCTTCATCCATTTTGAGTTTATTTTTGTGGATAGTGTAAGAAAGTGGCCTAGTTTCATTGTTCTGCATGTTGCTGTCCAGTTCTCTCAGCACCATTTGCTAAAGAGACTGTCTTTTTTCTTTTGGATACTCTTTCTTGGTTTGTCAAAGATTAGTTGGCCATACATTTGTGGGTCCAATTCTGGGTTCCCTATTTTATCCCATTGGTCTATATGTCTGTTTTTGTGCCAGTACCATACTGTCTTGATGATTACAGCTTTGTAGTAGAGGCTGAAGTCTGGGATTGTGATGCCTCCCACTTGGGTTTTCTTTTTCAATATTACTTTGGCTATTCGGGGTCTTTTGTGGTTCCATACAAATATTAGGATTTTTTTTCTAGCTTTGAGAAGAGTGCCAGTACAATTTTGATTGGGATTGCATTGAATGTGTAGCTTGCTTTCGGTAGTATTGACTGTTTAATAATATTTATTCTTCCAATACATGAGCATGGAATGTTTTTCCATTTCTTTGTGTCTTCTTCAATTTCGTTCAACAGCTTTCTATAGTTTTCAGCATACAGATCTTTTACATCTTTGGTTAGATTTATTCCTAGGTACTTCATGGTTCTAGGTGCAATTGTGAATGGGATCAGTTTCTTCATTTCTCTTTCTGTTGCTTAATTTATTGGTGTATAGAAATACAAACGATTCCTTTACATTGAGTATGTATCCTGCGACTTTGCTGAATTCATGTATCAGTTCCAACAGACTTTTAGTGGAGTCTTTTGCGTTTTCCATGTCGAGTATCATGTCGCTAAAAGTGAAAGTTTGAATTCTCGTGTCAATTTTGATGCCTTTTATTTCATTTTGTTGTCTGATTTCTGAGGCTAGGACTTCCAACACTATGTTGAACAACAGTGGTGAGAGTGGACATCCCTGTCATGTTCCTGATCTCAGGGAGAAAGTTCTTATTTTTTCCCCATTGAGGATGATATTAGCTGTTGGATTTTTATAAATGGCTTTTATGATGTTTAGGTATGTTCCTTCTATCCTGACTTTCTCAAGGGTTTATTAAGAAACGATGCTGTATTTTGTCAATTGCTTTTTCTGCATCTACTGACAGAATCATATGGTTCTTATCCTTTCTTTTATTAATGTGATGTATCACATTGATTGATTTGTGAATATCAAACCAACCCTGCAGCCCAGGAGTGAATCCCACTTGATCATGGTGAATAATTCTTTTTATATGCTGTTGAATTTGATTTGCTAGTATCTTGTTGAGAATTTTTGCATCCATTTGCATCAGAGATATCGGCCTGTAATTCCCCTTTTTTGTGGGTTCATTGTCTGGTTTTGGAATCAAGGTAATGCTAGCTTCATTGAATGAGTCCAGAAGTTTTCCTTCCATTTCTATTTTTTGGAACAGCCTGAGGAGCATAGGTATTACCTCTGCTTTAAATGTCTGGTAGAATTCCCCTGGGAAGCCATGTGGTCCAGGACTCTTATTTCTTGGGAGTTTTTGATAACTGATTCAATTTCTTCACTAGTTATGGGTCTTTTCAAATGTTCTATTTCTTCCCCTTCGAGTTTTGGTAGTGGGTGGGTGTCCAGGAATTTGTCCATTTCTTCCAGGTTGTACAGTTTGTTGGCAAAAACTTTTCATAGTATTCTCTGATAATTGTATTTCCGAGGGGTTGGTTGTGATACGTCCAATTTCATTCATGATTTTATCTATTTGGGTCCTCTCTTCTTTTTTTTGACAAGTCTGGCTAAGGGTTTATCAACTTTGTTTATTTTTTCAAAAACTAGCTTTTAGTTTCATTGATCTGTTCTACTGTTTTGTTTGTTTCTTTGTTTTTTATGGTAGGAATGTTTACTTTTTTTTTCAATATATGAAATTTATTGTCAAATTGGTTTCCATACAACACCCAGTGCTCATCCCAAAAGGTGCCCTCCTCAATACCCATCACCCACCCTCCCTTCCCTCCCACCCCTCATCAACCCTCAGTTTGTTCTCAGTTTTTAAGAGTCTCTTATGCTTTGGCTCTCTCCCACTCTAACCTCTTTGTTTTTTTTTTTTTCCTTCCCCTCCTCCATGGGTTTCTGTTAAGTTTTGATTCTATATTGTTTATTTCTGCTCTGATATTTATTATTTCTGTTCTTCTGCAGGCCTTAGCGTTTCTTTGTTGTTCTGCTTCTAGTTCCTTTAGGTGTGCTGTTAGATTTTGTATTTGGAATTTTTCTTGTTTCTTGAGATAGGCCTGTATTGCAATGTATTTTCCTCTTAGGGCTGCCTTTTTTTTGCATCCCAAAGGGTTTGGACTGTTGTGTTTTCATTTTCATTTGTTTCCATATTTTTGTCTTGTTTTCTTTCCATATATTTTTAAATTTCTTCTTTAATTGCCTGGTTGACCCATTCATTCTTTAGTAGGATGTTCTTTAACCTCCATGCATTTGGAAGTTTTCCACACTTTTTCCTGTGGTTGATTTCAAGTTTCACAGCATTGTGATCTGAAAATGTGCATGGTATGATCTCAATTCTTTCATATGTATTGAGGGCTGTTTTGTGACCCAGTATGTGATATGTCTTGGAGAATGTTCCATGTGCACTTGAGAAGAATGTTTATTCTGCTGCCTTAGGATGAAAAGTTCTCCATATATCTGTCAAGTCCATCTGGTCCAGTGTATCATTCAGGGCCACTCTTTCTTTATTGATTTTCTGTCTAGATGATCTGTCCATTGTTGTAAGTGGAGTATTAAAGTCCCCTGTGATTACCACATTCTTACCAATAAGACTGTTTATCTTTGTGTTCAATTGTTTCATGCATTTGTGTGCTTTTAACTGGGTGCATAAACATTTATAATTGTTAGCTCTTCTTGATGGGTGGACCCTGTAATTATTATATAATGTCCTTCTTCATCTCTTACTACTGCCTTTAGTTTAAAATCTTGTTTGTCTAAGTATGGCTACTCTCACTTTCTTTTGACTTCCAGTAGCATGATAGATGTTTCTCCATCCCCTCACTTTCAATCTGAAGGTGTCCTCAGGTCTAAAGTGGGTCTCCTCTAGACAGCAAATAGATGGGTCTTGCTTTTTTTTTATCCATTATAATACCTTATGTCTTTTGATTGGAGCATTTATTCTGAGGGGCTAAGTCCAGAGAACTAATGACAATTCGAACCTTTAACTAAATCTGTAAAATACAAATTGAATCAGGCCATATTTGAGGTTTTTGTACCTGCTATTTCCCTATGGGTTGTTTTGATGGGCTCCAGACAAAGTCAATACATATTAGAGCTGGTATGCTGGCAAGGCCCAAGGACTTCCAACATTTCTTTTGATTCTCATACAATTTTGGAAGGATATCCTTATGTTAAAGAAATGGATAATATCGTCATCAGAGTTCTGTAAGAAAATATATGGTCTTTTAGGTTGGCTCTTGAATCTCAGGACTCTGAAAAACTGGCCCCAGCTTAATTTCACCTGTTTTTGACTTTCAATAAATCACTGATATAAACACTTAGCTGGTATTTCTTGGCTCTCTGACTCCTGACTGAAGATACATGTTTTGTGAAGTAAAATTTCACTCCAGACTTATACTACAGAGACTTCTATTTTATCATCTCTATTGCCACCTCCTGGAGTGAGGAAGCTCTCCCTCAGCTAGATAACTGCTTAAACATAATAGCCACAGGGCAAAAGTCTTTTAGCAGCATAGAAGGCTATTTACATAAAGTATGAACCTGTAAGTAGCCCATTCTATTCTAGGTAAATCAGAACCCTCCCCTCCCACCTGAGTAGATAGAAACATTTTTGAACTTTAGTTCTCTTTATAGCCCCAGCTATAAAGGTCACAGTGAAAGGCTGTTGCCTATGATGCAACTAGACCTGAGCTGTGTAGCTGGGTTCGCTTTTTAAGGCTCTGTCATACTGGGAAAGCTGATGAGGCAAGTGATTGGTGGAGAGGAAACAAAGAGCAGTCCAGGTAGTTATGGAGTAACTCATACATCATTTCCAAAGTTTAGGTTAATGCTATGGCTCAAGAAGAAAGGTAGATTAAGGAAATGAGAGTGAGGAAATAGAGGTTATGGGCAAATACTGAACAATGAATATTACTTTTCCCTCATTGTTAGACTTTAGGGTGACTCTGGGTAAGTCTGAACAAAAGTGGGCCAGTCAGAAAACTGGGCTTCCCTGATGTTTCTGTACTCCTTCTTTGCCCTGGTTGATTCTATTCTCAGTCACCATGGGCTGGATGACCTCCAGTCCCTTGCCCTTTGGCTTAAGAGTCTTTGGGCAGACCAAATGGAATATTCATGCACAAAGTTGGTGAAATAAATCAAGTAGGAAAAAAATCCATTTTGGTGTGGTCATTTTGTCAGCCTTTATTATTTCAGTTCAGCATGGCTGCATATATAAATCTCCTTTAAGGAACCAGAAAAAAGATACATGAAATAACATTTTAAAGAGGCATAGTCACCTGCTTCTAATAATAATTACTACTTTCAAAGCCTGGAAGTGTTTATTTAAGATGTTCTTATTTTTTGAACGATTGACTGGTTCTCTTATTTATACATATAAGAAAAAAAGCAAGTAGGGAGAGGAAATTGTTGCTGCAGAAACATGAAAGTCACATTTTTGGCACTGTTCCCTGGTTGATGTCATTTTAGGGAATGTGCTAAAGGCCACTATTTTCCAGAGGAAAACTTTTTCTTTCTCCATAGAAGACTGTTTGTGGGCACTTATTGCCCACTCTGAAGTCAGGCCAAAACCAAACTAAGCCCTTTTCTGTCTTGTTTGGCAGTACCAGGTCAAGCCCACCTGAAGTAGGAGTCCAAAAGTTTTGCTGGTCACTGTGCCCAGCCATTCCATGAACCCTCTTATACTTTCTGAATCTTCTCTTTAGGGGTTTCTCAGCTGCCTGACATTTTCACAGGTTACTGGGAAGATTGGTTTTCCCTTGTGTGTGAAAGCCCTAAGGGTTCCCAGGGGTATGTGTGTATAAGGGCAATCCCTGAGCTGACTCCTGAGGTACCACAGTGCATTGTGAGTAGAGGCTTGGATCCAGCTATTCTCATTCCTTCTTACCCCTTAAGTGGTCCAAAGCAAAATGGGATATTGACCCTACTGCAACCTGATAGTAGTCCTATCCCTGTCCCCAATTCCCTTGCCCAGCCTGTCTTCATGCTCCCATTTGAAGCTGCTTTAGACACCTTTTAAAAACCACCTGTCATGGTTTAGAGGACTTTACTTGGGTCCATCTAACATAAAATAGATCATGAAATGCCCGTAGTTTAGTGTGGGCCACAAAAAGTCAGGTCTGGGTTCTCATTATTTCCCCCACCCTTTCAGCACACAGGCAGACACTTATACTTCAGGATCATTCTCACTTCCACATCTTTATTCTCCCTTAATGAGCACTTTGCACAAAACTGCTCTTATCACTGGCTCACTATTGTACCCTCATCTGGTTAAGGCCTCTGCTTAGCTTTTAAACCTTCTAACACTTTACTGCAGCTTTGATCTCCTATTCCCCAACTTTCATTCTTTCCCATATTTATAGCGATTTCATTAATTTCATAATTGAAAGGCAAAGTTAGAAAAAATAGTGCTTTATGGAAGCATTTATACAAAGCATAGTGGCCCAAAAGAAGCTGTGATTAACTCTGCTTTGGGGAGTCAGAGAAGGCCTTGAAGATGAGATGATGCTTCAGTGTGAGTCTCTAGGGCTCAGAATGAGTCCATAAGGAAAACAGGTAAGAAGGAGAAGACATATCCAGGTGTCTTATTATCCTCACAGTCTGCTGTAAGTTTCCTTGGGAACAGCCACATCAGGAACTCAAGCTCAGAGAAAGGAGCTCAGCTCAGAATCATATCACACAGAGTATGAACAGTAGGGAATAGATCCTTAGAGAATGTTTACTTCAAGTCATTTATTTTACTCATGAAGAATCTGAAATCCTAAAAGGTGAAGGAACCTATCCAAGGCCACACAGCTAATTAGTGGCAGAGGTAGAACTAGAGGTAGAAGGACTGCTCCATTCCCATTCAAGGGCTAATTCCATGTTGTTTTGTGTCCTTATCATGTCCCAGTTGGCCCTTTGATCATTTCCTGTGAGAGCTCCCATCAACCACCCTTCACTCACAGATTGTTCCCTTTCAAGTCTGGGCAGCAATGTTTGTTGCTACCAGTTTCCTATGTGGCAATAGAAAAATTACATTTCTTTTCTGGGCCTTAGTTTCTTGTTTCCCCATCTAAAAATGAGTGAGGGTTAATTAATAGGTTTCTATATCTAAACCTTAATGAGAGAGGCACACATCTAGTGGTTTCTACAGGAGTTTCACTTTTTTGTATATTTGCTGGAGTGGAGTACAGAGATCTGAATGGGGCTGACTGAAAGTAGTAAAAACACGTAGTGGGACTGAGACACTGAAGGATTCCTACAGGCTTGGAAGAAGATATATTACTCCAAATGTAGTCCTTTTATTTATTAAAAATTTTTTTTTTACAATTATTTATTTTTGAGAGAGACAGAGAACAAGTTGGGGAGGGTAAGAGAGAGGAGACACAGAATCCGAAGCAGGCTCCAGGCTCTGAGCTGTCAACACAGAGCCCAACACGGGGATCAAACTCACAAACTGTGAGATCATGACCTGAGCTGAAGTCGGATGCTTAACTGACTGAGCCACCCAGGTGCCCCCTCTTATTTTTAATATAATATAAATGAAGCCCAAGCTTGGGGTAAGTTCTCATAGATAGAAAGTATCTGGGCCTTGAACCCAGGTCTTCTGATTCAAAGTCCAGTACTGTTTTTTTTTTTTTTCAAAGTCCAGTACTCTCTAACAACCCATCTTACCTCATTGAACTGGTTATGTCCTGTACAGAGCAGTTCTAAAAAGACAAGAGCTCAGGAGTCTGTTACAAATAGAGTTCAGTCACACTGTGGGCCAGACTATTTGTAGCTGACCATTATGAAAGGAAAGAGTTCAGAGCTTTGAGAGCAGGGGAGGGTACAATTGCCTCCTCAGGCCATATTTGGTAATTTTGGGGATTTTCTTGAGCCTGAACTTCAAGATGTAGGGGGATTCAGGGTCTGGTTATCCTTACTTTTTCCTTTCTAATTGCTTCCTGTTCATACTGTCTCTTCTCTTACCTCCCTATGACTAGTCCACCCTCTTCTAGTCATTAAACAAAGATAATCAGTTTTGGGGTTATCTTACCTCCATTTTCCCACTACCCCTCACAGTAACTATCAATGAAACAAAACATATCACAAACCATTTTTGAATTTGTATTTACTTTTAATTGCATGTTGCCTGAGATTAAATGTTTTTGTGCTCTCCCAGATTGCTCTGGTGGGAAGAAAGGAGACAGTTAAAGTCCAGCTTCCCCTTTGGAAAAGAACCTGGCTTTAACGATATGGGCAGTGTCTTACTCATCACTATACTAACTCCTTTTATTCTTTGGGTTGGTTCATGTGGTCTTTAAGCCATTGGTGCTTATTCTCTGTGGATGGGTGCTTATGCCTTCTTTTTGGAAGATGGAGGAGATTGGTTTGGTTCTGGACATGTTGAGTTTGAGAGGTTTATTCTACGGCTGAACAGAGATGTTGAAGAGGCAACTGGATATCTAAGTCTGGAATTTAAGAAACAGTTTTGGCTAGAGATATAATTTTAGCATTGTCAGCAAACAGATACCATTTTAAGAAATATGAAATGATGAAATAAATTAGGGACTAAGTGCAGAGGGAAAAGAGGTTCCATGAAAGTTCTCAGGCCACAGTTTATCAATGAGCTAGGAAGCTGTGGAAACTCATCTCCTTGGAGGAAGAAGCTTTGTTCTTTTTCCCAGATTGGTATTATTGGATTTCTAAGTGTGGTGCAATAGAAAAAGTGAGGCTTTTATACCTTGGTTCATTTTATACTTTGGGTTCATTTTATACCTCGGGTAAATCATCCACATCTTCTGGATCTCAGTTTTTTCACCTGTATAATGAGAGGATTGGATGAGATGATGTAATATTCTATAATGGTTTATCACTTCTATTAATGGAATCAGCAAAGTCCTGCTAATGTGGTTGTTATCTGTTGGGGTGACAAACATGTAAAGGCACGTTGTAAAGTGACAAAACCTATGTAAATGATAATTGCCATGGTTATGGTTATGTTCTCCTTTATTTGTGGGATGTTAATGTATAAACATTATTGCATAAAGGAGTCAAGCACAGGTAGGTTTTTCTTCTGGCTCTGGCTCTAAGTTGCTATGTGAATATGTTCCTTTGAATATTAACCTTTCCTTCTCTGGTTCTTTTTTCACATCTATAAAATGAGAGGTTTTGGTTTATGTCAGTGATTTTTAATATTTTTAAAAGCTGAGAATTTAATCTTAAACATGAAATCAGTGTGGCTTCTATGGTTGAAAAAGCAAGTTGAATAGGGGCTATAGGCTCTGGTCACCTCAGAGGCATACTTTGAGCCACTTCTAGGACCCCAGGACACCAAGGAATGTAGTTTGATCCTTGACTAACAGAGCTTTCAAAGCTCTTTCAATCCTGACATTCTGTAGTTTGAGGGTTCCCTTGGTATCATATAAAGTTCAGAGGTCAGCAAAGTTTTTCTGTAAAAGACCAGATAGTAAGTATTTTAGGCTTTGTAGTCCACTTCTCCTTCCTTGTCCCTCCTTCTTCTTCCTTCCTCTTCCGTCCTCTTTCCCCTACCTTCCTTCCTTCCTCCTCCTTCTTCAAACCTATTTAAAATGTAAAAAAACATTCTTAGATTGTTGGACACTACAAAAACAGGTCATGGACAAAATTCAACATATGAACCACTGGTTACTGACCCCTGGACAATCTACGGTGTGACCCCAGCAATGCTCCCCTGCACACATGAACAAGTGCACACTGAGAAGAGTATAGATCATCTTCCATCCCCAATAGGACCTATGTACAGCCTGCAATTTCCAAACTGCTCTTGGCTGGGCCTAGGGAGGGTGGGAGAAAGTACAAGTCACAGGTGGAGCCTGAGCCTTAGGCCCATTTGGAACACTGCTTAAAGCAAACCATTTCCCCTCCCCCACAGTCCTCTTGGCTGAGCTGGGCCATTACATGTACACACAGCATCAAAGAAGGCACAGCTAGTAACAGGGACCAATGTGTCTCTGTACCAAAAAGTGTGGCTATTTGTTGCAAACCCAGTTGGGAGGGGTGGAGGCAAAGGGGATCATCCAACATCAGAGTCCAGGCAGAGAAGAGGAGAGGCCTAATTGGGATAAGATCTGTCTCTGCAGAGCAATAACACTGCCACTTGGTTATGAGCATCTTAGCTTTGCAGAACCCAAAGGGCTTTTCCAGACAGCATTTAATTCATCTTCACTGCACCCTTAGGAAGGAGAATAGAAGGGGAGGAGGTTTAACTGTTGTGGTAAAGAAAGAGCTATGACTTAGGAATCAGGAGCCACAGCTTGATCCCTGACTTGTGAGGTAAACTTGGACAAGTCTCTTCTGCTCTCATTTGTAAAGTGGTAGCATTGGATCAGATCAGTGGTTATCCCAAGATCAAAACAAGAATATCATCGGGAATTTTTAAAAAAATTCAATTTTTAAAGCTTCATCTCAGACCTGGTGAATCAAACACTCTGGAATTGGGGCCCAGAATGTTTTAACAAGTCTTCTAGGCAAGGAGAACCATAGACTAGAATAATCTAAAACCTTTCCACCTTTGATGTCCTGATTGTATGAGATAATGGATGTAAAAATACATTCTAAACTGTGCTTTACACATTTCAGGGATGATGATAGTGACAATGACAATAATGATGATAACAATGATACTCCTGTTGATATTAAACCATACTTTGGCAGTCAGGTTGGTTCCCTAAGCCAAGAACTGTTTATCCCACCCGCATGGAATTTCTCCCAAGTCTTGTAAGACAGAGATATGCCCGCAGGAGCTTATATCTATGTGAGTAGGTAAATTAGGTAAGACAAGCTGTTCCAGACGGTTGGTTGACAGAGAAAAAATCACAGGACAACTATTTTGAAGATCCAGAGAATAGACACAGCCAGTATTAAAGATTGGTGCGTGTGTGTGTGTGTGTGTGTGTGACAGAGAGAGAGAGAGAGAGAAAGAGAGAGAGAGAGAGAGAAAGAGAGAGAGAACACTCAGGTGTGGGCTGGGGGGTTGTGGCATTGGAAAGAACTCTTAGTATTAGTAGTAGTAAGGTCTTGAGGGATGGAGAGAATTTAAACACTTTCCAGGAAGATAGGAGAACATTATAATGTATAAATGTGAAGCAGAGGCACAAAAGAAAAAAAGTTGTATGACTTCAGCTTGTTATAACATTAAGACTAGAAAGATCCTTATATATATCCAGAGTTGTGGGTGATCTCCTGGGTGTTGGCTGTAACACCACTCATATCCTTCCCATTCTGAAAATATATTAGAAAAAAAATGAATATGGAGGACGTAAACTTTGTTCTAGAATATAAAAATTAAGTCATTCACAAACATTTATACTTTAGTGACAAATGTATTTTAACACGCTTTAAAGTGATCTTAATATCCCATACATTATGGTTGAATAAATGGTTTCTACAAGTCACACAGAAAATTAATGGGACTGGAACCCAGTTCTCCTGACTTCTAGTCTGGTGCCTTTCCTTTGTAATCTGTATTTGCTCAGAAGTTTCTGGAATGGAGAAGTTTGACCAAAATAAAGTTTAAAAGTCACGTGTTAGAGGTACAGCTGGAAGGAGGCTAGGGTGCAACGGTAGAGAACTTGAAATGCCAGCTTGAAATTTTTGAATTTCTCCTGTAGGTAATGGGACATGGTTAAAGGTTCTGGAGCTATGGTATGGCATCACCTGCGATTTAGGAATGTTACTCAAATGGTTTAGTGCAGCAGTACCTGGTGGATTGGACTGGGAGCAAAACAACTAAGGAGTAGCTCCAAATGTAGGCTAGAAATGCCATAGACTTGCCCCTCCCCCTTCCATGCCATGAATGCATTTGTATTTTTAACAGAAGAAACAATATAAGTACAAAAACATGGGTTTTCTTATGGGATTTCAGCCACTAGTTATAGGGATATTTGGGAGCTGGAGTCTTCCTGACCCTGGAAGATCATACTGGAGATCTCTTCCCTGGACTGCACTCTAGACTATCCCTTGCTAAAGCTCAGTGCTGCTCTCTGGTTTCATTCTGCACCCAGATTATTATGTATTATGAGGCAGGGGCCCAGAGTTTAGGAGATATTATGCTGTTCCTTTCATTCTTTTCACAAAGCCCCAGGCTCAAAGAAGTCACTTATCCATGTTACCATGCCAGTTGCATCACCCAATTCCTTCCAGAGACCCTAGCTACAAGCTTCATAATTTACAGCTTCTGAAGTTCATTCCTACACATTATCTCATTTCATTCTCATTAGATCCTTATGAGACAGGCAGGCTTATTACAGTTTAATGACATGAAAGTGAAGACCAGAGTAGGGAAAGTAACTTGTTATTCAGCCAGTGAGTGGTACAGCTTACTTATTCTGCCTTCTAGGCAATATTCCATGATTTCATTTGCATTGTTGGGGTTGTGGTGATCATTTTTATGAGTGTGCTAAGAGCTCTGTCAGATCTCAAACAAGGCTGGGGCAGAGAAGGAAACAGAAGGTCAGGAAACCAAATTTCTCTTCATTTCTAGCCCAAGGTCCCTCCCTCAATAACATACTGCCTCTCTTGAATGTACTGACAGACCTCAGTGGGAAAAATCCTTGGATCTGCCTGATCATAACCTTGTACTCTCTGCCTGTCTGATGCCAGTGATACTCTGCATAAGAATATGTCACCTTTGCCTGCAGCCTGTCATGTTTCTTTTTTGCCATTCTCTGTCTTCATCCTGGCAGCTGGAACAAAGATGCAACCTAGGAACTCCCCTTACATGGGCATTCCCAAATGGAGAGGTTCACAACTCCAGATCTTCCTTGGACAGTACAAAAAGCCAATCATTGAGAGACCAGGTCACCACTACACATAGTCAGCCTTTAAAATATAGATGGCACAGAGTCTTTAGCTGAAGCTGCTTTGGCCAGACGTTTCCAGGACTCTGACTAGGTTTTCAGTGTGAGCCAAAGGCAACACCAACCAGAGAAGCATTAGCCTGGCTTTCAGAGTTCATACAATGTCATGCTGTCTAGATTTTCATCATGAATGTTCCCGAGACTCAAATGCAAAGGGAATTGGGTTGATTTCAACTGGAAAATATTCCTGCCATCTCAATGTTCTCTGGAATAACCTGCTTGCAGCTGTCATGGGGCGGCCTCCTCCCTGTAATGCGTGGCTTTTCCAAGGCTCAAGCTCCAGGGATCTGGAGAGGGAGAGAAGGAGGAGACCAGGATTATGTACCCCCCCCCCCCAAGCCTGGCTAGTGCTTGAATTTTTCAGGCCTGAAATTGGGTCTTTGGGGTTGGATCTGGGGATGAGGAAGAGGGGTTCATGGAATAAGCTCCTGCTGGGTGGATCCCTACTTGCAGCTGGTTGCATTTCTTTGACTGACTTCCAACAGGAAGAATTCATCTCCTGATGAAGAAGCATATTTCCCTGGATAGAGAATCTAGCTGGCTGGGAGGTAGGAGACCTGGGTTTATGTCCTGGCTTTGTCATCAACTTGTATTGTGGCTCATCTCTATGCCTCAGCTTCTTCCATTTAAAGTGGAGCTACTACTACCTGCTGCTTACATATATGGAGTAAAAACAAGGTGTGGGGGACATTGATGAATGTGCTAGGGGAAATGAAAGGATGCTAGGACTTTATTCTTATTTCTTAAGACCTAGGGAGCTAAACTAATTGCTCTTATTTCCTTTCTCCTTGTCCTATGATGTTGGTAAAATGGCAGAGTATGGAAAAGTCTCCAAGGATTTAGGTAGTCATAAGGCAAAGGAAAGAATGGTGGTATAAGCAGTAGCATAACCCAACATGCAAGTGGGTATACCCTAAAATCTTCTCAAGGAGATGTTGACAGCAAGCTGGAAGCAAAATCCTGTGATAATGGGAAATAAGATGTTTGTATCGGGGTGACACATAAGGTATCAGGAAGAAGGAGAGTGCCTTTTACCATTATGTCCTGGATTGGTGCTAATCCCATCTAGAAATTGCCTTCATTGGTTGACTGGATTGTCAGAGCCTTGGTCTAGCTTTGGTATCTCCAAGCCTCTTTTTCCCTTTGTTTCACGGTTTTACTTGGGCTGCATACCTGGAAAGGGATTTCAGAGAGTACAGAGAACAAAGAGAATCTGCCCTTGCATCAGAGGTCACTTTGGTTCTACCTGTGCTCTGGCAGTCCTATTTCTGACTTACTGGCCTCTTGAGATCTAGACATATGCTGTCCAGCATGGTAGCCACTAGCCAGATGAACAGCCCCGCATTGCTCATGAGAGGGCCTGGATAATAATATAGTTGCTTTGGCAGTAGCCCAGCAATAGTGTGAGATCTCAGGGCTCATATACTGAGAGTAGAGTAGGATGCTTTCTTCTTCTTCTTCTTCTTCTCCTTCTTCTTCTTCTTCTTCTCTTCTTCTTCCTCTTCTTCTTTTCTTATTTTTACAGGGGCTTTTGTATGGAGCATTTTAAACCAAACCAAACAAAAAAAGGTAAAGAAAACCTAGGAAAGTAACTGGACTAGGAATTTTATTACCTGTTGATCATATAATTACATTTTCAGTGAGCTTAAACCCATAAGTTATCTTCAGGCCTCCTGTTTTATAGCCCTTTGTAGGATGGAAAGAGTATTCACAGCCATTATTTCATTTGAGTCTTCCTAATAAGTTGGAGGCAAGTACATCAGGAGTTGTTATATTCATTTGATACACAAAGAAACTAAAGCTTAGTAGAGTGAACTGATGGCCAAGGCCCTCTAGTTATTAAGTGATAGTGCCAGGCTAAGAATGGAATAACCTTGGGAGCATCCTTGACTCCTTTCTTTCTATTTCTAGTCAACTGCCAAGTCTGGATGATTTTATGATTTTTTTAATATGAAATTTATTGTCAAATTGGTTTCCATACAATACCCAGTGCTCATCACAATGGGTGCCCTCCTCAGTACCCATCACCCACCCTCCTCTCCCTCCCACCCCTCATCAACCCTCAGTTTGTTCTCAGTTTTTAAGAGCCTCTTATGTTTTGGCTCCCTCCCTCTCTAACCTTTTTTTTTCTTCCCCTCCCCCATGGTCTTATGTTAAGTTTCTCAGGATCCACATAAGATGATTTTCTTCTTTACTTCATTTTTTATCAGTCCATTTCTCTTCATTTTCATTGTCACTATAGCCCAAGCCCTTCAGTCAATTTTCCAGATAGCAGTCAGTGTAGTATTTTGAATGTGTTAAGCTGATCATGATACTTTCTTGTATAAAACCTATCTAATTCCTCTTTATGGTAAAGAACAAGCTCTTGAAGCCTAAATGTCCATCAACTGATGAATGGATAAAGAAATTGTGGTTTATATACACAATGGAGTACTACATGGCAATGAGAAAGAACGAAATATGGCCCTTTGTAGCAACGTGGATGGAACTGGAGAGTGTGATGCTAAGTGAAATAAGCCATACAGAGAAAGACAGATACAATATGTTTTCACTGTTATGTGGATCCTGAGAAACTTAACAGAAACCCATGGAGGAGGGGAAGGAAAAAAAAAAAAAGAGGTTAGAGTGGGAGAGAGCCAAAGCCTAAGAGACTGTTAAAAACTGAGAACAAACTGAGGGTTGATCGGGGGTGGGAGGGAGGGGAGGGTGGGTGATGGGTATTGAGGAGGGCACCTTTTGGGATGAGCACTGGGTGTTGTATGGAAACCAATTTGACAATAAATTTCATATATTGAAAAAAAAAAAAAAGAACAAGCTCTTGAATCTGGCCTACATAGTGCCATATGGTCTGTATGGCTTAGCTGTCCATTAACTCTATTGATTCCCATTCCTTTCTTGCATTCTATTCTTCAATAACTTTGAAATTTTTCAAGACTTTGAAGATTCTGCCTCTAGTCTGTACACATGCTATTTCTTCTGCCTGCCTTACTCAATTACCCCATTCCTCTTCACTTGGTAACCCCCTGCTTATTCTTCAAGCCCTAAGTTCTGATATTGCCTTCTCTAAGAACCTTCCCATCACCTCTCTCCATATTCAGCAATGGGTTAATTGCCTCTTCTCTGAACTCCTATTGCACCCCAGACTGCTTGTTAATATAGCTGTTATTATGCTATATTATACTCATCTGTTTACTTGTCTGTCTCTTTTGGTAAATTGTAAGAACAATGCCAATTTAACTCTTCACCATGTCTCTAGCATGTAGC
Source organism: Leopardus geoffroyi (assembly GCF_018350155.1). Taxonomy (NCBI): domain Eukaryota; kingdom Metazoa; phylum Chordata; class Mammalia; order Carnivora; family Felidae; genus Leopardus; species Leopardus geoffroyi. Next base: position 62,700,301 of record NC_059343.1, on the reverse strand, counting down.
ACAGGGCATGGCATATAAAGGATGCTTACAGATATTATTTGATTAATTGAATTAATAACTGAATAACTGAATGATGGATCCCAGGTAATCAGCCCTTCAATCCAGTGTTTTTTCTACTTGGAAGCAACATATTTTAATACAAAGATGATCACCTAACCTTCAGGCCACCATATTCTTTTATTTTTAAATTTGTTTATTTATTTTGTGAGAGAGAAAGCATGGGAGAGGGGTAGAGAGAAGGAGAGACAGAATCCCAAGCAGGCATTCAGGCTCCACATCATCAGCACAGAGCCAATGTGGGGCTCAAACTCATGAACCATGAAATCATGACCTGAGCCAAGATCAAGGGTAAGATGTTTAACTGACTGAGCCACCCAGGTGCCCCCAGGCCACCATTTTCAGTGAATATTTAAGACATGTTTACTAGTAATAGCACCTTAATATTGGAGTAAAGGGCTTGGCATCTGCTGTGTGGCAAACACACTGCTGAATGATCTGCATTCAATGCATCCATCGATTCATCAGTTGGAAGAAGGGATAGACAAACAATAAAACATATAGTATATTAGAAGGTATTAAATGCTAAAACACGGATGAAGGATGGCTATGTGTGTGAGGGTTATAATTTTAGATAGGGTTTGAGAATCAGAGTGACATGATAAGAGCAGGAAAAACTGAGGGGATAAAGGATAAGGGAGAGGCAGAAAAAACTCCAGGGTTTTGAGCCTGGCAAAATAGTGATTCATATAGAAACATAGAGTAACTTGCTGTGTCAGATGAGGTTTCCCAGCACGAAAACATTCATTAAAAAGTATCCAAATTGAAACACGATGGGAGAGTCCAAATGAGGTCTTTGAATTGTGGGTACATCTAGGTCTCCTAGGTGCAAATGGTGATCATCTGAGAAAAGTTAACGTGCAAACCTAGATGAAACAAGGAAGCTTGATTATAGTAGAAATGCCATGAGGCAGAGAGTTAGGAAACCGATTTTTAGGCTACTTCTGCTGTGAACTTAATTTGTGACTGGACATTTTCCCTCTCTCTGGGCCCCAATATCATCTATGAATGAGGATACTTGGTTGGATAGATGAGTGGCTTTTAAATTATTCTCTATGGTACACCATAGGTGTGGAGAGCCCTGTCAGGGCCTATTGAAGTGGATATGGATGTGATAAAAACATCCAGGACTATTGGTCATCCCTCTGCTTTAACAGAGTCAATCACTAGACTAGATGGTATCTGAGGTACCTGCTAGATCAGGTACTCTGTGACTCTGCTCGCCTGGCAATAACACTGGAAACCTTTGCTCACCTCTTCTTACAGCTTATTCAAGAATTTGTGGAGGTTTCCTGAGTAATATGGGTATTACAGGGATGAGGAAGGAGCAAAGGGATAGGGCTGTATCCTATGGCATTGGCAGCTTTCTCTTAGTGATTACACAGAACAGTAAAGAAGAATCCTCAGGCTTAGGGGTTGGAGGAGCTTCTGTGGTGCTGGTTATCAAACACTGGGCCTTTCCAACTGGGCCAACCTTGATGTTGATAATATTTTCTGCTAGTGCAGCCTTGGCTCTCAGACTCAAATGTTGTAGAACTGCTGGGCTTTAGTTAATAAGACAGGGCTGCCCTACCCATGGGAATAGGGCAAGTCATAAAGACTACCATATGTGCACGTCTTTTGAGTTGGTGGCCAATTTCTTAGTGGAATTTGAGCATTCGTGGCTGCATGAAATTACACAGTTACCAGTCCCTTTTCTCTGGTTGCTCATGAGAAGGCAAGTTCAAGGAGCAGAGGTAATAATTCCTTACCTCTGTGGGCTACATCTTGTTTTACATAATTGTCTTCAGTCGAGGCTCTCAGTTGAGTTTCACATAAATCCTGTGGGGTTGATAGTGCATGGATTCTTATTCTCATTTGATACATCCCGTCTTTTCATCTTTTAAGACCCAGCTTGAGCTTTACCTCCTCTATAGTAATTCCATTCTCACACTGTCCCTCAACTACTCATCAACCATAGTACTTAAACTATATTCATGTGTAGTCATTTTATTATTCTTGTTTAAGTCTCTGATTGTTTCATGTGTAGATGTTTGTGTTCCCCTAACAAGCCATTATCATTTATAACAAAGCCTTCTGATTTTTCCCTGTTTGAGCTTTTACTACCCTCCCTATAATCTACTCTCAATATACAAGCTAGAGTGTTCCTTTTAAGATACATGTTATATCATAACACTTCCCATGATCAAAACTTCCCACTTTCACTCAGAGTAAAACCCGAAGTCTTAACAATGGCCTACAAGGTCCTTCCATGCCCTTCATCTGCCTGTCACCTCTGACTTCCTGTCTTTGGAAGGAAGAGATTTGGAAAGAATTCTCCCTTTGCTTGCTCTGCTTCAGTCACATGAACTTCATTGCAGTTCTTTTCATGTATCCAGTGCATTCTTTCTCAGAGATTATGTTTTTTCTGTTCCCTATGCCTGGAATTATCTTCCCCCAGATACAGGTTGGCTCCTTCACGTCTCTAACCAAATGTTACTTTATAAAAGAGGACTTTTTTCATTATCCTATGTGAAGTATTAATGATACACCTTTGCACTCTCCTTCTTGTTCTGCTTTATTTTTATTGCATTCATTGACATATTATGATTTTGATTACTTGATAATGATCTATCTCTCCTCACTAAGATATTAGTTGCTTGAGAACAAGGATTTTGTTCTGTCCAATGTTATATTTCCAGTTTCTAGAACAGTGCTTGGCACATAGTAGATATTTTTTAAAATTCTGTTGAAGAAATAAATAAAACCATAAAAAGCCTAAGGGCAGACACTTTTCAATTCTCCCATTGATGTTCCTCATTGTAGACATACTTGTCTTAATAGAACAATGGAAGTTAGAGCAGAAAAGGCATTTAGAGATCTGTTGTCTATCTCCCTCACTTAATAGATAGTAAGACTGAGGGGGAGAATATTGCCCAGAGCCATATAACAAGTTGTTGACAGAATCAGAAATGTTCAAGTTATCTGGGCTTAGATTCACAATTTTTGCTACTATATACATGCTAGGCACATAAATTGGTTTATCTTCCAACTACAGGGCAAAGGTAAGGCATTGTCAGTCTGGAGAAGTAAGCTCCGGGCAGATTAATGTGGAAGTTAGAAGAATTTGGATTTTATATGAACAGGAGTTTCCCCAGATATTTTCCTCTCTGGTTTTGAAGAGCAATAACAACTGGGCCAAGTATGACATAAATACATGACTTATTAAACCAAAAATAACAGTCATTCAATAAATCAAGTAGCAAGGCTTTTCTGAATGCCTAACACGTGCCTAGACCTGTGCTGGATGCTTAAGAGATATGAAAATGTTCAGCATTGATTTCTACTTGCTAGGAACAGTCTAGCAGTGAAAGCAAGACTCATCTTTCTGAGATAAGCAGATGCCAAATTGTGACATGTGACAATAAGAACTGTTGAGAATAACAGGACATCACTGAGGGCTAAAGTAGTTCAAGAAGGCATTATGGAAGAAAGGAGACATATTTGCACTTATTCAATGTTGCAAAACTGTCAGTGCTTTGTCTTCCTTCATTTAGAAGTGTTCACTTGCATCCATGGATCTGACCCTATCTCTGTGGCTCTTTGGGGAAGGATGATGTGTTTGATGGCGTTACCAGGCCTCATGCTTCCTCGTCTTCTCACTCCTCCCAAATAGAATCTGCTTTAGTTCAATACATGTTTACTGAGTGCCCTGTGGATACCAGGTACTGAACCAGGGGCTTGGAATAAAAATATAAATATGCCATGGTCATTTACCTGTAGTAGGTCAAAGTCTAACAGGTCAGATGGATATACACAAATGTTTATAAAATAATTCAATATTGAAAAAGTTAGTTTATTTGTATTCTCCTCAATTTATTATTTTTCATGTTTTAACATTTATTTATTTATTTTGAGAGAGACAGAGTGTGCGAACAGGGAGAAGCAGTGAGAGAGGGAGAGAGAGAATCCCAAGGAGGCTCAGTGCTGTCAGCACAGAGCCTGACATGGGGCTAGATCTTACAAACCATGAGATCATGACCTAAGCCAAAATCAAAAGTCAGATGCTTAACTGACTGAGCCACCCAGGTACCCCTATTTATATTTTCCTTCATTAAAAAATGGATTTAAGGTGGCAAACATGGTAAGTTCTGCTTATGATCAAATTGTAATGAGATCCCAGATGAGAGAAGAAATGATGTAAAAGTGAATTAGTCAAAGTTTTCCAGACTAGGTGATATTTGAATTGAACTCAGACAATGATTAGGAGTTTTCTAGGGAATTGGGAATGGGAGATGTGGGTAGGGGGATACATTCCAGATAAATGGAAAATTACAAAGGTTGGCATTGCCTGACTTGTTTAGGGAATGGCTAGGTGCTCTGTGTGTACAGCAGATATGGTAAGTGTCTTGCATGATCATCACTACCAGCTCCTCCCATGTCTGTGGCAGAAATTTTTAATCAGACATAACCTGGGTAGGGTTTAGAATCCTTCTGAGTAAACGATTCCAAATGACCACTTGCAGTCAATTTGAATTGATTTATGAGATGAGACATATTTGCCATCCTTGACTGACTACAATGCTTTTAAAGTTACAGATTTTCAGGAAACAGAATCTCATTGGGATTTTAACAAGCTACTCCCTCATCTCTTCCCCCCTGACATGATTCTGACGTAATGAGTTCATGGATCTGTATTTACTAGCTACTATGCTATATCATGTTACTGAATTTAGATTTTTCTCCTGCCATAAGAAATTTTAAATCAGAGAAGTGGTCTATTTTTCAGACACCCACCTTTGGAATTAGCATAGAGTATAGACTGAAGGAAGGAAAAACTCATAGCAAGGAGATTTACTATGCAACTGTAATATTTCAGGCAAGGGATAATGAATGCAATGCCTAGGAGGAGAGGATAAATTAGAGAGATACCAAGAGAGATAACAGAAAAGTAGTAAGTGCCAGAAGCCAGGTGTTTTGGGGAATATCATAGAGGGAGAAACAATTTTCAGGTGAAGCAAAGAGGTATTATATGGGGGAAAGATTCATAAAGATATAATTTGAACCAGGCCCTGAAAGATAGTTGGCACTTGACATTGGGAAAGGGTGGAATTAGGCCACTTCATACCTCTGTAGCACAAGAGCAAAGATCCAAAGGTAGAAAAATCACAAGCCATCTATAAGGAGCAGTAAGTAGTTCAATTTGGCAGGCTTTAGTCTGGCATTGAGAGGTGACATTTTCCCCATCATCATCCCTGTTCTTAGATGGCTTCTCTCACCATCCAGCCTGCAGGTGCTCAGGAAACATAAATTGGTGTTAATATTAACTAAAGTTTGGTTGAATGTGGGCGGCCTCTCAACTGCAAGAAAATCATTCTACTGCTGATTCTAAGAGCCAGATCTGGGTTGTTCCCACTACCATTTGTCAGCCATGAACACCACTGAGGAAGGATGGCTAAGGAAGGATGAAAGCTGCTTATTATCTAACAGGGAGTGGGGAGAAGAGGCCTACAGCCATAAAAAGTTCTTGCAGGCACATCCAGCACACATACTGGCAATCTCTGAAGCTCTCTGAAGGAACCCCCCCCATCTATCCCTAGGCAAAAAGAATTATGAAAAAAAATATTCTCTTTCAATTAAATTAAATTATATAACAACTTGATTTTCACAAGATATCACATTCTCAAAGTGCTGCCTCAGACAATGTATTTTCTCTTTACTATAACCTTGTAATGGATCTTTATGACTGCTCTAATTGTGAGGGTAAAGAAACTAAGGTTCAGAGAGGTTACAGTACTTGAGCAATATAGGGATAAAGGATATAAGGATATAGGGTTAATAACTTCCCATGTCAGGCTCCAATCCATGTCTTCTGCTGCCATCTACAATTCCTAAACTTTTCCACTGCACAAGGAGGTAAGAAAGATCAAAATGGCATCAAACTAACATATTAATCTAACCCATTCTTTTGAGAGAGAGTCAACAATAATTCATTTCAACAAATACTTTCTTAGCATCTATTCTGTTTCAGGCACTGCATTAGGTCCCTAAGATGCAGACTGAGAAAACACAGTTCTTATCCTCAAGGAGCTCACGGTCTAGTGGGGTAGACACATATACAGATAGTCACAAGCTAATAAGCAAAGTGATACTGGAAGAATGTATAAAGCACTCTGGGAGTTCAGAAAAGGGTGAACTACTGTACAGAGAGGAATTGGCAGTTGAAAATAGTCAAAGCCCTCAGTTAACACAATTAACTTCCTATGTAGAATTGCAGACTTGGAGATGGGGTAGAGAGGAGAGGATTAAATGAGTATATTTTTTGGACCTTCCTGAAAAATACCTTTGTGCTGCCCTGATTGAAAAGTTGGCTGCACTTGTGGTGGCCATTATTGTGCTGCTACTGTCTGTGTTGGATGCAGTGGGACCATGGCTTGTCCTAGAAACCTCCCTTGATTGACTTTTGCCAGGTCTGGTGCAATGTGTTGGGTGCTGGGATATCAGACTGTGTTTTGCCATTTGCAGTTGTTCTGCGTGTGCCTGGAGCTGGAGTCAGTCAGGTCCATGAGCCCTCAGAGTTTACAATAAGAATAGGGCCTGTCAGGCATCATTCTACCTACCAGAGGAAGGAGAATTGAACTAACATTGATTGAATACTTAATATTTCATTTCAGTTCTGATCAAACATGCTTATGGTGTGTCTTCTATGTGCTTGGCATTTAATAAGGCACCACAGATTCACCTTACAGTGGGAGATACAATAGGTAAAGAAGTAACTATAAATATATAATCCAGTGTGATATGTTATACAGTAAAGTTATGTATAGTGAGCTCTGAGTGCACAAAGGATAGAACAATAAATTCTGTTTGGAGATTCTGAACAAGCTTCACTGGGGGAACTGACATTGGGACTGAGCTCTTATGGATGAAATATACCAAGCACTGTGTTAGGTGCTTTAGAAGAGCAATTATTACTCAGGATGATTTTGGTTGCAAAGTACAGAAAACTCAACTTAAACTGGCTGAAACAAACTAGAGACTTATTGAGTCATGTAATGGGAAATCTACAGTTAGGGCAGGCTTTAAGCATGGTTTAGTCATGACTGCTCCTTTTCTTTATGATTCTCTTGACTCTGCACTCTTCTGTGTGTTGGCTTTGTCCTCAAGCTGGTTTCCCTTACCATTACAAGAGAGAAAACAGTGGCAACCAGTGCTGATGCTTCTTTTATATCCAGTGAGGTAGTGAGCATTGTTTCTCACACTATGACACAAAAGTGAAACTTAGTGGTTTAGGACAGGTAAGATTTACAGCAGGATTTAGTAGGCATGGGAAGTCTTCCAAAAATTATTTTAAAAGCACTTAAACAGTTCAAATATCTTGAGGGTAGCCTTAGTTTCAGGTTATGTTTCTTTTTTGTATAATTTTTGCTTTTAAATGATATCCCTTCGCCCATGCCTGTTACAGTGTGTGTGCTGATTTACAGACTAAATACTGGACTTCAGAATAGTAATACTATTTTTATAGCAGAAAGGTCACTTGTCCTATCAAGGTATTCTTCACACCTTGCATATGCAATAAAAATAGTGGACAAAGTTAATTATACGAAGGAAGTGTTGCAAATGGTTTACGAGCAGTCTCTGAAGTCTGCCATATCTAGGCTCTCAACTCTACTCTGCCATCACTTAGCTGGGCACCTTGGACAAATTAATTCATCTCTTGGAGCCTTAGTTTACTTATCTATAAAATGGAAACAATATTAAGACCTACCTCATAAGGCCTGAAGACTATGAGATAATCCACTTAATGTATATAGCACAAGTTCCCAAAGTTTCTTGGTTCACTGTACCCTTCCTGTGTCAGTAATTATTTTCACAGCATTCAAGCTTAAAGAAATATTTAAAATTTCTGTGTATTAAGTAATTAAGTACAAACAATGTAATAATAGTAGTTCATGTTGTGCCCAACAGAGGTTGCTGCATTTCCCTAAAAAATGTAAGATATCTTACAGTAAGTACCCTTGTAAGTTGGCACCTGGGATGCCTTGGTGAATAGTTTGGGAATAGAACACTGCCAGGCACATAGTTGGTGCTAAGTACATGGTTTTTATTATTATTGTAAAATATCTGTGATTATTATTAGAAGGGATATGGGTACCAAAGAGGATGCTGACCTAGTAGTTTGACTCAGATGTTGAAAATCCCTGAGGAGAGACATGTCACTTTTTGGTAGCAATCTATTCTAGTCATAGGTTTTTTCTAAGCCAGCACCAACTCACCCCAGTTTGAGAGGGAAGAGTGATTTCTATGTAAAGAAGAAAGCTTTATTCTCAAAGCAATGCCATTTTCTAGCTTCACTACTGCCAAGATTTTCCCACTCCTCTACTCTTACTCATCAGTCAAAATTCACTCTTTCAAAAGAGACTTCTGTATGTTAGATAAAAAAATACTTCACTCTGTTTCTGCCTGGCCTCTCCTACATTCCTTTTCCTTCTTCTTCTTCTACCTCTCTCCATGTCCCTCTCAACTAGTGTTTGAGACTTGGCCCCATCCCCATAATGATGAAGAGAAGCTGGAAAGTTAATTCAGGAAAAATGATAGGTTGAACTCTGTTTTGAATCTCAGCTTGACCTGTGAGCCAGTAAGAACAGTGAGTACTGACAATTTATTCCTGTATACCTCTTTCCTTTCCTCTCAGGGAGGATAGGAAGGCAATTCAAACAGAGAGACTCTAGAAGGTCGCCTGTGGGCTTTGGCACCCTTGAGAGGCTGAGGAGAAAAAAGGTAAGGGGTGTGCTGAATTTCCAACTCTTAGCAATTTAGGCCCATGAGGGATCTTTGACATTTTCCTAGAGGCTAGAGCTGACCTTAGTTCTATTTGGTTGTTTAGATTCACTGAAGGGAAATCTGATATCGGAGGTATGAGAAGGAATGAAAGAGGAGACCTATCCATGCACTGTTGACTCTGGGCCTCTTTGGTGCTGGCCAGCAGAGGTCGGGAACGGCTGGCTGGCTTTTAGCCCCGGCCAGCCGGCAGCGTTTGTTTTGGCTGTTGGAGGAAACAGCACTTTGTGGAAAGCCAGCCTTCCCAGCCAACGGCCTATTTTCATCTTGAATCTGTTGAGTCCAGCCTGAAGTCTGGGTCCAGGATCAACAGAGGCCATGGAAAATGGGACTGGATGCCTGGCAGCCAGAACTGTGGGCTTTCTCTTCCTGACCATGGCATTTTGCCTTGAGCCTATGAAGGCAGGAATGATGGGGATCTGGGCCTTGTGGAATTAGGGCCAGAAAGAGCTAGCTGCTCTTTGCATGGTCATTGCAGCACGGGATTGGCTGTAATATATCACTATGCCTCATCCTTTCCCAGGTTATCAAGTCTAGGAAGGTGGATGTGTGGCTAGAGCTGACATAGCTCCAAAAGTGCCTGAGCTCTGCTAAATGGGGGTCTCCACACACTGAGGGACCACTAGATCATTGGATCAATATCCTTATCAACCAACCGTGGGAACACAGAAAGGTATCAGTTAGGATCCCTTTTTTTCTGAAATCTCAAGGTCTTTCTGGGGAAACAAACCCATTTCACAAAGAGATACTTTTCATATTAGACAGAGTACAGTGAGGCTCATGTGAGTAGCACAAAGAAGTGCTAAAGGAGTTCAGAGGAGGGCAAGAGTGCTAGGAGAGATATGGGTTTATGTTGGGCCCTGAAAAGTGAGTAAGAATGAGATAAAGATGTGATGAGAGTTTTCTTATGTTCCTAAGGCAGAAATCCTTTGAAACTGACTCAACACATATCTTTGACTTACTGTAGAATCCTGGTTTCCAACAAGATTATGTTCAGATTAGGATACTTGTTTCCTGAGTGACCTTAGGATACTGAACCTGAGTGACCAAAATGATTTGAACTTCTCAGACACTATGACTTGTCTAGAGCTTGAATAGAACTAGAGTGATGTCTGGAGGTATTAATCATATTTCTCAAGTTCTTCCTGTACCCTGTATCCCAAACTGAAACTCAATACTGGCTCTTCCATTTCTTTCAGGATGTATTTGGCATTCAAGGCCTTTCACACACTGATCTCAATCTTCCCTTTCAGCTGTTCTCTCATTCTTTTTGGAGATTCCCAGCAATTTCATGCCAGCTAAATCTCCTCCTTATCCCCTGAAGCCCATGATAATTGGCTTAAAGTTATTTGTAGGCTCAGAAAACTTTGGTACCAGTCCCCTCCATCTCTTTGAGAATTTGGGATTCTTTGTGAGGTCTAGGTCTCTTCATTCTCTTTCATATCTAATGTTACCATTAGATTCTTAAGCAGAGTCCTATGAAATGCTAATTCTTTGTTGCTGTATATCAGGAGTCAGAACACGTATTCTGTAAAGGGCAAGATAGTAAATATTTTAGGCTCTGAGAGCCATAGAGTCTTGGATGCAACTACTCAACTCTGCTATGGTAGCAGGAAAGCAGCCACAGATAATATGTAAATAAATGAATGTGGCTATACTCCAATAAAACTTTATTTATGGTGTAAAATTTGAATTTCATATAATTTTTCACATATCACAAAATATTTTTCTTTTGACTTTTTCAACCACTGAAAAATGTAAAAACTATTCTTAGGTCAAACTCTTCACAAAAATAGGTGATGGTTGGATATGGCCAGCAAGCCCTAGTTTGCTAACGTCTGCTTTAGAAGACAGAACTCAGACTCCGGGGTAGAAATTATTTGGCTCAAAATTTTAAAAAATGATCAGAATTATAGAAAAATGGAATCTATTCCCTAGTAAGTTAAAACTACTCATGTTTCAGGGCGCCTGGTAGACTCAGTCAGTTAAGTGTACAACTCTTGATTTCAGCTCAGGTCATGATCTCACAGTTGGTGAGATTGAGCCCTGAGCTGGGCTCTGCATTGACAGAATGGAGCCTGCTTGGTATTCTCTCTCCCTCTGTCTCTCTGTCTCCCCCCTGCTCTCTCTCTCATTCTCTCTCAGGAAATAAACATTTTTAAAAAACTACTCATTTTTCACTGAAGATCTTAAAGCGCCACTGGTTAAGGATCTCATAGGAGGACTCAAAGATTTTATGTGGGCTTAGACTTGATGTTTTCTAGGTCTACAGGACTTTGCTTTTGTGAATTTTTCTTCTTCCACATATCCATCATTTCCAACTACTTGAAGTCTTCCTTTAATTTTTGAAAGTCTGTTACCTTTCTCCTACTTTTCCCCACCTAGCATTTATGATACTGTTTCAATTTGCTCCCCATTTCTTATGTGTGTATATTCTTTCCATTCCAGAAACCCAGGAGTTAATGTCAAAAGGACGAGGTTCATCAGGCAGCAGCTATATTGTTGCCTAGAAACCATCAGGGGCAGCTGGAAATTACTGCAGGGGCCTTTTTGGGAAGATGGTCTGACCCAACCTTCAGGGCAGAGTAAAGAGCAAAAGAGATTAAACATGTAATTGCCCTTTGTTAATAATAAAAACAGGTTTGATTCTGTTTTCAGCATATTATATACTTTTTTACTTTACTAAAAAGAATCTAAAATTCTTTAGGAAATTTCATCTTTTTTGCTCCCCTCCCTTCCACAGTGGTTTGATCCTGCTTCTTAGAACAGCATCCCCTTTCTGCCCCTTCACAGTAGTCTGCTCCTGTCTCACAGACTACTAGTCCCTTTATGTTCTTACTTTCCCTTCTCCTTCTTTCTATGCTTATCCCAGAGTGGTTTGATGACACCTTATAGAAAAGCATACCTGGTTTGATCTTATCTGGAGAGAATCAGTATCTTTTCTCCTCCTGTCTCACACCAATAATTTGATCCTACGTCATTAAGCATCAGTTTCTTTTAGCTCCTCCCCCGGGGTCTACAGTGGTTTGATCCTACCTCACAGACTATTAGGTCCTCTCTGATTCCCCCCTCTAGCATCACCAGCACAAATGGTATGGTCCTTAGCATCAGGTCCTTTTTGCACCCCACACTGGTCTTCTAAGCAGATTGAAACTGCTTCATCTCATTCCTGATTCAAGTTGATCCCTTCAGTGGCTCGTTCTTGAATTAACAATATAAAACTGGCCAAAATGGGTTTAAAGTGGTCAGAACTTACTCATGACCAATTCAATCTTTCCTCAAAAAGGAAAAATCAGTTCTGACCAGTTAAAATCTATTTTGACCAGTTCAAACTAATTCTGAAGAGCTGGAGCCTGAGGTTGGTAGACTCAGGAAGATGGCTGAAGATGATGCTGATTCGAGCCAGAGCAAGGAATCAGGTACTTACAGAAGTTGAAAATGGGCTGAGAACTAGGAAATAAAAGAGATCAAATGAGAGAGGAAAATACAGGAGCCCGGGTTGGTGGAGGAAGGCTCAAAGGGGATTAGTTGCATCCAAACCTATTTTTTTTTTGAAAGGTGAGAGGCCATTTTGAGGAGGTAATGCAGGATCTTGGGCTCTGCCTTTGTATGTCTGGGAATCAGTATGGAAGCTGATACCATCTAGCAGCCCCACCCAGCCGGAGCTGAGACTGAGTTGTGTGTGGCCCCAGTGATGCCTGGTTCTGCAAGCCAGCCCCAGGGGCCATTCTTTGTGTTTGGCCTCATCTCAGTTTGCAATTACTAGAGTCCTAAACCACAAATGACAACCTTCCCACTCCTTTAACTGTGGATGGTCATGATGCTTTTTAGTTATTTAGAGATCCTATTTAGGTTAGAAGAAGGGATTGGTAAACCTTGAAGAAAAAAGTTAATTACAGTAGATAAATCATGAAATGAATGAATCAGTTAACTAGAATCGAGTTGATTACTATAACTTGCAATTTTTCAGAGAGGTATGTAAGAGAAGGTGGCAGGTTGAGAACAGTATCTAATATTTTGCCTGTGAGACTGGTTATCTATCTCCTCACTCTTGTTGACTGAAGTAAAAATTGGCCTGCGTTGTCTGGATTTCTCCCAGGTGGTTGTCCTTCTGTCCTTTGTGGGGACTGCAGTAGGGATTGAAAACAAATGGAATCTGAAAAATGGAATTTTCATAGATTTTAGCATTTCTAATTTGTGCAGAATTTCTGCAGTGGGACAGTGGCAAGAGGCCAGATGCTTTGATGATGAGTGACAGAATGCTGCAAGATTGAGGGTGGGCTGGAGCTCTGGTTTGGTGTAGTATGTCTCAACATCTTTTCTGCAGATGAATGAGGCTCTATGGCTGTTTACCTATCAGGTAAAAAAAAAAGGGGAGGATTAGAATGGCATAGGAACTTAGCTGCCTGGGAGGGAATTTGATCCTTTTGTGAAAGAATTTGGCTTAGAATCCTATAATTTGAAAGATGTCTTTTAGGAAGATGGATTCAGTTAGCCATTGCCTATTTTTTGACAGGAAGAAAGGTGGCCATTTTAATCAAAGCAGTTGAATGGCACTTCCAAATGTCAAGGTAAAATAAAATATCAGAACATTTGGAGTCAGATAACCCAGGTTTTGAATCCAATTTCTTCTATTTGCTATGTGGACCTTGAACAAATTATTTAACCCCCTAAAGACTTACTTTTTTCATTTGTAAAATAAAGTTAATGTTATCTTCCATAAAAAAAGAACCTTAAAGTTTAATGCTTCTTGGAGCAAAGTAGCTGCCATTCAACATTTTTGTATGATTAAATTATGTGGCAGAGGTTATTTTTGTGTATGTGTGGAAAAATAATACATAATTTGTTTTGATAAAGACTTTTTTTTTAATTTTTTTTCAACGTTTATTTATTTTTGGGACAGAGAGAGACAGAGCATGAACGGGGGAGGGGCAGAGAGAGAGGGAGACACAGAATCGGAAACAGGCTCCAGGCTCTGAGCCATCAGCCCAGAGCCTGACGCGGGGCTCGAACTCACAGACCGCGAGATCGTGACCTGGCTGAAGTCGGACGCTTAACCGACTGCACCACCCAGGCGCCCCAAGACAGTTTTTTTTTAATTGTCAGCAATGATGTATACCCAGATGAAGCTATTGTACTGTTATGAGGAGCTAAGGAGAAATTGTTCATTGAAGTGCTTTATAAACTAGAAAGTGCATATAGATATCAGAAACTGTTATTTTTATAATATGTTGATCATTAAAGTGACACTTGGAAAATCCACAGCATAAAATGGCTTTCAGTGTTTCAGACTCATAGATATCTCTGGTTCCAGATTCACTTCCTACTGAATCTTGTACCTGTGGCCACCAGAAGCTCTGAGATGTGGTATACATGATCATAACCCGTGGTGACACAAGGTGGGGGATAGGAGGTGGAGGAATCATGTCAGAGATATAGGTGATAGACGTGGCCTGGTGGGTTATAACAAACTGTCTTTCAACCACAAACATCTTGAAATTATTTAATTCAAAGCAAACCTGTATTACTTCACCTGGATTCTGTCACCCTCCCTGAAAACAGCAGGATCAGGTAAAGAAGCAACAGGAAGGGCAATAATGTGGACCTTCATGAATATGGAAGCCCTGATTCTGACATTCATAACAGTAGAGCTTGAGTTGGAAAAAACATTAAATTTCAGTGTATTTTTGGCTTCATTAGGGAGCTGTGTCCTGCACTCAGATTTGTGGGTTTGGAAATGTGGCCTTTTTAAATAGGGTCATTTGGTTAATAGATGTGTATGTGATAGTTTCAGTGTACATGTATTACAGCAAGATGCATGACAAAGATTTTTATTTTTATGACATCCTGGTTAACAAGATGGAAAAAACACGAACTGTAACAGTGTTCCTTTAGTTGGAATCTGCAAGTTTTTTTAAGTATTACTATTTACTGAGTACTTACTATATACCAGGCATTGTCCTAAGTACTTTATGCATTAGTCATTTAATCCTGACAACAGCCTTATGATCTATGTGTAATTATCTCCATCACACAGATAAGGAAACCATTTACAAAGGGCACTGATAATTAATTCTATGTTTCTCTGGAGGAGCAGAAGTTCTTTATAAGTGCGAAAGGGAGGATGAGAGCACATTTTCTGAGGGGTTTAACAGAATCACCCGGATGAAAGTTTTTATAAACCACATAGGCCCTTCCCCCATTATAGTACTCCCCTTAGAAGGCCTGCCCCTCCTTGGGTATTTATGATGTTTTGTGAGCTACTGTGACTGATGTAAATGGGTGGTAGGAAGGGCCTTAAGGTGTGTTGAAGGCAGGAAAAAGATTGAGATTCACTATTGCAAAGAGACATCCTTGGTAGTAATCTGTAGGACTCTACCTGGCTGTCTTGGTTTCAACATTTTAATTAATGATTGGATGTATATGTAGAAAAGTATGCTCACCAAATTTTAAGAGAGAACTGGAGTGGGAGGGGAAGTATATATACTGGATACCAGGCCATATGTTTTCATTCTTATGTGGATCCTGAGAAACTTAACAGAAGACCGTGGGGAATGGGAAGGGGGAAAAAAAGAAAGGGAGGGAGCCAAATCATAAGAGTCTCTTAAAAACTGAGAATAAACTGAAGGTTGAGGGAGGTGGGAGGGAGGGGAAAGTGGGTGATGGGAATTGAGGAGGGCACCTGTTAGGATGAGCACTGGGTGTTGTATGGAAACCAATTTGACAATAAATTTCATTAAAAAATAAAAATAAAAGGATACCAGAACTAAGAACCCAAGAAGAATTTACTAGAATGTAAAGATGGATAAAAAACAAAAAATTTAACTTGAAAAAATGTGACATTATTTATAAATTTAATAAAATTAAAACAATCAGCAATTCTATAGGATGGGTATATGTTTGATAAGGCTTCCAGGTAAGTTAGTGCAAACTCAGGCTACATTAATAGTAGTAGAGAGTCTAGATTGAAGGCGGTAATTATTCCACTCTTTTCTAAGTTTGAATGAACCACACCTCAAGTATTTGTGCCTAGTACAAAGATAAAATAGAGGTTAAAAAGAGAAGCTTGAAGGATGGAGTGGGGCATGATTGCTGTCTTCCAGTATCTACAAGGCTGTCATAAGAAAGAGGATTATATTTGTATGATGTGGTCCCAAGGGACAGAAATAGGATTGTTAGGTGTAAGTTGTTTATGGCAGAGCAGACTGAAGATGAATTGGGCTGTGTTGGAAGGGAATGAGTTCCCTATCATTAGAAACTTTTAAGCAGGAACTAGCTGACTACTTATTAGGAATTTAAGTTTTACTATAAAACCTCAAATGCAGCCTTAATTGCTACAATTCAGTGCATTGAGACAATTGCCATGAGCATTTTTTTTTTATTTTTAAAAATTTTTTTTTCAACGTTTATTTATTTTTGGGACAGAGAGAGACAGAGCATGAACGGGGGAGGGGCAGAGAAAGAGGGAGACACAGAATCGGAAACAGGCTCCAGGCTCTGAGCCATCAGCCCAGAGCCCGACGCGGGGCTCGAACTCAGGGACCGCGAGATCGTGACCTGGCTGAAGTCGGACGCTTAACCGACTGCGCCACCCAGGCGCCCCACCATGAGCATTTTTTGAATGTCGTCTGGTTGATGGAGAGGTTGGTGATCAGAAATGAGAGGTATCAGATAACCTTGATAATAACCAGTTAATCTAAGGAAACCTTGGGGTTAGCTGGTGTTGCTCAGCCAAGTATGACACTGAAGGAACAAAGCATTTACTAAGCATCTTGTATATGCCTTTCCTGGCGCTTTTACCACATTATTTCTTAATTCTTGCAACAATCATGTGAATTGTGTATTATTAGCATTTCTTTTACAGATGAGAAAATGGAGGCTCAGAAAGGTTAAGTGACTTTCCCAAGTTCATGCAGCTAGTGAGTGACATTGGGGGAGCATATCAGAACCCTATGTAGGGAAAGATGTGACAGAATTTCTACTTTTTACCTGATCACTTCTCCAGTTGAGTAAAGGCTTTATATTGCCAGAGGCAAATCAGAACTGTGTGGACAAGTGTGTCATGCTGGGCTGGGTGCCTGGAGTAGATGAGAATATCATAAAGATATATGATCAGTCTCTAGTCCAGCAGGTCCTGGAGGATAGTGTTGGAATACAACTGAGCTATTACACAGGCTAAATGGCATGACTGTTTATTCATAAGTCTGTACCTTATACGGAACACTGTCCTCCATAGACTCGCATAATGGCACAGCTGTCAAGGGACATACAGATTTTCAAAGTCCAGAGAAGTCTATCTATTTTGAAGAACAGAAAACTGTGGTCTAGAGAGGGGACAGGACTTTTCAAACTTGTTCCACTTAATAATTGTGCCCCTGATATTGCCAGAAACTTATTTTTTTAAATGTAGTTTAGCAAATATAGGATTAGAGCTGCTTAGAGCAGATTTGTTTTTCAGAAATGACCAACTCTCCTATGAAATGTGCTACTCTGTTTCAGAGCTATGAGATAGATATGTAATGTTCTGGTTTCCTCCCCACTAATATTATAGAAATCAGCATTCATAAAAGTGGAAAGAGCATAAGCATAGACAGGTTGGATTTAATTCCTTTAACTGGAACCCATGGGAAATTCTTTAGTTTCTTTGAGCCTCAGATTCATTATTTATGAAAATGTGAATAATAATAGTTTGATTTTAACCATGTGGAGTTTGAGGTGCTTGTGGAGAGTCCAGGTGGAGAGATTAAGGAAGGGCTGAATGAATCTCAGGAGAATGACTGCGTCTGGAGATACAGATTTGAGAATCAACAGCCAAGGAGAAGGTAAATAAAGCCACATGCATGGATGACATTGCCTGGCAGAGGGATTTTTCCCCACATGATGGCTCTGTAACTATTTGAGGTTGACAATCATGTTATCACAATTATTCAATTCTCTAGGCTTGCCATCCCTAGATCAAAGATAATTCTGAATGTCTTGAATTCCAGCCTCTTCATGAGCCAAATTGTCCTTTTGAGGATATATCATATTTTGGTTTTATACACTATACACTTGATGACTCTGATGCAGGTTGTCCTTGACAGTACCCTGAGAAATACTGTCCTATGGCATAAAGAGAGCTGCATTTGAACCATTCTAGTCCCTGGCATTGACTTCGCTTCTAGCTCCATGCCTGGTCTTGCTTCACTGCAGAATGCAGCCACAAAGTGGTTGTTGGATATCACCAGCCCCATCTCATTTCTGGATATCCAACTCTTGGATTTAGTGCAAAAGGTAAAACTTTTTTCCCTTGCTTTTTCATTTTTTGAAGCTTCTTAGGTACTCTGGAACTGGTTTACCTGTATTTAGAAAGGCACTTCATTGGGAGCTAGAGTGACAGAGGGCTCAAAAGGTAAGTAAGGTTCATTGGTGATTGGTGGCTTCTTACCTCCCCCTAAAATTTAATACACCATCCACAAAAATAAATTTCAGGTATAATAAACAGTTTTATGCAAAATGTTAAAGACTTAAAAATAGAAGAAAATGTAGAGAAATGAATCATTTCCTCTTTGCATATGCTTAAAATAATATATGATGTCACAAAGGAAAAGGTTATATTTTTCATATATAAAAACGAAAACCTCTTTAAATCTAAAACATGAAAAACATTGAAATACAAATAATAAACTGGGAAACTGCAACAAATATGACAAATGCAGTTGATACTCATTTGTGGATTCTATATTTGTGAACTCATCTACTCACTAGAATTTATTTGTCACACCAAAGTCAATACCTGTGGTACTTTTGTGGTCATTTGTTGATATATACAGAGTGGCAACGTTTCAAATGCCTGATATGCATGTTTTCAGCTGAGGTCTTCCAGCTGAGGTCCAACAAGGTAATTCTCTGTCTTCTTATTTTAGCTCTCATATTGTAAATAAGTGTACTTTTCACAGTCTATTTAGTGCCACATTTTTCACATTTTTGTGCTTTTTCTTGGTGATTTTCCTGTTTAAGATGTCCCCCAAGTGGTGCTGAAGTGCTATGTAGTGTTCCTGAGCACAAGAAAGCTGCGATGTGCCTTACAGAGGAAACATATATGTCAGATAAGCTTAGTTCAGGTATGGGTTACAACGCAGTTGGCTGTACGTTCAATGTTAATGAATCAACAATGCATATTAAATAAAGTATCTTTAGACAGAAACACATAAACAATGTATATATTGATTTATTGACAAAAATGTTGTGAATGATTCTCACAGGAACCTAACTCTGTATTTCCCCAGGAACAATGGTTCAGTATTTATTAATTTAGTGTTTGCAGTGACTTTATAAAACATAACTACCGTGAATAATGAGATACATAATTACATAATTATGATTACTATATAACTATATAACATGCTAAATACATAAGAATGAAAAAAGAGCAAGATCCCAGGCCAAAAAAATGGGCAAAGGAGATACATAGGTAATTTGTAGAAAAGTGAAAATAAACCATATATGTTAACATTATTGAAAAAACGCTTCCATTTTGCTAGTAACCAAAGAAATCAAATTGAAGCAATGATGGTGTGTCATTTTTTGTTGCCTATAAAATTAGAAAAAGATGGGAAAGATAATACTGTATGCTGGTTAGAGTGCAGTGAGATAGTCATTCTTGTATATTGCCAGTGGATTAAATTGATATGTTATTTGGGGAAGTAGTTTAATGATACATATCAACAGCTCTAAAAATCTTTATATCTTACGATTCAGAAATTCAACCTTTAAGAATTCTCCTGAGAAAATAGAGATTCAGATAAAGATTTATGTATCTTCAGTATGACATTTGTGAAAAGGAGAATGGGAATAAGAATCACAATGCCCAAGAATAGGGGAATGGATATACTGTGAATAGAAACAGAAGACCTATAAAATTATTAAAAATATTTTTTTTATTTTTTATTTATTTATTTTTTTTATTATTTTTTTTTTAATTTTTTTTTCAACGTTTATTCATTTTTGGGACAGAGAGAGACAGAGCATGAACGGGGGAGGGGCAGAGAGAGAGGGAGACACAGAATCAGAAACAGGCTCCAGGCTCTGAGCCATCAGCCCAGAGCCCGACACGGGGCTCGAACTCACGGACCGCGAGATCGTGACCTGGCTGAAGCCGGACGCTTAACCGACTGCGCCACCCAGGCGCCCCTAAAAATATTTTTTAAAGAAAGTTAATGAAATGTGAAAATGTTCATGATTTAATCAATATGAGCGTATTATGAAATATATGATAAAGTTAAATTATAGTGAAATTATCTATACGAAAGCTAAATTAACCTGGAAATAATTAAGTTTATTTAAAAGTAAAGCATATTTTTGTCTATGTGTCTTTAATTTGTACGTACAAACTAGGGTGGAAGGGATCTCCTTACCTGCTGCCTGGTAATCATCATTTTAACCTTATTCAGTTGGGCATACTTTAGGAGGTGGGACAATGGTTTTTTGTTAGAATGGGAACTGGGAATCACTGGGCTGGACCAGACCAAGAAAGGATAGAAGTTGAACTCCCTCTCTTATCCCTTCCCTCCCCCTTCACTCATTTTATCTTTCTCTTCCACTCTCTCTTCCTTTCCCTCATTCTACTTCTCTCCCTCTTTCCTTCTTTCCCTTCTTCTTTCCCTCCTTCCATTTTTGGTAATGCAGAGAAAAGAAGCATTCATTCAGATTCGGGATAAGAGATAATATGGGCAGGATCTTGGAAGGCATCAAGAAGAAGGTGACATTTGAGCTGAGTAATAAGGATATTCAGGATTTTTCTAGGTAGAAAATGCAGGGCAGATCTTGACTTTCTTAGCTTTTAAATGTCAATGATTGTAAAATCAATGCCTTTGAGAGACAGTGAGAGTGATTTTCCTTTGGTATGGCTGCACCCAGAATTTTCTAGTGCTTTTCCTCAGATTCCAGGTGAATTATCATATTCTGATGCCTTGATGTTGAGATCAATAGAGGATGGACACAGAGAAAAAAATCAAGAATTCTACACCATTTTGATGAATCAGGTATGTAATGTAGAGAATGGATTAAGGATGGGGAGATATTGGGGACAGAAAGAGAAGAGGACAGATATTTCTTGAGAACAAAAATTTGTTGTAGTGTTACAGTTCTTATCTTGTTTGATTTTAATGAGTATACTTAACCCCATAAAGTAGGAAATTATTCCAATTTTACAAATGACAAGTAATAAGGGTCTAAAGGAGGGTGAGATAGTGGAGGTAGTGAGGAATGGATGTATGTAATTTACATTAAATTTTTTTTCAATGTTTATTAATTTTTGAGAAGAGAGAGACAGAGTTAAAGCAGGGGAGGGGCAGAGAGAGGAGACACAGACTCCAAAGCAGGCTCTAGGCCCTGAGCTGTCAGCACAGGGCCCGACACGAGGCTCAAGCTCACAAACTATGAGATCATGACCCGAGCCAAAGTCGGACGCCTAACTGACTGAGCCACCCAGGTGCCCCTTTACATTTGGAAGTAAAAATGAATGTAGCAGTAGCAAGGGTGGAGAAATTATTAATCAACTTAATTGTAATTGCAGATAACCATTAAGGCTCTGCTTAGTTCACAGGGTTGTGCCAAAGTTAGATGCTCAGAAGCTTTGAGGTTTGGCAACTTGGGAGGATGGAAAGGCACTAATGGGAGTGGGGACTGAGGAGTAAGACTATTTTGGAGGAAAGATCATATTTCCTAATTCTTTAACACCTCTTCCTGTACTTGTCAGTTCATCCTTCTCATGGCAATTACTATTGTTTTTTTACCATGTGTATAGAGACTCCATCTATGCAAATATCTGTAAATGCATAGATTATTCCTGGAGTGATACACAAAAAACTTTTGACAGTGATTGCCTGCAAAGGGAGGGCCTAGGCAGGAGTGGGAAAAACACTTACTTTTCACTTTGTATCCTATGTACCCTCTAAACTTGTATCATATGCATGTGTTATCTGTGTAAAAGAAGAAAATTATTAAACAGACTACAGAAAACAGAAAAAATTCATACTCCCCCAATACATTTACGTCTCCTGTACTTTAATCTCAGAATTTCCCCTGTGTCGTATGGTCTTATTTGTCTATGAGGCTTTTCTCTGACAAACCCATATCTTATCCTTTCTGACCATTTGATGTAGAAGCCATTGGGAAAAAGGAAATTTGAGCTAGCAAATATAGACTACTTTTAAAAAAGATAAGTGGAGAAAGCAATGCTTTGGGGTAAAGTGAGACTTTGGGGTTAAAAGAGGGCTTCTAATTTTTGTATTTATTTGTGGCTAAGATTGAATTTTGTACCTATTTATAGGTGGAGGGGAAAAAGCTTGGAGAAAAGGGAGAGAAGTTGAAGATAAAGGAAAAGGCTATTAGCTTACTCAAACTATCAGCAATATTGAGATGGAGTTGCAAATGAATGTGTTTATAGGGAACTGTTTAGAAGTGATTTTTAAAAAAACCCCAAAAGCTCTCTGTAAGGAACCAGATCCCAAAGGGGCCCCTCTGTGGCCATTTACAATAGCAGCTCTTGGGTCTGATGAGATCAGGCATTCCTTCAGCAAATGTTAAATGATTACTATGAGTAAGGCACAACATACAGCAAGGGTGGTGTGGCTTAATTAAATGTACTGACTTGTTATTCACTAAAGGAAGAAAGTTTCTGTAAGAATGAAGATACTTGAATATAATTCTGGTGGTGGGTTATGAGAGTCCAAGTGGTGTGGATTCTAACAGAACTGCTACAGTGCTTGGTTCCTAGTAGGTGTTCAGTAAGTGTTTGTGACATAATTCGTTTATTGAGCACCTCCTATCAATCAAGCACTGTGCTAGGCTCTGAGACCACGTAGATAAGTTAGACAAGGTCTTGCTTTTTGAGGTGCTTAGGTTTAGTGGTGGTTGCAATAAAGTGATGAGATTTTAGACAGAGGTACAAACAAGGGTAGAAGGTGACCTACTCCAGAAACAGAACCAGCTTGCAGTGTGTTGAGGGGTAAATGTGGACAGAGGAAGTGAAGACAGTGAATGTAGACTGTTCTTTTGAGAATATTGGTTGGAAAGAAAAGGAGACAGAAGGCAGCAAACAGAGATACAGGGTTCAGGGACTATTTCTTAAATAATGAGAGGTCTGAACATATTGTATAGAGGAAAAAGAAACAGCAGAGAGGGAAGAGGTGAAGATTCAGGAATAAGGGCAGTGATTAATGAAAAGACATATTGGAAGGTATAGGAAGGGTTGGGAGATAAAGCTGGTCAGGAATTCTTGGAAAAATTGTTGTGTGGCACTGAGAAGTTTTCTGAAGCCAGAGACAATGAATTTTTGGGTGACACTAAGTCAAAATATTGTAACTTAAGAGAATGAAAAAGGTAGTGGTTGAAATAATGGTTTTTAGGGTCAGGCCAGTCAGGGAAGAAAATTAGGCTGAAGGGGACCAATACGCTGGGAGCAAATAGGGGACCAATGAATATCAGTAATAGGTATGAAGAAGTAAAAATTATTTAATGTGAAAAATAAGCAGCTAGTGACTGGGATATATGAATTTAAGATTTTAGAGGTGGAGCAGTTCTGAGTGGTAAAAAGATCATGGATGAGACTGTGGTTGTTGACAACTAAAATGCAGGGAAAGGTCACTGGAATTGAGCCAAGAAAGTAGTACTCTGTGGTTTATCTTCATGGATGTTAAAGTCCCTCCATGATGAAACAAAAACTTGCATCAGGAGCCAAACATTCAATTTATTTCTGGGAGAAACCAGGAAGTAGGCAGATGCCAGTAACAAGACTAACTAGTAGGAGAAAGCTAGTGAGTGTTTCACTTGTCATTCACTTACCATTCTAGATAAAGAGATAAGTGAGAGAAGATGTACTGAGTATCTTTGAGTTTGGCTTCCCATCCTCAAAGGGCTTCTAAGGGAACAAGATAGCAGACTTAGGATTCAGATATTTGACCTGTGACTGTGGAGTCCAACCTGTCCCAGCAGTACCAGCTTCCTAAAGGTCTAGCCTGCAGGGTAAACCAGTGTAGTGTTTGTGGCTAGCCAGTAATGTGGAATTCCTCAGAAGCAGTGAAAGGTGTAGGAATGAGGAGGAACTAAATCAGACAAAGGAGATGTAAGCAGTATGTTCTGGGCTGAGTAATTTCTCGGGAAATGTGGTAGCTGCCAGTCTGTCCATTCCATTTCCCATACTGTTCTTTAGGAAAACAGTAATGAGTAATAACATATAAAAGTTTATCTCCTTGATGCCACGAGGGGAACATTAGGTAGTGAAGCTGGGTTTTCCTTGTGTCCAGAAGAGCTTTTGAAGTAGTTTTGGTTACCGATTGATTCCAGAGTTTAGATCCTGGTGAGAGAAGCATCCCAAAGGGAGAGTAGTAACAATGTAGAGGTTCCCAACTTTGGAGGTACCCAAAAGGAAAACCCAGAGAAAATAGGGAATGGCTTCAAGAAGCCCCAGGCTATCTTAAGTAACAACAGCAAACAACAATACAAATGATGACAGCAGCTAACACTTATATAGCACTTACTCTATAGTAGGCACTGTTTTAAGCACTTTATGCATATTATTTTTTTTAGGAATTGCAACAATCCTGTGAGAGAGGTACTAATATCCCAATTTTCCTAAAAGAAGTACACATTGTTATCCAAGGATTTATTCCCACTCTACCCCTACTGTGGTAACTTGGGTCCTGGGTATACATTCTATATTTTATATTACACATAGAGAAAAATATAGACATTTGCCACCACTCCTACCTATACCTTTATTTGAATGGGGGTATAATAGAGAAAAATATAGAGACTGCTGCTTGGCTGAATCTTTAGAGACAGTTTTGGCTACATAGTTTAGACCATGCTGTGGGAATCAGGTGTTGCTCTGAAGCAAACCTGACAGAAGCCTTCACAGAAGTTTTTTTTTCAAGTTTATTTATTTATTTTGAGAGAGAGAGAGGGAGCAGAAGAAGAGCAGAGAGAAGAAAGAGAGAGAGAGAGAGGGAGGGAGAGAATCCCAAGCCTGCTCTGCACTGTCAGCATGGAGCCCAACGTGGAGCTTGAACCCATGAACCGTGATATGACCTGAGCCAAAACTTAAAGTCGGACACTTAAACAGCTGAACCACCCAGGCACCCCAGAAGTTTTTATAACACCTAAAATTATATATATATATATATATATATATATATATATATATATATGCTTGTAAATATGTAGATTATTTCTGGAAGGTGACACAGGAGCTTTTAACAGTGTTTCCCTCTAGTGAGGTTAACTCTGTGCATGTATTAGTGTGTACATGTTTACCATGTGCATGGATTATCCTTTTGAAACTAAAAATAATACAAAAAACACAGATAGTAAAAGAGAATAACTTTCCAAATACTCTTCTGAAAATTCCATTTCCTCCTTTATGTTTTCTCCTAAATAACGCTTTAACACTCCATAATAGGAGTTAGAGTAGGGGAAATAAATATAATAGGAAAAAACTTGCTGCTGCAATATTTGCCGTTTTTTTCCTAAGAGGGCTTATTGTATCTTATGATATTCAAAATAGTTCCATAACAAACCTCAAAAGTATACATTTTATATTTTATATTACACATACAGAAAAATATAGACATTTGCCACCATTCCTACCTATACCTTTATTTGAATGGGGGTATAACTAGATCTGAAGTCTACTGGGTGTTTCCTTTAATATAAACATTCTATATCAATTAGCCTGAGGGCATAAACTAAAGAAAACCATCATGTAGCTCTCTAGCCATTCAAAAGAGTTCTCTACACTCTTGGAATTCATTAAAAATTATTTTTTTTAAATTTTAGACCTCAACACACTCTTGCCCCATATACACTGGCCTAGTTTTGTCTGTGACCCTTCACTTTTCTCAGTGCTATTTTTTTTTCTACGCTTCAAAGTCATATACCAAACCCCCTAAAAATGAAAATATTTTCCTGGTTCAATCGCCCTAAACAACCCAGAGCCTCTCTCTATTTCCAGTCCAAACCCTCAGCCTCATTTTTAATTGTTAGCCTGAAGGAACTGTTTATTATAGTTAAATTTAAAGGCGAATTAAATGATCTCTAAGGTCACATACTCTCCATTAAGTCTTTGGTTTACTTAAAGCAAGTATTTCACATTCCAAAGGACAATCCTCCCTCTTGGCCCTCTTTTTACACCTTCATTAGGAATTATGGTGTCAGAGATTGAATGTACTTTTTTTTTCCCCCCAGAGGCATCTCAGGGAATTCACATTGTTTTAACCATAGATGTTGTTAACATTAACAATGAAATATCTGGTCCTAAAGAAGCTGATGTTTGGGTGGAGGTCTTTCTAATGTCCCCCTTTAGCCTATAAACAGTGATCCTTTACCAGCCATAGACAAGGAAAAGACCAACAAAACAGAAAGTTTATCACTCTCCTGGAGCTTCCCTTGATACTCTTGTACCATCCCCCACCACACCTCAACATTACTTTTACCCTCTTGAAGTTACTGCCCAGAGCTGGTTTGCTCAATCTGGTAACTATGTAGATTACAGCCCCATTGTTGAAAAGGCCTCCAACATACAGAACACTTAAAGCCACTGTGCTCTTGAACTAGTGGATTTCTTCTGGCTCCAGGTCCCAGGTTAAAAGCTTCACCTCATGTATTTATACTGCCCCCAAAGTACTTGCTGATGACCTCAGAATCAGGCTGAGAATTCTGGGAAAATGAAACTAAGGGTTTCATTGCTTTACCCTAAGGCAAAACTCTGTCCTTCTTGCCTTAAGTGCCTGATTTTTATTAACCACTTTCTTTTTTTTTCTTGGTAAAAATTAATACCATCCTTAAGGAAGATAAGTCACATGGTCTCAAGGCCTTGGCTGATATATAGGAAGATAGGAAAAGCAGCTCTCTGACACTGTGGAGTGGATCTACTAGTCAGCAAACTGCTCCAGGTTAAGGCCCTAGAGCTGGAACACCATTACAAATCAGGCTGGGTTGGAAGGAATCCCTTGCTTGGAAGGATGTGACAGGATTTTAATGGAATTGTCTCTAGCTTCTCTTCTAAACAGATGGCATGATAATGAAAGGGAACTGTAGAAGGCTCTGGTAGGATCTATAATGATGTTCTTTCCTCTCCCTAGCTTCAAAAGTGATCCAGCTTTATCCTAGCTCACAGAGTCTGCTTGGCCCCTGGTGTCAACCTCAACTGACAGCTGAAAAAGCCCTCAGATGACTGAGTCACATTATTAAAAGGAGGCTCTAAAGGTCATGTAATTCACCTCATTTTTCTCTCCCTCACCCCTAGCTCCCATGCAGGATTATGCCTGAAATAAGCTCTTAACTGCCGAACTTGTCAGAACTTGTCAGGAAAGGTGGATTGCCACTTCCATTTTCACTCTGAGAAACTGGAGTGCAAGAAAACAAAGGAATTTGGGGACCCAGCTTCATCTGCCAATTTGGCTGCACATGGGCTTAAGCTTGGAATGTCAGATTCCCAGAAAACATACCTAAACAAAGAGTAAACAGTTAAGATGAGAGCGTGAAGACAGAATGGGGCCTTCAACTAGGACACTTGTGTTCTTGGTCCTGAGTTGTGTAGCTTCCAGTGTCTTCCTGGTACCTTCTATCTACATGAATATCTCCTTTCTAAAAGGTCTTTTTCCCTACGTTCCCTAGTTTTCCACTCACTTCTTACCCCTGGTTCCCAATAACTCCCTGAGTTTGGGGACAGAGAGCATGGGAATACATACATATACATATACACAATCTCCTGATGCTAGGAACTAGATCTTAGATAAGGACTTCATAAAACATTTCTCCTCTACTCATAGCCAGCCAAAGTGATTTTAATGTGGATAGTTGTATGTAAGAAAGACATTAAATGATTTACTAACTGCTTTTGTATTCCAACTAATCTTCAGTTTAATGAATATGACTTTTGGAGGAATAGAATTCTCAAGAAAGCTAGTAGACCCTCTGGAATTATCACACAGAGTCTTCTGGTCATTCTTGTGAAGGAGCACAAAGATTTACAGGGGAGCTATAAAATCTCACAGATGCCCAAGGACATTGGCAGTAAGGCTAAGAAGGAAGAAGTGAGAGTATATTTTTTTTCTTTTTGCCCCTTATATTGTTTTAAATTTTTTATGTTTATTTATTTTTGACAGAGAGAGAGAGAGACAGAGTGTGAGTGGGGGAGGGGCAGAGAGAGAGGGAGACACAGAATCTGAAACAGGCTCCGGTGTCTGAGTTGTCAGCACAGAGCCCAACGCGGGGCTCGAACTCACAGACCGCGAGATCATGACCTGAGCCGAAGTTGATGCTCAACCAACTGAACCACCCCGGCGCCCCTCCCCTTATATTGTTTTATAGTTACAGTGAACTCATCATCATGCAGAATGTATTTAGAATTTTTAATTAACAGAATGATATGTAAAAAGGAAAAAAAAGATAAAAATATTGGGAAGGAGAAAATTATTTTCAAAACATAAGTGGAAAAGAAAAAAGGGAAAAAAGGAGGAAAAGAGAAAATACTTAAAGCTAACAGAGAAGAGAAAAGAAGGAAGGCAAAATGAGAGTAGAAAGACAATAGGAATGAAAAAAGGAAACGGAAAGAAATTTAAAAGAAAAGGGAGGAGGAATTAATTTTCAAAAGTTAAACAAGTGAAAAAAAAAAAGAGAGAATGTAAAAAAAAAAAAACAGGAACAATCCTGAAAGAATGTCCATTAGCCAAAACTGAAACGATTGGAGCAACAAAATCAATAACACAATACTGGATTCTAAATCATTTATTTGGAGACCTGCCCCCCACCCCCAGGAGGTACAGCTTAATCTTTTCTATTCTAAATATAGACTAAACTTAATGAGTTGATTTCAAAAAGTACAGTTTGGAAGAGGGTAAAAAGTAATTTTATAGTGGAGTATCTTGGCAAACACATCTTGGCCAGATATTTGAGGTTAACATCAATAGTGATAAATCCTCTATTGCTATATAGTTCCTTCTTATGACTGTATTTGCTGTATCCCAAAGGTTTTGGACCATTGTGTTTTATCATTTTTTTCCATGTATTTTTTTAATTTACTCTTTAATTTCTTGGTTGAGCCATTAATTCTTTAGTGGGATGTTCTTTAGCCTCCAAGTGTTTGTTGCCTTTACAATTTTTTTCTTGTGATTGACTTCACGTTTCATAGCGTTGTGATCAGAAAATATGCATGGTATGATCTAAATCTTTTTGCATTTGTTGAGGCCTGATTTGTGACATAGTATGTGATCTATTTTAGAGAATGTCTCATGTGCACTTGAGAAGAATGTGTATTCTGCTGCTAAAGGATGAAATGTTCTGAATATATCTGTTAAGTCCCTCTGGTCCACTGTGTTATTCAAAGCCATTTTTTTCTTGTTGATTTTTTCTTTAAATGATCTATCCATTACTGTAAGTGGGGTGTTAAAGTCCTCTACTATTATTGTATTTTTATCAATGAGTTCATTTATGTTCGTTATTGTTTTATATATTTGGGTGTTTTTAAGGTGGGAGCATAAATATTTACAATTGTTAGATATTCTTATTGGATAGTCCCCTTAATTATGATATAGTGCTCTACTTCATCTCTTGTTACAGTCTTTGGTTTAAAATCTTGTTTGTCTGATATAAGTACTGTTACTCTGGCTTTCTTTTGACTTCCATTTACATGGTAAATATTCCTCCATCCCCTCACTTTCAATCTACATGTGCCTTTAGGTCTAAAATGAGTCCCTATAGGCAACTTATAGATGGGTCTTGTTTTCATTTTTTTCCATTCTGAAGCCCTATGTCTTTTGATTGGAGCATTTAGTCCATTAACACTCAGAGTAATTATTCATAGATATGAATTTAGTACTATTTTATTCATTGTTTTGTCATTGTTTCTGTATATTTTCTCTGCTCCTTTCTAGTCTTAGTTGCTTTTGGTCTTTTTTTCCCATTCACAGAGTTCCCTTTAATATTTCTTGCAGGGCTCATTTAGTGGTCACAAAATCTTTTTGTTTGGGAAACTTTATCTTTCCTTCTATTCTAACCATGCAGGATAGAGTATTCTTGTCTGCGTGTTTTTCCCATTCAGCATGTTGAATATATCATGCCACTCCTTTCTTGCCTGCCAAGTTTCTTTGGAGAAATCTGCTGCTAACCTTACTTGTCTTCCTTTGTAACTTAGGGAGTTGTTTTGTCTTTCTGCTTTTAAGATTTTTTCTTTATTTCTATATTTTGCAAATTTAACTATGATATGACTTGCTGTTGAACTACTTTTGTTGACTTTGATGAGAGCTCTTTGTGCCTCCTGGATACTGATGTCTGTTTCCCTCCCCAGATTAGGGAAGTTTTCAGCTATAATTTCCCCCAAATAAACCTTCTTCAAGAAAAATTTCGAATACACAACCTAACCTTATACCTAAATGCGCTGGAAAAAAAAATGAATGAAGCTTGAAGCCAGCAGAAGGTAAATAATAAATAATAGAGCAGAAATAAATGATATAGAAACAACAACAACAACAACAACAAAACAGTAGAAAAGATCAATGAAACCAGGAGCAAGTTCTTTGAAGGAATTAATAAAATTGATAAACTCCAGGCCAGACTTGTCAAAAAGAAAAGAGAAAGGACTCAAATAAATGAAATCATGAATGAGAGAGGAGAAATTAAAATCAACACCACAGAAATATAGCAATTATAAGAGGATATTATGAAAAATTATATGGCAACAAATGGATGAATTCCTAGGAACATATAAAGTACCAAAGCTGAAAGAAGAACAAATAGAAAACTTGAACAGTCCAATAGCCAGCAAAGGAATTGAATGAATAATCAAAAATCTCCCAGAAAACAAAAGTCCAGGGCCAGGTGGCTTCCCAGGGGAATTCTACCAAACATTTAAAGAAGAGTTAATAGCTTTTCTTCTCAAACTGTATCAAAAAAATAGAAATGGAAAGAAAACTAAACTCATTTTATGAGGCCAGAATTACCTTGATTCCAAAACCAGCCAAAGACCCCACTAAAGAAGAGGACTATAGGCCAATATTTCTGATTAATATGTATGTAAAAATTCTCAACAAAATACTAGCAAATCAAATACAACAGTACACAAAAAAAATCATTCACCATGATCAAGTGGGATTTGTTCCTGGGTTGCAAGGATAGCTTAATATTCACAAATCAAACAACACAATACATCACATTAATAAAAGAAAGGATAAGAACCATACGAACCTCTCAAAAATGCAGAAAAAGCATTTGACAAAGTACAGCATCCATTTTTGATAAAAACTCTCAACAAAGTAGAGACAGAGGGAATATACCTCAAAGTCATAAAGTCCATATGTAAAAAACACACACCTAATATCGTCCTCAGTGGGGAAAAACTGCAACCTTTTCCTCAACGATCAGGAACAAGACCAGGATGTCCACTATCACCACTGTTATTTAACATTGTACTGGAAGTCCTAGCCTCAGCAATCAGACAACAAAAATAAATAAAAGGCATCCAAATTGCCAAGGAAAAAGTTAAACTTGCACTATTCACAGATGACATGGTACTCTGTATAGAAAACCCAAAAGACTCCAGCAAAAAATTGCTAGAACTAACACACAAATTCAGTAAAGTTGCAAGATACAAAAATCAATGTATAGAAATCTGTTGCATTTATATATACCGATAATAAAACAACAGAAAGAGAAATCAAGGAATCGGTCCCATTTACAATTGCCCCCCAAATCATAAGATACCTGGGAATAAACCTGACCAAGGAGGTAAAAACCTGTATTCTGAAAACTATAGAACACTTGTGAAAGAAATTGAAGATGACACAAAGAAATGGAAAAACATTCTATGCTCATGGATTGGAAGAAAAAATACTGTTAAAATGTCTATATTTCTGAAAGTAATCTACACATGTAATGGAATCCCTGTCAAGATACCACCAGAGTTTTGCACAGAGCTAGAACAAACAATTGAAAATTTTGTGTGGAACCACAAATGTCCCCAAATAGCCAAAGCAGTCTTGAAAAAGAAAAACAAAGCTGGATGCATCATAATTTCTGATTGCAAGGTATATAACAAAGCTATAGTGATAAAGACAGTATGATACTGGCACAAAAACAGACACACAGATCAATGGAACAGAATATATAACACAGAAATGGACACACAACTACATGGTTAACTGATCTTTGACAAGCAGGAAATAATATCCAATGGATAAAAAGTCTCTTCAACAAATGGTGGGGGAAAATTGGACAGTAACATCCTGAAGAATGAAACTGGACCTCTTTCCTACACCATACACAACAATAAATTCAAAATGAATGAAAGACCTAAATGGGAGACAGAAAACCATCAAAATCCTAGAGGAGAAAACAGACAGCAACCTCTTTGACCTCAGCTGTAGCAACTTCTTACTAGACACATCGCCAGAGGCAAGGGAAACAAAAGCAAAAAATGAACTATTAGGACTTCATCAAGATAAAATGCTTCTGCCCAATGAAGGAAACAATCAATAAAACTAAAAGGCAACCGTCAGAATGGGAGAAGATATTTGCAAATGACATATCTAATAAAGGGTTAGTATCCAAAAATATATTAAGAACTTATCAAACTCCACAACCAAAAAACAAGTAATCCAGTCACAAAATGGGCAGAAGACATTTTTCCAAAGAATACATACAGATGACTAAGAGGCACATGAAAACATGCTCAACATCACTGATCATTGGGGAAATGTAAATCAAAACTACAATGAGACATCACCTCACACCTGTGAGAATGGCTAAAATTAACAACACAGGAAACAATAGATGTTGGCGAAGATGCGAAGAAATGGGGACCCTCTTTCACTCTTAGTGGGAATACAAACTGGTGCAGCTATTTTGGAAAACAGTATGGAGGTTCCTCAAAAAGTTAAAATAGAACTACCCTATGATCCAGCAATTGCACTACTAGGTATTTACCTGAAGACACAAAAATACTGATATGAAGGGATACACGCACCCTGATGTTTACAGAAGCATTATTGACAATAGTCAAATTATGGGAAGACCTCAAATGTCCATCAACTGACTAATTTATAAAGAAGATGTGATATATCTATCTATATCTATCTATCTATATCTATATCTATATCATCTATATCTATATCTATATCTATCATCTATATCTATCTATCCATCCATCTAATGTAATATTACTCAGCCATGAAGTCTTGCCATTTGCAACAATGTGGATGGAACTAAAGAATATTATGCTAAGTGAAATAATTCAGAGAAAGACAAATACCACATGATTTCACTCATTTGTGTAATTTAAGAAACAAAACAAATGAATATATGGAAAAAAAGGAGACGCAAACCATAAAAAAAAAACAACTCAACTGTAGAGAATAAACTGAAGGTTGCTGGAGGGAAGGTGGGCATGAGAATGGGTTAAATAGGTGATGGGTATTAAGGAGGGCACCTGTGATGAACACTGAGTGTTATATATAAGTGATGAATCACTAAATTCTGCACCTGAAACTAATATTACACTGTGTATTTAACCAACTAGAATTTAAATAAAAATGTGAAACTAAAAATAAATAAATAAATAAATAAATAATAAAAATATAAAAAAAATAAAATCTATGACTGACCAAAAAAGTAGTGGTAACTCATGTTGATAGCAGGTATGTACCCTCTTTTTTATGGGATGAGAAGAGCCCTTCACTTGTGGTCTCCCTCCCAACATATTACCCACGTCTAATCATGAATAAAACATTAGAAAAATCCCAATTAAGGAGAATTCTATGAAATACCTGACCAGTACCTCAGAACCCTCAAGATCATCAAAAACAAGGAAAGTCTGAGAAACTGTCAAAGCCAAGAGGAGCCTAAGAAGATATGACAACAAAGTGTAATATAGTACTGTGTATTGAATGCTGAAACAGAAAAAAGACATTAGGTAAAAACTAAGGAAATCTAAATAAAGTATGGACTTTAGTTAACAATAACATATTAGAATTGGTTCATTAATTGTAACAAATGTACCATACTAATGAAAGATATCAATATAGTGAAAACTTGGTATTGAGTATATAGGAACCTTTTGTATTATCTTTGCGAGTTTTCTGTAAATCTAAAATGATTCCAAAGTAAAAATAGTACTAAAAAGTTAAAAAAAAGAGAGACAAAAAATTAAGAAAAATGCACTTAAATAAGAAAGAGGAGATAAAAATATATTTTTTTAAATAAAGAAACAGAGGGGTGCCTGGGTGACTCAGTCTATTGTGTCCAACTCTTGATTTTGGCTCAGGTCATGTGGTGGCAGCACAGAGCCTGATTGGAATTCTCTCCCTCCCTCTCTCTCCGCCCTTCCCTTGCTCAATCTCTCTCTCAAAATAAATAAATAAACATTAAACAATTAAATTAAATTAAATGTACAGAAGAAAAGGAAAACTTTAAAGAAGATGAAAAATCCTAAATTTCTTTAAAACTCCCAAATAAAAATAAAAACATAAAAAAAACACAAATCCAAAGAAAGGGGGGGAAAGCATAGAAAAAAAAATACAAAAAAAGAGGAATAAAAAAAAAGAAAAGAAAGCCCAGGAAAAAGAGTTAAAACCCCAAACAAAAAAGAAACTAATAAACCAGAGAAAAACCTCATAAAACAACAAAGCAAACAAAACAAATCAAAAAGCCGATAAAAAAAAAATCTGAAAACACATAAAGGTAAAGTCAATCCCTCCAAAAAAAGAAATTTCCCCAGAACACAACAGAAAAGAAAAAAACAATAGGAAAATGAAGGAAAGGACAGAGATCATCATCATCATCATCATCATTGCCAGCAGCAGCAACAAAAACAACAAAGGGAAAAAATACCCAAGCAATAAAAAGATTAAAAGAAAAAATCCCAAATGACAAAAAGCACAAAAGAAAGAAAACCAAAGCAAAAATAAAATACTTAAAGGAAAGGGGAAGCCCCAATAACTATAAAAATCAAAGTTTGGGAGAGATAAGAAGTGATTTGCCTTCTGTGGGTAGGTGTATGGAGTGGGAGAAGTCCCCACAAAATGCGGCTGTCCACAGCACCCTTTGGGAGCCATTGGAAGGATTGAAAAGGGCATGTTATTGTAACATAGGCAGACAGGCATTTAAGTGGCTCATTACCACCATATTAACTCTTTTCCCATGTGAGTCTGGGAAGCTGTTTTACCCAAAACCCCTGAGCCCAGGGTCTAGAGATAAACCTGTTATCGATGGGCCAGGTCTGAGATCTGTATTGGAGTGTGCCTGTCCAGATAGAGATACTGGTTTCTCTTTCAAAGTTGATTTATTGTGAATGAAAGCAGTTGCTGGCTGGGCCACAGCTAAGTGACTACTATGTAGTTCCTCCTGGTACTGTGCTGAGTCAGGGCCCTGGAAGTTGGTAACCACTAACCTAACCAGGAGCCAGAAGGCAGTCTGGTTTAAAACAGATGTGATTCCTGACCATGTAAAGGGGTACATAGATAGTGTCCTAAACATCTGGAACCCTAAATAGCAGCAATCCCAAGCAGTGACAGTTCCAAATGGCAGGAATCTTAAAGAAATTTGGGTTTGGCTTTGGAGTACATTATGTGATAGTTTTGGTTAGTATTATTTACTCTACCTTTAAAATACTGTTTGGCTAGGTTGATGTTAAAATCTGTTTGGATTCTCAGATTGGGTCTTGATTTAGTGGTGGAAGGTAATAGGTAGGATGAAACATTGTATTTAGGTAATCCATAAGTCGAATCATCTCAATGAGAATCACTGAAAATTTGATAATACTGATAATGATGATGATGCTTGTGTGTCCATTTTGATACACCAGTTCTCTCCTCTGGCCTTTATCTGGCTAGAAATGGTAACAACAGTTGGCTACAGTGATAAGGCTGTTGGGCCACCTATCCCTCACAAATCACACTAGTGAGTAGCCAGGAGCCAGAGGCCTTTATATTCCCAGTGACCTTTTAATCCTTCTGGGCCCTGGAGTCTCGTGCTGCTTGGGCCTGACACCTAGAGTGGTGATGCTGGGTGCTTTGGGGACAGATCATGCATACCACAATGTCATTGGCCAGCTGAAGGGGCATACCTAGAAACTGAGTTAAGATGTACAATGGATAGAAATGTGGACAAGAGGAATAATTATGGAATCTAGAATGAAATTCTAAGCTTTAGTCCTGGCTCAATCCCATGTGAACCAAGTTGCCTTGGGCAAGTCAGTTAACATCTCTTAGCTTCTTCTACACAATATACCTACCTCATAGAAATTGAGTGTGTCTTTTTTCCTCATGATAAAAATTCGAATTTAATCACAAATGAAAAATATATATAGTGAAAAAGCTATTACCTATTAAATCAGTGTAGTATGATAACTTGAATTCACCATAACAAAAACCAGGATGATGCATTGATCACAAACCAGTTTGTTTCTCCATGTTCTGCCATGTGCATTTTTTCTAGTTTGTCTTCCACCCCACACCCCAGCCAAATCAGTCTCTTTCTGACACTTTGTTCACTATATGACACTCCATTGGCATATTCAGTGGGTACAAAACCTTTTGGGGTCAGAAGAGACCTTGGATTGAGTGATGATATCCTGCCTGACGCCAGGGGATCAGACTATTCTAGTAGTAGAAGACTTACAGTTTTCATGCACCAAATATTTTCCAAAAAATGTTGAGACTTCACATGGGACTGCCAATTTACTATTTTGCCAATTAAAAACATCATAAAATAACAAGTATTCTCTGTGCTTATCATCATTTCATAAAATAAGAGATATTTTAACATCAAAAAAGAATGTGCATAATGTCAAAATTAAAAATAGTTAAAAATTTTAACTTTATAAAACAATCACAACCTAATCCTTGTATTTCTCATATTTCCCTTGGACCAGTGATGTTTATTAAGAACTGATATTTAGGAACTACCCCAGTAGATCTTGGTTCTAGTTTTGACTCTGCCACTAATTTGCTTGTGACATTTAGTCAAATTTTTTCTCCATTTTCCTCAGTTTCCTCATTCCTAGAATGGAGACAATTAGATTAGATGAGATCCAAGTTCTTTTCTAACTCTAATATTCAGTATACTGTAATTTGTAGAGGTTCTTTCTAGTCCTTGGAATCTGAGTTTGTGCTGAAAAAAAAAAATAAACAGAGGACTTATAATTATAGAACCCCAAACCAAGTAGCAAGCAATTCACATTCCTGACATGCACATAACAGAGCATTTGTGCCAGCCATGATGTAAGACATCAGGACTTTCCCTTTTCATATTTTTTTTATATTGGAGGGGGTAAAGGTTATTTTTTTTTTGATATCAAACTGTTGCTTCTCTTACATTTTCTACA
This sequence comes from Leopardus geoffroyi, assembly GCF_018350155.1. Lineage (NCBI taxonomy): Eukaryota > Metazoa > Chordata > Mammalia > Carnivora > Felidae > Leopardus > Leopardus geoffroyi. The sequence goes on along the minus strand of NC_059343.1, from coordinate 62,663,067 downwards.
ATCACTTCATTCTTCTGTTTTGCTTCATTTTTACAAAGACCCTTCTCTGGTATGCATGTCCATTTGGGGTTGGTTGACATATAAAGATTTTTTTCCTCTTATCTTTTTTCTTCCGTTTGCTCCTATCCCCTAATATGCACTTTCCGTGAATCCTTGCATATTTATTTTTTCTTTCTTTTTTCTTCTTTAAACAGAAAGCATGACCTCAGCTGTTGGCATGGTCCATTATCTGAATTCTTGGCAAAATCCCAATTGAAGAATGTTGGGCTACAGTGGGTTCTAGGAAGCTAGAGGAACTATAGAATTAATTAGCAACATAATTTTGAGCTTTACCTGCCTTGTAAAAGTGTACTAGTGTTTGTACTAGAAAGAACTTTCTGGCCCAAACCCTACTCTTCTGTTCTAAGAATACTTGGATTTTAAATGCAACATTTTGAGCAAAATGGTCACTTTATTGGCAACCTCAACTTCACTAGTCCTGGGCAAGAAATACAAGAGCAAACTCAAGACTTCAAGGTTACTACTGTCTTGGAATTTAAGATGAGCTTAGTCTACACATGTTTTAAGAGATCCTAGGTCTCTGAAGATGAAATTCTCTTTTCTTGCCTCCACTCCTGCCTCCCGTGCCTTTCTTCATTTATTGTTTTCTTGGCATTTGTTTGTGTGACATCCGAAGAGTGGGTCACTGAAAAACAAACAAACAAACATGGCATTCAAGAGGCAGCTCAAATTATAGTGGTGTCTTTTTAACAAATTTATTTAAAAATAAGCCAAAATGATATAATCCAAAATTCAATTTGGATTCAATTTCTTTAGTTGTTCACTATTGAGAGTGATACATTGTTTTGTCTCTGGGAGGGCCTGAGCTGAGGCCATTTTTCTGTGATCTACAACCTGCTCCTTCCAGTGCCTGCCTTCCCACCCCAGCCTTCCTCATTGCCCTAGAGCTGAGCTTTCACAACCTGGGGTAGTGGGATTGTGGCACATTGCACTTCTGGGTTCTTCCAGCTGTATTCTCACTGGGGAAAATCAACTTTGAAGTGAAGCTGGGGACCTGCCAGGAAACTGAAAAGGGGTTATTAAAAATGGTATTTTTCAAACCACAAGTGATGTTTTGCTAACAGAGGGTAACAGGTTACTTGGAACCTGAACTGCTTTGGGTTTTGGATTAAATTACAAAGTTGGCTCAGATTTCAGACCCCCAGGGTCTTGAGGGCTGAGGACACAATTGAAAGCATATTAAATGTTGGCTGCATCTACACAATACCAACCAACTAGTTAAAAAGAGAGAACTCAGTAAAATATGTTTATTTAGTGTCTTGAACGCAGAAACATAAGTTTGAATTTAGCCTTGTTCTCTTTTTCACTTAGTTTTATTTTGGATTTATTTATTTAGTTTTATTTTAATAAATTCAGACTTAAATGTTTTGAATATGGAAATAGCCTGTTTCTAACTGCAAGTATCATATTGTTTAGAATTCTACTATATTCTCCCTCACATTCCTACCCCCAACAGCTTCCAGTTGTGATGGTTCTATCTTAAGAACAAAAAAAGGATTCTATAGGTTTCTTTACAACATCACTATCTCATCTCACTCCTCCAGATGTTTTCCTTAACAAACTAAGACAATATCTGAAATTTGATTATTAGCTTTAACTTTTTGTTCATTTAGATTCTAAAAGGAGTTTTAGTTTCCAAGACTCCTCATTTCAGTATTTGTCTGTGGCTTATCTAGGCCTTTGGCATCATCTCCTCTGGCACATATTTGATAACCCCTGCAGCATGAAAAGGCTTTCTGTCCTTGTGTCCTTCTGTTGGGTTCTTAGATGTGTTCCCTTCTATAGTTTTGTCACCAAGAACTTTCCCAGCCTCATGTTCTCTGATTCCCCTTCACTGAGCCACTTGCTCTTGCTTTAATATTGTTGGGATATATTATCTGAAGACTCCATCTGAGCCTTGGCTATGGCAGTTTTGAGCCATATTCTCCAGGGTACCCCTCAGTCACCTGACAAGCTTTGCTTGATAAAATTCTTAGGGAAAAGTTGCTGTTATTTTATTTTCAGCTTGGAAACTGGTATTTCTTTCCTGGAAACCTGCAGTTTTGAGCTACTCTTACTTTGAACATGGCCACCTGGACTTCTGTTGTGGACCTGGCCTTGCATTGCCTACTCCTGCTCCCCATTCTTAGGCCCAGTGGGTACCCCAAGAAAAAATGGCTTAAAGAACTATGGCCAAAGCTTGTTGAAGTTGGTGGAGGTTGGGGATGGAATAAACAATAATTTCCAAGTGTCTAATACCACATGGATGTTTTCTAAATTCAGAATCACAGAAGTGACTTAAATTATTAGGCTTGAAGAGGACCTTAGAGATCTTCTAGTGCAACCTACTCATTTTTATGATGAGGTGACAAAAGTAGATGTAGGGATTTGGTCAATGTCACAGAGCTAGTTAGTGGGAGAAATGGGATAAGAACTTTGATCTGTAAAATAAATTGTCTAATGTTATAGTTAGTAAGTATTGATGCTAAGATTCAGTCCGTTGCTATTTTAACTCCAAAGCAACTCTTTCCACTTTTCTTCCCAGTCTACTTAATAAGAGAAAATAGAAGTAACAAAATACTAAGTACACAGAAAATACCAAATCAAGTATTAGAAATTTTTAGGCCTTGATATCCCAGCTATATCATCTTAGGTCCTGCCCTGACCCCCACAGCTTCCCCTCTGCATGGAATATCTGAGATATGGTTTCTCCTTTTGGTTTCTAAGACAGTCCATGGAAGGAAGGTGAAGGAGGTTTTCTGCCTTTACAGAAGGCCAGTGCTGGCCTGAGGCCAACTTTCCTGTTTCTCCCAGGCAGATTCCACAGTAAATGGGGGTAGGAGGAGATGCATTGGCCCAGACTGTTTTTATTTGGTCTCCAGTGTGGGAGATCAGACGTTCTGAAGAGAATTGAAAACACTTCTTTCTTTGGATTCCTGGGGCTGTGTAGGGGGATAATGGGCCCCACTTGGCACAGAGTTGATTACAACATTCAAAAAAGCTCCAATATTGTTGCCCAAGGCTAAATGGAAAGTTTTCCTTCCAGTCAGGGCTGATTCCTAAGCCCCACATCTTCTTAAGCCTTTGATTAAAAGACACCTGCCCCAAGGAGACCAGCAAACAATAAAGCTGTGAGGGGCTGCTCAGAAAACCCCTGAGGGTGTATCAGCAGTAGTGGAACCTGGTTTGTAGGAGTACAATGATTTGGCACCTCTTCTGGGTCTCTAAAGGTCCAAAACCTAGGTTTTTTTTTTTTCTGAAAATTTAAAAAACTTTCTTTGAATCTGCTGGAAGTCGAGTTCTTTCTGTTTTTGACTCATTTATATGTACTGAACTTATAAAAAATATCACTTTGTTGAATGCCACTGTGTCCAAAGAGTTAACCTATCTCCTTCATATTTCATTTGAGGTAAGAATGCCAACCATCATACCTTTTATCATGTCTTCCTATTCCAAATGTTTCAAGGAGACTAAAGACTGAAGATTGCCATATTACCGATGACCATTTCAGGGGAATTGGTGGCTAAGGAGAAGGTGTTGGAAGAAATTTATAATTAATGCAAAGGAAAAAAATAATGTCTCCCAAATAGAACTTTAGAATTACTGGGAAGGAGAGGGAATTTGTAGATCCTTTGAACGAATCTGCCTTCATGTGAGACTATTTCTGGAAATAGCCTCCTGTTAATCAGCATAGAGAATTATTTTAAAATGTTAATGATTATTTATACCCCATGTACTTTCAAAAATTATTTTCAATTGATGATAGTAAGGATTTTGATATGATGGGAGGTCATTGCAAAGAGGCTCCTTATGCCGCTGGCCCTGATGAGGTATTTACCCAGATACAAAGCACATTGGTCTAGTTGTCTTGGTGGTAGACAGGTTGGCAGCAAAAGCTGTCTGCAGAGCTCTGAGGTGGGGTTGAGCTGTCTGTAAAATCTCCATTCAAGTTTGGCTAATTGAAATTAGGAAGAAAATTAATGTAGAAAGAAGGCAAAAAAATTATACCTCCAGTCAGGTTTTGCATGCCTGTCAATGTACTGGATAAAAAAAAAGGTTTGGGGAATTCCTGTTCTATTATTTTTACTGTTATTGTTATGCATGACCTGGAACATTAGCTTATAAGACAGGGTTATCAGTTATGGCAATATTCCTGTTTCCCAAGGACCCCAAGTGAAGTTAAGCTGTGTCACTATCCACACTTCATTATAGCACCTGAGGCACAGAGGAAGCAAGGAGCATGTCTTTGGAACGTGAGCTCACAAGCATCAAGATAAGAAAGATATATCTTTAGCCAAGAAAGGAAGCACTGTGTTCAGGGTCAAAAGAAACCAAGAGACATGTCTTTAACCTCAAGTCTATGAAACTCCAGAAATTGTATGCAAAAAAATTCATGTGCCTATGTATATGTGCATTTTTTGGGGAGTCCTTAATTTTGACCAGATTATCTAAGGATACAAAATCCTCCAAATTTAAGAATCACTGTTACATAAATTCAGATTTATAGGCTTGGCCCTGGTTAGTTTATTTTCCTGGTATTTAGGTATTGGTTAACAGGTGAATGGCAGAATCCTATGTTTCACCATGTAGATCCGCTAGCTAGACATGCTCTAGTTCAGAATAGTCGGGTGTGTAGATCATTTAGCATATTATACTTTAGGTAAAATAAAAGCATAAATATAAATAGCATAAATATTAATCTTTATTTTTTTTGTAGATATGCCATAATTCATATATAGAATAAGATCAACAGAAATACAAAAACATATACAAATTAAAAACTTTCTTATCTATTTTTATGTCATTATTTAATTTCATCCCACCTTCATTGCTTTAAGTTTTCTTCACTTACATGGAGTATTATATCACCCCTACTTCTCCATTTTATTTAAAATTTTAAAAAAATGTTTATTTATTTTTGAGAGAGAGAGAGAGAGACAGAGACAGAGAGACAGAGAGCAAGCAGGGGAGGGGCAGAGAGAGAGGGAGATACAGAATCCGAAGCAGGCCCCAGGCTCTGAACTGTCAGCACAGAGCCCAATGAGGGGCTTGAACTCATGAACTGAGAGATCATGACCTCAGCCAAAGTCAGATGCCCAACCAACTGAGCCACCCAGATGCCCAACCTACTTCTCCATTTTATAAAGTTACTATGCATCTCTCTGTATGATGTTGGCATTAGTAGAGTCTCATTTGATAATAATTTTCCTTACTCTGATAAATGTTCTTAGTTATCATGAACTAATTAGTCTTTTATTCTGGTCCCCTATCTTTTCTAAATCAACTAACATCTACTGTCAAAAATTCAAAGCAGAACATTTTGATCTGGTTACTTTGGTGAAACTGTTTCAACTAGGAATGGTTATTATTGTTTTAAACTTATCAGTTGATATTTAGAGCACACATCTCTACCTAACTCCAATCCTATTTATCTTGGTCTTTCACTTTCTCCTTTATTAATTTTTTTATTTTAAAACTTTTGATAAGTATATTACCTTTATATTTAGACAAAAAGAATTAAAGAATATATATCTGTTAGAACCAGCAAGGTTAACTTCTAAGGAAGTGTTGATCATGTTTTTTGAAACCCTCAGTTAAAGGAACATTATGATGTTAAATATATGTATATTACTGAGATGCCTGAGACTACTGTTAGAAATTCAACTAAAGGGGCACCTGGGTGGCTCGGTCGGTTAAGCGCCCGACTTCGGCTCAGGTCACGATCTCGCTGTCCGTGAGTTCGAGCCCCGCGTCGGGCTCTATGCTGACAGCTCAGAGCCTGGAGCCTGTTTCAGATTCTGTGTCTCCCTCTCTCTGACCCTCCCCTGTTCATGCTCTGTCTCTCTCTGTCTCAAAAATAAATAAACGTTAAAAAAAAAAAAAAAAGAAATTCAACTAAAGATTTCCTGTATAGCCTGGATCTCAGAAGAAGAGATAATAATGTGACTAAAATACCTTCTCTCCCCAGTGTCTTTGACTTTTAGGGGAAAAATAAGGTCATTTGAAATATCTATCAAAATACAATTAAATTCTTAGAAAGTGAGAAAATAGTTTATTGAGTATAATTGTTGGCTCTTTATGAGATGACCACGGGTGGTCAACACACAATTCTCGGTATATGAAAAACATAAATATGCCAAATTCCCACTCCACGTTTGAACCTTTTTCCAGGGGTAGAGGCTGGCATTAGGGTGACTGACTGTCAGGAATGGGGTAAGGTCATTTGTTTTACACATTACTTGGTAATTTATAAAACAGCTGAAAGTGTAATGGTGTGTTGTTTTAGGCACATCAAAATGGCTGGGTTAATTATCTGGGTCAAAAATTTCCTGGTATCAAAATGACTGAATAAAAATCTGAACTGATGCTCAGCTGAAAAGCTACCTCTTTCAAAGGGCTTTCTCACAGTGAAACTGAAAACTCTGAATCAACATGTCGAGGTATGAATGATACATCTAAAAATGTTATCAAATTTATGGAATGGTCTATTAAGGATAAAATTGATAAGATTTTTTCTCACAGTGACTGAAAACTCTGAACCAATATTTTAAGTTGTAAATCATACATTTAAAAATGTTCCTTCCATGGGACACCTGGGTGGCTCAGTAGGTTGGGCGTCCGACTTTGGCTCAGGTCATGATCTCACAGTCCATGAGTTCAAGCCCCGTGTCGGGCTCTGTGCTAACAGCACGGAGCCTGGAGCCTGCTTCAGATTCTGTGTCTCTCTTTCTGCCCCTCCCCTGCTCATGCTCTCTCTCTCTCTCTCCCCATCTCAAAAATAAATAAAAACATTTAAAAAAAATGTTCCTTTCAGTCCATCTTGAGTATATCATATTAATAAGCTATTATTTGCAATTTTATTTTCCCACAAATTATCCCTCAGTCCAGGGTTTCTATATTTGCTTTGGGTAAGTACATTCAATACATACCAGGAAAGAGAGCATCCTGTTACTTTGGATGTGGGAATCTTTAAGGAACTCTTTGTCCCCTTTCCCTCTCCCCTCACCCCTAAGCATTTCTGTCTATTCTTTTCAGCTTATTAAGTGGGGGTGAATAGAATCTGTTAAATCTGGTTGTTTGATATACTGCATGAATTGATTGACAGAACTGATAAATGGTTATGCTAAATTAATTAGCTGTGAGGCAGAACTGACTTGTTGTTAGCCTGAGTTCTCTATTTGACTGAAGTAATTGCTTAATTGACAGGCAGAATGTTTCCTTGACCAAATTGACTTAATTTCTTTTTATATTGACTTGAAAAATGAACTTGACTGTTCATATGACTGAATCAACTCTTTCCTTGTTAGAGACAGGTAACTAATTTGTTAAGACAAAATGATTAATTTGATAGCACCATGTTGATTATAAGAAAAGTTAGAAGTGAATTAAATAATTTGGACATTTTTGTCTCCTTGGAGTGTAGGAGTTCAAAAGGAATAACTTTGAAATTTTGATTGAGAATTTTTGGGCTAGACATCATGTGTCTCCTATCTAGGTCTATTAACTATCCAGAGATGACCATTGGGCTGATGAATGGGAGGCTTGTGCTGCACTTCTCTTTTTGGAGAGTGCAGTTTTCTGAGAATAACACCAACTCTCTGCTAGGCATTGGCTTATTCTTGGAATCAGGTGAAAGTTAAAATTAGTTATTGGGAATTGTGTGTGATCTGCAGAAGTGACAGAAATAGGTCATTTCAAAAGTAACATAAAAAATAAGTACATCAGGGTGTCTGGGTGGCCCAGTCTGTTGGGAGTCTGTTGATTTTGGCTTAAGTTATGATCCCAGGGTTGTGGGATCAAGCCCCACACATCCATGCTCAGCATGGAGCCTGCTGGGTATTCCCTCTTTCTCTCCCTTTGCCCATCTCCCTCACTCTAAAATAAAAGAAAGTAAAATACAAAAAGAAATAAATAGATCAGAGGAGGGTAGATAAAGACACACACATCAAAAACATACTTAGAGTTCACTGCAAGCATCATAAATGCAACTTTAACAGAATTATAGAAACCAAAATAATACCTATCTTATATATTGGTAGATGCATGCCTGGGATAGACATGAGGCAATCAGAGTTAGGCCAAAATAGTGACTTCCTATCTTTGTATTTAATCTTAGATAAGTTTTTCTAGAGGAAGCCATTTGATAAACTCTTTTTCTCTTCCTTCCCAGGTCCATTCTACACCAGAAACTAATATTGCACTATAGGCCTCAAATCTCTTTTGTCTTTGGAAAATTACCTGTAGCTTCTACCCTCCATTGAAATTGCCTTTTCAAATCTGTTTTATTTTGGGAGATAGTAAAAAATCTTCCATCCTTAGGAGTCTGCATCTTTAGGATAGATAAGGACTGCTTATTCTACTTATACTGCAAATTCAAATGTCTAAAATCAAACACATTTACTTTCTGTGTACAACCCTTCCTTTTTTTCCCCAAACCTCCTTCCTGATTTCCCTTCCAAATAAAATTCTCTATGCTATCATTTGAACAGATTTGGAAAACTGTCATAAGATATAATCCTAGCTAAACTGGCTCAAGGGAGTTTAGGTATCCTATTTGCATTTCTTAGAGGTGATAAAAAGTTCTCCCCAACCTTTCATTCTTTGGAACTCTTGCTGACTCAAGGGGGATATGACAATTGGTTTTCTTATCAAGGTTGAGGGTGGTGGGACAGAGAAATTTGTAGGGATTTATTAGAAAACAGGTTTGGGGGAACCCCTCATATCACACCTACTTGTGGGGAGTTGGCTCTTACATTGGAAATATGTAAACTCAGAGCTGTCCCTAGTTATTGGGGCAAATTCTCAGTTTCTAAGTAAATGAAAATATGCTCCATCTTGAGTACCAGATGGCATATCTTAAGTTCTTGGAAATTTCTCAAGAGTTGGCCATATGTATTACATTTTGGGTAGAATTTAGAGGTGAGTCTATCTCTGAGCATGCTGAAGTTAATCTCTTAGGGCTTGGGAAGCCATCAAATGTGTACAGATTATGTGTTTACTGGATGGATAACCTGACAGTCACTGCCACAATCAAGTGTCAGATAACTGGAAAAAATGGCTGACACTTGTTGAATATCTACTCCATGCTAGGTAATGTTGTAAGCATTTTACATAAATTTACTTATTTAATCTTTAACACAACCCTAAGAATAAGTACAATTATTATGCCTTATAGATGAAGAAAGTGATAAACAGAGAACCCTTGATCACAGGTTGTTTGAATCCAGGCAATCTGGTTCCAGACTCAGTCAATCCATATACATTGTTATAACTTTACTACTTTGCATTAGTATAATTACATTATTTGTTTATTATAACATTTGTGTATACAGATATTTATTTACACTTTATCATATTCCAGAAAGTATGTCAGAGTGTGTTGGAAGATCATGTAAAGTAAAAAGTATAGGTGGTATTATTTTTCATATGTGAGTGAGGAAACAGGGAGAGATAAATTCAGCTAGATAGCAAAAAAGCCAGGAGTAGAAGCTGAGTTAGCTGATTCATAAAGAAGCATATAGAGTTATTGTTTATTTGGCAAATTGTATAAGGGATATGAGGCACAGTTAAATGAAAGAGAATATGAGGATTAATGAATGTGTGGGAACATCCAAGTACCACTGGAAGGATCTGGTATATAGTGAATGTTTAGTAGGTATTAAAACACACCACTTTAGGCAGTGGTACTCTACAGAAAAATAAGACAAGATTTTTATCCTTAAGGAACTTACAGTCTAGTTGGAGTCATCCATGAATACAAAAGTATAACCAATGCTATGGAGAGAGATGAGGCAGGCAGAGTGCACATCTTTGATGGCCTTGTGTACAATGCTTAGGGGTTCAGATTTTATCCCCAAGGCAATGCAGACCCATTCAGCTAGGGCAGTGATCTGATCAACTTCATGGGAAATTTCATGCTGATAGAAGTGTAGAGAGTATATTAGAGAAAGATGAGATTAGAAGCTTTCAACCTTGACTTGTTCTTAATTTTGTATTGTGTAGTCCATACCTGTCTTATTTGCTAATTTCTTGATTCATTCAAACATTTTTCGATGGTTGTCTACTATCTTTGCTGGATATATAAGTGAAAAGAACTGCTCTTGAGGACTTCACAGCCCAGCTGGGGAGACATTCGTTATGAACATAGAGATGACAAAAGAGTTTTATAAACTCAGTGATAAAGAAGCACAAACTGGAGTGTCTGTGGGAGAGTCTACCCTGTTAGATTGTAAAAGCTTCTTGAGGACACATGACTATCTTTTATTTTACTGTATCCATTGAAACAGTGCAAATACATAGTAAGAGCTTAGTAAAAATGTTTTTTTGTTGTTGTTGTTGCCATAGTCATCATCATTGTTGTTGTTGTTTTTGTTATTTACTGTCTAGTATTTCCACTGACGATGAAATCCATAATGGCAGCCCAGATCTTGGGTATGCTCTTGTCTCCTCATTTCACCTAACCTTTTCACTCCTTGGTAAAGCTAAGTGTATGAAATAATTAATAAAAATACTTCATTCTTTCATGGCTCATTCTTCTCTTCCAAATACAGTATACATAGTAGTTGGAAAAATTCACTCACTCATCAGATAAGATCCCATATTAAATGCCCAAATCTGTGATATTATTCTTTTTGGCTTTTAGGATTTTATGCTGCATAAACTCAGAACCATTAAGAATCAAAATAACAGGCTGTAAGAGTCAAGTTCAGGTTTTTTTTGTTCTAATTTCAAGATGATATCCAATAGAGGAATTGCAGCTGGACAGAGAGAGTACTGAGTTCACTGTCTTAAACTTCGTAATAGCCTTTGGGAAATCTTTGGAAGACTGACTCCTCAAAGAAATTTGCTCAAAATCTGTTCTGGAAGATTTTTAGTCGGGTTCAGTTCTGGAAAAAGACCGTTGGATATAGACAACTGCTTTCGTTTTGCCCTGGTTCCTAGGCTTTCAGCACAGGCTGCAACTTTTAACTCCAGCTTGTCTTTAATTTATGGCCAAATGGTGATTTTTGACCCCAGATATTTTTTCCAAATCTTTAAATATGACAGTTGTGTTTTATCCTTGGTTTCCTTGCAAGAGGATGGAGCTGGTAGAAATGCAGTGGAGGTGGACATCAGTGTTACAGACCTAGTTTGCTGCTTTTTAGATACTATTATATTAAGGCTTATTATTAACAGGGGACTCTCAAGTTGTCAAATTGTGGTTGATCTTTAATGAATTAATTTGTGTTCAAGTAGGAGAGAGGTATTCCCCATCTTTCATGTTGTCATAAAAGGAAGTTTGGTGGGCTGACTTGAACAGTGTTTATTCTTATAATTTTAGTTGGAGGAAAGAGAAATGGAGACAGAGAGAGGGAGGAATAGAGAGAGGAGGGATTATGGGAGAAAGAGGGAATGAAGCATTGGGAGGCAGGGAGCTTTCTACAACTCAATCAAAAGCAAAAGAATTAAAAAGAAAAAGAAATTATGGAGAAGATCTGAATAGGGTAATTCAACTAGGTTATGGAATAGGGTACTTCAATTAGGTTATGCTAAGCAAACTAAACCCTGTTGTCATATTTAACAAGCATTACAAATTATCATCTCGTCTGAACCAAAGATTTGCTGCTGACGTTTATCCCAGTTCCAGGTGATTGACGCTAAACCCAGAGGGTGGGAGGGAAGAGAGATGAAACAAGATTTTTCTTGACAGCTATTCAAGCCTGATTCAAGCTGTCTTCCTCTGACTGTCTAAATCAGAAGATTCATTTTATTAAAACTTGTTTGATCATTATAGCTATGAAATTTCAGTTTTTCTACAGCCAGGATGGGGACTCAGAGAGGAAATCAGAGGCTTTATCACCAAAGATATTTCACACAGATGTTTTGATAGCCAGAATGCAATGATTACCATGTGCTGTGAATGTTTATTTTTCTTTCACAAAGCTCAGTGGAACACACTAATAGTGTTAAGTAAACTCAACAGCATTATAAGATTTTAATAGTTCCCAAACATCTGCAGTGATACTCTTGATATGTTTGTTTTTACTTCAAGCAATGGAGGCTTGTTTTTTTCTATAATGCTTCTAAATTAATGCAGTGATAGGCTCAGCTATTTTGTGCACTTCCAGAGTACACACCAGACAGCCATTTTGCCTTGCAGTAACTATGACAACCTGAGTTTTGTCTGGGGAACTCTGCAGGATCAACATTCCTGAGTAGAGGGCCTAATGATTTGTTTCAGAATAAAAGAAGCCTTCTCAGAAGACATTTGCCAGTCAGAAAATCTTAATGATTGAGAATATTGGGAAGCTGAAATATAAGTTCCAAGGAAGGGTACCTGCAGGGAATTTTGCTGGGAAGAAAAAGTAATTAATTGTTAAATTGTGCGTGTGTGTGTGTGTGTGTATGTATGTGTGTGTGCGTGCATCTACTCTGAGTTGGAAAGGATCTTTAATAGGCAGCAAGTGCACCCCATTCCTTAATCCTGTGTTTTAATCACCTTTGTGAAATTCTTTTCTGATAGTGATCCAGACTCTGGTTACACACTTGGAGAACAAGGTAGTCACTCCCTCACAAGGCAGCCTATTCCATTTTTGGACTTCTCTTATTTAGACAAAGCACAGTGTTATTTAAATAACATGATATTTTTAAAGTTAGATGGACCTGTATTTGAATCCTGTCTATACAACTTACTGGGTGACACTGAGGAAGTTGCTTTATATCTTTGAAATCCAGTTGACAAATTCTTCTACATATATGCCTCTACCTGGGCCCACAAAGGCATTTGAGATCTTCCCAATATCATAAAAAATCTTTTAAATAGCAGCAACAATGATTAACCAGTAAGTTCTTTGTATTAAACTTTGATCATTACTTATTACTGACTCAGTCAATATCTTCCAAACTGGGTATAGTTTCTCCATGTAACCCTACGTAATCAACTCTGAAGTATGTTAATATTTCTGAAACTTTTAAGTCACTCAAGCTATCCCAAGAACATCTCTCCTTAACAGCAGACTGAATACGTTCCTCAGAAGCAGATGTTTTTTTCTTATCCTGTCTCTGCACTTTTGCTCATGCTGTGCTCAAAATTTGAAATGCCATTTCATTCTCCTCTCATTCAATATAAATCCTGTTCATTCTTCAGGGCAAGATTCAATTTTAGCCTCCATCATGAAGCCTTTCTTTATCATTCCCAAACATAAAGCTCTCTCCAAACACATGGAATTGATCATACACATTATAGCATTTGCCCTAGTCATTAGAAAAAATCCGTTTAAAGAAATTTCCTATTTATGGCATACCTACTATGTGCCAAACTGTATAGGGAATACAAAAATATACATAAACAAGGCCTTTGAACTTGTACACAGACATAGCTAATTAAAGGACTTCAAATCCATAGCTAATTAATGGACGTGAAACAAAACCAGTAGCGGAGCAACACAATTTTTTTTATACAGGTATACAATATAATGATGTAACAATCAACACATTTCTTAGTGCTCACAGACATAGCTAATTAAAGGACTTGTACACAGACATAGCTAATTAAAGGACTTCAAATCCATAGCTAATTAATGGACGTGAAACAAAACCAGTAGCGGAGCAACACAATTTTTTTTATACAGGTATACAATATAATGATGTAACAATCAACACATTTCTTAGTGCTCATCGAGTTAAGTGTACTCTTAATCCCATTATCTATTTTACCCATCACCCACCCATCTCCACTCTGGCAACCACCAGGTTATTCTGTATATATAAAAGTCTGGTTTTTATGTTTGTCTCCTTTAATTTGTTCATTTTTTTCTTAAATTCCCCATATGAGTGAAATCATATGGTATTTGTTTTTCTCTAACTTATTTAACTTAACATTATACCCTCTAGGTGCATCCATGTTATTGCAAATGGCAAGATTTCATTCTTTTTATGGCTGAGTAATATTCCATTGTATATATATATATATACCACATCTTTTTTTTTTTTTTTTAAGTAGACTTCATGCCCAGTGTGGAGCCCAGTGCAGGGCTTGAACTCACAACCCTGAGATAAAGACCTGAGCTGAAATCAAATCCCAGACACTTAACTGACTGAGCCACCAGGTGCCTCTATACCATATCTTCTTTATCCATGGATACTTGGGTTGCTTCCATAATTTAGCTATTATAAATCATGCCACAATAAACATAGGGCTGTATATGGCTTTTAAAATTAGTGTTTTCATTTTATATGGGCAAATACCCATTGGAACAACACAAAAATATTTTAATTGTAGATTCTAGTAAGAGGAAGATATTGACCATAAAGCCTGGGCAGTTTTGACCTGAAAAAAAAAAGATGAGGCATGGGGTAAAGGGGATTTGAAACAGCAGGATAGGCTTGAGTGTTTCCTAGATCTAGGGATTCCAAGAACAAACTAAAGATCTCAGAGCTAAAAGTGACTGGAACCAGAAAAATAAGATCTTGTATGTTGACACAACATGAAACTTCTGGTGTCTCCTCTGGTATGTAAAGAGCTTGGAAGTCATCACTCCTGTTCTCATAACAAGAAAAAAGGAACAAATAAACATCTATAACCCTTCTTAGATGCACTGGAGAACTGAGATCACAGAGAACTGCTACCCCCAAAATTGGAGCGTCAGACAGGAATACAGAGAATCACAACTTACCAGAGCAAAAGCCCAGGAGTAAAAAATGCCACTGGAAGTATAACTGAGGTAGGAAAACAAACTGGAATTGGCAAATTGCTGGAGGCTCAGTGTGGACAAGTTTGTAAGTTAAAAGCTACAGAAGGGACCAGTTTTAGGGGAGTCCCCCACATTTTCATTTGTTTTATTTCCTGGAGCCCTACCAAATTCTCAAAGTGAGGATCCAAAAAAATCCCCTTGTGCTTCCAGTAGAGGAAGGGGGAAAATAACCATTTTTAACTATGCCCCCCAAATTCTGCTCCTTTTAACAAGATCTGACCTCAAGTGAAACTATATTAGAGTCTAACAGACATGGGTTTTACCAGAGCCAAAGTGACCTAGGGGAAAGGAAATACCAAACTTCAACCTCATTTAGGCTTCCTGTCTCACCTAAAGGGGTAAAAAGGGAGAAACACTTGTAAAGATCATGGCTTAGTACTGGAAGTTTACTAAAAGGTTGAGCCCTAATCATAGGACTATAGAGTGCTTTCCTTCTCCCTACACCTTACCATCACATCAATAGTGCTTTCGTATATCAGAGGAATGCAATTGAAAGAAATTTGTGTCTCACATATTACTTAATAAGTCCCTAAGGAAACCCAAAGACAACAGAAGACAGATAGAGAAATAAAACAAAACAAAACAAGAGCACCAGAAGAAATTTTAGTCTCTGACATCTATGGCTAAAACAAATGGTAAACATAGTCAAACCCCTAGCAGGTAAATACAAAACCTTACACTAAAGGCCCATTTACCTCAGTTCCTTTTAGTTGGTAATCATGTTTGGCTATTTCTAAAAAATTAAAAGATATATGAAAAGACAAAAAACCAAACATGGTTTGAAGAGACAGAGCAAGCATCAGAACCAGATTCAAATATAGCAGAGATATTGGAATTAGCAAACTGAGAATATAAAACAACTGTATTAATATGATAAGGGGACTAGTGGAAAAAATGGACAACTTGCAAGAACACATGGGTAATCTGAGCAAAAAGATATGGAGACTTTCTTAAAGAATCAAAAGGAAATGCTACAAATCAAAAACATTGTAACAAAGAATAACGTTTGATGGACACATCAAAAGCAATATGCTGAAGAAACAATCAATGAGATTGAAGGATTATCAATAGGAACTTCTAAGAATAAAATGCAAAGTGAAGAAAGAATGAAAAAGACAAAACAATATGCAAGACCTGTGGGACAATTACAAAAGGTGTAATGTATGTATAATGTAAATACTAGAAGAAGAGGGAAAGGAGCAGAAGAAATATTCTAAGTAATAATGACTGCAAATTTTCTAAAACGAATGAAAGAAATAAACCTACAAATGCAGGAATCTCATGGAACACCAATCAAGATAAATATTAAAACACACAAACAAACATATTCCCAGACATATCATAATCAAACTGCAGAAAATCAAGGACAAAGGAAAATCTTGAAGGAAACTAGATGAATAAAACACCTTACCCATAGAGATGCAAGGATAAGAATTACATCAGATTTCTCTTCAAAAAAGAGTGGAATGAAATATTTCAAGTACTGAAAGATAAAGCCCACGAACCTAGAATTCTGCATCCAGAGAAATTATACGTCAAAATTGAAAAAGAAATAAAATCTTTCTTAGACAAAAAACTTTGTCACTGGTAGACGTGCTTAAAAGTTCTTCAGAAATAAGGAAAATGACATAGGTCAAAAACTTGTATCTACATTAAGGAAGAGCATTAGAGAAGGAATAAATGGAGGTAAAATAAAATATATTATTTTTAAATGGAGGTAAAATAAAATATATTATTTTTATTTTTAATTTATCTGATATATAACTGTTCAAAGTAATAAAGTAACAATGCATTTGGTAATTATAGCTTATACATAAGTGAAATGAATGACAACAAGGTTATAAAATATGGGGAGAATGAATTGGAAATGCTGTATTATAAGGTATTTGTACTACCTGCAAAGTGATATAGTGTTATTTGTGTTTTGGGGGGAGTGTTTATTTTTTTAAAAAATTGAGTATAGTTGACACACATTCTTACATTAGTTTCAGGTGTACTTGGATTAGTTGTAAGTGCAAATTGCAAATTCTAGGGCTGCTACTAAAAAAAAGTAAAAGAAGTACAATTGATATGCTAAGAGAGAAATGGAATCATATAAAGTATTTAAGACCAGAGAAGGAAGAAATAGAATGACAAAAAAGAAACAACATAGGCAACACATAGAAAACATTAACAAATATGGTATATATTAATCCAAGTATACCATAATTACTTTATATGTCAGTGGTCTAATTACCCCATTTAAAAGATAGTCTTAACACTAATTTAAAAAGGTATATCTACCCTTATATTTATTGCAGCATTAGTTACAATAGCCAAGATATGGAAGCAACCTAAGTGTCCTTTGATAGATGAATGTATAAAGAAGATGTGGCATATATACAATGGAATATTATGCAGCCACATAAAAGGATGAGATCTTGCCATTTGCAACAACATGCATGGACCTAGAGGGTATTATGCTAAGTGAAATAAGTAAGACAGAGAAAGAAATATACCATATGATTTCACTCATAGGTGAAATCTAAAAAATAACACAAATGGGGGCACCTGGGTGGCTCAGTTGGTTAAGCGTCCAACTCTTGATTTCAGCTCAGGTCATGATCTCATGGTTCATGAGATCGAGCCCCATGCCCGGTTTTGCACTGACAGTGTGAAGCCTGCGTGGGATTTTTCTCTCCCTCTCTCTTGCCCTCCCCTGCTTGCATGTATGTGCTCTTTCTCTCTTTCTAAAATAAATAAACATTAAAAATAATGCAAATGAATAAACAAAAAGCATAATCACACCTATAATTATGGAGAATAAACTGATTGTTGCCAGTGGGAAAGGGGGTGGGCAAAATGAGTGAAAGGGAGTGGGAGATACAGGCTTCCAGTTATGGAATGAGTAAGTCATGAAATAAAAGGCACAGCATAGGGGATATATAGTCAATAATATTGTAATTGCATTATATGGCAACAGACGGTAGCTACACTTGTGGTAAGCATAGGATAAGATATAGAGAAATTAAATCACTATGTGGTACACCTGACACGAATGTAATATTGTGTGTCAACTAAAAAAAAAATAAAGACAGAGTCTTTTAGAGTGGATTTTGTAAAAAGACTCAGATATATGTTGTCTACAGGAAGCCCATTTAAAAAAATTTTTTTTTTCAACGTTTATTTATTTTTGGGACAGAGAGAGACAGAGCATGAACGGGGGAGGGGCAGAGAGAGAGCGAGACACAGAATCGGAAGCAGGCTCCAGGCTCTGAGCCATCAGCCCAGAGCCTGACGCGGGGCTCGAACTCACAGACCGCGAGATCGTGACCTGGCTGAAGTCGGACGCTTAACCGACTGCGCCACCCAGGCGCCCCAGGAAGCCCATTTTAAATATAAAGACAAAGATAGATTAAAAGTAGAGGAATAGAGAAATATATGCCATGTTAACATAATCAAAAGATGACTGGAAGAGATATAATAAAATACATATTTATGACAATAATAAAAGACAAAGATGACTTCAGCGCAATGGAAATTATCAGGGATATATAGGGGCACTATATAATGATAAAGGGGTCAATACTTGAGGAACACACAGAAATCCCTAATATGTATGCATCTAACAACAAAGTATCAAAATATAAGAGGCAAAAACTTATAGAACTGTAGGGAAAAATAGACGAGCCCACTATGATAGGTGGAGATTTCAATCTTTTTCTATTAGTACTTGATAGATCCAACAGGCAGAAAATCAGTAAGGACACAGTTGAACTGAACAGCATCATCAGTCAACTTGATTAATAAATTCTATAAGTATGTTATAAGATACTTTATCCAACAACAGCAGAATGTACATTTTTCTCTAGCTTACACAGAACATTCACCAAGATAAATCCACATTGTCGGTCATAAAACATACCTTAACAAATTTTTACAAGTTTAGAAATAAAAAAGTATGTTCTCAGATCCCCCCAAAAAATCAATAACAGAAAAATAGTTGGAAAACCCCACAACACTTGCCTATTAACACACTTGTACATAACACATAGGCCAAAGAAGTTTCATGAGAAATTTTAAAATATTTCACATTAAATGAAAAAGTATAACATCAAAATTTGTGGGATGCAGCAAAAGCAGCACTGAGGAAAATTTATAATACTGATTTTGTATATTAGAAAAGAAGAAAGATATAAGATTAATAATCTAAGCTTCTACTTCAGAAAACTAGGAAAAAAGCAAATTAAATCCAAAGCAAGCAGAAAAAATGAAGTAATAAAAATTAAAGCAGAAATCAGTGAAATTAAAAATAGGAAATCAATAGATAAGATTAACAAACTAAAAGCTATTTCTTTTAAAAAATAATAAATTTGATAAACTTCTACCCAGTCTAAAAAAAAGGGAAGACACAAATTATTAATATTTGACGTGAAAGAGGGACCATCCCTACTAATTACTGGAATATTTAAAAGATAATAAAATAATATTACGAGGAACTCTGTGACCACAATTTTGATAACGTAGCTGAGATGGACGTATTCCTTGAAAGATGCAATCTACCAAAACTCACACAGGGAGAGAGAGAGATAATCTAAATAAGCCTGTATCTAGTAAATAAATTAAATCAATAATCTTTATTCATTCATCAGTTGATGGACATTTAGGCTCTTTCCATAATTGCACTGGGTGTTGTATGGAAACCAATTTGACAAAAATTTCATATTAAAAAAAATAAAATGAGGACAATAAAAAAAATCTTCTAAAATAGAAAGTACCAGACACAGATGGGTACACTGGTGAATTCTACCAAACATTTTAAAAAGGACATATACCAATTTTCTATAATCTCTTCCAGAAAATAGAAGCAGAAAGAATGTTTCTTAATGCATTCAATAGAGCAATATGATATAGTAGAAAGGACACAAGGCTAGAGTTCTAATCATGGATTTTATTACTTATTAGTATGCACAAATCATTAAACTTCTTTGAGCCTCAGTCTCTTCAATAATAAGGTATGGTTAATAATACTGTTATGGACTAAATTGTATTCCTCCAAAATTCATATATTGAAGTCCTAACCCCCTACCATGTGATTGTACTTGAAGATAAGGCCTTTAGGGAGGTAATTAAGGTTAAATGAGGCATAAATGCCTCCTAATATGCTGACCTCATAAGAAGAAGACAAGACACTGGAGACAACTCTTTCTTCACAAGCACAGAAGAAAGGCCATGTGAGGACATAATGAGAAGGCAGCCATCTACAAGGCAGGAAGAGAGATCTCACCATCCAGAAACTATTAGAAACCACCAGAAATTGGCCCCAGCACCTCGCTCCTGGACTGCTATCTTTCAGAACTGTGTGAAAATAAATGTGTGTTGTTTAAGTCACCCAGTGGTATTTTGTTATGGAGGCTCAAGCGGACTAATAAAAATATCTACCTCTCAGTATTGTGAATAATAATTCAAAGTGGTATTTTGTTATGGAGGCTCAAGCGGACTAATAAAAATATCTACCTCTCAGTATTGTGAATAATAATTCAAAAAAATGATCTTTGAGGACGTTAACAGTTTACATAAATGTTGATTATTTTTATTAATACTCCTTTTCCTACAACTAAGGCATTTAAAACTGTAATAGTTAATAGTTAACTAGGCTATATGTCTGCTACTTATGTACCGTTAACCTTTAGTGTTTCATTTCCAACAGTGTAGTAAATCAAGCTTTGGAATATAGAATAAGACAAAGGGAAAGGACATAGTCCAGTATTTCAGTATAAAGAGCAGATATTCTTTTTTTTAAGTTTTAATTTTGCACTCATATGTGGAATTTAAGAAACAAAACAGATGAACATAGAGGAAGGGAAGCAAAAATAAGATAAAAACAGAGAGGGAGGCAAACCATAAGAGATTATTGAATACAGAGAACAAACAGAGTTGCTGGAGGGGTGTTGGGTGGGGGGACGGGCTCAATGGGTGATGGGCATTGAGGAGGGTGCTTGTTAGGATGAACATTAGGTGTTATATGTAAGTGATGAATCACTAAATTCTATTCCTGAAATCGTTATTACACTATATGTTAACTTGGGTTTAAATTTTTAAAAAGTTAAAAAATAAAGTTTTAATTTTAAGTCCAGTTAGTTAACATACAGTGTTATATTCGTTTCAGGTGTACAGTGTATTAATTCAACACACACACATTTTCCCCCTTTGATTGTTTGATATATTTATTAAATTCCACATATGAGTGAAATCGGATGGTATTTCTGTGTCTCTGGCTGACTATACCACCTCTTTTTTATCTGTTTATCATCCATTGACACTTGGGCTCCTTCCATATCTTGGCTATTGTAAATAATACTGCTAAATACTGCTATAAACATCGTGGTGTATGTATCCTTTTGAGTTAGTGTTCTTGTATTCTTTGGGTAAATACCCAGTAATGCAATTGCTGGATTGTAAGGCAGTTCTATTTTTAACTTTTTGAGGAAACTCCATAGTAATTACCAGACTGGCTGCGCCAGTTTCCATCCTTGTCAACAGAGCACAAGTGCTCCTTTTTTTCCACATCTTCACCAATGTCTATTGTTTCTTGTGTTTTTGGTTTTAGCCATTCTGACAAGTGTAAAGTGACATCTCATTGAAGTTTTGGTTTGCATTTTCCTGATGATAAGTGGTGATGAGCATTTTTCATGTGTCTGTTGGTGACCTGTATGTCTTCTTCAGAGATATGTCTGTTCATGTCTTATGCCTAGTTTTTAATTGGATTATTTGGTTTGGGTGTCGAGTTTTATTTTATTTTTATTTAAAAAAATTTAGTTTATTTATTTATTTTGAGAGAGTGTGAGTGGGAGAAAGGCAGAGAGAGAGGGAGAGAGGGAATCTCAGGCAGACTCCATGCTGTCAACGCAGAGCTGGATGTGGGTCTCGATCTCATGAACCACAAGATCATGACCTGAGCTGAAATCAAGAGTCAGACACTTATCCAACTGAGCCACCCGGAATCCCCTTGGGTGTGGAGTTCTAAAAGTTCTTTATGTATTTTTTTGGTACTAGTCTTTTATTAGATAAGTCATTTGCAAATATCTTCTATTCTGTAGGTTGTGTTTCAGTTTTGTTGATTGTTTACTTGTCTGTGCAGAAGCTTTTTATTTTGATGTAGTCCCAGTAGTATATTTTTGCTTTTGTTTCTCTTGCTTCAGGAGATATCTCTAGTAAGAAGTTTCTATGGCTGATGTTAAAGAGGTTACTTCCTGTGTTCTCCTCTAGGATATTTATGGCTTCAGGCCTCACATGTAGGTCTTTCACCCATTTGGAATTTATTTTTGTGTATGATGTAAGAAAGTGGTCCAATTTCATTCTTTCTATGTTGCTGTCCAGTTTTCCCAGCACCATTTGCTAAAGAGACTGTCTTTTTCCCATTGGATGTTCTTTCCTGATTTGTTAAAGATTAATTGACCTTATAGTTGTGGGTTCATTTCCGGGTTTTCTATTCTGTTCTATTGATCTATGTGTCTATTTTTGTGCTAATACCATAGTGTCTATTTTTTTTTAGTACCATGCTGTCTTGATCACTACAGCTTTGTAATAAAACTTGAAGTCTGTAATTATGATGCCTTCAGCTTTGCTATTCTTTTTCAAGATTGCTTTGGCTCTTTGGGATCGTTTTGATACCATACAGATTTTAGGATCGTTTTTTCTAGTTCTGTGAAAAATGTTGTTGGTACTTTGATAGGGATTGCATTAAATGTGTAGATTGTTTTTTTGGATAGTATACACACTTTAAAAATATTTGTTCTTCCAATTCATGAATATGGAATGTCTTTCCATTTCTTTGTGTTATCTTCAATTTCTTTCATGAGTGTTTTATAGTTTTTTAGAGTATAGGTCTTTCACCTCTTTGGTTAGGCTTATTCCTATTTATCTTTTTTTTTTGATGCAACTGTAAATGGGGCTGTTTTCATAACTTCTCTTTCCACTGCTTCATTATTGTGTATAGAAATGCAACAGATTTCTGTACATTGATTTTGTATCCTAAAAATTTGCTGAATTTGTTTATCAGTTCTAGCAGTTTGTGTGTGTGTGTGTGTGTGTGTGTGTGTGTGTGTAGTCTTTCAGGTTTTCTATATATAGTACCATGTCATCTGTAAATAGTGGAAGTTACTTCTTTACTGATTTGGATTCCTTTTATTTCTTTTTGTTTGATTGCTTGTGGCTAGGACTTCCAGCACTATGTTGAATAAAAGTGGTGACAGTGGACACTTTTGTCTTGTTCCTGACCTTACAGGAAAAGATCTCAGTTTTTCCCCATTAAAGATGATGTTAGCTGTGGATTTTTCATAGATGGCCTTTATTATGTTGAGGTATGTTCCACATAAACTTATTTTTGATGGTTTTTTAATGTTTTTATTTATTTACTTTGAGAGAGAGGGAGAGCGAGAATGTAAGCAGGGGAGAGAGAGAGAGAGAGAGAGAGAGAGAATCCCAAGCAGGCTCCACACTGCCAGTGCAGAGCCCAACATGGGGCTCAATCCCACAAATCGTGAGATCATAACCTAAGCTGAAATCAAGAATCAGACTCTTAACTGACTGAGCCACCCAGGTGCCCCAATGGTTTTTATCATGAAGGGATGTTGAACTTTGTCAAGTGCTTTTTTCTACATCTATTGAAACGATCATATTGTTCTTCTCTTTTCTCTTATTGATGTGATGTACCACATTGATTGATTTGTGAATATTGAATCACAATATTGATTGTGGTTTGTGATATTTTAATGTATTGTTGAATTCAGTTTGTTAGTATTTTACTGAGAATTTTTGCGACTATGTTCAAAAGGGATATTGAGCTGTAGTTCTCTTTTTCAGTGGTGTCTTTATCTGGTTTTTGTATCAGGGTAATGCCAACCTCATAGAATGAATTTGGAAGTTTTCTTACCTTTTTATTTTTATTTTTTGGAACAGTTTGAGAAGAATAAGTATTAACTCTTCTTAAATATTTGGTAGAATTCACCTGTGAAGCCATCTAGTCCTGGACTTTTGTTTGTTGGGAGCTTTTTGATTACTGACTCAATTTCTTTGATGGTTATGGATCTGTTCAAATTTTATATTTCTTCCTATTTCAGTTTTGGTAGTTTATATGTTTTAGGAACTTATCCATTTCTTCTAGCTTGTCCAATTTGTTAACATGTAGTTTTTCATAATACTCTCTTATGATTGTTTATATTTCTGTGGTGTTGGTTGTGATTTCTCCTTTCTGATTTGTGATTTTATTTGAGTCCTTTGTCTTTTTTTCTCACTAAGTCTGGCTAGGATTTTATAAATTTTATTGATTTTTTTCCAAAACCAGCTCCTGGCTTCATTAATCTGTTCTGTTATTGTTGTTGTTTCTGTTTCATTTATTTCTGGTCTAATCTTTATTATTTCCTTCTTTCTGCTGGTTTTAGGTTTTGTTCGTTGTTCTTTTTCTAGCTCCCATTATGTGCATCAATAGATTATTTGAGATTTTTTTGTGTCTTGGGTAGACTTGTATTGCTATAAACTTCCCTCTTAGAACTGCTTTTGCTGCAGCCCAGAAGTTTGGGCTATCATGTTTTCATTTTGATTTGTTTACATGTACTTTTTAATTCCTTCTTTGATTTATTGTTGACCTATTCATTATTTAGTAACATGTTATTTAACCACCGAGTATTTGTGGTCTTTCCAGATTTTTTTTCTTGTGGTTGACTTCTAGTTTCATAGTGTTGTGGTCAGAAAATATGCATGGTATGATTTTGATCTTTTTGAATTTGTTGAGGTTTGCTTTGTGGGCTAATTTGTGTTCTATTCTAGGGAATGTTCCATGTGTACTTGAAAAGAATATGTATTCTGCTGTTTGAATAGGATGGAATGTTCTGAATACATCTCTTAAATCAGTTTTTTCCTGTGTGTCATTTAAAACCATTGTTTCCTTGTTGATGTTCTGTTTAGATGATCTGTACATTGATGTAAGTGAGCTGTTAAAGTACCCTACTATTATTGTATAATTATTGATTAGCTCTTTTACATTTGTTATTAACTATTTACATATATGGGTGCTTCTATGTTGGGTGCATAACTATTTACAATTGTTATATCTTCCTGTTGTATTGTCCCCTTTATAATTATATACTGCCCTTTGTCTCTTGCCACAGTCTTTGTTTGAAAGTCTATTTTGTCCAATATAAGCAACACTACTGTGGCTTTGTTTTTATGTCCATTTTCATGATAGACATTTCCCCACCCTTTAATTTTCAATTATCAGGTGCTTTGGGTCTAAAATGGGTCTCTTGTAGGTAGTATACAGATGGGTCTTCTTTTTTATTTATTCTTTCACCCTATGTCTTTTGATGGGAGCATTTAGTCCATTTACTTTCAAAGTAATTATTGATAAATATGTATTTATTGTCATTTTATTACTTGTTTTTTGCTTGTTCCTGAAGATTTTCTCTGGTCCTCTCTTGCTTTTCTCTCAAAAGATATTCTAAGCTTTGGTTGTGACAATGGAACATACTGGCCTGTGGGATGCCGCTGATTTGAAAGTGTTCTTTGTATGCTACTCTTTAGATCTCAGTTGAGACATGAATTAAAGACTAGAACATATCTCTATATCCTCTCAATTTTGTCTTTCTTCTCTATTTTTTAATGTTTATTTATTTTTGAAAGAGAGAGAGAGAGGGAGGAAGGGAGAGAGAGAGAGAAAGAGTGAGGGAGGAGCAGAGAGAGAGGGAGACACAGAATCTGAAGAAGGCTCCAGGCTCTGAGCTGTCAGCACAGAGCCCAATGCGGGGCTCAATCCCATGAACTGTGAGATCATGACCTGAGTCAAAGTCGGACGCTCAACCGAATGAGCCACCCAGGCACCCCGTCTTTCTTCCCTCTTTAACTCAAAAGTATTTAAGCTACATGCTCTCTGTTTTTTCCTTCAAAGTCATTATCCAGGCACCAAAAACACAGATGGAAATATACAGGTTTAGTCCAAAGCACTAATTTCCATTACCTTAAGCTGCCTCAATGGTTTTTCTTAAAGGGTGGAATTTCTCACAGTTGGTCTCAGGCCCACAGTATATACAATACTTCAGTCAAATTGCGACATATTGGAGTGTGTGCTTGGGAACTATTAGTTCCTCATATATTAAAAGAAGGCTGAATACTTCTTGTACAGGCACTGAAGTAAAGAGGGGAATAGTTTTCAAATTCTTACTTGTCATGGATTTATACTCCAATGTTTAAAGTGTTCTGTTTTACATAATACACAAAGATACACAGTCACGGACTATGTGTGAAACTATAGATTCCAGGAATGTCATTCAAAGTCCTTCACACTCTGGTCCTGGTCTCCCTTTCTATTTTAATCTCCTAATATGATCACTCTTTCAGCTTAGTCCCATAAATAATTACTTGAGTGCTTGTGATACACATATAGGCCACATCTTAGGCCCTGTAGATAAACAGGCCAATCTATCTACAGTCTTTTCTTCAAGAAGCTGAAAAGCTCATTGTCTCAGAGGGGTAAAATCTAAAATGTCTTGCATGGTTAATGGGATTAAGAAGCTTGTTCCATATAAAGTCATGCATGAGGGAGTATGAGCCACCCCTGTTCCATTTTTAGCCACTGTTTTTTTCTTTTTCTTTTTTTTTAAATATATGAAATTTATTGTCAAATTGGTTTCCATACAACACCCAGTACTCATCCCAACAGATGCCCTCCTCAATACCCATCACCCACTCTCCCCTCCCTCCCACCCCCCCATCAGCCCTCAATAGCCAAATTTTGGAAAGAGCCTAAATGTCCATCAACTGATGAATGGATAAAGAAATTGTGGTTTATATGCTAAATGAGCCACTGTTTTTTCTGACAGGCTTAGAAGGCACTAGGGAATATAGAAAAGATCTAGGATATATGAAGTATAAGTCCTAGGTTCTAGCCCTATTGTGTTGATTTTGGGCAAGTCACTTCTTGCAAGATATACAAAGTAATAATATTTTCCTGCTTAACTATAGGGAGGGATTGAACAAACTTCAAAGAATCAGGTATAACCATCAATGAATTTTTCCCTATAGTGAATATTTGTTCCTGAATATGAGGTTTGGCCCTTCCAACAATTTTGAGAGAAGCTTAGGAAGCAGGAAATGTGCTGACATTCCACAATTCCACCTGTGTTTCCCCTTGATGTCCCATTTGGCCCTAAGACATCTGCTGTAACAGATGTGTGTGTATTTCAGTTGATAAAGGGAAAGATGTCTGGGTGAGGGGAGAGGATACTGCTGCTATAGATCAAGATAATTTGAGATAATGGGTATTGGGGTTTCTGCACTTTGCATAGTGCCCTCTTAGAGTGGGCCCCATTCCTCCAAGGATTTACATGGCAAATGGTGGAGATGAGATGTGAAGAAGAAAGAATGAAAAGTCTTTGCTCAAATGGAGGCTTTTCAAAAGGCATTTGGAAAAAAGGATGTTTGGGAGGACAAGATACTCAGAATCTAGTCCCAGTTCTGTCACTGACTTCATGTGGGGACTTGGGAAAGTAATTTCTTAGTTCTGACCCTCAGTTTCTTTATATTAAAAAAGTGGTTGGATTAACTGATTTCCAACGTACGTTCTTACTCTGACCTTCAGCACTTTGGGTCCTCAAAGTTCTTTGGAGAGGGAGCAAATAACAAGACTGTCAGGTATCATAAACAGAAAGTTAAGGAATATAAAATAATAAAAGAGACTAAAAGTCAAAATGGCTGCCCCAAGGAAGCCCGCACCGCGCAGCTAAGAAGGGTTGGGGAACAAGCTTCTGCGGGAAAGGGGGAGGGGGGCTCTCGGAAGAGCCGTGGCCAGAACCATAGGCAGGAGTATTGCTCCCCCACCCCCCAGCGCCGAGCTGCACAGGTTCTAGTTTCAGATACCCCTTGACATAACTTTTGAGCTATCTGGAAAAATACTGGCCAGGAAAAATGATACAATTTTTCCTCATGGTGAATAAACAAGGGCAGACCCGACTTTCTAAATACTATGAACATGTGGAGATTAATAAGCGTACACTTCTGGAAACGGAAGTCATAAGGAGCTGTCTCTCCCGATCCAATGAGCAATGCTCTTTCATTGAATTTAAGGATTTTAAGCTGATATATCGACAGTATGCAACTCTCTTCATTGTGGTTGGAGTTAATGACACTGAGAACGAGATGACAATTTATGAATTCATCCATAACTTTGTGGAAGTTTTAGATGAGTACTTCAGCCGCGTGAGTGAATTAGATATAATGTTTAATTTGGATAAAGTACACATTATTTTGGATGAGATGGTGTTGAATGGCTGCATTGTGGAAACGAATAGGGCAAGAGTTCTTGCCCCTCTACTCATTCTTGATAAAATGTCAGAAAGCTGAATAATGGAAGTCTCTGCCAGGCAACATCAACTTGTGGAAGTGAGAATACCATGGAATACCTCTTTACATCTGTAGCCCAAAAAGTCTGCAAGACTGTACATTTCAAATTGGGGTACCCTTCCAAAGACATTTTATACAGGTGTTTTCCACAGTTCCTAAGTGGAAAACAAACTGTATTTTAAAATATGGTGTGCAGGGGCGCCTGGGTGGCGCAGTCGGTTAAGCGTCCGACTTCAGCCAGGTCACGATCTCGCGGTCCGTCAGTTCGAGCCCCGCGTCAGGCTCTGGGCTGATGGCTCAGAGCCTGGAGCCTGTTTCTGATTCTGTGTCTCCCTCTCTCTCTGCCCCTCCCCCGTTCATGCTCTGTCTCTCTCTGTCCCCCCCCCCCAAAAAATAAATAAACGTTGAAAAAAAATAAATAAAATAAAATATGGTGTACAAAGAAAATTTTTCTCTAAGAGACAAATTTTATTTTCTAACCATAAGCATTTTTTCCCCACCTGTTCAACTTTTGTTGAATTCTGAGGGTATCTTTTTTGTTCTTTGCTTTCCTTTGTATATTTAATTCAGGATAACAGCATGAGAAGAACATGAGACAACTATCAGCTAATAAAGTTCTAAACACAGAGCACTTCGAATGTTTTCTGAATGCTTTTTCCTTAAAATGTCTTAAGTCCAAACTTCACTGAATTGTGTACGTAATAAAAATCGAGAATTAAATTTTATTTGCCAGTTTAAAAATAATAATAATAATAAAAGAAAATAATTTTTCAGTGCAAAAAGAGAAAGTATGAATTGATGCATTATGTTATTAGAATTTTACTTTCCATATTTCCCAGGATAAATATCTTGTCCTATTTTCCCTAGAAGCAATCCAAATTACTGGTAATTGCAATATTTCACCATTCCAATTGAATCTCCTAAACTGCCTCATTCACTCAGAATGAACTTCAGGACATATATTTTTTTTTTCAATAGAAGCCAAT
The DNA here is from genome assembly GCF_018350155.1 of Leopardus geoffroyi. Classification (NCBI taxonomy): domain Eukaryota; kingdom Metazoa; phylum Chordata; class Mammalia; order Carnivora; family Felidae; genus Leopardus; species Leopardus geoffroyi. The sequence goes on along the minus strand of NC_059343.1, from coordinate 62,633,936 downwards.
GCTTTATTTTTGCTTCAGAAAATATGGTCACCATAACTTTATAACACTCACCTTATCTTTCCTTTCTAAGCTTTTCTCATGTATGTCATTTTTTTCGTTGGTGTAATAACATTCAATGCAATGGAAACTTTCTATAAATGTAATCTGCTTATATCACTTATTACTTACAAATGACATGTGTTTGGGATAAAAATCCATTCTTAAAACTAGACATTTACAGTGGATGCTTGGAATAGACAAAGAGGCCAACTGGGCTTCTCTACTGTAAGGTTCTAGAGATAATTATAGGGCAGAACAATCTGGGGAGTGAGGAGGGAGAGCAGAAGAAACAGAGAGAAGGAGGTTTCAAATATCCTTTATGTATGGCCTCTGCTTATAGGGATTGGGAGCCAGAAGGTTTGAACTTAGGTGAAGTAGTGGGAAGATCATGTCTGCCTGAATTTTTATCTCCAGCCCAAATCTCTCCTGAGTACCAGACTGGAATTTCAAACTGCCTGTTCTATCTCTCAATATGGCACCATGAACTCATTTATCATCCCTTTAAGATCCTTTTCTCCTCCTGGATTCATTGTTCCTATTACTGGCACAACCATTCCCCCACTCCAATCACTAAGACTAATAACTTTATCAATATATCTGATTCTTCTATTGCCTCACTAAATCCAATCAATTGCCACGTATGGATATTCCTCCATAATCTCTCGCATGAGGGAAAAAAAAAACTCCTATGCATACTTACTACTACCACCTTCATTTAAGCCTTCATAACTTCTCATTTCAAATATAATGAATAACATTTTTATCTGATCCATTCCTTCTAAACCTTGCCAACTTCAATCAATAAAAGCCTAGAGCAACCTTTAGCTTAATTTCTTTTCTCACCAGTAGTCCCACCAGTAATGTTAGACCAAGTTTATGGGAAAGTGATATTCTCAATTTTTAGTGGTACATATGCATTTTTTATTGAGAGATATGAAGAAGGAATAGCATAAGTTTTCAAGACTTCCTGAAATGGAGGAAATTTCAGTAGTTTTAAGTGGACTAAGATGCTTGCATAATTACATTTGTGTCTAACTCTGAAGCTTTCTCATTGTATGTTTTATTTCTACTTTGGATGTTAAAATAGACCCGACATCTATAGCTTTCCCCTTGTCCACAGCATGATGATTGATCTTCTTTGCTTCTTTTTGTATACACTTATATCAGCTGAATGTTTTTCTGTTGCTTTTTGCCCTCTAGCCTCATCTGATCCATTTCACAGATGTTGGGAATTCAGGGATTCCCCTTAGGTTTTAGTGTCTCCTCCCTCTTTACCAGCCTTGGCCTCTTACCACAGTCATGTTTCCATCACTCACATGCACTTGGCCACGTGGCAGCTTCGCTGATGGGCTCTACAGCCATCTCCTACAAACATAGGCCAAGAGGTGACATTCAATCTATCCAGAGTACACTTCCATCCTGCCAAAGCTGTAAAACTGTCTAGAATTGTAGTCCCTTCCAGTTATGTGCACTGAGGCACCTGCCAATGACATTAATCAGTTTCCAAATAGTTTCATGGTACATCAGATAGAGCTCAGGTAGCTTGTAGTAAGAAAGTAAGGTCATAGCAGCACTGGGTTGGTTGTTTGGGATCTTGAAACTCTTAAGCCACAAGGTATGAGAAGTCCATTGGGTGTTTCTAGAACCTGTCTCAAAGACTGGAAAATATCCAGGCAGAGGTAAAGGAAAGGTTAGGAGAACACAGATGTCCTAGCTGTGAGGCAAAGGCTGCCTCCTCAGTGGGGGTTGTGGGGTGACCCAGCCAATTAGTGGCCCCAGCCCAGTCACCCCACAGCTGCCATTTAGTCAGTGGGCCTGCTCATTTGGTTCTAGGGGCAGCTCTGGAGGGCTTGCCCAGTGTCTCAGGCATGTATAATGCTTCTACCTAACTAAAACCACATGCAGAAGGATCATGTCATAATTGGCACATAACCAATCAAGAAAAGCTTGAGAGGGTGTCCAGACCTTAACTTGTTTGAGCAAATGTTCAAAAAACATTTCTAAAGGGATATTCCAGAAAAACATACTCAAGGTCTTAAAACAGATGTTCAGTCTCTAGGAGAATTGTGTTGCTTTACAGCCATTATTATTGAATGCTATAAGTAGAACCAAATCACTTCAAGGCTTTTCAGATTTTTCTTATACTTTATTGTGGGCCAGGGGAAGAATGGGCTAGATAAAAGAGGATAATGCTCAGGAGGCAGCATTTTCTTGTGTTTTAGTGCCTCAGCTTCAGAGTTAGGCAGACAAGGGCTTAGACCTCTGACTAGCTGAGTGATTTAATCTCTCAGAGCCACAGTTTCCTCGTTTGTAAAACCTATAATTGCTTACTTGATATGTTTATGAAGAGGACTGAAAGGAAATATCACATATAAAGAGTTTGCATAGTTCATATCATGTATTAAGCACTCAATAAGCACTAGACAATATTATTAACATTACTACTAGAAGTACTTTTACCTTCATTGCTTCTTCTACTACTATCACTACTTTAACTACTACAATAATAACAACAACTACTACTGCTGCTGCTGCTACTACCACCACTATTACTGGTAGTGAGAGCTTTTCCCAAATGAGTTGGGGAGTTGAATACCTCAAGGTAATGATTTCTTAGCTTATGTAGAAGGTAGTAGTGTCAAGGAAGATTGCAGGACTGTAATTATAGCTTGGAATAGGGTAAATACCAGAAGAGTGCAGAAACCTAGAATTTTATTTCTCTTATCTCAGACTCACACTCTTCCACTCTTCATTAGTTTGCTATGTGTATAGCGCAAGCCACTTTATATCTCTAGGTTTCAGTAAGTGCCCTTGAAAATAAAACCCCACTGACACTTATTTGTAACCTACCTGGCCTATACCAGAGACCTAATCTATGAATGGAATATGATATAAACAAACTGGTCCACATGGGGCATGATATCAGCCTCTAAAGTCATACTAAGCTAACTGACTCCTAATCCAGAGACATACTATAACCACTACCAGGATCTTTTTTTTTTTTTAATTTTTTTTCAACGTTTATTTTTATTTTTTTTTGGGATAGAGAGAGACAGAGCATGAACGGGGGAGGGGCATAGAGAGAGGGAGACACAGAATCAGAAACAGGCTCCAGGCTCTGAGCCATCAGCCCAGAGCCCGACGCGGGGCTCGAACTGACGGACCGCGAGATCGTGACCTGGCTGAAGTCGGACGCTCAACCGACTGCGCCACCCAGGCGCCCCACCACTACCAGGATCTTTGTTAACCACTGCCAGTGATATTTTGAGCTCATTGTCAGCTGGAAGCATAGTCTAACTTTCAATATAGCCATTACCTTATTTGTTCACATTTGCCAATGTTTGTTGATCCATAATTACTTTTACAGGAATTTTATTAATTCATCCATCTACATATCCATCCATCCATCCATCCATCCATCCATCCATACAACAAATAATTATTGAGCAACTACAACATGCCAGACATTGTTCTTAGCACTGGGGATATATCAGTGAAGAGGACAGACAAAAGTCCCTGCCATCATGAAGCTTACAGTCTAGCTGCCTGTTCTGGTCAAATGTAATATACTAAGAAACTTCACTGAGGTAAATTCAGTCTAGCTTTTTGAAACAATTATGGTCAATACTTTTCAACTGAACATGTCTTCTGGGAGGCAGGGTTGGGTGGAGAGGGAGGAGATAGTCTTGGATCTAACCTGAGAAAAGGCTCGGAGGGTGGTTTGGGAAAGGGCTTTAATAATAATATGACTATATTTTGATTTATCAGATGAATATGGTTTATGTAAATTATATAGCTGATATATTTTGTATAGCTGATGTATATTGTATACATCACCTTTTGAAATATGATAGAAAGTAATGTGACGTTTAACTGTGTATTTCATAAACTGGCTCTGAAGGCAGCTCCAAAAACAGCATTTCAAAAATATTCTGAGCAATAGCAGCATAATTGTAGTAAGTATATATGTGTGTATATATATATATATATATATATATATATATATATCCCCAAGGGGACTACTTTGAAAAATACAACATGCAGTTGGATGTACAAGTTCTGGTATGTTATTAAAATAAATATTAAGTTGTCAGTTAATTTGTCTAAAAAACAGTGAAGTAAGAAAAACACTTAGATTTTTTTATATGTATTACTATGTTTGGACTTAGAGTCATACAACTCAGTAAGCAGTTATAAAATTTGCTTACTTTCAAAAGTACTGAATCAAGTTTTTCTTTGCACCTAGGTTATTTCAGTTGATTTATTTGTAGCTTTCTGCTTATGGGTATTGAAAAAGTATACTATGATTATTTGGCCATTTCCTATGCTGTGTTACATTTTTAACATGCAAATCAACCTTCTGGTTATATGACAGGTCTGAAGAAATACAGCCTTCTGATTGATGCCAATGTATGATCAATTCCTTGTAATTTAACTGGTATTTATGTTACAGGCAGAATGTTAAATCAGGAATTGTAAACAATTCCTAGGCAATGTGTATAATGTTTGTAAGTCATTCCTAGAAATTGTTCACAATACCTGTAACATATATGCAACCAGCAACATACTTGAAATATATAGGAAACCTTCAAGATGCAAACTGGCCACCTCCGTGCTATCCTTGGATTATAACATTGGCTTTAATAATTCTACTTATTTATCTGTTTGTGTATTTAGATATTAATCATAACTCTAGTAATACTAGAGTTTATTTTCATAGCTTTAATGGGTTCCTGGATTTTTAAGCTATTGGGTGATACAGAACTTTTGACATGCTTATTTTAAGAAGGACTAGGAATAAAAGAAACCAATAAATAATAATAAAAGGAATGTTGTTTTCCAGACACTCTAAGGCCTCATCCAGATTTTCTTATCTTGTTCAGAAGCTCTATCCCAAGATCCCTTGCCTTTTTCCCCAGATCTTTACATTCTATCCAACTAGTTTTTGATACACTAATGCCTTCAAGCTTTCCCAGGCTACTCAAAAGAAATCAAATAACTTTACAAACGTCAATCTGTCTAAACATGAAACTTTTCCTGCCTGTCCCTGAGCACTTCCCTGCTAATGGCCCTTGGTCTACACATGGTGTAATTGTTTAATTCTATATATTTGTTTCCTGCTTAAGTTTATATTATTTTCATATACTATTTTGAAATGATCTACATTTTGGTTTATGTTAGCATTGTCTGCTATGGGTTATGTCTACATAACCACCCCAAATCAATTTGGAGATGAAGAAAAATAAGTTGAATTAGTCCAGCTTTTGAGTGCTAAGGTCATATCAAATCACTGATTAGAATTATTTACCCTCTCTAGCTGGAACGTTTCTAGTCCATCTAGGCAACTAAACAGATTTGGTAAACTTCTGATTGACCAATGGAACTGCAGACCAGCAAGGTGAGGACAGGAAATGAATAGGCAAGATAAGTAGGACTAAGAGGGAAACATCTGAGTGACAGCGCAGGGCCTTCTGACAATTGACCTCAGAATCTAGTATAGGTACAAAGGAATTGGTTGGTATGGTAAGATGCTTCTAAGTAGGATTTGACAGTCATAAATGGGCCTTTTAATCTGTTTAGATGATGACCATCACTCCCATTTACATCCCCACTGTATCCAGCTATGAACCATGAGTTCTAAACCCGATTCAGTCCTATCTCCTCTGTTGAAGCCCTCTGAATTGCTTCCGACCACACTGGTATGTCTTTTCTTTAAACTCCGTTAGCCTTTATTTAAGTTAATATTGCCCCAGGCACTGAATTGCACTTATCTAAATATTTTCTGTGTGATATTTTCATGTATGCTTTGTACTTATGGTGACCATGTTTTCCAAACCAAAAATTAAAGTACATCATTTTAAAATTTAGGTAGACTATTTGAGATTAACAATGCCCTAAAGAACAGATGTTTATTCCTTTCTATGTCACTCACCTATTAAATGTTGGCTGTTATTGATGATACAAAGATAAAAAAGAACATAAGGTGACATCTACTAAGTTGCAAATAAAGGACACTGAAATATTTGGCAGTGTCCAATACAGAGAGGCATTGCATAAATGCCTTATCACTGTGTGTGAGGAATGATGTCATAATCCTGTAAAAGAAAAAAAGTGTGGGAAATGAAGAAGGGCAATAAAAAGTACCAGTAGCAAAAGATGTTATATAAAGATCATATCATATAAGACATCACATAAGGATAGTCTAAAAAGATGGGAACTTATTATCCAGAAAGATAGAAGTGAAAGAGTTTTCACTGAGGTCTGTAAGGATGTGGATTAGGTGAACTTGGATTTGTTTACCAAATTCTAGAATCCTTCACTAGGCTGCCTATATTCTTGTATACCAAAATTTCAAGTATATTTAGGAAAATAAAAAAGGTGGAAATCACATTGAACTTGCTATTTTAAGAGGTGGTGCAGGAAGAGAACATAGCTTAGAAAGGAATTCAGGTTCATTTAAGGCTGGCAGATCAATAAGGGATATTAAACTATTTTTATCCATTAATTTTTAGCTCAATAAGTTAATGAGATAACACATTAATCCATTGCGGAGCAGAAAGCAGCCTTTTGATCTAGAGTCAGACATGCTGACAGCAACAAGAATGGGTAACTTACACTGAGGAGGAGATAAAAGTGGAGAGAATTATTTAAGACTAGTAATATGGAATCAGTTAGCTTAGGGGCTAATTTACCTACATATCTTAATTTCACCTGAGAGTAACATAGCATAGTACAGCAATTCATGCTTATAGTGGCAACCTTGAGTCAGAAGACAAATTTAAATTATATTCCATCTACTTTGTTTATATGGAATTCATGGTTCTTACAAGTAAGGCTCTAAGATACTCATCTTTTTTTTTTTAATATATGAAATTTATTGTCAAATTGGTTTCCATACAACACCCAGTGCTCATCCCAAAAGGTGCCCTCCTCAATACCCATCACCCACCCTCCCCTCCCTCCCAACCCCCATCAACCCTCAGTTTGTTCTCAGTTTTTAAGAGTCTCTTATGCTTTGGCTCTCTCCCACTCTAACCTCTTTTTTTTTTTTCCTTCCCCTCCCCCATGGGTTTCTGTTAAGTTTCTCAGGATCCACATAAGAGTGAAACCATATGGTATCTGTCTTTCTCTGTATGGCTTATTTCACTTAGCATCACACTCTCCAGTTACATCCACGTTGCTACAGAGAGCCATATTTCATTTTTTCTCATTGCCACGTAGTATTCCATTGTGTATATAAACCACAATTTCTTTATCCATTCATCAGTTGATGGACATTTAGGCTCTTTCCATAATTTGGCTATTGTTGAGAGTGCTGCTCTGAACATTGGGGTACAAGTGCCCCTATGCATCAGTACTCCTGTATCCCTTGGGTAAATTCCTAGCAGTGCTACTGCTGGGTCATAGGGTAGGTCTATTTTTAATTTTCTGAGGAACCTCCGCACTGCTTTCCAGAGCGGCTGCACCAATTTGCATTCCCACCAACAGTGCAAGAGGGTTCCCATTTCTCCACATCCTCTCCAGCATCTATAGTCTCCTGATTTGTTCATTTTGGCCACTCTGACTGGTGTGAGGTGATATCTGAGTGTGGTTTTGATTTGTATTTCCCTGATAAGGAGCAACGTTGAACATATTTTCATGTGCCTGTTGGCCATCCGGATGTCTTCTTTAGAGAAGTGTCTATTCATGTTTTCTGCCCATTGCTTCACTGGGTTATTTGTTTTTCGGGTGTGGAGTTTGGTGAGCTCTTTATAGATTTTGGATACTAGCCCTTTGTCCGATATGTCATTTGCAAATATCTTTTCCCATTCTGTTGGTTGCCTTTTAGTTTGGTTGGTTGTTTCCTTTGCTGTGCAGAAGCTTTTTATCTTCATAAGGTCCCAGTAATTCACTTTTGCTTTTAATTCCCTTGCCTTTGGGGATGTGTCGAGTAAGAGATTGCTACGGCTGAGGTCAGAGAGGTCTTTTCCTGCTTTCTCCTCTAAGGTTTTGATGGTTTCCTGTCTCACATTCAGGTCCTTTATCCATTTTGAGTTTATTTTTGTGAATGGTGTGAGAAAGTGGTCTAGTTTCAACCTTCTGCATGTTGCTGTCCAGTTCTCCCAGCACCATTTGTTAAAGAGGCTGTCTTTTTTCCATTGGATGTTCTTTCCTGCTTTGTCAAAGATGAGTTGGCCATACGTTTGTGGGTCTAGTTCTGGGGTTTCCATTCTATTCCATTGGTCTATGTGTCTGTTTTTGTGCCAATACCATGCTGTCTTGATGATGACAGCTTTGTAGTAGAGGCTAAAGTCTGGGATTGTGATGCCTCCTGCTTTGGTCTTCTTCTTCAAAATTCCTTTGGCTATTCGGGGCCTTTTGTGGTTCCATATGAATTTTAGGATTGCTTGTTCTAGTTTTGAGAAGCATGCTGGTGCAATTTTGATTGGGATTGCATTGAATGTGTAGATAGCTTTGGGTAGTATTGACATTTTGACAATATTTATTCTTCCAATCCATGAGCAGGGAATGTCTTTCCATTTCTTTAAATCTTCTTCAATTACCTTCATAAGCTTTCTATAGTTTTCAGCATACAGATATTTTACATCTTTGGTTAGATTTATTCCTAGGTATTTTATGCTTCTTGGTGCAATTGTGAATGGGATCAGGTTCTTTATTTGTCTTTCTGTTGCTTCATTGTTAGTGTATAAGAATGCAACTGATTTCTGTACATTGATTTTGTATCCTGCGACTTTGCTGAATTCATGTATCAGTTCTAGCAGACTTTTGGTGGAGTCTATTGGGTTTTCCATGTATAATATCATGTCATCTGCAAAAAGGGAAAGTTTGACTTCATCTTTGCCAATTTTGATGCCTTTGATTTCCTTTTGTTGTCTGACTGCTGATGCTAGAACTTCCAGCACTATGTTCAACAACAGCGGTGAGAGTGGGCATCCCTGTCGTGTTCCTGATCTCAGGGAAAAAGCTCTCAGTTTTTCCCCGTGGAGGATGATGTTAGCTGTGGGCTTTTCATAAATGGCTTTTATGTTCTTTAAGTATGTTCCTTCTATCCCGACTTTCTCAGGGGTTTTTATTAAGAAAGGGTGCTGGGGGCGCCTGGGTGGCGCAGTCGGTTAAGCATCCGACTTCAGCCAGGTCACGATCTCGTGGTCTGTGAGTTCGAGCCCCGCGTCAGGCTCTGGGCTGATGGCTCAGAGCCTGGAGCCTGTTTCCGATTCTGTGTCTCCCTCTCTCTCTGCTCCTCCCCCGTTCATGCTCTGTCTCTCTCTGTCCCAAAAATAAATAAATGTTGAAAAAAAAACTAAAAAAAAAAAAAAAGAAAGTGTGCTGGATTTTGTCAAAGGCCTTTTCTGCATCGATTGACAGGATCATATGGTTCTTCTCTTTTTTTTTGTTAATGTGATGTATCACGTTGATTGATTTGCAAATGTTGAACCAGCCCTGCATCCCAGGAATGAATCCCACTTGATCATGGTGAATAATTCTTTTTATATGCCGTTGAATTCGATTTGCTAGTATCTTATTGAGAATTTTTGCATCCATATTCGCAGGGATATTGGCCTGTAGTTCTCTTTTTTTATTGGGCCTCTGTCTGGTTTAGGAATCAAAGTAATACTGGCTTCCTAGAATGAGTCTGGAAGTTTTCCTTCCCTTTCTATGTCTTGGAATAGCTTGAGAAAGATAGGTATTATCTCTGCTTTAAACGTCTGGTAGAACCCCCTTGGGAAGCCATCTGGTCCTGGACTCTTATTTGTTGGGAGATTTTTGATAACCGATTCAATTTCTTCGCCTGTTATGGGTCTGTTCAAGCTTTCTATTTCCTCCTGATTGAGTTTTGGAAGAGTGTGGGTGTTTAGGAATTTTTCCATTTCTTCCAGGTTGTCCAATTGGTTGGCATATAATTTTTCATAGTATTCCCTGGTAATTGTTTGTATCTCTGAGGGATTGGTTGTAAAAATTCCATTTTCATTCATGATTTTATCTGTTTGGGTCATCTCCCTTTTCTTTTTGAGAAGCCTGGCTAGAGGTTTGTCAATTTTGTTAATTTTTTCAAAAAACCAACTCTTGGTTTCGTTGATCTGTTCTACAGTTTTTTTAGATTCTATATTGTTTATTTCTGCTCTGATCTTTATTATTTCTCTTCCTCTGCTAGGTTTAGGCTGCCTTTGCTGTTCTGCTTCCATTTCCTTTAGGTGTGCTGTTAGATTTTGTATTTGGGATTTTTCTTGTTTCTTGAGATAGGCCTGGATTGCAATGTATTTTCCTCTCAGGACTGCCTTCGCTGCGTCCCAAAGTGTTTGGATTGTTGTATTTTCATTTTCGTTTGTTTCCATATATTTTTTAATTTCTTCTCTAATTGTCTGGTTGACCCACTCATTCGATAGTAGGGTGTTCTTTAACCTCCATGCTTTTGGAGGTTTTCCAGACTTTTTCCTGTGGTTGATTTCAAGCTTCATAGCATTGTGGTCTGAAAGTATGCATGGTATAATTTCAATTATTGTAAACTTATGAAGGGCTGTTTTGTGACCCAGTATATGATCTATCTTGGAGAATGTTCCATGTGCACTCGAGAAGAAAGTATATTCTGTTGCTTTGGGATGCAGAGTTCTAAATATGTCTGTCAAGTCCATCTGATCCAATGTCTCATTCAGGGCCCTTGTTTCTTTATTGACTGTGTGTCTAGATGATCTATCCATTTCTGTAAGTGGGGTGTTAAAGTCCCCTGCAATTACCACATTCTTATCAATAAGGTTGCTTATGTTTATGAGTAATTGTTTTATATATTTGGGGGCTCCGGTATTCGGCTCATAGACATTTATAATTGTTAGCTCTTCCTGATGGATAGACCCTGTAATTTTTTTTTTTCAACGTTTATTTATTTTTGGGACAGAGAGAGACAGAGCATGAACGGGGGAGGGGCAGAGAGAGAGGGAGACACAGAATCGGAAACAGGCTCCAGGCTCTGAGCCATCAGCCCAGAGCCCGACGCAGGGCTCGAACTCACGGACCGCGAGATCGTGACCTGGCTGAAGTCGGACGCTTAACCGACTGCGCCACCCAGGCGCCCCTAGACCCTGTAATTATTATATAATGCCCTTCTTCATCTCTTGTTACAGCCTTTAATTTAAAGTCTAGTTTGTCTGATATAAGTATGGCAACTCCAGCTTTCTTTTGGCTTCCAGTAGCATGATAAATAGTTCTCCATCCCCTCACTCTCAATCTAAAGCTGTCCTCAGGTCTAAAATGAGTCTCTTGTAGACAGCAAATAGATGGGTCTTGTTTTTTTTATCCATTCTGATACCCTATCTTTTGGTTGGCGCATTTAATCCATTTACATTCAGTGTTATAGAAAGATACGGGTTTAGAGTCATTGTGATGTCTGTATGTTTTGTGCTTGTAGTGATGTCTCTGGTACTTTGTCTCACAGGGTCCCCCTTAGGATCTCTTGTAGGGCTGGTTTAGTGGTGACAAATTCCTTCAGTTTCTGTTTGTTTGGGAAGACCTTTATCTCTCCTTCTATTCTAAATGACAGACTTGCTGGGTAAAGGATTCTCGGCTGCATATTTTTTCTGTTTAGCACACTGAAGATCTCGTGCCAATTCTTTCTGGCCTGCCAAGTTTCAAAAGAGAGATCAGTCACGAGTCTTATAGGTCTCCCTTTATATGTGAGGGCACGTTTATCTCTTGCTGCTTTCAGAATTTTCTCTTTATCCTTGTATTTTGCCAGTTTCACCATGATATGTCGTGCAGAAGATCGATTCAAGTTCCATGTGAAGGGAGTTCTCTGTGCCTCTTGGATTTCAATGCCTTTTTCCTTCCCCAGTTTAAGGAAGTTCTCAGCTAGTATTTCTTCAAGTACCCCTTCAGCACCTTTCCCTCTCTCTTCCTCCTCTGGGATACTAATTATGCGTATATTATTTCTTTTTAGTGTATCATTTAGTTCTCTAATTTTCCCCTCATACTCCTGGATTTTTTTTATCTCTCTTTCTCTCAGCTTCCTCTTTTTCCATAACTTTATCTTCTAGTTCACCTATTCTCTCCTCTGCCTCTTCAATCCGAGCTGTCGTCGTTTCCATTTTGTTTTGCATTTCGTTTAAAGCGTTTTTCAGCTCCTGCTGACTATTCCTTAGTCCCTTGATCTCTGTAGCAAGAGATTCTCTGCTGTCCTCTATACTGTTTTCAAGCCCAGCAATTAATTTTATGAATATTATTCTAAATTCACTTTCTGTTATATTATTTTAATCCTTTTTAATTAGTTCATTAGCTGTTGTTATTTCCTGGAGATTCTCCTGAGGGGAATTCTTCCGTATGGACATTTTGGATAGTCCCTGGAGTGGTGAGGACCTGCAGGGCACTTCCCCTGTGCTGTGGTGTATAACTGGAGTTGGCGGGCGGGGCCGCAGTCCGACCTGATGTCTGCCCCCAGCCCACCACTGGGGCCACAGTCAGACTGGTGTGTGCCTTCTCTTCCCCTCTCCTAGGGGCGGGATTCACTGTGGGGTGGCATGGTCCGTCTGGGCTACTTGCACACTGCCAGGCTTGTGATGCTGGGGATCTGGAGTATTAGCTGGGGTGGGTAGGCAAGGTGCACAGGGGCAGGAGGGGCAGGCTTAGCTCGCTTCTCCTTAGGTGATCCACTTCAGGAGGGGCCCTGTGGCAGCGGGAGGGAGTCAATTCCGCTGCCGGAGGTTTGGCTCCTCCGCAGAAGCACAGAGTTGGGTGTTTGCGCGGAGGGAGCAAGTTCCCTGGCAGGAACTGGTTCTCTTTGGGATTTTGGCTGGGGGATGGGCGGGGGAGATGGCGCTGGCGAGCGCCTTTGTTCCCCACCAAACTGAGCTCTGTCGTCCGGGGGCTCAGCAGCTCTCCCTCCCTTTGTCTTCCAGCCTTCCCGCTTTCCGAGCAGAGCTGTTAACTTATGACCTCCCAGACGCTAAGTTGCGCTTGCTGTCGGAACACAGTCCGTCAGGCCCCTCCGCTTTTGCCAGGCAGACTCGGGGGCTCTGCTTGGCTGGGGAGCTGCCCCTCAGCCCAAGCTCCCTCCCGCCAGTCCGTGGAGCGCGCACCGCCTTGCCGCCCTTCCTACCCTCTTCCGTGGGCCTCCCGTCTGCGCTTGGCTCCTGAGACTCCATTCTGCTAATCCTCTGGTGGTTTTCTGGGTTATTTAGGCAGGTGTAGGTGGAATCTAAGATCAGCAGGACGCGCGGTGAGCCCAGCGTCCTCCTACGCCGCCATCTTCCCTCTCTCCTCGCCAAAATAATTTCATTGAAACGAGGATTATTTTCAGTTCCCCATATAGGGCGATCTGGAGAGGAGAGCTTGATCCAGTGAGACCAGACAGAATGTTCTAACAAAACCTCCTGAGTAATTAACAGGCGTTATCTACCCAAGGAATGGAACAAATAGGAAGTTCAGGTTCTAAGGAGCTGCCTTGTTTGTGCCAGTGGCCCCACACTAGCTCTTTATTAATTGCACCACCTGGGATGCTGATAGCGAACTGAGCTTTGGAACATTTCAGGCCTGGCATGGAATGCAGTTTTTACACAAGCTGCCACAGGGCACTGCTCTCCATGTGCTTTCTTTCCTGACCACTCTTCAATTAAGAAGTGTGTTATTCCCTTTCAGCCAGAAAATTCTGTGATTTCTTGTCTTGTGGTTCAGAAATCCGATTTCACAGCTTATCTTCCGTTAGATGAAAGTGTTTACAGTGTGTCTGGAGCTGGAGTAAGTTCCTGCGGGTGCCCAGGAGCAGGGGCCTCCTCTCTCCTCTCATTAATTTGCTGATGCCTAACTCCACTGACGCAGCTATGAGATACCGGGGAGAGAGCTCTAAGATACTCATCCTAATCAAATTGAAAACCCTCACCACAACACCTTGGATTTTTTCTCATACTGAGAAAAAATGTTATAAGACATAAATGTTTTTCAAACATAAGGTGTGGTTATTTTGGGGGAAGTAACAGTTCATATGCTGATGAAAGGCAAGAGAGGATACTCTTGCCAATAAAGTTTATTGGTCTTTTAAAGGTCATAAACGGTAACACGGTGATATAGTGCTTTTTTTGTCCCTTCTGCCAAATGCTAGTAGCATTTCTTGGCAATTCAGGGGAACTATAGAGCTTTGGAGTCCCAGCGCGGAGAAAGTAATGGTTTTAGATATTCTTTAGATTGGAATTCATCAACAAATACTGGAATCCTTATGAAAGCATTTTATTTATTTATTTATTTATTTATTTATTTATTTATTTATTCATGAGAGAGAGGAGAGAGCAAGAGGGGCAGAGAGAGAGAGAGAGAGAGAGGCAAAGAGAGAGAGAGAGACAGAGAGAGAGAGAGAATCCCATGTAGACTCCACACTGGTGGCACAAAGACTGATTCATGGCTTGATCCCATAATCCTGGGATCATGACCCCAGCTAAAACTAAGAGTTCGACCCTCAACCAACTGAATCATCCAGGTGCCCCATTTAGGAAGCAATTTAAAATCTAGTTCCTTTACTGGACAATACACAATGATTAAGGGCTAAAGAGAGAGTAGAATTTGGATGCCATCATTCACTATGATAGCCTGCAAGCCAGCCCCAGAACAGAGTAAGTGGTGGTATGTCAACAAAATCTGAAATCAGGCAGTAAACACTTTTCATTATATGGCAAGCCACTGAGTATATTTAGAAGATTTATTAGAGAAGTTGATTTTGTCCCTTCTCAAGAGACTAAGCTATGTTCCTAATCATACCTAGCTTGGTAAATGATCTTGCACCAGGGGCTTGTGTTGTATTTGGCACCAGTGATCTGGTCCTAGCAGATGTTAAACTTTCCCTCTCTATCCCTATTATACCACCTTTCCCTCTCCACCGCCCAGCTGCAGCATGGCTATGCACATAGTAAGAGTTCAATAAGTATTGCTGAAATAATTAATACTTTAAATATGGCTGTTATTTGCTATAAACATATAAACAGTGCTATTAAAGTGGAGGGTAGAAGATTGAGCAGTGCCAAGAACAAACTTTTGCATGCTCAAAATATTTGCCTTGGCGTTGGAAAATTAGTACATGGTCATAAAATAACTTAAAATGACAAAAAAACTCCTCTGACCTTAGATTCTGAATCTAGTTACCTTGGGAAGTAGTGGGAATTCCATCCTTGGGGAATTTTAGGCAGGTTCTAGGCTGGATAACACTTGCCAGGGATATTGTGGAGGGATACCCTGTATTAGGCTGGAATGGGGAGTAGTTAAATAAAGTTTAAGGCATAATTTTTTCACAAGTTTTTATTTAAATTCTATCTAGTTAACGTGGAATGAAATATTTGTTTCAGGTGTAGAATTTAGTTACTAATTGCTTACATACAACATCCAATGCACACCACAAGTGCCCTCCTTAATACCCATCACCTGTTTAACCCATCCCCCAACCTATCTTTCATCCAGTAACTCTCAGTTTGTTCTCTATAGTTGAGTATGTTTCTTGGTTTGCCTCTCTTTTTCCCCCCTATGTTCATTTGTTTCATTTCTTAAATTCCACATATGAGAGAAATCATATGGTATTTGTCTTTCTCTGACTTATTTTTCTTAGCATAATACTCTGTAGCCCATACACATAATTGCAAATGGCAAGATTTCACTATTTCTATGGCTCGGTAATATTCCATTGTGTGTGTGTGTGTGTGTGTGTGTGTGTGTGTGTGTTTACCACATCTTCTTTACCCATTAATCAGTAGATGGACATTTGAGCTCTTTCCATCAATTGGCTATTATTGATAATGCTGCTATAAACATCATGGTGCAGGTATCCCTTGGAATTAGTATTTGTGTATCCTTTAGGTAAATACCTAGTAGTGCAATTTCTGGGTCATAAGGTAGTTCTATTTTTAACTTTTTGAGGAGACCCCATACTGTTTTTAGAGTGGCTGCACCAGTTTGCATTCCCACCAATGGTGTAAGAGGGTTCCCCTCTCTCTGTATCCTTTTTTAAGACATAATTTTTGATACAAATAACAACAGGTAATATAGTCCAAGAAAGAAAGTTTCTAGTTGAAAGATGCATAATAATTTTCCACGAAGGAAAAAAAATTACTAAAGCCTTGTCCTGCCTTTTTGGCAGAGACCACTAAACTAACCCTTTATCAAGAACACAACAGCTTGAAGTTATCCAAACCAGACTTCTTGACTCACCTGGAACATATTTGCGTGGACTTCTCAATGTTCAATTCTGTGTTACCTATAGTGAAAGCTAGCTTAGAGGGCTTAGTAGAGCCATAACTCCCTGAGGCTTCAACTTTTGGAGATAAGTGTATCCTATGTCTGTTGTGACCCAGCAAAGAACTAGGAGTTGTGGAGGATGGAAAGAAGTGTAAGGCTTCCCCCCCCCCCAGGTGAACTGTGTGGTTAATTTGATTTACTTTCTCCAGAAGTACCACCCATTTTTTTTGCACCATAACCTTCCTCATGCTCTCCTAGAAAGAGAGATCCAGGATCTCATCACCTTCTGTTTAAATTCCTCCAACAAGCCTCTCTGCTTCCAACCTGCTTCCCTCAAACCCAAACATTACACTATAGTCAGAGGTTTTGTCCTAAAGCATAGATGCAGTCCTGCCACCCCCTATTTTCCACCTCCTCAGTGGCTATTGAGGAAATATTGAGATTGAGATTAACCCTATAGGATTAATTCCTAACTCTAACACATTAACTCCTAACACTTGCATTCGAGGCCTTTCACAACCTGTACCTAATTTGCCTTAAGTCCAGCTCCCATCATTATTCTCATATATCTTATTCTCCAGCCTCATCCCTATTTCTTGAATACAGCAAATTCTTACATACGGAATATTATTTCATATAATTTACCTGGAATCTCTTTATCTATCATTTGCCATCTGAAAAAATCCTACTTTACCTGCATACATTACCTTCTCTGTGAAGTTTATTTCAAAACTCTCAGGCAGAATTAATTCTCAGTTTCTGTACTCTTATAGCTGGGGAAGACAAGAACTCATATTAATGACCAGCTTTATTCATAAGCAATTGAAATAGCCTTCATGGTTCAATTTGAGGACTTTTGGGAAGGTCTCCATCTTTGCCAATTCAGAGAATTTAAATACTGGAAGAAATCTTAGTGTCAACTGGTCCAAATCATTTCATACCAATAAGTATCTTCCAAGGTCCAGAAAGGTGAAATAATTTGTATAAGTTCACACTGTCAGAGCTAAGTCCTTAAGGGGTGATGGATCAAACTTCTTTTTCAGGAATGCTAGTTTAGTCATATATCCTACCTTCTGAAGTTATCATTGCCTTCTATTAGCTTCTTTAAAAATGCAATATCCTATGAAAGGATACCATCTTAACGCTTCAGCACTTCAATATAAATACCTTTATCAGATCAATTTGCTCTTCAACAGGAGACATTTGGTGCAGCTTTAGAATTATAAAATGAAATGGGAATGAAAGGCAAGTTGGATCAACTTCTCACTTTTCATCCTAAATCACATTCCCCTGAGAAACTGAGGAATGAATGGAGGCACAGAAAGATGATAAGAACTTAAGAGATCAAATGTGGCATTTTTTCATCAGTACCTTAAATCTACTGTCATGGAAATATAGTATTGTGCTGGTTCTGAGAAGCCCAGGGAAGGCTCAACTACATCCTTCTTTTAAACAGATTTCTGCAAATTGGAGAAATTTCAAGGGAGATATTGAAAGATAACTGGGATCAGCTAGATAGAGTCAGGAACCACCTGATGGATGGAAGCAGCTTGAAGGCTCTAGGAATAGGGAGACTGGGACTGACTGCCTGCTAAGGTCTGTGAGAAAGGAGGGAACCATAATAATAGCCCACAAATATTAGAAATTAGGAACAGTTATTTGGATTGGTACCAGAGGAAAAAAGTAATATTAATAATATAAAATTAATAAGGGGGGGAGCATGGCGAAGAAGTAGGGGGATCTGAAGTTCCCTCATCTCTCAAACAAAGCAGTGTTGAAGCCAAAGCACTTTGAACTCCAAGAGTCTGGGAGGCAAAGAGACAGTCGCTTCCAGGGACCCACTGGGACAACCTGACAGGCCATAGGTGAGTGATTGCAATCTGGGAGAGACAAAACAAGTGGAGAGAAGGGATCCCCTTCTGCAGAGACAGCAAGGGAAGAGAAAGAGAAGCTGGGGAAGCATAGGACTGTATTTGGACAAGAGAAAAACCACAGACAGGGACGGAGAAAGATCCCATATCTAACTGAGGGGCTTTCTCCATAGTGGGGCCAGCTGCCCTAATCGCACACCTGGGGATGAGGGGAGCCAGTCCCAGGCTCAGTGTCTAGGTCAGGGGTGCAGTCCACAGTAGGAGAAAGCAATCACCTCCCTGGAGTTCTGTGGGAAGAGGGTATATACTCACTCTGTGCCTGCCAGCCAGAGACCATATATTGGGCGGCATGGAGCAGCATTCTCCCAGTGCCAGATCACACAGAACTGGAGTTTAAATTCTAGCCAAGCACCAGGGAGACATGGGAATTGGTGAAGCGGGGAAAACCGCCTTGTTTACACCCACAGCATAGTGAGGATGGCTTGAACGGAGTGGTTTGGGACACCTGGTCCATGGAGGAAAGACTGGGTAGTCGCCATTTTTCTCCCCATCACCAACAAGGTGGGGCTTCAGGGAATGGACAGCAGGCCCACAGTGGAGGCGGGACCCACCTACAACAAACCATGCGTCTCCATGTCTGGTAACTGTGTATCTACTGGAGCAGGATTGATGCTGATGAACCAGGAAGCACCTCCTCCAGATAAGCACTGTTGCATTGCCTGGTTTAATTCTCAGACAATTCTTGTTATATAGATATTATCTTCCTTCCTCTTCTCCTTCTTATCTCTTCCCTCCTGTAGTCTGGTTACTCTAGTAATTGGTTTGTTTAATCAGATATATGTAACCCATTCTTTTAATACATGCTCTACACCTCCTTTATTTTCCTTTTTCTCTCTGGATTAAACCATGTAGTTTCTCTGTCTAGTCAATTTTATTTTCTCTTCCTTTTCCCCACCTCCTTCTTTATTTTCCTTACTCTCTGGATTAAGCCGTAGAGTTTCTCTGTCTGTAAACGTTATTTTCTTTTCTGTCCCCCCACCTACTTCATTATTTTCCTTTCTCTCTCTCTCTCTCTCTCTCTCTCTGGATTAAACTGTACAGTTTCTCTCTTCAATTTTTACCTTTTCTTTTTCCCCACCATTGTCACTTCTCTCTTTGTATGGGATGAGGGTGCTTCCATCAGCACCACCTCCACACTGTTGTTTACTTGTAGCTGGTGTTTCTGATTTCTTGTTTTTGTTTTTCTTTGTGTGTTTGCATGGTTTTGTTCTCTGTTTTCTTTTTGTTTGTTTGTTTGTTTGTTTTCCATTCCTGGGCTACTTCAATGAAAACATTAAAGCACAACTAGTGGAAGGTACAAAACATCACTATGAGTAGGGAGATAAGTAACCAAAGTCACAACAAAAGAGAGAAAGTAACACTTTCCAAAAAACACCTCCTGAGGGGCCAGGCGCTGGACAGTGTATGACCCTTTAATAAAGTAGTGCTCACATCATAGGAGTTCCAGAAGAAGAAGAGAGAAGGAAAGGGGTTGACGATGTAGTTGAATAAATCATAGCTGAGAATTTCACCAATCTGAGTAAGGAAACAGACATTGAAATCCAGGAGGGACAGTGAACTCCCTTCAGACATAACTTGAATCAATCTTCTGCACGACATATCATACTGAAACTGGAAAAATACAAACATAGAGAGAATTCTGAAAGCACCTAGGGATAAATGGGCCATAAGGGAAGGGAAGACACATAAGGGTAGTAGCAGACCTATCTACTGAAACTTGGCAGGCCTGAAAGGAGTGGCAGGAAATTTTCAATGTGCTGAATAGAAAAAAATATGCAGCCAAGAATCCTTTATCCAGCAAGACTTCTTTCATAACAGGAGAGATAAACGTTTTCCCAAACAAAAACTGAAGGACTTCATCATAGCTAAACCAGCCTTAAAAGAGATCCTAATGGGACCCTGTGATGGAATGTTGCAAAGATCACCAAGGACCAGAGACATCACTACAAGCATGAAAACTACAGATAACACAATGGCTCTAAACCCATATCTTTCAATAATAACACTGAATGTAAATAGAGTAAATGCTCCAATCAAAATACATAGGGTATCTAAATGGATACAAAAAACCAAGACCATTTACATGCTGTCTACAAGAAACACATTTTATTTTTTATTTTTTTCATATGAAATTTATGGTCAAATTGGTTTCCATACAACACCCAGTGTTCATCCCAAAAGGTGCCCTCCTCAATACCTATCTGCCACCCTCCCCTCCCTCCCAACGCCCGCCAATCCTCAGTTTGTTCTCACTTTTTAAGAGTCTCTTATGTTTGGCTCCCTCCATCTCTAACCTTTCCCTGACCCCCATGGTCTTCTGTTAAGTTTCTCATAATCCACATAAGAGTGAAAACAGATGGTATCTGTCTTTCTCTGTATGACTCATTTCACTTAGCATAACACTCTCCAGTTCCACCCACATTGCTACAAAAGGCCATATTTCACTCTTTCTCATTGCCACGTAGTATTCCATTGTGTATATAAACCACAATTTCTTTATCCATTCATCAGTTGATGGACATTTAGGCTCTTTCCATAATTTGGCTATTGTTGAAAGTGCTGCTATAAACATTGGGGTACAAGTGCCCCTATGCATCAGCACTCCTGTATCCCTTGGGTAAATTCCTAGCAGTGCTATTTCTGGGTCGTAGGGTAGGTCTATTTTTAATTTTTTGAGGAACCTCCACACTGTTTTGCAGAGCAGCTGCACCAGTTTGCATTCCCACCAACAGTGCAAGAGGGTTCCCATTTCTCCACATCCTACTCACATCTATAGTTTCCTGACTTCTTCATTTTAGCCACTCTGACTGGCTTGAGGTGGTATCTGAGTGTGGTTTTGATTTGTATTTCCCTGATGAGGAGTGGCATTGAGCACTTTTTCATGTGCCTGTTGGCCATCTGGATATCTTCTTTAGAGAAGTGTCTATTCATATTTTCTGCCCATTTCTTCACTGGATTATTTGCTTTTCAGGTGTGGAGTTTGGAGAGTTCTTTATAGATTTTGGATACTAGCCCTTGGTCCGATATGTCATTTGCAAATATCTTTTCCTATTCCATTGGTTGCCTTTTAGTTTTGTTGATTGTTTCCTTTGCAGTGAAGAAGCTTTTTATCTTCATGAGGTCCCAATAGTTCATTTTTGCTTTTAATTCCCTTGCCTTTGGAGATATGTCAAGTAAGAAATTTCTGCGGCTGAAGTTAGAGAGGGTTTTTCCTGCTTTCTGTCTTAGGGTTTTGATGGTTTCCTATCTCACATTCAGGTCCTTTGCCATTTTGAGTTTGCTTTTGTGAATGGTGTAAGAAAGTGGTCTAGTTTCCTCCTTCTGCATGTTGCTGTCCAGTTCTCCCAGCACCACTTGTTAAAGAGACTGTCTTTTTTTCCATTGGATATTCTTTCCTGCTTTGTCAAAGATTAGTTGGCCATACTTTTGTGAGTCCAATTCTGGAGTCTCTATTCTATTTCATTGGTCTATATGTCTGTTTTTGTGCCAGTACCATGCTGTCTTGATGATTACAGCTTTGTAGTAGAGGCTAAAGTCTGGGATTGTGATGCCTCCTGCTTTGATCTTCTTCAAAATTACTTTGGCTATTCGGGGCCTTTTGTGGTTCCATACAAATTATACGATTGCTTGTTCTACCTTCGAGAAGAATGCTAGTGCTATTTTGACTGGGATTGCATTGAATGTGTATATTGCTTTGGGTAGTATTCATATTTTAATAGTATGTATTCTTCCAATCCATGAGCATGGAATGTTTTTCCATTTCTTTATATCTTCTTCCATTTACTTCACAAGCCTTCTATAGTTTTCAGCATTCAGATCTTTTATATTTTTGGTTAGGTTTATTCCTAGGTATTTTATGCTTCTTGGTCCAATTGTGAATGGGATCAGTTTTTTTAGTTGTCTTTCTGTTGCTTCATAATTAGTGTATAAGAATGCAACTAATTTCTGTGCATTAATTTTGTATCCTGCAACTTTGCTAAATTCATGTACCAGTTCTAGTAGGCTTTTGGTGGAGTCTATCAGGTTTTCCATGTATAATATCATGTCGTCTACAAAAAGTGAAAGCTCGAGTTCATCCCTGCCAATTTTGATGCTTTTGACTTCCTTTTGTTGTCTGATTGCTGATGCTAGGATTTCCAGCACTATGTTAAACAACAGCGGTGAGAGTGGACATCCCTGTTGTGTTCCTAATCTCAGGGGGAAAGCTCTCAATTTTTCCCCATTGAGGATGATATTAGCTGTGGGCTTTGCATAAATGGCTTTCATGATGTTTAAGTATGTTCCTTCTCTCCCAACTTTCTCGAGGGTTTTTATTAAGCAACGATGCTGAATTTTGTCAAATGCTTTTTCTGCATCAATTGACAGGATCATATGCTTCTTATCTTTTCTTTTATTAATGTGATGTATCACATTGATTGATTTGCGAATGTTGAACCAGGCCTGCAGCCCAGGAATGAATCCCACTTGATCATGGTGAATCATTCTTTTTATATGCTGTTGAATTCGATTTGCTAGTATCTTATTGAGGATTTTTGCATCCATATTCATCAGGGATATTGGCCTGTAGTTCTCTTTTTTTACTGGGTCTCTGTTTGGTTTAGGAATCAAAGTAATGCTGGCTTCATAGAATGAGTCTGGAAGTTTTCCTTCCCTTTCTATTTTTTGGAATAGCTTGAGAAGGATAGGTATTATCTTTGCTTTAAGTGTCTGGCTTCCCCAGGGAAGCCATCTGGTCCTGGACTCTTTTTTGTTGGGAGATTTTTGATAACTGATTCAATTTCTTTGCAGGTTATGGGTCTGTTCAAGTTTTCTATTTCTTCCTGTTTGAGTTTTGGAAGTGTGTGTGTGCTTAGCAATTTGTCCATTCCTTCCAGGTTGTCCAGTGTGTTGACATATACTTTTTCATAGTATTCCCTGATAATGGCTTGTATTTCTGAGGGATTGGTTGTAATAATTCCATTTTCATTCATGATTTTATCTGTTTGGGTCATCTCCCTTTTCTTTTTGAGAAGCCTGGCTAGAGGTTTATCAATTTTGTTTATTTTTTCAGAAAACCAACTCTTGGTTTCATTGATCTGCTCTACAGTTTTTTTTAGATTCTATATTGTTTATTTCCACTCTGATCTTTATTATTTCTCTTCTTCTGCTGGGTTTGGGGTGTCTTTTCTGTTCTGATTCAATTTCCTTTAGGTGTGCTGTTGGATTTTGTATTTGGGATTTTTCTTGTTTCTTGAGATAGGCCTGGATTGCAATGTATTTTCCTCTCAGGACTGTGTTAGTTGCATCCCAAAGCATTCGGATTGTTGTTTTTTCATTTTCATTTGTTTCCATATATTTTTTTAATTTCTTCTCTATTTGCCTGGTTGGCCCATTCATTCTTTCGTAAGGTGTTCTTTAACCTCCATGCTTTTGGAGGTTTTCCATACTTTTTCCTGTGGTTGATTTCAAGCTTCATAGCACTGTGGTCTGAAAGTATGCATGGTATGATCTCAATTCTTGTATCCTTATGAAGTTCTGTTTTGTGACCCAGTATGTGATCTATCTTGGAGAATGTTCCATGTGTACTTGAAAAGAAAGTATATTCTGTTGCTTTAGGAAGAAAAGTTGTAAATATATCTGTCAAGTCCATCTGTTCCAATGTATCATTCAGGGCCCTTTTTTCTTTATTGACTCTCTGTCTAGATCATCTATCCATTGTTGTAAGTGGAATATTAAAGTCCCTGAAATTACCACATTCTTATCAATAGGTTTGCTTATGTTTGTGATTAATTGTTTTCTATATTTGAGGGCTCTCCTCTTCGGTGCATAGACATTTATAATTGTTAGCTCTTCCTGTTGGATAGACCCTGTAATTATTATATAATTCCCTTCTTCATCTCTTGTTACAGCCTTTAATTTAAAGTCTAGTGTGTCTGACGTAAGTATGGCTACTCCAGCTTTCTTTTGACTTCCAGTAGCATGAAAGATAGTCCTCCATCCCCTCACTTTCAATCTGAAGGTGTCCTCAGATCTAAAATGATCTCTTGTAGGCAGCAAATTGGTGGGTCTTGGTTTTTTTTTTTTATCCATTCTGATACCCTATGTCTTTTGGTTGGAGCATTTAGTCCATTTACATTCAGTGTTATTGAAAGATACAGGTTTAGGAGCAATTAGTCCATTTACATTCAGTGTTATTGAAAGATATAGGTTTAGAGTTATAGTGATGTCTGTACGTTTCATGCTTATAGTGATGTCTGGTACTTTGTGGTCCTTGCAACATTTCACTCACACAGCCCCCCTTAGGATCTCTTTTAGGGCTGGTTTAGTGGTGATGAATTCCTTCAGTTTTTGTTTGTTTGGGAAGACCTTTATCTCTCCTTCTATTCTGAATGACAGACTTGCTGGATGAAGGATTCTCTGCTGAATATTTTTCTGTTCATCACATCGAAGATTTCCTGCCATTCCTTTCTGACCTGCCAAGTTTCAGTACATAGTTTTGCTACTACCCTTATGTATCTACCTTTGTATGTTAAGGTCCATTTATTCTTATCTGCTTTCAGAATTCTCTCTTAATCCTTGTATTTTGCCAGTTTCACTATGATATGTCGTGCAGGAGATCGATTCAAGTTATGTCTGAATGGAGTTCTCTGCACCTTTTGGATTTCAATGCCTTTTTCCTTCCCCAGCTTGGGGAAGTTCTCAGCTTTGATTTGTTCAAGTACACCTTCAGCCCCTTTCTCTCTCTTCTTTGTCTAGAATTCCTATGATACGGATATTGTTCCGCTTGAATACATAACTTAGTTCTCTAATTCTCCCCTCATACTCCTGGATTTTTTATCTCTCTTTTTCTCAGCTTCCTCTTTTTCCATAAGTTTAACTTCTAATTCACCTATTTTCTCCTCTGTCTCTTCAATCCATGCTATGGCCGCCTCCATTTTATTTTGCACCTCATGTAGAGCATTTTTTATTTCTTCATGACTATTTCTTCGTCCCTTGATCTCTGTAGCAATAGATTCTCTGCTGTCCTGTATGCTTTTTTTCAATCACAGCGATTAATTTTATGACTATTATTCTAAATCTTGTTCCGTTATATTGCTTAAATCGTTTTTGATGAATTCGTTAGCTGTCGCTACTTCCTGGAGTGTCTTTTGAGGAGATTTCTTCCATTTTGTCATTTTTGGTTATCCCTGAAGTAGCCCCAAACTTCAGGGCACTTCCCCTGTGCTGTCTGGAGTAACTTCTGTTGGTGGACGGGGCCACAGTCAGGCCAGATATCTGCCACCAGCCCACCTCCGGGCCGCAGTCAGACTTGTGTGTACCTTATCTTCCACTTTCCCAAGGGATAGACTCACTGTGGAGTTGTGTGGCCCCTGTTTGGGCTATTGAACACTGCCAGGTTTGTCGTGCTGCTTTGATGGGATCTGGCCAAGGGTGTATTCGCCTCGGTGATCCAAGGAGCATAGGGGAGGGAAGGGCAGACTTAGCTCGCTTTGTCATTGGTGGTCTCCTGCGTGAGGGGCCCTGCAGCACCGGGAGGGAGGCAGGTCTGTCAGAGGGATGGAACCACAGAAGCACAGCATTGGGAGTTTGCACGGTGCAAGCAAGTTTGGTAATGGGAACTGGTTCCCTTTGGAATTTTAGCTGTGGGATAGGAGAGGGAAATGGTGCTTGCCAATGCCTTTGTTCCTCCGCTGAGGTCTGTACTTCTGGGGCTGAACAACTCTCCCTCCCAGTGTCCTCTCACCCTCCCCACTCTCCAAGCAGAGCTGTTGAGTTTTAACATTCCAGATGTTAAGTCCCACTGGCTGTCAGAACTCATTGTGTCTGGATCCTCTGCTTTTGCAAGCCAGACTTCAGAGCTTTGCCTGGCTGGCTATCCCTCCACTGCCATGGCTCCCTTCTGCCAGTCTGTGTAGCAAGCACCACCTGCTGGCCCTTCCTACCCTTTTCTGTGGGCCTCTTGTCTATGCTTGGCTCCAGAGAGTCCTTTCTGCTAGTCCTCTGGCTGTTTTCTGGGTTATTTAGGCAGATGAGGGTGGAATCTAAGTGATCATCAGGACGAGGTGAGCCCAGCGTCCTCCTATGCCGCCATCTCCTCACAGTCTCCTCAAGATTTTAAAGTGTATACCAAGAGATGAAGAAAAGCATTATATCATAATTACTGGGCACATCTATACAGAAGAGCTAACAATTTAAACGTTTATGCACCGATTTCAGAAGCACCCAATTTATACAACAATCACAAACATAAGCAATCTTATTGGTAAGAATGTGGTAATTGCAGGCGACTTTCAGACTCCACTTACAACAATGGACAAATCATCTAGACAGAAAATCAACAAAGAAACAATGGCCCTGAATGATACACTGGAGCAGATGGACTTGACAGATAATTTAGCACTTTTCATCCTAAAGCAGCAGAATACACATTCTTCTCATGTTCACATAGAACATTCTCCAAGATAGAGCACATATTGGGTCACAAAACAGACCTTTATAAGTATAAAAGAATTGAGATCATACCATGCACAGTTTTAGATCACAATGCTATGAATCTTGAATTTAACCACAGGAAAAAGTGTACAAAACCTCCAAATGTATGGAGGTTAAAGAATATCCTACTAAAGAATGAATGGGTCAATCAGACAATTCAGGAAGAAATTTTTAAAGTATATGGAAACAAATGAAAATGAAAACAGAACAGTCCACAACCTTTGGGATTTAGCAAAGTCAGTCCTGAGAGGAAAACACATTGGAATCCAAGCCATCTCAAGTATCAAGAAAAATCCCACATACAATATATAACAGGATACCTAAAGAACTAGAAGAAGAACAGCAAAGAAAACCCAAGGCCAGCAGAAGAAGAGAAATAATAAATATCTGAGCATAAATAAACAATATAGAATCCAAAAAAACAGCAGAACAGGTCAATGAAATTAAGTTTGTTTTTTGAAAAAAATAAATAAAATTGATAAACCCCTAGAAGGTTTCTCAAAAAGAAAAGTGAGACGGCCTAAATAGATAAAATCGTGAATGAAAATGGATTTATCACAACCAATCCCTCAGAAATACAAACAATTATCGGAGAATACTATGAAAAATTATATGACAACAAACTGTACATCCTGGAAGAAATGATCAAATTCCTACACAACCACATACTACCAAAACTCAAATGGGAAGAAATAGAAAATTTGAACAGACCCATAACTAGTGAATACGTTGAATCAGTTATCAAATATCTCCCAACAAATAAGAGTCCAGGACCAGATGGCTTCCCTGGAGAATTCTACCAGATATTTAATGCATAAATAATACCTATCCTTCTCAAACTGTTCCAAAATAGAAATGGAACACAAACTTCCAGACACATTCTATGAAGCCAGCATTACCTTGATTCCCAAAGTAGACAGAAACCTCACAAAAACGAACTACAAGCCAATATCCCTGAGGAACATGGAGGCAAAAGTTTTCAACAAGATAGTAGCAAATCAAATTCAGTAGCATATAAAAAGAATTATTCACTATGATCAATTGGGATTCATTCTGGGCTGCAGGGCTGGTTCAATATTCACAAATCAATGTGATACATCACATTAATAAAAGAAAGGATCGGGGTGCCTGGGCGGCTCAGTCAGTTGGGTGGCCAACTTCGGCTCAGGTCATGATCTCATGGCTCATGAGTTTGAGCTTGGAGCTGGAGTCTGTTTCAGATTCTGTGTCTCCGTCTCTTTCTACCCCTCCCCTGCTCGCATTCTGTCTCTCTCTGTCTCAAAGGTAAATAAACATTAAAAAAACTTTAAAAATAAAGGAAAGGATAAGAAGTATATGATTAAGTTAATAGATGCATAAAATGCATTTGACAAAATGAAACATCCTTTCTTAATAAAAATCTTCAAGAAAGTCAGGATAGAAAGAATATATTTAAAGATAATAAAAGCCATATATGAAAAGCCCACAGTTAATGTCATCTTCAATGGGAAAAAAACTGGGAATTTTCCCCCCTGAGATCAGGAACATGACAGGGATGTCCACTCTCACCTCTGTTGCTCAACATATTGTTGGAAATCCTAGCCTCAGCAATCAGACAACAAAATGAAATAAAAGGCATCAAAATTGGCAAATAAGAAGTCAAACTTTCACTTTTAGCAGACAACATGTTACTCGGCATGGAAAACATAAAAGACTCCACCAAAAGACTCCTAGAACTGACACATGAATTCAGCAAAGTCACAGGGTACAAAATCAATGTACAGAAATCGGTCACATTTTTATACACCAGAAATGAAGCAACAGAAATAGAAATATAAAAACTGATCGCATTCACAATTGCAACAAGAAGCATAAAATACCTAGGAATAAACCTCACCAAAGATGTAAAAGATCTGTATGATGAAAACGATAGTAAGCTTATAAAGGATATTGAAGAAGACACAAAGGAAAGGGAAAACATTTCATGCTCATGGATTGGAAGAATAAATATTCTTAAAATGTCAATACTACCCAAAGCAATCTACACATTCAATGCAATCCCAACCAAAATTGTACCAGCATTCTTCTCAAAGCTATAAAAAACAATCCTAAAATTTGTAAGGAGGCACAAAAGACCCTGAATAGCCAAAGTAATATTGAAAAGAAAACCAAAGTGGGAGGCATCACAATTCCAGTCTTTAGCTTCTATTACAAAGCTGTAATCATCAAGACAGCATGGTATTGGCACTAAAACTGACACATAGACCAATGGAATAGAATAGCGACTCTAGAATTGGACCCCCAAAAGTACGGCCAACTAATCTTTGACAAAACAAGAAAGAGCATCCTAATGAAAAAAAAGACAGTCTCTTTAACAAGTGGTGCTGGGAGAACTGGACACCAACATACAAAAGAATAAAACTAGACCACTTTCTTACACCACACACAAAAATAAACTTGAAATGGATGAAAGACCTAAATGTGAGACAGGATACATCAAAACTCTAGAGGAGAAAGCAGGCAACAATCTCTTTGACCTTAGTCACAGCAATTTCTTATTCAACACAATCCCAAAGGCATGGGAATTAAAAGCAAAACTGAACTATTGGGACCTCACCAAGATAAAAAGTTTCTGCACTACAAAGGAAACAATCAATAAAACTAAAAGGCAACCAATGGAATGGGAAAAGATATTTGCAAATGACACATGAGATAAAGGGTTAGTATCCAAAACGTGTAAAGAACATACCAAACTCAACACCCAAAAAAGAAATAACCCAGTGAAGAAATAGGCAGAAGACATAAGTAGAAAGTTTTCCAAAGAAGACATCCAGATAGCTAACAGACACATGAAAAGATGTGCAACATCATTCATCATCAGGGAAATACAAATCAAAGCCACACTGAGATATCACCTCATGCTGGTCAGAGTGGCTAAAATGAACAGATGGGGAAACTACAGATGCTAGCTAGGATGTGGTGAAACAGGAACCCTCTTGCACTGTTGGTGGGAATGTAAACTTGTGCAGCTGCTCTGAAAAACAATGTGGATGTTCCTCAAAAAAATAAAAATATAACTACCCTACAACCCAGCAATAGCACTACTAAGAATTATCCACGTGATACAAGTGCTGATGCATAAGGGAACATGTACCCCAATGTTTATAGCAGTGTTTCAACAACAGCCAAGTTATGGAAAGAGCCCAATGTCTTTCTACTGAAGAATTGATAAAGAAGATGTGGTTTCTAGAAGGACCCAAGATGGCATAACAGCATGGAAGTTTTTTCTTGTGTGTGTGTCTTGGGTCCATGAAATACAGTCAGATCAACACTAAACCATCTTGCAAACCTAGAAATCTGAATTGAGGATTAACACAAGAATCTGCACAACCTGAACCACAGAACTCATCAGGTACATGGCGCAGAGAGGTGACCTGGGGGAGAGAGAAACTGTGGAGGGCAAGGAAGTGTTTTTGCTTGCAGAGGGAGGATGGAGACAGTGGGGGAAGAGTATGGGAAGAGCACCCCCTACCCAAATGCACCTGGAGAGAAAGTGGAAAAGTGGAAACAGCCATAGGGACTGAAAAGAGACAAAGGATAAAGGACAGTGTTTAAATTCCATTTATACTCTATAAATGGGGAGTGCAGAGTCTGAAACTCCATAGCTAGACTGTGGTGGGAATGTCTAATACCCAGGAGCTGAGTGAAGTTCGGTAGTTCCTTGGGCCACATGGGGGGATATTGTTACCCTGCTGGGAGGACATTTGGTAGAGGCTGTGTGGCTACCCCACAGGCAAAGGCCCCAGTGGACCTCAGAGAACAACCACATTTGCTGGTGCTGGAACAAGGTCATTAAGGGTGAAGCCTTTTGTCAGATGTGTTTTGTAATTTTCCATAATTCCTGAAATGCTTCTGCTACACGATTGCATGAACTTTTTCTGGGGTGGGCATTGGCAGCAGTACAACCTGCGAATGTTCATGGGTGTGGCAAGCACCCAACCTTAGCTTGGTGAGACCATCCCGCAAAGGGTCAGAATGGGTTAAAGCTGCAGTCGCTCAGAGTGTGAGGGGTCGGGAAACACAGCCGCATCTGAGATAAAACTCAAGGGAGGTGCCACATGGCAACCTGATGGCTTGGTCACAGACAGTGTAAAAGCAGGGAATGGATGGAAGTCGGAGACAAAGGACGGGTGAGTGATTGCTGATTGGGGAGAACAGTGATCTGACAGAGAGACTGGGTAGCTGTGTGAAGCCATGTTTACCCCTCCCAAGCATGCACATACACATGTACAAGCACCACAACAATCCACCCCAGTAAGCTAAGCAGCACGATCTAGCGGAAAATGCAGCCGTTACACTAAGCCCACCCAACTGGGCCAACCTTGCTCTTCAGGAACACCATAATCTCTCCGTTTGCTTAGTTTACGGACTACAATGTGCTTCAGAGTTTGACTTTTAGGGGAAAACGGTGTAATTTCAATCTCATTTCAGTATGTTCACTGGTCCATATATTCAATTTTGCTTTTTGTTCTTTTTCATTTCTTTTCTTTTTATTGAATACAGAAAGAGAAAATATTTATTTTTATTTTCAATTATTCAAAATATTTTTCTTCATTTTTTTCTACTATATTTTTTTTACCTTTTTGTAAATTTTGCAAATTATATTTTACTTCCATTATTTCATTTTATTCTATTTCATTGTATCCATTTTTTCAAATTTTCTAACGTTTTCCTCCTCCCCCCTCTTTTCTCTATCTATCAAGCTCCTTTCAACAACCAGACCAAAACACACCTAGGATCTAGCATCATGTATTTAATTTCTCTGTGTGTGTGTGTTGTTTTTAATTTCAATTTTTTTAACTTATTAATTCCTTTTCTTACTTCAAAATGACAAAACGAAGGAATTCACCCCAAAAGAAAGAGCAGGAAGAAATGATAGTCAGAGACGTAATCAACACAGATACAAGCAAGATGTCTGAACCACAATTTTGAATCACGATAATAAGAATACTAGCTGGAGTCGAAAATAGATAAGAATCCCTTTCTGTAGAGATAAAAGAATTAAAAGCTAGTCAGAATGAAATAAATGCTATAACTGAGCTGCAATTTCGAATGGATGCCATGGAGGCAAGGATGGATGAGGCAGAGCAGCGAATCAGTGATGTAGAGGACAAACTTATGGAGAATAATGAAGCAGAAAAAAAGAGGGAGACGAAGACAAAAGACCTCGATTTAAGAATTAGAGAAATCAGTGACTCATTAAAAAGGAACAACATCAGAATCATAGGGGTCCCAGAAGAAGAGTAAAAGGGGTCGAAGGGTTATGTGAGCAAATCATAGCAGAAAACTTTCCTAACCTGGGGAAAGACACAGACATCAAAATCCAGGAAGCACAGAGGACCCCCATTAGATTCAACAAAAACTGACAATCAACAAGGCATATCATAGTCAAATTCACAAAATACTCAGGCAAGGAGAGAATCATGAAAGCAGCAAGTGAAAAAAAGTCCCTAACTTACAAGGGAAGACAGAACAGGTTTGCAGCAGACCTATCCACAGAAACTTGGCAGGCCAGAAAGGAATGGCAGGATATATTCAATGTGCTGAATTGGAAAAATATGCAGCCAAGAATTCTTTATCCAGCAAGGCTGCCACTCAAAATAGAGGAGAGATTAAAAGCTTCCCAGACAAACAAAAATTAAAGGAGTCTGTGACCTCTAAACCAGCCTTGAGATAAATTATAAGGGGGAATCTCTGAGGGGAGGAAAGGTGAAAAAAAGGACCAAAGGCAACAAAGACTAGAAAGGACCAAAGAACACCGCCAGAAACTCCAACTCTATAAGAAACATAATGGCAATAAGTTCATATTTTTCAGTACTCACTCTTAACGTCAATGGACTCAATGCTCCAATCAAAAGACGCAGGGTAACAGAATGGATAAGAAAACAAGATCCATCTATATACTGTTTACAAGAGACCCATTTTAGGCCTAAAGACCCACCTTCCAATTGAAAGTAAGGGGATGGAGAACCATCTATCATGGTAATAGTCAACAAAAGAAATCCAGAGTAGCCATACTTATATCAGACAATATAGAATTTAAAATAAGACTATAACAAAAGATGAAAAAGGGCATTGTATCATAATTAAGGAGTCTATCCACCAAGATTATCTAATAATTGTAAACATTTGTATTCCAAATGTGAGAGCACCCAAATATATAAATCAATTAATCACAAACATAAAGAAACTCATTGATAATAATACCATAATGGTAGGGGACTTCAACACCCCACTTACAACAATGGACAGATCATCTAAACAGAATATCAACAAAGAAACAATGGCTTTGAATGACACACTAGACCAGATGGATTTAACAGTTATATTCAGAACATTTCATCCTAAAGCAGTGGAATGTACATTTTTCTCCAGTGCACATGGAACGTTCTCCAGAATAGACTACATACTGGGACACAAACCAGCCCTCAACAAGTACAAAAAGATCAGGGTCATACGATGCGTATTTTCAGACCACAATGCTATGAAACAAAATCAACCACAAGAAAAAATTTGAAAAGGTAGCAATTACTTTGGGACTAAATAACATCCTACTAAAGAATGAATGGGCTAACCAAGAAGTTAAAGAGGAAGTTAAAAATACATGGAAAGAAATGAAAATTAGAACACCACAGCCCAAAACCTCTGGGACTCAGCAAAGGCTGTCTGTCATAAGAGGAAAGTATATAGCAACCCAGGCCTTCTTAAAGTTGGAAGAAAGTTCTCATATACAGAACCTAACCTTACACCTTAAAGAGCTGGAAAAATCACAGCAAATAAAACCCAAAACTAGAAGAAGACAGGAAATAATAAATATTAGAGCAGAAATCAATGCTATCAAAGCCAAAAAAAGAAACAAACAGAAAACAACAGTAGAACAGATCAATGAAACCAGAAGCTGGTTCTTTGAAATAATTAACAAAGTTGATAAATCAGTAGCCAGTTTGATCAAGAAGAAAAAGGAAAGGACCCAAATATACAAAATCAAGAATGAAAGAGGAGAGATCACAACCAACACAGCAGAAATAAAAACAATGATAAGAAAATATTATGAACAATTATACACCAATAAAATGGGCAATCTGGAAGAAATGGACAAATTCCTAGAAACGTATAAACTACCAAATCTGAAACAGAAAGAAATAGAAAATTTGAGCAGACCCATGACCAGTAAAGAAATTGAGTTAGCAATCAAAAATCTCCCCAA
This sequence comes from Leopardus geoffroyi, assembly GCF_018350155.1. NCBI lineage: Eukaryota > Metazoa > Chordata > Mammalia > Carnivora > Felidae > Leopardus > Leopardus geoffroyi. The sequence continues at coordinate 62,600,051 of NC_059343.1, read as the reverse complement.
AAATGAGTCCAGGGCTAGATGGATTTCCAGGGTAATTCTACCAGACATTTAAGGAAGAGTTAACACCTAATCTCTTGAAGCTGTTCCAGAAAATAGAAATGGAAGGAAAACTTCCAAACTCTTTCTATGAAGCCAGAATTACCTTGATTCCAAAACCAGACAAAGATCCCCCTAAAAAGGAGAACTATAGACCAATTTCCCTGGTGAACATGGATGCAAAAATCCTCAACAAGGTATTAGCCAACCAGATCCTACAATACATTAAAAAAATTATTCACCACGACCAAATGGAATTTATTCCTGGGATGCAGGCTGGTTCAATATCCACAAAACTATCCATGTGTTTCATGACATCAATAAAAGAAAGGATAAGAGCCACATGATCCTCTTAATAGATGCCGAGAAAGCATTTGACAAAATACAGCATCCATTCTTGATAAAAGCCCTCAAGAAAGTAGGGATAGAAGGAGTATATCTTGAGATCATAAAAGCCATATATGAACAACCCAACGCTAATATCAACCTCAATGGGGAAAAACAGAGCTTTCCCCCTAAGGTCAGAAATGAGACAGGGATGCCCACTCTCACCACTGTTATTCAACATAGTATTGGAAGTCTTAGCCTCAGCAATCAGACAACACAAAGAAATAAAAGGAATCCAAATCAGCCCAGAGGAGGTCAAACTTTCACTCTTCGCAGATGACATGATACTTTATATGGAAAACCCAAAAGATTCCACCAAAAATCTGCTAGAATTGATTCCTGAATTCAGCAGTGTTGCAGGATATAAAATCAATGCATTGAAATCGGTTGCATTCCTATACACCAACAATGAAGCGGCAGAAAGAGAAATCAAGGAATAGATCCCATTTACAGTTGCACAAGAAACCATAAAATACCTAGGAATAAATCTAACCAAAGAGGTGAAAAATCTATACACTGAAAACTATAGAAAGCTTATGAATGAAATTGAAGAAGACACAAAAAAAAAATGGAAAAAGGTTCCATGCTGCTGGATAGGAAGAACAAATATTATTAATATAACACTGTATGTTAATTATACTTCAATAAAAGAAAGCAAAGCAAAACAAAAAATTAAATTCTCAAAAATACAATGACTGAGTCACTTCATAACTGCATGTTTCATTTTAAAAGAAATTATCTTTCTGTTTGTTTTGTAATTGTCAGTTTAATTTCCAGAGTAGCTTATTTTATATTTATTCTGGCAATGTATGAAGATCTAGTGTTTCTTCTTTCTCACAAGCAGTTGGTGTTTTCACTTTTTAATTTTATCTTTCTGAGTGTGCAGTGATATCTCATTGTGGTTTTAATTTGCATGCATCTAATGGGTAATCATGTTTCATATCTTTTCATGTGCTTATTTACCATCTGTATATCTTCCTCAGTGAACTGTATGTTCTTATATCTTTCCCATTTTCTAATTTCACTGATATTTTTCTTCTATTGCTGAGAACTGAGGGTTATTTATATATTATATATATAAAAATGTTTTTGAAAACGTGGTTTGCAAATATTTTCTCTCATTCTGTAGCTTATCTTTTCATCCTCTAAAGAGGGTGTTTGGCAGAGTGAGATTTTTAATATTGTTGAAGTCCAATTTATTAATGTTTCGTCTCATAAGTTGTGCTTTTAGTGTCAAGTCCGAAAACTTTTCATGTCCCTTAGGGCTCAAACATTTTCCATTTTTTTCCCTAAAAGTTTTATCTTTTTATGTTTTACATTTAAAATCATGATACATTTTTGGGCACTTGGGTGGCTCAGTCCATTAAGGGTCCAATTTTAGCTCAGGTCATGATCTCATGGTCTGTGAGTTCGAGCCCCATGTTGGGCTCCGTGCTAACAGCTCAGAGCCTGGAGGCTGCTTCAGATTCTGTGTTTCCCTTTCTCTCTCTCTGCCCCTCCCCTGCTCATGTTCTGTCTGTGTCTCTCAAACATAATAAACGTTAAAAAATGTTTAAAAAGAATAAAAATCATGATACATTTTGACTTAATTATTGTATATGGTGTGAAGGCTAGGTCAAAGTTCATTTTATTTTTACATATGGATATTAGTTGCTCCAGCACCTTTGGTTGAAAATTCTATCCTTTCGCCATTCATTTATCTTTGCCATGTTGTCAAAAGTTAATCAGGCACATTTGTGTGGATCTGTTTCTGGGTTCTATATTCTGTTTTGTTGATCTATGTGTTTAACTCTCCACCAATACCACACTATCTTGATTACTGTAGCTCTGTAGTAAGCCTTATCATCTGGAATGATTCCTCCTAATTCATTTTGCTTTTTCAAAATTGTTTTTAGCTATTCTAGTTTCTTTCCTTCCCATGACACATTTTAGAATAAGCTTGTGTATATCTACAAAACATCTTTCTAGGAAATTGATAAGAATTGCATCAAACATATAGATCAACTTAGAATTGACATCTTTACTAGGTTGAACCTTCTTATCTGCAAATATGGCATCTCTGTTTACTTAGGTATTCTTTGATTTCTGTCATCAGCATTTTGTAATTTTCAGCATGTGGATTCTTTTCCTTTTTGTTGTACCTATGTATTCCATTTTCTTTGTAGTGATTATAAATGTGTTTTAAATTTTGTTTTCCACATGTTTATTGTTTGTAAATAAAAATGCTATTGATTTTTGTGTGTTCTTGTAATCTTAAACCTTGCCTATGTGATGAAACCTTCATCAAAACTCCTAAACAATGGAGTGCAGAAAGCTTCTGAGTCTGTGAACACATCCACGTGCTAGGAGGGTGGCATACCTCAGCTCCACAGGATAGAAGCTCTTGCGTTTGGGACCCATCCAGACTTTACTCTATGTACCTCCTCATTCTGCTGTTCATTTGTAGTTTTATATAATATCCTTTGTAATAAATCAGCAAATGTAAGTAGAGCATATTTCTGACTTTGTGAGTCATTCCAGAGAATTACCAAACCTGAGGAGAGTCATGGGAACTGCTAACCTATAACCAATTGGTGAGAAGTTTGGGAGGCCTAAGACTTGTGACTGGCATCTGAAATTGGAGACAGTCTTGGAAGACTGAGCCCTTAACCCATGAAGTCTGCACTAATACAGAGTAGTTAGTCTCAGAATTTAACGGAATTGTTGAACACCCAGTTTGTGTCTGGAGAATCAAGAATTGGTTGTTGGTGTTATAAAACACCTCAGAATTAATATCAGCCAATCCATTTCATGGTTCCAAAATTATAGCTAGTTCTTTTTCAAAAAGTTTTCTATCATTTTATGCATTCGTTTTCTGTCAATATTGACATTTTTTCCTTTTATATCCTTGGACATAGTTAACATAACTCTGTGTGGGTGTGTGTGCGTGTGTGTTTGTGTGTGTGTTTTAGCTGTGCATCCAAAAATTCTAACATAAAGAGCTTTTGTGGATCTATTGTCTGTCGTTTTTCTCTTTCTAATCCATTTTTTATCTCTTCATATCTTTCTTGGAGTGTATGTTTGATAATTTCTTTGAAAAATCATTGATAAATGTCATTTCAAGTTGTGTTTGAATTTAAATACTTCCTCAGATGATTTTTGACATGTGTTTCCAGGAACTTTTGACATTAGCATTCTGAAATTATATAAATCTGATGCCAGAGATTAAGATTTTGTGGACTTGGGGCACCTGGGTGGATCAGTCAGTTAGGCATCTAGCTTCGGCTCAGATCATGACCTCATCGTATATGGGTTTGAGCCCCACATCGGGCTCTGTGCTGACAGCTCAGAGCCTGAAGCCTGCTTTGGATTGTGTGTCTCCCTCTCTCTCTTCCCCTACCCTGCTCATGCTCTGTCTTTCCAAAATAAATAAACGTTAAAATAAATGAATGAATGAATGAATGAATAAATAAATAAATAAATAAATAAATAAATAAATAAAATGATTTTATGGACTACTGAGATTCTCCAATGCTGATCCACAATATTTGAATGCAAAATGTTATTTCCTGTTCACTGTTACACCTAGAGTGTAGCCTTTGTTATTGTCCCTCACCAACATAATTACCTTTGGCAGCCTCTGGATTCTTATTTTGTCATCCAAGCCTCATGAGACTGTAAACAACACTGTTCAGCACTCATCTTTTTACTCCCAATTTGTTAAACATCTAATATCTAATACCAGGTTCATAGCTCTCTGTTTAGGTATCCTCTACGATCTGGCTTGGTAAATTTTCACTACCTAGCTAGCTATTTGAGCCACCTAGAGTCATTGTGGGTACCAATTTTCTATATTGTCTCAGTGGAAAGGATATTCTAAATTACCTAATCCAACATTGCTGGAGGAAAATGTTCAATTCATTATTTTGATTTTTTTAATTTGTTTGATTACCCACCTTCAAAAGCTGAAGATTAAATTAAACAAACTCCTGGGTTAGTATCACATTATTGCCTTTGATCTTCACAAGGTCTGTCCTTTATTTTATTCATTCAGTTATTACTTTTACTCATATTATCTTTCTCCTCCAACTGACGTGAAACAGTCTCAAAAGTTTCCTGTCTTCTTCTGGAATTCTTCTTCGGAAAAGTGTCTATTCATGCCTTCTGCCCAATTCTTCACTGGATTATTTCTTTTTTGGGTGTTGAGTTTTATAAGTTCTTTACAGATTTTGGATATTAACCCTTTATCCAATATGTCACCTGAAAATATCTTCTCCCATTCTGTAGGTTGCTTCCTTCACTGTGCAGAAGCTTTTTATCTTGATGAAGTCCAATAGTTCATTTTTGCTTTTGTTTCCCTTGTCTCCAGAGACATCTAAAGCAAGAAGTTGCTGCAGCCAAGGTCAAAGAGGTTGTTGTTTGTTTTCTCCTGCAGGATTTTTTAAGTTTCCTATCTCACATTTAGGTCTTTCATCCATTTTGAATTTATTTTCATGTATGGTGTAAGAAAGTGCCTCAGGTTCATTTTTCTGCATGTCGCTCTCAACTTTTCCCATCACTATTTGCTGAAGAGACTCGTTTTTTCCATTGCATACCCTTTTCTGTTTTGTTAAAGATTACTTGGCCATATATTTGTGGGCCCATTTCTGGGTTCTCCCTTCTGTTCCATTGATCCACATGTCTTTTTTTGTGCCAATACCATACTGTCTTGATGATTACAGTTTTGTAATACAACTTGAAGTCTGGACTTGTGATGCCTCCAGCTTTCGTTTTCTTTTTCAACTTTACATTGGCTACTTGGGATCTTTTCTGGTTCCATACAAATTTTAGGATTGTTGGTTCTACCTCTGTGAAGAATGCTGGTGTTATTTTGATAGGGATTGCATTGAATGTGTAGATTACTTTGGGAAGTATCGACATTTTAACAATATTTGTTCTTCCAATCCATGAGCATGGAATGTTTTTCCATTTCTTTGTGTCTTCTTCAATTTCTTTCATAAGATTTTTATAGTTTTCAGCTTACAGGTCTTTTACCTCTTTGGTTACATTTAGGTATCTTATGGTTTTTGGTGCACTTGTAAGTGGGATCAATTCCTTGATATCTCTTTCTGCTGCTTCATTATTGGTGTATAGAAATGCAACTGATTTCTGTACATTGATTTTATATCCTGTGACTTTGTTGTTGTCTGATAAGGCTAGGACTTCTCACACTATGTTGAACAACATTGGTGAGAGTGGACATCCCTGTCATGTTCCTGACCTTAGGGGGAAACCTCGCAGTTTTTTCCCACTGAGGATATTAGCTGTTAGACTTTTATAAATGGCCTTTATGACCTTGAGCCATGTTCCTTCTATCCCTACTTTCTTGAGGGCTTTTTATCAAGAAAGATGCTGTATTTTGTCAAATGCTTTTCCTGCATATTTTGAGAGGATTGTGTGGTTTTTATCCTTTCTTTTATTAAAGTGGTGCATCACATTGATTGACATGTGGATATTGAACCACTCCTGTAGCCCAGGAATAAATCCCCCTTAATCGTGGTGAATGACTCCTTTAATGTATTGTTGGATTCAGTTTGCTAGTGTCTTGTTGAGAATTTTTGCATCCATGTTTATCAGGGAAATTGGTCTGTAGTTGTCCTTTTTGTGGGGCTTTGTCTGGTTTTGGAATCAAGGTAATGCAGGCCTCATAGAATGAATTTGGAAGTTATTGTTCCATTTTTATTTTTTGTAAAATCTTCAAAAGAATAGGTATTAACTCTTCTTTAAATGTTTGGTAGAATTCCCCTTGAAAGTTATCCAGCCCTGGACCCTTGCTTTTTGGGAGATTTTGAGTACTGATTCAATTTCTTTACTGGTTATTGGTTTGTTCAAATTTTCTATTTCTTCCTGTTTCAGTTTTGGTAGTTTGTATTTTTCTAGGAATTTTTCTATTTCTTCCAGATTACCCAATTTGTTGGCATATTATTGCTCATAATATTCTCTTATTATTATTTGGGTGGTGTTGGTTGTGATCTCATTCATTCATGATTTTATTTATTTAGGCTCTTTCCTTTTTCTTTTTGATCATTCTTGCTAGGGTTTTGTCATTTTTGTTAATTCTTTCAAAGAACTAGCTCCTTTGTTCTACTTTTTTTAAATTTTGTTATCACTGATTTCTGCTCTAATCTTTATTTTTTCCTTTCTTCTGCTGGCTTTGGGCTTTATTTGCTGTTCTTTCACTAAGCTCCTTACATGTAAGGTTAGGTTGTATATTTGAGACATTTCTTCCTTATTTAGAAAGGCTTGGGTTGCTAAATACTTCCTTCTTACGACCGTCTTTCCTGCATCTCAGAGGTTTTTCACTGGTATATATATATATATATATATATATATATATATATATATATATATATATATTTAGTTAGTGCATGGTGCAACAATGATTTCCAGAGTAGATTTCTTAGTGCCCCTTACCCATTTAGCCCATCTCCCCTCCCACAACCCCTCCCATAACCTTCAGTTTGTTCTCCATATTTATGAGTCTCTTTTGTTTTGTCCCCCTCTTTTTTTTAATATTATTTTTGCTTCCCTTCCCTTATGTTCATCTGTTTTGTATCTTATGTTCCTGGTATGAGTGAATACATATGATATTTGTCTTTCTCTGACTAACTTTGCTTAGCATAATACACTTCAGTTCCATCCATGTAGTTGCAAATGGCAAGATGTCATTCTTTTTGATTGCCAAGTAATACTCCATTGTATATATATACCATATTTTCTTTATCCATTCATCTATTGATGGACATTTGGGCTCTTTCCATACTTTGGCTATTGTTGATGGTGCTGCTATAAACATGGAGGTGCATGTGTCTCTTCGAAACAGCATACTTGTATCCCGTGGATAAATGCCTAGTATGCAATTGCTGGGTTGTAGGGTAGTTCTATTTTTAGTGTTTTGAGGAACCTCCATACTGTTTTCCAGAGTGGCTGCACCAGTTTCCATTCCCACAAACAATGCAAAAGAGATCCTCTTTCTCCGCATCCTTGCCAACATCTGTTGTTGCCTGAGTTGTTAATGTTAGCCATTCTGACAGGTGTAAGGTGGCATCTCATTGTGGTTTTGATTTGTATTTCCCTGATGATGAGTGATCTTGAGCATTTTTTTTCATGTGTCAGTTGGCCATCTGGATGTCTTCTTTGGAGAAGTGTCTGTTCATGTCTTTTGCCCATTTCTTCACTGGATTGTTTGTTTTTTGGGTGTTGAGTTTGATTAGTTCTTTATAGATTTTGGATACTAACCCTTTATCTGATATGTCATTTGCAAATATCTTCTCCCATTCTGTCAGTTGCCTTTTAGTTTTGCTGATTGTTTCCTTCACTGTGCAAAAGCTTTTTATTTTGATGAGGTCCCAGTAGTTCATTTTTGCTTTTGTTTCCCTTGCCTTCGGACACATGTTGAGTAAGAAGTTGCTGTGGCCAAGATCAAAGAGGTTTTGTTTTCTCCTTGAGGATTTTGATGGCTGTCTGACATTGAGGTCTTTCATCCATTTTGAGTATATTTTTGTGTATGGTGTAAGAAAGTGGTCCAGGTTCATTCTTCTGCATGTCACTGTCCAGTTTTCCCAGTACCACTTGCTGAAGAGACTGTCTTTATTCCATTGGATATTCTTCCCTGATTTGTCAAAGATTAGTTGGCCATACATTTGTGGGTCCATTTTTGGGTTCTCTATTCTGTTACATTGATCTGAGTGTCTGTTTTTGTGCCAGTACCATACTATCTTGATGATTACAGCTTTGTAGTATAGCTTGAAGTCTGGGATTGTGATGCCTCCTGTTTTGGTTTTCTTTTTCAAGATTGCTTTGGTTATTTGGGGTCTTTTCTTGTTCCATACAAATTTTAGGATTATTTGTTCTAGCTCTGTGAAGAATGCTGGTGTTTTTTTGATAGGGATTGCATTAAACATTTAGATTGCTTTGGGTAATATCAACATTTTCACAATATTTGTTCTTCCTATTCAGGAGCATGAAAGATGGTTCTCCATTCCCTCACTTCCAACCTGCAGGTGTCTTTAGGTCTAAAATGAGTCTCCTGTAGGCAGTGTATAAAGGGATCTTGTATATTTGTTTTTTAGGCATTGTTTTTATCAGTTCTTTATACAATTTGGATACTAGCCCTTTATGAGATATGTCATTTGCAAATATTTTTTCCCATTCCTTCAGTTGCCTTTTAGTATTATTGATTGTTTCCTTCATTGTGCAGAAGTTTTTATCTTGATAAGACCACAAGAAAAAGGAGAATTATGGACCCATATCCCTGATTAACCTGGATAATTCTCAACAAGATACTATCAAAAGGAATTCAACAGTATATTAAAAGAATTATTCACCATGGTCAAATGGGATTTATTTCTTGGCTGCAGGCCTAGTTCAATATTTGCAAATCAATCAAAATGATACACCACATTAATGAAAGGAAGGATAAGAACCAGATGATCCTTTTAATAGATGCAGAAAAAGCACTAGATAAAATATAACACCTTTCTTGATAAAAACCCTGAAGAAAGTATGGATAGAAGGAATATGCCTTAACATCATAAAAGCCTTATATGAAAGACCCAGAGCTAATATCCTCAATGGGGAAAACCTGAGAGCTTTCCCCCTAAGATCAGGAGTATGACAGGGATGTCCACTTTCACTACTGTTGTTCAACATATTACTACAAGTCCTAGCGTAAGCAATCAGACAACAAAATGAAATAAAACACATCCAAATCCATAAGAAAGAATTAATGTTAAAGGAAACTGATTGAGTATAATGGAAGACTATAAGCAAGATTAAGAAAAGTAGAAAAGAAAAAATTTCACAGGTACATATAAGGATAAAGTAGTAGATTAAACACTTACAAAACCGGTAGAGAGGTTAAAGCACAAAAGCAGTAAGATCAATTATATCTATAAAAATAGTCAAAGGAGTCACAGAATAAAAGGATGTAATGTATGACACCATATAGATAAAATGTGGTGTGGAGAGTAAAAATTCATTGTTCTTAGAATGGGATCAAACTTAACAATCAACTTAATGTAGACTGCTGTATGCATAATATATTACATATATATACATATACATATGTATACATACATATATACGTATACATATGTATACATGCATATATATACGTATACATATGCATACATATGTATATATATACGTATACATATGCATACATATGTATATATATACATATATATGTATATATACAATGGTAACCACAAATCAAAAACCTATAATAAATGAAGACAAGCGTAACTAAGCCTAGCTTTAAAGGAACCCATCAAGCCAAAAGGGAAGAGTGCACGATTAGAAATGAATAGAACAAATGTAAAATAAGTAATAAGTAAAATATGTCAATAATACATACCTATTAATAATTACTTTGAATGTAAATTGACTCAACGCTCCAACCAAAAGACATAATGTGACTGAATGGATAAAAACCAAAGCCCATCTGTATGCTGTCTACAAGAGACTCATTTTAGACCTAAAGACACATGCAGATTGAAAGTGAAGGGATAGAAAATATTTATCATGAAAATGGAAATGAAAGGAAAGGTGGAATACCAATACTTCTATTGAAAAAAATCATTTTTTTATAAAATAGAATTTAAAACAAAGACTGTAATTAGAGTCAAAGAAGAATACTACATAATCATACAGGAAATGATTCAACAAGAGCATATAACAATTGTAAATATTTATGCATCCAACATGGGAATACCCAAATACTTAAAGCCATTGAAAACAAACACAAGGGAGAAAATGATAGCATCATAATAATTGTAGGGGGCTTTGACATCCCACTTACAGCAAAGGATAGACAAATTCAACAAGGAAACAGTGGGTTTGAATCACACATTGGAACAGATGGATCTAACAGATATATTGAGAACATTCCATCCAAAAAGAGGAGAATACACATTCTTTTCAAGTGCACATGGAAAATTCTTCAGAATAGATCACATATTAGGCCACAAACAAGTCTCACCAAATTCAAAACGATTGAAATCTTTTCCAAAGATTCATGCATCTTTTCCAAAAGCAGCACTATGAAACTGGAAGTCAACCACAAGAAAAAAACCTGGAAAGAGCGCAAATACACAGAAGTTAAGTAACATGCTACTAAACAATGAATGGATGAACCAAGAAATTAAAGTAGAAATTAAAAATACATGAAGATAAATGAAAATAAAAGCACAATGCTCCAAAGTATTTGGAATGTGGCAAAAGTTATCCCAAGAGGGAAGTATATAGCAGTAATACAGGCTTACGTTAAGAAGCGAGAAAAATCTCAAATAAACAACCAACATTATACCTAAAGGAGCTAGAAAACAAGGAACAAAGAAAGTCTTAAACCAGTAGAAGGAAGGAAATAATAAAGATTAGAACAGAAATAAATAAAATAAAAACTAAAAAACAGTACAACAGATCAATGAAACCAGGAGTTGGTTCTTTGAAAATCTCAACAGAAGTGATAAAACTTTTGGGCAATGCCTGACTCTTTTTCACCTTAAGTGGGTTCCCAGTTAGGCAACACAGAACAAATCCTTTTTGTCAGTCTTCTATGTAGTCCTCACATAGTTTAGAAGAGAAGAAAAAATAATTTTTAAATAAAGTCTGCTCAGCTTTCTCTGGAGCAAGGGACCAAGGTCCCACACTGTGGGACCCCATCTTCAAAACTGCTACCAAGATGTTGGGGCACCTGGGTGGTTCAGTTGGTTAAGCTGGTCCGACTTCGGCTCACGTCATGATTTCGCGGCTTATGGGTTTAAGCCCCGCATCAGGCTCTGTGCTGAGAGCTCAGGGCCTGGAGCCTTCTTCAGATTCTGTGTTTCTGTCTCTGCCCCTACCCTACTCATGCTATGTCTACTCTCTCTCAAAAATGAATAAACATTAAAAAAGTAAAAAAAAATTGCTACCAAGATGCAAAGGAGGCAAGGGCAATAAAAACACCACAAATCTTTCTAACTTAAAAAAAAAAAAAAAAAAAAAAAAAAATTGCCTTTTTTGCTGATTCAGCATTTTTTTAGTTGTCATAAACCTTTGGAAACTTGAGTTCTGACAGTAAGTTTCCAGGTTTTCTTTTATTTTTTTAGTTTTTATTTTAATTCCAACTAGTTAACATAGTGTTATATTGGTTTCAGGTATACAATACAGTAATTCAACTCTTCCATACAATACCTGGTGCTCAATACAAAAAGTGCACTCTTTGATCCTTATCACCTATTTTCCTATCTGCCCACTGCCCTACCCTCTTGAACCATCAATTTGTTCTCCGTAATTAAGAGTCTGTCTCATGATCTCTCTCTCTCTCTCCCCATCTCTCTCCCTCTCTCTTATTTTTCCTTTGCTTGTTTGTTTCTTAAATACCAATTTTGAGTAAAATCATGTGGCATTTTTCTTTTATGAACTGATCTATTTTACACCAACTACCTCCATCCATGTCATTGCAAATGGCAAGATTTAATACTTTTTTTTATTAAAAATTTTTTTGTTTCTCTTTTTTTATTTTATGATTATTCATTCATGAAATAACATTTTTCTTTCAAGTTTGTAATTATGTAAAATTAAATTAACATCTTTTAATACATTGATTTTAAAAATTACTCTTCTTGTAAATTTGTGCAATATTATTATTCATTATATCAGTTGAAATCTGGTTTACTCATACTTCTTTTGTCCTTTCCTGTCAGTATTATTTACTTATATTTATTTCTTTAAAATATGAAATTTATTGTCAAATTGGTTTACATACAACACCCAGTGCTCATCCCAACAGGTGCCCTCCTCAAAACCATTACCCACCCCCCCTCCCTCCCACCCTCCATCAACCCTCAGGTTTTTCTCAGTTTTAAGAGTGTCTATGCTTTGGCTCTCTCCCTCTCTAACCTTTTTTTTCTTTTCCTTCCCCTCCCTCATGGTCTTCTGTTAAGTTTCTCAGGATCCACATAACAGTAAAAACATATGGTATCTGTCTTTCTCTGTATGACTTATTTCACTTACCATAACACTCTCTAGTTCCATCCACGTTGCTACAAAAGGCCATATTTCACTCTTTCTCATTGCCACGTAGTATTCCACGGTGTATATAAACCACAATTTCTTTATCCATCCATCAGTTGATGGACATTTAGGCTCTTTCCATAATTTGGCTATGGTTGAAAGTGCTTCTATAAACTTTGGGGTACAAGTGCCCCTATGCATCAGTACTCCTGTATCCCTTGGGTAAATTCCTAGCAGTGCTATTGCTGGGTCATAGGGTAGATCTATTTTTAATTTTTTGAGGAACCTCCACACTGTTGTCCAGAGTGGCTGCACCAGTTTGCATTGCCACCAACAGTGCAAGAGGGTTCCCGTTTCTCCACATCCTCTCCAGCATCTATAGTTTCCTGATTTGTTCATTTTAGCCACTCTGACTGGCTTGATGTGATATCTGAGTGTGGTTTTGATTTGTATTTCCCTGATGAGCGACGTTGAGCATCTTTTCATGTGCCTGTTGGCCATACGGATGTCTTCTTTAGAGAAGTGTCTATTCATGTTTTCTGCCCATTTCTTCACTGGATTATTTGATTTTCGGGTGTGGAATTTGGTGAGCTCTTTATAGATTTTGGATACTAGCCCTTTGTCCGCTATGTCACTTGCAAATATCTTTTCCCATTTCATTCGTTGCCTTTTGGTTTTGTTGATTGTTTCCTTTGCAGTGCAGAAGCTTTTATCTTCATGAGGTCCCAATAGTTCATTTTTGCTTTAAATTCCCTTGCCTTTGGGGATGTGTCAAGTAAGAAATTTCTGCGGCTGAGGTCAGAGAGGTTTTTTCCTGCTTTCTCCTCTAGGATTTTGATGGTTTCCTGTCTCACATTCAGGTCCTTTATCGATTTTTAGTTTGTTTTTGTGAATGGTGTCAGAAAGTGGTCTAGTTTCATCTTTCTACATGTTGCTGTCCAGTTCTCCCAGCAAGATTTGTTAAAGAGACTGTCTTTTTTCCATTGGATATTCTTTCCTGCTTTGTCAAAGATTAGTTGGCCATACTTTTGTGGGTCTAGTTCTGAGGTCTCTATTCTATTCCATTGGTCTATGTGTCTGTTTTTGTGCCAATACCATGCTGTCTTGATGATTACAGCTTTGTAGTAGAGGCTAACGTCTGGGATTGTGATGCCTCCCACTTTGGTCTTCTTCTTCAAACTTACTATGGCTATTCGGGGCCTTTTGTGGTTCCATACAAAATTTAGGATTGCTTGTTCTAGCTTCGAGAAGAATGCTGTTGCAATTTTGATTGGGATTGCATTGAATGTGTAGATAGCTTTGGGTAGTATTGACATTTTGACAATATTTATTCTTCCAATCCATGAGCATGGAATGTTTTTACATTTCTTTATATCTTCCATTTCCTTCTTTAGCTTTCTATAGTTTTCAGAATACAGATCTTTTACATCTTTGGTCAGGTTTATTCCTAGGTATTTTATGCTTCTTGGTGCAATTGTGAATGGGATCAGTTTCTTTATTTGTCTTTCTGTAGCTTCATTATTAGTGTATAAGAATGCAACTGATTTCTGTACATTGATTTTGTATCCTGCGACTTTGCAGAATTCATGTATCAGTTTTAGCAGACTTTTGGTTGGGTCCATCGGATTTTCCATGTGTACTATCATGTCATCTGCAAAAAGTGAAAGCTTGACTTCATCTTTGCCAATTTTGATGCTTTTCATTTCCTTTTGTTGTCTCATTGCTGATGCTAGGATTTCCAACACTATGTTAAACAACAGCAGTGAGAGTGGACATCCCTGTTGTGTTCCTGATCTCAGGGGAAAGCTCTCAATTTTTCCCCATTGAGGATGATATTAGCTGTGGGCTTTGCATAAATGGCTTTCATGATGTTTAAGTATGTTCCTTCTCTCCCAACTTTCTCGAGGGTTTTTATTAAGCAACGATGCTGAATTTTGTCAAATGCTTTTTCTGCATCAATTGACAGGATCATATACTTCTTATCTTTTCTGTTGTTAATGTGATGAATCACATTGATGGATTTGTGAATGTTGAACCATGCCTGCAGCCCAGGAATGAATCCCACTTGATCCTGGTGTATAATTCTTTTTATATGCTGTTGAATTCGATTTGCTAGCATCTTATTGAGAATTTTTGCATCCATATTCAACAAGGATATTGGCCTGTAGTTCTCTCTTTTTTTACTGGGTCTCTGTTTGGTTTAGGAATCAAAGTAATGCTGGATTCATAGAATGAGTCTGGAAGTTTTCCTTCCCTTTCTATTTTTGGAATAGCTTGAGAAGGATAGGTATTATCTTTGCTTTAAATGTCTGGTATAATTCCCCAGGAAGCCATCTGGTCCTGGACTCTTATTTTTTGGGAGGTTTTTGATAACTAATTCAATTTCTTTGATGGTTATGGGTCTGTTCAAGTTTACTATTTCCTCCTGTTTGAGTTTTGGAAGTGTGTGGGTGCTTAGCAATTTGTCCGTTTCTTCCAGGTTGTCCAGTGTGTTGACATATACTTTTTCATAGTATTCCCTGATAGTTGCTTGTATTTCTGAGGGATTGGTTGTAATAATTCCATTTTCATTCATGATTTTATCTATTTGGGTTCTCCCTGTTTTCTTTTTGAGAAGCCTGGCTAGAGGTTTATCAATTTTGTTTATTTTTTCAAAAAACCAACTCTTGGTTTCGTTGATCTGCTCTACAGTTTTTTTAGATTCTATATTGTTTATTTCCACTCTGATCTTTATTATTTCTCTTCTTCTGCTGGGTTTAGGCTATCTTTGCTGTTCTGCTTCTATTTCCTTTAGGTGTGCTGTTAGATTTTGTATTTGGGATTTTTCTTGTTTCTTGAGATAGGCCTGAATTGCAATGTATTTTCCTCTCAGGACTGCCTTCGCTGCATCCCAAAGTGTTTGGATTGTTGTATTTTCATTTTTATTTGATTGCATATATTTTTAAATTTCTTCTCTAATTGCCTGGTTGACCATTCATTCGTTAGTAGGGTGTTCTTTAACCTCCATGCTTTTGGAGGTTTTCCAGACTTTTTCCTGTGGTTTATTTCAAGCTTCATAGCATTGTGGTCTGAAAGTGTGCATGATATGATCTCAATTCTTGTATACTTATGAAGTTCTATTTTGTGACCCAGTATGTGATCTATCTTGGATAATGTTCCATGTGTACTTGAAAAGAAAGTATATTCTGTTGCTTTGCGATGCAGAGTTCTATATATATATATGTGTCAAGTCCACGTGATCCAATGTATCATTCAGTGCCCTTGTTTCTTTATTGATCCTGTGTCTAGATGATCTATCCATTGTTGTAAGTGGGGTAATAAAGTCCTCTGCAATTACCACATTCTTATCAATAAGGTTGCTTGTGTTTGTGATTAATTGTTTTAAATATTTTGGTCTCCCATTTTCGGCACTTAGAAATTTATAATTGTTAGCTCTTTCTGATGGATAGACCCTGTAATTGTTACATAATGCCCTTCTTCATCTCTTGTTACAGCCTTTAATTTAAAGTCCAGTTTGTCTGATAAAAGTATGGCTACTATGGCTTTATTTGACTTCCAGTAGCATGACAGATAGTTCTCCATCCCCTCACTTTCAATCTGAAGGTGTCCTCAGGTCTAAAATGAGTCTCTTGTAGACAGCAAATAGATGGGTGTTGTATTTTTTATCCATTCTGGTACCCTATGTCTTTTGGTGGGAGCATTTAGTCCATTTACATTCAGTGTTATAGAAAGATACGGGTTTAGAGTCATTGTGATGTCTGTAGGTTTCATGCTTGTAGTGATGTCTCTGGTACTTTGTCTCATAGGATCCCCCTTAGGATCTCTTGTAAGCCTGGTTTAGTGTTGATGGATTCCTTCAGTTTTTGTTTGGGAAGACCTTTATCTCTCCTTCTATTCTGAGTGACAGACTTGCTGGATAAAGGATTCATGGCTGCATATTTTTTCTGTTCATCACATTGAAGATTTCCTGCCATTCTTTTCTGGCCTGCCAAGTTTCAGTAGATAGATCCATCACTAGTCTTATCGGTCTTCCTTTATATGTTAGGGCATGCTTATTCCTAGCTGCTTTCAGAATTTTCTCTTTATCCTTGTATTTTGCCAGTTTCACAGTGATATGTCATGCAGAACATCGATTCAAGTTACGTCTGAAGGGAGTTCCTGTGCCTCTTGGATTTCATGCCTTTTCCTTCCCCAGATGGGGGAAGTTCTCAGGTATGATTTCTTCAAGCACACCTTCAGCACCTTTCCCTTCTCTTCCTCCTCTGGAATCCCAATTATGCGTATGTTATTACGTTTAATTATGTCACTTAGTTCTCCAATTCTCCCCTCATACTCCTGGATTTTTTTTATCTCTGTTTTTCTCAGCTTCTTCTTTTTCCATAATTTTATCTTCTAATTCACCTATTCTCTCCTCTGCCTCTTCAGTCCGAGCTTGGTTGCCTCCATTTTATTTTGCACCTCATTTATAGCATTTTCTGCTCCTCCTGACTGTTTCTTAGTCCCTTGATCTCTGAAGCAATAGATTCTCTGCTGTCCTCTATGCTTTTTTCAAGCCCAGCGATTAATTTTATGACTATTTTTTTAAGTTCATTTTCTGTTATATTGCTTAAATCATTTTTGATGAATTCGTTAGCTGTCGCTACTTCCTGGAGTTTCTTTTAAGGAGAATTCTTCCGTTTCAACATTTTGGGTAGTTCCTGTAGTGGCGTGGAGCTGCAGGGCTTTTCCTCTGTACTGTCTGGAGTAACTTGTGTTGGTGGGCAGGGCTGCAGTCAGACCTGATGTTTGCCCCCAGCCTACCGCTTGGGCCACCGTCAGACTGGTGTATACCTTATCTTCCCCTCTGCCAGGGCCAGGATTCACTGTGCAGTGGTGTGACCCCTGTATGAGCTACTTGCACACTGCCAGGCTTGTGGTGCTGCTTCTATAGGATCTGGCATATTAGCCGGGGTGTAATCACAAGGTGCACAGGGGCGGAAGGGGCAGGCTCAGCTTGCTTTGACTTCAGTGGTTCACTGCAGTAGGGCCCCTGTGGTACTGGGAGGGAGGCAGACCCTTTGGAGAGATGGATCCACAGAAGCACAGTGTTGGGTGTTTGCGCAGTGCAAGCAAGTTCTGAATGGGAACTGGTTCCCTTTGGCATTTTGGCTGGGGAATGGGCGAGGGAGATGGCACTTCCCAGTGTCTTGTTCCCCGCCGAGCTGAGCTCTGTCTTCCGGGGCTCAACACGTCTCCCTCCCTTTGTCCTCTAGCCTTCTCACTCTCCAAGCAGAGCTGTTGACTTATAACCTTCCAGAATTTGAGTCCCATTGGCTGTCAAAACACACTCTGTCGGGCCCCTCCACTTTTGCATGTCAGACTCAGGGACTTTGCCTTGCCGGGCGGGCTGCCCCTCCACCACTCTGGCTGCCTCCCGCCAGTCCGTGTAGCGTGCACCGCCTCTCCGCCCTTCCTACCATCTTCCGTGCACCTCTTGTCTATGTTTGGCTCTGGAGAGTCTGTTCTGATAGTCTTCTGGTGGTTTTCTGGGTTATTTAGACAGATGTGTGTGGAATCTAAGTGATCAGCAGGACGCGGTGAGCCCAGCGTCCTCCTATGCCGCCATCTTCCTCTGGAGAGCATGTTTATTTATTTCTGAGACAGAGAGTGACAAAGCATGAGTGGGGAAGGGCAGAGAGAGAGGGAGACATAGAATCAGAAGCAGGCTCCAGGCTCTAAGCTGTCAGCACAGAGTCAGACGTGGAGCTTGAGCTCACAAACTGTGAGATCATGACCTGAGCTGATGTCGTCACTCAACTGACTGAGCCACTCAGGCGGCCCAAAATTTCATACTTTTTATGGCTCAGTAATATTCCATTGAACATATACACCATATCATCTTTATGCATTCATCAATTGATTGACACTTGGGGTGCTGCCATATCTTGGCTGTTGTAAATAATACTGCTGTAAGTATAAGGGTGCATGTATCCATTTGAGTTAGTGTTCTTGTATTTTGGGGGTAATCGCTTCTCGGCCTTTTGGCTAAGATCAAGTGTAGTATTTTGGGGGTAAATACCTATAGTGCAATTGCTGGATTTTAAGGTGGTTCTAGTTGTAACTTTTTGGATAGCATCCATAGTGTTCTACAGAGTGGCTGCAATACTTTCTATTCCCACCAAGTGTGCATGAATGTTCCTTTTCTTCCACATCCTCACCAATGCCTGTTGTTTCCTGTGTTCTTTATTTTAGCCATTCTGACAGGTATAAGGTGATAGTTCCTTGTGATTTTGATTTACATTTCCCTGATTATAAGTGATGTTCAGCATGCTTCCATATTTCTGATGGCCATCTGTATGTCTTATTTGGAAAAATGTCTATTCATGTCTTCTCATTTTTTAACTGGATTATTTTTTTTTTGGATGTTATGTTTTAAAAGTTCTTTATATATTTTGGATACTAGTCCTTTATAAAATATGCCATGTAGACATTCTTCTCCCATTTTGTACGTTGCCTTTTAATTTTGTTGATTATTTCCTTCACTGTGAAGTAGCTTTTTATTTTGATGTAGTCCTAGTAGTTTATCTTTGCTTTTGTTTCCCATGCCTCTGGAGACATATAGAAAGAAGTTGCTATGGCCAATGTCAAAGAGGTTACTTCTTGTGTTCTCTTCTAGGTTTTTTTTTATGGTTTCAGGGCTCCCATTTAGGTCTTTAATTCATTTTTAATTTATTTTTATGAATGGTGTATGAAAATCACCCATTTTCATTCTTTTGCATGTTGCTGTTAACTTTTCCTAACACCATTTGTTGAAGACCCTGTCTTTCCCATTGGATGTCCTTTCCTGGTTTGTCAAAGATTAGTTGAACATATAATTGTGGGTTCATGTCTGGGTTTTCTATTCTGTTCTATTGATCTATGTGTCTACTATTATGCCAGTCCCATACTATTCTGAATACAGTAGCTTTCTCATTTAACTTGAAGTCCAGAATTGTTCTGCCTCCAAGATTTGCTTTTCTTATTTAAGATTGCTTTGTCTATTTGGAGTCTTTTATGATTCCATTCAAATTTTATGATTGTTTTTTCTAGCTCTGTAAAAAAATGCTATTGGCAATTTGATAGGGATTGCATTTAATATGTATATTACTTTGGATAATATACATATTTTAACAATATTTGTTCTTCCAATCCATGAGCTTGAAATGTTTTCCCATTTGTTTGTGTCCTCTTCAATTTCTTTCATCAGTCTTTTACAGTTTTCATAGTACAGGACTTTCACCTCTTTGGTCAGGTTTATTCCAGGTATTTTATGGATTTTGGTGCAATTGTAAATGGGATTGGTTCCTTAATTTCTCTTTCTGTTGCTTCGTTATTGTTGTATTGAAATGCAAGGTTTCTGTACATTGATTTTATATCTTGTGACTTTGCTGAACTATGTATATCTGTGCATTCATTTTGTATCCTGTGACTTTATTGAATTTGTGTTGTAGGTTTCAGCAGTTTTTTGGTGTATTTCAGATTTTATTTTTTCTTTTTTATATAGACTATCATGTCGTCTCCAAATACTGAAAGTTTTACTTTTTACTTGCTGATTTATATGCTTTTTTTAATTGTCTGATTGCTGAGGCTAGGACTTCCAATAGTACATCAAATAACAATTGTGAGAGTGGAAATCCTTGTCTTGTTTCTGACTCTAGAGGAAAAGCTCTCAGTTTTTCCCCATTTAGGATGATATGAGCTGTGTGTTCTTCATGTATGGCCTCCATTATGTTGAGGTATGTTTCCCCTAGACCTACTTTCTGAGGATTTTTCATAAATTGATGCTGTACTTTGTCAAATGTTGTTTCTGTATCTATTGAAATGTTCATACTGGTCTTATCCTTTGTTTTGATAAAGTGACATATCACATTGATTTGCAAATATTGAACCACACTTGCAACCCAGGAATAAATCCCATATGACCGTGATAAATGATTTTTTAATGTATTGTTGCATTTGGTTTGCTAGTACTTTATTGAGAATTTTTCATTCGTGTTCATCAGGAGTATTGGCCTGTAAGTTCTCTTTTTCAATGGAGTCTTTGTGTCGTTTTGGTATCAGGGTAATGCTGGCTTCATAGAATGAATTTGGAAGTTTTCCTTCCTTTTCTATGTTTTAGAGTAGTTTGAATAGGATAAGTATTATCTCTTCTTTAAATGTTTGGCAGAATTCCCCTGTGAAGCCATCTGTCCTGGACTTTTGTTTGTTGGGATTTTTTTTTTTTTACTACTGACTCAATTTCTTTGCTGGTTATCAATCTGTTCAAGTTTTCTACTTGTTCCTGTTTCAGTTTTGGTAATTTATATGTTTCTAGGAATTTATCCATTTATTCCAGGTTGTCCAATTTTTTGGAATATAGTTTTTCATAAAACTATAGTTGTATGTATAGTTGTATACTATGTGTATAGTATATATACTCTTATAATTGTTTGTATTTCTGTAGTGTTATTTGTTATTTTTCTTTTCTTATTTGTGATTTTATTTGTTTGGGAACTTTCTCTCTTCTTTTTGATTGCTTGGCTAGAGGTTTATCAATTTTATACTTTATTTTCAAAGAACCTGTTCCTCATTACCCTGATCTGTTCTATTTTTGTTCTTGTTTTTGTTTTTTTTTTAAGTTTCTATATCTTTTATTTCTGCTCTAATCTCTATTATTCCTTCCTTCTGCTGGTTTTAAGCTTCATTTGTTCTTTTTCTAGCTCCCTTAGGTGTAAAATTAGCTTATTTCAGATTTCTTTGCTTCTTGAAGTAGGCCTGTATTGCTATATACGTCCTTCTTAGCACTGCTTTTGTTCCATCCCAAAGGTTTTGGACCATTGTGTTTTCATTTTCATTTATTTCCATGTGTTTTTAAAAAATTTCTTCTTTGATTTTCTGGTTGACCTGTTCATTGTTTAGTAGCATGTTATTTAAACTCCATATATTTGTGGCCTTACAGAATTTTTTCTTGTAGTTGACTTCTACGTTCATAGAGGTTTGGTCAGAAAATATACATGGTATGATTTTGATCCTGAATTTATCAAGGTTTGTTTTATGGGCTAATATGTGACCTATTCTGAAGAATGTTCCAAGTGCACTTGAAAAGAATATGTATTCTGATGATTTAGGATGGAATGTTCTGAATACTCTCTTAAATCCACTGTTACAATGTGTCATTCAAAGGTATTGTTTCCTCATTGACTTTCTGATTAGATGATCTGTCCATTGATGTAAGTGAGGTTTTGAAGTCCTCTACTATTACAATATTATTATCAAATAGTTCCTTTACTTTTGCTATTAACTGTTTTGTGTATTTAGGTGTTTCTTTATCAGGAGAATAAATATTTACAATTGTTATATTTTCTTGTTGTATTGTCCCCTTTATTATAAAGTGTCCTTTGTTTCTTGTTACACTCTTTGTTTTAAAGTCTATTTTTTCTGATATACATATTGGTACTCCAGCTTTCTTTTGACATCCATTTGCACAATAGATATTTCTCCATTCTCTCATTTTCAACCTTAAGGTTTCTTTAGGTCTAAAATGGATCTCTTGTAGACAGCATGTAGATGGGTCTTATTTTTTTTTAAATCCATTCTGGCATCTTATATCTTTTGACTGGAGCATTTAACCAATTCACATTGAAAGTAATTATTGATTGAGCTGTACTTACTGCCATTTTATTCATTGTTTTCTGTTTGTTTCTAAATATTTTCCCTGATCCTTTCCTATCTTTCTCTCTAGAAATCTTATTTATCTTTAGAGCATTTTACCCTCTTCAGTTTATAATTATCTTAAATATTTACATTTATGGTGATATTTTGCTTTGACTGTGAAACATAATTGAGAAAATTCAGGGAGAGAAGGAGCTCAATTGTATTTACTCATATTTTTACTCTTCATTTTTTAAAAAATATTTTCCCTACATTTCATGTTATTCCAATTTTTTCTCCTTTATACCTTTCATTTCTTTATTGGGACTTTTTTTTGTTAAAATTTTCCAAATTTTTTTAGTTTTAAGGATTTTCATGTTGCCTATTGAAGTGTTTTATCATTTATTTCTGGATCAGATAACTTCCTTTAGCCATTTTTTCAGATAAAGTCTGTGGGCAACTAATGTTCTTTGTTTTCTTTTCTGAGAGTTTCTCCCTCCCCTTCATTATTAAAGAATATATAACTGACTGTAGACTTGGGATGGCAATTCTTGTCTTTCCATACTTAAAAAAAGTGTTGTGCATTTACTTCTGTCTTTCATAACTTCTGATGAAAAACTTGTTTGGATTAAGGTAAGGTGTTTTTCTCACTTTTGTGAGAAAGTTTTTTTTAATTTTTCTTTAGTTTTCATAATATGATTATGGTATATCTCAACTTGGGTTTCTTTGGGTTTATCCTTGTTGTGGTTCATTCAACTTCTTGTATCTGTAGCTGTATAATTTTGCCATGAATGGAAATTTTCAACCATTATTTCTTTGAGTACTTATTCTACTTTCATTTCCCGATTGACCATGTCAACCCCCCTCCCACCTTTTTAATTAAAGTATAATTCCATTTCTCCAGCCTGAAGTAGTATAAGTGTTTTATAAGCCTTTTGCTTCTTAATTTATATTGGCAATGACAACATGATTTAGGAGAGAAATTTTCCATCTCTCAGTTTTTACCAGTCAAGGTTACTTTGTTCAGGAAAGAAAAGTCTTACAGAAACTTTTTTATTTTTGTCTTGAATGCCTTCAAGTATATTATTTATAAGTCTTATCATCCTACTGCCTCATTTATATTAGACATTCCTACCTTATTCATGAAAGTCTTCCATTTACTTATATGTTCTGGTATAGCAACTTAATTGAAATTTATTTCATCTTCTTAACTGTCGTAGCAATGGTTATTTTGTTCATGGCAGAAATCTTTCACCTTTCACCCCTGCCTCCTTCATATGAAAAGTCTTCACTATGTTTTCACTGGGCATATATTTATTTTCCTTTAAAAAAATAATGAAATAAGCATTCCTATTTTTTGAGTGTCTCAGGAATAGTTGTTTTGTTCTCTAAACTTGGCATGGTTACCCCATTCTTGTAAGAAGTTTTCCCATATCTTTCTTTGCATTAGCAATGGTCACTTGTTCAAAAGAGCAGTATTCCTTGTATCTGCCCAGCTATGGCTACTTTGCTCATTAGAAGAAGCCTTCTAATTCCCCTTTAAACTTGTGCATGAAATAAATCTTCCATATTTCTTTAAAAAAGCATAGAAAATGTACTTAGTAAACACATCTTCTGCCTCAAACCTTGTGATCTTCACTAGCCACAGTAAATTTATAAACAAAAGAACTTTTCTTTCCATGCCTGCAAGGGAATAGCTACTTTATTTAGCAAAAGTCTTCCATTTTCATGACCTGATGAGATAAATTCTCCTTTCTTCCATACCTCAAACAACCATACATCCACACCCACATGCATTTTTCTACTTCCTTGTCTGCCCCAACCACAGCTTCAGTATTCGTGAAAGAAGTCTTTGACATCTGTACATGCTTCAGCCTTTGAGCTGCTTTCCTATGAAAACTGGTCTGCTCTCTTCATCTTTGAACTGACCATCGCCAGTTTTTTCACTAAGTAAATATCCCACTTCCCTGCACAAAGAGTGTCATAAAGTCATTACGGCCAGAATGTCTAGTCATACGTCTTAGATTTGAAGTATAACCTTGAGCAATTAATTCAATTGATTCATGTTGCAGTTTCCTCATGTGTGAGATTAGGAAAACATCAGCAATAATACGTAGTTAATAGGTCATTTTCAAGATGAAATATAATAATGTATGTAAAATATCTAAAACACACAGTAAGTACTAGAAATGTTGGGAAGTATTATTTGTGCATATATATCATTAAAAATCAACTAGAAAAAGATAAATGTATAAGGGTTTCAGGCCTAAGTGCTTTTTTCATGAATAATTGTGTAACTTCACATGCCTACAATAACCATGGGTACAATTTTTATTAAAACATCTTCCCTATTGCTCTTTGCACTGGCCATGGCTATCTTGTTTGGAAAAGAAGACTTTTACCTCTTTGTCAGCACCATTGATGATACTTTGCTCACAAAAGATGTGTACCATAGTCTAAATGTGTTCTCCCCACATTATATGTTGAAATCCTAATCCCCAAGATGATGGTGTTAGGAACTGAAGCATTTGGGAAGTGCTTAGGTAATGAGGATGGAGACCTTATAAAAAGAGACCTTATAAAAGAGACCGTTAAGGTACTCCTTAGCCCCTTCCATCATGTAAGATTATAGCAAAAATACAGCTAATTAAGAACAAGGAAGTGAGCCATCATTAGACACCAAATATGCTGCTATCTTTACCTTGAACTTCTCAGCCTCAGAACTATGAGAAATTAAATTCTATGGTTTATAAGCCACGCCATTGTGTGGTATTTTGATATGTCAACCCAAATAGAATAAAAATGCAGTTTGCTTTCTAATATGTGCTAGTCATGTCTACTTAGATCATAAAATGTCTTCTTTCCCCCAGTTTCTACCAACCACAGGGTCACAAAAAAGTATTCTATCATCCTGTTTGCTTGGCCACATGACTACTTTGTTCAAGAAATACATCTCCCATTTGCCTTACTGCCTCAGCATTGTTTCTATTTTGTTCGTGAACAAATATATTTTTTTGTCAGCAGTGATGATGGCAATTTGCACATAAGTCCTTCACTTTCAGTTTTAAATGGCCTATCTATGCATACTTTTTTCATGAAAGAAGCTTTCCATTTTTTTTTTTTGATCTGTACCAGTCATGCTTACCTTGATGATAAAAGAAGGTCTTCCACCTTTTTCTCTTTCCTGGTCATGATCATCTTGTCCATAAAAGAAATCTAATTCTGTGGCTAACATGTCCATAAAAATTACAATCTTTCCAAATCTTTTACAGCACAGACCAAGGATACTTAATTCCTGAAGATAGTCTTCCACCTTTCTGGGATGTCCAGCTGTCAGATCTTGACTACTGTGCCTAGCTTGAATCCTTATTTTTATTGCAAATTTGAATCCTGCTGGTGAACCTCACATATCCACATCCTCTTACCAAACACATGCAAACTAATGGTTGACTTACTTATATCAAACAAGGTAATATGGTAATCTACCTGGGTTATTTTATTACCATGATATCCCTTTGTAACTACTCACTGCTTCAGAACTTCATCTTGAACATTTTCTTTCAGAGAAATTATGATTGCCAATCTTGTTACCATTTTTTATCTTTTAGTTTCATTCTTATCTTCACAAGATATAAAGAGAGACTTAAAAGGTGTTCTTTTCAACGTTTATTTATTTTTGGTACAGAGAGAGACAGAGCATGAACAGGGGAGGGGCAGAGAGAGAGGGAGACACAGAATCGGAAACAAGGCTCCAGGCTCTGAGCGGTCAGCACAGAGCCCGATGCGGGGCTCGAACTCACGGACCGCGAGATCGTGACCTGGCTGAAGTCGGACGCTTAACCGACTGCGCCACCCAGGCGCCCCAAAAGGTGTTCTAACCAATACAAAGTCCCAGGCAAGGACGCCTAAGTGGGAGACACCATTTGGCTCCCCTCCTTACAATTTTATATTGTATGCCTATGACAATTCATAAACATTTATTCCAGTTTCCATGTTTTATACTTCATTGGGTATGACCCTCCGCCATATATCCTACTTATTTCTCCAACCCATGAAGGAGAATACAAGTATAACACAGAAGAGATGCTATAACCATAGTGACAAAATGACCAATTTTGGTAATTTGTTCTCTGGAAGGGAAAAGATCACAAAAATAGTCATGGAAATTCCCTTTCCCTTCAGGAATGCACTGAAATGCATTAGGGCTTTCTATGGGTAAACCTGTAAAAATGTTTTAGGGCTTAAGGAAGGGTTTTGGAAAGTATGTTTATCCCAATACAGCCATCTCATTAGATCAACTTGTTCAGACAAACACGGGATGTTGATTTGTAAAAAGTCAGCTGTGGGTGAATGTGAAATGCTTTTTTCCTGAGAATAAAATGAATTGCTTCTCCTGCTTAGACCTACTGTTCTTGTTTCCAGAATTTCTGAATCCCATTTGGCTTCATACCTTGGCTTTTGATTTTCAACTCATGCTCATTTAAAAGCTTGATGAGTTACTTTGGACATGCATACCTGCCTTGAATTTGGCACCTTCCTTCAGACCTGATGTTCTGTATTCTTACTTCAGATCTACACACCATAATTGCAGGTAAGAGGCTCTCCTTAACTTCACACATTTCTCTGGGTAACTTTTTTCTTTCAGTCTCTACAGCATGAATTAGAAGGTTGAATAAACTCTACAAATGGAGACTAACAGTAACTTTAATGGAGAAGTACCAGCTATTAGGGGGTAAGGGAGAGCTAAAGCCGATGAATATATATACATAAGTTCTCCTTTCCACAGACTCCCTGCAGCACCCTCAATGCAAGTTTAGCTCAATCCTTTGGAAAATAAAAATAGGAATTCCATATAGATAGGCCTCTTTATAAAAATTACAAATATTTTAAAATTCAAAAGTATCTACTTATATATATTTCCTAAGAAAATCTATAAGACTGTTGTTTCTAAAATCTTTACTACTAAGGACAGTGTTAAGAGGAATTATCCTGCTCATTCCATAGCACATAAGATAACATTGTCTTTCAATTGGGCATGTGAGGATTATTCATGGTTTCTGACTACCACCTGGTTATGTTTGTTTGTTTCATCTAGGTGTTTCTGGCTACAGCTCCCATTCATCAGATCCACCAAGGGGAACAACCAGTGAGCATACTTCTATATTCTAAAAACTGGCCTGGAACTGTCCACAACCCAAGGTCCTAAGAGCATTTGGACACCAAGAATTACTTCTGCATACTGCCATTAAATGCCAATTCTCCAGTAACATGTCGAGGAAGTAAGAAGGGAAAGACCCTAATCAGTCCCTGTATACACATTCTAATTTAGAAAAAAGAGACCTGGAACACAGGAGACAAGGGTGTGTTGTAGGACAAAATGGAGAGTATGTTAGGTACAGTGAAAAATATATTTTAATACATAAGCTGGAAAGTAAAGAGAACCTGAAAGTACAGGTGGTAATATTGCAAATTTCTGAATATGTCTAAAACACAGAAATATTTCTTAGGTGATCTTCTGAAGACAGAAAGTATTTTGAATGAGTGGTGGATTTTAAATGAAACAATTAAATTCATACTTAGTGGAATCGTAGCTGTCATGGACTGACTGGCAGCCTTTTTTATCTCTTTAATTCTCTCTTACTCCTTTTTGTTCAAAAAGCATTAAGCCTCTGTTATGGACTATTTTTCTAATAAAAATGTAGTTCTAAGAATATCACTTCTACTTGGGAAGTGCTCATATATAAGAGATGGGCTTTTGGAGTGTCAGCCACTTCAAGGATCACATTTATTTCAAGAATTTGTTTTTCTTTATAGGCTTTCATGAGAGTGGACTCATGTTATATTCTTATATGCTCTGATAGCTGCTTTTTGAACTTTAGAAAACTGAGATGCATGAAAGACTTCAGAGGTGCTTCATCACTTCCAACAGGAGAAATATCAATGTACAATTGCTAAAGAGAGCCAGAATCGAACCAAGTTCTTTGAGAATAAGATTTCTCTCCCTGGGATTAAACATTAAATGAAAGCTATATTTAAAAATGTTGGAACTTTCCTTTTTCTGGAGAATCAAGATCCTTATTTGATAGTAGGAACAAATTTGTACAGAAATACATTATTTGAAATATGTTTGCTGTTATCTGCTGCAGAGGTGGATGCCAGAAGGGAGATTCTTGGTATCACATCAGAAAACTTGAAGATTATAGAACACATGGAAGATTTGGTTGGAACAGTATAACAGCAGGACTTTTTACTTATACCCAAGGCACTCCATTCTATAACTAAAGAAGAGACCTGGGCTCCAACAAGGAATTTTCAGTTTGAGCTCAGAACACTGAGAAGATAAGGAGGGAGGAGAGAAGAAGGATTTTTTTTTGTAAATATTTTGAAGGTTTAATTTATTTTTGAAGAAGTGGTTGAATTAATAGTAGGGGCCTAGTAGTTTAAATGTTAGAGAGTAGAGGATAGTTGACATTTTGTGTTGCTGTAATATTTTATTTGGTTTTGATAACACTCTTTTATAGTATAAAATGCATAACTTTTCTAGTGAGGTTTCCGGGGTGAGGGGTTGTATTGTTAAATGTGAAGGAGAATACCATTAGTGTTTTATATTTATGTTACTATATTATTTTAAGTATAATGATACAGTTATATTCTGAACAACACTCTTCTCTGATGAGCTTTGTGGGAGGGAAAGAGCACATATATGGTTAAATGTGAGGGAAATATTTGTGTAATTTTAGAGCAATTCTATTGTATTATTTGTAAAATAATTATGTTTGTGCAATGTATATCCTTGTCACTTAGATTGGTAGATTGAGAAGGGATGTGTATTTAGTACCTGTACCAGTATCTAGTAGTAGAAAACATTTGGTAAATATTTTTTGATTGAATTAATGATTAATTAACTGTGATTATTTATGTAGTATTTCCTCATTATTCAGTATTTCCTCATAAATGTCAGATAAAAGTTATATTTATTTTATAAATAAAAAATATTTATCTAACGTTTCCACCCAGAAATCCCTGGGTGGGAAAAACAAACATAACAAAATGGCAATCAGAAACCATAAATAATCCTTACATATCCGATGGAAAACAATATCCTCCCATGTGCTGCAGAATGAACAGGACCACTCATCCCAACACCCTCCTTAGTAGTCAAGATTCTAGAAACACCAGCCTTTCATTTTTCCTTAGGAAACATGTATATTAAATATCTATATGAGATATCAACCCATATCCATGGAAGGCCAGTTAGAGTTGGCGCTATCAGTGGTAAGCATCGGGAGGATTTGGGTATTTAAGATCTTAACTTTAGAACCATAGGACACAGAAAGACTTGAGGCTTAAATATATTTTGGAACTGCACCACTTCTGGAATATGACTCAAACTGAAGCTGCTGAAGAGACCAGATAACAGGCATAGGATGACACTCTTTGGATTGGACTGAGTGGAAGAAGTCAATGATAGTGTAGTGGCTATTTTAAAGAAAAAAAATTAATGTTTATTCATTTTTGAGAGACAGAGAGAGACAGAGCATGAGTGGGGGAGGGTCAGAGAGAGAGGGAGACAGAATTCAAAGCAGGCTCCAGGTTCTGAGCTGTCAGCACAGAGCCTGACGCAGGGCTTGAACTCATGAGCCCTGAGATCATGACCTGAGCCAAAGTTGGACGCTTAACCAACTGAGCCACCCAGGAGCCCCTGTAGTGGCTATTTTAAACTGATGACCGTAACTTCCTCTGGTTAACGACATTCCTAATCTACATAGTTACAGAGGTGGGTTTCCAGTGGCGATGTTTCAATATTTCACTATTCTTATGATAATAATAATCAATACACTTTTCCTATGATCATAGTTGATTGGATCAGGGATGAGTATCAGACTCAACCGAGCTGTTCAGAGTCCCTTTCCTACAAACTTAGACTTGCAATGAGGGGAGAAAATGTTTTCTGTGGCCAAGCATACTATTTGTGTAGCAAGTTTAATTCTTAACTTCACAGTAGATGTGCAAGGAATGCCACATAATTTTATTTAAGCTTAACTAAACCTAAATCCAAACTTTAACCCCGCTGAGCTACTGGGAAATTAAATGGAAGTCATGTTTGAGGTTCTCCCCTTTCCATATGTCATAGAAGAATATGAGAGTCTTATGTGGCACTTCAACAATGGAGGTTACCAATGAAAGTTTCACTGTGCATGCCTGTTTATTACCTTTGAAATATGGCAGCTCCATAGTTTATGTGTCAACTATGGGTGAAGAAATTTTTTTTACCAAACAGGAAATTTTATATAGGTATCTCCAGGTCTTGGTTCTAAGTTCTCTGAAGCAAGGAAGTACAAAAAGCCTGACTTTGTTTTTGTAATGGGATAGAAAAAAATACATGTAAGGAAAATCCCTCAGAAGTCAATGTCTCAGTAAATTATACTGCTACTCAAGTGAACTTATGAACTGTTGAGTGGATGTATTATGGATACCCATAGGGTTGCCTTCCTAGATTTTGGTAATTCCTCCTTTTCTGGTTACTACTCTGTTTTATTCTACAGAGCTGAGTCCAGAGTCACAGAGATTGAACCTCACTCAATGTGATGGTCATTTTCATGTATCAACATGGCTGGGCTACAGTCCATTATTCAATCAAACACTAATATTTTTGTTTTTGGGGAAAGTGTTTTTTTAGATGTGATTAAAGTATATAATCAAATACCTTTAAGGCGATTATCCTAGATAATACAGATGGCTATTATCCAATCAACTGTAAGGTCATAAGAAGAAAGTAGAACCTTTTCTAAAGAAGAATAATTCTGCCTATGGATAGAAGCTTCAGCTTGTGCTCAAGAGGTCTAGCTTGTACTTCCTGATGACCTCCCCTATGGATTTTGGATTTGCCTAGGCAGCCCCCAAATCACATTACCCAATTACTAATAAATCTCTCCTTACATATATTACATACACTATTATCTGTAATATCTATATAATGTATCTCTAGATATACTGAGTCCATTCAGGCTGCTATAACAAAGTACCATAGATTGGATAGCTCATAAACAATATAAATTTATTTCTCACAGTTCTGGAGGCTGGGGAGTCCAAGACCAAGGTGTAAGCATGGTCAAGGGCTGGTGAAAACCCTCTTTGGCTTGCAGACTACCAACTTATTACTGTATCCTCATGTGATGGCATGGAGCTAAGGAGCTGATTGGGGTCTCCTTTATGAGTACTAATCATATTCATGAAAACTTCACCCACATGACCTAAACACCTCTCAATGTACCCATCTCCTAATACCATTACATTGGGCATTAGGATTTCAATATATGAATTTTGGGTGGACACAAATATTCATATCATAGCATATAATATGTATAATATATCTTTTAATATATAACAGTATTATATAATCCTGTCTCCATTCCTCCTAGTTATAGATAATTGGTTTAGGGATAAATACACTTAATCCAAACAGGATTAATCAGATTCTCCCTTGTAAAGTCGTGTTTTTCAATTTAGACACAGAGAAACTAAAGGATAACTACATCATTTTAATATTAAGACATTTTATGAGGCTCAAACAATCCTATTGCTGAGACCCCAAAGCTACTGTGACATCTTGGATTTTATGACATAATCTATTTTCAGTCTAATAAATTCTATTTACTTTTTTTGGTTTAAGATAAAGTTGGTTTCTGAATTTTGTAATCTGACAATTATAAATAGGGATACATGGGAGTACCTGGATTAAAAGCCTAAATGCAAGACCTGGAACCATAAAGCTCCTAAAACAAATCATAAACAGTGATCTCTTGGACATAGACTTAGAAACATATTCATGGACATGTTTCCGCAGGCAAGAGAATCTAAGGGAAAAGTAAACTATTGGGACTACAACAAAATGAAAAGCTTTTACAGAGGAATAAAAACATTAACAAAACAAAAAGGAAGCCTAATGAATGGGAGAAGATATTTGCAAATATTACATCTGATAAGGGGTTACTATACAAAACAGATAAAGAATTTATACAATTCGACACCCCGTTCCCCAAATAATCTGACAAAAAATGAGAAGACCTTCACGGACATTGTTTTTAAGAATTCTTACAGATGGCAAACAGACTGATGAAAAGATGCTCAAAATCACTAATCATCAGGGAAAAGCAAATCAAAACCCAATGAGATATCACCTTAAACCTGTCAGAATGACTAGAATCAAAAGGACAAAAATAAGTGCTGGGAAAGATATGGAGAGAAAGAAACCTGCATGCATAGTTGGTAGTAATGTAAATTGGTGCAGCCAATGTGGAAATCAGTATGGCACTTTCTTCAAAAATTAAAAATAGAAATGCCATGTGACCTAGTAATTGCACTACTGGGTTTTTATCCAAAGAAAATGAAAACGCTAATTCAAAAAAGATATATGCATATCTATGTTTATCGAAGTATTATTTACAGTTGCCATGATGTGGAAGCAACCTGTTTATCAATAGGTGAATGGATAAAGAAGATGTGGTGTATGTATAAATGAACTATTACTCAACCATAAAAAAGAATGAGGTCTTGCCATTTGTAACAATATGGATGGCCCAGAGGTTGTTGAGCTAAGTTAAATAAGTCATACAGAGAAAGACAAATACCATATGATTTTGCTTATATGAGGAATCTAAAATGAAAACCAAATGAACAAAAATCACACCAAACAGACTGCAAAACAGAGTCTGGTGGTTACCAGAAGGAAGGTGATTGATTTGTGAATACTGAGCTGCCCCTGCAGCTCAGGAATGAATCCCACTTGATGTGGTGAATAATTATTTTAATATATTGCTGGATTTGATTTGTTAGTATGTTGATGAGAATTTTTTCATCCATGTTCATCAGGGATATTGGCCTATAATTCTCTTTTTTTTAAGTGAAGTTTTATCTGGTTCTGGAATCAAAGTAATGCTGGCCTTGTAGAATGAGTTTGGAAGTTTTCCTTCCATTTCTGTGGTTTTTTTTGGAATAGTTTGAGAAGAATCCACATTAACTCTTTTTTAAATGTCTGGAAGAGTATCTCTATGAAGCCATTTAGCCCTGGACTTTTGTTTCTTGGGAGATTTTTGATTACTGATTCAATTTCTCTGCTGTTTATTGGTCGGTTCAAGTTTTCTATTTGTTCCTATTTCAGTTTTTTAAAAATGTTCATTTATTTTTGAGAGAGAGAGAGCACAAGTTGGGGGAGGGATTAAGAGAGCAGGACAGAAGATCTGAAGAGGGCTCTGTGCTGACAGTGGTGAGCCCCATGTGGGGCTCAAACTCACAAACCATGACATTATGACCTGCGTGTAAGTCAGACGCTCAACCGATGTTGAGCCATCCAGGTGCCCCACGCCCCGTTTTAGTTTTGATAGCTTATATGTTTCTAGGAATTTATCCATTTCTTTGAGGCTGCCCAATTTGTTGGAATATAATTTTCATAATATTCTTTTATAATTGTATTTCTGTAGTGTTGCTTATATTCTTCTCTCTCTCATTCATGATTTTATTTATTTGGGTCCTTTCTCTCTTGTTTTTGATAAGTATGTCTAGGGACTTACCAATTTTATTCATTCTTTCAAAGAACCAGTTCCTGATTTCCTTCATCTGTTCTACTGTTTGTTATTGTTGTTGTTGTTGTTTTGTTTGTGTATCAATTGTATATTTGTTTATCCATTGTTTCTGCTCTAATTATTATTTTCCTTCTCTGCTGGCTTTAGGCTTCATTTTTTTTCTAGCTCCTTTAGGTGTAATGTTAGTTTGTATATTTGAGATTTTTTTCTTGATTTTTTGATGTAGGCCTGTATTGCTTAATTCTTCCCTTTTATGACTACTTTTGCTGCATCTCAAAGGTATTGGACCATTGAGTTTTCATTATCATTTGTTTCCATGTATTTTCCATTTTTTCTTTAATTTCCTGGTTGACCCGTTCATTCTTTAGTGGGCTATTCTTTAACATCCCTGTATTTGTGGTCTTTCCAAATGTTTTTATTGTATTTAACTTTAAGTTTTATAGTGTGTTCAGAAAATATGCATGGTATGATATCAATCTTTTTTGTTTTTTGTTTTTTACTTGTTGAGGCCTGATTTGTGACCTTATATGTCATATATTCTGGAAATTAGTCCCATGTGAACTCAAAAAGAATGTGTATTCTGTTGCTTTATGATGAAAAGTTCTGAATATATCTGTTAATTCCATCTGGTCCAGTATGTCTTTCAAAGCCACTGTTTCCTTGTTGATTTTCTGCTTATATGAATTGTCCATCACTTTAAGTGGGGTGTTAAAATCCCCTACTATTATTCTATTATTATAAATGAGTTTATTTATGTTTGTTATTGTTTTATATACGTGGGTGTTCCAAGTTGGGGATATAAATATTTAGAATTATTAACTCTTCTTGTTGGACAGATCCCTTAATTATGATAAAGTGCTTTTCTTCATCTCTATGGTCTTTGGTTTAAAATCTGGTTTGTCTGATATAAGTATTGCTACTCTGGTTTTCTTTTGATATCCATTAGCATGATAAATGTTTTTCCATCCCCTGACTTTCAATCTGCAGGTGTCATTAGGACTAAAATAAGTCTTATGTAGGCAACATACAGATGAGTCTTGTTTTATTTTTTAACCATCCTGACATTGGAGAATTTAGTTCATTTACGTTTGGAGTAATTATTGATAGATATGAATTTAGTACCATTTTCTTACCTGTTTTGTCATTTGTGGAGATTTTCTCTGTTCCTTTCTAGTCTTTGTCACTTTTTGTCTTTCTTTACCATTCAAAGAGTCCCCTTTAATATTTCTTGCAGGGCTGGTTTAGTGGTCATGAGCTCCTTTGGTTTTTGTCCGGGAAACAGCCTTGCTGGATAGAGTATTCTTGGCTGCATATTTTCCCTAATCAGTATGTTGAATATATCATGCCACTCCCTTCTGGCCTGCCATATTTCTAGGTAGAGATCAGGTGCTATCCTTATTTGTCTTTCCTTGTTAGTTAGAGACTTATTTTGCCTTGCTGCTTTTAGGATTTTTTCTTTATCTCTATTTTGCAAATGTGACTATGATATGACTTGGTGCTGGCCTGCTTTTGTTGATTTTGATGGAAGTTCTCTGTACCTCCTGGATTTGGATGTCTGTTTTACTTCCCCAGATTAAGGAAGTTTACACCTATAATTTCCTCAAGTAAATCTTCTGTTCACTTTCCCTTTTCTTCTTCTTCTGGGACTCCTATAGTATGAATGTTATTAGGCTTTATGGAGTCACTCAGTTTCCTAAGTCTACATTCATGATCTAATATTTTTTTCTCTCTTATTTTCAGTTTCATTATTTTCCATAATTTTATCTTTTTTTTCATAATTTTATCTTTTATATCACTTCTTCATTCTCCTGCTTCTTCCATCTATATGGTGGTTACATCCAGTTGGTTTCGCATCTCATTTATTGCATTTTTCATTGTTCCCTGACTAGTTTCTCTTATCTCTGTTGTAAGGGACTTCCCAGTGTCTTCTATGCTTTTCTCAAGTCCAGCTAGTATCCTTATGATTGTTCTTTTAAATTCTGGATCAGGCATATTACTTATATCTGTTTCAGCTAGATTCCTGGCTGTGACCTTTTCTTGTTATTTCTTTGGGGATGAATTTCTCCTTCTTGGCATTTTGTCTAGGTCTCTCTCTTCCTTTCTGTGTTAGGAAAGCCTGTTACATTTCCTGTTACTGAGAGTACTGGCTTCATAAAGAAGAGGTTATATATTGTCCAGGGCCTGGTGCTTCAGAAAGTGTCTCTGGTGTATGCTGTGTCCACTCTGATGCTCTGTCTTGGCTGTTCTTTTCCTCATGTCAGTATTCTGCAGTTTCTCCTTCCCCGAAGTGGGGACTGTTCAGACTTTGGTCAGAGTATGGTGAGTTGTTGTTGTTGTTGTTGTTTTGAGAGAGAGAGAGAGAGCATGAGCAGAGGAGGGGAAGAGAGAGATGGGGACATAAGTTCCAAAGTGGGCTCCAAGCTGACAGCAGTGAGCCCAATGTGGGGCTTGAACTCACAATCCATGAGATCATGACCTGAGCCAAAGTCAGATGCTCAACCAACTGAGCCACCCAAGCACCCAAAGAGTGTGGTGATTTTTAAATAGGAATGCTCTTATATGCTTAAGAGACCTTATACTATTTCCACTACAGGTGAAACTTTGCAGCACTCTATGGTAAATAGATGTGGTGCATAAGGGGGGTTTGTACTGACCTTCTTGGGGAGGTTCTTAGGCACCCTTGCCTTAGAAAAGCATCACCTGCAGAGTGCAAGGGGAAAGACTTGGTGTAGGCAGTTTAGACAGCCACTGTTGTAGCTGTGCTTCTTACTTAAGTTAGTTTATATTGAGGGGCAGGGGAGAAAAATGGAGCAAGCCCCCTCTCTTGTCCTTGCAAAGGTAAGTTCATGCCCACTGTTGTCTGGGAAACTCTCCCAGAAGAACAATCTCCTCTCTAGGGTCCCAGGCCTTCTTCAGATTACTGACTTTACCTTGTCTGTTTCTGGACTACTACCCACACAGCAGTGCTGTGCACCTTGGGGTCTTTCTAAAGAAGGCTGTATGAGTCTTAAAGCTCCAAACTTTAGAGAACTGGGTTGGCAAAGACCCATGCTGGTCCCTTGGGTGAGGGTATTGCCACACTGGGACTGATGTAGGTTTGTACCAGAATGGCTGCTGTGCCAAAGTTCAGGGGTGGGAAATGAAGAGTACAACACAGAAAAGAGCCAATGGCCAGTTTATTTACTCTCATAAGGTGTCTCTGCACCTATGTTGAGGGGCAGGGGATGGTAACGGTGCCCACCATTCTTTTATCTCCAGAAAGGCAATGAAACCTCTCCCAGGTGCACTCTAAAAAGGGGGAACAATCTCTCCCAGTGCATTCCAGGGTATCCTCAGATTAAACTTTCTTCTCCCAGGCTATCTGCCATCCTTTTCCATAGCAACACTGCAGTGCCCTCAGGACTTCACATTGTCCATTAACAGAACTCTAAAATTCCAATCTTTGAGTCCCACTGGTTGTAAAAACTCAAAGATCAGCCCTTCTTGTTTTCCCTGTCAATGGCTTTGAGGAAGTGTTTTCCTTGTGTGATCCCCTGTACACTCCTCTCTTTCACCTCTCTTCATGATCAAGGCTCCCTTCCCTCCATAGGACCTGTGGTCCATTTCTCCCCCAAATCACATCTCCATACCTTCTACATTCCATAATGTGGGCTCTTCTCTCCCTCTAGTTGTGCAGTTTGTTCTTTTAATCCTCAGATAATTACTTGGGTCTTCAGAATGATTTGATATCTAGGTATGTTTGAGGGTTGAGGCTAGCCTAGGCTCCTCTTGCAACTCTGCCATCTTAGCTCCCTTAGAATTGTTGAATTAATATGTTGTACACCCGAGACTAATAATAACATTGCATGTAAATTATACTTCAATTAAAAAAACGAAATGTCATAAAATAAAAATAAATAAATGTAAACCACATCAGACTCATTAGGATGGCTACTGTGATGGTTAATTTTATGTGTCAATTTATGTTAATTTTATGGATGTACTCAGGTATTGGTTAAACATTATTCTTGTTGTTTCTCTCAGCTTGTTATGGATGAAATTAACATTTATATTGGAAGACTGAGGAAAGAATGTTGCCTTCCATAATTTAGGTGGTCCTTATTTAATCGTTTGAAGTCCTGACTAGAATAAAAGGGTTGACCCTCCCCCCCCCAAGAAAGAAAGAATTTCTCCTACCAGACAGTCTTTGTACTCGGATATTGGCTATTTTCCTGCCTTTGGACTCAAACTGAGACATTGGCTCTTCCTTTTTCTTTAGTCTGCCAGCCTTCAGAATAGAACTACACCATTGGCTCTCCCAGCTCCCAAGCCTTCAAACTTGGATTGCAACTAACCATTGACTCTCCTGTGTTTCCAGCTTGCCAACTTTTCCTGAAGATCTTGGGACTTGTTAGCCTCCATAA
This sequence comes from Leopardus geoffroyi, assembly GCF_018350155.1. NCBI lineage: Eukaryota > Metazoa > Chordata > Mammalia > Carnivora > Felidae > Leopardus > Leopardus geoffroyi. Next base: position 62,561,980 of record NC_059343.1, on the reverse strand, counting down.
TTGTATGGGCCAATTCCTTGTAATCAATCATTTTATACAAACTCCCTCTCACTCTCTCTCTATTGATTTTGTTTATCAGGAGAACCCTGAACAATACCGATACTATTTTTTTTTTATTTATTTTTTATATTTATTTTTATTTTTTTTAACGTTTATTTATTTTTGAGACAGAGAGAGACAGAGCGTGAACAGGGGAGGGGCAGAGAGAGAGGGAGACACAGAATCGGAAACAGGCTCCAGGCTCTGAGCTGTCAGCACAGAGCCTGACGCGGGGCTCGAACTCACAGACCGTGAGATCATGACCTGAGCCGAAGTCGGACGCTTAACTGACTGAGCCACCCAGGCGCCCCCCGATACTATTTTTAAAAAAGCAACAAGATTCTCAGTATCCACATATGAGTGAAAACATATGGTATCTGTCTTTCTCTGACTTATTTCACTTAGCATAATACCCTCCAGGTCCATCCACGTTCCTACAAAAGGTCATATAAACCACATCTTCTTTATCCTTTCGTCAGTTGATGGACTTTTAGGCTCTTTCCATAATTTGGCCATTGTTGAAAGTGCTGCTATAAACATTGGGGTACAATTGCCCCTATGCATCAGCACTCCTGTATCCCTTGGATAAATTCTTAACAGTGCTATTGCTGGGTCGTAGGGTAGATCTATTTTTAATTTTTTGAGGAACCTCCACACTGTTTTTCAGAGCAGCTGCACCAGTTTGCATTCCCACCAACATTGCAAGAGGGTTCTTGTTCTTCCACATCCTCTCCAGCATCTATAGTCTCCTTATTTGTTCATTTTTGCCACTCTGACTGGTGTGAGGTTGTATCTGAGTGTGGTTTTGATTTGTATTCCCTGATGAGGAGCGACATTGAGTATCTTTTCATGTGCCTGTTGGCCATCTGGATGTCTTCTTTACAGAACTGTCTATTCATCTTAACAGGAGACCATGGGGGAGGGGAAGGGGGCAAAAGTTACAGAGAGGGAGGGAGGCAAACCATGAGAGACTCTTAAATACTGAGAACAAACTGAGGGTTGATGGGGGTGGGGGGGAGGGGAAAGTGGGTGATGGGCATTGAGGAGGGCACCTGTTGGGATGAGTACTTGGTATTGTATGGAAACCAATTTGACCATAAATTATATTTAATACAAAAAAGAAAAAGAAAAAAGCAACAAGAAAGTAAGAAGTGTTGGCAAGGAGAAATTGGAATGCTTGTGCCCTGTAGGTCAGAGCGTGAAACGGTAAATGTGCTGTGGAAAATACCACCATGGATTCTCAAAACAAAAATAGAAACAAAAACATATGATCAAGTAATTCTGCTTCTGAGTTTATAACCAAAGAATTACAAATGGGGTCTTGAAGAGATATTTGCGTATCAATATTTATTGCAGCTCACAATAGCTAAGAGGTAGAAGCAACCCAGATATTTACTGACAAATGGATGAATAAAACATAGGTTATATATACATAGAATATTATGCAAATACATATTATGTATCCTTCCTTATAAAGGAAGTAAAGTCCTTTTTTCTTGGAGTTTCACATCTTTTATTTCAGTCCTTCTACATTCTAAAAGACAAAGAATTCCAAAATGACCTGCCTTAATAAAGCAAATATAGACTAAATTAAGCTAAAATAAAGAACTTGTGCATACTACTAATGTAACACTGTCACAATTTTTTTTACTTTCAGTAGAACAGATTAATTAATTAATTAATTTAATGTTTATTTTTGAGAGGGATAGAGAGATAGAGAGCACTAGGGAGGGGCAGAGAGAGATAGGGAGACAGAGAATCCAAAGCAAGCTCCACACTGTCAGCACAGAGCCCCATGGGGGTTCGAACTCAGGAACCATGAAGTCATGACCTGAGCTGAAGCTGGATGCTTAATGACTGAGCCACCAAGACACCCTTATTTATTTATTTTTAACTTAAGTATAGTAAAAACACAATGTTACATTAGTTTCATGTGTAACATAGTGATTCTACAAGTTTATACATTATTCTGTGTTCACCACAAGCGTAGCTCTCATCTGCCACCATACATACAACACTATTAAAATATCATTGACTATATGCTGTGTCTTTTAAAATTTTTTTTTAACGTTTATGTATTTTTGAGACAGAGAGAGACAGAGCATGAACAGGGGAGGAGCAGAGAGAGAGGGAGACACAGAATCTGAAACAGGCTCCAGGCTCTGAGCTGACAGCACAGAGCCCGACGCGGGGCTCGAACTCACTGACTGTGAGATCATGACCTGAGCCGAAGTTGGATACTTAACCGACTGAGCCACCCAGGCGCCCCTATGCTGTGTCTTTTATTCTCATGACTTATTCAGTCCATAACTGGAAGCCTGTATCTCCCACTCCCCTTCACCCATTTGGCTTATCTGCACATCCTCCACCCCCTAGCAACCATCAGTTTGTTCTCTGTATTTATAGGTCTAATTCTGCTTTTTGTTCATTTATTTATCTGTTTTGCTTTGTATTGTTTTTAGACTCCACATATGAGTGGAATCATATAGTATTTTTGTCTTTCCAGTCTGATTTATTTCACTTAGCATAATACCCTCTAGGTCCAACCACATTGTTGCAAATGACAAGATCTCATCTTTTTTATGATTGGATAATATTCCATTATATGTACATAGACACATACATATACGCATATATATGCATATACATATACATATACATATACATGTACCACTTCTTCCTTACACATTGATCTTTCAGTGGACAATTAGGTTGCCTCTGTATTGTTGCTGTTACAAACAATGCTGCAATAAACATAGGGGTACACATATCTTTTTGAATTAGTGTTTTCATTTGCTTTAGGTAAATACCCAGTAGTGGAATTACTGGATCATACGGTAATTATATTTTTAATGTTTTGAGGAACTTCCTACTGTTTTCCAAAGTGGCTGTATCAATTTACATTCCCTAAACAGATTGAGTGCTCTTTTTCCCTATGTTCTAGACGACACTTGTTATTTCTTGTCTTTTTGATACTAGCTGTTCTGAATGGTGTGAGGTGATATCTCATTGTGATTTTGATTAGCATTTCCCTAATGGTTAATGAGATTGAGCATCTTTTCATTTACCTGTTGGCCATGTCTGTATCTTCTTTACAAAAATGTCTATTCAGGTCCTCTTCTCATTTTAAAAAATGTTTTAAATTTTAATTCCAGTATTATTAATAGACAATGTTATATTAGTGGTGTAATATAATTATAATAATAATATAATGGAACATTATATTAATCTGTCATAAAAAAAGAAATTTTGTTATTTGCAACAAGGGTATAGGCCTAAGTGAAATAAGTATGTCAAAGAAAGACAAATACCATATGATTTCACTCAGGTGTGAAATTTAAGAGACAAAACAAATGAACAAAAAAAAAAAAAAAAAAGAGGAGAGAATCCCAAGCAGGCTCCATGCTCTCAGCTCAGAGCCTGACATGGAGCTTGAACTCCCCAACTATGAGATCATGATCTAAGTTGAAACCAAGAGAAGGACGTTTAACTGACTGAGCCATCCAGGCACCCTTAACTCTTCTTTGAATGTTTGGTAGAATTCATCTGTGCATCAGTCTGGTCCTGGGCTGTTATTTTTTGGTAGTTATTTGATTGACAATTCAATTTTATTACTACTAATTCGTCTGTTTAGATTTTTGTATTTCATTTTGATTCAGTTTTAGAAGATTGTATGTTTCTAAGAATTTATCCATTTATTCAAGTTAGTTGGCATATAATATTTCATAGTATTCTCTTATAATCCATTGTATTCTGTGTTATCAGTTGTTACTTCTCCTCTCTCATGTCTGATTTAATTTATTTGTTTTTTTTTTCTTTTTTTGATGACTTTGGCTAAGGGTTTGTCAATTTTGTTGGTCTTTTCAAACAACCAGTTCTTGGTTACATTGATATATATATATATATTTTTTTTTTTGGTTCTTTTATTCTACTTTGATCTTCATTATTTCCTTCTACTCACCTTGTGCTTTGTACTTTTTCTAGTTCCTTTAGGTGTAAGTTTAGATTGTTTTTGTTGTTGTTGTTGTTGTTGTTTTGTTTTGAGCTTCTTGTTTCTTGAGGTGGGCCTGTATTACTATATATTTCTGTCTTATAACTGCTTTCACTGCATCCCAAAGATTCTTGACCATTACAATTTTACTTTTACTTATTTTCATGGTTAAATTTTTTTGATTGCTTCATTGACCCAGTAAATGTTTAGTATATTATTTAGTCACCATGTATTTGCATTTTTTCCATTTTTTTCTTGTAATTTATTTCTAGTTTCATACTATTGTGGTCAGAAAAAATGCATGGTTTGATTTCAATCTTTGTAAATTTATTTATTGAGGCTTGTTTTCTGGTCTAACATGTGATGTATTCTTAAGAATATTCCATGTAAACTAGAAAAGAATGTGTATGCTATTGTTTTGGGATGAGATATAATGTATATATCTGTTATGTCCATGTGTTCCAATCTGTCGTTCAAAACCAGTTTCTTTATTGATTTTCTGCCTGGATGACCTATCTGTTGGTATAAATGGGGTGTTAAAGCCCCCTACTATTATTGTATGACCATAAATTCAGCTCTCTCTCTTTGTTAATATTTGCTTTATGTATTTAGATACTCTGTTGTTGGGTGTGTAGATATTTAAAATTGTTATATCCTTTTGTTGGATTGATTCCCTTATCAGTATGTAATGCCTTTCTTTGTCTCTTGTTACAGTCTTTGTTTCAAAGTGTATGTTGTGTGATATAAGTATTGCTATCCCATCTTTTTTTCCCCTTCCATTTGCAGGTAAATGCTTTTTCATTCATTCATTTTAAGTCTTTATGAGTCTTTAGGTCTGAGTTGAGTCTCCTTTAGGCAGATGGTGTTGGTTTTCTATTTATTCCACCACCTTATGTCTTTCGACTGGAGAATTTAGGCTATTTACATTTAAAGTAATAACAATTTTCATTCCAAATTTAAAAAAAAATTCTAGTTAGTTAACATATAGTATAATATTGGTTTCCAGAATATAATTTAGTAATTCATTACTTACATATAACACTCCATGCTCATCATGCTAAAGGCCTTCTTATTACCCATCACACATTTAGCCCATACCCTACCTACTTCCCTCCATCAACCCTCAGTTTGTTCTCTATCATTAAGAATATCTTATGGTTCGCTTCCCTTCCTTTTTTCCCCCTTCCCCCCTTCTCATATGTTCATCTGTTTTGTTTACTAAATTCCACATATGAGTGAAATCATATAGTATTTGTCTTTCTCTGACTGACTTATTTTGCTTAGCATAATACACTCTAGCTCCACCCATGTCATTGCAAATGGGAAGATTTCATTCTTTTTGATGGATGAGTAATATTCTATTGTATTTATATATCACATCTTCTTTGTCCATTCATCATTTGATGGACACTTGGGCTCTTTCTGTAGTTTGGCTATTGTTCATAATGGTGCATGTACCCCTTCGAATATGTATTTTTGTATCCGTTGGTACAGTATGGTACTGACAGAAAAATAGACACATAGATAAATGAAATGGAATAGAAAAACCGGAGTTGGACCCACAACTATATGGTCAACTAATCTTAGACAAAGTAGTAAAGAATATCCAGTGGAAAAAAAGAAAGTCTCTTCAACAAATGGTGTTGGGAAAACTGGACAGCAACATGTAGAAGAATGAACCTGGAGCACTTTCTTACACCATTATGAGAGATGCAGTAGAGAAGCATGAAAGGAAAATACTTCAAAAGGGAAGGGCTGGAGAAGGTGCAGGGCCTTAGGACATGTTTACATAGCTGAACATGGCTGCAGCTTGTAAAAAAAGCCTAGAGCCATTAACACTGTCCAGGGCCAGATCCTCTTTCACACCTGACCCTTCCTAGCGTTATAGAAACCAATTAACTTCAAATTCAACCTTGAAAAGCTAAACCATTAAATTGATTAGCACACTTGCTTAGCTGACTTTATGCATGTAATCTTTAGCAATGTCTTTTATCCTAATAAAAAGAAGCTTCATTCTAGAGTCGGGGCCTCAGTCCTACTTCAGTATGAGGACCTTCACTTAACTGCACTTTGTTTGTGGACCTATCTTCTGTGACTTCAGCCATATTCCCTGCAACACACCATACAAAAAATAAATTCAAAATGGTAGAAAGACCTAAATGTGAGACAGGAAACCATCCGAATCCTACGGGAGAAAACAAGCAGCAACCTCTTTGACTTAGGCTGCAGCAACTTTCTAATAAACATGTCACCTGAGGCAAGGGAAACAAAAGCAAAAATGAACTATTGGGACTTCATTAAGATAAAAAAAACCTTCTGCATAACAAAGGAAACAACCAACAGAACTAAAAGGCAACCTGTGGAATAGGAGAAGATATTTGCAAATGACGTATCTGATAAAAGGTTAGTATCCATCATTTATAAAGAACTTATCATACTCAACACCCAAAATTCAGATAATCCAGTTAAGAGATGGACAGAAGACATTAATAGACATTTTTTCAAAGATGACATAGAGACGGCTAACCGACAGGAAAAGATGTTCAACATCACTCATCATAAGGGAAATGCAAATCAAACCACCATGAGATACCACCTCACATTTGTGAGAATGGCTAAAGTGAACAACACTGGAAACATATGTTGGCAAGGATGTGAATAAGGAGGAACCCTCTTACACTGTTGGTGTGAATGCAAACTGGTGCAACCACTCTAGAAAACAGCATGGAGATTCCTCAAGAAGTTAAAAATAGAACAACCCTATGATCAAGCAATTGCACTAGTAGGTATTTACCTCAAGTAATTACTTTTTGCATATGTACTTATTACCATTTTTTAAATTGTTTTCTGGTTGTTTTTGTAGTTTCTCTGTGTTTCTTTTGCTTTTCTTGTTTTCTTTCTTTGTGGTTGATGATTGTTTGTGGTGTCCTCTTCGGCTTTCTTTGTCTTTAATTTTCTTTATCTATGACAAGTTTGGGATTTTTCTTTATCATGAGGTTCCTATATAATATCTTAAATAAACAGCAGTCTATATGTATTTGATGGTCAATTAAGTTTAAACACATTCTAGAATAAACAAACTTTTATTTACTCCCTCCTCCAGTTGTTTTGCATATGTTGTCATATATTACCTCTTTTTATTCATAATTTTCTTATGTCTAATTATGGTCATTTCTTTTCCACTTAAAGAATTTTCTGTAACATTTTTTGTAAGGCTGATTTAGTGCTGATAAACACCTTTACTTTTTGTTTAGAAAACTATCTCTTCTTCATGTTTGAATGATAACCTTGTTTGTAGATTACTCTTGGTTGTAGGTTTTTTCCTTTCAGCACTTTGAATATTATGCCAATCCCTTCTGGTCTCCAAAGTATATGCTGAAATATTAGCTAATAGCCTTGTAAGTTTTCCCTTATAGGTATCTTTATGTTTTTCTCTTGCTGCTTTTAAGATTCCTTATCTTTAATTTTTGACATTTTAATTACTATATATCCTGGTTTGGATGTCCTTGAGTTCATCTTGTTTGGAACTCTGTTCTTCTTGGACCTGGATGTTTATTTCCTTCCCTAGGTTAAGGATGTTTTCAGATATTTCCTCAAGTAAGTTTTCTACCTCTTTCTCTTTCTTTGATCTGGGACCCATATAATGTAAACATTTGTTCACTTGATTTTGTCCAAGAGATCCCTTAACCTATCCTCATGTTTAAAATTCTATTTATTTATTTATTTATTTATTTATTTATTTATTTATTGTTCAGCTTGGATGCTTTCCATTACCCTGTCTTCCAGATTGCAGATACATTCTTCTGCATCAATTAATCTACTCTTAATTCCTTCTAGTGTGTTTTTATTTTAATTATCATATTATTCAACTCAACTGTTAGTTTTTAATATTTTTCTATCTCTTTATTGAAGGTACCTCTGAGTTCTTAAACTCTTCTTTCCAACGTAGCAAACATCTTCATAATCAATAGTTTAAATTCTTTATCAAGCATATTGCTCACTCCATTACATTTGTTTTTTCCTCAGGTTTTTGTTTTGTTTCTTCTTTTGGAGTATATTCTTCTGTCTTCCCATTCTGCTCCCCATTTTGTCTCCCCTTTATTTATATGGATTAACTGGATCAGTTACTTGTAAGCTTAAAAGAATGGTCTTTTGTATCCTAATCTTTTATGTAGACTTTAAGCTTGGTGACTTTTGTTGGCTGGCTGGAATTTTGGTTGGCATGGACTCTGGGTTCTGGGGTTTTCCATTCAGTGGGTTCCCTGTTAAGCAAGCGAAAGCTGAAGTGGATGCATGGTGGAATGTCTTGGGGTTCTATGTGCTAAGGGTGCTCTGGCTGGACAGCTGAAATTGAAATGGGTTCAAGCCAGGGTGTCCTGGGGTGCTCTGTGCAGGGGTTCTCTGGCAGGGAAGCTGGAGCTGAGGCAGTGTGCAAGCCAGGAGGTCCCTGAGCTCTCTGTGCTCAAAAGATAGTTGAAACTAAAGTGGGTGCAAACCCAGGGGACCCATGGCTTTACACACAGAAAGAACTTTGGCACTCTAGCTGAAGCTGAAGTGGATGTAAACTGGGGTGTACTATGACTCTAAATTGAGGGTGATCTGAAGGGGCAGCTGGAGCTGATGTGCTATAGGCCTGGAGGTCCTTTGATGCTCCACATAGGGGACACCTTGGAAGGGCAACTAAAGCTAAAATGGGTGCAGGCCAGTGTGATCTCTGGGGTCTTCATGCAAATTGTGCCCTAGCATGACAGTTGAAGCTGAATTTAGTGGACACTCAGGTGTCCCAAGGTTCTCAGTGCAGGGGGCTTCTGGCTGTGACTGGAGCCAAGGCCAGTGTGGTCAGGAGTGTTCTGGGGTGCTCCACACACTTGATGGAGTGGCTGAAACCAGTGCAAGCATAAGCCACAGTATTCCAAGGTGCTCTACACAAGGGCAACCCTGGAAAGGTGGCTGAATCTGAAGCAGATAACAGCTAAGAGCTTCTGGAGTGCTCTGCATTGAGGGCGACCTAGCAAGCTGTCTGAAGCTAAAGTGTGTGGACCTGTATTGTTAATGTGTGCTTTGCACCTTTGTCAACTTGGCTTGAAGGCTGGGTTTATAGTGAGCCTTTATACGGATGTCCTGGTGTGTACCACCCTGTGATCACCTTGGTAGGATGGCTGGGGCTGGTGTGAGCTAGGGGCTTAAGGCTCACTGAGGTGGCAAGCTAGTTTGTGTAGTGAGTATTGGTACTCAGATTGTGTACCAATATATGCTTTTATATATAGTGGGGGGCAGTGTAGTTCATGTTTGTCAGCTCCTCCCACCCAGAGAGCATTTCAGCAGCTACCCCCCCACCATTTGGTGGAGTTCCAGGGCTGTCTTTTATATGCTAGTTGCTCTTTTAAACTGCAGCTGTAAAAAAGAAAGGAAAAGAAAAAAAGAGAGACAAAATGACAACAGAAACTTGTTTTTTTTTTTTCTGGTGTGAGCTCACAGACTTGCTGAGGTGTCAAGCCAGTTATAGCAACAAAACTTAGCTCTGGTATGCACTTTTAAGTTGGAGAGGGAGTATAAACCATGTTGTTCTCCCTCTTCTGACCCAAAGATCATTCCTGCAGATCCTCTGCCACTTGGTGGGGTTACAGTGTTATCTCTTTTATATGCTAGGTGGTCTTTTAAATCACAGCTTTTGTTTTCCTGTGTCAAAAGACAGATGAATATGTTCCTCAGTATTATCCCTCCTCACTCTAGTTTGCAGTGTCAGAGCTGGAGGTTCCCTTTGTTGCTGTGTCTCCATCTCCCTCGTTGTTTTGTTCTTCTGTTCTATCTTTTGTTGTACAGTTGTTAAGTCACTCGCAGTTTTTCTTCAGGAAGAATTGTTTTATAAATAGGTATAATTTAGTGTGTTCCATGGGGGGTTGAGTCCAGGGTCTTCCTAGGTCACTATCTTAGACCTCACCCTCCAGGAAAGAAATTCTGACACATGTTCCAACATGGTTGACACTTCAGGGTATTATGGCAAATGAAATAAGCAAGTCAAAAAAAAGAAAAATACTGTGTTTCCAGTTATATGACGTGTCTAAAGTAAACAAATTCATTGACAGAGAAAACAGAATAGTGTTTACCAGAGAGTGGAAGAAGGGAAAAATTGGAGTTGTTGTTAATATGTATAGAGTTTCAGTTTTACAAGATGAAAAATTTCTGGAGGTGTTGTTTCACAATAATGTAAATAAAGTTAACAGTCTTGAACTGCTAGGGATGTCTTCTTTAGAGAAGTGTCTATTCGTGTTTTCTGCCCATTTCTTCACTGGATTATTTGTTTTTTTGGGTGTGGAGTTTGGTGGGTTCTCCTTTATAAATTTATAAAATTTATAAATTTTGGATATTAGCCCTTTGTCTGATATGTCATTTGCAAATATCTTTTCCCATTACGTCAGTTGCCTTTTAGTTTTGTTGATTGTTTCCTTTGCAGTGCAGAATCCTTTTATCTTGATGAGGTCCCAATAAATAGTTCATTTTTGCTTTTTAATTCCCTTGCCTTTGGGGATGTGTTCAAGTAAGAAATTGCTGCGACTGAGGTCAGAGAGGTTTTTTCCTGCTTTCTCCTCTAGGGTTTTGATGGTTTCCTGTCTCACATTCAGGTCCTTCATCCATTTTGAGTTTATTTTTGGGAATGGTGTCAGAAAGTGGTCTAGTTTCATTGTTCTGCATGTTGCTGTCCAGTTCTCCCAGCACCATTTGTTAAAGAGACTGTCTTTTTTCCATTGGATATTCTTTCCTGCTTTGTCAAGGATTAGTTGGCTAAAATTTGTGGGTCCAAATCTGGAGTCTCTGTTCTATTCTATTGGTCTGTGTCTGTTGTTGTGCCAATACCATGTTGTCTTGATGATTACAGCATTGTAGTAGAGGCTAAAATACGGGATTGTGATGCCTCCTATTTGGTGTTCTTCTTCAATATTACTTTGGCTATTCTGGGTCTTTTGTCATTCCATACAAATTTTAGGATTGTTTGTTCCAGCTTTGAGATGAATGCTGGTGCAATTTTGATTGGGACTGCATTGAATCTGTAGATTTTTTGGGGTAGCATTGCCATTTTAACAATATTTATGCTTCCAAACCATGAGCATGGAATGTTTTTCCATTTCTTTGTATCTTTCTCAATTTCCTTCATAAGCTTTCTATAGTTTTCAGCATACAGATCTTGTACATTTCGCTTAGGATTTTTCCTAGCTATTTTATGGTTCTTGGTGCAATAGTGAATGGGATTAGTTCTTTAGTTCTCTTTCTGTTGTTTCATTATTGGTGTATAAAAATGAAACCGATTTCCTTACACTAATTTTGTACCCTGTGACATTGCTGAATTCATGTACCAGTTCTAGAAGCCTTATGGTGGAGTCTTTCGGGTATTCCACGTAAAGTATCTTGTCGTCTGCAAAAAAGTGAAAGTTTCACTTCTTCCTTGCCCATTTTTCTGCCTTTTCTTCTGTTTTGTTGTCTGATTGCTGATGCTAGGACTTACAACACTATGTTAAACAACAGCGGTGAGAGTGGACATCCCTGTCATGTTTCTGATCTCAGGAGGAAAGCTCTGTTTTTCCCTAATGGAGATGATATTAGCTGTGAGCTTCTCATAAATGGCTTTTATAATGTTTATCTATGTTCCTTCCATCCCAACTTTCTTGAGGGTTTTTATTAAGAAAGGATTCTGAATTTTGTCAAATGCCTTTTCTGTAGCCAATGACAGGATCATATGGTTCTTATCTTTACTTTTATTAATGTAATGTATCACATTGATTGATTTGCGAATATTGAACCAGCTGTGCATCCCAGGAATGAATCCCACTTGATCATGGTGAATATTTTTTTTATGGTGTTGAATTCGATTTCCTATTATCTTGTTGAGAATTTTTTGCATCTATATTCATCAGGGATATTAGCGTGTAGTTTTTTTTTTTTAATTGGGTCTCTGCACTGGGAATCAAAGTAATGTTGGATTCATAGAATGAGTCCAGAACTTTTCCTTCCCTTTCTATTTTTTTTGGAACAGCTTGAGAAAAATAGGTATTAACTCTGCTTTAAATGTGTGGTAGAATTCTGCACGGAAACCATCTGGTCCCAGACTCTTATTTGTTGGGAGACTTTTGATAACTGATGCAATTTCTTTGCTGGTTATGGGTCTGTTCAAGTTTTCTATTTCTTCCTGTTTGAGTTTTGGAAGTGTGTGCGTGCTTAGGAATGTGTCCATTTCTTCCAGGTTGTCCAGTTTTTTGGCATATAATTTCTCATAGTATTCCCTGATAACTGCTTGTATTTCTTAGGGATTGGTTGTAATAATTCCATTTTCATTCATGATTTTATCTATTTGGGCCATCTCCCTTTTCTTTTTGAGAAGCCTGGCTAGAGGTTTATCAATTTGGTTTATTTTTTCAAAAAACCAACTCTTCGTTTCATTGATCTCCTCTACTGATTTTTTAGATTCTATATTGTTTATTTCTGCTCTGATCTTTATTATTTCTCTCCTTCTGCTGGGTTTAGCGTGTCTTTGCTGTTCTTCTTCCATTTCCTTTAGCTGTGCTGTTAGACTTTGTATGTGGGATTTCTCTTGTTTCTTGAGATAGGTCTGGATTGCAATGTATTTTCCTCTCTGGATTGCCTTTGCTGCATCCCAAAGCATATGGATTGTTGTATTTTCATTTTCATTTGTTTCCATATATTTTTTAGTTTCTTCTCTAATTACCTGGTTGACCCACTCATTCGTTAGTAGGGTGTTCTTTAACCTCCATGCTTTTGGAGGTTTTCCAGACTTTTTCCTGTGGTTGTTTTAAAGTTTCATAGCATTGTGGTCTGAAAGTGTGAATGGTATGATCTGAATTCTTTTATACTTATGAAGGGCTGTTTTGTCACCCAGTATGTGATCTATCTTGGAGAATGTTCCATGTGCACTCGAGAAGAAAGTATATTCCTTTGCTTTGGGAAGCAGAGTTCTAAATATATCTGCCAAGTCCATCTGATCCCATGTATCATTCAGGGCCCTTCTTTATTTATTTTCTGTGTTCTACCCATTGTTGTAAGTGGAGTATTAAAGTCCCATGCAATTACCACATTCTTATCAATAAGGTTGCTTCCGTTTGTGATTAATTGTTTTATATATTTGGGGGCTCCTGTATTCGGTGCATAGCATTTATTATTGTTAGCACTTCCTGATGGATAGACCCTGTAATTATTATCTAATGCCCTTCCTCATCCCTTGTTATAGCCTTTAATTTAAAGTGTAGTTTATCCGATGTAAGTATGGCTACTCCAGCTTTCTTTTGACTTCCAGTAGCATGATAGTTCTCCATCTCTTCACTTTCCTTCTGAAGGTGTCAGATGTAAAATAAGACTCTTGTAGACAGCAAGTAGATGGGTCTTGTTTTTTTGTACATATTGATACCTTATGTCTTTTGGTTGGAGCATTTAGTCCATTCACATTCAGTGTTTTTATTGAAAGATATGGGTTTAGAGTCGTGATGTCTGTAGGTTTCATGCTCGTAGTGATGTCTCTGGTACTTTGTGGTCCTTGCAACATTTCACTCACAGAATCCCCCTTAGGATCTCTTGTAGGGCTGGTTTAGTGGTGATGAATTCCTTCAGTTTTTGTTGTTTGGAATGACCTTTATCTCTCCTTCTATTCTGAATAGCAGACTTGCTGGATAAAGGATTCTTGGCTGCATATTTTTCCTGTTCATCACATTGAAGATTTCCTGCCATTCCTTTCTGGCCTGCCAAGTTTCAGTAGATAGGTCTGCCAGTATTCTTATCAGTCTCCCTTTATAAGTCAGAGCCTGTTTATCCCTAGCTGCTTTCAGAATTTTCTCTTTATGCTTCTATTTTTCCAGTTTCACTATGATATATAGTGCAGAAGATCGATTCAAGTTACTTCTGAAGGGAGTTCTGTGTGCATCTTGGAAATCAATGCCTGTTTCCTTCTCCAGATCAGGGAAGTTCTCAGCTATGATTTGTTCAAGTACACCTTCAACCCCTTTCCCTCTCTCTTCCCTTTCTGGAATTCCTATTATACGGATATTGTTCTGTTTGATTGCATCTCTTAGTTCTCTAATTCTCCCCTCATACTTCTGGATTTTTTATGTGTCTTTTTCTCAGCTTCCTCTTTTCCATTATTTTATCTTCTATTCTCTCCTCTGCATCTTCAGTCCGTGCTATCAGTGCCGCCTCCATTTTATTTTGCACTTCATTTATATAATTTTTTTTAGTTCCTCATCACTATTTCTTAGTCCTTTGATCTCTGTAGTAATAGATTCTCTGCTGTTCTCTATGCTTTTTTCAAGCCCAGCAATTAATTTTATGACCATTATTCTGAATTCTTGTTCTGTTATATTGCTTAAATCGTTTTTGATGAATTCATTAGCTGTCACTACTTCCTGGAGTTTCTTTTGAGGAGAATCCTTCCATTTCATCATTTGGGAAGTCCCTGAGGTAGCTCCAAACTGCAGGGCACTTCCCCTGTGCTGTCTGGAGTAACTTGTGGTGGCGGGCTGGTCGCAGTCAGACTTGATGTCTGCCACCAGCCCACTGCTGGGGCCACAGTCAGACTGGTGTGTACTTTATCTTCCCCCTTCCCAGGGGCAGGACTTACTTTGGAGTAGTGTGGCCCCTCTCTGGGTTACTTGCCCACTGCCAGACTTGTGGTGCTTCTTCAATGGGATCTGGCCAAGGGTGTAGTAGATTTTATGGATCTGCAAGGAGCACAGGGTCTGGAGGGGCAGGCTTAGCTCACTTTGCCATCAGTGGTTCCCTGAGGGAAGGGCCTTGCAGCACCAGGAGGAGGCAGGCCTCTCAGAGGGATGGATCCACAGAAGCACAGTGTTGGGCATTTGGGCGGTGCAAGCAAGTTCAGTGAAGGGAACTGGATCCCTTTGGAATTTGGCTGGGGGGTGGGAGAGGGAAATGGTGCTTGCTAGCTCCTTTGTTTCCCCTGTGAGCTGATCTCTGTCTTCCAGGGCTCAACAACTCTCCATCAGAGTAATTAAAATCAAAAGCACATTGAGATATCATCTCACCTTTTAAGGTGGGTATAATAAAAAAACAAAGTTAGTGGGTGTTTCTGAAGATGTGGAGAAATTATAACCCTTATATATTGTTGGTAGGAGTACAAAATCATGCAGTCACTTTGGAAAACAGCATGGAGGTTTTTAAAAAATTTTAAAATAGAACTACCTTATCCTCCAGAAATCTCACTTTTTGGCCTATGTCCCAAATCACTGAAATCATGATCTTTAGGAGATATCTGCACTGCTATTTTCATTGCAACATTATTCACAGTAGCCAAGATATGGAAACAATCTAAGATATGGCAACAACCTAAGTGTCCATCAAAACATGATTTGATAAAGAAAATAAAAGTAGTATATTCTTCCAATGGAATATTATTCAGCATAAAAAGAAGGAAATCCTGTCATATCATTCATATGAATAAAAGTGGAGAACATTATGCTAAGTGAAATAAACCAGTTATGGAAAGACAAATACTACATGATTCCACTTACATGAGTTATGTAATCCAATTCATGAAGAAGAGAGTAGAATGAGGGTTACCAGGGGCAGGGTAGAAGGGGACATGGTGTGTTGTATTTCAGTGAGTATAAAATTTCAGTCATGCACCATGAATAAGTTCTAGACTTCTACTGCAAAGTATAGCGCCCTATAGTTAAGAATACTATATTATGTATTAAAAAATGCTTAAGAAGGTAGATTTTGTGTTAGGCATTATCCCTAAAAACCCAACGTGTCAAAAGGAAATTTTGCAGCCTGTGGATATGTATATTATCTTGACTGTGGTGATGATTTCATGGGTGTATGCATATTTATCAACTTGTATAACTTAAATATGTGCAGTTTTTTATTTTAAGTATATCTCAATAAAACTGTTAAAAAGTGAATGTTATCCTCATATAGAAACACCCTCACAGAAACATCCAGAATATTGTTACTTCACTCCACACAGAGACAGGAAGATGGAGGTGGAGTAGGAGGCCCCTAGGGTCACCTTGTCTCAAGGATACAACTAGGCAACTATCAAATCACACTAAGTAATCCAGAAATTGACCTGAAGACTGAAAGAACAAACTACACAACTAAAGGGAGAGAAGAGGCTACATGTAAGGATGTAGGAAGTATAGAGATTTAGTTTAGGGGACAGATCCTGGCTCCCATGGAGGGGAGGGCTCCCTGGTCATACACAAGGGTGAGAGAGGAGAACACAGGGGAATGCACAAGGAGAATGTTTCCCCCTAGTCATTGGGTTGGAAAACAAGAGAAGCTGAGTTTCATAAGTTCTTGCAACTGGTGGGGCTTAAAGCCTGGAGTTTTTTTTTTTTTAATTTGTTTAACGTTTATTTATTTTTTTGAGACAGAGAGGAGCATGAATGGGGGAGGGTCAGAGAGAGGGAGACGCAGAATCTGAAACAGGCTCCAGGCTCTGAGCTGTCAGCACAGAGCCCGATGCAGGGCTCGAACTCACGGACTGTGAGATCATGACCTGAACCGAAGTTGGCCGCTTAACCGACTGAGGCACCCAGGCGCCCCAAGCCTGGAGTTTTAAAGGTCGACAAGCTTGACTGGGATAGACTGGAGGGCACTGTACTACTCTTGGAGAGAAGGCAGGCAAACAACTCCAGGGTATAAGGCATGGAAACAATGATCAGAAGAGTGCCTAGGGAAAACACTGGGGGGATTATTTGATCTTCTTGAGGCTTGTCCCTGAGAGGCAGCATTCACCTCTCTGGGAACAAAGGAGCTGGCCAGGACCATATCCCTCCCTTGCCCAGAGTAAACACAGAGCCACCTGTGGGAATAAGTTTAGCACTGATACTGCCTGTCTAACTTGCTTACACTAAGCTCCAGCCCCCTGTGCTCCAGTGGAAATACCACTCTGTCAAACTTACCTCATTCAAACTGCAGTAGGCCCCTCCCTGAGAAGACCAGCATGAACCACTGCCCACACCATATCTCTTGACCAGAGTTCTGCAGGGCCATAGTTATGGGAGATGGTGACAGGTATCATTTCACACACAGACAAGAGCACACTTATTTAGAACTCTCCACATTCAGGCCTGGGACCAAACACTGCACACAGCAGGTAAGAAGAGCCTCTGTAGATGACTCACTTGAAAGATAAAGTGTCCAGGACATAACATCAGAGTGCATGCAGCACACAATAGAAACACTCCCTGAAGCAGCAGGCCCTGGGTACTACATGGCTTCCTCTTCATAAGGCCATTGCTTTCAGGAGCAGGAGACATAACTGGATTTTCTAGCACAGTGAAGCAGTAAGAGACTTAGACAAAATGAGAAGACAGAGGAATTCATCCCAAATGAAAGAACAAGGTAAGATCAGAGATCTAAGTGAAATAGATATAAGTAACATGTATGATAGAGAATGTAAAGAAACAATCACTAGAATACTCACTGGACTTGAGAAAAGAATAGAAAACATCAGTGAGACCCTTAATACAGAGACAAAAGAGTTAAAAAAAAAGAATCAATCAGAGAATAAGAATGTAATAAATGAGATTAGAAACATACTTGATGCAATAAATAGCAGGCTGGAAGAAGCAGAGGAACAAATTAGTGACCTCGAAGACAAAGTAATGGAATACAATAAAACTGAACAAAAGAGAGAAGAATTATGCAAAAACAAGAATGGGCACAGAGCTTAGTGACTCCATCAAATGTAATAACATTTGTATTATAGGGGTCCCAGAAGAGGAAGAAGGAGGAGGAGGAGGAAGGAGGAGGGAGAAAAAGGGGCAGCAAATTTATTTCAAGGAATAGTAGCTGAAAACTTCTCTAATCTGGTGAAGGAGGCAGACATCCAGATCCAGGAAGCACAGAGAACTCCCATCAAAATCAACTAAAGCAGGCCTACACTAAGACATTTTGTAATTAAACTTGTAATTTATAGTGATAAAAAACTTTCAAAGCTACAAGCAAAATAGTAAGCTACAAGGGGAAATGCATAAGGCTAGCAGGATATTTTTCAACAGAAACTGTGGGCCAGAAGAGAGTGGCATGATATATACAAAGTGCTGCATGGGAAAAAACTGCAGCCAAGAACATACTATCCAACAAGGCTATCATTCAGAATAGAGGGAGAGATAGAGTTTCCCAGACAAACAAAAAATAAGGGGTTCATAGCCACTAAACTACCCTTGCAAAAAATATTAAAGGGGAACTCTTTGAGTGGAAGGAAGAAACTAATAGTGACACTATGAAGGTAGGAAACAGAAAAACAGTTAAACTGAATATTTCTATAAAAAATCAAAGAACTCACCAAAAAAAGTATATAAAATATGACAACAAATGCCTAAAACAGGGAGGTATATGAGGAGGAGAGAAGAAGAAGATTTCAAACTAAAATGATCATCAACTTAACATAGACTGTTATATGCAGGAAAGGTCATATACCAACCAGTGGTAACCATATATCAAAAACCAGTAATAAGCATGCAAAAAAGAATGAAATCCAAATATATCACTAAAGAAAATCAGCAAAACATGAAAGAGAGAAAGACAAGAAAGTATCAGAGAAAATCTCCAGAAACAATGACAAAATAAGTAATAACATGGCAATAAATGCATATCTATCAATACTTTCTTTAATGTAAATGGAGCAAAAGACATAGGGTGACATAATGGGCAAGAAACAAGACCAATCTATATAGTGCCTACAAAGACTCATTTGAGGTCTAAAGACACCTGCAGATTGAAAGTGAGGGGATGGGGGCTCCTGGGTGGCTCAGTTGGTTAAGTGACCGAATTCAGCTCAGGTCATGATCTCATGGTTCATGAGCTTGGGCACCGCATTGGGCATTCTGCTGTCAGCACAGCCCACTTCAGATCATCTGTCCCCCCCCCTCTGCCCCTCCCCTCCTCATGCGTGCTCCCTCTCTCTCTAAAAAATAAAATAAACATTAAAAATATTAAAAAAAGAAGAAAGTGAGGAGATAGAAAAACATTTATCATGCAACTGGTTGTCAAAAGAAAGCCAAGTTATCAATACTTACACTGGACAAACTACGCTTTAAGACAAAGATTGTAACAAGAGACAAAGAAAGACACTATATAATCAAAAGAATACAATCCAACAAGAAGATATAACAATTGTGAATATTTATGCACAAAACATGAGACAAAGAAGGACACTATATAATCAAAAGAAGACAATCCAACAAGAAGATATAACAATTGTAAATATTTATGCACGAAACGTGAAAGCACCCAAATACATAAAACAATCACAAACATAAAGGAACTAGTAGATAAAAATACAATAATAGTAGGGGACTTTGACACCTCACTTATGTCAATAGACAGATCATCTAAACTATATATCAACAAAGGAATAATGTTTTTCAATGACACAGTGGAACCTATGGACTTAACAGGTATATTCAGAACATTCCATCCTGAAACAGCAGAATACACATACTTTTCAAGTGCACATGGAACATTCTACAGAATACATGACATATAGCCCACAAAACAGACTTCAATAAATTCAATTATATTGAAGTCATACTGACATCTTTTCACAACGCTGTGAAAATAGAAAACAACCACAAGAAAAATATTTGGAAAGACCAAAAATACATGGAGGTTAAATAACATGCTACTAAACAAAGAATGGGTCAACCAGGAAATCAAAGAAATTAAAAATACATGGAAACAAATGAAAACGTAAACACAATGATCTAAAACCCTTGGGATGCAGCACAAGCGGTATTAAGATAGAAGTGTTGGGGCCCCTGGGTGGCTCAGTCTGTTGAGCAGTTGACTCTTTATTTCAGCTCAGGTCATAATCTCATGGTTGTGAGAAAGAGCCCTGCATTGGGCTCCATGATGAGTGTGGAGCCTGCTTGGGATTCTCTCTCTCCCTCTGTGTCTGCCCTTCCCCCACTCATACATTCTCTGTCTCTGTCTCTCTCTCTCTGTCTCTCAAGATTAATAAATTTAAGGGGCATCTGGGTGGCTCACTTGATTAAGCATCCGACTTTGGCTCAGGTCATGATCATGTGGTTTGTGGGTTTGAGCTGTGCGCCAGTCTCTGTGCTGACAGCTTGGAGCTTGGAGCCTGCTTCAGATTCTGTGTCTCCCTCTCTTTCTTCCCCTCCCCCACTCATGCTGTCTCTCTCTTTCTCAAAAATAAACTTAAAAAGTTTTTTTAATTAATAAATAAACTTAAAAAAAGAAAGAAGTATATAGAAATACAGGCTTACCTCAAAAAGCAAGAAAAAGTTGAAATAAGCAACCTAACTTTATACCTAAAGAAACAAGAAAGAGAAGAATAAATGAAGCCTAAATCCAGCAGAAGGAAGGAAATAAAGATCAGAGCAGAAATAAATGATATAGAAACTAAAACAAAACAATCAAATAGATCAATGAAACCAGGAGCTGTTTCTTTAAAAGACTGATAAAATTAAAAGATTGATAAAATTGATAAAATTAGCCAGACTTAGCACAAAAAAGAAAGGACCCAAATAAATTAAATCATAAATAAGGTAGGAGATATTACAACATATACCACAGAAATACAATTATAAGAAAATATAATGAAAAATTACATGCCAACAAATAGGACAAACTGGAAGAAATGGATAAATTCTTAGAAACATATAAGTTAACAAAACTGAAAAAAAGAAGAAAAAGAAAACTTGAACAGACTGATAACCAGCAAAGAAATTTAATCAGCTATCAAAAATCTCCCAAAAAACCAAAAGTTCAGGGTCAGATGATTTCACAGACAAACTCGATCAAACATTTAAGAGAAAGTTAATACCTATTCTTCTCAAACTATTCCAAAAACTAGAAGAGGAAGATAAACTTCCAAATTCATTCTATGAGGCCCTCATACCAAAATGGAATAAAGACAGTAGAAAAAAGAGAAATACAAGCCAATATGTCTGATGAACATAGATGCAAAAATCCTCAACAAAATACTAGCAAGCTGAATCCAAGAATATATTAAAGAAATTGTTCCCCAGGATCAAGTGGGATTTATTCCTGGGTTGCAAGTTTGGTTCAGCATTCAAAAATCACTCAACTTGATACATCAAATTAAGAAAAGAAAGGATAAAAGCCATATTATTTTCTCAATAGATGCAGAAAAAGCATTTGACAAAGTACAATATACATTCATGATTTAAAAAAAAACCCTCAACAAAGTAAGTTTAGAGAGAACATACATCTACATAATAAAGGCTATATATAAAAAACCCAGAGCTAATATCATCCTAAATGGGCAATAACTGAGAGCTTTTCCTCTATGGTCAGGAGCAAATCAGAGATGTCCACTGTCACCACTTTTATTCAACATACTACTGGATATCATAGCCAATGCAATCAGTGAAGAAAAAAATAGAAGGTATCCAAATACATAAAGAAAAAGTCAAACTTTCACTATTTGCAGATGCCATTATACTATATTTAGAAAACTTGAAAAACTGCACCAAAAAACTGCTAGGACTTATAAACAAAATCAGTAAAGTTGCAGGATAAAAGCTCAATGTACAGAAATCTGTTGCATTTCTATATAGCAATAATAAAGGAGCAGAAAGAGAAATCAAGATACAAATGCACCATTTACAAATGCACCAAAAAAAATAAGATACCTAGGGATAAACCTAACTAAAGAGGTATAAGACCTGTACTCTGAAAACTATAAAAAATTATAAAAGAAAGTAATTGATGATGACACAAAGAAATGGAATGATAGTTCATACTCATGGATTGGAAGAGCAAATATTGTTAAAAAATCTACATTACACAAAGCAGTGTACACATTTAGTGCAAAGCTTATCAAGACACCAACAGCATTTTTCACAGAGCGAGAACAAGCAATCCTAAAATTTGTATGGAATCACAAAAATACAAAAAATAAAAAACAGAAAAAACAAGAATAGTCAAAGCAACCTTGAAAAAGAAAAGTGGACAGAGGCATCAGAATTCCATACTTCAAGTTATATTACAAAGCTGTAGTAATCAAAACAGCATGGTACTATCACAAAAATAGACACATAGATTAACAGAACAGAGTGGAAAATCCAGAAATGAACCCTACAATTTTATGGTCAATTAATCTTCAACAAAGCAAGAAAGAGGAGAGCCTGGGGGACTCAGTCAGTTGAATGTCTGCTTTTGATTTTAGCTCAATCATGAGCCCAGGGTCATGGGATCAATCCCCATGTAGGGCTCCACATTGAGAATAGAATCTGCTTGAGATTCTCTCTTTCTCTCTCTGCCCCTCCTCCACTCTCTCTCTCTAAAATAAAATTTAAAAAACATGAAAGAATATCATTGGGAAAAAGAGTCTCTTTAACAAATCGTGTTTTGAAAACTGGACAAAAGACCAAAATGGGAGACAGGAAACCATAAAAATTCAAGAAGATAGTACAGGCAGTAAATTATTTGACATTTATCATAGCAACTTCTTTCTGAATATGTCACTTGAATCGACAAAAACAAAAGCAAAAATAAACTATTGTGATATCATCAAAATTAAAAACTTGTGCACTCTGAAGGAAACAGCAAAACTAGATGGCAACCCATGGAATTGGAGAACTAGTTTCAAATGACATATCATATAATGGGCTAATATTCAAAATATAGAAAGAACTTATAAAAATCAACACAAAAAATACAAATAATATCATTAAAAATGGTCAGATGACATGAGCAGACATTTCTCCAAAGAAGACATACAGATGGCCAACAGACACATGAAAAAATGCTTATCATCACTCATGATCATAGAAATGCAAATCAAAACTACAACTAGATATCACCTCACACCTGTCAGAATAGCTAAAATCAACAACACAAGAAACAACAGGTGTTCACAAGAATATGGGGAAAGGGGAACCCTCTTGCACTGTTGGTGAGAATGCAAACTGGTGAGGTCACGTGGAAAACATTATAGAGTTTCCTCAAAAATTTAAAAATAGAACTACCCTGAGATATAGCAATCCCACTAGTGAGTATTTATTTACACAAAGAATACAAGAACACTAATTCAAAGTGATACATGCACTCCTATGTTTATAGCAACATTATTTGCAATAGCCAAGATATGGAAGCAGCCCAAATGTCAATTAATTCGTGAATGGATAAAGAAGAAGTGGTATATATATTATATATTATATATATTATAAATGTATACATTATAAATATATATACAATTATATTTTTATATATGTATATATATGATGGAATATTACTAAGTCATAAAAAGAATGAATCTTGCCATTTGCAATGACACGGATGGAGCTGTAGAGTATTATGCTAAATGAAATAAGTCAGTCAGAGAAAGACACATACTGTATGATTTCACTCATATGTAGAATTTAAGAAAGAGAGCATACAAGCAAAGGATAAAGAGAGAGCAAGAGAGTTGCAAACCACAAGATAGACTCTTAACTATAAAAAACAAACTGATGGTTACCAGAAGTGTTGTGATTGGGTTAAATAGGTGATGAGGATTAAGGAATTCACTGTCATGAGCACTGGGTGATGTATGGAATTGTTGGATATTGTTTACCTGAAACTAATTTTACACTGTATGCTAACTGGAATTTAAATTGAAACTTTAAAAAATTTGACCATTACGATTTTTAGCAGAAAATATAGGGGTAAGTCTTCATGATCTTGTATTTTTTAATAGATTTTATGATGTGACACCCAAAAGATAGATAATAAAAGAAAAAAAAAAGGACAAATCGCTCTTCATAAAATAACTTATGTTGCATCAAAGGACATTTTCAAGTAAGTGAAAAAACAAACCTAGAGAATGAAAAAAAAGATAAATCACATACTTGATAGTGGTCTAGTATCCAGAATTTATAAAGAACCCTTAAATCTCAACACCAGAAGTTAAACAAGCCAATTAACATGGGCATTCAATTATATAGATGGCCAATAAGCACATGAAAAGAGGCTCAACATCATTAGCTGTCAGAGAAATGCAAATCAAAACTACAATGAGATACACTTCACACCTACTAGAATGGCTATAATAAAAAATTGGAAAATAACAAGTTTTAGTGGATGTGGGGAAAATAGAAATCTTATACATTGCTGGTGGAAATGTCTAAAGTGCTACTGCTGTGGAAAACAGTATGGTGACTCCTTAGAAAGTTAAACATAGAATTATGATATGACTCAGCAATTCTCTTCAGTATATACAAAAGTGTTGAAAATGGGCCCTCGAACAAATACTTATACATGAGTTCATAGCAACTAAAGTGGGAAAAACTCAAATGTTCATCAATGAATGACTGAATAAACAAATGTGATATAATCATATAATCGAATATTATTTAACAAAAAAAGATTGATTAAATTCTACTCCTGAAACTAATATTACAGTGTTTGTTAACTAACTTGAATTTATTTATTTATTTATTTTTTTAAATTTTTTTTTCAATGTTTATTTATTTTTGGGACAGAGAGAGACAGAGCATGAACGGGGGAGGGGCAGAGAGAGAGGGAGACACAGAATCGGAAACAGGCTCCAGGCTCTGAGCCATCAGCCCAGAGCCTGACGCAGGGCTCGAACTCACGGACTGTGAGATCGTGACCTGGCTGAAGTCGGACGCTTAACCAACTGCGCCACCCAGGTGCCCCAACTAACTTGAATTTAAATAAAAACTTGAAACTACAAAACAAAACAATGAAAGCTTGTAATATTGAAAACCACTAAAACATGGATGAACCTTGAGTGCATGATACTAAGTGATACTAAGAAGGCCAAAAGGTCACATATTGTATCATTCTATTTATATGAAATATCCAGAGTAGGTAAATCTGTAGAGACAGAAAGTAGATTGGTGGATGCCGGGGGGTGGAGAAAGGGGAAAATTGGCATGACTGATTAATGAATATGGGAGTTTGTTGTGTAGTGATAAAAATGTTTTCTGAACTTAGGTTCTGGATAAAAAAGAGCTTGGATATTACCACTTTATCCCAACAAGAAGCTGAAAAGACAAAAAATCAGTATCTCCTCTTTAATCTATAAGAGAGGGGAAGACACAGGGAAAGCTGTTGCTCCTAAAATTGAAGAGACAGGAAAACACAGGGAGTTATGGCATATCACAAGTGAAATGTTCTGTGGGAACCAGCACTGCATTAGGAAAACCCGAACTATAAATTATGAATTGCTGGATGCTCAGAGTTAAATTTTCCAGAGAGAGCCAGTCATAGGTGGGCCCTCACAATAATGTGAGATTTACCTACTGGAGCTTGATCAGGTTCCCACAGTAAATATCAGAGAAAATTTTTCTCATTTTTCTGGCAGGAGAAGGGAAAAAATGAACGATTTTAAAAGATACCAGAGCACTCTGTTCTTAACAAGGCCTTTTCTCAGAGGAAACTAGTTAATTGGAGCCAAATCTACTGGGCTATTAGCAGATCTTAACTGACTTGGGAAACACCCGGCAGCTAACTCTCACTTAACACATGGGCTAAAGGAAATAGACAACTCCAGTTCTCCGTAGCCACCTTGTACCACTTAAGTGGGGAGAAAGAAACAGAAAATCTTGTGAAGTTCACAGACCAGAGGCATAGGCTCACTGAAAGACTGAGATTTAAGTATAGGCTATAGAATGCTTCCGTTCTCTCCACACCTTACAACTACATTACTAAAGGCCAACTTAAAGCAGTTCTATCTACTGGATACATCATGTCCAGCTATCCAGAAAAATAACAAGGCATACCAAAGACAAAAGACACAATATAAGAGACCGAGCAAGAATCAGAACCAGATATGGCAGGGATGTTGGTTTTTTAGACTAGGAATTCTAAAAATTCCTATGATTTATATGGTAAATTATCCAATGGATAAAGCAGAAAGCATGCAAGAACAGATGGGTAACATAAGCAGAAATATCAAAATCTTAAGAACCAAAAAGAAATGCTAGTGGCAAATAGCATGAAAATAGAAATTAATAATGCCTTTGAGGAGTTTATTAGTAGCCTGGATAGAGCTAATAAAAGAATCACTGAATTACAGTATATATCAATAGAATCCTTAAAAAGCAAAGAGAACAAAGATTAAATAAAACAGAACAGAATAACTAAGGACTGTTGAACAATTACAAAAGGTGTAACTTGAACAACAGGAATAAACGGAGAAAGAAATAGAATAAATATTTGAAACAATAATGACTGAGATTTTCCCCCACATTAATGTAAGCACCAAACCACATATCTAAGAAGCTCAGAGAACACCAAGCAGGATAAAAGTAAAAAAAAAAAAATTTGCAACTAAGCATATCATTTTCAACCTACCCAAACTCAAATATAAAGAAAAAAATTCTAAAGAAATGAGAGAAAAAATATTTATAGAGGAACAAACGTAGGAATTACATCTGACTTCTCAGAAGCCATGTAAGCAAGAAGAGAGTAGAGTGAAATATTTAAAGTATTGAGAGAAAAAAACCTACCAAACTAGAATTCTATACCCAGTAAAATTATCCTCTAAAAATGAGGAAAAAATGCTTTCTCGGGCAAACAAAAATCGAGGGAATTTATTTCCAGTATACCTTCCTTGCAGGAAATATTAAAACTTCTTTAGATAGAAGGAAAATTATACAGATCAGTAACTTTTATACCCATAAAATAAGAGAAAGCATCAATGAAGGAATAAGTGAAGGTAAAATAAAACTTATTTTGTCTTACCTTTAATTGATCCAGTGGAGAACAATTTGTTCAAAATAGTAATGTCCGCAATATATTCGAGTATATATGCTTATGTACATATTTTAAATATAAATATATATATTTTAAATATAAATGAATATATTTGAAATATAAGTATATATGTATTTGGTTATATATAAGTGAAATGAATGACAGCAGTGATACAAGGTACAGGAGGGGAAAATTAAGATTATTTTATTATGAAATATTTGTACTACTCATGAAGTGGTGTGGTATTATGTGAATGTGGACTTGGATTAAATATAAGTGCATATCTCAAATGAGCAACCACTAAAAAAGTTAAGAGGTATAACAGATATGCTAAGAAAGGAGAGAAAATTGAATTATATTAAATGCTCAATTAAAACCATAAAAAGTAGAAAAATAGTGGAAGACAAAAACAGGAACAAAAATCAAGTGAAACAAATAGAAAACAGTAGCAAATATGGTAGATAAGAATCCAACCATATCAATAATCACTTTAAACATCAATAATCTAAATGCATCAATGAAGGACAGAGATTGTCAAAGTGGATCAAAAAATAAGACCCAAATATATGTTGTGTACAAAACTCATTTTATTTTTTCAGCTGTATTGAGGTATAGTTGACAAATATAATTACACTATAAAATGTACAATGTGGTTATTTGATATGCATATGAATTGTGAAAGGATTCCCACAGCTGAGTTAATTCACACACTCATCCCTCACATATTCGCATTTCTTTTTTTTGTACAAATGCTTAAGAGCTACTCTCTTAGCATGTTTCAATTATACAATACAGTATTATTAATTATAGTAACCGTGTTAAACTTTAGGTATTCAGACCTTATTCATTTTACAACTGAAAGCTTGTACCCTTTTACCAACCTCTCTCCATTTCCTTCACCCTGCATTCCCTAGCAACCACTGTTCTACTTTCTAAGAAACCTATTTTAAATATAAAGACATATATAGATTAAAAGTAAATTGTGGAGGGAAGTACACCATGTTAACATGAATGAAAAGAAACTATATTAATTTCAGACCTAGAAAACTTCAATATAAAGGAAGTCAGCAGGGATAAAGAAAGACATTACATAATGATTATTAATCAATTTATGTATTTTTATCATTTATTATTGGGGTCAACTATCCAAGAAGCTTTAATAATCTTTTACATATATTCCCCTAATAATAAAGTATCAAACTATGTGAGGCAAAAACTAATGGAATTATGACGAGATACAGATTAATCCACTACCATGGTTGGACACTTCTAAACCCCCTATCAGAAATAGACAGACCCATTAAAAAAAAGAAAGAAATAGACCCAACAGGTCTACAAGGACATCAGTAAGGACATATTTGAATTCAATAAACTGAATTTAATTCATATCTATGTACTAATTCACCACCAACAGCAGAATACATATTCTTCTAAAGCACATATAGAACATTCACTATGATAGACCACACTCTGGACCATAAAACACATTTAAAAATTGTAAAAGAATGGAAATCATATAATGCCTACTCTGTGGCCACAATGGAATTAAAATATAAATCAATAACAAAAAGATAACTGGAAAAATCAAGTATAGGTTTTTAAATTTTTTATTTAAATTCCAGTTAGTTAACATACAGTGTAATATTAGTTTCAAGTGTATGATATAATAATTCAACACTTCCATATAACACCCAGCACTCATCAGAAGGGCACTCCTTAATCCCCATCATGTTTTTAACTCATCCCCCGTCCCCTTCATTAAAAAAATAAGATAACTAGAAATTCTCCAAGTACTTGGAAATTAAACAACACACTTCTAAATAGCACATGGATCAAAAAATAAATCTCAAGAGAAATTTAAAAATATTGTGAACTAATTGAAAATGAAAATATCCTTTATATCAAAATTTGTGGGGCACCTGGAAGCAGTACTTAGAGGAAAATTTTTAGCATTTAATACATATATTAGATAATAGCAAAGATCTAGAATGAGTAATCTAAGCCTCCAACTTAAGAAACTAGAAAAAGAATAGAAAATTATATCCAAAGTAAGCAAAAGAATAATAAAAGTATAGCATAAATCAACAAAATTGAAAACAGGAATTCAATAGAGAAAATAAACAAAACTAAAAGCTTCTTTTTTAAAAAAGATAAATAAAATTGATAAATCTCCATCTAGGCTAAGAAAAGAGAGAAGACAAAAATTACTAATATCAGAAGTTAAAGAGAGGGCATCATTACAGATCATGGATCCTTTCTTAGCCTCGCCGGAAAAGATCTGTATGTTCAAAACTATACAAAGCTTATGAAAGAAATTGAAGAAGACACAAAGAAATGAAAAAACATCCCATGTTCATGGACTGCAAGAACAAATATTGTTAAAATGTTGATGCTACCCAAAGCAATCTACACATTCAATGCAACCCCTATCAAAATAACACCAGCATTCTTCACATAGCTAGAACAAACAATCCTAAAATGTGTTTGGAACCAGAAACACCCTGAATAACTGGGAGAACTGGATAGCGACATGCAGAAGAATGGAACTGGACCGTTTTTTTACACCATACACAAAAATAAATTTAAAGTGGATGAAAGACCTAAACTTGAAAGAGGAAACCATGAGAATCCTACAGGAGAAAACAGTCTACAATCTCTTTGATGTAAGCTGCAGCAACTTCTTACTTGACATGTCTCTGGAGGCAAGGGAAATAAAAGCAAAAATAAACTACTGTGCCATCATCAAGATAGGAAATAATCAACAAAACTAAAAGGTAACTGATGGAATGGGAGGAGATATTTGCAAATGACAAATTAGATAAAGAGTTAGTATCCAAAATGTATAAAGAACTTACCAAACTCAACACCCAAAAAACAAATAAGCTAGTGAGGAAATGGGCAGAAGACATGAATATACATTTTTCCAAAGAAGACATACAAATGGCTAATAGACACATGAAAAAATGCTCAACATCACTCATCATCAGAGAAATACAAATCAGAACCACAATGACATACAACCTCCACCTGTCAGAATGGCTAAAATTAACAATTCTGAAGACAACAGATATTGGCGAGGATGCAGAGAAAGGGGGATCCTCTTACAGTGTTGGTGGAAATGCAAACTGGTGCAGTCACTGTAGAAAACAGTATAGATGTTCCTCAAAAAGTTAAAAATACAACTACTCTATGCTCCAGAATTTCCAAATTATGTAAATAACCTAAATGTCCATCTACTGACGAATGGAGAAAGAATATGTGGTATGTATGTGTGTGTGCATATATGTGTATATGCTACTCAGCAATGAAAAAGAATGAAATCTTGCCATTTGCAACATTGATAGAACTAGAGTATTTTATGCTAACCGAATTAAGTCAGTCAGAGAAAGATAGGTATCATATGATTTCACTCATATGTGGAATTTGAGAAACTCAACAGATGAATATAGGGGGAGGGAAGGAAAAATAAGATAAAAACAGAGGAAGGCAAGCCATAAGAGACTATTAAATACAAAGAACAGGGGCGCCTGGGTGGCGCAGTCGGTTAAGTGTCCGACTTCAGCCAGGTCACGATCTCGTGGTCCGTGAGTTCGAGCCCCGTGTCGGGCTCTGGGCTGATGGCTCAGAGCCTGGAGCCTGCTTCCGATTCTGTGTCTCCCTCTCTCTCCGCCCCTCCCCCGTTCATGCTCTGTCTCTCTCTGTCCCAAAAATAAATAAACGTTGGAAAAAAAATTAAAAAAAAATACAAAGAACAAACTGAGGGCTGCTGGAGGGAAGGTGGGTTGGAGTATGGGTTAAATGGGTGATGGACATTAAGGAAAGCACTTTTCAGAATGAGCACTGGGTGTCTTATGTAAGAGATGGATCACTGGGTTCTAATACTGAAGTCAAGACTACACTGTATGTTAACTTGAATTTAAATAATAAAGACAAAACAACATTAGAAAAACATACTGTGAACAATTTTATGCCCACCAATTTGAGAACCTAGATAAAATGGACAAATTCCTTAAGAGACACATCTGTCAAAAGTCATTCAGAAGAATTAGGTAATTTAAATAAGACTATATCTATTAAGGAAAATGAATCAATAATTAATAATATTTCCAACCAGCATCAGACCCAGATGAGTTCACTAGTGAATTCTACAAAATATTTAAAGAAGAAATTTTACCAATTCTCTACAATTACTTCTATAAAGCCAGTCTTATTTCCTCAATACCAAAGCCAAAGACATTACAAGAAAACTACAGACCAATATTTCTCATGAACATAGATATAAAAATCCTAAACAAAATGTTATCAAGTTGAATCCAATAATTTATTTTTAAAAATATGCATTAAGACCAAATGGATTTGTAAACCTGGCTTACATATGAAAATAAATTAATGTAATCAATCACATTACATTGATTCTTTCTAAAAAAAGAAAAATTACATTATCACATCAACAGATACAAGCAATGTATTTGACTAAATCAAACACCCGTTCTTGATAAAAAATTCTCAGTGAATTAGAAATAGAAGAGAACCTCCTCAACTTGATAAAGAACACCTACAAAAATACTTCAGCCAACAGCATACTTGATGTTGACATACTCGAAGCTTTCCCACTGGGATCAGGTACAAGGCAAGTATGTCTCCTCTCACCACTACTTTTCAACATTATACTGGAAGTTCTAGCTAATGCAATAAGACAAGAAAAGATAACAAAAGGCATATAGATTGAAAAGGAGGAAATACAGCTGTTTTTGTTTACAGATGACATGATCATTTACATAGAAGATCCAAAACAATCAATCAAAATAACACCTGAAACTAATAATTGATTATAGCAAGGTCACCAGATACAAGCCTAATATACAAGAGTAAACTGCTTTCCTATACACTGGCAATGAACAAGTGAAAGTTGAAATTAAAAACACAATACAAATTAAAATTAGCACCTACCCAATATGAAATACTTAGGTATAAATTTAACAAAATATGTACAAGGTCTATACGAGGAAAACTACAAAACTCTACTGAATAAAATCTAAGAAGAACTAAGTAAATAGAGAGATATTCCATGTTCATAGATGGGAAGACTCAATATTGTCAAAATGTTAGTCAGTTACAAATTGATCTATATATTCAATGTAATCTCAATCAAAAATCCCAGAAAATTTTCTGTAGATATTGACAAACTGATTCTAAAGAAGAAGGACCCAAACAGTCAACACAATATTGAACAAAGTTGGAAGACTGACATTACCCAGCTTCAAGACTTGCTATAAAGCTACAATAGTCAAGACAGGGTGGTATTGGTGGAAAAAAAAGAAAAATAGATCAATGAAACAGAATATAGAACCCAGAAATAGATCCACATAAATATGGTCAATTGAGCCTTGACAAATTAGCAAAAGTAATACAATGGAGCAAAGGTAGTTTTTTTAACAAATGGTGCTGAAACAATTGGATATCTATACCCCCCACAAAAACTAATTTAGAAACAGACCTTATACCCGTCACAAAAACTAACTAAAAATGGATCATAGATCTAAAATGTAAAATGTACACCTATAAAAGAACCAGAAGACAACATAGGAGAAAACCTAGATGACCTTGGGTATGGCAATGACATTTTAGATATACCACCGAATGCATGATCCATGAAAGAAAAATTGATAAGCTTTACTTTATTAAAATTAAAAATTTGTGTTCTGGGGACACCTGGGTGGCTCAGTTAAGCATCTGACTTCAGCTCAGGTCATGATCCCATGGTTTGCAAGTTCAATCCCTGCTTCAGGTTCTGTGCTGACAGCTGAGAACCTGGAGCCTGCTTCCGATACTGTGTCTCCCTCTCTCTGCCCCTACTCTGCTTGTGCTCTGTTTTTCTCTCTCTCCAAAATTAATAAACATTAAAAAATGGTGCTCTGCAAAAGACAATGTCATGAGTATGAAAAGAGAAGCCACAGACTGAGAGCAAATATTTGCAAAAGACATGTCTGATAGAGGACTGTTATTCAAGATATTAAAAAAAACTCTTAAAAGTCAACAATAAGAAAACAAAGAACCTGATTAACAAAAGACCAAAAGCCTTAACAGACACTTCATTAAAAAGGATATATAGATGGCAAGCAAACATATAAAAAGTTGCTTACATATGTCACACGGATATACAAATTAAAACAATAATGACATACCACTGTACACCTATTAGAATAGCCAAAATCTGAAACACCAACAATACCAAATGCTGGTGATCATGTGGACCAATCGGTATTCTCATTCATTGCTGCTGGGAATGGAAAATAATACCCCGTTTTGGAAGAGTTTGGCAGTTTCTTACAACACTAAACATAGTCTTATTATACAATCCAGAAATTGTATTTCTTGATATTGACCCAAAGGAGTTGAATATTATAACCTCACAGGTGGTGTCTGGGTGGCTCAGTCAGTTAAGTGTCCAACTCTTGGTTTTGGATCAGGTCATGATCTCACAGTTTTGTGAATTCAAGCCCCACATCAGCCTCTGTGCTGGCAGTGTAGAGCCTTCTTGGGATTCTCTCTTCCTCTCTCTGTCCCTTCCCCTTTCATGCTATCTCTGTCTCTCTCAAGCAAATAAACTTTAAAAAATCTGCACATAGATTTTTATACTAGCTTTATTCATGATTGCCAAAACTTTGAAACAACAAAGATGTTCTACAGTATGTGAATGGATAATTAAATATGGTACAGCCAGACAATGGAATATGATTCATGACTAAAAATAAATGAGCTATCAAGCTATGAAAAACACATAGAGGAGCCTAAAATGCATATTTCTAAATGAAAGAAGCCAATATAAAAAGTCTACATAATGTATGGTTCCAACTTTATGACTCTGAAAAAGGCAAAATTATAGAGACATTGAAAAGATCAGTAGTTACCAGGCATTGGAATGGACAGGAGGATGAATAGTGGAACACAGAGGATTTTTAAGGGAGTGAAAAAACTCTGTATGATAGCATAAAAATGGATCCTTATAATTATACATTTATCCAAACCCATTAAGAGTGAACTGTAAACTATAGGCTTTGTGTGATGATGATGTGTCTATATAGGTCATAAAAATCTTTATAAAGTTGTTATAGGTGGTGATTGTACAACATTGTGAATATATTAAATGGCATTAAGTTGTAAACTTTGAAATGGTTAATTTCATGTTATGTAAATTTCAGCTTAATACAATAAAAAGATTGGAGGGTAGTGAGATTGGATTCCTTGTGTGTCCTGGCCACCTGCTCACCTTTATTACATACTTTTATAGCGCCCATAAGACTTTTTCTTTTTCTCGCTCTTTCATTAGGATTAGATTAATGAGGGAACAGCAGTATTCAAAAGGTGCTCTTCCAGGCTTTATTTTCACATCAAGGTTGTTCATTAGAGAGGCTGCATTCCCAATAGAATCACTGATCTCAGTGGGAATAAAGATAGAATTGAATGAATAGACTTGGTGGATTGAATTGAGGGGATATGTGAAATAGAGAAAGGAACTAAGTTTTACTTAAGCAAATCAATTTATGAAGCTTCTATTTAAGGAGATGGGAAAGACTTGAGAGAAGTGATGGGACTAAATATTTTGGTAGTATAAAATTTAGATAAGATAGTGGAGATGTTAAGTAGAGAATTGGATATGTGGTGTACATTTAGAGAGAAGGCTTAATTCCTAGAACTCTGTTTTCATAACCCTGATGATCTCTTGGATCCTCAAATCATTTGTTCCTCATTCAGTCAGTTATCAAACATTTACTAGGCTCCCAAAATGTGGAAGATGTTGTGTTAGACCATGGGGATGCAGAGAATAAAGACATAATCGCAAAAAGGCCAATTAGAGAAAAGCATTACACAAAATAAATGAGAGCTAAGTAAAAAAAAAATGTTGAATTATAGGGGAAGGAGTCCTTAATCATGCCTCCAGGAGTATAACAAAAATTCACAAAAAGGTGACATTTGCCTACAGCAGGGAATTTTCTAAGGCAATACTTTCACTATCTGGAATATATGGTAAAAGCCAAAAGATGCTTATTAAAAAGAGAAATTATTGGTGCATATTTCTTTCCTTAACTTGTTTTATTTTTTATTTTTTTAAATTTACATCCAAATTAGTTAGCATATAGTGTAACAATGATTTCAAAAGTAGATTCCTTAGTGTCTATTTCTCATCTTTTGATTCAGAGCCCCTGGAAGCTTCTCAGGTGATTCTGATGCACAGGCAGGTTTAGAAAAATCAGTAGTTGATAGTGAGGAAGGCCATTCCACTAGGACATAGCACCTAAGAAGAAAAAACTCAGGAAATAACATCCATGGAAAGGGAAACACTGGTTGTATGTAGGCACCAGCATATATCTAGGCAATTAGCAATAGATGAGAATAAAGTGGTAGGATGACACCCAGTTACAAATGGGATCTGTCAGGGAAGCTGCTTGTGGTGTAGAGGAGAGGTCCTAGTTGGAGATTTCAACTTGTGAGTCATCTTTAGAGAGACAGTATTTAGTTAAGTGCATGGGTATAGATAGGATCACTTGAGTGAAAAGGATAGCCAGAGAAAAAAAAGAATGCTATTCTTTGACCTGGTGTCATTGAAAGCCTAAGTGGTGTTAGTTTGAGATAATTGAAGAAGATTATAGACATCAAGTAACAAAACCTATTGAAGAAGTTTGATATGTAGTGTAGAGTGGGATAGACATTAGGAAAGAAGGAAGTGGAGTCAAGAGTGGATGCTTTTTAAAGATAGAAGATGGTATATAATTATGAGACTCTATGGTAGAGATTGAGTAATGGATAATGCAATTGTATTGTAGGATTAAAATCTATGAGAAAGTAAGAGATATTGAGACCTATAGCACAACTGGAAAGGTGGGATTTAGAAGTAGAGATTTTTCTTCTATTTTAACAGAATGGACAACAAATAAAATGGATACAAGTGCAAATACATTTTTGCAGGCTTATGGGTAGTATATTTAAGTAGATCTTGGTGTCTTAAGAGAGACTACTTCCCTTTCTTATCACTCAGGGACTCCAGTCAGTGAGAATGACTTCTCTTCTAAGGGCATAAAGGTTAGGACAGGATTTAGGAGCTGAGTACTAAGGTCCAAGCAGCCTGTTTCAAAGTTCTCTTATGGTTTGGTATGAGCCAGCCAGGGTAGAGTCTCTGTCCTCTTAAAGTTCCCTTGCCTCAAGTTATACAGGGAAAGGGAGATAGAGAAACAGGATGCAAGCAAAGTCATTTCTTCTGAAGCTGCCCTTCCAATGCCTTGGACT
Organism: Leopardus geoffroyi; assembly: GCF_018350155.1. Taxonomy (NCBI): domain Eukaryota; kingdom Metazoa; phylum Chordata; class Mammalia; order Carnivora; family Felidae; genus Leopardus; species Leopardus geoffroyi. The sequence goes on along the minus strand of NC_059343.1, from coordinate 62,525,940 downwards.
ATAGCTTAGAGAAGCTTCATGATTTTGATGGCTGTAGGTAATGACATGCTCTAGGAAGGCCACAGCATGGATTACTCTTCTCCTCTAAGACAAAGAGAAATATTGTTCTGGGAGAACATGTTTATCATTCCAGCTGGTGAGGGGGCCCACCCTAAGATCCATCTGTGGGTGCCAGATGTGGAGGGTTGGTTGCACACAGGACTGCTCCCTTTTCTCTGGATTAGGGTGTAGCAGAGCAAACTATAGGAGGGATGGAATAAGAGGGAGGGTTGGCACAACTTTTAATATCTGTCACTTATCTAATGTCTTCTTACACAAAATTATGGGCCGAATTGTGTCTCCCCCAATTCATATGTTGAAGCCATAACGCCCAATACCTCAGAATATGACTTTATTTGAAGATATGGACTTCAAAGAGGAAATTAAGTTAAAATGAGCCCATATTAATCTAATCCGAGTCCCTAATCTAATCTGACTGATGTCCTTTTAAAGAGAGGAAATTTGGGCACAGAAAGGGACACCACAATGCTTGCACAGAGGAAAGATCATGTGAGGACACAGTGAGAAGGCAAGCCAAGGAGAGGGGCCCCAGAAGAACCCCAACCTGCTAGATCTTGGACTGATAACCTCCAGAACTCTAAGGTAATTAACGTATGTTGTTTAAGTCACCCAGTCTGCGATATTTTGTTATGGCTGCCCTAACAAACTATACACATAAATATGGACACCAACATCCTTGAAGTTCCTTATTGGGAAAAACCATAGTGGCCAGTAACATACTGGGTGAAGAGAAGTCAGGCTCTAGCTTTGATAGGGAACAGACTGGCCCCTCAAGTGAGTGGCAGAAACAACATCTCTTGTCTAGATTGTCTTCACTGCTAACCCCATTGTGGTCTAAGGACTAAAACAAATGTTTAATATTATGCAATGCCTTGACATCTGATAAAACTGGGAGGACATTCAAAGTACTAACCACAAGTTCCCCTCTCCACTCTGTTCCTATGAATGATATCCCCTAGTCAAACAACTCTCCTTTTCTATGGGACTAAATATAGTTCCTGTTTATCCCTGTTGTATCACACAGTTTTTCAGTTTCTTGTCAGTCTGCAGATTTATTCATACAAGTCAATCCCATCCTCCTGTGGGAACTAGGCGGCACCTCACCCATTGACACTCTAAAATTTGTTTTCCACATTCTGCTTGTTCACTCTTTTCCTGAGTACAACACCCATATCGCCCTGCTTTGTGTGCAATGATCTCCTACTCTGGACTGTGAATGTATGTAACTAATAAACTGCTGTTTATCTCCTCCATTCAATGTTGGGCATTATGTGTTTGGCCATCCCCATAACCCTAGGATGGAAATCCCTCCCTCACCAATGGGGTGAATAGGAGGCCACCAGAACACTTTTTATAAGAAGCCAGATCCATTTCATCCAAACCTATAAGGCCATAATTTCACTTAAGTCTGCAATGGTACCTGAGACCCTTCTACACTGGAGGAGTACCTAGAGAATAGACTTACCCAAAGGCCACCTATTCATTTCAATTCAACAACCAACTTCTGAACACCTGCTATATGCTGGCCTTGTTTTATTATGCACTAGTATATAGTAATGAATCAGACATCTTCAAGGAGACAAAGAGGTAACCAATTCTTTTAATACCACAAAATAAGGTCTTAGGAAGAAGTGTGCCAGGATGATGTAAGGCCACAGAGAGTGCCTCATGGAGAAAAGAACACCTAAAGCACTTGAAGGACAGAAACATCAAAAGGGATATGGGGTCATATTGGAGGGTGGTTCAGAGAAAGACTGTGAAGATCAAGTGATCAAGTGTGGTACAGGACCTCTGGGTGTGGCCTCAGAAACAACCTGGTAAGTAGAATGTTTTCTTCCTCTCTCCGATCCAACAATTTCTCCTATTTATTCATTCATTGTAAAATGCTTATTAAATAGCCACTGTGTCCTGGTCAATATTCTAGTAGCTGAAGCTTACATCTCATAGAGAGAAACAGACAACAAATAAGTAAACATATAAGAAAAGTTCAGATTAAGATTTAATCTATGAAAGATTAATTTAATGAGGATATATAGAAAAAATAGTTGGAGAACAAAAATTTATATAGATTGCTCACAAAAGGAGTTCTAGTTAGTTACAGCTATGTAACAAACCACCCTAAACTTAGTAATGATAAGCAACAAAAAAACATTATTATTTCCTCCCACAGATCTTGGGGCTGATTTGGCTTGGTTAGGGGCTCTGAACTGAGGTCTCTTATGCGGTTGCTGTCAGACGGCAGTGGAGTTCAAAACATCTTGGATACTTTATTCATGTCTCTGATACCTAGGTCGGAAGACTCAAATGGCTGGGAGTTCCCCAAATATCTCTTGTTATTTCTATATTGTCTCTATATGTAATTTCTCCAGCATGATGGCTTCAGGATATATGGACTTTTAAAAATTTAATTATAATAAACATACAATATTATATTAGTTTCAGGTGTACAACATATTGATTCAGCAATTCTATACATTTTTCAGTGCCCACCACAATAAAAGTAATCTGTCACCATAAATTATTGTGATATTATTGACTATATTCCCTATGCTGGACTTTTCATTTTCATGACTTATTTATTTTATAACTAGAAATTTGGATCTCTTAATCCTTTTCATCTGTCTCACCCATCTTTCCCTTCTAGCAAATACCAGTTTGATATCTGTATTTAAGATTTGTTTATTTATTTTTTTGTGCAACCTCAACCTCCTTCCTCTCTGGCAAGCACCAGTTTGTTCTCTGTATTTAGGATTTGTTTACTTGTTTTTTTTGTACATTCTGTTTTTTAGATTCCACATAAAGGCAAAACCACATGGTGTTTGTCATTTACTGTCGAACTTATTTCACTCAGCATAATACCTTCTATAAAGGTCCATCTATATTGTCACAAGTGGCAAGATCTCATTCTTTTTTATATCTAAGTAATATTCTATCGTGTATATATACCACATCTTCTTTTTTTATTTTTTTTAACATTTATTTATTTTTGAGACAGAGAGAGACAGAGCATGAATGGGGAGGGGCAGAGAGAGAGGGAGACACAGAATCCGAAGCAGACTCCAGGCTCTGAGCCATCAGCCCAGAGCCTGACGCGGGGCTCGAACTCACAGACCGCGAGATCGTGACCTGAGCTGAAGTCGGACGTTCAACCGACTGAGCCACCCAGGCGCCCCTCTTCATTATCCATTAATCTATCATTGGAGGCTTGGGTTGCATTTATATCATGGCTATCATAAATAATGCTTCAATATATATAGGAGTACATATATCTTTTCAAATTAGTGTTTTTGTTTCATTTGGGTAAATATCCAGTAATATAAATACTGGATCATATGGTATTTCTATTTTTAAGTTTTTAAGGAACTTCTGTACTGTTTTTCACAGTGGCTGTACCAATATACATTCCCACCAAAAGTGCATGAGGGTTCCATTTGTTCCACATCCTTACCTGTCATTTCTTGTATTTTTAAAATTTTAATTCCAGTATAATAAACATATAGTTATATTAGTTTCAAGTGTATAACATAATGAATCCAACATTGTATATATTAATCAGTGCTCACTATAAGTTTATTCACCAGCCACCATTATTAAAATATTACTGACTATATTCCCTATGCTGTACTTTTCATCTCCATGACTTATTTATTTTGTTTTTTTTATTTATTTATTTTTATAACATATGAAATTTATTGTCAAATTGGTTTCCATACAACACCCAGTGCTCATCCCAAAAGGTGCCCTCCTCAATACCCATCACCCACCCTCTCCTCCCTCCCACCCCCCATCAACCCTCAGTTTGTTCTCAGTTTTCAACAGTCTCTTATGCTTTGGCTCTCTCCCACTCTAACCTCTTTTTTTTTTTTCCTTCCCCTCCCCCATGGGTTTCTGTTAAGTTTCTCAGGATCCACATTAGAGTGAAACCATATGGTATCTGTCTTTCTCTGTATGGCTTATTTCACTTACCATCACACTTTCCAGTTCCATCCACGTTGCTACAAAAGGCCATATTTCATTTTTTCTCATTGCCACGTAGTATTCCATTGTGTATATAAACCACAATTTCTTTATCCATTCATCAGTTGATGGACATTTAGGCTCTTTCCATAATTTGGCTATTGTTGAGAGTGCTGCTATAAACATTGGGGTACAAGTGCCCCTATGCATCAGTACTCCTGTATCCCTTGGGTAAATTCCTAGCAGTGCTATTGCTAGGTCATAGGGTAGGTCTATTTTTAATTTTCTGAGGAACCTCTGCACTGCTTTCCAGAGCGGCTGCACCAATTTGCATTCCCACCAACAGTGCAAGAGGGTTCCCGTTTCTCCACATCCTCGCCAGCATCTATAGTCTCCTGATTTGTTCATATTGGCCACTCTGACTGGCGTGAGGTGATATCTGAGTGTGGTTTTGATTTGTATTTCCCTGATAAAGAGCGACGTTGAACATCTTTTCATGTGCCTGTTGGCCATCCGGATGTCTTCTTTAGAGAAGTGTCAATTCATGTTTGCTGCCCATTTCTTCACTGGGTTATTTGTTTTTCGGGTGTGGAGTTTGGTGAGCTCTTTATAGATTTTGGATACTAGCCCTTTGTCCGATATGTCATTTGCAAATATCTTTTCCCATTCCGTTGGTTGCCTTTTAGTTTTGTTGGTTGTTTCCTTTGCTGTGCAGAAGCTTTTTATCTTCATAAGGTCCCAATAGTTCATTTTTGCTTTTAATTCCCTTGCCTTTGGGGATGTGTCGAGTAAGAGATTGCTACGGCTGAGGTCAGAGAGGTCTTTTCCTGCTTTCTCCTCTAGGGTTTTGATGGTTTCCTGTCTCACATTCAGGTCCTTTATCCATTTTGAGTTCATTTTTGTGAATGGTGTGAGAAAGTGGTCTAGTTTCAACTTTCTGCATGTTGCTGTCCAGTTCTCCAAGCACCATTTGTTAAAGAGACTGTCTTTTTTCCATTGGATAGTCTTTCCTGCTTTGTCAAAGATGAGTTGGCCATACGTTTGTGGGTCTAGTTTTGGGGTTTCTATTCTATTCCATTGGTCTATGTGTCTGTTTTTGTGCCAATACCATGCTGTCTTGATGATGACAGCTTTGTAGTAGAGGCTAAAGTCTGGGATTGTGATGCCTCCTGCTTTGGTCTTCTTCTTCAAAATTACTTTGGCTATTCGGGGCCTTTTGTGGTTCCATATGAATTTTAGGATTCCTTGTTCTAGTTTCGAGAAGAATGCTGGTGCAATTTTGATTGGGATTGCATTGAATGTGTAGATAGCTTTGGGTAGTATTGACATTTTGACAATATTTATTCTTCCAATCCATGAGCAGGGAATGTCTTTCCATTTCTTTAAATCTTCTTCCATTTCCTTCATAAGCTTTCTATAGTTTTCAGCATACAGATCTTTTACATCTTTGGTTAGATTTATTCCTAGGTATTTTATGCTTCTTGGTGCAATTGTGAATGGGATCAGTTTCTTCATTTGTCTTTCTGTTGCTTCATTGTTAGTGTATAAGAATGCAACTGATTTCTGTATATTGATTTTGTTATCCTGCAATTGCAGAATTCATGTATCAGTTCTAGCAGACTTTTGGTGGAGTCTATCGGATTTTCCATGTATAATATCATGTCATCTGCAAAAAGCGAAAGCTTGATTTCATCTTTGCCAATTTTGATGCCTTTGATTTCCTTTTGTTGTCTGATTGCTGATGCTAGAACTTCCAGCACTATGTTAAACAACAGCGGTGAGAGTGGGCATCCCTGTCGTGTTCCTGATATCAGGGAAAAAGCTCTCAGTTTTTCCCCGTTGAGGATGATGTTAGCTGTGGGCTTTTCATAAATGACTTTTATGATCTTTAAGTATGTTCCTTCTATCCCGACTTTCTCAAGGGTTTTTATTAAGAAAGGGTGCTGGATTTTGTCAAAGGCCTTTTCTGCATCGATTGACAGGATCATATGGTTCTTCTCTTTTTTTTTTTTTTTGTTAATGTGATGTATCACGTTGATTGATTTGCGAATGTTGAACCAGCCCTGCATCCCAGGAATGAATCCCACTTGATCATGGTGAATAATTCTTTTTATATGCCGTTGAATTCGATTTGCTAGTATCTTATTGAGAATTTTTGCATCCATTTTCATCAGGGATATTGGCCTGTCGTTCTCTTTTTTTACTGGGTCTCTGTCTGGTTTAGGAATCAAAGTAATACTGGCTTCATAGAATGAGTCTGGAAGTTTTCCTTCCCTTTCTATGTCTTGGAATAGCTTGAGAAGGATAGGTATTATCTCTGCTTTAAACGTCTGGTAGATCTCCCCTGGGAAGCCATCAGGTCCTGGACTCTTATTTGTTGGGAGATTTTTGAAAACCGATTCAATTTCTTCCCTGGTTATGGGTCTGTTCAAGCTTTCTCTTTCCTCCTGATTGAGTTTTGGAAGAGTGTGGGTGTTTAGGAATTTGTCCATTTCTTCCAGGTTGTCCAATTTGTTGGCATATAATTTTTCATAGTATTCCCTGATAATTGTTTGTATCTCTGAGGGATTGGTTGTAATAATTCCATTTTCATTCATGATTTTATCGATTTGGGTCATCTCCCTTTTCTTTTTGAGAAGCCTGGCTAGAGGTTTGTCAATTTTGTTTATTTTTTCAAAAAACCAACTCTTGGTTTCGTTGATCTGCTCTACCGTTTTTTTAGATTCTATATCGTTTGTTTCTGCTCTGATCTTTATTATTTCTCTTCTTCTGCTTGGTTTAGGCTGCCTTTGCTGTTCTGCTTCTATTTCCTTTAGGTGTGCTGTTAGATTTTGTATTTGGGATTTTTCTTGTTTCTTGAGATAGGCCTGGATTGCAATGTATTTTCCTCTCAGGACTGCCTTCACCGCATCCCAGAGCGTTTGAATTGTTGTATTTTCATTTTCGTTTGTTTCCATACATTTTTTAATTTCTTCTCTAATTGCCTGGTTGGCCCACTCATTCGTTAGTAGGGTGTTCTTTAACCTCCATGCTTTTGGAGGTTTTCCAGACTTTTTTCTGTGGTTGATTTCAAGCTTCATAGCATTGTGGTCTGAAAGTATGCATGGTATAATTTCAATTCTGGTAAACTTATGAAGGGCTGTTTTGTGACCCAATATATGATCTATCTTGGAGAATGTTCCATGTGCACTCGAGAAGAAAGTATATTCTGTTGCTTTGGGATGCAGAGTTCTAAATATATCTGTCAAGTCCATCTGATCCAATGTCTCATTCAGGGCCCTTGTTTCTTTATTGACCGTGTGTCTAGATGATCTATCCATTTCTGTAAGTGGGGTGTTAAAGTCCCCTGCAATTACCACATTCTTATCAATAAGGTTGCTTATGTTTATGAGTAATTGTTTTATATATTTGGGGGCTCCGGTATTCGGCGCATAGACATTTATAATTGTTAGCTCTTCCTGATGGATAGACCCTGTAACGATTATACAATGCCCTTCTTCATCTCTTGTTATAGTCTTTAATTTAAAGTCTAGTTTGTCTGATATAAGTATGGCTACTCCAGCTTTCTTTTGGCTTCCAGTAGCATGATAAATAGTTCTCCATCCCCTCACTCTCAACCTAAAGGTGTCCTCAGGTCGAAAATGAGTCTCTTGTAGACAGCAAATAGATGGGTCTTGTTTTTTTTTATCCATTCTGATACCCTATGTCTTTTGGTTGGCGCTTTTAGTCCATTTACATTCAGTGTTATTATAGAAAGAGACGGGCTTAGAGTCATTGTGATGTGCGTATGTTTTATGCTTGTATTGATGTCTCTGGTACTTTGTCTCACAGGATCCCCCTTAGGATCTCTTGTAGGGCTGGTTTAGTGGTGACAAATTCCTTCAGTTTTTGTTTGTTTGGGAAGACCTTTATTTCTCCTTCTATTCTAAATGACAGACTTGCTGGATAAAGGATTCTCGGCTGCATATTTTTGCTGTGTAGCATACTGAAAATCTCATGCCAATCCTTTCTGGCCTGCCAAGTTTCAAAAGAGAGATCAGTCACGAGTCTTATAGGTCTCCCTTTATATGTGAGGGCACGTTTACCCCTTGCTGCTTTCAGAATTTTCTCTTTATCCTTGTGTTTTGCCAGTTTCACTATGATATGCCATGCAGCGGATCGATTCAAGTTATGTCTGAAGGGAGTTCTCTGTGCCTCTTCGATTTCAATGGCCTTTTTCCTTCCCCAGTTCAGGGAAGTTCTCAGCTATTATTTCTTCAAGTACCCCTTCAGCACCTTTCCCTCTCTCTTCCTCCTCTGGGATACCAATTATGCGTATATTATTTCTTTTTAGTGTATCACTTAGTTCTCTAATTTTCCCCTCATACTCCTGGATTTTTTTATCTCTCTTTTTCTCAGCTTCCTCTTTTTCCATAACTTTATCTTCTAGTTCACCTATTCTCTCCTCTGCCTCTTCAATCTGAGCCGTGGTGGTTTCCATTTTGCTTTGCATTTCGTTTAAAGCGCTTTTCAGCTCCTCGTGACTGTTCCTTTGTCCCTTGATCTCTGTAGCAAGAGATTCTCTGCTGTCCTCTATACTGTTTTCAAGCCCAGCGATTAATTTTATGACTATTATTCTAAATTCACTTTCTGTTATATTATTTAAATCCTTTTTGATCAGTTCATTAGCTGTTGTTATTTCCTGGAGATTCTTCTGAGGGGAATTCTTCCATTTGGTCATTTTGGATAGTCCCTGGAGTGGTGTGGACCTGCAGGGCACTTCCCCTGTGCTGTGGTGTATAACTGGAGTTGGTGGGCGGGGCCGCAGTCAGTCCTGATTTCTGCCCCCAGCCCACCGCTGGGGCCACAGCCAGACTGTGTGTGCCTTCTCTTCCCCTCTCCTAGGGGCGGGATTCACTGTGGGGTGGCATGGCCCGTCTGGGCTACTTGCACACTGCCAGGCTTGTGATGCTCTGGATCTGGCGTATTAGCTGGGGTGGGTAGGCAAGGTGCACAGGGGCAGGAGGGGCAGGCTTAGCTCGCTTCTCCTTAGGTGATCCCCTTCAGGAGGGGCCCTGTGGCAGCGGGAGGGAGTCAGATCCGCTGCAGGAGGTTGGCTCCACAGAAGCACAGAGTTGGGTTTTTGCGCTGGAGCGAGCAAGTTCCCTGGCAGGAACTGGTTCCCTTTGGGATTTTGGCTGGGGGATGGGCGGGGGAGATGGCGCTGGCGAGCGCCTTTGTTCCCTGCCAAGCTGAGCTCTGTTGTCAGGGGGCTCAGCAGCTCTCCCTCCCTTTGTCCTCCAGCCTTCCCGCTTTGGAGCAGAGCTGTTAACTTAGGACCTCCCAGACGCTAAGTCGCGCTTGCTGTGGGAACACAGTCCCTCAGGCCCCTCCGCTTTTGCCCGCCAGACTCGGGGGCTCTGCTTGGCAGGCGAGCTGCCCCTCCACCCCGGCTCCCTCCCGCCAGTCTGTGAAGCGCGCACCGCCTTGCCGCCCTTCCTAACCTCTTCCGTGGGCCTCTTCTGCGCTTGGCCCTGGAGACTCCGTTCTGCTAATCCTCTGGCCGTTTTCTGGGTTATTCAGGCAGGTGTAGGTGGAATCTAAGTGATCAGCAGGACGCGCTGTGAGCCCAGCGTCCTCCTAAGCCACCATCTTCCTCCTCCCCCCATGATTTATTTATTTTGTAACTGAAAGTTTGTACCTCTTAATCCCCTTTACCTATTTCACGCATTTACCCACCCACCTCTCCCCTGGAAACCACAAATTTGTTCTATGTATTCAAGAGTCTTTTTTGACTCTCTTTTTTTCTTTCTTTGTGCATTTATTTTCTAAAATTCCACATATGAATACATTGTACTGTATTTGTCTTTGCCTGATTTATTTTATTTAGCATTATACCCTCTAGGTAACCCATATTATTGTGAATTTAAACATCTTACTGTTTTTAAGGCTGAGTAATATTTCATTCTGGAAATATACCATATCTTCTTTATCCATTCATCTCCTGGTAGGCACCTGTGTTGCTTCCATATCTTGGCTATTGTAGATATTGCTGCTCTAAACATAAGGGTACAAGTATCTTTTTCAAATAATGTTTTCATTTTGTGTAAATACCCAGTAATGTAATTACTGGGTCATATGGTATTTCTATTTTTAATTTCTTGATAAATAAACCTCCATACTGTTTTCCACAGTGGCTGTACCAACTTGCATTCCCACCAACAGTGCACAAAGTTTCCTTTTTCTCCACATAATTCCCAACCTTTATTCTTTTTTGTGTTTTATTTGTACCCATTCTGACAGGTGTAAGGTGATATGTCTTTGTGATTTTGATTTTCATTTCTCTGATTATTAGTGATATTGAGCATCTTTGCATGTGTCTGTTGGCCTGTGTGTCTTCTTTGGAAAAATATTTATTCAGGTTCTTTGCCCAGCTTTTAACTGGATTTTTTTTTTCGTGTTGAGTTATATAATTTCTTTATATATTTTGGACATTAATCCCTTATTGAATATATCATTTATAATATCTTCTCCCATTCACTAGGTTTTCTTCTTGTTTTGTTGATGTCTCCCTTTGCTGTGCATAAGTGTTTTGTTTTGGTGCAGTGCCAATAGTTTATTTTTGTTCCCCCCCCCCATTATTGAGGAGATATAGCCATAAATATGTTGCTAAGACAGATATGACTAAGAGATTACTGCTTCAATTTTCTTAAAGAGTTTTATGTTTTCAGGTCTCACATTTAGGTCTTTATTTTGAGTTTATTTTTATATATCATATTATAAAGTTATCTGGTTTCATAATTTTGTATGTAGCTGTCCAGTTTTTCCAAAACAATTTATTGAAAGGACTGTTTTTTCATCATTTTATATTATTGCCTCCTTTGTCATTAAATGATTATATAGGCCTTGGTTTATTTCTAGGCTCCATCCTATTCAATTGGTCTATGTGTTTATTTTTGTGGGAGTGCCATAATGTTTTTATTACTATAGTTTTATAGTATAACTTAAAATTTGGGGTTTTGATATCTCCAGCTTTGTTCTTTCTTAAGATAGCTTTGGCTATTCAGGGTCTTTTATAATTACATGAAAATTTTAATGTTATTTGTTCTAATTCTGTGAAAAAATGCTATGGACATTTTTACAAGGATTGCATTGAACCTGTAGATTTCTTTGAGTACTATGAACATTATAACAGTATTAATTCTGGGGTGCCTGGGTGGTTCAGTCGGTTGAAAGCCCGACTTCGGTTCAGGTCATGATATCACGGTTCATGGGTTTGAGCCCTGCATGGGGCTCTGTGCTGACGGCTCAGAACTTGGAGCCTGCTTCGGATTCTGTGTCTTCCTCTCTCTCTGCCCCTCCCCTGCTCGTTCTTTGTTTGTCTCTCTCTCAAAAATAAATAAACATTAAAAAAAATTGAAAAAAACAAACAATATTAATTCTTGGAGAGAAAGAGATGCCAGTAGAATAGGAGGGCCCTAGGTTCACTTGTTCCCACGAATACAAATAGATAACAAGCAAATCATCTTAAATACCCCAGAGATCTACATGAAGACTGGCAGAACAAACTCCACACATAAAGGTAGAGCAGAGGCCACATCAAAGAGGTAGGAAGTGCAGAGATACAATTTGGGAGCAAAACGGAGCACAGCTGCTGCAGTGGGAATGAAGCTAGAGTTTCAGAGAAAGACAGACTAACACAGAAGGGAGCCCACAGTGGAAAATGAACCATTTTAGAAATTGGATTGAAAGTTGAGAGGGGCTGAATTCCTTGATTTCGTGCAACCAGTGGAGCTTAAATCCTGGTTTAAAGGTCAGTTTCATTGTCTCAGGGGGGAGATCAGAGGGCATTGGGATTGTTCTTGTAGAGAAGACAAGGCAAACAGCCCATGGACATACAGCGTGCAGTTATCTGAAGAGCACCTGGTGCACACAGTAGGGAGGTTGGTTTCTCATCTTGGAGTGTCTCAGAGAGGCAGTGTTCATGGAGAGACCGCTCTGAGAACAAAGGAGTTGGCAGGTGCAGTTTCCCTCCCCTGTCCCTCAGTATAAGCACAGGGCCACCTATCAAAACCAGCACAACACTGCCACTCATTACCTAACTTGCTTACATAAAACACTAACCCCCATGCTCTGGTGGAACTGCCATTTCCAGCCATGCTTGCCTCAGTCCCAGTGTGGTGGGTCCCCACCCCCAGAAGACCAGCTCAAGCCTCTTCCAACACCGTGTCTCCCGACCTGGGAGATTTGCAGGGCTTTTGCCTGGTAACAGTGGTGACAGGTCACATTTCACAAACATACCAGAGCACATCTGGTTAAAACACACCACATTCAGGCCAAGGACCAAACACTGCTGGAAACAAGCAAATAAATCATCTGCAGACAACTGGTCTGAAAGATAAAATGGCCAGGATACAACAGCAGAGTACATGCAGCACACTTTGGAAACACTCCCTAAAGTGCCATGATCTGGGGAACAGGGGACACTACACTGTAGGGCACTATAGGATCTTTTCTTCATAAGGCCATACCTCACAAAAAGGAAATTTAGATGACTTTCCTAAAACAGAGGAAAAGTCATAGAGACATAGAAAAAATGAGAAGATAAAGGAATGTGTCCCAAATGAAAGAACAGAACAAGGCCACAGCCAGAGATCTAAGTGAAACAGATATAGGTAACATGTCTGATAGAGAGTTTAAAGTAAATATCATAAAGATATTCACTGGACTTGAGAAAACAGGAAGGCATCAGAAAGACCCATAACACAGAGATAAGGAATAACACAGAAGAGATAAAGATTCCATAAATGAAATGAGAAGCACACTTGACAGAATGAAGAGCTGGAAGAAGCAGAGGAAATAATTAATGACCTATAAATAAGAATAATGGAAAGTAATCAAGCTCAAAAAAGAGAGTAAAAGAATTCTACAAAAGAATATACTTAGCCAACTCAGTCAATCCATCAAACATAATAACATTTGTTTTATATGGATCCGAGAAGAAGAGAGAGAAAAGGGGGCAGAAAATTTATTTGAAAATATGATATCTGAAAATGTCCCTTAATTTTGGGAACATCAAAGATACCCACATCCATGAGGCACAGAGAACCCCCAACAAAATCAACAAAAGCAGATCCACACCAACACATTTTGTAATTTAACTGGGAAAATGTAGTGGTAAAGATACAATTTTAAAAGCAAGAAGACAGAAGACAGTTATATATAAGGGAAAACCATAAGGCTATCAGTGAAAAACCATAAGGCTTTTCAGCAGAAACTTTGCAGCCAGAAGGGAGTGGCATGATATATTCAAACTGTTGAATGGGAAAAATCTGCAGCCAAGGATACTCTATCCAGCAAGGCTGTCATTCAGAATAGAAGAGATAAAGAGTTTGCCAAATAGAAACTAAAGGAGTTTCTGACCACTAAAAGAGCCCTGCAAGAAATTAAAGGGGACTCTGAGTGGAAAGGAAAGACCAAAAGTGAGTATCAAAGTAGGACACACGAAAGTAGTAAAAATGAGAGTTCATTTTTCAATATTCTATTCTGCTCTAGTGATCCATGTGTCTGTTTTTATGTCAGTACCATAGTGATTTGATCACTACAGCTTTGCAATATAACTTTAATTCCAGAATTGTGGTGCCTTCAGCTTTGCTTTTCTTTTTCAAGGTTTCTTTGCCTATTCAGGAAATTTTGTGGCTCTGTACAAAATTGGGATTGTTTGTTCTAGCTCTGAAAAATGGTGGTGGTATTTTGATAGGGATTGCATTAGATGTGTAGATTGCTTTGGGTAGTAGAGACATTTTAACAATATTTGTTGTTCCAATCCATTAGCATGGAATACCTTTGCATTCCTTTGTGTCATCTTCAATTAATTTCATATGTTTTAATAGTTTTCAAAGTACAGATGTTTTACCTTTTTGTTTAGACTTATTCCTAGGTGACTTATTGCTTTTGATGCAATTGTAAATGGAACTGATTCCTTAATTTCTCTTTCTGTCGCTTCATTATTAGTGTATAGAAATGCAAGAGATTTCTGTATGTTGACTTTGTATCCTGCAACTTCACTGAATTCATTTACCAGTTATGGCAGTTTTTTTTTTTTTTTTGTCAATTCTTTTGGGTTTTCTCTATGGAGTATCATGTCATCTGAAAATAAAGAAAGTTTGACTTCTTCCTTGATGATTTGGATGCCTTTTATTTATTTTTGTTCTCTGATTGCTGATGCTAGAACTTCCACTACTATGTTAAATAACAGTGGTGAGAGTAGACATCCCTGTCATGTTCCTGACTGTAGAGGAAAAGCTCTTATTTTTTCCCCATTGAGGATGATATTACCTGTAGGTTTTCATGTATGGCCTTTATTATGTTCAGGTATGTTCCTTCTTCTCTACTTTGTTAAGAGTTTTTATCATGAATAGATATTCTACTTTGTCAAATGCTTTTTCTTCATCTATTGAGAGAATCAAATGGTTCTTATCCTTTCTTTTATTAATGTTCTGAATCATGTTGATTGATTTGTGAATATTGAACTACCCGTGTAACCCAGCAATAAATCCCACATGATTGTGGTGAATATTTTTTTTAATTTATTGTTGGACTCAGTTTGCTAGTATTTTTTTCTTAATTTTTTATTTAAATTCCAGTTAGTCTAAAAAAATTCAGTTAGTTACCATACATGTAATATTAGTTTCGTGTGTATAAAAGGATTCAATGCTTCTGCACAACACCTGGTGCACATCACAACAAGTGCACTCCTTAATCCTTATTATCTGTTTAATTAATGCCCCAACTCTTCTCCCTCTGGAACCATTATTTTGTTCTCTATGGTTAAGAGTCCATTTCTTGGTTTGACACTCTCTCTCTCTTTTCTCCCTTTTGCTGCTTTGTTATGTTTCTTCAATTCCACCTATGAGTGAAATCTCTGACTGACTTATTTCTGTTAGCATAATGCTAATACAATTGTAATATTTCATCTTTTCCTTTTGTTATAAATATCAGATTTAGGGTTAGAGTTAGGATTTATGGCCAGAGTTAGGGTTAGGATTAGGGTTAGGGCCAGGGTGAAGATATGTGCCTGCTATCCTGCATTTTAGAAAACTATTCAGAGGATTTGAGTTAAGGTTAGGTTTAGGGGGTAGTGGTTAGGGTTAAGGATAGGGTTTGGGGTTAGAGATTAGAATGGCAGTTAGGGTTTAGGGTTGGGGGTTAGGGTATTATGGAGTTTATATAAATGTGAGAATATATTACTGGAATGACAGTTTATATAAAGTGAAGTTCAGTGAGTGAAGCACCAAGCTCTTCCCTTATGCTTCTGCACATTCCTTTACAAACGCATATATATTAATGAGAGAAGATGTTACTTGAATGACTGATTGGACAGTGTAGTTTCAATTCAATAAGAACAAGGCTTTTCCCACGTGCTTCTTTTTTCAAGTTTTTATTTAAATTCCAATTTTTTAACATACAATGTAATATTCATTTCAGGTGGAGAATTTTGTGATTCATCACTTACATACAACACCAAGTGCACATCACAAGTGCCCTCCTTAATACCTATCATATATTTAACCCATCCCCTGACATCCCCTTCAGCAAGCATCAGGTTGTTATCTATAGTTAAGTGTTTGCTCTTCTGCCTCCCTTTCTTTTATTTGCCTATATTCCTCTGTATTGTTTATTAAATTCCACATATGAGTGAAATCAAATGATATTTGTCTTATTCTGTTTGACTTATTTTGCTTAGCATAACACTTTCTGACTCTCTCCATGTCTGTGCAAATGGCAAGATTTCATTCTTTTTTATGGCTGAATAATAGCCCATTGTATGTATATATACCACATCTTTTTTTTTCAATATACATTCTGGTTTTACTGAAGTATGGTTTATATACAAGCGAATTTGCCTATTTTAATTTTTACCTTTTAAGTTTTTGTTTTAATTCCATTAGTTAAAAGTGTTATGTTAGTTTCAGATGTACAATATAGTGAGTCACCGCTTGTGTAAATCACCCAGTGCTCATTATAACAAATGTACTTCTTACTCCCAATCATTTATTTCATCCATCCCCCCACCACCACCTCCCCTCTGGCAACCATCAGTTTGTTCTCTATAGTTAAGAATCTATGCCCTGACTTGTCACTTGCTCTTAATTTTTCTCTTTGCTTGTTGGTTTTATTTCCTAAATTCTACATATGAGTGAAATCTTAGGGTATTTATCTTTCTCTGATTGACTTAAGAATTTACCCATTTTAAGTGTTCGGTTTGATGAATTTTAGTAATTGTACATAGTTGTAAGACCACTACCACAATTCAAATGTAGAATATTTTCATCACACTAATAACTTTCCTTATGTCCTATGTTTCTTTCCACCAACCATTGGCCCCAGGAAGCCATCTATCATTTCTTTTTTTTCTTTTTTTTATTTAACTTTATTTTTTATATTTTTTAAATTTATATCCAAATTAGTATGTACTGAAGAAATGATTTCAGTAGATTCCTTAATGCCCCTTACCCATTTAGCCCATCACCCCTCACACAACCCCTCCCATAACCCTCAGTTTGTTCTCCATATTTATGGGTCTCTTTTGTTTTGTCCCCCTCCTATTTTTTATATTATTTTTGCTTCCCTTCCATTATGTTCATCTGTTTTGTCTCGTAAAGTCCTCATATGAGTGAAGTCATATGATTTTTGACTTTTTCTGAATGACTAATTTCACTTAGCATAATACCCACCAGTTCCATCCACGTGGTTGCAAATGGCAAGATTTCATTCTTTTTGACTGCTGAGTAATACTCCATTGTATATATATACCACATCTTCTTTATCCATTCATCCATCGATGGCCATTTGGGCTCTTTCCATACTTTGGCTATTGTTGATAGTGCTGCTATAAACATGGGGGTGCATGTGTCCCTTCGAAACAGCACACCTGTATCCCTTGGATAAACACCTAGTAGTGCAATTACTGGTTGGTAGGGTGGTTCTATTTTTAATTTTTTGAGAAACCTCCATACTGTTTTCCAGAGTGGCTGCACCAGCTTGCATTCCCACCAACAATGCAAAAGAGATCCTCTTTCTCTGCATCTATGCCAACATCTGTTGTTGCCTGAGTTGTTAATGTTAGCCATTCTGACAGGTGTAAGGTGATATCTTATGGTGGTTTTTATTTGTATTTCGCTGGTGATGAGTGATGTTGAGGATTTTTTCATGTGTCAGTTGGCCATCTGGATGTCCTCTTTGGAGAACTGTCTATTCATGTCTTTTGCTCATTCATTCACTGGATTATTTGTTTTTTGGGTGTTGAGTTTGATAAGTTCTTTGTAGATTTTAGATACTAACCCTTTATCTGATACATCATTTGCAAATATCGTATTCCATTCTGTCGTTTGCCTTTTAGTTTTGCTGATGGTTTCCTTCGCTGTGCAAAAGTTTTTATTTTGATGAGGTCCCAGGAGTACATTTTTGCTTTTGTTTCCCTTGCCTCTGGAGATGTGTTGAGTAAAAAGTTCCTGCGGGCAAGATCAAAGAGGTTTTTGCCTGCTTTCTCCTTGAGGATTTTGATGGTTTCCTGTCTTACATTGAGGTCTTTCATCCATTTTGAGTTTATTTTTGTGTATGGTGTGAGAAAGTGGTCCAAGTTCATTCTTCTGCATGTCGCTGTCCAGTTTTCCCAGCACCACTTGCTGAAGAGACTGTCTTTATTCCATTGGATATTTCCTGCTTTGTCAAAGATTAGTTGGCCATACATTTGTGGGTCCCTTTCTGGGTTTGCTATTCTATTCCATTGATATGAGTGTCTGTTCTTGTGCCAGTACCATACTGTCTTGATGATTACAGCTTTGTAGTATAGCTTGAAGTCTGGGATTGTGATGTGTCCTGTTTTGGTTTTCTTTTTCAATATTGCTTTGGCTATTCGGGGTCTTTTCTTGTTCCATTCAAATTTTAGGATTATTTGTTTTAGCTCTGTGAAGAATGTTGGTAGGATTACGTTGATAGGATTTGCATTACATATGTAGATTGTTTTGGGTAGTATCGATATTTTAACAATATTTGTTCTTCCTATGTAGGAGCATGGAATCATTTTCCATTTCTTTGTGTCTTCTTCAATTTTTTTCATAAGCTTTCTATAGTTTTCAGTGTACAGATTTTTTCACCTCTGGTTAGATTTATTCCTAGGTATTTTACGGTTTTTTGTGCAACTGTAAATGGGATCGATTCCTTGATTTCTCTTTCTGTCGCTTCATTGTTGGTGTATAGGAATGCAACCGATTTCTGTGCATTGATTTTATATCCTGCAACACTGCTGAATTCATGAATCAGTTCTAGAAGTTTTTTTGTGGAATATTTTGGGTTTTCCATATAGAGTATCATGTCATCTGCGAAGAGTGAAAGTTTGACCTGTTCTGGGCCAATTTAGATGCCTTTTATTTCTTTGTGTTGTCTGACTGCAGAGGCTAAGACTTCCAAAACTATGTTGAATAACAGTGGTGAGAGGGGACATCCCTGTCTTGTTCCTGACCTTAGGGGGAAGCTCTCAGTTTTTCCCCATTGAGGATGATAGTAGGGTTGGGTCGTTCATATATGGCTTTTATGATCTCGAGTTATGCTCCTTCTATCCCTACTTTCTTGAGGGTTTTTACCAAGAAAGATTGCTGTATTTTGTCAAATGCTTTCTCTGCATCTAGAGTATCATATGGTTCTTGTCCTTTCTTTTATTGATGTGATGAATCACGTTAATTGTTTTGTGGATATTGAACCAAACTTGCATCCCAGGCATAAATCCCACTTGGTCATGGTGACTAATTTTTTTAAATGTATTGTTGGATCCAGTTCACTAATATCTTGTTGAGGATTTTTGCATCCATGTTCATCAGGGAAATTGGTCTATAGTTCTCCTTTTTAGTAGGGTCTCTGTCTGGTTTTGGGGTAAAGGTAATTCTGGCTTCATAGAAAGAGTTTGGAAGTTTTCCTTCCATTTCTATTTTTTGGAACAGTTACAAGAGAATAGGTGTTAACTCTTTGTTAAATGTTTGGTAGAATTGCCCTGGAAAACCATCTGGCCCCGGACTCTTGTTTTTTGCATATTTTTGATTACTAATTCAATTTCCTTACTGGTTATGGGTCTGTTCAAATTTTCTATTTCTTCCTGTTTCAGTTTTGGTAGTGTGTATGTTTCTAGGAATTTGTCCGTTTCTTCCAGATTACCCGTTTTATTGCCATATAATTGCTCATAATATTCTCTCATTATTGTTTTTATTTCTGCTGTGTTGGTTGTGATCTCTCCTCTTTCATTCTTGATTTTACTTATTTGGGTCCTTTCCTTTTTCTCCTTGATCAAACTGGCTAGTGGTTTATCAATTTTGCTAATTCTTTCAAAGAACCAGCTTCTGATTTCATTCATCTTTTCTGCTTTTTTGGTTTTGATAGCTTTAATTTCTGCTGTAATCTTAATTATTTCCTGTCTTTTGCTGGCTTTGTGTTTTATTTGCTGTTCTTTTTCCAGCTTCTTGAGGCGTAAGTTTAGGTTGTGTATCTGAGGTCTTTTTTCCTTCTTTAGGAAGGACTGGATTGCTGTACACTTTCCTCTTATGACCGTCTTTGCTGCGTCCCAGAGGTTTTGGATTGTGGTGCTATTATTTTCATTGACTTCCATATACTTCTTAATTTCCTCTTTAGCTGCTTGGTTAGCCCATTCATTCTTTAGTAGGATGTTCTTCAGTCTCCAAGTATTTGTTACATTCCCCAATTTTTTCCTCTGGTTGATTTCGAGATTTATAGCATTGTGGTCTGAAAATATGCATGGTATGATCTCGATCTATTTGTACTTACTTAGGGCTGATTTGTGTCCCAGTATATGGTCTATTCTGGAGAACGTTCCATGTGCACTGAAGAAGAATGTATATTCTGCTGCTTTAGGATGAAATGTTCTGAACATATCTGTTAAGTCCATCTGGTCCAATGTGTCATTCAAAGCCATTGTTTCCTTGTTGATTTTTTGATTAGATAATCTGTCCATTGCTGTGAGTGGGGTATTCAAGTCTCCTACTATTAGGGTATTACTGTCAATGAGTTTCTTTATGTTTGTGATTAATTGATTTATGTATTTCAGTGCTGCAACATTTGGCACATAAATGTTTAGAATTGTTAGGTCTTCTTGGTGGATAGACCCCTTGATTATGATATAATGCCCTTCTGCATCTCTTGATAGTCTTTATTTTAAAGTCTAGATTGTCCGATGTAAGTATGGATACTCTGGCTTTCTTTTGTTGACCATTAGCATGATAGATTGTTCTCTATCCCCTTATTGTCAATCTTAAGGTGTCTTTATGTCTAAAGTGGGTCTCTTGTAAACAGCATATAGATGGATCTTGTTTTCTTATCCATTCTGTAAGACTATGTCTTTTGATTGGATCATTGAGTCTTTTGACATTTAGAGTGAGTACTGAAAGATATGAATTTATTGCCATTATGATGCTTGTAGAGTTGGAGTTCCTGGTGGTATTCTCTGGTACTTTCTAATCTTTTGTTGCTTTTGGTTATATATATATATATATATATATATATATATATATATATATATATAATCTTTTCTCCCCTAAGAGATTCCGCCTTAAAATTTTTTGCAGGGCTGGTTTAGTGGTCACAAACTCCTTTAATTATTGTTTGTCTGGGAAATTTTTTATCTCTCCTTCTATTTTGAATGACAGTCTTGCTGGATAAAGAATTTTTGGCTGCATATTTTTCTGATTCAGCACACTGAATATATCCAGCCACTCCTTTCTGGCCTGCCCAGTTTCTGTGGATAGGTCTGCTGGAAACCTCACCTGTTTTTCATTGTAGGTTAAGGACTTTTTTTCCCTTGCTGCTTTCATGATTCTCTTCTTGCCTACATATTTTGTGAATTTGACTATGATATGCCCTGTTGATGGTCGGTTTTTGTTGAATCTAATGGGAGTCCTCTGTGCTTCCTGGATTTTGATGTCTGTGTCTTTCCCCAGGTTAGGAAAGTTTTCTGCTATGATTTGCTCACAAAACCCTTCTACCCCTATTTCTCTCTCTTCCTCCTCTGGGACCCCTATGATTCTGATGTTCCTTTTTAATGAGTCACTGATTTCTCTAATTCTTAAATCGTGCTCTTTTGCTTTAGTCTCCCTCTTTTTTCTGCTTCGTTATTCTCTATAATTTTGTCCTCTATGTCGCTGATTTTCTGTTCTACCTCATCCATCCTTGCTGCTGCTGCATCCATCCATGATTGTAGCTCAGTTATAACATTTTTAATTTCATTCTAGCTATTTTTTACTTCTTTTATCTCTGCAGAAAGGGATTCTAATCTATTTTTGACTCCAGCTAGTATTCTTATTATCGTGATTCAAAATTCTTGTTCAGACATCTTGCTTGTATCTGTGTTGGTTAAATCCCTGGCTGTCATTTCTTCGTGCTCTTTCTTTTGGGGTGAATTCCTTCGTTTTGTCATTTTAAATGGAGAAAAGGAATTAATGAGGTAGAAAAATTGAAATTAAAAAATTAAAATTAAAAAAATATTAAAATTAAATATTAAACACACACACACAAATCGAATAGATGATGCTAGATCCTAGGTATGTTTCGGTCTGGATGTTGAAAGTGGTTTGACAGATTAGAAAAAAAAAGAAAAAGGGGGGAGAAAAAAAAGGAAATCATTTGAGAATTTGAAAAAATGCATACACCAAAGTAGACTAAAATGAGATGATGTGGGTAAAAGAGAATTTGAAAAAATATACACAAAAGTAGAGAACGTATTGGAAAAAAATAAAGAAAAATATTTTTAATAAAAATTAAAAATATGAATTTTTTAATTTTCTGTATTTAAGAAAAAGAAAGGAAATGAAAAAGAGAAAAAAGATAAAACAAGAAAAGAAAAGAAAGAAAGAAATTTTGAAAAATTTTAAAAAGTGAATACACTGTAGTAGACTGAAATAAAATAATGGGAATAAGATAGAATTTGAAAAACTTTACATAAAAGCCAAAAATATAGTAATAAAAATTCAATAAAAATATTTTAAAAAGAAATTGAAAGTAAAAATGAAGTTTTTCTCTTTCTGCATTCAAGAAAAAGAAAAGAAATGAAAAAGAGAAAAGAGGAAAAGAAAGAAAATAAATGAAATTGTTTGAAAATGTGAAAAAGAGAGTACACTGAAGTAGACTAAAATAAAATGATGGAAGTAAAGTAGAATTTGAAAAAAATACACAAAAGTAAAAAATATAGTAATAAAAATTAAAGACAGATATTTTTAATAAAAATTAAAAATAAAAATAATTTTTACTCTTTCTGTATTCAAGAAAAAGAAAAGAATTGTAAAAGAGAGAAAGGAAAAACAGAAAAAAAAGAAAAAGATAAAATTGAATAGATGAACCTGCTAATATATTGAAGTAGAACTGAAATTACTTCATTTTCCCCTAGAGATCAGTCCATGTAGTTGTTTATAGTCCATAAATTAAGCTGGTGGTGACGTTTATGTTCTTGAAGAGCAAAGTTGGCCCAGTTGGCAGGGGTTTGGTGTAACAGCTCCTCTCTCCACTATATGGCTCTGCTAGCCTACTGAGGTGGATCGTTGCAGTGCTCGTAGGTGTGCAGGAGCGGTGAAAATGGCGCCACCCAGTTACCCAGTCTGTTCTTCCGGATCAGCATTCGCGCACCGGTCCTCCGTCTTCAGCTCTCATCCACTCCCCACTTTTCCACTCTCCCTGACCGGGCCCCAGGAAGTACCTCTCTCCCAAGTTTTGTCTCAGATGCCGCTGTTTTCCCCAGTCCCTTACTTCCGAAGGACTGTGGCTTTGACCCATTCCGCCCCTCTGCTGGAGAGTCTCACCGAGCAATGGCCGAATGAGAAATGGCCAAATGTCGGCTGCACCCAGGAATGCCCACTGGACCCTGCTGTTGCCGGTGCCCCGTGACGGCGGCCAGGTGCCCGTCTGCCCCAAAAGAAGATTGCAAGACAATGTAGCATTAGCTTTTCAGGGATTATGGAAAATCGCAACACACATCTGGCACCAGGCTTCACCCTCAATGACCTTGCTCCAGCACCAGCGAATGTGGCTGCCTTCTGCGGTCTGCTGGGACCAAGTGGCTTCAACAGTCTCTACCAAATGTCCTTCCAGCAGTGGAACCGCTTTTCCCTGTGTGGCCTGAGAACCTCCCAGACCCCACTATGTTCCTGGGGATTCACCTTTCCCACCAGAGCTTCACTAGGTATCAAGCTGCAGAGTTACAGACTTTGCACTCCCCTTGTTTACAGTCTTAATGGAATTTAAACCCTTTCCTTTCTCCTTTCTCCTTTCTCCCTTTTTAGTTTAGTCCCTGTGGCTGTTTCCAATTTTTCACTTTCTCTCCAGCTGCTTTTGGGGAGGGGTGCTTTTCCCATATGCTCCCTCCCTCCCCAGTCTCTGTCCTCTCTCCACCTGCAAAAGGGGTTCCCTAACTTTCGCGGCTTCTTGCTTCCCAAGTTCAGCTCTTCGTGTCGTGTACCTACTGAATTCAGTGGTTCAGGTTGTGCAGATTGTTGTGTTAATCTTCCAATCAGTTTTCTAGGTGTGCAGGATGGTTTAGTGTTGGTCTGGCTGCATTTCATGGACATGAGACACACAAAAAGCTTCCATGCTCTTCTGCCATCTTTGCTCCTCCTTTGCCACTTATTTCTGTTTAATCTTTATTATTTCCCTTATGCTGGCTTTTGGCTTCATTTGTTGTACTTTTATCAGGCTCCTTTAGGTGTAAGGTTAGGTTGTGTAATTGCTTCTTTGCTGATTTTCTGCTTAGATGATATCTGCCCATTGATGTAAGTCAGGTGTTAAAATCCCCTAATACGATTGCATTATCAATGAGTTATTTCATGTTTGTAATTAACTTTTTTATATATTTGGGTGTATCATGTTGGGGGCACAATATGTACAATTGTTACATCTTATTGGATGGTCTCCTTTATTATGATATAGTGATCTTCTTTCTCTCTTGTTACAAAGTTTGGTTTAAAATTGAGTTTGACTGATATAATTGGTGCTACTTTGGCTTTCTTTTGACATCCATTTACATGGTAAATAATTCTCCATCTCCTCACCTTCCCTATAAAGGTGTCTTTAGATTTAAAATGAGTATCTTATAGGCAGCATATAGATAGCCTTTTTTTGTAATCCATTCTGCCACCTGATTTCTTTTTTATGGAGCATTTCATCCATTTACATTCAGAGTAATTATTGATAGACAGGTATGCAATGCAATTTTATTACTTCTGTTTTTGTTGTTGTTGCTGTTGTTGTTTGTGGAGATTTTTCTCTGTTCTTTGTCAATTTTGGTGTGTCCTTCACACTGAAAGATCCCCTTTAATATTCTTGCGGCACTGATTTAGTGGTCACAAACTCCTTTAGTTTTTATTTGGGAAACTCTTTACATCTCCTCTTCTCAATGATAGACTTGCTAGATAAAGTATTCTTGGCTGCACATCTTTTCTCATTCAGCAGGTTGAATATATCATGTCACTCTCTTCTTGCCTGCTAAGTTGCTGTGGAGAGATCAGTTTCTAGACTTATGTGTCGTCCGTTTTGTGTTAAGGACTTCTTTTGTCTTGCTGTTTTTAGATTTTTTCTTTATATCTATATTTTGCAAATTTAATTACAATATCACTTGGTGTTGGCCTGCTTTTGTTGATTTTGTTGAGAGTTTTCTGTGTCTTCTGGATCTGAATGTCTGTTTCCTTCCCCAGATTAGGGAAAATTTCAGCTATTATTTCCTCAAATAAAATGTATATCCCATTTTCTCTCTTCTTCTTGTGGGACTCATAAAATGAATGTTGTTACATTTGATGGAGTCACTGAGTTCCATCTCCTTTCATTATCCATGATTTTTCTTTCTCTCTTCTGTTCAGCTTCCTTATTCTCCATTATTCTTTCTTCTATATCACTTATTCATTCCTATGTTTCCTCCATATTTGTGATCATTACACCAAGTTTGTTTCTAATCTCAGTTAATGCATCTTTCACTTCTGCCTGATTGTTTTTTAGCTCTTTTATCTCTGCAGTAAGGGTCTCCCTGATGTCTTCCATGCATTTCTCAAGCCCAGCAAGTATCCTTATGACTATTGCTTTAAATTTTCCATCAGGCATATTACGTATGTCTGTTTTGATTAGATCACTGGCCATAACTATTTCTTGTTCTTTCTCTTGGGATGGATTCCTCTGTCTTGGAATTTTGTCCATGTCTGTCTTCCTTTCTGTGTTAGAAAAGCCTGTTATGTTTCCTGCTCTTGAAGGTAATGGCTTTATGAAGAAAAGATAATACAGTGTCTATGGCCTGGCACTTCAAGGAGTGTCTCTGGTGGGTGTTATGTGCCCTTTGCTGCTGTTTTTGGCTGCTTAATCCCACAATAAGTCATCTTCAAAGACTGCTTGCCTGCAGTGGGCAGCGTTTGGACCTTAGCCAGAGTGTGGTGAGTTTTTTTTAATGTTTATTGTTGAGAGAGAGAGATAGCGTGCAAGTGGGGGAGGGGAAGAGAGAGAGGGAGATACAGAATATGAAGCAGGCTCCAGGCTCTCAGTTGTCAGCACAGAACATGATGTAGGGCTTGAACCCACAAGACATGAAATCATGACCTGAGCCAAAGTGGGATGCTTACCTGACTAAACCATCCAGGTGCCCCTTGTTTTAAAAACTTTTTTAATGTTTATTTATTTTTGGGGGAGAGACAGAGTTCAAGCAGGGGACGGGCAGAGAGAGAGGGAAGAGTGTGGTGAGTTTTAACTAGATGTGTTCTGGTCTCTGTGTTAAATGAGATCTGATGCTACTTGAACTAGAACTGAAGCCTAGCAGAACTCTTTGGTCAGTAGACGTGTGTGCAGAGGTTTCTGCTGCTCTTCTGGGGAAGGGACCTGCTGTGCCAGTCCTTAGGCCCACTTTCCTGAGAAAAGCAGTACCAGCAGAGTGCAGGGAGGCAGAACTTGGTGTAAGCAGGTTATACTTTGTAATACAGCTTGAAGTCCAGAATAGTGATGCTTCCCACTTTTCTTTTTCAGCATTACTTTGGGGTCTTTTCTGGTTGCATACACATTTTAGGATTGTTTGTTCTAGCTCTGTGAGTATTGCTGGTGTTATTTTGATAGGGATTGCATTGGATGTGTAGATTGCTTTGGGTAATATAGACATCTTAACAATATTTGCTTTTACAATCCATGAGCATGGAATGTTTTTCAACTTGTGTCTTCTGCCATTCCTTTCATATGTGTTCTATGGTTTTCAGGATATAGATCTTTTACCTCTTTGGTTTGGTTTATTCCTAGATACCTTATTTTATGTTGCAATTGTAAATGGGATAGATTCCTTGATTTCTCTTTCTGCTGCTTCATCATTGGTGTATTAAAATACAATATATCTGTACACTGATATTGTATCAGGTGACTTTACTGAATTCATGTATAATTTCTAGTAATATTTTTTTGGTAGGGTGTTTTGGGTTTTCTATATAGAGTATCATGTCTTCTGCAAATAGAGAAAGTTTGACTAATTCCTTGCTGATTTGGATGCCTTATATTTTATTTTATTTGCTGTTGTTGTTTGATTGTTGAGACTAGTATTTCCGGTACTATGTTAAATAACAGTAATGAGAGACATGCTTGTCTTGATCCTGACTATAGAGGAAGAGCTCTCCATTTTTCCCCATTGAGGATGATATTGGCTGTGGATATTTCATATATGAGCTTTATACTGTTGAGGGATGTTCTTTCTATCCCTACTTTCTTCAGGGTTTTTTTTATCAAAAAAAGGATGCCGTACTTTATCAAATGCTTTTTCTGCATTTATTAAGATGGTTATATGTTTCTTACCTTTTTCAAAAATTAATGTACTGCATAGCATTGATTGATTTGTGGATATTGAATCACTCCTGCAGCCCAGGAATAAATCCCACGTGATCATGGTGAAAAATTCTTTTAAAGTACTGTTGGATTCCATTTGCTAGTAACTTGTTGAGAATATTTGCATTCATGTTCATCAGGGATATTGGCCTGTAATTCTCCTATTTACTGGTTTGTGTCCCAGTATATGGTTTATTCAGGATAATGTTCTATGTGCACATGAAAAGAATGTGTATTCTGCTTCTTTAGGGTGAAATGCTGTGAATATATCTGTTAAGTCCTTCTAGTCCAGTGTGTCTTTCAAAACCGTTGTTTCCTTGTGTATCTTTTGCTTAGATGGTCTATCCACTGATGTAAATAGGGTGTTAAAGTCCCCTACTATTATTGTATCATTATCAATGAGTTTAGTTTAAGTGTGTTACTAATTAATTCATATATTTGCTTTCTCCTAAGTTGGGTTCACAAATATTTACAGTTGTTAGATCTTAACAACTGTATTAATTTTGGTATAGTTCCCTACCTCTTCCCTTATTACAGTCTTTCATTTAAAATCTAGTTTGTCTGATATACATATGGCTGCTCCAGCTTTCTTTTGATGTCCATTAAAATGATAAATATTTCTCCACCTCTTCACTTTCATTATGGAGGTGCCTTTGTGTTTAAAATGAGTCTCCTGTAGGAGTGCCTGGGTATCTCAGTCAATCGAGCATCTGCTTCTTGATTTTGACTTAGATGATGATCTCATGGTTTGTGAGTTTGAACCCCACATCAGGCTCTGCATTGTCAGTGTGGAGACTGTTTGGAATTCTCTCTCTCTCTCTCTCTCTCCCTACTTGCTCTCTCTCTCACTCAAAAAATAAATAAATAATTTAAAAAATAAATAATTTTAAAAAGGAAAACATTGTTTTAAAAGGAAGTAAAATAAAATAAAATGTTAAATTAAATTAAATTAAAATGATTCATCTGTAAGCAACATATTGATGCATCTTTATTTTTTTAAATCCATTCTAATATCCTATGTCTTTTGGTTTGACCGTTTAGTCCATTTACATTCAGAGCCATTAGTGATTGATATGTTTTTAGTGCCATTGTATTACTTTTTTTGTCATTGTGGAGATTTTCTGTTATCTTTTCCTGCCTTTCTCACTTCTGGTCTCCTTTGCCCTCAAATATTCCCCTTTAATATTTTTTGGAGGGATGGTTCAGTGGTCATGAACTCTTTCATTTTTTGTTTTTATCGTAAACTCTTTATTTCTCCTTCTATTCTGAATGATATCCTTGCTAGATAGAGTATTCTTGGGTGCAGATTTTTTCCCATTCGGGCTTTTGAATATGTCATGCCATTCCCTTCTGGCTTGCCACGTTTCTGTTGAGAAATCTCCAGCTTGCTATGGGGATTTTCTCTTGAAAATTAAAGACATCTTTTGTATTGGTGCTTGTAGGATTCTTTTTTTCTGTATATGTCTATCTATCCATCCATCATCTGTCTACCTATATGCACACACACACACACACACACATTTTTTAAATTGAATTATTTGTATTATTTTTGAATTTTAGATTTTTTATTTATCCAGGAATATTCCCTTTGTCAGATGTGTATGTATAGGAAATAAGCTTTTCATGAAACAAAGTTCATTATTATTCCCATTTATGGTTTGTGATTTTGTGTCTCAAGACATTTTTGTTTATCCCAATATTGTAAACATTTTTTTCTATATTTTCTTCTAGAAGTTTCACAGTGTTACCTTTTAAATTTTGGTCAATAATCCATTATGAATGAATTCTTATGTAAGGTGTGTGTTAATAACAATGTCCAGCGAAGTTTTGAAAACTATCTTTCCCTAATTTAATTACCACAGTACTAATAAAAATTATTTGACTATACATGTATGAGTCTATTCATGGATTTTATTTTGTTTCACTGTCTATATGTCCATTCACATGACATTATCACACTCTCTTGGTAGTTACAGTCTTTCTTTAGACAAATTTTGAGGAAATTTTATATCTGGACAATATTGAGTCTTCCAATCTATTTATATGGTCTGACTCTTCATTTATTTTTTTCTCCTTTTATTTCTCTGAGCAAGGTTTTTTTGTTGTTATTGTTTTCATTTTGTAAGTCTAGTGCATATTTTATTAAATTTACCCTTAAGCATTTTATATTTTTTATGCTACTTTCAATTATATCTTCAACATGTTAATTTACAATAGTGTATTAATATATATGGAAATACAACTGACTTTGTATTTTGGCCTTGTATTCTGTGACATTGCTAACTTTCCTTATTTTTAGTTGTTTTTTCTTGTAGATATCTCAGAATTTTCTACATGAAAAATCACGCCATTTATAAATTAAGATTATTATCCCTTCATTTCCAATGCTTATGGTCTCTATTTTTTATTGAAATGGCTAGGATCTTCAGCACAATATTAAATATGAGTAGTGAGAGTGATCATTGTTGCCTTGTTCTTGATCTTAGTATAGGGGAATATTTAGCCTTTCTACATTATGTATGGTGTTAACTGGGTTTTTTTGGTCAATAGTTGCTTTTTCTTAGATTTAATAAGTTCTATTCTTATTCTAGTCAGATGAGAGTTTTTATCATGAATGTGTATTAAATTTGCCATATAATTTTTCTGCATCCTTTCTGATAATCACATAAGATTTTTTCCTTTATTGTCTTATGTTGATTTACAGTACTTTTAATGGTAAACCCATCTTGTAGTCCTGACGTAAGCCCCATTTGGTCATGGTGTGTTATCATTTTTATATAATACTGAATTTCCTTTGCTAAAATCCTTTTAAGATTTTTTTATGAGGGATAGTGGATGGTAGTTTAACTTTTTGTTATGATTTTATCTCATTTTGGCATAAGCATAATACAAGCCTCACAAAATGAAATATATTGTGTAGAATTGGTATTACACTTCTTGAAATGTTTGATAGAATTCACCAGTAAAGTCTACTCATCCTGGAGTTTTCTTGTGATAGGTTTTTATTTTTTTAATTATGGAAATATCTTTTATTTGTTGTAGCTGTGCACTGAAGAAAAAGTTCTCAGACATTTAGACTGACAGGATGTGCAGGGCTGCCTCTGCCAGTGAAACAGCAGCACCAGAAAACTGCACATAGTCTTTTTTTCATGTTGCCGGGTATAAACATCACATAAACATCAAAGAATGTTAAAGCATTGGAGGAAAACATAAGGAGCCTCTAGACGTAGACCAAACACACATCTGGTGTTTATGTGAAAGCATGTAGGGAAAATGTGCAGTTTCAAGGACTGCTAAGGAATTATAGTGGGTCTGTTCCTTAACTGGCTCCCAGGAGATCATCGGGCTCTGTTCTCATTGTGTTATTGCGTTCGACAGCCTTGAGACCAGAACATCACTGACGTTTCAACAATTACCCTATTCACTTTGCCAGGGCTTCCAATACACACTCTGTAAATAACTCCACAATTTGTCAAGAGTAAATGCTAATTTTATTTATAAATATTCAAGAATAAAGCATGAACAATTGTATACAACTCAGGCCTACCAAATGCAAGATGCATAGGGTAATAAATGAGGGCAGGGATTGGCATGGAGCTTCTTTGTGTTCTCTCAGCGTGTAATTCTATCAGCACTTTGATTTGTTTATTAACCAGGAAGCTCTTTGTGGTGAGGTTTTAAATTACAAATTCAATTTATTTAGTAGATATAACACTATTTTCTATTTCTCTTTTAGTCAGTTTTGGTAAGTCTTGTTCCACAAAATATTGTCTATGTCATCTAAGTTGTGCAATTTTTTGCATTACTTTGTTAATATTTCTTTATTATAATTTTAATGTTGGTAATATGTGTAATAATGTTACTTTTTTTAATTTGCTGATATTGGAATTTTGTATTTTGTCCTTTTCTTATCAATCTAAGTTCATAAATTTTATTTACCTTATAACTTAAAATAACCCAAATTTGGTTTCACTTATTTTTCTGTTATTTCCATTTTCATTGATTTCTGCTCTTATATTTATTTTGTTCCTTCTATTACTTTGGGTTTAATTTGCTCTTGTTTTCCTAGCTTATTAAGGAGAGATCTCATAGCAATTAATTATAATTAGTAAAAAGTCTTTGTCACTTATGATGTAGCCACTTTTAATCTGATGCTTTTGTGCCAGATCTCAGGGTGGGATCTTTGTTTCCTATAGTTATTTGATTTTCCTGGTCTTAATTCAGATGGATTTTCAAAACCAGGCATTTTGTGGCATTGTCTTTTCAGTACTGACTCTTAGGGTCATGGTATCTGGTGTGGGGAATAATCCTTTCACTCCTTGAGGAAATTTTCCATATTTTTGGGATCACTCCTGCTTGTGAGGGTCACTAAATCAGGGGTGGGATCCTGGGTGAGACCATGTCTTTGACTTTCATGCTTTTCTCAATGTATCCTTTTTGTTCTTTGTTGTAAGGTGCTATTAATTTAGTTTTTATGTCCTTTTCAAAGGAAAATAATTTCATATGTAGCTGTGAATTTGTTGTGTCTATGGGAAGAAGTGAGTTTGGAGTCATCTACATTAACATCTTGAACCTTCTATGAATATATTGGTATTTTGTTTTATTTAATCTTTGAATTTTTCTCATCACTATGTTTATGATTTCTTTTCAATACTTGACTTTTGCATATATACTAATATCACCTTCTGAATGCATCATCTCTTTTATTTCTGGTTATTCTTCTATTGACTGCTGTTTCTCCTGATTGTGAGTTACATTTTCATGACTTTGAGCTCGTGTAATAATTTTTTTTTCAATATATGAAATTTATTGTCAAATTGGTATCCATAAAACGCCCAGTGCTCATCCCAAAAGGTGCCCTCCTCAATACCCATCACCCACTCTCCCCTTCCTCCCACCCCCCATCAACCCTCAGTTTGTTCTCAGTTTTCAACAGTCTCTTATGCTTTGGCTCTCTCCCACTCTAACCTCTTTTTTTTTTCCTTCCCCTCCCCCATGGGTTTCTCTTAAGTTTCTCAGGATCCACATAAGAGTGAAACCATATGGTATCTGTCTTTCTCTGTATGGCTCATTTCACTTAGCATCACACTCTCCAGTTCCATCCACGTTGCTACAAAAGGCCATATTTCATTTTTTCTCATTGCCACGTAGTATTCCATTGTGTATATAAACCACAATTTCTTTATCCATTCATCAGTTGATGGACATTTAGATTCTTTCCATAACTTTGCTATTGTTGAGAGTGCTGCTATAAACATTGGGGTACAAGTGCCCCTATGCATCAGTACTCCTGTATCCCTTGGGTAAATTCCTAGCAGTGCTATTGCTGGGTCATAGGGTAGGTCTATTTTTAATTTTCTGAGGAACCTCCACACTGCTTTCCAGAGCGGCTGCACCAATTTGCATTCCCACCAACAGTGCAAGAGGGTTCCCGTTTCTCCACATCCTCTCCAGCATCTATAGTCTCCTGATTTGTTCATTTTGGCCACTCTGACTGGCCTGAGGTGATACCTGAGTGTGGTTTTGATTTGTATTTCCCTGATAAGGAGCGACGTTGAACATCTTTTCATGTGCATGTTGGCCACCTGGATGTCTTCTTTAGAGAAGTGTCAATTCATGTTTGCTGCCCATTTCTTCACTGGGTTATTTGTTTTTCGGGTGTGGAGTTTGGTGAGCTCTTTATAGATTTTGGATACTAGCCCTTTGTCTGATATGTCATTTGCAAATATCTTTTCCCATTCCGTTGGTGGCCTTTTAGTTTTGCTGGTTGTGTACTTTGCTGTGCAGAAGCTTTTTATCTTCATACGGTCCCAGTAATTCAATTTTGCTTTTAATTCCCTTGCCTTTGGGGATGTGTCGAGTAAGAAATTGCTACGGCTCAGGTCAGAGAGGTCTTTCCTGCTTTCCCCTCTAGGGTTTGGATGGTTTCCTGTCCCACAGTCAGGTCCTTTATCCATTTTGAGTTTATTTTTGTGAATAGTGTGACAAAGTGGTCTAGTTTCAACCTTCTGCATGTTGCTGTCCAGTTCTCCCAGCACCATTTGTTAAAGAGACTGTCTTTTTTCCATTGGATAGTCTTTCCTGCTTTGTCAACGATGAGTTGGCCATACGTTTGTGGGTCTAGTTTTGGGGTTTCTATTCTATTCCATTGGTCTATGTGTCTGTTTTTGTGCCAATACCATGCTGTCTTGATGATGACAGCTTTGTAGTAGAGGCTAAAGTCTGGGATTGTGATGCCTCCTGCTTTGGTCTTCTTCTTCAAAATTCCTTTGGCTATTCGGGGCCTTTTGTGGTTCCATATGAATTTTAGGATTGCTTGTTCTAGTTTCGAGAAGAATGCTGGTGCAATTTTGATTGGGATTGCATTGAATGTGTAGGTAGCTTTGGGTAGTATTGACATTTTGACAATATTTATTCTTCCAATCCATGAGCAGGGAATGTCTTTCCATTTCTTTATATCTTCTTCAACTACCTTCATAAGCTTTCTATACTTTTCAGCATACAGATCTTTTACATCTTTGGTTAGATTTATTCCCAGGTATTTTATGCTTCTTGGTGCAATTGTGAATGGGACCAGTTTCTTTATTTATCTTCCTGTTGCTTCATTGTTAGCGTATAAGAATGCAACTGATTTCTGTACATTGATTTTGTATCCTGCAACTTTGCTGAATTCATGTATCAGTTCTAGGAGACTTTTGGTGGAGTCTATCGGATTTTCCATGTATAATATCATGTCATCTGCAAAAAGCGAAAGCTTGACTTCATCTTTGCCAATTTGGATGCCTTTGATTTCTTTTTGTTGTCTGATTGCTGATGCTAGCACTTGCAACACTATGTTAAACAACAGCGGTGAGAGTGGGCATCCCTGTCGTGTTCCTGATCTCAGGGAAAAAGCTCTCAGTTTTTCCCCATTGAGGATGATGTTAGCTGTGGGCTTTTCATAAATGGCTTTTATGATGTGTAAGTATGTTCCTTCTATCCCGACTTTCTCAAGGGTTTTTATTAAGAAACGGTGCTGGATTTTGTCAAAAGCTTTTTCTGCATCGATTGACAGGATCATATGGTTCTTCTCTTTTTTTTTTATTAAGGTGATGTATCACGTTGATTGATTTGCGAATGTTGAACCAGCCC
Source organism: Leopardus geoffroyi (assembly GCF_018350155.1). Classification (NCBI taxonomy): domain Eukaryota; kingdom Metazoa; phylum Chordata; class Mammalia; order Carnivora; family Felidae; genus Leopardus; species Leopardus geoffroyi. The sequence continues at coordinate 62,491,929 of NC_059343.1, read as the reverse complement.
TGCATCCCAGGAATGAATCCCACTTGACCATGGTGAATAATTCCTTTTATATGCTGTTGAATTCGATTTGCTAGTATCTTATTGAGAACTTTTGCATCCATATTCATCAGGGATATTGGCCTGTAGTTCTCTTTTTTTACTGGGTCTGTGTCTGGTTTAGGAATCAAAGGAATACTGGCTTCATAGAATGAGTCTGGAAGTTTCCCTTCCCTTTCTATCTTGGAATAGCTTGAGAAGGAGAGGTATTATCTCTGCTTTAAACGTCTGGTAGAACTCCCCTGGGAAACCATCTGGTCCTGGACTCTTATTTGTTGGGAGATTTTTGATAACCGATTCAATTTCTTCGCTGGTTATGGCTCTGTTCAAGCTTTCTCTTTCCTCCTGATTGAGTTTTGGAAGAGTGTGGGTGTTTAGGAATTTGTCCATTTCTTCCAGGTTGTCCAATTTGTTGGCATATAATTTTTCATAGTATTCCCTGATAATTGTTTGTATCTCTGAGGGATTGGTTGTAATAATTCCATTTTCATTCATGATTTTATGTATTTGGGTCATCTCCCTTTTCTTTTTGAGAAGCTGGCTAGAGGTTTGTCAATTTTGTTTATTTTTTCAAAAAACCAACTCTTGGTTTCGTTGATCTGCTCTACAGTTTTTTTAGATTCTATATTGTTTATTTCTGCTCTGATCTTTATTATTTCTCTTCTTCTGCTTGGTTTAGGCTGCCTTTGCTGTTCTGCTTCTATTTCCTTTAGGTGTGCTGTTAGATTTTGTATTTGGGATTTTTCTTGTTTCTTGAGATAGGCCTGGATTGCAATGTATTTTCCTCTCAGGACCGCCTTCGCTGCATCCCAAAGCGTCTGGATTGTTGTATTTTCGTTTTCGTTTGTTTCTATGTATTTTTTAATTTCTTCTCTAATTACCTGGTTGACCCACTCATTCTTTAGTAGGGTGTTCTTTAACCTCCATGCTTTGGAGGTTTTCCGGACATTTTTCTGTGGTTGATTTCAAGCTTCATAGCATTGTGGTCTGAAATTATGCATGGTATAATTTCAATTCTTGTAAACTTATGAAGGGCTGTTTTGTGACCCAATATATGATCTATCTTGGAGAATGTTCCATGTGCACTCAAGAAGAAAGTATATTCTGTTGCTTTGGGATGCAGAGTTCTAAATATATCTGTCAAGTCCATCTGATCCAACGTATCATTCAGGGCCCTTGTTTCTTTACTGACCGTGTGTCTAGATGATCTATCCATTTCTGTAAGTGGGGTGTTAAAGTCCCCTGCAATTACCACATTCTTATCAATAAGGTTGCTTATGTTTATGAGTAATTGTTTTATATATTTGGGGGCTCCGGTATTCGGCACATAGACATTTATAATTGTTAGCTCTCCCTGGTGGATAGACCCTGTAACTATTATATAATGACCTTCTTCATCTCTTGTTACAGCCTTTAATTTAAAGTCTAGTTTGTCTGATATAAGTATGGCTACTCTAGCTTTCTTTTGGCTTCCAGTAGCATGATAAATAGTTTTGTATCCCCTCACTCTCAATCTAAAGGTGTCCTCAGATCTAAAATGAGTCTCTTGTAGACAGCAAATAGATGGGTCTTGTTTTTTTAACCATTCTGATACCCTATGTCTATTGGTTGGCGCATTTAATCCATTTACATTCAGTGTTATTATAGAAATATACGGGTTTAGAGTCATTGTGATGTCTGTATGTTTTATGCTTGTAGTGTTGTCTCTGGTACTTTGTCTCACAGGGTCCCCCTTAGGATCTCTTGTAGGGCTGGTTTAGTGGTGACAAATTCCTTCAGTTTTTGTTTGGGAAGACCTTTATCTCTCCTTCTATTCTAAATGACAGACTTGCTGGATAAAGGATTCTCGGCTGCATATTTTTGCTGTGTAGCATACTGAAAATCTCGTGCCAATCCTTTCTGGCCTGCCAAGTTTCAAAAGAGAGATCAGTCACGAGTCTTATAGGTCTCCCTTTATATGTGAGGGCACGTTTACCCCTTGCTGCTTTCAGAATTTTCTCTTTATCCTTGTGTTTTGCCAGTTTCACTATGATATGTCATGCAGCGGATCGATTCAAGTTACGTCTGAAGGGAGTTCTCTGTGCCTCTTGGATTTCAATGCCTTTTTCCTTCCCCAGTTCAGGGAAGTTCTCAGCTATTATTTCTTCAAGTACCCCTTCAGCACCTTTCCCTCTCTCTTCCTCCTCTGGGATACCAATTATGCGTATATTATTTCTTTTTAGCGTATCACTTAGTTCTCTAATTTTCCCCTCATACTCCTGGATTTTTTTATCTCTCTTTTTCTCAGCTTCTTCTTTTTCCATAACTTTATCTTCTAGTTCACCTATTCTCTCCTCTGCCTCTTCAATCCGAGCCGTGGTGGTTTCCATTTTGCTTTGCATTTCGTTTAAAGCGCTTTTCAGCTCCTCGTGACTGTTCCTTAGTCCCTTGATCTCTGTAGCAAGAGATTCTCTGCTGTCCTCTATACTGTTTTCAAGCCCAGCGATTAACTTTATGACTATTATTCTAAATTCACTTTCTGTTATATTATTTAAATCCTTTTCGATCAGTTCATTAGCTGTTGTTATTTCCTGGAGATTCTTCTGAGGGGAATTCTTCCGTTTGGTCATATTGTATAGTCCCTGGCGTGGTGAGGACCTGCAGGGCACTTCCCCTGTGCTGTGGTGTATAACTGGAGTTGGTGGGCAGGGCCGCAGTCAGACCTGATGTCTATCCCCAGCCCACCACTGGGGCCACAGTCAGACTGGTGTGTGCCTTCTTTTCCCCTCTCCTAGGGGCGGGATTCACTGTGGGGTGGTGTGGCCCTTCTGGGCTACTTGCACACTGCCAGGCTTGTGGTGTTGGGGATCTGGCATATTAGCTGTGGTGGGTAGGCAAGGTGCACGGGGGCAGGAGGGGCAGGCTTAGCTCGCTTCTCCTTAGGTGACCCACTTCAGGAGGGGCCCTGTGGCAGTGGGAGGGAGTCAGATCCACTGCTGGAGTTTTGGCTCCGCACAAGCACAGAGTTGGATGTTTGCGCAGAGCGAGCAAGTTCCCTGGCAGGAACTGGTTCCCTTTGGGATTTTGGCTGGGGGATGGGCAAGGGAGTTGGCTCTGGTGAGCGCCTTTGTTCCCCACCAAACTGAGCTCTGTCGTCCGGGGGCTCAGCAGCTCTCCCTCCCTTTGTCCTCCAGCCTTCCCGCTTTCTGAGCAGAGCTGTTAACTTATGACCTCCCAGACGCTAAGTCTCGCTTGCTGTCGGAACACACTCCGTCTGGCCCCTCAGCTTTTGCCAGCCAGACTCGGGGGCTCTGCTTGGCTGGCAGGCTGCCCCTCCACCCCAGCTCCCTCCCGCCATTCTGTGGAGCGCGCACCGCCTCGCTGCCCTTCCTACCCTCTTCCGTGGGCCTCTCGTCTGCGCTTGGCTCTGGAGACTCCGTTCTGCTAATCCTCTGGCGGTTTTCTGGGTCATTTAGGCAGGTGTAGGTGGAATCTAAATGATCAGCAGGCTGCGCAGTAAGCCGAGCATCCTCCTATGCCGCTATCTTCCCTAAACCTCTTAATGTTTATTTTTTGAGAGAGAGAGTGCATGCACACAGGGGATGGGCAGATAGAGGAAACACAGAATGCGAAGCAGACTCCAGGGTCTGAGCTGTCAGCACAGAGTCCAGTGTGGGGCCTGAATTCACAAACTGTGAGATCATCACTTGTGCGGAAGTCAGACGCTCAACTGACTGAGCCACCCAGGTGCCCCCTTTTTTAACTTTTAAACTAGAGTTGTAAGTGGCTTACACACTGCCACTACCACATTACAGAATCTAACCTTTACTATATATTTTCCAGTAACAATAAATTTTATACTACCTTTTTATGTTATTATCATCCTTTTATTTCCATTCAAATAGCTCATTTTATTATTTCCTGTAAGGAAGGTCTAGGGGTGATAAACTACCTCAGCTTTTAATTTTGGGGGAAAATATTTTCTCCCTTTCTTTCCTGAAGGACACCTTTCCTTTTATAGAATTCCTAGTTGGCAAGCTTTTTTTTCCTCAATATTTTAAGTATATCATCTTATTCTCTCCTGGCCAAAAATTTTCTGTTGAGAAATCCAATAGCCTTATGGGTATTCCTTATATGTAACTTCTCTTTTATTTTGTTGCTTTCAGAATTTTTCCTTTATCTTTGGCTTCAATTTAATCATAAGTATCTAAGCATAGCTTTTTTCAGATTTAATGTATTTGGAGTCTTTTAGCATAACACTCTCCAGTTCCATCCACATTGCTACAAAGACCATATTTCATTCTTTCTCATTGCCACGTAGTATTCCATTGTGTATATAAACCACAATTTCTTTATCCTTTCATCAGTTGATGGACATTTAGGCTGTTTCCATCATTTGGCTATGGTTGAAAGTCCTGCTATAAACACTGGGGAAAAAGTGCCCTTATGCATCAGCACTCCTGTATCCCTTGGGTAAATTCCTAGCAGTGCTATTGCTGGGTCATAGGGTAGATCTATTTTTAATTTTTTGAGGAACCTCCACACTGTTTTCCTATTTATTTTTGAGAGAGAGAGAGAAAGACAGAGTGCGAGTGGGGTGGGGCAGAGGCCGGGGGGACACAGAATCCGAAGCAGGTTCCAGGCTCTGAGCTGCAAGCACAGAGCCTGATGCAGGGTCCAAACTCATGAACTGTGAGACCATGACCTGAGCTGAAGTCAGATGCTCAACCAACTGAGCCACTCAGGCACCCCAGGAATTACTATTTTAAACATACTTACTGTTTCTTTATATTTCTTTGCTCTTTATGGAATATCTATAATGCAAATATTGTTTCTTCTGATTATGTCCTATAAGTTCCACAGTCTTCCTTCACTCATTTATATTATTTTCTCCTCTGACTGGATAACTTCAACTGTTTTGCCTTCTAGATCTTTGGTTCTGTTCTCTGCACTGTTGCGTCTGTTCCTTAAGCTCTCTGTTGAAACCCTCAGTTCAGTCACTGTATTTTTTAGCTGTAGAATTTTTACTTGAATTTTTTTTAAGTTTCTTATTTCCTTGTTGAACTTCTCATTTTGTTCCTGCATTGTTTTCCTAATTTTGTTTTGTTTTGTTTTGTTTTTTGTCATGTGTACTTGTAGTTCATTAAACTTTTCTAAGACGACTATTCTGAATTCTTTTTCAGGCAATTCATAGATCTTCCATTTTTTAATGGTGTGTCATTGGGAGATTAATTAGTTTTATTTGATGGTGTATTGTTTACTTGATTTTTCATAATCCTTGAATCCTTACCTCGGTATCTGCATGTTTGAGTAAGCATTTTCCTATTCCAGACTTTAAAAATTCACTTTGGCAGAAAAAGTTCTTCAATGGTCAGCTCAGTTTGTGTTTCTGGATGTGGCTACTTGTATCATCCTTTGGCAGGTGAAGCTTGCTATCAAAGTCTATTTTTGTGTAAAGCCATGGCCACCCTCTGAAGTTGGGTGGGGGAGAGTTGCTGTGGGATGAGAACAATTTAGAGGACTGCTGGCTTGGTTTCTTCCAAAGTGAAGCTGTAGGATGGACTCCACATTTGCCTGGTTTCTCTGTTCTGGCTTACTAGATAGTTGGGGCTGGCACTATATCCAATAGTAGATGGCACTATTGATTAACTTCCCTGCCCTGGCAGGGCAGCAGTACTAGCTCCAAACCTGATTGTTTGAGAACCTGAACCAGGCAAGACTTCCCTGAATTACCTGGCCAGGGGCGGGGGAGGGGGGGGTCACTGTCTTGCTGTGCATACAGGAAAAAGCATGGACAGATCTCTTTGCTCAAGTGCTACTGTAAACAAGGCTGTTAGATGTACTACACAGTTACCTGTGTGCTTTGGTTAGGTTCCCTGCATAGGTAGGGGGAAAGCTATATTCAGCAATGGACAGGGCTATGAATTAATTTCCCTGCCCAAATACAGTGTGAGAAATTGCTCCAAAGTCCAGCAAAATTTTTGTTTGTGTACTATACTCAAGGTGACCCATGCCTCAAGTTTTCTAGCTGAACAGGGCCAATGGCTTTGTTTTTCAGATGAATAGCTTTCACTGCCATAGTCTGCTCTAACAATTTTGGGTTATGCAGATTTCCAGGAGGTCTGGCCAGTCTTTTAAGTCAGGCAGGGCCAGGAGCTAACACAGCAGTGGACCAGGCTATTATTTAGTTCCCCTTCTTGGGCAAGGGAAAACCAGGTTGCAAAGCATTAAAAACTCTTTGCTTGAGGACCCAAATCAGGCAGACCTATAATCGTCTGAGTTCCTTCATCAAAGTTTGCCACTATCTTGGCTTTGTAAATAAGCAAATATGCTGGGTGGAATTGCTACCTGGGTGCCACAGGGTGGAATGCTGTCTGCCAAGATCCAAGTGCTGGTTGTTTCAAGCCCCTACTCTCTGCTACATCACAATTAGATTCCCAATGGCCACGCCCCACTGATTCCCTTCCAATCCCTGTGGAGTAATACCAAAGTAGAAGTTCCCAAGAAGTGACCCACAATGCTGGTGGAGCTGGATGTCCATCCACCAAAGGTGCTCTTTCCTTCTGGGAGAACTGTAAGCTCAGAGGAGACCTCTCATTGTAGTGCACTGGCCTAGGGTTGAAGAAACATAGTCAGTATATAGCCAATTCTCTTAACCTTCTAATGCAGTTTATCTTGGTCTCTGTGGTGCAGAGAGTGGTTCAGCCTCTCTTCCATACTATAGTGTTCTCTCAGTCGTGTTTTCTTCATGAATGGCTGTTAGTTGTTCTTTTTGTGAGGGGAAGAAAAGTCAGAAACAACTATGTCCCCATCTTGGTGATGTCACTCTCCTGATCATTAGATTTTGAGACTACGTTAAAACTTCCAACCACAATTGTTGATATATTTATTTGTTCATACAAGCCTGTAGGTAGTTGCTTAATCCACTTTGAGGCTGTATTGTTTGGTAAATACGTGCTTATTTTGGCTACATATTCTTGCCATATTTTATCTTTTTTTGCTTTAATTCTGTTTTGTCATAAAATAAGAATGCTATTTCAAACCTTCTGCCACATTATTCCTTACAACCCTTTAGTGGCACTTCATATCCTCCAGAATACAATCCAAACTCCTGATCATGGCTTATAAGGCATTTCAGGATCCAGCCCTGGTTAATTCTCCACCCTGTTCTCAAAACACTTTAGCACATTTACTCTTTATTCCCACTATTCAGAACAATTTTTATTTTCTTCAATATATCCAAACCCCAAAGAAGACACACAGATGGCCAACAGACACATGAAAAGATGAGCTATATCACTCATCATCAAGGAAATACAAATCAAAACCACAAGGAGATGCCACCTCACACCTGTCAGAATGAGTAAAATTAACACTGCAGAAAACAACAGATGTTGGCAAGATGGGGTGAAAAGGGAACCCTCTTACACCGTTGGTGGGAATGCAAACTGGTGCAACCACTCTGGAAAACAGGATGGAGGTTCCTCAAAAAGTTAAAAATAGAACTACCTTATGAAACAGCAATTGCATTAGTATTTATTTAAACAAAGGATACAAAAGTACTGATTCAATGGGGCACATGCACAACAATGATTATTAGCAACATTATCAACAAGAGCCAAATTATGGAAAAAGCCCAAATATCCATCAACAGATGAGTGTATAAAGAAGATGTGGTGTATATATATATATATATATATATATATATATACACAATGTAATATTACCCACACTTCAAACACAATGAAGTCTTTCCAAAAGAATGAAATGGCATAGACGGAGCTAGAATGTATTACGCTAAGTGAAATAGGTCAATCAGAGAAAGAAAAATAAGATATGATTTCACCCATAAGTGGAATTCAAGAAACAAAACAGATGCACAAAGGGAAAGGGAAAAAAGAGACAAACCATAAGTGACTCCTAATGATAGAGAACAAACTGAGAGTTGATGAAGGGGAGTCGGGTGGGGGGTAGGTTAAATGGATGATGGGTATTAAGAAGAGCACTTATGATGAGAGCACTTGTTATGATGAGTACTGGTTGTTATATGTAAGTGATGAATCACTAAATTCTACTCTTGAAACCAATAGTACACTGTATGTTAACTAGTTAGAATTTAAATAAAAATTTGAAACAAAAAAATATATCCAAACCATTGTGTTATAGCTCATCTTCAACCTTCTCACAGGACTTTAATTCCATCCCAACTGTCCTTCTGGCTTCACCTTTTTCTCCTTTTTAAACTAGATTTACAAATGAAAAGAAATCATTCAAATGTCTTTGTGACTCTCAACTTTTGGGTCACCAATAAAAACTAGATTCAAAAAGGTGATCTCTGTGATTGTAAGGAGTACAAATAACATAAGACTTTACTTGAGGACCCATGGAAAGGTGTTCCATGGCACATGCCAAAAGTGGTAGTGTGGTGCTAGCTCTGGACAGAGAATAGGGAGGCCATGAAAGTTAGGGTCTAGTCCTGTCTAACCTACAACAAATAAGCTAGGTGACTAGGATTAAGACTTTTATCCTCATGGCGACTCTCTATTTCATATTAACAAAAATAAGGTAATTCAACTCTTAGGTTTCTACTCAAGGAAAAAAATGTGTTCAAAGAGACTTGTACTTTTATGTTCATAGCAGCATGATTCATAGCACCCAAAAATTGGCAAAATGGAAGCAATCCAAATAACCATTTACTGATAAATGGTTAAATAAAAGGTTTTATATTCTTCTTTTTAAATATGAAATTTATTGTCAAATAGGTTTCCATAGAACACCCAGTGCTCATTCCAAAAGGTGCCCACCACAATACCCATCACCCACCCTCCCCTTGCTCCCACCCCCTACCAACCCTCAGTTTGTGCTCAGTTTTTAAGATTCTCTTATGCTTTGGCTCCCTACTCTCTAAACTCTTTTTTTTTTCTTCCCCTCCCCCAAGGACTTCTGTTAAGTGTCTCACTCAGGATCCACATAAGAGTGAAAAGAGATGGTATCTGTCTTTCTCTGTATGGCTTATTTCATTTAGCATCACACTCTCCAGTTCCATCCACATTGCTACAAAAGGCTATATTTCATTCTTTCTCATTGCCATGTAGTATTCCGTTGTGTATATAAACCACAATTTCTTTATCCTTTCATCAGTTGATGGACATTTAGGCTGTTTCCATCATTTGGCTATGGTTGAAAGTGCTGCTATAAACTTTGGGGTACAAGTGCCGCTATGCATCAGCACTCCTGTATCCCTTGGGTAAATTCCTAGCAGTGCTATTGCTGGGTCATAGGGAAGATCTATTTTTAATTTTTTGAGGAACCTCCACACTGTTTTCCAGAGCGGCTGCACCAGTTTTCATTCCCACCAACAGTGCAAGAGGGTTCCCGTTTCTCCACATCCTCACCAGCATCTATAGTCTCCGGATTTGTTCATTTTAGCCACTCTGACTGACGTGACGTGATATCTGAGTGTGGTTTTGATTTGTGTTTCCCTGATGAGGAGTGACGTTGAGCAAATTCGCATGTGCCTGTTGGCCTTCTGGATGTCTTCTTTAGAGAAGTGTCTATTCATGTTTTTGCCCATTTCTTCACTGGTTTATTTGTTTTTCAGGTGTGCAGTTTGGTGAGCTCTTTATAGATTTTGGATACTAGCCCTTTGTCGGATATGTCATTTGCAAATATCTTTTCCCATTCCGTTGGTTGCCTTTTAGTTTTGTTGATTGTTTCCTTTGCAGTGCAGAAGCCTTTTATCTTCACGAGGTCCCAATAGTTCATTTTTACTTTGAATTCCCTTGCCTTTGGGGATGTGTCAAGTAAGAAATTTCTGCTGCTGAGGTCAGAGAAGTCTTTTCCTGCTTTCTCCTCTAGGATTTTGATGGTTTCCCGTCTCACATTCAGGTCCTTTATCCATTTTGAGTTTGTTTTTGTGAATGGTGTAAGAAAGTGGCTTCATCTTTCTGCATGTTTCTGCCCAGTTCTCCCAGAACCATTTGTTAAAGAGCCTGTCTTTTTTCCATTGTATATTCTTTCCTGCTTTGTGGAAGACTGGTGGCCATACATTTGTGGGTCTAGTTCTGGGGTTTCTATTCTATTCCATTGGTCTATGTGTCTGTTTTTGTGCCAATACTATGCTGTCTTGATGATGACAGCTTTGTAGTAGAGGCTAAAGTCTGGGATTGTGATGCCTCCTGCTTTGGTCTTCTCCTTCAATATTACTTTGGCTATTCGGGGCCTTTTGTGGTTCCATACAAATTTTAGGATTGCTTGTTCTAGTTTCGAGAAGAATGCTGGTGCAATTTTGATTGGGATTGCATTGAATGTGTAGATAGCGTTGCGTAGTATTGACATTTTAACAGTATTTATTCTTCCAATCCATGAGCATGGAATGTTTTTCCATTTCTTTATATCTTCTTCCATTTCATTCATAATCTTTCTATACTTTTCAGCATACAGATCTTTTACATCTTTGGTTAGGTTTATTCCTAGGTATTTTATGCTTCTTGGTGCAATTGTGAATGGGATCAGTTTCTTTATTTGTCTTTCTTATGCTTCATTATTAGTGCATAAGAATGGAACTGATTTCTATTAATTGACTTTGTATCCTGTGACTTTGCTGAATTCATGTATCAGTTCTAGCAGACTTTTGGTGGAGTTTGTCGGATTTTCCATGTATAATATCCTGTCATCTGCAAAAAGTGAAAGCTTGACTTCATCTTTGCCAATTTGGATGCCTCTGATTTCCTTTTGTTGTCTGATTGCTGATGCTAGCACTTCCAACACTATGTTAAACAACAGCGGTGAGAGTGGGCATCCCTGTCGTGTTCCTGATCTTAGGGAGAAAGCTCTCAGTTTTTCCCCATTGAGGATGATGTTAGCTGTGGGCTTTTCATAAATGGCTTTTATGATCTTGAAGTATGTTCCTTCTATCCCTTCTCAAGGTTTTTTATTAAGAAACGATGCTGAATTTTGTCAAATGATTTTTTCTGCATTGATTGACAGGATCATATGGTTCTTATCTTTTCTTTTATTAATGTGATGTATCACATTGATTGATTTGCGAATGTTGAACCAACCCTGCAGCCCATGAATGAATCCCACTTGATCATGGTGTATAATTCTTTCCATATGCTGTTGAATTTGATTTGCCAGTATCTTATTGAGAATTTTTGCATCCATATTCATCAGGGATATTGGCCTGTAGTTCTCTCTTTTTTTACTGGGTCTCTGTCAGGTTTAGGAATCAAAGTAATGCTGGCTTCATACAACGAGTCTGGAAGTTTTCCTTCCCTTTCTATTTCTTGGAATAGCTTGAGAAGGATAGTTATTATCTCTGCTTTAAATGTCTGGTAGAATTCCCCAGGGAAGCCGTCTGGTCCTGGATTCTTACTTGTGGGGAGATTTTTGATAACTGATTCAATTTTGTCCTGGTTATGGGTCTGTTCAAGCTTTCTATTTTTTCCTGTTTGAATTTTGGAAGTGTGTGGGTGTTTAGGAATTTGTTTCTTCCAAGTTGTCTACTTTGTTGGCATATACTTTTTCATAATATTCCCTGATAATGGCTTGTATTTCTGAGGGATTGGTTGTAATAATTCCATTTTCATTCATGATTTTATCTGTTTGGGTCATCTCCCTTTTCTTTTTGAGAAGCCTGGCTAGAGGTTTGTCAATTCTGTTTATTTTTTCAAAAAAAAAAAAAAAAAAAACTCTTGGTTTCATTGATCTGCTCTACCATGTTTTTGGATTCTACATTGTTTATTTCTGCTCTGATTTTTATCATTTCTGTTCTTCTGCTGAGTTTCGGGTGTCTTTGCTGTTCTGCTTCTAGTTCTTTAGGTGTGTTGTTAGATTTTGTATTTGGGATTTGTCTTGTTTCTTGAGATAGGCCTGGATTGCAATGTATTTTCCTCTCAGGACTTCCTTCACTGCATCCCAAAGCGTTTGGATTGTTGTCTTTTCATTTTCATTTGTTTCCATATATTTTTTTAATTTCTTCTCTAATTGCCTGGTTGACCCACTCATTCGTTAGTAAGGTGTTCTTTAACCTCCATGCTTTTGGAGGTTTTCCAGACTTTTTCCTGTGGTTGATTTCAAGTTTCATAGCATTGTGGTCTGAAAGTATGCATGACATGATCCCAATTCTTGTATACTTATGAAGGGCTGTTTTGTGACCCACTGTGTGATCTATCTTGGAGAAGGTTCCATGTGCACTTGAGAACAAAGTATATTCTGTTGCTCTGTGATGCAGAGTTGTAAATATACCTGTCAAGTCCATCTGGTCCAATGTATCATTCAGGGCCCTTGTTTCTTTATTGATCCAGTGTCTAGATGATCTATCCATTGTTGTAAGTGGAGTATTAAAGTCCCCTGCAATTACCACATTCTTATCAATAAGGTTGCTTCTGTTTGTGATTAATTGTTTTATATATTTGGGGGCTCCTTATTCATTGCCTAGACATATATAATTGTTAGCTCTTCCTGATGGGTAGACCCTGTAATTATTATATAATTCCTTTCTTCATCTCTTGTTATAGCCTGTAATTTAAAGTCTAGTTTGTCTGATAAAAGTATGGCTACACCAGCATTCTTTTGACTTCCATTAGCATGATAGATAGTTCTCCATCCCTTCACTTTCAATCTGAAGGTGTCCTCAGGTCTAAAATGAGTCTCTTGTAGACAGCAAATAGATGGGTCTTGTTTTTTTTATCCATTTTGATACTCTACGTCTTTTTGTGGGAGCATTTAGTCCATTTACATTCAGTGTTATTATAGAAAGATATGGGTTTAGAGTCATTGTGATGTCTGTAGGTTTCATGCTTGTAGTGATGTCTCTGATACTTTGTTTCACAGGATCCCCCTAGGATCTTTTGTAAGGCTGGTTTAGTGGTAACGAATTCCTTCAGTTTTTGTTTTTTGGGAAGACCTTTATCTCTCCTTCTATTCTGAATGACAGACTTGCTGGGTAAAGGATTCTCAGCTGCGTATTTTTTCTGTTCATCACATTGAAGATTTCCTGCCATTCCTTTCTGGCCTGCCAAGTTTCAGTAGATAGATCCGTCACTAGTGTTATTGGTCTCCCTTTATATGTTAAAGTGTGTTTATCCCTAGCTGCTTTCAGAATTTTCTCTTTATCCTTGTATTTTTCCAGTTTCACTATGACATGTCATGCAGAAGATCGATGCAAGTTCCATCTGAAGCTAGTTCTCTGTGCCTCTTGGATTTCAATCCCTTTTTCCTTCCCCCAATCAGGGAAGTTTTCAACTATGATTTCCTCAAGTACACCTTCAGCCCCTTTCTCTCTCTCTTCCTCGACTGGAATCCCAATTATGCGTATATCATTGTGTTTCATCTCATCAGTTCACTAATGCTCCCCTCTTACTCTTAGATTTTTTTGTCTCTCTTTTTCTCAGTTTCCTCTTTTTCCATAATTTTATCTTTAAATTCACCTGTTCTTTCCTCTGCCTCTTCAACCCAAGCTGTGGTTACCTCCATTTTATTTTGCACCTCATTTATAGCATTTTTGAGCTCCTCCTGTTTCTTAGTCCCTTAATCTCTGTAGCAATAGATTCTCTGCTTTTCTCTATACTTTCTTCAAGCCCAGCGATTAATTTTATGAATATTATTTTAAATTCATTTTCTGTTATATTGCTTAAATCATCTTGATCAGTTCATTAGCTGTCGCTACTTCCTGGAGTTTCTTTTGAGGAGAATTCTTCTGTTTCATCATTTTGGATAGTTCCTGGAGTGGTGCGGAACTGCAAGGCTCTTCCTCTGTGCTGTCTGGAGTAACGTTCATTGGTGGGTATGGCTGCAGTCAGACCTGATGTCTGCTCCCAGCTCACCACTGGGGCCACAGACTGGTGTGTACCTTCTCTTCCCCTCTCCCAGGAGCAGGACTCACTATGGAGTAGTGTGGCCCCTGTCTGAGCTACTTGCACACTTCCAGGCTTGTGGTGTTGCTTTTTTGGGATCTGGCATATTAGCCGGGTTGGATCTGCAAGGTTCACAGGGGCAGGAGCGGCAGGCTTAGCTCGCTTTGCCTTTGGTGGTCCACTGTGGGAGGGGGCCTGTGACACTGGGAGGGAGGCAGACCCCTCAGAGTGATGGATTCACAGAAGCACATCGTTGGGTGTTTGCTCAGTGCAAGTTCTGTGATGGGAACTGTTTCCCTTTGGGATTTTGGCTGGGGGATGGGTGAGGGAGATGGCACTTCCCAGTGCCTTTGTTCCCCACCAAGCTGAGCTCTGTCCTCTGGGGCTCAACAATTCTCCCTCCCGTTATCCTCTAGTCCTCCCACTCTGGGAGCAGAGCTGTTGACTTCTAACATTCCAGATGTTAAGTTCCACCTGGTGTTAGAACACACTCTGCCCGGCCCCTCCACTTTTGCAAGCCAGACTCTGGGGCTCTGCCTTGCAGGGAGGGCTGCCCCTCCACTGCCCTGGCTCCCTACTGCCAGTCCGTGTAGCCCGCACTGCCTCTCCACCTTTCCTACCTTCTGTGGGCCTCTTGTCTATGCTTGGCTCCTGAGAATCTGTTATGCTAGTCTTCTGGCAGTTTTCTGGGTTATTTAGGCCAATGTGGGTGGAATCTAAGTGATCAGCAGGACACAGTGAGCCCAGCATCCTCCTACACCGCCCTCAGCTTAGTCTTAAAGACACACATAAACTGAGAGTAAAGTGAAAGGAAATCTATTTTATGCATATGGTAACTAACAAAATTAGGCATAGCTAGACTTATGTCGGAAGAAATACTTTAAACTAAAAATGGTAGAGACAAAAAAATCAATAAATAATGGTAACGAGGTGAATCACTCAAGATTAAAATAATTATAAATATTTATATACCCAACATTGAACCACTTAAATATATAAAGCTCAAACTAACAGAACTAAAAGGAGAAATTTAAAAAAAATACAATAAAAGTTGTTGAATTTATACTCCAGTCTTAATGGACTAATCATCCAGGCAAGTAATCAGCAAGGAAACATCAGATTTGAACAGCAGTATAAACCAAATTGACCTAACAGACAAATACAGAGCAACCTATCCAACAAAGCAGACTACACATTCTTTTTAGGCATAGATGGAACATTTTCTAAAATAGATGTTAGGCTACATAACAAGTTCTTAGCAAATTCAAAGAGACTGAAATCATATCAAGTATCTTTTGTGACCATAAAAATATGAAGCTAGAAATCAGTAATGGAAGGAACATGGCAAAATTCATCAACACATGGAAATTAGAAAACATTCTCCTCAAAAACCAATGGGTTAAAGGAGAAATTAAAGGGTAAATAAAAAAGTATCTTGAAACAACAGAAAATGAAGATACGATATATGAAACTTATTGGATGAAGCAAAAGCAGGTCTCAGATGGAAGGTTGTAACAATAATCACCTCATTAAAAAATAAGAAAGATCTCAAATACACAACTGAATCCTACAACTTCAGGAATTAGAAAAAGGACAAACTGAGTTCAAAATTAGCAGAACGAAGGAAATAATAAAGATTAGAGCAGAAATAAAACAAAAAGAGAATAGGAAAAAATAGAAAAAAAGTAACAAAACTAAAAGTTGCTTTTTCAAAAGGTAAATATAGTTGGCACACCTTTCTTTAGACTAACCAACGAATACAGAGAAGACACAAATCAGTAAAATTATAAATTGTTTAACATTTATTCATTTTTGAGAGTGAGAGAGACAGAGCATGAGTGGGGGAGGGGCAGAGAGAGAGGGAGACACAGAATCAGAAGCAGACTCCAGGCTCCGAGCTGTCAGCACAGGCCTGATGCGGGGCTCGAACTCACAGACTGCAAGATAATGACCTGAGCCGAAGTCTGATGCTCAACCGACTGAGCCACCCAGGCGCCCGTCAAATCAATAAAATTATAAATAGAAAAATAGACATTATAACATACCACAGAAGTGCAAGATATCTTATGAGGATACTATGAATTATTTATTGGTCAAATAACTGAACAACAAAGAAGAAATGGAATAATTCTTAAAAACATAAAACCTGCCCAAACTGAATCATAAAGAAATAGAAAATCTGATTAGAACAATTACTAGTAAGATAGAATCAATAATCAAAAATCTCCCAATGAAGGAAAACCCAGGAATAAATGGCTACACTGGCAAGTTTAACCAAACATTTAAATTAGAATTATCACCAATACTTTTTGAACTCTTCCAGAAAAATTAAGAGGAAGGATCATTTTTACAAGGCCAGAATTACCCCCGAACCAAAGCCAGAAAAGGACACTACAAGAAAGGAAAACCAAAGGTCAATATCCCTCATGAACATAGATGCAAAGACTCTTGGTAAAATTTTAGCAAACCAAATTTAGCAGCAGATTTAAAGGCTCACTCACCATGATCAAGTAGGACTTATCACTGGGATGTGAAGATTGTTGAAAATATGCAAAATATTCAATATGACACATCACATTAATGTAATAAAAGAAAAAATATATAATCACTTCAATAGGTGCAGAAAAAGCATTTGACAAAATTCAACAGCCATTCATGAAAAAACTCTTAAATAGGTACAGAAGGAATGTACCTCAACATAATGAAGGCCACATATGACAGGTCCACAGTTAACATAATGGTGAAAGGTTGAAATATTTTCCTTCAAGATCAGGAGGAAAGCAAGAGTGCCTACTCACACTACTTCTATAGTACTGGAATTCCTGGTCAGAGCACTATGATATGTCATGGTGTTAACCTGTTTTTGTTTATTTTGAATGGACTTCTCTATGCCTCTTGGACTTGGATGCCTGTTTCCTTCCCCAGATTAAGGAATTGCTCAGCTATAATTTGTTCAAATAAACCTTCTTTCCCTTTCTCCCACTCTTCTTCTTCTGGAACTCCTATGATATGGATATTGCATTTCATGGAATGACTTAGCTCTCTAATTCTCCCTCATGATCTAGTAATTTCCTTTCTCTTTTTTCCAGCTTCATCATTTTCCATAATTTTATCTTCTATTTTACCCATTCTCTCCTCTGCTTCTTCCATCTTCACTGTTACTGTATCTAGTTTAATTTGCATCTCATTTATAGCACTTCTTAATTAATCGTGACTAGTTTTCAGGTCTTTGATCTCTGCAGCAATAGATTCTCTGCATTGTTCTATGCTTTTTTTCAAGCTCAGCTATCAGTCTTATGACTATTATTCTAAATTCTTGTTCATATATATTGTGTATATTTGTTTTGAGCTATTCTCTGGCTGTGATTTCTTCCTGACTTTTCTTTTGGGTACAGTTCTTCTGTTTTGTCATTTTTGTCTAAGTTTTTGTCTTTTGCATGTTTTTTTTTCAATATATGAAATTTGTTGTCAAAAAGGTTTCCATACAACACCCAGTGCTCATCCCAAAAGGTGCCCTCCTCAATACCCATCACCCACCCTCTCCTCCCTCCCACCCCCCATCAACCCTCAGTTTGTTCTCAGTTTTTAACAGTCTCTTATGCTTTGGCTCTCTCCCACTCTAACCTCTTTTTTTCTTTTTTCCTCCCCCTCCCTCATGGGTTCCTGTTAAGTTTCTCAGGATCCACATAAGAGTGAAACCATATGGTATCTGTCTTTCTCTGT
Source organism: Leopardus geoffroyi (assembly GCF_018350155.1). Taxonomy (NCBI): domain Eukaryota; kingdom Metazoa; phylum Chordata; class Mammalia; order Carnivora; family Felidae; genus Leopardus; species Leopardus geoffroyi. The sequence continues at coordinate 62,474,332 of NC_059343.1, read as the reverse complement.
ATGGCTTATTTCACTTAGCATCACACTCTCCAGTTCCATCCACGTTGCTACAAAAGGCCATATTTCATTTTTTCTCATTGCCACGTAGTATTCCATTGTGTATATAAACCACAATTTCTGTATCCATTCATCAATTGATGGACATTTAGGCTCTTTCCATAATTTGGCTATTGTTGAGAGTGCTGCTATGAACATTGGGGTACAAGTGCCCCTATGCATCAGTACTCCTGTATCCCTTGGGTAAATTCCTAGCAGTGCTATTGCTGGGTCATAGGGTAGGTCTATTTTTAATTTTCTGAGGAACCTCCACACTGCTTTCCAGAGTGGCTGCACCAATTTGCATTCCCACCAACAGTGCAAGAGGGTTCCCGTTTCTCCACATCCTCTCCAGCATCTATAGTCTCCTGATTTGTTCATTTTGGCCACTCTGACTGGCCTGAGGTGATACCTGAGTGTGGTTTTGATTTGTATTTCCCTGATAAGGAGCGACGCTGAACATCTTTTCATGTGCCTGTTGGCCATCCGGATGTCTTCTTTAGAGAAGTGTCTATTCATGTTTTCTGCCCATTTCTTCACTGGGTTATTTGTTTTTCGGGTGTGGAGTTTGGTGAGCTCTTTATAGATTTTGGATACTAGCCCTTTGTCCGATATGTCATTTGCAAATATCTTTTCCCATTCCGTTGGTTGCCTTTTAGTTTTGTTGGTTGTTTCCTTTGCTGTGCAGAAGCTTTTTATCTTCATAAGGTCCCAGTAATTCACTTTTGCTTTTAATTCCCTTGCCTTTAGGGATGTGTCGAGTAAGAGATTGCTATGGCTGAGGTCAGAGAGGTCTTTTCCTGCTTTCTCCTCTAAGGTTTTGATGGTTTCCTGTCTCACATTCAGGTCCTTTATCCATTTTGAGTTTATTTTTGTGAATGGTGTGAGAAAGTGATCTAGTTTCAACCTTCTGCATGTTGCTGTCCGATCCCATAAAAAAAAGAAAAATGAAATGGGAGAAAAGAAGACCAAAAAAAGAATAAAAAAACTATAAAGCTAAATCCAGAGGAAGAGAAAGAAAAATAAAGAAGACACATCAAAATGGTGAGAAAAGAAAATAGTAAAAATGCCTGATCAAACCATATATATATATTATATATATATATGTATAATATATATATATAATATATATAATATATATATATATATAATAAGAATTTACCAAAAACAACTCAGAAACCATGAGTCTTACTAAAAAACAAAGAGGGTAGGAAGAAAAAGAAAAAAAGAAAAGAAAAGAAAAAAAGAAAAGAAAAGAAAAAGACGGGGGCACCTTGGTGGCTCAGTTGGTTAAGTGACTTCGGCTCAGGTCATGATCTCACTATTCATGGGTTCAAGCCCCACATCTGGCTCTGTGCTGACAGCTCAGAGCCTGGGTCCTGCTTCAGATTCTGTGTCTCCCTCTCTCTCTGCCACTCTCCCACTCACACTGTCTTGCTCTCTCTCAAAAATAAACATTAAGAAAAAGAAAAAAAAGAAAAGAAAGACAAACAGACAAACATAAACAAAACAAAACAAAACAGTTTTCTGTTAGGGCCTGGGACCGGTGGTTGTGCTGGTCTGGAGGAGAGGCCAGCTGCCTTGGGTCAGTCAGAGTTGTTCTAGTAAGTAAGCAGTTGCCAGGCACAGAGGGGCGGGGTTTGGTGTAAGCAGGTCCACCTCCACTGGGGGCCGCAGTGTTGCTCTCTGAAGTCTCATGGTGTTGGTTTTGGGGAGAAAAATGGTGACAGCCCAATCTCTCTTCCCCAGACCAGGCATCTCAAACCACGCTGTTCAGGTAGCACTCGCAGAACAGTGAGGGTGGTCAGCTTGCCCTGCTCCACAGTTCTCCTGTGCCTTCTAAGCATTTGGCTGGGATTCAAAACCAGATGTCTTAAAGGACCGTGCACCCCATGGACCCTGTTCTGGTGTAGCACTACTCTGCACTCCTGATAAAAGGCCTTTGGTTGGCACCTGCAAGACCTTTAGTCCTTGGGGAGGTAATAAACCCTCTTCCCAAAGTACTCGAGGGAGCGGACTGTTCTCTACCAGTGTGCCCCTGATATCACTACAGTGTTCCTGGGATGACTCCTTCTTTCCCAGGAGAGCACACACCTGGCTTCCAGATTCTCTTTGGAGAATGTCGCACACTTTTGGAACCTCCAAGTTTCAGCTCCTAAGGCTGTTTGCATAATAGAAACAGGCATTCTCTGGATTTCTTGTTCTCCAGCCCATGATCCAGAGAGGTTTTCCTCTTGTGCTAATTAGACATGGAAACCTTCTCTCTTTCTCTCCCTTTTGTCTCTGCACAGAAAGGTTTCCCTACCCTCCATGCCTATGCCATTTTATCTCCTCCAATTCACATATACACACCTCAGTCTTACCAAACTGTCTCCCTCCAACTGTGGAGATCCTTCTGCCACTCAACGCATTGATTTCCTGGGTGTTCCAAGTGATCTGACCTCAATTCAGCTGTGTTTGAGGATGAGGAAATCCTAGTGCCCCTACTTTTCTGCCATCTTAACTCCACCCTCCTGGTCAGAGCAATCGAGAACAAAAAGAAAGAAAACGATCAGAATTGGAAAAAAAGAAAATAAAATTGTCTGTATATATAGATAACACTATTTTATATATAGAAATGCTGAAGACTTCACCCAAAAATGTTAGATATAGAAATCCTGAAGACTTCACCCAAAAATGTTAGATCTAATAAACATGTTCAGAAAATTTTCAGGATAAAAAAATTAACATACCAAAATCAGCAGGGTTTCTACACATGAATAACAAATTATCCAAGAAGGAAATGAAGAAACTGACCACCTTTACAATAACATTAAAAATAGCAAAATACTTAGGACTAAATATAACAAGGAGATGAAAGATCTCTAATCCAGAATCTACAAGGTGTTTATGAAAGACATCAAAGAAGGGAGAAACAGCTGGAAATATGTCCCATGTTCAAGAATTGCAAGAATTAACGCTGTTAAAATGTCAATACTACCAAAAGCCATCTATAGATCCAGGGCAATATCCATCAAGATTCCATTGGCGTTTTTTAAAACAGAAAAAAAAAACAATCTTAAAGTTTATATGGCACCACAAAAGATCTTGAAAAGCTAAGACAATCATGAGAGAGAGGAAAAGAGAAGGCATCAAATTTCTTGATTTCAAGCTATCCTCTAAAGCTATGTAGTAATCAAATCAGACACATATATTAATGGAACAGAACCTAGAGACCAGAAATAGCACAAGAATATATAGTCAAATAATATCTGACAAGAGAGCAAAGAATACTCAATGGAGGGACAACAGTCTCCTCAATAAATGGTGCTGGGGAAAGTGAATATCCACATGTAAAAGTGTAAAAGTAGATCTCTATTTTACATGGCTCACAAAAAGTAACTTGAAATGGATTAAAGACTTAAATGAAAGACCTGAAGGCATAAAATTCTTAGACAAAAACATAGAAGAAAAGCTCCTTGACATAGGTCTTAACAATAATTTTTTATATATGACAGCTAAAACACAAGCAACAAAATAAAAAATAAACATGAGATGACAATTAAAAGCTTCTTTACAGCAAAAGCAACAATAATGTAAAAAGACAATTTACACAATGGGAAAAATCTTTGCGAGCCACATATCTGATAAAGGGTTAATATACAAAATATACATGGAACTTATACAACTTAACAGGAAAAATAATCTGATTAAAAACGAGCAAATGACTGAAATGGACAGTTTTTCCAGAAAAGACATATGAATGGTAACCAGATATACTAAAGCACATACAGTATCACAAATAATTAAGGAACTTCAAATGAAAATACATTGATATATCTCCTTATGCTTGTTGGAGTGGCTAGCATCAAAAAGACAATACATAACAAACGCTGTTGAGGATATGGAGAAAACGGAAAACTGTGCTGTTGGTGGGACTTGAAACTGGTACAGTCACATGGAAAACAGTATGGAGTTTCCTCAAAAAATTGAATATATAACTACCATATGATCCATCAATCCCATTTCTGGGAATATATCTGAAGGAAAATAAAACGCTATGTCAAAAAGCTTATTGGCACCCCCACATTAATAGCAGAATTATTTAAAATAGCCAAGACATGAAAACAATGTAAGTGTTCATTAATAGTTAAACAAATATAGAAGTTTTGAATATATATATATATGTATATATATATATATAAATGATTATACTATATATATAAAATTCATCAATAAACAAAATTGTGCCATTTGCAAATATATGGATGGGCCTCGATGGCATTATGATAATGAAATAAATCAGAGAAAAACAAATACTGTATGACCTTACTTATATGTAGAATCAGAAAAAAAATACCTCATAGAATAAGAGATCAAAGATCACTTAGAATCTTAGAATCTCATGGAATAAAATTTATGGTTATCAGAGGGGGGCTAAGAAGGTGGTGGAGTAGAAGGCCCTAGGCATATCTCACCCCTCAAACATAACCATGTAACTATCAAATCATTCTAATACCCTAGAAATCAACTTGAAGGCTGTTAGAACAAACTCTACAACTAAAGGGAGAGAAGAAGCCACATCAAAGAAAGTAGGAAGTGCAGAAACTACAGATACGTGGTGAAGAAATGGATCACAGGTATTATAGAGGGGAGGGAGCTGTGGTCATGAATAAAGGCCAGAGAGGATCACACTGGGGAAAACACGAGAAGAAAACCTCCCCAAAGTCATTGTCTGGGAAAATGAGAGGGAGTGACTTTTCTGAGTTTTTGCAAGCAAAGACTGGAATTTTGCAAGCTTAAAGACTGGAATTTTAAAGATTAGCGGGCTTGGTTAGGATAGAGTACTGAGGGCACTGCCCTACAACTTGTGAGAAAGCAGGCAAGCAGCCCAGGGGCAGAAGACATGGAAACAGCAATCTGAACAATGCTTGAGACACATTATGGGATATTATTTGTTCCTTTTGGAGGGTATCCGTGAGAGGAAGAGTTCACAGACACCTCTCTGGGGACAAAGAAGACCCTGGTGACAGTTCCCTCCCTCACCCTTCAGCATAAACACAAAGTCACCTGCTGGAAGTAGCACAGAGCCCACACTGGCTACCTAACTTGCTTACAAAAAGACCCACTCTCCTGCACTCTGGCACAACTGACCTTCTCAGTCAAGCTTGTCTTAGTCCCAACATAGCAGGCCCCTCTGCCAGAAGACCAGAACAAATGCCTGCCCACATCACATCCCTAAAGCCTAGAGTTTTAAAAGTCAAGGTTTGGCTGAGAAAGAGCCCAAGAGCACCACTGCACTGCTCCTGTAGAGAGGTAGACAAACAAGCTGGAGGCAGACAGTGTGGCAACAGTGATCTGAAGAATACCTGGGCCACACAGGGAGGAGATTATTCACTCCTCCCTGAGATTCAGCATTCATGGAGACCTCTCTCCAGGGACAAATGAGCCATATAGCACATTTTCCCTCCCCTGCCTCTTAGCATAAACACAGTGTCACCCGTCGGAAGCAGCACAGTACCAAAACTGGATGCCTAACCTGCTTACACCAAGTCACAAATTCATGCGCTCTGGAAGTACTGCCCTTTCCCAACAAGCTTGACTCAGTACAAGGTGGCAGATGCCTTGTGCTGACAAGCAGAAACACCTGCCCACAGCTGCCCACACCATGTTTCCTGACCATAGAGTTCTGCAGAGACTCAATTCCAGTGGAGTCGTGGCTGGTCTCATTCAACAAGCAGACAAGAGCAGACCTAGTTAAAACTCATCACATTCTGGCTAAGAACCAAATACTGCCCACTGCAGGCAAGGAAAGCTTCTGCAGATGACTGGCTTGAAGGATACAGCAGCCACAACACAGCAGCAGGGCACATGTAGCACACAACAGAGACACTCCCTGAAGCACAACGTCCTGGAAACTACATGACCTCTTTTCAAGAAGCCATTACACTCAGGAACAGGAAACATAATGGGCTTTTCTAACACAGAGAAGACAGAGATTAGGACAAAATGCCAAGATGGAGAAATTCATCCCATATGAAAGAACAAGATAAGTTCACACCAGAGATCTAATGGAAACAGATATAAGTAACATGCCTGACAGAGAATTTAGAGCAACAATCTTAAAGACACTCACTGGGCTTGATAAAAGAATGAAAGACTTCAGGGAGAACCTTACAATGGAGATAAAAGAATAGAAAAATAGAAATGAAAAAATACAATAACTAAGATTGCAAACAGGCTTGATGAAATGAACAGCAGATTGGAAGAAGCACAGGAATAAATAAGTGATATAGAAGACAAAATAATGGAAAATAATGATGCTAAACAAAAGGGACAAAGAATTATGGAACATGTGAATAGACTTATGAAAATCAGTAACTCCACCAAACATAATAACACTTGTGTTATAGGAGTCCCAGAAGAAGAAAAATAGAGATAAGGGGTGGAAAATTTATTTGAATAAATAATAGTTTGAAACTTCCTTAATCTGGGGAAAGAAACAGACATCCAGATCCAGGAGGCCCAGAGAACTTTCATCAAAATCAAATAAAGCAGGCCAACATCAAGACATATTACAATTAGCTTTGAAAAATATAGAGATAAAGAAAAAAATCTTAAAAGCAGCAAGAAAAAAAGAAGTTCCTAACTTACAAAGGAAGACCCATAAGACTGACTGCAGATGTCCCAAAAAGAAATGTGGCAAGAAAGTAGTGGTATGATATATTCTATGTGATGAATGGGAAAAATCTGCAGCCAAGAATACTGTATCAAGCAAGACTATCATTCAGAAAAAAAGGAGAGATAATGTTTCCCAGACATAGAAAAACTAAAGGAGTTCATGACCACTAACCAGCCCTGTAAGAAATACTACAGGGAACTCTTTGAGTGGAGTGTCTTTGAGTACAAAGACAAGGAAGAAACAGAAAATCTCCACAAATAAAAAGAAAACAAGTAACAAGATAGCACTAATTACATATTTATTGATAATTCTTCCAAATATAAAGGGACTAAACACTCCAATAAAAAATAAGGTGGCAGAATGGATAAAAAAAAAACCAAGGCTCATCTATATGCTGCCTACAAGAGACTCACTTTAGACTAAAAACACCTTCAGATTGAAGGTGAAGGGATGGAGAAACATGTATCATGAAAATGGACATTAAAAGAAAGCTGGAATAGTAATACTTATGTCAGATAAGATTTTAAACCAAATATTGTAATGATACATGAAGAAGGGCACTATATCATAATGAAGGGACTATCCAACACAAAGATCTGACAATTGTACATATTATTACCCAACATGGAGGCACCCAAACATATAAAAACAATGACAAACATAAAGGAACTAATTGATAATAATATAATAATACTAGGGAACTTAAACACCCCACTTACATCAATGGACAGATAATCTAAACAGAAAACCAACAAGGGCATGATGGCTTTGAACGCCACACTGGACCAGATGGAGTTACATATAAAAGCTACATTCAGAACATTCCATCCTGAAGCAATAGGATACACATTCTTTTTTAGTGCAAATGGGACATTCTCCAGAATAGATCAAATACTAGGTCACAAATCAGACCTCAACAAGTACAAAAAGATAGAGACTATGTCATGCATTTTTTCTGACCATAACGTTATGAAACTTGAAGTCAACCACAAGAAAAAATTTGGAAAGACCACAATTATGTGGATGTTAAACTGCATGTTACTAAACAATGAATGAGTCAACCAGGAAATCAGGGAAGAAATAAAAAAAAATACATGGAAACAAGTAATAATGAAATCCCAACTGTCCAAAACCTTTAAGATGCAGCAAAAGTGGTCCTACAAGGAAAGTATACAGCAATAAAGGCCAATATCAGAAGCAAGAAAAATCTCAAATACACAACCTAACCTTACACCTAGAAGAACTACAAAAAGAAGAACCAATGATGCCTCAAGACAGCAGAAGGAATGTAATAAAGATTAGAGCAGAAATAATGATATAGAAATAAAAAAAACTGATAAAAAAACCAGGAGCTGGTTCCTTGAAAAAAATTAATGAAATAGATAAACACCTAGCAAGATTTATCAAAAAGAAAAGAGAAAGGACTCAAATAAAATCATAAATGGAAGAAGAGAAATAACAACCAACACCACAGAAATGCAAACATTTATAACATAATTTATGAAAAACTATATACCAACAAATTAGACAGAGTGGAAGAAATGGGTGAATTCCTAGAAATATTTAAATTACCAAAACTAAAAAAGGAGAAACAGAAAAATTTAACAGACAGATAACCAGCAAATGAATTAGTAAGCAAAATTTCAAAACAAACAAAAATCCAGGGCCAGATGGCTTCAAAGGTGAACTTCAAAGGTGAACTTTACCAAACATTTAAAAAAGAGTTAATACTTTCCTCAAAATAGTAAAAAAATTGAAAACAAAGGAAAACTTCTAAATTCATTCTATGAGTCCAACATTACCCTGATACCAAAACCACATAAAGACTCCAGTGAAAATGAGAACTACAGGCCAGTATCTCTGATGAACATGGATGCAAAAATTCTCAATAAAGTACTAGTAAACCAAATATAACTATATTAAAAGAATTATTCACCACAATCAAGTGTGATTTGTTTCTGGTCTGCAAAGTCGGTTCAATATTCACATATCAATCAATGTGATACTACACAATAATAAAAGAAAAGATAGGAACCATATGATCCTTTCTTTTTAAAAAAATTTTTTTTTCAACGTTTATTTATTTTTGGGACAGAGAGAGACAGAGCATGAACGGGGGAGGGGCAGAGACAGAGGGAGACACAGAATCGGAAACAGGCTCCAGGCTCTGAGCCATCAGTCCAGAGCCCGACGCGGGGCTCGAACTCACGGACCGCGAGATCGTGACCTGGCTGAAGTCGGACGCTTAACCGACTGCGCCACCCAGGCGCCCCACCATATGATCCTTTCAATAGAAAAAAAAAAGCATTTCACAAAGTACAACATGAATTCATGATAAAAGCACTCAACAAAGTGTGCTTAGAGGAGACATACCTCAACATAGTAAAGGCCATATATATGAAAAAGCCCACAGCTAATATCATCCTCAATGGGGAAAAACTGAGAGGTTTCCTCTATGTCAGGAACCAGACAAGGATGTCCATTCTCATCACTGTTATTTAAGATAGTATTGGAAATCAGCCTCAGCAATTAGACAACAAAAAGAAATAAAAGGCATCCAAATTGGCAAAGAAATAGTAAATCTTTCACTATTTTCACATGGCACGATACTTATATAGAAAACTCAAAAGACTCCACCAAAAAAGAATTACTAGAACTGATACACCAATTCAGTTTAGTCGCAGGATACAAAATCAATGTACATTGCATTTCTATACACAATAATGAAGCAGCAGAGAGGAAATCAAGGAATCAGTCCCATTTACAATTGCACCAAAAGATACCTAGGAATAAGCCTAACCAGATTAAAAGATCTGTCTTCTGAAAATCTATAACTCTGATGAAAGAAATTGAAGGTGGCACAAAGAAATGGAAAAAAACATTCCATGCTCATGGTTTGGGGGAAAATATTGTTAAAATTCTATATTACCCAATGCAGTCTACACATTTAATGCAATCCCTATCAAAATACCACCAGCATTTTTCACAAACCTCGAACAAATAATCCTAAAATTTGTGTGGAAACCAAAAGACCCCGAATACCCAAAGCAGCCTTGAAAAAGAAGAGCGAAGCTGGAGGCATCACAATTCCAACTTCAAGTTATATTACAAAGCTGTAGTGATCAAAACAGTATGGTATTAGCACAAAAATAGACACATAGTTCAAAGGAATAGAGTAGAAAACCCAGAAATGAACACACAACTAAATGGGAATTTAATATTTAACAAAGCAGGAAAGCATATCCAATAGAAAAATGAAAGTCTCTTCAACAAATGGTGCTTGGAAAACTGGACAGCAACATGCAAAAGAATGAAATTGAACCACTTGCTTACATCATAAACAAAAATAAATTAAAAATGAATGAAATACCTGTGATATAGGAAGACATCAAAATCCTAGAGGAGAACACAGGCAGTAACTTCCTTGACATCAGCCATAGCAACCGCTTACTAGATATGTCTACTGAGGCAAGGGAAACAAAATCACAAATAAACTATTGGAATTTTATCAAAATAAAAAGCTTCTGCACAGAAAAGGAAACAATAAACAAAACTAAAAGGCAACTTTTGGAATGGGAGAAGATATCTGCAAATGTTGATAAAAGTGTTAGTATTCAAAATATATAAAGAACTTATAAAACCCAACACCAAAACAAAACAAAACAAAACAAATAAGCTAGTTAAAAAATGGGCAGAAGAAATGAATAGACATATTTCATAGAAGACATCCAGATGGCCAACAGACATGTGACAGATGCTCAACATCATTTATCTTCAGGGAAATGTTAATAAAAACTACAATGAGATATCACTTCAGACCCGTCAGAATTTCTAAAATTAGTGACACAGTTGTCAGCAGGTGTTGGTGAACGTGTGGAGAAAGGGAATCCCTCTTACACTTTTGGTGGGAATGCAACCTGGTGCAGCTTCTCTGGAAAACAGTATGGAGGTACTCAAACAGCTAAAAATAAAATTACCCTACTATCTAGCAATTGCACTACTAGGTATTCACTCAAAGAATACAAAAATACTAATTCAAAGGGATCACATGTACCCTGATGTTTATAACAACATTATCTACAATAGCAAATTATGGAAACAGCCCAAATATCCACTAACTGATGAATGGATAAAGATGTAGTAAATACAGTAAAACCTTGGATTGTGAGTAGCTTGTTCTGCAAGTGTTCCATAAGATGGGAAAACATTTCTAATAAATTTTATGCTTTCAAACCAAGGTTTAACTATATTTACAATGGAATATTACTCAGCTATGGAAAAGAATGAAATCTTGCCATTTGCAATGACATGCATGGAGCTACAGATTATTATGCTAAGCAGAATAAGTCAGTCTGAGAAAAAGAAATACCATATTATTTCACTCATAGGTGGAATTTAAGAAACAAATCAAATGATCATAAGAGAAAAAAGAGAGGCATACCAAGAAACAGACTCAACTGCTGGTTAACAGAGGACAAGTGGGTTGGAGAGGTGGGTTAAATACGTGGGGAGTTTAAGGATTGCCCTTATTGTGATGAACATCAGGTGTTGTATGTGTTGAATCACTGAATTGTACACCTGAAGGTAGCACTACACTGTATATTAGCTAACTGGAATTTAAATAAAAATTTAAAAAATAAAGATTTACGGTTACCAGAAGCAAGAGGTGGTAGGAGGGAGAATTAGATTAAAATAGTCATAAAGTACAACTTCCAGTTACAAAATAAATAAGTAATATGAATATAATGTATAACATAATTACTATGCTAACACTGCTGTGTGATATAGATGAAAGTGGTTAAGAGAATAGATTCTAGGAATTCTCACTAAAAAGAAAAAGTATTGTTTACTTTTTCTTTTTTTTGCATCTGAATGAGATGGTAGATGTTAACTAAACTTATTGTGGTAGTCATTCCATGATAAATATAAGTCATTATACTGCACAAATTAAATTTATAAATTGTTGTATGTCAATCATGTCTCAATAAAACTGGGGAAAAAATTAATACTCAAGCAGATAAAAACTAAGCAGAGATGGGGACATGTCCAAAAGACACAGATCCAAGCTGAAAGAGTTTCCCATAGCCAAATCTGGAATGATTTGAGCTATAAATAAATAACAGTATTATGTTATATTCCAATGGAAAAAGTACCCATAAGTCTTGCTGATATGAGAAATCATTGAATTCATCAATAAACAATAAATAACAAATTTGTTAGCAATAATTCTAATTTTTATTTTTTATGTTTATGTATTTATTTTGAGAGAGAGAGAGAGAGAGGCGAGCACAAGCAGGGTAGGGGCAGAGAGTGGGAGGAGAGAGAGAGAATCCCAAGCAGTTTCCACAACATCAGCATAGAGCCCAATGTGGCACTCAACTCACTAACTGTGAGATCATTACTTGAGCTGAAACCAAGAGTTGGACGCTCAAACAACTGAGCCACCCAGGCACCCAAGTTTCTTGCCAAATAATTCTAATAAATACATGTAGAAGAAACAGAGACATAGTATGACAGTAATAATTGCTGAGGACAAAATACACTCATGAAAGCTTAAATTAGAGGAAGAAACTGGATATATTTGCATAGCCTCAAAATATATCCTTCTGAAGACTATCAGTTTTCTGGTAGTTTTAACATATGCCCAGAATTTCTTCTATGCTTTTTTTCTTCAGACAAAAGAGCTTAATTCTCCATTACTCAATTGTAGGCTAGACTTAGCTGAACTTAGACTCTTTCAAATAAAAGTAAATGTCAAAGGAAAAAGAGGACCTTCATAGTGGAGAAATCTGGCATATACCACCTTAACCAAGTCATCAAGATTAACATTTTAATAAGTCATGTTGATATCATTTACCCTCTGATATGAAGTATTGAGATAGGAACATCAAAGAAATTAAAAATATCAGAAAAATCCAAATTTACAAGCAATATAATGTACCTAGACACTACCCTTAAAAATTGTCAAGGTCTTAAGAAACAAGGAAAGACTAAGAAAGTGTTACTGATTTGAGAAGATTAAGGAGATATGCTGACTGAATGCAATATGATGTTTCTGATGGGATGGTGATGTCAATAAAGACTTTAATGAAAAAAGACAGAATAAAGTCTGTATTTTAATAGTATTATACAAATTATTAGTTTTGATAAATGTGTTTTATTTATAAAATTCCATCCTTAAGGGAAGCTGAGTGAAGAGTATATGGGTAATCTCTGTACTCTCTACTTTTAAACCCTTCTATATATCTAAAATTGTTTCAAATAAAAAAATCAAAACAAACATAAAAAGTAGAGATGTGGACAACTTGAACAATAAATGGAATACACTTAAACTATTTTCTTTATAGAAAGTTCCACACACAACAGAGAATTTTTTTTCTGTACATGGAATATCCATAAAAAGCAATGATGCACTAAGCCATAAGTAAAGCCTGAGAAAACTCCAAAAGGTCATTATCATCTAGACTACTTTTTGATAATAATTTAACAAATTAAAAACTTGTAACAAAAAATAGCAACAAAATCCTGTGTGTTGTTTTACTAAATTACATATTCCTAAATAACCCTTTGACACTTTTAATACTTCAGTTAAAGAAAATCATAAAGGGAGGCGCCTGGGTGGCTCAGTAGGTTAAGCATCCAACTTTGGCCCAGGTCATGATCTCTCAGTCAGTGAGCTTGAGCCCTACATCAGGCTGTGTGCTGACAGCTCAGAGCCTGGAGCCTGTTTTGGATTGTCTCACTCTCTCTCTGCCCCTCCCCAGCTCACGCTCTGCTCTGTCTCTCAAAAATGAATAAATGTAAAAAAAAATTTTTTTAAAGAAAACCATAGGGGCGCCTGGGTGGCGCAGTCGGTTAAGCGTCCGACTTCAGCCAGGTCACGGTCTCGCGGTCTGTGGGTTCGAGCCCCGCGTCGGGCTCTGGGCTGATGGCTCAGAGCCTGGAGCCTGTTTCCGATTCTGTGTCTCCCTCTCTCTCTGACCCTCCCCCGTTCATGCTCTGTCTCTCTCTGTCCCAAAAATAAATAAACGTTGAAAAAAAAATTAAAAAAAAATAAAAAAGAAAATCATAAAGGATATAAATAAATATTTACAACAGTATGATAATTAAAATAGTACATGTCAAAATTTATCAGCCAGTGGTGCCTGACTGGCTCAGTGGGTAGAGCTTGTGACTCTTGATCTTGGGCTTGTGAGTTTGAGCTCCACATTGGGTGTACAGATTACTTAAAAATAAAAACCTTAAAAAAATAATCAGATCAAGCACTATTTAGAGAAAAGTATGTAGCTTTAAATAAACAAATCAGAATATAGTACCTAAATTATGTAAACATTCAACTTAGGAGGTTGAAGAAAAGGAATAGAGCAAATCTCACTAAGAAAGGAAGAAATTATAACGATCAAGAGAAAAATTAATTAGACAATCAAACTGGAGATCAATAAGAATACCAAATTATGGTTCTTTAAAATAGTAATAAATAGAAGGATCTCTAGTGAAACTCATCAATAGAAAGATAAGGTGCAAATAAAACATATACAATAAAAAATAGAAAATAACTTTTGACATAACAAAAATAAAAACTAATAGAGTATCATGAAAAAAGTAATGCCCATAATTTGAAAACCTAGGTTAAATGGATAAATTCCTAGGAAAATATGAAATGCCAAAATTGACTGAAGAAATAATTTTAATAAACTAATAAATATTTTAAAAATGATAAGTTAATCAAAGACCTCATTTTTCCTGAAACCTCTGCTACAGATGGTTTACCAAACTTTTTTGTTTGAGGTATAATTGACATACAATTTTAAATTACTTTCAGGTGGACATTTGTATACTTTACTAAATGGTCACTGCTATATCTACTACCACCTGTCACCTCAAAAAGGTAATACAATATTATTGACTATATTCCTACATCTCCATGATTTGGATCTCCATGACTGTCAAACAACATGAGGTTAGGGGTGCTGACATCCACACAGTCAAAAATATGCATATAACTTTTGACTTCCCCCAAATTTCGCTAATTGTCCACTGTTGACTAGAAGTCTTACCGGCAAATAGTTGATTAACAGTTGATTAACTTTTAATTAACATATTTTTTCTGTTATATGTATTATATACTGTATTTTTACAATAAAGTAAACCAGAGAAAAGAAAATGTTATTAAAAATATCACAAGGAAGAGAAAATACATTTCCAGTATTATACTGCAAAAATGTGTACATAAGTGGACTCATGCAGTTCAAACAACCTGTGTTCAGGGGTCAACTATATTTATTTTATAACTGAAAATTTTTACTTCTTAAATCCCTTTACCCATTTCATGTCCCCAACACCTCTTCCCTCTGGCAACCATCAATGGGTAATCTGTTTTTGTGAATTGGGATTTTGTTCTACTTTGTTTGTTTGTTTTGAAGATTCAACACATAAGGGAAATCATGTGGTATTTGTCCTACAGTTCCTAACTTCTTTCACTTAGAATAAAACCCTCAAGTTCCATCCATGTTGTCACAGATGACAAGATATCATTTTTTTTATGACTGAGTAGTAATCTATACTATATACTTCATATGTTATATATATACTTCATATATATATTTTATATATATTTTCAAATTAATATTTTATTTAATTGAAATAGGTACTCGGTAGTGGAATTGTTCAATCATATAGTATCTCTATTGTTAATTTCTTGAACAATCTGCTTTCATTGGGTGTTATATGTAAGTGACGAATCACTAAATTCTACTCTTTCATTTTATTTTATTTTATTTTATTTTATTTTATTTTATTTTATTTTATTTTATTATTTTTTAATATGATATTTATTGTGAAGTTGGTTTCCCTACAATCCCCAGTGCTCATCCCAACAGGTGCCCTTCTCAATACCTATCACCCACCTTCCCTCCCTCCCACCCCCCATCAACCCTCAGATTGTTCTCAGTTTTTAAGAGTCTCTTATGGTTTGCCTCCTGCCCTCTCTAACTTTTTTTCCC
This sequence comes from Leopardus geoffroyi, assembly GCF_018350155.1. Classification (NCBI taxonomy): domain Eukaryota; kingdom Metazoa; phylum Chordata; class Mammalia; order Carnivora; family Felidae; genus Leopardus; species Leopardus geoffroyi. Next base: position 62,458,633 of record NC_059343.1, on the reverse strand, counting down.
TTCTCTTCCTCCATGGTCTTCTGTTAAGATTCTCAGGATCCACATAAGAGTGAAAAAATATGGTATCTGTCTTTCTCTGTATGAGTTATTTCACTTAGCATAACCTTCTCCAGTTCCATCCACGTTGCTACAAAAGGCCATATTTCATTCTTTCTCATTGCCATGTAGTATTCCATTGTGTATATAAACCACGATTTCTTTATCCATTCATCAGTTGATGGACATTTAGGTTCTTTCCATAATTTGGCTATGGTTGAAAGTGTTGCTATAAACATTGGAGTACAAGTGCCCCTATGCATCACCACTAATGTATCCCTTGAGTAAATTCCTAGCAGTGCTATTGCTGTGTCATTGGGAAGATCTATTTTTATTTTTTTGAGGAACCTCCACACTGTGTTGCAGAGCAGCTGCACCAGTTTGCATTCCCTCCAACAGTGGAGGGTTCCTGTTTCTCCACATCCTCGCCAGCATCTATAGTCTCCTGATTTGTTCATTTTGGCCACTCTTACTGGCGTGAGGTGGTATCTCAGTGCGCTTTTGATTTGTATTTCCCTGATATGGAGCGATGTTGAGCATCTTTTCATGTGCCTGTTGGCCATCTGGATGTATATTCATCTTTTCTGCCCATTTCTTCACTGAATTATCGTTTTTTGGGTGTGGAGTTTGGTGAGTTCTTTATAGATTTTGGATACTAGCCCTTTGTCCGATATGTCATTTACAAATATCTTTTCCCATTCCATCAGTTGCTTTTTAGTTTTGTTGATTGTTTCCTTGGCAGTGCAGAAGTTTTTTATCTTCTTGAGATCTCAATAGTTTATTTTTAATTTTAATTCCCTTGCCTTTGGAGAAGTGTCAAATAAGAAATTGCTGCGGCTGAGGTCAGAGAGGTTTTTTCCTGCTCACTCCTCTAGGGTTTTGATGGTTTCCTGTCTCACATTCAGGTCTTTTATTCATTATGAGTTTATTTTTGTGAATGGTGTGAGAAAGTGGTCTAGTTTCATCTTTCTACATGTTGCTGTCCAGTTCTCCCAGCACCATTTGTGAAAGAGCCTGTCTTTTTTCCATTGGATATTCTTTCCTGCTTTGTCAAAGATCAGTTTGCCATACATTTGTGGGTACAATGCTAGAGTCTCTATTTTTTCCATTGGTCTATGGGTCTGTTTTTGTACCAGTACCATGCTGTCTTGATGATTACAGCTTTGTAGTACAGGCTAATATCTGGGATTATGATGCCTCCCACTTTGGTCTTCTTCTTCAAAATTACTTTGGCTATTGGGGGTCTTTTGTGGTTCCATACAAATTTTAGAATTGCTTGTTCTAGCTTTGAGAAGAATGCTGGTGCAATTTTGATTGGGATTGCATTGAATGTGTAGATAGCTTTGAGTAGTATTAACATTTTAACAATATGCATTCTTCCAATCCCTGAGTACGGAATGTTTTTCCATTTCTTTGTGTCTTCTTCAATTTCCTTCATAAGCTTTCTATAGTTTTCAGCATACAGATCTTTTACATCTTTGGTTAGGTTTATTCGTAGCTATTTTATAATTCTTGGTGCAATTGTGAATGGGATCATTTTCTTTACTTGTCTTTATTTGTCTTGATTTGCTTCATTATTAGTGTATAAGAATGCAACTGATTTCTGTACATTAATTTTGTATCCTGCGACTTTGCTGAATTCATGTATCAGTTCTAGCAGACTTTTGGTGGAGTCTCTTGGGTTTTCCATGTACAATATCATGTCATCTGCAAAAAGTGAAAGCTTGACTACATCTTTGCCCATTTTGATGCCTTTGACTTCCTTTTGTTGTCTGATTGCTGATGCTAGCACTTCCAACACTATGTTAAACAACAGCAGTGAGAGTGGACAACCCTGTCGTGTTCCTGATTTCAGGGGGAAAGCTCTCAGTTTTTCCCCATTGAGGATGATATTAGCTGTGGGCTTTTCATAAATGGCTTTGATGATGTTTAAGTGTGTTCTTTGTATCCCGACTTTCTCAAGAGTATTTACTAAGAAAAGATGCTGAATTTTGTCAAATGCTTTTCTGCATCGATTGACAGGATCATATGGTTCTTTTCTTTTCTTTATTAATGTGATGTATCACATTGATTGATTTGAGAATGTTGAACCAGCCCTGCATCCCAGGAATGAATCCCACTTGATCATGGTGAATAATTCTTTTTATATGCTGTTGAATTTGATTTGCTAACATCTTATTGAGAATTTTTGCATCCATATTCGTCAGGGATATTGGCCTGTAGTTCTCTTTTTTTACTGGGTCTCTGTCTGGTTTAGGAATCAAAGTAATGCTGGCTTCATAGAATGAGTCTGGAAGTTTTCCTTCCCTTTCTATTTTTTAGAATAGCTTGAGAAGGATAGGTATTATCTCTGCTTTAAATGTCTGGTAGAATTCCCCAGGGAAGCCATCTGGTCCTGGACTCTTATGTGTTGGGAGATTTTTGATTACTGATTCAATTTCATTGGTGGTTATGGGTGTGTTCAAGTTTTCTATTTCTTCCTGTTTGAGTTTTGGAAGTGTGTGGGAGCTTAGGAATTTGTCCATTTCTTCCAGGTTGTCCATTTTGTTGGCATATAATTTTTCATAGTATTCCCTGATAATTGCTTGTATTTCTGAGGGATTGGTTGTAATAATTCCATTTTCATTCATGATTTTATCTATTTGGGTCATCTCCCTTTTCTTTTTGAGAAGCCTGGCTAGAGGTTTATCAATTTGTTCATTTTTGTAAAAAAAAAAAACCAACTCGTGGTTTCATTGATCTGCTCTACCATGGTTTTAGATTCTATATTGTTATTTCTGCTCTGGTTTATTATTTATCTTATTCTGCTGAGTTTTGGGTGACTTTGCTGTTCCACTTCTATTTCTTTTAGGTGTGCTGTTAGATTTTGTATTTGGGATTTTTCTTGTTTCTTGAGATAGGCCTGGATTGCAATGTATTTTCCTCTCAGGACTGGCTTCACTGCATCCTAAAGCATTTGGATTGTTTATTTTCATATTCATTTGTTTCCATATATTTTTCAAATTCTTCTCTAATTTCAGGGTTGACCCATTCATTCTTTAGTAGGGACTTCTTTAATCTCCATGCTTTTGGAGGTTTTCCAGACTTTTTCCTGTGGTTGATTTCAAGTTTCATAGCATTGTGGTCTGACAGTGTGCATGGTATGATTTCAATTCTTGTATACTTATGAATGGCTGTTTTGTGACCCACTATGTGATCTATCTTTGAGAATGTTTTATGCTTGTAGTGATGTCTCTGGTACTTTGTGGTCCTTGCAACATTTCACTCACAGAATCACCCTTAGGATCTCTTGTAGGGCTGGTTTAGTGGTGATGAATTACCTCAGTTTTTGTTTGTTTGGGAAGACCTTTATCTCTCCTTCTATTCTGAATGACAGACTTGTTGGATAAAGGATTTTTGGCTGCATATTTTTCCTGTTCATCACATTGAAGATTTCCTGCCATTCCTTTCTGGCCTGCCAAGTTTCAGTAGATAGGTCTGCCACTAGTCTTATGGGTCTCCCTTTGTACAATAGAACCTGTTTATCCCTAACTGCTTTCAGAATTTTCTCTTTATCCTTGTATTTTGCCAGTTTCTCTATGATATGTCGTGTAGAGGCTCGATTCAAGTTACTTTTGAAGGGAGTTTTCTGTGCCTTTTTGATTTCAGTGCCTTTTTTCCTCTCCCCCATCAGGGGTTTTCTCAGTTATGATTTCTTCAAGTACACCTTCAGCCCCTTTCTCTCTCTGTTCTCTTCTGGAATTCCTATCATACAGATATTGTTCCGTTTGATTGCATCACTTTGTTCTCTAATTGTCCCCTCATACTCTTGGATTTTTTTTATCTCTCTTTTTCTCAGCTTCCTCTTTTTCCATAATTTTACCTTCTAACTCACCTATTCTCTCCTCTGCCTCTTCAATCCATGCTGTGGTCACTTCTGTTTTATTTTGCACCTCATTTATAGCATTTTTTAGCTCCTCATGACAATTTCTTTGTCCCTTGATCTCTGTAGCAATAGATTCTCTGCTCTCCTCTATGGTTTTTTCAAGCCCAGCAATTAATTTTATGACTATTATTCTAAATTCTTATTCCATTATATTGCCAAAATTGTTTCTGATCAATTAATTAGCTGTTGCTACATCCTGGAGTTTCTTTTGAGGAGACTTCTTCCATTTAGTTATTTTGTGTATTCCCTGGGGTGGCTCCAAACTGCAGGCCACTTCCCCATGCTGTCTGGAGTAAATTGTGTTGGTGAGCAGGGCCGCAGTCAGACCCGATGTCTGTCCTCAGCCCACAGCTGAGGCCACAGTCAGACTGGTGTGTACCTTATCTTCCACTCTCCCAGGGCAGGAATCACTGTGGGGTGGTGTGGCCCCTGTCTGGGCTATTTGCACTCTGCCAGGCTTGTGGTTCTGCTTCAATGGGATCTGGTGTATTAGCCGGGGTGGATCTGCAAGGTGCACAGGGGTGGGAGGGGCAGGCTTAGTTCACTTTGCCATTGGTGGTCTCCCCTGCAGAGGGGCCCTGCAGCACCAGGAGGGAGGCAGACCCATAGGAGGGATGGATCCACATAAGCACAACATTGGGTGTTGAGCGGTGCGAGCAAGTTTGGTGACGGGAACTGGTTCCCTTTGGAATTTCGTTTCTGGTGTGGGAGAGGGAGATGGAGCCTGCCAGTGCCTTTGTTCCCCGCTGAGCTGAGCTCTGTCATCTGGGGCTCAACACCTCTCCCTCCCAGTGTCCTCTTGCCCTCCCGCTCTCTGAGCAGATCTGCTGACTTATAACATTCTAGATATTAAGTCCCACCACCTGTCAGGACTAACACAGTGGGCCCCTCCACTTTTGCAAGCCAGACTTCAGGGGCTCTGCCTTGCAGGGTGGACTGCTCCTCCACCGCCCAGGCTCCCTCCCGCCTGTCTGTGTAGCGTGCACTGCCTGTCCTCCCTTCCTACCCTCTTCTGTGGTCCTCTTGTCTATGCTTGGTCCTGGAGAGTCTGTTCTGCTAGTCTTCTGGAGGTTTTCTGGGTTATTTAGGCATGTTTGGGTGGAATCTAAGTGATCAGCAGAATGAGGTGAGCCCAGCGTCCTCCTAGGCCGCCATCTTCTCAATAAAATGTGATATTACCTTCCTAAAAATGTCTGTTTGCAAATATTGACTCATTATTTCTTCACAGTCATCCTCTGAGGTAAATCCTATTATTACAGATGAAGAAATTGAGACCCAGAGAAGTGAAATAACTTGCTGGATAGCATTCGGATGGTAGGTGGTCAAGCTAGGATTTTAATCTAAGTGGTCTGATTCCAGAGGCCATGCTCTCAGGTACATTGGAGCCTTTTAAACACCAGAGGGTGGCGAGGGCAAGGGCAGGGCAACTACTGACATTTATGGTGACTTCCATGGCTTCCTAAATTCTACTCTTGAAACCATTATTATGCTATATGTTAAGTAACTTGGATTTAAATAAAATTTTTAAAAAATAAAAAAAAAGAAAAACCTGCTTTCATAGTAGCTGTGTCAATTTCCATTACCACCAACAGTACCTAAGTATTCCGTTTTATCCACATCCTTGCCAACACTTATTTGTTACATGTCTTTTTAATTATAGCCATTATTGCTGGTATAAGATATATCATTATGGTTCTGATTTGAATTTCCCTGTGATTAGTGATGTTGAGCATCTTTTCATGTGCCTGTTGGCCATCTGAATATCTTCTTTGGGAAAATGTCTGTTCAAATCCTCTGCCCATCTTTTTTAGAAGATTCAGGTAACACAGGGAGTAGTGAAGACAAATACAAACTGCTCCACGAGTTGCTGACCTTGGGCCCATAAACCTTCTAGGGTTAATCCTCTTTGTTATAAGCACCTTCTCAATCTTGTTCACTACTGTCCTATCACTGTACTTTTTCAGTGTTTTTTAAAATATTTTAGCGTTTTTTTATTTTTGAGAGAGAGAGAGACAGAATGTGAATGAGGGGAAGAGAGAGAGGGAGACACAGAATCCAAAGCAGGCTCCAGATTCTGAGCTGTCAACACAGAGCCCTACCTGGGGCTCAAACCCAGGAATAGGAGATCATGACATGAGCCAAAGTTGGATGCTTAGCCAACTTAGCCACCCAGGCACACTTCTACTTTTTAAGTGTTAAAAGGGGATGGGCAGATGGTGACTCTCAGGCATGCTGAAAGTAGGTGAGTCACCTTAAAGGCAACCTTCAGCTGCTCATAAATTAGTCTCCCATTAGCAGTGAGTATTTGGGTGTCACTTTGAATCGTTATTTTCCTTACTTATAAGTTTAAGGCATCCTCTGCCCTTTTTTTAATCTATTTTTTTTGCTTCTGAGTTGTAATTCTTCATATATTTTTGATGTTAAATTTTTATCATATACATGATATATTCTCCCATTCAGTAGGTTGCCTTTTCATTTTGTTAATGGTTTCCTTTGTTGTGCAGAAGCTTCTTATTTTTTACTTTATTATTTTTAAATATTTTTTAATGTTTATTTTTGAGAGAGAGACAGAGCACGAGTGGGGGAGGGGCAGAGAGAGAGAGGGAAACACAGAATACAAAACAGGTTCCAGGCTCTGAGCTGTCAGCACAGAGCCCGATGTGGGGCTCAAACTCACAGACTGGGAGATCATGGCCTGAGCTGAAGTCAGATGCCTAACTGACTGAGCCATCCAGGTGCCCCAGAAGCTTTTGATTTTAACTTAGTCCCATTCAATTATTTTTGCTTTGTTTTCCTTGCCTCTGAAGACATATTTTTGAAAAAAGTCACTAAGACAATTGTCAATAAACATTCCATCTATGTTTTCTTCTGTCAGTTTTATGGCTTCAGGTCTTACATTAAAGCCTTTAATCCATTTTGAGCTCATTTTCATATATCATGTATGATAGTGCTCGAGTTTCATTATTTAGTATGTAGCTTTCCAGTTTCTCAACATCATTTATTGAAAAGAGTTTCTTTTCCATTATATATTCTCACCAACTTTGTCAAAATTTAATTGGCCATATAAGCGTGGGTTTATTTTTTGGTTTTTAATTCTGTTCCATTAATCTCAGTGCCTATTTTTATGCCAATACCATCCTCTTTTGATTACAGTACCTTCATAGTGCACTTAGAAATCTGGAGCATGAAATCTCTGGATTTGTTCTTTCTCAAGATTGGTTTGCTTATACATGGTCTTTTATGTTTTCATACAAATTTTAAGATTCTATGTTTTATTTATGTAAAAAAATAACATTGGAGCTTTCATCAGGAGTGTATTAAATCTGTAGATAACCTTTGTGTAGTATGGACATTTAAAAATATTAATTATTCCAGTGCATGAGCACAACATATCTTTTATTTGTATCTTCTTCAAATTTTTTCATTCATGCCTTATAGTTTTCAGTGAACAGGTCTTTCACCTTCTTGTTTAATTTATTCCTAGAAGTTTTATTCTTTTTGATACAATTGTAAATGATATTTTTCTTTATTCATCTTTCTGATAGTCCATTACAAGTGTATAAAAATTCAACAGATTTTGTATATTAATTTTGTGTTCTGAAAATTTACTGAATGTATTTATTCATCTAATTGTTTATTAACGGGGTTTTTAGGGCTTTCTATATACAGTATCAGGTTATCTGCTGATAGTAAAAGTTTTATTTTTTCCTTTCCAATTTTGGATACATTTAATTTTTTTCTTGCCTAATTGCTAAGGCAATATATTGTTGAATACAAGTGGGAACTATGGATAGTAGGTATCTTTATTGTGTTCATGATCTTAAAAGAATACCTTTCAGCTTTCCTCCATTGAGTGTGATTATGGCTGTGTGTTTTTTCATATATGACTTTTATTATGTTGAGGTATGTTCCCTCTATTCCCACTTCACTGAGAGTTATGATAAATGAATGTTGAATTTGCCAAATGCTTTTTCTGCATCTATCGACATAATTGCATGATAATTTTTCTTTCATTTTGTTAATATGGTGTAACAAGTTGATTGATTTGTGGGTGTTGAACTATCCTTGCATCACAGGAATAAATCCACTTGATCATGGTTCTTCCGTGTGTTATTAAATTCCTTTAGCTAATGGATTAAATACATAAATGTGAGACTTGAAATCATAAAAATTCAGAGATGAATAAAAGGAGTATCCTCTTTGACATCAGCTATAGAAACTTCTTTCTAGATGTCACTTTAAAAAATGTTTATTTATTTTTGAGAAAGAGAGAGAGAGAAAGTGGGGGAGAGGAAGAAAGAAAAGGGTACAGAGTATCTGAAGCAGACTCTGTGCTGACAGCAGAAAACCTGATGTGTGGCTCAAACTCATGAACCATGAAATCATGACCTGACCTATAGTCAGACACTTAACCAACTAAGCCATCCAGGCACCCCACTAGATATGTCTCTTTAGGCAAGGGAAACTAAAGCAAAAACAAATGGGAATACATCAAAATAACAAGCTTCTGCACAACAAACTAAACAATAAACAAAACTAGAAGGCAATCTATGGAGTAGGAGAAGATAGTTGCAAATTTTTAGCTGATAAAGGGTTAGTATCCAAAATATACAAAGAACTTATTAAACTCAACATCCTAAAAACAAATAATCCAATTAAAAATGGGCAGAAGACATGAGTAGATATTTTTCCAAAGAAGACATACAGATGGCCAACAGACACATGAAAAGATTCTTAACATCACTCATCATCAAGGAAATATAAATCAAAACTACAATGAGGTATCACCTCACACCTGTCAGAATGGCAAAAATCAACAACACAAGAAACAACAGGTGTTGGTGAAAAGGGAACCCTCTCTCAGTGTTGATGGGAATGTAAACTGGCGCAGCCACTTTGGAAAACACTATGGATGTTCTTCAGAAAGTTAAAAATAGAAATACCCTACAATCCAGCAATAACACTGGTCGGTATTTACCTAAAGAATACAAAAACACTAGATAAAAGGGATACATGCCCTCTGATGTCTATAGAAGCATTATCAGCAATAGCCAATTTATGAAAACTTCCCAAATGTGCCTCGACTAATGAATTGATAAAGAAGTGGTATATATAGTCAATGGAATATTACTCATTCATAAGAAGAACAAAATCTTGCCATTTGCAATAACGTGTATGGAACTAGAGAATATTATGCTAAATGACATAAAGTCAGTCACAGAAAGACAAATACCATATGATTTTTCTCATATGTGGAATTTAAGAAACAAACTAAAGAGCAAAGGTAAAAACAAGAGAGAATCAAACCAAGAAACAGACTAAACTATAGAGAATAAACTGATGGTTACCAGAGAGGAAATGGGGGGGGCATGAATTAAATAGGTTACAGGTAAGGAGTGCACTTGCTATGATAAGTGCTGGGTGTTGTATGGAAGTATTGATTCACTTAATTGTACATCTGAAACTAATATTACACTGTATGCAACTTTTGTTCCTGTTCAATAATTTTGAAGAGAATTGAGAAAGATAGGTATTCAATATTTGAATGTTTGGTAGAATTCACCAGTGAAGCCATCTGATCTTGGATTGGGAGGTTTTTGTGAGGTTTTTGATTAGTGATTCAATCTCCTTACTAGTAATCGGTCTATTCAGATTTTCTACTTTTTCATGATTCAGTCTTGGAAGATTGTATGTTTCTATGAATTTATCCATTTCCTTTGGGTTGTCCAATTTGCTGATGTGTAATTGTTTATTGTGGTCTCTTATTCTTCGTGTTTCTGTCATATCAATTGTAACTTCTCCCCTTCCATTTCTGATTTAATTTATTAGAGCTTCCTCTCATTTTTTTCTTGTTGGGTACAGCTAAAAGTTTGTCAATGTTGTTTATCTTTTCAAAGAACCATCTCTTAGTTTCATTGATATTTGTATTGTCTTAAAATCTGTATTTCATTTGTTTTTGCTTTGTTCCTTTCTTTTATTAACTTTGGGCTTTATTTGTATTTTTTTTCTAGTTCCATTAGGTATAGGGTTAAACTGTTGAGATTTCTCTTGTTTCTTGAAGTAATGCTGTAGGAGAAGCATACTATAACTGTAATGGTATAAACTTCCCTTTTAGTACTATGTTTGTTGTATTCCATAGACTTTGGTGTATTGCATTTCTTCTTTCATTTTCCTATAGGTATTTTTTGCTTCTCCTTCAATTTATTCTATTATCTAATGGTGTTCAGTAGCATGTTTTAAATCTCTACATATTTGTAGTTTTTCCAGTTTTATTTTTTGTAGTTTATTTCTAGTGTCATACTTTTGTGGTTGGAAAAGACGCTTGATATCATTTTAATCTTGAATTTATTGAGACTTGTTTTACAACCTAACATGTGGTCTATTCTGGGAATGTTCTATGTGCATTTGATAAGAATGTATACTCTGCTGCTTTTGGATGTCATATTCTTTATATATGTGTTAAGTCTATCTATTCTAATGTGTCATTTAAAGCCAATGTTTCCTTATTGACTTTTTTATCTAAATGATCTATCTACTGATGTAAGATATATATTTATCAATGTTATATCTTCTTGCTGAATTGACCTCTTTATCATATGAAGCACCACTATTTGTCTTAAAATCCCTGATTATAAAGTCTGTGTTGTCAGATACGCAATACACACAGTAGCTTTCTTTTCATTTCCATTTGCATGGAATATTTTTTACTATTTCTTCACTCTCTTTTTGTGTTATTACTTTTGAAGTGAGTTTCTTTTAGGCAGCATATAGATATGTCTCTTTTTCTATCCACTCAGCCACTCTTTATCTTTCAATTGCAGAATTTAGTCCATTTACACTTAAGGTGATTTTGATAGGTATGTACTTATTGCCATGTGTTTTCAGTTTTTGTGGTTTCTCTCTGTTCCTTGATTCTCTTGCTCCCTTTCCTTGTGTTTTGATGGCTTTATTTAGTGTTATGTTTAAAATTCTTTTTCATTTTCTTTTGTGTATTTACTATGAATGTTAACATAAGGTTCACATATATAATCCTGTGACTGGTCTCTTTTAAATTAATAACAATTTAAATTTGAAAACATTCCAAAACTCTACATTTTTACTCCCTCACATCTTATTATATTTTGATGTCATCTTTTACATCTTTTTTTAATTTTATGTATCCCTTAATTAATTATTGTGCTACTAATTAACTTTACTGCTTTTACTGCTTTACCTTCTTAAGAGTAACTTCGTAAGTGATTAATCTGATACCATTACTTCATATTTACCTTTTTCAGTGAGATTTTCACTTTTGTATGCTTTCTTAGGGCTAATTAAAGCCATTTCTTTTCAGGTTAAATAAGTCCCTTTAATATTTCTTGTAAGGCCGTTTTAGAAATGATGAAGTCTTTTAGTTTTTCATCTGTGTGTCTGGAAAAATCTTCACCTTTCCTTTGAATCTTAATGTTAAATTTTCCATGTAAGGTATTTTGGTTGTAAGTTTTTTTTTCCTTTCAGAACTTCATATATGCCTTGCCACTCCTTTTTGGCTTACAAATTTTCTGCTGAAAGAACTGCTGATAGTATTATGGGGTTTCATTTGCATGTAACAATTTGCCTCGTGCTACTTTTAAAATTCTTTATCTCTTTTGACATTTAATTAATAATGTGTTTTGGTGTGGCACTTTTGGGGATCATCTTATTTGAAACTCCTGGGCTTCCTGGACCTGAATGTCTGTTTTCTTTTTCAGGTTAGGTAAGATTTCAGCCATTACATCTTCAAATATGTTCTCTTCCCTTTCTCTTTTTCTTCTTCTTCTGTGACCTGCCTAATGTGAATGCTATTCCACTTGATATTTTCCCAGAGGGCTCTTAAGTTATCTTCATTTAAAAAAATTCTTTTAATTTTTGCTGCTATGTCTGAGTGAGTTTTATTCCTTTATCTTCCTGTTTACTGGTCCATTCTTCTATTTTATCCAGTGTGCTGTTGAACACATCTGATAAAACTTTCATCTGTTATTGTGTTCATCGGCTATGTGAATTTTGTTTTATACTTTATGTTTTCTCTTTGTTGAAATTATCACTGTGTTCATCCATTCTTCTCCTGAGTTCAGTGAGCATCTTTATGAACATCACTTTGAATTCTTTATCAGGTAGATTATGTATCTTCATATTATTAAGGTCTCCTCTTAAGGTTTTGTCTTTTTGTTCTCATTTGAAGCATTTTTCTGTTTCCTCATTTTGCTTGACTCTCTGTACTTTTTTCTTATGTATTAGCCAAAACAGCTACCTCTTTTGCTCTTGAAGGAGTGTCCTTGTGTAGGTGATGATCCTTCTTGTTCAACCTTGCCCTAGCTCTTAGTTGTCTCTCCCACCTTTGTGATTGCTTAAACCACCTGATTTTTCTTGATATGCCCCATTTTGAGGGTGCACCAGGACCTGTTAGTGATCCAAAGGAAAGAATCTCATTTACTACCTTTTCAGGATGACTGGAATCCAGACTCTCAGGCAGCAGTTCTTCAAGTATGCTAATATATACACTCCTGTGGGTTTACAGTTGTAATCCCTGCTGGCCTCCAGACCAGGAGATCTGGAGTTGTGCCCTGGATAACAGTTGCAAAGATTCAGGGCTCCAGATGAGTGTATGAGTTTCTTTCAGGAAAGTATCATCAAGATGTAGTGAGGTACAGAGGGTTTGTAAGGATAGTGTCTTCCTGCTTAAGTTTTTTTGGAGTGCCTCTTTGGCTTCTACATGTTTGGGAAACCTGAAGACTGTCTGTCAGAATGAATTCCAGGATATGCAAATAGGCCCTTTTCACAGGGAAACTTGGGTTGTGGTTTAGTCCACTCTGTACAGTGCTCTGATTATGTTTGCCTGCCAACAATTGTCTTTCTGATTGTCACAGTCCCATGAAGCTCTGGAAATCCAGTCCTTTTGGCCACCATGGCCAAGTGATCAAGGTTTGTCCCTTGTGTGGTTTGCACAGGGCTGCTGACTTTAGCAAAGCATCTGGAGATTGTACGGGGTGGCACATAATCTATAGCTTCAGAAAGGCAGTTGAAAAACTATTTTATATGTCTTCTGTCTTCAGAATGTAGTGGGAGAATACCTTGTTTGTGCATACATTCCGGCTTTATGATGAGAGCAGGAGAATGCTATAATTGCCTACTGTCACTGGTCGTAGTAAGGAGTTTTGCAATTGTCTATACTAGCAGACTTTAGCTAGTTAATGGGAGTACTCTACAACTGTTAGTGCTCAACTACCACCACGAGGGAGTATGGGAGCACTGCAACATTCACTCTTTTTGGCCTTGGCAAATGTTGTGGCTTCTCATCCCGCCCCCTTCCCCATCCCTGCAAGAGGATGCCACATCTGAGCTTGTCTGACTGTGCTAGCAAGTTATGGGGAGAGTGCTACAATGACATCCAACAGCACCTCCACCAACATACATCCATATCAGCAATTAACCTGCTTCTAATATAGACTAAGAACTATTAAATTTCTGTTTTCTTTTTTTCACTAGGTCATATTGAGAGTGAAATGACATAGGAGCATTTCAAGAGGGGAATCTCAGTTTCCTATAGCACTTTTTGTCCCCCAGATGTCAGCTGAGTTGGCTTCCCAAAGCAGACATTCTGGAACTTGTCACTCCAGTGCAAATGCCAGGGGGCAGGGTGCCCAATGTGGGGCACCAACCCCTCACTCCTCTGGGGAAAGTGCTTGTATGGTGAGATAACTCCCTAATGTGTGTTGCTGCACCAGGGTTTAGGTTTGTGAGTTCATGTCTCTGTGTCTCCTACCTATCTTGATGTGGTCCTTGTATTCGTTGTTGTGGAAAGAAATTCATCTGTGTTTTAGATCTTTTTCAGAGGGAAATGATGTAACCCAGTCCAAGATCATTCTGCTCACCACATCACAGGCCAGTAAGTTGAGGGGCAAGATGTTGGTGTAATGAAAGTGACTTTATTCAGAAATCCAGCAAGCCAAGTATATGGTAGATTATTGTCCCAAAGAACTATCTTCGCCAGCATGAGATTTGAGCTTCTTTTATGTTAGGAAGTTGGGGTAGAAGGAAGAGGTTGGAGTCAAAATGTGACTGATGTCAGTAGACATTCGCAAAGTTTGTGTAAATTCTTTCGTCTTTGGTCAATTGATCTTTGCACACAGGAATCTGGTCATATTGTTCCTCTAAATCTTAAACATAGCACATTCATTTCTGTATGTACTTATCTCCTCAGTGAAGTTTTTGGTTAAAAAGCAGTTTGTTTTATTTGTTTTTTTCCCCCAATTATCATCTATAAGCAAAATTCCTGCATAATTAACATGCTTACATGGAAGACTAAGCAGAAGTTTCTAAGCTATAGTCACACAAGCAAGGGAAATTGAAGCAGTATGGAGTCAGACATGCTAAGTTTCTCTCTGTTTCAATGATCCATAACTATCTGTAGATTTGGTATGTCCATAGGAGGAGAACAGCTCAGGATCTTCCTATGCCATGTCTTGGAACCCCTCCCCCAACACACTTTTAAAGTATAGCTTATTGTTTTATGCAAGTATTTCCAAAAAAGAAAATAAATGGAGGCTGAAAGTTCATTTTATGGGGCCAGTATAATCTTGATTTCAAAACCAGATAAAGAAAATACATGATAAAAAATTATAGAACTATTTCTCTTCAGAATTTAAATACAAAATCTTGAATAAAATATTAGTTAACCATGTTCAGTATTAAATTTTTAAAAACTTATCTTGATCAGTGTATTTTATTACAAAAATTCAAGAATTGTTGAACATTAGAAAATTTATCACTGCAATTCACCATATTAATAGAATAAAGGACACATTTTATATATTATCTTAAATACAGAAAATCCTTTTTATAAAGTTCAGTGCATATTTATGATATAAACTAAACATCAAGACTAAGAAAAAACTTATTTAACAAGAAATGTTCTATACCAAAACCCTACAGTAAACATTCTACTTGTGATAGAGAAACTTTTGACCTTTAATATCCGAAACTGTATAAAGATGTCCACTTTCAAGTATTATGTTTTAATGGTAAGACTTGAGACTTTAACCAATATTGTAGGGAAAGAAAACTAAATAATTTAGAAAAGGATTGGAATGGAAGAGATAAAACTCTTCTTATATGCAGTTTATGTAATCTACCTTGGAAAACCAATAGAATAAGTTAACTATTAGAAGAGTTTAGCAGAGTGGACAGATAGATGGAAAATTATAACAATCAATAGAATTTCTATATACCGACAATAATTAACAAGAAAATGTAATAAGAAACAAGATGACATTCACAGTAGCACCAAAAACTCTAAAATTTTGAGGAATGAAATTAAAAATATATAAGATATCTATGTAAAATTAAAAATATATAAGATATCTATGTAAAACATTTCTAACTTTAGAACATAGAGTATGTTCTGAATAAATGGAAAGAGAATCTGTACTCATGATTAGGATAGCACATATTATAAAGATATGTTTCCCAAATGAATGTTTAATTCAAAGCAGTTCCAAACAATGTAGTTGAAATTTTCAAAGTACTGATAAGCTTGCTCAAAATGTATGTAGAAATATAAAGATCCAAAACTAACTAAGTCAATGTTGAAAAGAATATTAAGGGGAGACTTGCCCTATTAGGTATTGTCATACCTTAAAATTACAGTAATATCATTAGTATTATACTCACACACACACACGCATATAAAGCCAATTTATGATAAAGATGGCTCCATATTTCAGTGCTGAAATGATTATCTAGAAGATAAGATGAGAAAAACTAGCTTGATTCATGTAGGAAAATGAAACTGCATTTTTTCCCTAACACCACATTGAAAAACATGACTGTCAGATGGATTAAAGATCTAAATGTCTAAGGTAAAATGGAACAGTCAATAGAAGAAAATGTAGGAAATATATTTTTGACATGGGGCAGAGATTGATTTTGTTAAGTAAAACTTCAAAGAGCACAAAGTCTTCTTTTAATTGTCACGGGGGAAAAATCAAATGACAGAATAGAAGGAAATAAAGGGAATATGTCTAGAATATACAAAAAAAAAAAAAAAAACCCACGCATTGATAAGAAAAACCCTTAATCAATAGAAAGTATGGCAAAGGAAATGAATACATAATTTCAGAAGAAAAGACCCTTAAGACCAACAAGCATTCAAATATATCCTCTAATTCAGTAATGAGATAAATTCAAGTGTAACAATAGTATATCACTTTATAACTGTTTAGACTGACAAATATTAGAAAGCTGAATAATCCTTAAATGGTAGTAAAGGAATCTAGAAACCTTTGGAGGTCAGTAGGAGTAGACTGATAGAGTCATTCTGGACAAAAAAATCTTGCACTAGGTCAGATTAATTATATGGATACTTCCAATGATTTTGCTCCTGAGTGTATATTCTTAAA
The DNA here is from genome assembly GCF_018350155.1 of Leopardus geoffroyi. Lineage (NCBI taxonomy): Eukaryota > Metazoa > Chordata > Mammalia > Carnivora > Felidae > Leopardus > Leopardus geoffroyi. The sequence continues at coordinate 62,442,256 of NC_059343.1, read as the reverse complement.
GCATTTCCACATAAGCTCATAAGAGTCAATAAATGTCTGAAAGATATTCACTTTGTTTCATTGTGTCATTGTTCTTGGTGGTGGGAATTTAGGGTAATTTGGATGGAACTCACTGGAACTGTGGATATGTAACATGTGGTGGATGTATGTCATGGAGTACTGTGCAGCAGTAAGAAATAACTTAGATGTACATGTAACCAAATTGAAGGGTATTAAAAGCAATACTTAGTAGGGATGACTGGGTGACTCAGTTAAGCATTCGACTTCAGCTCAGGTCATGATCTTTTGGTTCTTGAGTTCAAGCTCCGCATCTGGCTCTGTGCTGATGGCTCAAAGCCTGAAGCCTGCTTCAGATTCTGTCTGTCTGTCTGTCTCTCTCTCTCTCTCTCTGTCCCTCCCCTGCTCACACTCTGTCTCTCTCTCTCAAAAACAAATAAACATTTAAAAAAGCAATGCTTAATAATGGGAAAAGTATTACAAATTTTATGTGATAATAAATACATAGTTTATATGTTTTATATGTTACATATTAAATATATTATATATATAAATTATATACATATATATATATATGTTGTTTAAATTGAAAAAAAACATGCCCACAAAAAAAGCAATACATATTTTATAGCAGCAAACAAAAATACACACATTAACTATATTAGAATTCTTGCCTACGTGTGTAAGGGTAAGAAGAAATAAAATTAGAAAAGTCTTGTATGGACTAATGATAATGTGCCATTAACTGAGGAATACGATTAACTTGACCATCTGCATCGGATGGCTCAGCACTGTGTAATCCCAGTGTAAGCTAAAATTAGAATAACAGCTGTTAGTCTAAGGTGAGACCAACAGCTGTGGGATATGGTTGGTTTACCAAACTCAAGTACAACAAGGAATTATCAAAGGAGAATTTTGGTAATGATTAATGACCAACTATCTTACTTATACCCACACTGTAGTAATGAGTTCTGGGATTATTGAAAATACTAGTAGAAACTGGGTATTACACCCTGTTCCCTCTGAGCCTCCTCTCTTGTGAGGTTTTGGGGGTGAATTTTACCTATGTTTATCTAATGGAGGAATTTAAACTACTTTGGTAGTTTCTGTAAATAAAAGGCTTCCTCAGGGGTCATACACTCCCCAATTGTTCTTTTCATAATACTGTGAGTCCAGGACTCCTTAAACCAGTTATTTGAGCTTCCCTAGCCTAGGTGTTCACCAAAATCTGCTAAGAAACCATATGAAGAAAAGGGCTTCTGTATCAGATTTCCAAAACTTGTAAATGGTAGACTGGATAGACATTTATATAGTTTGCTAAGATCAAAAGGCTATAAAGTCAGTGACTTACCTTACTTTGAATATTTTCTTTTTTTAAATTTTTTTTATTGAAGTATAGTTGACACACAATGTTACAAAAGTTTCATATTCCCAACATAGTTATTCAACAACTCTACACCTTATCCTATGCTCACCACAAGTATAGTGACAAGCTGTCACCACACAATGCTATTACAATACCATTTGCTATATTCTGTATGCTGTAGATTTCATCTCCAATATTTATTCATTCCATAAATGGAAACATGTACCTCTCACTCTGCTTCACCCATTTTGCCCATCCCCCCCCCCGATTCTGTCTAGAAATCACCAGTTTGTTATCTGTATGTATGGGTCTATTTCAACTTTAGTTCATTTGTTTCATTTGTTTCATTTTTCAGATTCCAAATATAAGTGAAATCATATAGTATTTTTCTTTTTCTGGCTGACTTGTTTCACTTAGCCTAATGCTCTGTAGGTCCACCCATGTTGTAGCAAATGGCAAGATCTCATTGGATTTTTTTATGGCTGAGTAATATTCCATTGAATATATATATCACAATCTCCTTATCCATTCATTTATTGATGGATACTTAGGTTGTTCACATATGTTGGCTGTTGTAAATAATGCTGCGATAAAAATAGGGTGTATGTGTCTTTCAAATTAGTCTTTTTGTTTTCTTTGGGTAAAGACCCAAAAGTGGAACTACTGGATTGTATAGTATTTCTAATTTGGGGGAACCTCCATACTGTTTTTCACAGTGGCAGTACCAATTTACATTTTCACCAACAGTGCTCTAGGATTTCTTTTTCTCCACATCCTCACCTACACATTATTCCTTGTCTTTTTGATAACAAGAATTCTGACAAGTGTAAGGTAAGATCTATCTCATTGTGGTTTTGGTTTGCATGCCCACAATTAGTGATGTTGAGAATCTTTTCATTTGTCTGTTAGCCATCTGTACGTATTCTTTGGAAAAATGTCTATTCAGGTCCTCTACCTATTTTAATACGATTATCTTGGTATTTTTGGTGCTGAGTTGTGTATGTTCTTTATATATTTTGGATATTAACCCCTTATCAGATATACCATTTGCAAAAATCTTCTCCTATACATTAGGTCGGCTTTTCACTTTGTTGATTGTTTCCTTCACTGTGCAAAACCTTTTAATTTTGGTGTAGTCCCCATAGTTTATTTTTGCATTTGCTTATTTTTCCTGAGGAGACACATTTAGAAAAATGTTGCTAAGACTGATGTCCAGGAGATTACTACCTTTATAAAACTTCTGGGAGTTTTATTGTTTCAAGTCTCATATTTAGATCTTCAACCCAATTTGAATTTATTTTTTTGTATGGTATAAGAAAATGGTCCAGGTTTATTCTTTTGCATGTATTTGTCCAGTTTTCTCTGCCATTTATTGACAGGTAGTTGTCCAGTTTTCTCAGTGCCATTTATTGGAAAGACTGTCTTTTCCACATTGTATATTCTTGCCTATTTTGTTGTAAATTAATTGACCATATACATGTTGCCTAATTTCTGGGTTCTCTATTCTATTCCATCTACCTATGCATCTAGTTTTGTTCCAGAACCATTCTGGTTTTTTTTTTTAATTTTTATTTGAATATAGTTGACAATGTTACATTAGTTTCAGTTGTACAATATAGTGATTCAACTTCTCCATACATTATACTATGCTCACAACAAGTGCAGCTACCATCTATGACCATGAAATGTTGTGACATTATCATTGATTACATTACCAATGCTGTGCCTGATTTATGTGACTTATTTATTCCATAACTGGAAGCCTGTATCTCCTAATCCCCTTTACCTATTTTGCCCATTCCCATCTTCCTTTGCAACATCAGTTTTGCCTTTGTATTTATACATCTGATTCTTCTTTTTATTTATTCATTTATCTTATTTTTTAGATTTCACATATGAATGAAATCATATGGTATTTGCCTTAACTTTGTAGTAAGTCTTGAAATCTCAGATTGTGATACCACCAGCTTTGGTCTTCTTTCTCAAGATAATTTTGGCAATTCAGGGTCTTTCATGGTTCCATACTAATTTTAGGATTTTTTGTTCTATTTCTGTTAAAAATACTATAAGAATTTTGATAAGGATTGCATTAAATCTGTTGGTATCTTTGGTTACTATGGGCATTTTAACAACTTTAATTCGTCCAGCCCATGAGGATGGTATTTCATTTCTTGGTGTCATCCTCAAGTTCTTTCATCATTGTTTTGCAGACTTCAAAGTACAGATCTTTTAACTCCTTGGTGAAAATTTCTTGGTTATTCCTTTTGCTGTAATTATAAATGGAATTGGTTTTGTAATGTCTATTTCTTGCTACTTCATTATTAGTGTATATAAATTCAGTTGATTTCTGTATATTAATTTTGTATGCTGAACTATACTGAATTCATTTATTACTTCCAATAGTTGTTTGGTGTAGTCTTTAGGGTTTTGTATGTATATTATCATGCCATCTGCAAATAGTGACAGATTTACTTCTTACTTAACAATTTAAAGACTTTTAAAAAAATTAATTCCAGTATAGTTAGCATACGGTGTCATATTAGTTTCTGGTGTACAATATACTGATTCGACAACTTCATACATCACCCAGTGCTCATCACTACAAGTGCACTCCTTAATCCCCATCACCTATTTAACCCATCTGTTCATGAGCATCCCTTCTAGTCACTATCAGTTTGTTATCTATAGTTAAGAATCTGTTTTTTGGTTTGCCTCTCTTTCTTTTTTTCCCCTTTTGCTCATTCGTTTTATTTTTTTTTTAATTCCACGAATGAGTGAAGTTATATGATATTTGTCTTTTTTCTGACTTATTTCAGTGTAATACTTTCTAGCTCCATCCATTTATTGAAAATGGCAAGATTGCATTTTTATGGTATATATTTAATATATATACCACTTTTTTGTCCATTCTTAAGTCAATGGACACTTGGGCTATTCCCATAGTTTGGCTAGTATAGATAATGCTGCTATAAACATTAGGGTACATGTATCCCTTTGAATTAGTGTTTTTGTATTCTTTGGGTAAATACTTAGTAGTGCAATTTCTGGGTCATAGGGTACTTCTATTTTTAACTTTTTGAGAAACCCAATACTGTTTTCCAGAGTGGCTGCACCATTTTTCATTCCCACAAACACTGCAAGAGGGTCCCCCTTTCACCACATCCTCACCAACACCTGTTGTTTCTTGTGTTGTTGATTTTAGCCATTCTGACAAGAGTGAGGTAATATCTCATTGTAGTTTTTATTTGTATTTTCCTGATGATGAGTGGTGTTGAGAATCTTTTTATGTGTCTGTTGACCATCTGTATGTCTTCACTGGAAAATGTCTATTCATGTCTTCTGCCCATTTTTTAACTGGATTATTCATTTTTGCAGTGTTGAGTTGTATCAGTTCATTATATATTTTGGATACTAACCCTTTATCAGATATGCCATTTGAAAATTTCTCCCATTCTGTAGGTTGCTTTTTAGTTTTGTTAACTGTTTCCTTCTCTATGCATGAGTTTTTATTTGGATGAAATCCTAATAGTTTATTTTTGCTTTTATTTCCCTTGCCTCAGGAGTCATATCTAGTAAGAAGTTGCTGCAGCTGAAGTCAAAGAAGTTACCACTTGTGTTCTCTTCTAGAATTTTATTTGTTTCCTGTCTCATATTTAGGTCTTTAATCCATTTTGAATTTATTTTTGTGTATGGTGTAAGAAAGTGTTCCAGTTTCTCTCTTCTGTATGCTGCTGTCCAGTTTTCCCAATACCATTTGTTGAATAGACTGTCTTTTTCCCATTGGATATTCTTTCCTACTTTGCTGAAGATTAATTGACCATAGAGTTGTGGGTTCATTTCTGTGTTTTCTATTCTGTCCCATTGATCGTTATGTCTACTTTTTGTGCCAGTATCATACTGTTTTGACTATTACAACTTTGTAATATAACAAAGTTGGAATTGTGATGCCTCCAGATTTGCTTTTATTTTTCAAAGGTTGCTTTGGCTATTTGAGGTGTTTTGTGGTCTCATGCAAATTTTAAGACTGTTCCAGTTCTGTGAAAAATGCTGTTAATATTTTGATAAGGATTGCATTAAATGTGTAGATTGATTTGGGTAGTATAGACATTTTAGAAGTTTATGTATTTTGAGAGAGAGAGAGAGAGAGAGAGAGAGAGAGAGAGAGAGAGAACAAGCTGGGGAGGAACAGAGAGAAGGAGAGATAGAATCCCAAGCAGTCTCCTCATTATCAGCACAGAGCTTGAGGTGGGGATCCAACTCAAGGACTGTGAGATCATTACCTGACCCGAGATCAAGAGTCAGACACAACTTACTGCACCACCCAGATGCCCCCGGTAGCATAGACATTTTAACAATACATATTTTTCCAATGCATTAGCATGGAATGTCTTTCCATTTCTTTGTGCCATCTTCAATTTCGCACATCAGTGTTATAGTTTTCAGAGTATAGGTCTTTCACCTCTTTGGTTAGATTTATTCCTTGGTATCTTACTATTTTTGGTGCAACTGTAAATGGGACTGTTTTAATTTCTCTCTCTGCTGATTCATTATTAGTGTATTCAATGCCATTGATTCCTTGATGTTCTGTTTAGATCATCTTTCCATTGATGTAAGTGCAGTGTTAAAGTCTCCCAGTATTACTGTATTATTATCTATTAGTTATTGAGAGTTTTATGTATTTCAGTTCTCCTATGTTAGGGGCATAAAGATTTATAATTACTATATCTTCTTGTTGGATTGTCCCTTTTATTATTATATAGTGTCTTTTTTGTTTTTTTGTTAGTTTGTTTTAAAGTCCATTTTGTCTGATATAAGTATTCTTACTGTAGCTTTGTTTTGATATCCAGTTGCATGATGTTTCTCCATCCCCTCACTTCCTTTTTTTTTTTTTTTTTTTTTTTTGCCATCCCCTCACTTTCAATCTGCAGGTGTGTTTAGGTCTAAAATGAATTTCTTGTAGGCAGAATATAATTGGTCTTGTGTTATTCATTCTGTCACCGTATGTTTTCTGATTGAAGCATTTGGTCCTTTTACATTCAAAGTAATGTTTGATAGATATGTATTTATTGTCATTTTATTATTTGTTTTGTGGTTGTTTCTGAAGATTTACTCTGATACTTTCTTGTCTTTGTCTCATGTTTTCCTGATTTTCTTTAGTGATATATTTGGATTTATTTCTCTTTGTTCTTTGCATATTTGTTAGTGGTTTTTGATATATGGTTACCATTAGGTTGGTATATAACCTTTTCTGCATATAGCAGTCTATATTATGTTGATGGTCATTTAAGTTTGAACACATTCTTTACTCCTCTCCTCCCCATGTTTTAGGTATATATTTTTATATTTTACACCCTGTTTGGGTGAGTTCCTTGACTGATTTTTTATAGAAATATTCATTTTTACTGCAATTCTGTTTCCTACTTTTATATTTAAATTTTGGTCTCTCCTTTCTGCCTAAACAGACCCTTTTTATATTTCTTGCAGGGATGGCTTACTGGTTATGAACTCTTTTAGTTTTTGTTTGCTGGGGTAAATTCTTTATCTTTCCTATTTTGAATGATAGCCTTGCTGTGTAGAGTATTCTTGGTTGCAGATTTTTCCCATTCAGTACTTTGAATATATCATGCCACTACCTTCTGGTTTCTAAAATTTCTCTTGAAAAATCTTCTGGTAGTTTTGTTGGTTTTTCCTTGTAAATTCCTACCTTCTTTTGTCGTGCTGCTTTAAAATTTTTTGCCACTATATTTTGCCAATTTGATTAAAATATTTCTTGGTGTTAGTTTTCTTTTGTTGATTTTGATGGGAGTTCTCTGTGCCTCCTGGGTCTGGATATATTTTTCCTTCCACAGTTTAGGAAATATTTCAGCTATTATCTCTTCAAACAAAATTTCTGCAACTTTTTCTCTCTTCTTATTCTGGGTTCCTGTAATACAAATGGTATTATATTTGATGGAGTCGCTTAGTTTCTTAAGTCTATTTTTGTCTTGCATAATTATTTTTTTTTTGCCTCTTTTTTCAGCTTCATTATTTTCCATTACTCAGTCTTCTAGGTCACTAATTCATTCCTCTGCTTCTTCCATCCTGCTGTGCATTCCATCAATAGCATGTTTCTCATTTCCTTTATTGAGCCCTTTATCTCTGCTATATTATTACTTATCTCTGTGGTTAGGATCTCAATGATGTCTTCCACTCTTTTCTCAATACTAGTGAGTATCCTTATGATCATTGCTTTAAATTCTCTATAAGACTTATGCTTATTTTGCTTAGATTTTTGGCCTTGGCCTTTCCCTGTTCTTTCATTTGGGATAAATTTCTGTCTCCTCATTTTGTCTTCTTCTCTGTCTGTTTCTCTGTGTTAAGACAGTCAGTCATGTCTTCTGATTTTGAAAAAAGTGACTTGCTGAAGAAGTCCTGGAGTGCTCTGTATGCATTTTTTCCCGTTCACCAGAATGTGGCACTTCAAGAGAGTATCCTATGTGTGTTGCTTATGCCCTACTGTTGTGTCTGAATTACTTTTCCCTTCAGTGCTATTTTCTGCACTGTCTCTCTGCCTATTGTGGGTGTGCTTGTTCTCTTTGTTGTTAGTGGTATCCAGGTAGGCCAGCTATTAGGTGGCATTCCTACTGGCTAACTTGAGAGTGGGAGGCCACGTTAGCAAAATTAGAGCTGGTTCACTAGTCCTATGCCAGATCCCTTGAAGCATTGTGGCAGCTAGAAGCCTCAATCTGTGGCATCTAGGGGCACAAGGCTGGGTGCAGTGTGTGATAGCAGCTTTAAACCAGCAGCATGCATGCAATGGTTTAACAAAATTTGCCCTGAGCCCAGGCCTGAAGGTAGCAGGCTTGGAGTTTGTGAGTCTTCAGGAGGACTTGTGGGAATGGTGAACTGCTAACAGGTTAGGGAGCAAATGTATGTGAAGCTTCACTTCCTACAGATATCCCTGTTTAGGTGGTAGGGAAAGAAGGTGCCTACCTCCTCATTTTTGGAGAATTCCACCAACATGCTCCAAAATCAATATGAACATATCTATCACCTGTTTGCCTCTGGTGTTGTGTAAACTGCAATTTTATTTTGCCTGTCTTCACAGTTTATTGTCTTTTCAAGGATGGTGACCTAGCTATCACCCACCCTCCTTTCTCACCCAGTGCTGAGTCAGCTGACTTTTAAAGCTTCAGGCTCTAAGTTCCACTGGTTATACAAACTCATGTAGTTCAGTCCCTCTGGTTTTCAATGACAAATGATATGGGGATTAGTATTCCCCATGTGAGCTCCCTGGTGTGAGGGCATGTTTCTCTGCCCTTTGCATTTAAGCAGCTCCCTCCCTCTAGTGGTCAGCCTCCCTCTGTGTTTCTGATCTTAACTTTTCAGATGCAGCTTCTTCTCTATATTTAGTTGTGGAGTTTGTTCTGGCAGTCTTTGGACTGCTCTCCAGTTTATTTGCTTGAATATGGATCATATCTAGTTGTAAATGTGGGACAGGATATGCTCAGAGTCCTCCTATTCTGCCATCTTCCCAAGCTTCTTCTGTCTGCATTTATTTTTTTATTCTTTGTTTTCTTCATTGACTTATTGGTTGTTTAGTAGTATGTTTTGTCTTCATGTGTTTGTCTTTATTCTAGTTTGTATTTATTACATGTGATTTCTGGTTTCATATTGTATGGTGGGTAAGGATGCTTACCATGTTGTGTTATAACATGTTATGTATCCTGAAGAAGGTTCCATGTGCAATTGAAAAGAATGTGTATTCTGCTGTTTTGGGATGGAATTTTTTTGTATTTATCTGTAAAGTCTATTTAATCTAATGTGTCATTTAAAGGTACTGTTTTCTTATATATTTTCTGGTTGGATGATCTATCCACTTACATAAGCGGGGTGTTAAAGTCCCCTAATATCATTGTAGTAGCGTCAATTTCTCCTTTAACATCTTTTAATATTTGCTTTATGTATTTAGGTGCTCCTATGTTGAGTGTATAGATATTTATAATTGTTATACCCTCTTGTTGAATGACTTCTTTATAATTTTGCAATGCCTTTCTTTTTCTCTTGTTCTAATCTTTTATTTATTTATTTATTTATTTATTGAGAGAAAGAAAGAGAGAGAAAGACTGTGGACAGAGGACAGGGTAGGGGGAGAGAGAGAGAGAATCTTAAGCAAGCTCCATGCTTAGCATGGAGCCCGATGTGAGGCTTGATCCCACAACCCTCGGATTGTGACTTGAGCTGAAATAAAGAGTTAGATGCTCAACCGACTGAGCCACCCAGGCACCCCTAATCTTTGTTTTAAAGTCTATTTTGTCTGGGGCACCTAGGTGCTCAGTCAGTTAAGTGTCCAACTTTAGCACAGGTCATCATCTTGTGGTTTGCGAGTTTGAGCCCCACATCAGGATCTGTGCTGACAGCTCAGCGCCTGGAGCCTGCTTCAGATTCTGTGTGTCTCTCTCTGCCCCTCCCCCGCTCATTCTCTGTCTCTCTCTCTCAAAAATTAAGATTAAAAAAAGTCTATTTTGTCTGACTTAAGTGTTATTATCCTTGCTTTTATTTTGCTTTCATTTGTATGAGATATGTTTTACCATTTTTTCACTTTCAGTATGCATTTTTTTTAGGTTTGAAGGGAGTCTTTTCCTAGCAACATATGAATGGCTGTTGTTATTTTGTCCATTCTGTCACTTTATGTCTTTTGATTAGATCATTTAGACCATTTACATTAAAGGAGATTATTGATAGGTATGTACTTATCTGCAATTTGTTGATTGTTTTCTTGTTGTTTTTGTCTTTCTTTTCTGTTTCTTCTTTTGATCTTTTTCCTTGTGGTTAATAAGTTTCTTTGGTGTTGTGCTTGGCTTTCTTTATCTTTTTTTGTATCTTATAGGTTTTGGTTTGTGGTTACAATGGGGTTCATATATCATATTCTAAGTATATATCAGTGTATATTAAGCTTTGGTCACTTGATTTTGATATGATTTCACTCATATGTGGAATTTAAGAAACAAAACAGATGAGCATTGGGGAAAGAAAAAAAAGAGAGAGGGAGGCAAACCATAAGAGAGACTCTTAACTATAGAGACAAACTGAGGGTTGCTGATGTGAGGCGGGCAGGTGGATGGGCTAAATGAGTGATGGGTATTAAGGAGGGCACTTGTTGTGATGAGCACTGGGTGTTATATGTAAATGATAAATCACTAAATTCTCCACCTGAAACTACTATTATACGATATGTTATCTAACTGTAATTTAAATAAAAACCGGAAATATTTAAAAAAATTATTTTGAATACATTATAAAAGAAATTGTATTTATACCCCCTCCACATTTTATGTCTATGTTGTCATATTTTGCCTCTTTATATTTTGTGAGTCCTTTTAACTTATTTTTTAGACATACTTGATTTTACTACTTTTGCCTTTACTACTTTACCACTTTACTACTTTTGCCATCAAACTTATTTTTTAGACATACTTGATTTTACTACTTTTGCATTTACTACTTTACTACTTTTGCCATCATAATAGATTTATAAGTGATTGCTCTACTACCTTTACTATATGTTAGCTTTTACTCATATAGTTTTTCCTTTCATATTTTTCTTCTAATTACAGCCTTTCTTTTCCACTTAAAATTTTTCCATTTACATTTCTTATAAGAGTGGCTTAGTGGTGATGAACTCCTTTAACTTTTGTCTGTGAAACTCTTTATATCTCCAATTATAAATGGTAGCCATGCTAGGTACAGTATTCTTGGTTGTAGGTTTTTTTTTTTCCTTTCAGCACTTTGAATATATCATGCCACTCCCTCTTGGCCTGCCAAATTTCTGCTGAAAAATATGCTGATAGCCTTGAGGGTGTTTCCCTTGCATATAAATAGTATTCTCCATTTCTGGTTTTAAAATTTTGTCTTAATCTTTAATCTTTAACATTTTAATTATTTTGTGTCTTTGTGTGGACCTTATTGGGTTCATTTTGTTTGGAACTCTCTACGTGTTTTGAACCTGGATCAGTTTTCTTCCTCACGTTAAGAGAGTTTTCAACTAATATTTCTTCAAGTAAGTTTTTTGCCCCTTTATCTCTTTTCTTCTTCTGGGACATCTATAATGCAAATGTTTGTTGGCTTGATGTTGTCCTTGAGATTCCTTAACCTAAATTCATTTTTAAAATTAAGTTTTGTTCTATTCAGCTTAGGTGCTTTCCTTTACTTTGTCTTCCAGATTGCTAATTCATTTTTCTACAACCTCTGATTTACTCTTCTCTCCAGTGTAGTTTTCATTCCTATTATGTATTCTCCAACACTGATTAGTTCTTTTTTTATATTTTCTATCTCTTTGTTGAAGTTCTCACTGAGTTCATCCACTCTTCTCTCTGGTCCAATGAGCATATTTATGACCATTACCTTGACATCTTTATCAGATTGGTGATGTCCATTTCATTTAGTTCTTTTTCTGAGGTTTTATGTTGTTATTTTGTTTAGATAATATTCTTGTCTTCTTATTTTGTTTCACTTTCTGTGTTTGTTTCTACAGATTAGAAATAACAGCTGCTTTTCCTAAACTTGAAGAAATAGTCTTGTGTATGGAACTTCCCTGTGTAAACTGTGTTTGCCTGGCAAATTTTATTGGCTGACTTGAGCTGTGGCTGGCATGGGCTTGGCATCCCAAGGCATTCTGTTCTGGGACTGCTCTGGTGAGAAGGCCAGAGCTGAAGCAAACAGAGTTTTGGGGTTGTCTTAAGTGTCTCCATATAAAGGGCACCCTGGAATGACAACCGAAGTTGATGTGGGTGTAACCTAGGGTTTACTGTGTCTGTATGCACGGAGGGGAAATTTTAAGCTAAAGTGGGAACAAGCCAAAGTGTCCTGGAGTGTTCCACACAAGGTGCTCCACACACAGCTCCTGCCCAGGTGTGGTGGGTAGAGGTGAGGCAAGCATGGGCAGGGGGTTCTTGGGATCCTCTATGCAAGGTGTGCCCTCGTGTGGTGGCTGAAGCGAACCATTCAAGGACTGGGAAATACAAAATCCTTCTGTAGCTGACAGTGTTCTGGAAAGTCATCTGGAGTTAAACTGGTATGGGCCAGGAGTGTACTGTGGTTCCTTGTGAACTGTCACCTTGGTCAGGTGGCTGCAGTTGTGAGCACTGACCAGGAGTATATCAGTGTGTCCTGTGCTGGGACTGCCTTGGTATAATGGCTTGAGCTGGTGTGGGCTAGAGGCCCAGGGCGCACTGAGGCAATAAGCTGGGTATGGGGCCCAGAAACCACTCTCATGCACACTATCAAGGTGGAGAGGAAATGTAGACTTTGGAGCTTGCCAGTCCCTCTGATATGGAGAGATTTCCAGGAAATTCACTGCCATTTGGAAGAGTTCTTGGGTTGCATATTTTCTATTATGCTTGCTCTTTCAAGCCATGGTGGTTTTTTCGTGTATGTGCCCCAGGACATCCACGGCTGGTGTGGGCTAGGGATCTAGGTCTTGCTGAGGTGGCAGGAAAGCTATGATGCCCAGACCCCTCTCCCATCTGTCCTATCTTGAATGGTTTCTATTAGTTTCTGGCAATTGGGTGGTAGTATAAATGCTCCATAAAGAAAGTTTCTTTCTGGAATGTTCTCCCCCAAACACCAGGTACTCATCATTATACTGTTTGTACTGAACAATAAAATATCAAAGGCCTACTTGGTAGTCTTCCTCAATAATATAAGGGTTCCTTAGTTGTTGTTGTTGTTTTACACTTGGGCATCAATGGTGCCAAGAATGCAAAGAAGTACCAGGGGATGCCCATAGCTGTAATAAGAGGGAATATTCTTGGTAGTTTGGTGGAATGCGTTACTTTACGCTAACAATAGATGTCAGGTATGTCGACAAATGGCAATGTTCACAGGTATTAACACCAGAATGTTACTATTTGGTTAGCAGTTTAAAAGTGCTGAGTAAAGAAGAATTGGACATCACTCTAAAGCATCTTCAAGATCTTCTGAAATATTGGAGGACAGACTCAATGTTAAATCAGAAATCTGTGACTTGATACGTTGAAGAGGTTGAATACCTTATTGATAAGCAGATTGTCAAGTAGTTAGACTAAAAGTAGATTTAGAAACAACCTGTTAAATTTTTGTGAGAGTATGGAATATTGCTGAAACAATCTTTTGGAAAAGTTGAAGGTGGGGAAGAACCCAAAGATGAAATCAATTTGATGCTGTCTCAGGAAATTTGACAGGCGGCATCACCACTATACTAATGAGGATGTCTCAGGAAATCTGAGAAATTATGGAGGGTTGGTAGCAAAAGGCTGGATAAAGACAGGCTCTGAATTTGTGTCTATTTGCAATAAGCTTCAGTCTTGGACTTCAAGCCTTATTTTGCCAGAATACAAGCCACACCACCAAATGGTAATCCTTAGGAATTTGGGTGACATGTAGTTTGGTGCTGATAGGTAGAGGTCTTCACCTGTGATTCTGCAAAAATTTATTAAGAGAGTATGGCAGCTTTTGGTGTCCTATTCATACATCCTAGTGTGACACATGAGACCTCCATAAAATTAAACACACAATGATGTGCCATTTCATTACAGTTTCCAGTAAAATAAGCAGCATTTGGAAGTGGTTGGAAACATTGATAAATTTACTTTTTAGTTCTAGATTTTTGTATATTGCATCAAATCTTATACATAGACAATCGTGGCTTCTGTAGATAGTTTTACTTATTTCTTTCCAATCTATGTGCCTCATTTTTATTGCAATGGCTATGACTTCCAGTAAAATATTGAAAAGAAGTCATGAAAGTCAACACATTTGCCTTGTTACCAATCTTTTGGAGAATTGTTTCAGTGAAAAGTTCACATTTAATTATGATGATAGCTGTAGGATTTTTAAATAACCTTCATTAGGTTAAGCCACTTTTATTCATAATTTTCTGAGAGTTTTCATCATGAATGGGTTAGAATTTCTCAAGTACTTTTTGGACACATTGAGATGATCATGTTTTTTCTCCCTTATTCTATTTTTACATTTTAAATTAATTTATTTTTTGGATATTAAACCAACTTTTCATTCCAATGCACAGCTTATCACACCCTTGTCCAATTGTAACTGTGAGGGACATTACTCATTAGAGTAATTCTGGCTTAAGAACGGTATGATTTATTCAAGGGCTTGGACCTCTTAGGACTATAAGATTTAGGTCATAAAGTATATCATCAAGACCTACAGAGCTAAGAGCTCAGGGTGAGGAAACTTTACAATGGATAATAAAGGATGGAAAGGATGAAGATGAGCATCAATTTTTGCCTCAAGACCAAATGTAACAATGGAAGATATAATTCATTTCACTAGATTCTCTATTTTTGGTTTCTCCTCAGAAATATCCTATAGGAACTATGGAAGAGCTGCTCTTTGAAAATATATGGAAATTTAGATTATTGTAACACAAAAGGTAGACTGTGACAATCATGGGACTATGCCTCATTGGATCATTCTTCAGAAATAACCTTCTATGAGAAGTATAGTTAGCTGGAAACCTCAAACTGCTACACCTTTGACACTCACCTCAGCATTCATATAAATTCCACACTACCTCTACATTATGTTCCCAGCTTATGATTAAGCATCATGGTGGTATAAGAGTTGAAATTTTCCTATCTAATCAAGGATTGTTCTAGCATACAATCTTTGCTCTGGTGTTCCCTATTGGCTTGGTTGAAATATTATAAGAGCTGTGCTGCAGCATGACTCTCTTTCTACCCAGTCCTCCTTTCTTTCCACTCTCTTGTTTCAATTGTCAGACCTGATGAACTCTCTAAGGTTCTCCTTGTCTACTAATGCCCCTATCCTTTTATTGATCAAGGTCATTTCCCTAATCAATCTATTGCCCTTCTAATTCTATCTTGATGTCTACTTTCTGTAGGATCTTAACTAACACAATATATCTGACAAAAGATTTGAAAATAGAATATTAAAGAATTTGCAAAACAATAATAAAAAGACAATAAACTACATCCTCTGTCCAAATGGGTAAAAGACTTGAACAGAAGCATTACAAAAAGATAAATAAAAGGCCAATAGACATATGAAACATCATTTGTTATAAGAGAAATGCAAATTTAAACCAAAATGATATACCAGTACACATCTACTGCAATAGCTAAAATGACGGGAATCACCAATTATAAGTGAAAATGTACAGACACCGAAAGTATTATACATATATGTGGAGTGTAACATGGCATGGCAACTTTAAACAAAATTTTAACAATTTCTTATAAAGTTAAATGTGTACCTACCCTATAATGCAGCAGTTCCATTTTTATGTATCTACCAAGAGAAGTGAAAACATGTCCACACAAATAATTGTATTTGGATATCCAGAGCAGCTTTATGTAAGAGAGTTAAGAAATACAAAAATCCATGGGGCACCTGAGTGGCTCAGTCGGTTGTGTCCAACTTTCGCTTAGGTCATGATCTCGCATTTCATGAGTTCAATCCCTGCATTGAGCTTTCTGCTGTCAGCATGGATCATGATTAGTATTCTCTGTCCCCTTCTCTCTCTGTTTTTTCCTTCACTTGCTCGCTTTCTCTCTCTCTCTCTCTGTCTTAAAAATTTAAATAAACATCAAAAAAAGAAGTAGAAAAACACTAAATGACCATCAAAGGGGTAATGGATAAAACATATTTGGAATATTAATATAATGGAATACTCCTCAGCAATAAAAGTCTGAATAAACATGAGCATGGGAAGAATCCAAGATAGTAGCATAGAAAGATCTGAACTCATCTCCTCATATGGACACACCAAATCTATAGTTATATATGGATCATTTCCCTCTTGAAAAAGTTCTAGGAAGAGCAGAACGGAGTCTCCGGAGCCAAGCGCAGACGAGAGGCCCACGGAAGAGGGTAGGAGGGGCGGCGAGGCTATGCGCGCTCCACTGACTGGCAGGAGGGAGCCGGGGCAGAGGGGCGGCTCGCCGGCCAAGCAGAGCCCCCGAGTCTGCCTGGCAAAAGCGGAGGGGCCTGATGGACTGTGTTCTGACAGCAAGCACGACTTAGCGTCTGGGAGGTCATAAGTTAACAGCTCTACTCAGAAAGCGGGAAGGCTGGAGGACAAAGGGAGGGAGAGCTGCTGAGCCCCCGGACGACAGAGCTCAGTTTGGTGGGGAACAAAGGCCCTCGCCAGCGCCATCTCCCCCGCCCATCCCCCAGCCAAAATCCCAAAGAGAACCAGTTCCTGCCAGGGAACTTGCTCGCTCCACGCAAACACCCAACTCTGTGCTCCTGTGGAGCCAAACTTCCCGCAGCAGATCTGACTCCCTCCCGCTGCCACAGGGCCCCTCCTGAAGTGGATCACCTAAGGAGAAGTGAGCTAAGCTTGGCCCTCCTGCCCCCATGCACCTTGCCTACCCACCCCAGCTAATACGCCAGATCCCCAGCATCACAAACCTGGCAGTGTGCAAGTAGCCCAGACGGGCCACGCCACCCCACAGTGAATCCCGCCCCTAGGAGAGGGGAAGAGAAGGCACACACCAGTCTGACTGTGGCCCCAGTGGTTGGCTGGGGGCAGACATCAGGTCGGACTGCAGCACCGCCCACCAACTCCAGTTGTACACCACAGCACAGGGGAAGTGCCCTGCAGGTCCTCACCACTCCAGGGGCTATCCAAAATGACCAAGCGGAAGAATTCCCCTCAGAAGAATCTCCAGGAAATAACAACAGCTAATGAACTGATCAAAAAGGATTTAAATAATATAACAGAAAGTGAATTTAGAATAATAGTCATAAAATTAATCGCTGGGCTTGAAAACAGTATAGAGAACAGCAGAGAATCTCTTGCTACAGAGATCAAGGGACTAAGGAACAGTCATGAGGAGCTGAAAAGCACTTTAAACGAAAGGCAAAACAAAATGGAAACGACGACAGCTCGGATTGAAGAAGCAGAGGAGAGAATAGGTGAACTAGAAGATAAAGTTATGGAAAAAGAGGAAGCTGAGAGAAAGAGAGATAAAAAAAATCCAAGAGTATGAGGGGAAAATTAGAGAACTAAGTGATACACTGAAAAGAAATAATATACGCATAATTGGTATCCCAGAGGAGGAAGAGAGAGGGAAAGATGCTGAAGGGGTAATTGAAGAAATTATAGCTGAGAACTTCCCTGAACTGGGGAAGGAAAAAGGCATTGAAATCCAAGAGGCACAGAGAACTCCCTTCAGACGTAACTTGAATCGATCCGCTGCATGACATATCATAGTGAAACTGGCAAAACACAAGGATAAAGAGAAAATTCTGAAAGCAGCAAGGGGTAAACGTGCCCTCACATATAAAGGGAGACCTATAAGACTCGTGACTGATCTCTCTTTTGAAACTTGGCAGGCCAGAAAGGATTGGCACGAGATTTTCAGTATGCTACACAGCAAAAATATGCAGCCGAGAATCCTTTATCCAGCAAGTCTGTCATTTAGAATAGAAGGAGAGATAAAGGTCTTCCCAAACAAACAAAAACTGAAGGAATTTGTCACCACTAAACCAGCCCTACAAGAGATCCTAAGGGGGACCCTGTGAGACAAAGTACCAGAGACAACACTACAAGCATAAAACATACAGACATCACAATGACTCTAAACCCGTATCTTTCTATACTAACACTGAATGTAAATGGATTAAATGCGCCAACCAAAAGACATAGGGTATCAGAATGGATAAAAAAACAGGACCCATCTATTTGCTGTCTACAAGAGACTCATTTTCGACCTGAGGACACCTTTAGATTGAGAGTGAGGGGATGGAGAACTATTTATCATGCTACTGGAAGCCAAAAGAAAGCTGGAGTAGCCATACTGTTATCAGACAAACTAGACTTTAAATTAAAGGTTGTAACAAGAGATGAAGAAGGGCATTATATAATAGTTACAGGGTCTATCCATCAGGAAGAGCTAACAATTATAAATGTCTATGTGCCGAATACCAGAGCCCCCAAATATGTAAAACAATTACTCATAAACATAAGCAACCTTATTGAGAAGAATGTGGTAATTGCAGGGGACTTTAACACCCCACTTACAGAAATGGATAGATCATCTAGACACACGGTCAATAAAGAAACAAGGGCCCTGAATGAGACATGGGATCAGATGGACTTGACAGATATATTTAGAACTCTGCATCCCAAAGCAACAGAATATACTTTCTTCTCGAGTGCACATGGAACATTCTCCAAGATAGATCACATACTGGGTCACAAAACAGCCCTTCATAAGTTTATAAGAATTGAAATTATACCATGTATACTTTCAGACCACAAGCTATGAAGCTTGAAATCAACCACAGGAAAAAGTCTGGAAAACCTCCAAAAGCATGGAGGTTAAAGAACACCCTACTAACGAATTAGTGGGTCAATCAGGCAATTAGAGAAGAAATTATAAAATATATGGAAACAAACGAAAATGAAAATACAACAATCCAAATGCTTTGGGACGCAGCGAAGGCAGTCCTGAGAGGAAAATACATTGCAATCCAGGCCTATCTCAAGAAACAATAAAAATCCCAAATACAAAATCGAACAGCACACCTAAAGGAAATAGAAGCAGAACAGCAAAGACACCCCAAACCCAGCAGAAGAAGAGAAATAATAAAGATCAGAGCAGAAATAAACAATATAGAATCTAAAAAAACGGTAGAGCAGATCAACGAAACCAAGAGTTGGTTTTTTGAAAGAATTAACAAAATTGACAAACCTCTAGCCAGGCTTCTCAAAAAGAAAAGGGAGATGGCCCAAATAGATAAAATCATGAATGAAAATGGAATTATTACAACCAATCCCTCAGAGATACAATTATCAGGGAATACTATGAAAAATTATCTGCCAACAAATTGGACAACCTAGAAGAAATGGACAAATTCCTAAACACCCACACTCCTCCAAAACTCAATCAGGAGGAAAGAGAAAGCTTGAACAGACCCATAACCAGCGAAGAAATTGAATCGGTTATCAAAAATCTCCCAACAAATAAGAGTCCAGGACAGATGGCTTCCCAGGGGAGTTCTACCAGACGTTTAAAGCAGACATAATACCTATCCTTCTCAAGCTATTCCAAGAAATAGAAAGGGAAGGAAAACTTCCAGACTCATTCTATGAAGCCAGTATTACTTTGATTCCTAAACCAGACACAGACCCAGTAAAAAAAGAGAACTACAGGCCAATATCCCTGATGAATATCGATGCAAAAGTTCTCAATAAGATACTAGCAAATCGAATTCAACGGCATATAAAAAGAATGATTCACCATGCTCAAGTGGGATTCATTCCTGGGCTGCAGGGCTGGTTCAACATTCGCAAATCAATCAATGTGATACATCACATTAACAAAAAAAAAGAGAAGAACCATATGATCCTGTCAATCGATGCAGAAAAGGCCTTTGACAAAATCCAGCACCCTTTCTTAATAAAAACCCTTGAGAACGTCGGGATAGAAGGAACATACTTAAAGATCATAAAAGCCATTTATGAAAAGCCCACAGCTAATATCATCCTCAATGGGGAAAAACTGAGAGCTTTTTCCCTGAGATCAGGAACACGACAAGGATGCCCACTCTCACCGCTGTTGTTTCACATAGTGCTGGAAATTCTAGCATCAGCAATCAGACAACAAAAGGAAATCAAAGGCATCAAAATTGGCAAAGATGAAGTCAAGCTTTCGCTTTTTGCTGATGACATGATACTATACATGGAAAATCCGATAGACTCCACCAAAAGTCTGCTAGAACTGATACATGAATTCAGCAAAGTTGCAGGATACAAAATCAATGTACAGAAATCAGTTGCATTCTTATACACTAACAATGAAGCAACAGAAAGACAAATAAAGAAACTGATCCCATTCACAATTGCACCAAGAAGCATAAAATACCTAGGAATAAATCTAACCAAAGATGTAAAAGATCTGTATGCTGAAAACTATAGAAAGCTTATGAAGGTAATTGAAGAAGATATAAAGAAATGGAAAGACATTCCGTGCTCATGGACTGGAAGAATAAATATTGTCAAAATGTCAATACTACCCAAAGCTATCTACACATTCAATGCAATCCCAATCAAAATTGCACCAGCATTCTTCTCGAAACTAGAACAAGCAATCCTAAAATTCATATGGAACCACAAAAGGCCCCGAATAGCCAAAGGAATTTTGAAGAAGAAGACCAAAGCAGGAGGCATCACAATCCCAGACTTTAGCCTCTACTACAAAGCTGTCATCATCAAGACAGCATGGGATTGGCACAGAAACAGACACAAAGACCAATGGAATAGAATAGAAACCCCAGAACTAGACCCACAAACGTATGGCCAACTCATCTTTGACAAAGCAGGAAAGAACATCCAATGGAAAAAAGACAGCCTCTTTCACAAATGGTGCTGGGAGAACTGGACAGCAACATGCAGAAGGTTGAAACTAGACCACTTTCTCACACCATTCACAAAAATGAAGTCAAAATGGATAAAGGACCCTAATGTGAGACAGGAAACCATCAAAACCTTAGAGGAGAAAGCAGGAAAAGACCTCTCTGACCTCAGCCGTAGCAATCTCTTACTCGACACATCCCCAAAGGCAAGGGAATTAAAAGCAAAAGTGAATTACTGGGACCTTATGAAGATAAAAAGCTTCTGCACAGCAAAGGAAACAACCAACAAAACTAAAAGGCAACCAACGGAATGGGAAAAGATATTTGCAAATGACATATCGGACAAAGGGCTAGTATCCAAAATCTATAAAGAGCTCACCAAACTCCACACCCGAAAAACAAATAACCCAGTGAAGAAATGGGCAGAAAATATGAATAGACACTTCTCTAAAGAAGACATCCGGATGGCCAACAGGCACATGAAAAGGTGCTCAACGTTGGTCCTTATCAGGGAAATACAAATCAAAACCACACTCAGATATCACCTCACGCCAGTCAGAGTGGCCAAAATGAACAAATCAGGAGACTATAGATGCTGGAGAGGATGTGGAGAAACGGGAACCCTCTTGCACTGTTGGTGGGAATGCAAATTGGTGCAGCCGCTCTGGAAAGTAGTGTGGAGGTTCCTCAGAAAATTAAAAATAGACCTACCCTATGACCCAGCAATAGCACTGCTAGGAATTTATCCAAGGGATACAGGAGTACTGATGCATAGGGGCACTTGGACCCCAATGTTTATAGCAGCACTCTCAACAATAGCCAAATTATGGAAAGAGCCTAAATGTCCATCAACTGATGAATGGATAAAGAAATTGTGGTTTATATACACAATGGAATACTACGTGGCAATGTGAAAGAATGAAACATGGCCTTTTGTAGCAATGTGGATGGAACTGGAGAGTGTGATGCTAAGTCAAATAAGCCATACAGAGAAAGGCAGATACCATAAGTTTTCACTCTTATGTGGATCCTGAGAAACTTAACAGAAACCCATGGGGGAGGGGAAGGAAAAAAAAAGAGGTTAGAGTGGGAGACAGCCAAAGCATAAGAGACTGTTAAAATCTGAGAAATAAGCCATACAGAAATAAGCCATACAGAGAAAGACAGATACCATATGGTTTCACTCTTATGTGGATCCTGAGAAACTTAACAGGAACCCATGGGGGAGAGGAAGGAAAAAAGAAAAAAAAAAAGAAAAAAAAAAAAAAGAGGTTAGAGTGTGAGAGAGCCAAAGCATAAGAGACTGTTAAAAACTGAGAACAAACTGAGGGTTGATGGGGGGTGGGAGGGAGGAGAGTGTGGGTGATGGGTATTGAGGAGGGCACCTTTTGGGATGAGCACTGGGTGTTGTATGGAAACCAATTTGACAATAAATTTCATATAATAAAAAAAATAAATAAATAAATAAAAAAAAGAAAAAGAAAAAGTTCTAAGAAGTAGATGAATTTCTCTCCACAACAAAAAAATGAAAGGACTCCATTGGGATGGGGAGGATAGGCAGAGACACAGTCTCACAAAAAAAACCTCCATCATGGAACAACAAAATACAGTAAGTGCCTCACCAGATAGGCATTTTCCCACAGGAATGAGAAGATGATTCCTCACATTGGGCAGTCTGGTCTCTGGGATCTGCACCAGAAAGACAAGCTTCCAGAACATCTTGCTAGGAAAACCAATGGAATTGATGTCCAGCGGTCCCAAAGTGCAACAGGAAACTGAAATTACTCTCTTGGAGGTATTGCATGTGTTCTTCCTTGCCCTGAGACCCAGTGAAAAAAGAGCGGTTTGAAAAGCGCCTCAATTATATTTGGAAGAAATTTATTTGATTATCTGAGGACATTGTCTGGTGGGTCAAGAGACATTTGAGATGCTCCCTGGAGAAAGAAGTGCTGGTGGATGTCATTGTTGCACTCTCCACATAGATTGCTAGCATAGAAAGGTGAGTCTAGATGTAGTAACTTCCCACCACCTTGCAAGGAGAAGTGGGGGAAAGTGGTCAGGGCATTTGGTGAGACAGGAGAGCATGGGTGGTTGCAGCACTCACGTGCTCTCTGGCATGGTGGGTGGTCACAGATGGTTGTGGAGATCTCCAGCTTCCTAGCTACGGTCTGTGAAAAACTCTCCCCCAGAGTTTGACAGGGGCTGGCCAGTGAAAGTAGTCCTGGCATTCTCCTACTCTCACCCTAAAGCCAGTGCATATGTAAAGACATGCTGAAGTTTATGGGTGAACACCATCAACACATTTTCCTGCTACATTTCTGAAGCTAGTGTGCCCCACCCACTACACTCTCCAGTAGCTTTGTTAAAGCCAGATGGTGCACATAGTGCAAATAGGTAACACCACTTGATTGCCTGGCCTTGATGGCCAAGAGGGCTGGTGTTATAGAACTCTCCAGGACTGAAATAGAAAAAAAAAAAAAAACAGTACTTGGCAGGCCAGCACCCCCAGGACACTGCATAGACAGCAGATTGAACCACACCCCAGTCTTTCCATAAAAAAAGGCTTATTTACTTAGACTGAAGCTTCAACCTAAAAGAAAGGCATTAAGTTTCCCACACATCTACAGGCTAAGGAGGCACTGCCATGGAATGTAAGCAGGAAAATACTATCCTTGCACACCACAGTGACTTGGCTACAACTCAATGAGGCTTCCTCAAAAGGAGATTATATACTTATTTGGTGCCCCAATTTTTGTAACTGTTGCCCATTGGATATATCTTGATATGTTGTTCTTGAGGCCAGCAGGTATTACACTTGTGAACTCACAGGAGTGTATATATTTGCATACTTTAAAATGGCTCACTGGGAGTCTGGTTTCCAATCAGCTTGAAACTAGGTGCTGAGATTCCTCCCTTGGGATCACTGACAAATCATGGTACACCCTCAAAATAGGGGCATATCAAGAATAGTTCAGGTAGTGTATACAATCACAAAGATCTGAAAAACAACCAAGAGACAGGGCAAAGTTAAATGAGAAGGACCATCTCTTACACAAGGCCACTCCCTCAAAACTGAGAGAAAGAGCTGTTTTGCCTGATACATAGAAACAGAGAGTCAAGAAAAATTAAGAAACAGAGAAATATGCTCTAAAGGAGCATAGAACAAGAGAAAACCTCATAAAAAGTCCTTAATGATATGGAGATAAGTAACCTACCTGAAAAAGAATTCAAAGTAATGGTCATAAAATTGTTCACTGAAGTCAGGAGAAGAATGGATGAACATGATGTGACCTTCAACAAATAGGTAGGAAACATAAGACATAAGAAAATACCAAACAGAAATCACAGAGCTGAGAATACAATAACTGAACTTAAAAATTCACTAGAGGGGTTCAACAGCAAATTCAATGAGGCAGATGAATCGGCAAATTGGAAGAAATGAAATGGTCCTCACCGAGACATCAAAAAAATTTTAAAAAGAAGATAACTTAAGGGATCTCTAGGAGAGCTTCAAGCCAAACAACATTTGCATTGAGGTATCCTGGAAGGGGAAGAGAGAGAGGGGAAGAAAACTTATTTGAAGAAATAATGGCTGGAAATTTCCTTAAGCTAGGAATGGAAATGGACATTCAGATCCAGGAAATCCAGAAAGTTCCATATAAGATGAGCTCTAAGAGCACCATTACAAGACACATTATAATTAAAATGTCAGAAGTTAGAGATAGAGAATCTTTAAAACAAAAGGAGAAAAACAAATTATTATGTACAAGGGAAATGCCATAAGGATATCAGCAGATTTCTCAGCAGAAAGTTTGTACACCACAAGGGAATGGCATAACATATTCAAATTATTGAAAGGAAAAAACTTCAAACCAAGAATACTTTACCCAGAAAGATTATCATTCAGATTTGAAGGAGAGATTAAGAGTTTCCCAGACAAGCAAAAGCTAAAGGAGTTCATTGCCAGTAAACTAGACTTACAAAAAATATTAAAGGGACTTGTTTAACCTGAAAATAAATGATACTAATTAATCACAAGAAAATATACAAAAGTAAAAATATTACTGAAAAAAATAAAGTAAAGATAAAGGTTGTGGAATAATCACATATAAATTTGTTAAGAATGTTAAAATACAAAGTGGTAAAGTTAACTAAAACTATAATAATTAGTTAAAGAATATATAAAATAAAAACATGTAAAAGGTGATGTAAAACACATAAAAATGATGGCAGGGTGAAAATATAGAGTTTTGGAATATGTTAATATTTAAGTTGTTATCAACTTAAAACATACTATTATATACACAGGATGAAATATGTGAACCTCACGGTAATCACAATCCAAAAACCTACAGTAAATACACAAAAAAGAAAGTAATCTAAACATAC
Organism: Leopardus geoffroyi; assembly: GCF_018350155.1. Classification (NCBI taxonomy): domain Eukaryota; kingdom Metazoa; phylum Chordata; class Mammalia; order Carnivora; family Felidae; genus Leopardus; species Leopardus geoffroyi. The sequence continues at coordinate 62,417,136 of NC_059343.1, read as the reverse complement.
ACTAAAACAACTTACCAAACCACAGGGGAACAGAGCAAGAGAAGAAGGAAAGAATGGAGAAGTGCAAAAACAGCCAAAAACAATTAACAAAATGGCAACAAATAAATACTTAGGAATAATTACTTTGACTGTAAATGAACTAAATTCTCCCATCAAAAAACAGGGTTGTTGAATGGATGAGAAAGCAGAACATATATGCAAACTTCCTGCATGAGACTCACTTCAGAAATAAGGACACACACAGACTGAAAATGAAGGGATAAAAAAATATGCTCCATGCAAATGGAAATGAAAAGAAAGTTGCTGTATCTATACACATATCAGGAAAAAAAGAGTTTAAAACAAAGACTAATAAAAAACAAATGGTAAGCACTACATACATAATGATAAGAGTCAATCAAGCAATAAAATATAACATTTATAAATACATATGCACCCAATATAGATGGCAGTAAAATTTATACAGCAAATATTAACAGACATAAAGGGATAATAATAGTAAAGGATTTTAATACCTTACCTACATCAATAAATGGTAGGTCATCCAGATGGAAAATCAATAAAGAAACATTGTCCATAAATGACACTTTAGACCATATGGACTTAACAGAATATTCTATCAAAAAGCAGCAGAATACACACTCTTCTCAAGTGCACATGGAACTTTATTCAGTATAGATCACATGTAAGGCCACAAAACAAGTCTCTTAATAAAATAAAAAAAGATTGAAATCATATCGAGCATGTTTTTGTATCACAAAGGTGTGAAACTAGATATTAATTACAAAAATAAAACTGGAAAAACCACAAATACATGGAAATTAAACAATATGTTACTTTAAAAATACTGGGAAATAGAATTACTCAAAGGAGAAACAAAAAAATTCCTAAATACAAACAAAAACAGAAATGCAACACATCAAAGTCTATGGGATATAGAAACAGTGGTTCTAAAAGGGAAATTCATAAGTGAAGTCAGTAAAATTGCAGGATACTAAGTATGGAGATGTGATTTAGGGGACAAATGGATACTGGCTACACAGAGGGGAGGAAGCCACAGTCTTGGAGAAAGGTGAAAGAGTCAAGCACACAGGGGATTACACAAGGAGAACATTACCCCAAAGCCATTGGCTTGGAAAATGAGAGGGGCTAGATTTTGTGAATTTTTGAAACCAGAAGGATTAAAGCCTGGAGTATTAAATGTCAGTGGGCCTGGAAGTGAAAGAGCTTGGGGAGCACTGCACTACACCTGGAGAAGGCAGGCAAAAACCCCAGGAGAAGGCAGCATGGAAACAATGATCTGAAGAATGCCTGGGACACATAGTGGAGAGATTATTCCTTCTTCTCAGAGCATGTCCAGGAGAGGCAGAGTTCACTGAGACACCTCTCCTGAAACAAAGGAGCTGGCTGGCACCATTTACATCACTGACCCTCAGTATAAACACAGAGCCACTTGCAAGAAGCATCACAGCACAAACACTGGCTGCCTAGCATACACCAATTTCCCCCTCCCAGCCTTCTAATGGAACTGCCCTTCTCAGTCACAATTCCCTCATTCCCAGTGCATTAAGACCCTTCCCCAGAAGACCAGCACAAACGCCTGCATCTTCTGTGTAGATATGCAAGACTTCAGTTCTGGTGGAAATGATCCCAGGTTTCATTTCACAAACAGACCAAAGCACACTTATATAAAACTCACCACATTAAGATGAAGGACCGAACACTGCTCACAGCAGAAGAGCCTCTAGAGACGACTGGCTTGAAGGATAGAGCAGATAAAACACAATAGCAGAGAGCACATTGCACACATTGAAGACACTCCTTGAAGTTCCAGGCCCTAGGCACTACACAACCTCTTTTTCACAAGGTTATTACTTTCAGGATCAGGAGACATAACCAGATTTTCTAAAACACAGAAGAAGGTAGAGACAGACAAAATGCCAAGACAGAGGAATTTATCCCAAATGAAAGAACAATAAAAAGCTATGGCCAGAGATATAAGAGGAACAGATACAAAAAGAACACCTAATGGAGAATTTAGAGCAAGAATACTAAGGATACTGACTGAACTTGAGGAAAGAATAGAAGACATCAGTGAGACCCTTATCATAGAGATAAAAGAGATAAAAAAGGATCAGAGATGAAGAGCAGAATAAATGGGATTGGAAAGAAGTTTAGTTCAATGAACAGCAGGCTGGAAGAATCAGAAGGAGTGACCTAGAACAAAAATTAATAGAAATTAATGAAGCTGAACAAAAGAAAGAAGAATTATGTGACACAATAATAGACTTAAGGATCTCAGTGACCTCATCAAATCTAATAACAGTGATTTTATAGGAGTCCCAGAAGAAACAAAGAGAGGAAGTGGGCATAAAATTTATTTGAAGACCTAATACCTGAAAACATCCCTAAATTGGGGAAGGAAATAGACACTCAGATCCAGGAGGCACAGAGGATTTCCCTCAAAATCAATAAAAGCAGATCAACATCAAGACATATTGCGATTAAATTTGCAAAATATACTGGTAAAGGAAAATCTTAAATGCAGCAGAAAAAAGAAGCCAGTAAGTTACAAGGGAAAACCATAAGGCCATAAGGCTAATTAGAGATAGCTCACCGAAACTTGACAATCCAGAAGGTACTGGCATGATATATTCAATGTACTGAATGGGAAAAATCTGCTTCCAAGAATACTCAATCCACTAAAGCTACCTTTCAGAATAGAAGGAGGGATAAAGAGTTTCCCAGACAAAGAAAACTAAAGGAGTTCATGACCACTAAACCAGCCCTGAAAGAAATATCAAAGAGGAATGTTTAAGTGCAAAGGAGAGATCAAAATTGACAAAGACAAGTAAGTATCAGAGAAATTTTTTCATAAAATGACAAAACATGTAAAAAAATTGCAATACATAGACATAAATGAAAACTTACTTTGAATGTAAATGGACTAACACTTGAATCAAAAGACAAAAGGTGTCAGGATGTATAAAAAAAACAAGATCCGCCTATATGCTGCCAACAACAGACTCATTCTAGAGCTAAAGACACCTGCGGATTGAAAGTGAGACAATGGAGATACATTTCTCATACAAATGGATGTCAAAAGAAAGCCAGAGTAGGAATACTTATATCAGACAAACTGGACTTTATTTTTTTATTTTTTTTAAATTTTATTTTTAAGTAATCTCTATACTCAATGTCATGCTAGAACTCACAACCACAAGATCAAGAGTTGAATGCTCTCCTGACTGAGCCGGCTGGGCACCCCAGGAAAAAATGTACTTTAAAACAAAGACTGTAACAAAAAGACAAAAAAGGGCACTATATGATCATAATGGGGACAATCCGACAGAATATATAACAATTGTAAATGTTTATGCATCCAACATGGAGGAACCCAAATATGTAAAACAATTAATGAAAAACATAAAGGAAATAATTAATGCTACAATTATAACACAGGATTTTACCAGCTCACTTACATCAATTGACAAATCTTCTAAACAGAAAATCAACAAAGATGGGGTGCCTGGGTGGTTAAGTCAGTTAAGCAGCCAATTTGTGATTTTGGCTCAGGTCATGATCTCACTGTTGTGAGATCGAACCCCATGTCAGGTTCTGCAATGGGCATAGAGCCTGCTTGGGATTCTTTCTTCCTTCTCCCTCCATTCCTCCTCTGCTCTCTCTCTCTCTCAAAGAAGAAAGAAAATAAGATTAAAAAAAAGAAAATCAACAAAGAAACAATGGCTTTGAATGACACACAAAAATACTGAAGTCATACCATGTACCTTTTCTGACCACAATGCTACAAAACTATAAGTTAACTACAAGAAAAAATTGGAAAAGAGTAGAAATACACGGAGGTTAAAAAATGCTACTAAACAGTAAATGGGACAATCAGCAAATTAAATAAGAAATAAAAACTACATGGGAAAAAAAGAAAATGAAAACACAATGGACCACAACATTTGAGATGCAGCAAAAATTGCCTTAAGAGGAAAGTACAAGGCTATATGGTCCTAACTCAAGAAGCAAGAAAAATGTAAAATACACAACCAAACTTTAAACCTAAAGGAGCTAGAAAAAGAACAACAAATGAAGCCTAAGCCAGTAAAAGGAAGGAAATAATATGTTTGGAGCATAAGTAAATGATTTAGAAATAAAAGAAAACAATAGAACAGATTAATGGAATCAAGAGGTGGTTCCTTGAAAAAAAAATTAATAAAATTGATAAACCTCTAGCTAGCCTTATCAAAAAGAAAAAAGACAGGACTCAAATAAAGCCACAAATGAGAGAGAAGAAATAAAAACCAACACCACAGAAATACAAATATTTATAAGAGAATATTACTAAAAAACTATATGCCAAAATATTGAATAACCTGAAAGACATAGATAAATTACTAGAAACATAAATTACCGAAAATGAAGCATAAGAAATACAAAACTTGAATAGTCCAATAAGAAGAAAGAGATTGAATCAGTAATCAAAAAATCCCAAACAGAAGTCTAGTACTAGATGGCTTCACAGGTGAATTCTACCAAATTATTAAGAAGGAGTTAACATCTTTTTTTTCCTCAAACAATTCCAAAACATAGAATAGGAAGGCTTAGCCTCAGCAGAGAACAAAATCATCAAGGAAGAAGTCAAACTTTCACTATTTGCATATTACATGATACTCTATGTAGAAAACACGAAAGCCTCCACCAAAAAATTCCTAGAACTAATACATGAATCAGCAAAGTCACAGAAATTATAAAATTATAAAAACAATGTGCAGAAATCTCTTGCATTTCTATACACCAATAATGAAGCATCAGAAAGAGAAATTAAGGAATCAATCTCATTTGCAATTGAACCAAAAACAATAAGATACCTAAGAATAACCTTAACTAAAGAGGGAAAAGATCTGTACTCTGAAAACCATAGAAGAATTATGAAAGATATTAAAGAGGGCGCAAAGAAATGCAAAAACATCCCATGCTCATAGATTGGAAGAACAAACATTGTTAAAATTTCTATACTACCCAAAGCAATCTACACATTAATGGAATCCCTATTAAAATACCAATAGCATTCCTCACAGAGCTAGATCAAATAATCCTAAAATTTGTATAGAACACAAAAGACCCTGAAGAGCCAAAGCAATCCTGAAAAAGAAAAACAAAACTGGAGGCAACACTATTCCAGATTTCAAGCTTTATTACAAAGATGTACTCTTCAGGAAAACATGGTACTGGCACAAAAACATACACATAGATCAATGGAACATCATAGAAAACCCAGAAAAGGAACCACAACTATATGGTCAACTCATCTTTGAAAAAGCAGGAAAGAATATCCAATGAAAAAAAGACACTCTCTTCAACAAATTGTGTTGGCAAAATTGGACAATGAGTCACAGAAGAATGAAACTGGATAATTTTCATACACCATACATAAAAATAAATTGAAAATGATTGAAAGACCTAAATGGGAAACAGGAATCTATCAGAATCGTAGAAAAGGACACAGACAGCGACTTTGTTAATCTGAGCCACAGTAACTGCTTACTAGACATGTCACTGAAGGCAAGGGACATAAAAGCAAACATGAACTATTGGGACTTATCAAGATAAAAATCTTCTTCACAGCAAAGGAAACAACCAATAAAACTAAAAGGCAGCATAGAGAATGGGAGAAAATATTGCAAATGACATATCAGATAAAGGTGTTAGTATCCAAAATCTATAAAGCACATATCAAACTCAACACTGGAAAAACAAACAACACAGTTAAGAAATGGGCAGAAGACATGAATAGACATTTTTCCAAGGAAGATATCCAGATGGCCAACAGATATATGAAAAGATGTTCAACCTCACTCATAATTAGGGAAATACACATTAAAACCACCTCACTCCTGGGGAAGATGGCAACGTAGGAGGATGCTGGGATCACCTCGTCCTGTGGATCACTTAGATTCCACCCACACCTGCCTAAATAACCCAGAAAATCACCAGAAGACTAGCAGAACGGATTCTCCAGAGCCAAGCGTAAACGAGAGGTCCAGGGAAGAGGGTAGGAAGGGTGGAGAGGCGGTGCCACAGCACGGACTGGTGGGAGGGAGCTGGGGAAGAGGGACAACCCGCTGGCAAAGCAGAGCCCCCAAGTCTGGCTTGGAAAAGCGGAGGGGCTAGATGGGGTGTGTTCTGACAGCAAGCGGGACTTAACATCTGGAAGGTTATAAGTTAACAGATCTGCTCGGAGAATGGGAGGGCCGGAGGACAACCGGAGGGAGAGTTGTTGAGTCCCAGACAACAAAGCACAGCTTGGCAGGGAACAAAGGTGCTTGCCAGCGCCATCTCTCTCTCCCATCCTTCAGCCAAAATCCCAAAGGGAACCAGCTCCTGTCAGGGAACTTGCTTGCACTGCACAAACACCCAACACTGTGCTTCTGCTGATCCATCCCTCTGGCGGGTCTGACTCCTTCCCGGTGCCACAGGCCCCTCCTGAAGCGGATCAACGAAGCATAAGCAAGCTGAGCCTATACCTCCCACCCCTGTGCACCTTGTGGATCCACCCCAGCTAATACGCCAGATCCCCAGCACCACAAACCTGGCAGTATGCAAGTAGCTCAGATGGGCCATGACACCGCACAGTGAATCCCGCCCCTAGGAGAGGGGAAGAGAAGGTACACACCACTATGACTCTGGCCCCAGAGGTGGTCTGGGGGCAGACATCAGGTCTGACTGTGGCCCCGCCCACCAACGGAAGTTATTGAAGACAGCACAGGGGAAGTGCGCTGCAGTTCCGCACCACTCCAGGGGCTATCCAAAATGAGAAAATGGAAGAATTCCCCTCAAAAAAACCTCCAGGAAATGACAGCTAACGAACTGATAAAAAATGATTTAAACAATATAACAGGTAGAATAATAGTCATAAAATTAATCGCTGGGCTTGAAAACAGTAAAGAGGACAGCAGAGAATCTCTTGCTACAGAGATCAGGGGACTAAGGAACAGCCAGGAGGAGCTAAAAAAGGCTATTAATGAGCTGCAAAATAAAATGGAGATGACCACAGCTCGGATTGAAGAGGCAGAGGACAGAATAAGTGAACTAGAAGATAAAATTATGGAAAAAGAAGAAGCTGAGAAAAAGAGAGATAAAAAAATCCAGGAGTATGAGGGGAAAATGAGAGAACTAAGTGATGCTCTAAAGAGAAATAATATACGCATAATTGGTATTGCAGAGAAGGAAGAGAGAGGGAAAGGTGCTGAAGGTGTACTTGAAGAAATAATAGCTGAGAACTTCCCTGATCTGGGGAAGGAAAAATTCATTGAAATCTAAGAGGCACGGAGAACTCCCTTCAGATGTAACTTGAATCGATCTTCTGCATGACATATCATAGTGAAAATGGCAAACTACAAGGATAAAGAGAAAATCCTGAAAGCAACTAGGGATAAACGTGCTCTAACATATAAGGGGAGACCGAGAAGACTAGTGACAGATCTCTCTACTGAAACTTGGCAGACCAGAAAGGAATGACAGGAAATCTTCAATGTGCTTAACAGAAAAACATGCAGCCGAGAATCCTCTAACCAGCAAATCTGTCATTTAGAAAAAAAGGAGAGATAAAGGTCTTCCCAAACAAACAAAAACTGAAGGAATTCATCACCACTAAACCAGCCCTACAAGAGATCCTAAGGGGGATCCTGTGAGACAAAGTACCAGAGACATAACTACAAGCATGACCTACAGACATCACAATGACTCTAAACCCATATCTTTCTATAACACTGAATGTAAATGGATTAAATGCGCCAACCAAAAGACATAGGGTATCAGAATGGATAAAAAAACAAGACCCATCTATTTGTTGTCTACAACAGACTCATTTTAGACCTGAGGACACTTTCAGATTGAAAGTGAGGGGATGGGGGCGCCTGGGTGGCGCAGTCGGTTAAGCGTCCGACTTCAGCCAGGTCACGATCTCGCGGTCCGGGAGGTCGAGCCCCGCGTCAGGCTCTGGGCTGATGGCTCAGAGCCTGGAGCCTGTTTCCGATTCTGTGTCTCCCTCTCTCTCTGCCCCTCCCCCATTCATGCTCTGTCTCTCTCTGTCCCAAAAATAAATAAACGTTGAAAAAAAAATTAAAAAAAAAAAAAAGAAAGTGAGGGGATGGAGAACTATTTATCATGCTACTGGAAGCCGAAAGAAAGCTGGAGTAGCCATACTTATATCAGACAAACTAGATTTTAAATTAAAGGCTGTAACAAGAGATGAAGAAGGGCATTATATAATAATTACAGGGTCTATCCATCAGGAAGAGCTAACAATTATAAATGTCGATGCACCGAATACAGGAGCCCCCAAATATATAAAACAATTACTCATAAACATAAGCAACCTTATTGATAAGAATGTGGTAATTGCAGGGGACTTTAATACGCCACTTACAACAATGCATACATCATCTAGACACACGGTCAATAAAAAACAAGGGCCCTGAATGATACATTGGATCAGATGGACTTGACAGATATATTTAGAACTCTGCATCCCAAAGCAACAGAATATACTTTCTTCTCGAGTGCACATGGAACATTCTCCAAGATAGATCACATACTGGGACACAAATCAGCCCTTCATAAGTATACAAGAATTGAGATCATACTATGCATACATTCAGACCACAATGCTAGAAGCTTGAAATCAACCACAGGAAAAAGTCTGGAAAACCTCCAAAAGCATGGAGGTTAAAGAACACCCTACTAAAGAATGAGTGGGTCAACCTGGGAATTAGAGAAGAAATTAAAAAATATATGGAAACAAATGAAAATGAAAATACAGCAATCCAAACGCTTTGGGATGCAGGGAAGGCAGTCCTGAGAGGAAAATACATTGCAATCCAGGCCTATCTCAAGAAACAAGACAAATCCCAAATACGAAATCTAACAGCACACCTAAAGGAAATAGAAGCAGAACAACAAAGACACCCCAAACCCAGAAGAAGAGAAATAATAAAGATCAGAGCAGAAATAAACAATATAGAATCTAAAAATACTGTAGAGCAGATCAACGAAACCAAGAGTTGGTTTTTTGAAAAAATGAACAAAATTGATAAACCTCTAGCCAGGCTTCTCTTTTTTTTTTTTTTTTTTAATTTTTTTTTTCAACGTTTATTTATTTTTGGGACAGAGAGAGACAGAGCATGAACGGGGGAGGGGCAGAGAGAGAGGGAGACACAGAATCGGAAACAGGCTCCAGGCTCTGAGCCATCAGCCCAGAGCCCGACGCGGGGCTCGAACTCACGGACCGCGAGATCGTGACCTTAGCCAGGCTTCTCAAGAAGAAAAGGGAGATGACCCAAACAGATAAAATCATGAATGAACATGGAATTCTTACAACCAATCTCTCAGAAATACAAGCAATTATCAGGGAATACTATGAGAAATTATATGCCAAAAAACTGGGCAACCTGGAAGGAATGGACAAATTCCTAAACACCCACACACTTCCAAAACTCAAACAGGAAGAAATAGAAAGCTTGAACAGACCCATAACCAGCGAATAAATTGAATCAGTTAGAAAAATCTCGCCACAAATAACAGTCCAGGACCAGATGGCTTCCTGGAAATTCTACCAGACATTTAAAGCAGAGATAATACCTATCCTTTCAAGCTATTCCAAACAATAGAAAGGGAAGGAAAACTTCCAGACTCATTCTAGGAAGCCAGTATTCCTTTGATTCCTAAACCAGACAGAGACCCAGTAAAAAAAAAGAGAACTACAGGCCAATATCCCTGATGAATATGGATGCAAAAATTCTCAATAAGATACTAGCAAATAGAATTCAACAGCATATAAAAAGAATTATTCACCATGATCAAGCGGGATTCATTACTGGGATGTAGGGCTGGTTCAACATTCGCAAATCAATCAACATGATACATCACATTAATAAAAGAAAAGATAAGATCCATATGATCCTCTCAATCGATGCAGAAAAAGCATTTGACAAAATTCAGCACCCTTTCTTAATAAAAACCCTTGAGAAAGTCGGGATAGAAGGAACATACTTAAACATCATCAAAGCCATTTATGAAAAGCCCACGGCTAACATCATCCTCAATGTGGAAAAGCTGAGAGCTTTCCTCCTGAGATCAGGAACACGACAGGGATGTCCACTCTCACCACTGTTGTTTAACTTAGTGTTGGAAGTGCTAGCATCAGCAATCAGACAACAAAAGGAAATCAAAAGCATCAAAATTGGCAAAGATGAAGTCAAGCTTTCACTTTTTGCAGATGACATGATATTATACATGGAAAAGCTCATAGACTCCACCAAAAGTCTCCTAGAACTGATACATGAATTCAGCAAAGTTGCAGGATACAAAATCAATGTACAGAAATCAGTTGCATTCTTATCCACTAATAATGAAGCAACAGAAAGACAAATAAAGAAACTGATCCCATTCACAATTGCACCAAGAACCATAAAATACCTAGGAATAAATCAAACGAAAAATGTACAAGATCTGTATGCTGAAAACTATAGAATGTTTATGAAGGAAATTGAAAAAGATATAAAGAAATGGAAAAACATTCTGTGCTCATGGGTTGGAAGAATAAATATTGTCAAGATGTCACTACTACCCAAAGCTATCTACACATTCAATACAATCCCAATCAAAATTGCACTGGCATTCTTCTCAAAGCTAGAACAAGCAATCCTAAAATTCATATGGAACCACAAAAGGCCCCTAATAGCCAAAGTAATTTTGAAGAAGAAGACCAAAGCAGGAGGCATCACAATCCCAGACTTTAGTCTCTACTACAAAGCTGTCATCATCAAGACAGCATGGTATTGGCACAAAAACAGACACATAGACCAATGGAATAGAGTAGAAACCCCAGAACTAGACCCACAAAAGCATGGCCAACTAATCTTTGACAAAGCAGGAAAGAACATCCAATGGAAAAAAGACAGTCTCTTTCACAAATGGTGCTGGGAGAACTGGACAGCAACATGCAGAAGGCTGAAACTAGACCACTTTCTCACACCATTCACAAAAATGAACTCAAAATGGATAAAGGACCTGAATGTGAGACAGGAAACCATCCAAACCCTAGAGGAGAAAACAGGAAAAGACCTCTCTGACCTCAGCCATAGCAATTTCTTACTTGACACATCCCCAAAGGTAAGGGAACTAAAAGCAAAAATGAACTATTGGGACCTTATGAAGATAAAAAGCTTCTGCACAGCAAAGGAAACAACCAACAAAACTAAAAGGCAACCAACGGAATGGGAAAAGATATTTGCAAATGACATATCGGACAAAGGGCTAGTATCCAAAATCTATAAAGAGCTCACCAAACTCCACACCCGGAAAACAAATAATCCAGTGAAGAAATGGGCAGAAAACATGAATCGACACTTCTCTCAAGAAGATATCTGGATGGCCAACAGGCACATGAAAAGATGTTCAACGTCGCTACTTATCAGGGAAATACAAATCAAAACCACACTCGGATATCACCTCATGCCAGTCAGAGTGGCCAAAATGAACAAATCAGGAGACTATAGATGCTGGAGAGGATGTGGAGAAACAGGATCCCTCTTGCACTGTTGGTGGGAATGCAAATTGGTGCAGCCACTCTGGAAAACAGTGTGGAGGTTCCTCAGAAAATTAAAAATAGACCTACCCTATGACCCAGCAATAGCACTGCTAGGAATTTACCCAAGGGATACAGGAGTACTGATGCATAGGGGCACTTGGACCCCAATGTTTATAGCAGCACTCTCAACAATAGCCAAATTGTGGAAAGAGCCTAAATGTCCATCAACTGATGAATGGATAAAGAACTTGTGGTTTATATATACAATAGAATACTACTTGCCAATGAGAAAGAATGAAATATGGCCTTTTGTAGCAACGTGGATGGAACTGGAGAGTGTGATGGTAAGTGAAATAAGCCATACAGAGAAAGACAGATACCATATGTTTTCACTCTTATGTGGATCCTGAGAAACTTAACAGAAACCCATGGGGGAAGGGAAGGGAAAAAAGTTAGAGAGGGCAGGAGGCACACTATAAGAGACTGTTAAAAACTGAGAGTAAACTGAGGGTTGATGGGGGGTGGGAGGGAGAGGAAAGTGTTTGATTGGCATTGAGGAGGGCACCTTTTGGGATGAGCACTGGGTGTTGTATGGAAACCAAACTGACAATAAATTTCATATTAAAATATAATCATTCTATTTGTAGTTTTTTAAAAAAAATCCATATTAATAAGGGCAATTGTTGTGTTTAGCCTTGGGTGTTTTATGTAAATGATGAATCACTAAATTCTATTCCTGAAACCAATATGGCACTATGTGTTATTTGACTAAAATTTAAATAAAAATTTGAAGAAAAAAATAAATATTTTTCCCAGCAAAAATAATTCTAAAAAATAATCATTCACCATGACCAAGTGGGATTTATTCCTGTGGTGCAGTGGTGTTGTAGTGTTCACATACCAATCAGTGTGGTACACCACATTAATAAAAGAAATGATAAGAGCCGTATGACCCTTTCAATAGTTGTGCAAAGAACATTTGACAAAGTACAATATCCATTCATGATAAAACCCCCAATCAATGTAGGTTTAGAGGGAACATATCTCAACACAATAAAGGCTATTTATTTAAAAGCCACAGCTAACGTCATACTTAACAGGGAAAAACTGAGAAGTTTTCCTCTATGGTCAGGAACAAGACAGGGATATCCACTCCAACCACTGTTATTTAACATAGTACTAGGAGCCCTAGTCACAGATAGCAGACTATAAAATCAAATAAAAGGCATCCACATCGGAAAGGAAAAAGTAAAACTTTCACTGTTTGCAGATGACATGGTAGTCTATATAGAAAAACTGAAAGACTCCACTAAAAAATGCAAGAATTGAGACATGAATTCAGTAAAGTCACAATATACAAAATAAGTGTATAGAAATACGTTGCATTTCTATACATGAATAAAGAAGCAGTGAAAAGAAAAATCAAGGAATCAATCCCATTTAAAATTGCACCAAAAACAATAACATACCTAGAAATAAACGTAACCATAGTGGTAAAAACCTGTGCTACGAAAACTATAAAATACTGATGAAAGAAGTTGAAGATGACACAAAGAAATGTAAAAGCATTCCATGCTCATAGATTGGAAGAACAAATACTATTTAAAATATCTATACTACCCAAAACATCTACACATTTAATCCAATCCTTTTCAAAATACCACCAGCATTTTTCACAAAGCTAGAACATACAATCCCAAAATTTGTATGGAACCACAAAAGACCCTGAATAGCCAAAGCAACCTTCAAAGAAAAGCAAAACTGAAGGTATCACAATTCCAGACTTCAAGTAATATTACAAAGCTGTAGTGATCAAACCAGTATGGTACTGGCACAAGAACAGACAACATAGACCAATGGAACAGAATAGAAAACCCAGGAGTAAACCCACAACTATATGGCCAATTAATCTTCAACAAAGCAAGAAAAAATACCCAATGAGAGAAAGACAGTCTCTTCAACAGTGTTGGCAAAACTGGACAGCAACATGCAAAGAAAAAAAATTGGAACAATTTCTTACACCATATACAAAAATAAATTCAAAACGGTAATGTCCTAAATGTGAGACTTGAAACCATAATAATCCTAAAAGAGAACACAGGCATTAACTTTTTGACATCGACTGTAGGAACTTCTTACTAGATACATCTCCTGGGGAAGGAGAAACAAAAGCATAAATAAACTATTGGGACGTCAACAAAATCATAAGCTTCTGCACAGTGAAGGAGACTATCAAGAAAACTAAAAGGCAACCTATGGAATGGGAGAAGATATTTGCAGATAACATATCTGTTAAAGGGTTAGTACCCAAAATATATAAAGAATGTATACAACTCATAGCTCAAAAAATGAGTAATCCATTAAAAAATGGGCAGAAGATGTGCATAGACATTTTTCCAAAGAAGATATACAGATGGCCAACAGACACATAAAAAGATGGTCATTACTGGTAGGGAAATGCAAATCAGAACTACAATGGGATATCACCTCACACCTGAAAAAGAATGGCGAAAAAACAATTAAACTGAATCACTATGTTACACCATATACAAAAATAAACTCAACATGGATTAAAGACTTGAATATGTGACCTGAAAACCTAAATCTCCCAGAAAAAAAGAACCTAGATTGTAAGGTTTTTAACATCATTTATAATCATGTTTTTTTGGATCTGACTCCAAAGCAAGGAAAATATAAATAAATATAAATAAACGGGACTACATCAAACCATAAAGCTTCTGCACAGTGAAGGAAACCATTAACAAAATAAAAAGGTGACCACTGAATGGGGGAATATATTTGCAAGTCATATATATGGTGTTAACTTCAAAATATATAATAAGTTATACAATTCAATAAGAAAAAAAACACCCTAAATAATCCAATTTAAAAATAGGAAGACAAGTGGGTGCTGGGAAGATGGCGGAATAGGAGGACCCTAAGTTCAACTCATCCCATGTTTACTAGATATCATTCACATCCTTGTCAATAAAATGGAGAATGATCCAAAGACTAGCAGTGAAAATCCATAACTAAATGTAGAAAAGAAGGCATATCAGAGGGACTAGGAAGGGCAGAACTGGTGGTTGGGAGCTGCCCCCAGGAAGGAGGGAGCTGAGGGCACAGAGAGGGGAAAGGACCAGGGAGCCCACATGAGGAAAATGAATCCCCATAAACACTGACCTTGAAAAACAGAGGAGCTGAATTCTGTGAGTTTGTGTAACCAGCAGAACTTAGAGGCTGGGGCTTTAAAAGTCAGCTAACTCAGCACTGGGTAAGTGGGGGTGGGGAATGTGAGTGATAGCCAGGTCCCCAATCGCAAAGAGACAACAGCCTGAGGAGAGGCAACATGGAAGTGACAATCTGTACAATAGGAGAGAGATCTCTTTATACTCATTTTGAAGCATGTTAGGGTACTTCTCTGAGAACAAAGAAGCTGGCAGTCACCATTTTTCTCCTCTAACCCCCAGAATAAACACAGAGCCACTTGCCAGAGGCAGCTCTGCACAGACATTTGCTACCTAGCTTTCTAGCAGTGCATCCTGCCCCTGAGTTCTCCTGAAGATTTACCCACTTCAAGCCTGCTGGTCTCAGTTGTGGGCTCGGTGCTGTTTTTGCTAATGCTGCCCACCTTACCCAACTGCTAGATTTGCATACCATGCCATCATGGCCAATGTGCTTCAGGGGATCTGGTCTAAGATTGGGGCCCAATGCAAATTTTGCTAATGCCATGCCTGTCCCACCCAGGAGAAAAAGTATAGACACTGCATGCCCTGGGCACCACTTCTGTGTGCCACATCCCTGGCCACCCCTGCATTTCAGGAAAGCCAGCCTAGGACTAGTAGCTCACTGAAAATTTTGATAATGCCATGTGCATGCCCAGCCCAGCTGCCACCCACACAGATGTCAAATACTCCCAGCGGCCACCACTGTCCTGAACCCCGCACCATTGGTGGCCACCTGGCTATGGAGGAACTGGCCTAGGAGTATTGGCTCAGCACAAATATTGCTACCACCATTACCCCACCCCCATGCCCTTGTACTGTCATGCCCTGTCATAGCCAGCTTGCTTGGGTCTCTCTAACATCACAGTGAGCAAGCAAAGCCAACAAAAGGCAAAGGATCAGTGAAGACCCATGGGCTGAAAGGAATGTGACTCACATCCAATAACAGGATGAAGAAACACACATAGAAGGCTGCCCTGAAGTGCCAGTTTCTGGTGAACAAGGGAGAATGATGTCAGGACATCACATGACCTCTTATTCATAATACCACTACTTACAAGAGTAGCAGGTGTAGCTGAGAAGCAGACACAGAAGTAGACAAAGTGAGGAGACAGAGAAATATGTTCCAAGTGAAGGAACATGACAAAATCACAGAAGGAGATCAAAGTGAAAGAGAAACAAGTAATATGCCTCATAGAGAATTTAAAGTAATGATCATAAAGATACGCACTGGACTTCAGAAAATGGTGCAGGACATCAGTGAGATCCTTAAAAACATATTAAAAATGACATACCAGAGATTAAGAACTCAATAAGCGAAGCTAAAAATACAATACTAGGCTACAGGAATAAACAGTAGGCTACAGGAAGCAGAGGAACATATCAGTGACCTGGAGGATAGAGTAATGGAAAGCAAACTGAACAGGTGAGAGACAAATACTTCATAATGAGAATAGACTTAAAGAATTCACTGACTCCATCAAGCAAAATAACATTCACATTATAGGGATCCCAGAAGAGGAAGAGAGGAAAACAGTGGCAGAAAATGAGTTTGAAGAAATAATAGATGAAAACTTCATGAATATGGGGAAGATACAGAGATCCAGATACAGGAGGCCCAGATATCCCCAACAAATTGAACCCAAGGAGGTCCACACCAAGACTTATAGTAATTAAAATGGCAAAAAAAAATAGTGATAAAGAAAAATTTTACAGGCTCCTCAAGAGAAGAATACAATTACATATAAAGAATCCCTGTAAGGCTATTAGCTAAATTTTCAGCAGTAACTTTGCAGGCTAGAAAAGAGTGATACGATATGCTCAACGTGCTGAAAAGGGGAAATGTGCAGCAAAGAATACTGTACTCATGAAGGCTATCATTCACAAAAGAAGGAGAGATAAAGAGTTTCCCAGACAAACAAAAGTTAAAAGAATTTATGACTACTAAACCAGCCCTACAAGAAATGTTTAGGAGGACTCTGAGTGGAAAACAAAAACCATAAATAAGCATAAGAAAAATAGGAAGCAAAAAATAAAAAGATATAAAAGACGATACCAAATATCTGAAACGTGGAGGGGACAAAAGTAAAGAATAAGCTCAAAAATAAACGAACATCAGCTTAATATAGACTTATGTACAGAAGGTATTATATATAAACTAAATGGTAACTACAAATCAAAAGACATTAATAGACATGCAAAAAATAAAGGTAAGGAACCCAAATATATCACTAAAGAAAACCAGCAAACCATTAAAGAGAGAAATAGAAGAAAGGATCAGAGAAAAACTAAAAAAAAAAAAAGAAAAAATGTAACAAAATAGTAATAAACCAATATCAATAATCACTTTGAATTTAAATGGACTAATTGCTACAATCAAAATACATAGATGGATACAAAATGGATGGAAAAACAAGACTCATCTATATGCTTCCTACAGGAGACTCATATCATACCTAAAGACACTTACAGATTGAAAGTGAGAGGTTGGAGAAATATTTATCATGCAAAGTGATGTCAAACGAAAGCCAGAGTAGCAATACTTTTATCAGGCAAAAGACTTTAAAACACAGTCTGTAAACAGAGACAAAGAAGGACAGTATATATTAATAAAGGGACAGTCCAACAAGAAGATATAACAAATATATATATATATATATATATATGTATATATATATCCAATATTAGAGCACCCAAATATATGAGAGTTAATAACAAACATAAAGGTACTAATCTGTAGTAATACAATAATAGTAGAAGACATTAACACCCCACTTACATCAATGGACAGATCATCCAAGAGAAAACCAACAAGGAAGTAGTGACTTTGATTGACACATTGGACCAGATGAAATTAATAGATATATTCTGAGCACTACATCGTAAAATAGTAAGATATGAAGGGTACACAGAATATTCTCCAGAATAGATCACATATTATGCCACAAAACATGCCTCAACAAATTTAAAAAGACTGAAGTCATACCATGAATATTTTTGGACCACAATGCTATTAAATTAGAATTCAAAGAAAAGAAAAAATCTAGAAAGACAAAAAATACTTGAAGGTTACTGGAGGGATCCTGGGAGGGGGGGATGGGCTAAATGGGTAAGAGGAATTAAGGAATCTACTCCTGAAATCATTGCTGCATTATATGCTAACTAATTTGGATGTAAATTTTAAAAACTAAAAAATAAGATTAAAAAAATAGCATGCTACTAAACAATGAATGGGTCAAATAAGACATCAAATAAGTCAAAAAGTACATGGAATCAAATGAAAATGAGAACACAATATTCCAAAACCTTTGGAATGCAGAGAAATATGTTCCAAGAGGGAAGTTTATAGCAATACATGCTTACCTCAAGAAGCGAGAAAATTTTAAAATAAGCAGCCTGACTTTACAAACCTAAGGGAGCTAGATAAAGAACAAAAAATAAACCTAAAAATATCAGAAGGAAAGAAATAATAAATATTAGAGCGGAAATAAATGATATAGAAAGAAAAAAAACAATAGAACAGATCAATGAAAGCAGGAGCTTGTTCTCCAAAATGATCAACAGAATTAATAAACCTCTAGCTTGACTCATGAGACAGAGAGAGAGAGATGACTCAAATAAACAAAATCAATGATGAAAGAAGAGAAATAACCAACACCACAGAAATACAATTGTAATGACATATTATGAAACACTATATGCCAACAAATTAGACAACCTAGAAGAAATGGAAAAATTCCTAGAAACATATAATCTACTGAAACTAGATCAGGAAGAAATAGAGAATTTGAACAGAGTACCAGCAAGAAGATTGAATCAGTAATCAAAAAACTCCCAATGAACAAAAGACCAGGGCCAGATGGCTTCACAGGTGAAACCAAACATTTAAAGAAGATTTGATACCTATTCTTCTCAGAATATTCCAAAAAATACAAGAAGAAGCAACACTTCCAAATTCATTCTATCAAGTGAGTATCACCCTTATACCAAAACCAGATAAACATACTGAATAAAAGGACAAATACAGGCAAATATCTCTGATGAACATAAATGAAAAACTCTCAAAAAAATATTAGAAAACAGAATCCAACAATACATTAAAAAATCATTCACTCGATTAAGTGGGATTTATTCCTGGTTTGGAAGGGTGGTTCAATGTTCACAAATCAATTAATGTGATACATCACATCAACAAGAGAAGAGGAAAAAATGATCATTTCAATAGATGCAGAAAAAACATTTGACAAAATACAACATTCACTCCTGATAAAAGCCCCCAGCAAAGTAGGTTTAGAGGAAACATACCTTAACATAATAAAGGCCATACATATGAAAAACCCCAGTGAACATCATACTCAATGGATAAATATGAGAGCTTTCCACCCTAAGGTTAGGAATAAGACAAGGATGTCCACTCCCACCACTTTAAAAATAATGATTTATTTTATTTCTGAGACAGAGACAGCACGAGTGGGAGAGGGGAAGAGAGGGGAAGAGAGGGAGGGGCAGAGAGATAGGGAGACAGAGAACCCCAAGCAGGCTCTACCCTGTCAACACAGAGCCAAACCCATGGACTGTGAGATCATGATCTGAGTTGAAGTCAGATGCTTAACTGACTGAGCCACCCAGGAACTCCCCACCACTGTTATTTAACATAGTGCTGCTGGAGGCGCTAGCCACAGCAATTAAACAAAAAAGGAAATAAAAGGCATCCAAATTGTCAAGGAAGAAGTAAAACTTTCATTATTTGCAGATGACATGATACCATATATAGAAAATCCAAAAGATTCCACCAAAAAACTACTAGAACTCATACACAAATTCAGTAAAGTCACAGGATACAAAGTCTGTTGCATTTCTATGTGCTAATAATGAAGCAACAAAGAGAAATTAAGAAAACAATCCCATTTACAACTGCACCAAATGTAATAAGATACCTAGGAATAAACCTAACCAAATAGGTGAAAGACCTATACTCTGGAAACTGTAACACAGTGATGAAAGAAATTAAATATGACACAAAGAAATGAAAAGACATTCCATGCTTATGGATTGGAAGAACAAATATTGTTTAAATTTCTATACTACCCAAAACAACCCATACATTTAATGCAATCTCTATCAAACTACCAACAGCATTTTTCATAGAATAAGAATAAACAATCCTAAATTTTGTATGGAAACACAAAATTGCTTGGATAGCCAAAGCAATTTTGAAAAAGAAAAGCAAAGCTGAAGACATCACAATTCTGGATTTCAAGTTATATTACAAAGCTGTAGTAATCAAAACAGTACTGGCACAAAAATAGATACCTAGATCAATGGAACAAAATACAAAACCCAAAAATGAACCCACAACTCTATGGTCAATTAATCTGCAACAGAGCAAGAAAGAATGTCCAATGGGAAAAAAGTCCTTCAACAAATGTTGGATAGCAACATGCAAAAGAATGAAATGGGACTTCTTTCTTACACCATACACAAAAATGAATTAAAAACAGATTAAATGTGATAACTGAAACCATAAGAATCCTAGAAGAGAGCACAGGAAGTAAGGTCTCTGACATCTACCATAGCAATATCTTTCTAGATATATCTACTGAGGCAAAGGAAATAAAAGTAAAAATAAAGTATTGGGACTACATCAAAATAAAACTCTCCTGTATTGGGGCACTTGGGTGACTCAGTAGGTTAAGCATCTGACTTCGGCTCAAGTCATGATATCATGGTTAGTGAGTTCAAGCCCCGTGTTGGGGTCTGTGCTGACAGCTCAGAGCCTGGAGCCTACTTTGGATTCTGTGTCCCATTCTTTCTCTGCCCCTCCCACACTTGTGCTCTGTCTCAAAAATAAATAAAATGTAAACAACAACAACAACAACCCCAAGCTCCTGCATAGCAAAGGAATCAATAAAGAAAACTAAAAGAAAATCTACTGAATTGGAGAAGACATTTAAAAACGACATATCCAATAAAGGATAACATCCAAAAATATAGAAAACTGATACAACTCAATATCTAAAGAACACATAATCCAAATAAAAATGTTCAGAAGACATGAACAGACATTATTCTAAGAAGGTATACAGATGGCCAAAAGATACATGAGAGGATGCTCAATATCACTCATAATCAGGGAAACAGAAATCAAAACTGCAACGAGATATCACCTCAGACCTGTCAGAATGACTGAAATGAAAACACAAGAAACAGTAAGTGGTGGCAAGGATATGGAGAAAGGAACTCTCTTGCACAGTTGGTGGGAATGTAAACTGGTTAATTCACTCTGGGTAACAGTACAGAGGCTCCTTGGGAAATTAGAAATAGAACTACCCTACAATTCAGCAATCACACTACTGGGTCTTTACCCAAAGAATACAATAACACTAATTCAAAGGGATACATGAACCCCTATGTTTAGAGTGCATCATTTACAATAGCCAAATTATGGAAGCAGCCCAGGTGTCCATGAATGATGAATGGATAAAGAAGATGTGTTGTATATATACAATGGAATTTTACTCAGCCATAAAAGAAAGTAAAATCTTGCCTTTTGCAACAACATGAATGGAGCCAGAGAGTATAATGCAAGTGAAATGTCAGTAAAATGCCATACGATTTCATTTATATGTGGAATATAAGAAACAAACATACAGAGAAGGACAAGTAAAGAAAAAAGGACGAGAGAGAAACAAACCAAGAAACAGAAAAATATAGAGAACAGGGGGCGCCTGGGTGGCGCAGTCGGTTAAGCGTCCGACTTCAGCCAGGTCACGATCTCGCGGTCCGTGAGTTCGAGCCCCGCGTCAGGCTCTGGGCTGATGGCTCAGAGCCTGGAGCCTGTTTCTGATTCTGTGTCTCCCTCTCTCTCTGCCCCTCCCCCGTTCATGCTCTGTCTCTCTCTGTCCCAAAAATAAATAAACGTTGAAAAAAAAAAAAAAAATTTAAAAAAAAAAAAATATAGAGAACAAATCGATGGTTACCAGAGAGGAGGTGGGTGCATGATAGGTAAAAAATACAACTGGGAATAAGGACTGCACTTGTGTAAATGAACACTGGGTGATGTATGGAATTGTTGAATATAATACACCTGAAACTAATAAAACACTGTATGTTAACTATAGAGGTGTTTAAAATTCAATTAAATTTAATTAAAAAGAAAAGGATTGTCAATAAGAAGGAATGTTCTAGGTGGAGAGAAGGCAATGTCTTAGTTTTTTCAGATTGCTACAACAGAATGCCATAGACTGGGTGGCATATTAACATCAGAAATTTTTGCCATAGTTCTGGAGACTGGGAAGTCCAACATTAAGTCTTTGGTTGATTTGGTATCTGGTGAGAGCCCACTTCCTGGTTCAGCCACCTTCTCACTATGTTTTGCCATGGTGGAGCGGGCAAGGGAACTTTCTGAGGTCTCTTTTGTAATGGCACTAATCCCATTTGTGGAAGCTCCATTTTCATGATTTAATCACCTTCCAAGGGCTCCACCTCCAAATACTACCACATTGGGGGTGCACCTGGGTTGCTCATTCAGTTAAGCTTCTGACTTTGGTTCAGGTCATGATCTCACAGTTTATAGGGTAGAGCCCCGCATCAGGGTCTGCACTGACAGCTCTGAACTTGCTTCAGATTCTCTCTCTCCCTCTGTCTCTGCCCCTCCCCTGCTTGTGCTCTCATTCTCTTGCTCTCTCTCTCTCTCTCAAAATAATAAATAAATACACACTTAAAAAAAAAACCCAAATACTACCACACTGGGGATTAATTTGGTTTCAATATATGAATCTTGAGGGCACAAAAAGATTTAATATATAGCAGGAAGCATAAGGCTTTCATAAAATAGGGGATGCTTTCTCAAATTGATAGTGGAATCTTCTACCTTGAAAACCTGCCCTTCTTCTATGACTGAAAGACAATATTGCCTGAAAGCAGAGGAATGATCTACAGTGGTTTTCAAACTTGAGTGTGTATCAAAATCACCTTGGGGGCATTCTTAAAATACAGATTTCTGAGCCTCAACTCCAGAGTTTTTGATTCATAATTTCCTTGGTGAGGCCTGCGAATGTGCATTTCTTTCTTTTTTTAAAAAAAATGTGCACTTATTTTGAGAGAGAGAAAGCGATTTGGGAAGGGGCAGAGAGAGAGGGAGAGAAAGAATCCCAAGCAGGCTCTGCACTGCTAGCGCAGAACTTGATACGATGCTCAATCCCATGAACTGTGAGATCATGACTTTAGCTGAAATCGAGAGTCAGACACTTAACTTACTGAGCCACCCAGGCACCCCAAGAATGTGTATTTCTGACAAATCTCCACATGAGGCTGATGGTAGTGTTCTTGGGACTACACTTTGAGAACCACTGGTTCAGACCTGTAAATCTTGTTAAAATGCAGATTATGTTTTAGCAGGTCTGGTGTGGGGTCTGAAATGCTGCAGTATCAGCATCAGTATCAGTATCTTTGGAGACCTGGTATAGGTAGGAATATGTGGGCAAGTCAGAAATATTGGCAACCTACTGCTGCACCTGTGAAGAGTCCACTTAATTGTCCTGAATGAGCCAATGAGTTGTACTCCTGAGTATAGTGAGTCAAGCAAAAGTGGCTGAGAATTTTAGGAGTGACTGGAGAGAAGGAAGTTTTCATGTGTGCATCAATGTGTATCCACAACTTTAGTCACAATGCCTCTAAGAATTCCTGCAGCTTCCATACTTAACATGTAATTCAGAGATCAGTAGTTTTTAAACTTGAGTGCAAAATAGAATCACTGGTGGTCTTGTGAACAATGAAGATTTCTGATTCTCACTCCAGATTAACTTAATCATAATATTTAGAGATAAAGCCAGAGTATTTAATTTTTTACAACTTACCTGGTATTCATCAGTGTTTGAGAAGGATCACCACAGAAACTCCTGGGACAAAGTTTTCTCTTTGCTATGGCCAAATTGAATTGACTCCAGTTCACTTTAAAACTTGAAAAGTCAGAAAGTGGCAGCTGTGGTAGGAAAATAAAATAACTACCCACCTATATTTTAGCAAGAGTTGAGAGGTCTACAAGAATTCCTGGCCTCCTATTTATCAAGAATTTTGGTGGTGTTTTGAAATGGTCACATGGACGTTTGAGCTGAAATAGGCAACTGTTCCAGAAACTGTAGCCTGAAAAATGTATGGCCCTTGAGATTGATTAATCTCAACAACTGGAATTGTATTCCAAAGCAAACAGGTGGCTGCTTCAGACTTCAGAGTACAGGAGTCACATGCTTGGAGCAGCCTTACTCCCAGGGTATATAAAAAAAAAAAAAAAAAAAAAAAAAAAAAAAAAAAAAAGGAAGACATGCACCTGGGGATGTTGAGGGGAAATCCCTGATGGAATAGATTATTTTCTCCTCAAAGTTGGGACCTTTCACCTGCATCTCTAACCTGATGTAGCCACATAGCACACAAGCACGTGTGCACGTGCATGCACACACGCACCATATGTATGGAATTTTTGACTTACCATGTAATTTGGATTTTAGGGACTTTATCTTTTAATCTGGTTTCCTGAAAAGCCCCAAACCTAGTGTTGAGGAGATACATAACCTTCATTTTTTCTAGAACAATAGCATAATAGTACAATAGAATGAACACTGAATTGGGAATTAGGAGGTCTTTGCTCTACCCAGAAATTTCTCCTAATAAATTATGTGACTTAAAGCAAGATGCTATCCCATCTGCAGGTCTTCAGCTTTATCATCTGACAGTAAGAAGGTTGAACAAGTTGTTTACAAGTGTCTCTCAGTTCTGATGCTCTGGCTTGGTAGCTACTCAGCTTTTGAGGGCCAAGCAATATAGTGCTTTAGAGAACAGACACTGGCCTCAAGTTGGAGGATTCAAATTCAAGCTCTACCACTCCTTAATTAACCTTGATCAAGCTTTTTAAACTATTTGAGCCTCAGTTTTATCATCTATAAAATGGGAATAATAGTAGTATTAACATAGGCGGCTAAAAAGCAACTAAAAATGTCCAGAATATGGCAATTTCTCAATAATTTCATTATTCGTTTTCCAATCCTTACCACTTTTTCCTTGAATTTCAAACTCAGACTGTAAGATGTCAGTAGATATTGAAAATGTGTCAAAAGTGTCCCTGATACAAAACAATTTTCCTTACCATCTGAAATTATGACTTTTTTTTAAAAAAAAGTTTATTTATTTTGAAAGAGCGAGAGAAAGCATGAATGGAAAAAGGCAGAGAGCAAGGGAGAGAGAGAATCCCAAGCAGGCTCTGCACTGTTAGTGAGGAGCCTGATGTAGGGCTCGAACTCACGGACAGTGAGATCATTACCTGAGCTGAAATCAAGAATAAAAGGCTTAACCAACTGAGCCACCCAGGCACCCCTGGTATTACAACTTTAAAGAATTATTGTTAGTTTTCTTATTATTTGTTAAAACAATAAATCTGGCCATATCACTTTGCTACCTATTTTCAATGGCTCCCTACTACCTATGAAATAAAGTCTCAGCACCTCAGAATGGCAAACAAGGCCCTCAATAACAAGGCCCCTGCATCTTCTGCCTTTCCCTTTCCCTGACCTTTTTATAAACATTTGTTCTGGCCAGAGGACTAAAGATATAGTTCTTCATATACATTTTTTTTCTTTCATATACCCATGCCATTGTTCCAGCTATTCCTTCTATGTAAAATGGATTTTCTTGGTATTTCTTTCAATATTTTCTCAGAGCCATCTTTTTGAGGCCCAGCTTAAATACTATTTTTTTCCACAAAGTCTTTCTTATTCCTTCAATCTGTATTCTTCTCTCTTACCTCCAAATTCTCAAATGTATTTGAGGGATACATCTCTCAGTGCTTAAACTATGCTAATCAGGGAACTCCTTAACTTATCTCTTCTTCACTTCAGTATCCAAAGAGCACAGAGTAATTACTATAACTAGGGTAATTGAATTGGATGTAGGGTAAACCATGTATGTTGGCTATTTCATCAAGTTCAAATATTGGAGTGAAGTGAGGTTAATCAAAGAGGATTTGGATGGAGGATTCCTAATCTGGGGTTTAAAGAAGAGAGAGATCCAGATTTCTAGATGTGATGAATTTAGGTGAAGAGAAATTGGAAAATGGTTCTGCGCACAAAGATGCACACATGAAAAAATTTAATTGGGAGTTGGAGTAGGGATAAGCCAAGCTGGCTGGTATAGCAAGTCTATGTTGGAGAGTGATAGAATATGAATAAAATTCTACTGTTTCCCATAAATACAATACTATATCCATAGATAAGATTGAGAAATGTAGCCTTTTAAAAAAAACTCAAGTATAGTTAGCACAATGTTACATTAGTTTCAGGTGTATAAAGAAATGAATTTTGATAACAATAATTAGAATGGTGCAAAGTTGAACAAAACCTGAAAAGCACTGCCTACTGAATCAATGTTGGTCTGCTGCATGCTCATTTCTCTGTACTAGATTCTCTCCTATTTAAAGTTTTGATCACTTATGCATAGGTGAGAAATTTTCAAAGTCAAATAGACAGTGTCAGCACAAAGTAGGATGTCCGTCATTGGAGATAATAAAAAAGAGGCCAAATATTGTTAAAGAAAAGTATATAATGGGTGGAAAGCTTAACTAGATAAAATCTGTCTTTTTCTAAACCTAATAATCTGAAATGACTAGTCTTATAGGTGAAACAAGAAGAAATTTAAAGGAATACTTTTTTTTACACTTAGTTTTAAAAAGTGCACAAATAAAGGTTAGTTAAAAATAATGAGATTCTATTAATGTAGTTTAGGACTGAAATAGTTTTTGTTCTTTAGTGGGCCATTTACACTTTCAATTAACCACATGCAGGTTCTTGGGATCCAATTAAGAATCAATGGCCAGGAGCAACTGGTTGGCTCAGTCAGTAAGAGCATGTGACTTCTGATCTCAGGGACATAAGTTTAAGACCCACATTGGGTGTAGAGATTACTTTAAAAAATGGCCAAGTTGGTTGACTGGAAGCAATGTATCCATCCACTTTCACTTGAATCTCTTGACAAAGAGCAAAGCAAAACACCTTTAAGTCACAGATTTTTTAGGTAGATGCTTTATATCATTTTGTCCCTGCTTGGAACCCAGTGAATAATAATAATAATAATAATAATAATAATAATAATAAACAACCAAAACCAAACCAAACCAAAACAAAACAAAACAATCTTAGGAAAACTGAGTACTATGCTGAAAAAAAAATTCTGTTCTAAAGTGGTCTTTTTAGGGAACTTGTGTACACATCCCAATGGACAGCATGCGTGCAGGGCTTTCAAGCATGGGACCCTGGGAATTTGAGCTGGAATGAGCCTCCAGGTGGACAAGTACTGTTGCTGATACTTGGCATACCTGGACTATCATCACGAGCAGGCGGCCCAGCTTTGCAACGTGTGCAACGTGGTGACTTTCCTCATCTTTTGTGTATGGTTCATCTGGTGCTGGGAAAAAAGACAAGAATTATGTGTATTCTTGAATTTTATGGTGTGTGAGTGGAAAAATTGAGAATTGAACACCAGACCTTCACAACTCCATCTAAAAAGAAAACTGAAATTAGTGGTATTGCAAACAATTATCGCTGAAGTTAATCCCAGTGATGCTGGAAGTAGTGATTGGGTAGTAATCCAGGAGATATTGAAAAGAGTGGTACAATCACAGCAACTTGAAGCAAATTCTCAAAGAGATTTTAAAGTGGTATTATTGATAGAGGTTGACAAACTCACCAAAGATACTCAACGTGCCTCGCATAGAACCATGGAAAATACATGTCCACTTCAGATTGATCTTGTGTTGCAATTCTACATCTAAAGTGATACCACCTATTTGTAGGAGGTGCCTGACAGTTTGCGTGCCTGCTCTCAGCATTGAAGATATTTGTCATGTGTTATATATTGTGTGTAAGCCAAGGAAGGTCTGAATCTTCCTTCACAACTGGTTCATTAGACTTGCAGAGAAGTCCTTCAGGAATCTCCAAAAACACCCTACTTATGTGTGAAGCCTGAAGAGTGCAACAATATATTTTTGCTGCAGATCAAGAAATCCCTGAAACAGATTGGGAGGTGTATCTGAAGGAGACTGCCAATGCTATTGCCAATCATCAGACTCCACAAAGTCTCCTTAAAGTTCGTGGAAGACTTTTTGAGCTTCTAACTCAATGTATTCCTCCTGAAATAATAATGTAGGGCCTTCTCTCAGAAATTTTACATAACTGTGATGGACAACTGAAAGGAGAAGTGACCCAAATGATGACTTACTATAAACATCGTCTGCAGCTGGGTAGCAAAGCCATTTATGATTTGGAAGCATTGTGATTGTGGCCAAATGTATGGCATTTTATAAAAAGGTCATGGAGGATGGATTGGAAGGCATGATGCTTTGACATATTGACAACTATCCTAATATTTCTCAGCATCATCATTTACATTCAGTTTATATTGGAAGAGCTGCAGGTAAAATAAACCAACTTTACATAAAAAATAAAGTGATCTTTTGCAAACACACTTTAATCTAAGTGTTGTAAATAAATAGCTTGAATAGTATTCATTAGCTTGAAGTTTTCATTAGATTTAGTAGTTACTTAAATGTACTATGGCAATTATAGTATGGCATTACTATGTTATAAAATGTTGAAAATGGCATATTTTGAAAAAGGTTATGATTAATTTTACAAATATAGCTGACATCTTTAAAGGTAAAGAGTATTTTACCATTGACATTTTTCCAGCTTTATTGAGATATAATTGACATATAACGTTGTGTAAGAGTAAGGTTTCCAAGGTTTTCATTTGTACTCTTATATATTGCAAAGTGATCACCACCATAGTGTTAGCTAATATCTCCATCATGCTGTGTAATTATCATTTTGTGTGTGGTAAGAACATTTAAGACCGACTCTCTTAGCAACTTCCACATATATAATACGGTGTTATTAACTATAACCACCATGTTGTACATTAGATCTTCAGAACTTATTCATCATATAACAGGAAGTTTGAATCCTTTAACCAATATCTTCCCATTTCCCCCAACCTCCAGCCCTGGTAAACACCACTGTACTTTATATAAGTTTTGCTTTTTTAGATTTCACATATAAGTTGAATATAGTATTTGTCTTTATGTAGTATATGTCTTTATCTGACTTATTTCATTTAGCATAATGCCCTCATATTTCATCCATGTTGTTATAAATGTATGCCATTGACTTTTGACAGTAATTGATGCTTTTATTGTATTTATTCATTTGTTTCTCTAATAAAAAGGTATAGTAACCTGCTTCTACATATCAGTTACTGTGCTAGGTATTAGGAATAAAATAATGAGAAAAATCTTGTCTTGATTTTATGGTACTTACAGTCTAGTAAGTGGTATAGCAAAACACAAATATAGTATCACAACTATAATAAATGCTACAAATGTGAGATATTTTGAGCTATAGGAGCCTATCTTGGGGGGATTTGACCTATCCAGTGAGGTCAGTGATGGCTTTATTGAAGAAAATATGCTTAAAATGTGATGTGATGAAAGAATGGGATGATAACCAAGTTGGGATGCAGAGGACTTACAGAGTGGAAGGAGTCATTTCCAGGCCTAGGGAGCAGAATAGTTTCTCAGGGGCTATAGGGAGCATGGGGGTGTATCTGAAGCATCAATGTGAAGATAAAAGTGATGAAAGATGGGGCTGGATATGTAGGAACTAAAGACGATGTAGTCCATGTTAGGGATTTTGATCTTTATTTACCTGAAAAAATTAAGGAAACAGCCACTTTGGAAGATAGTTTAGCTGTTTATTGTAAAGATAAACACAATAATACCATACGATCCAGCAATCACATTCCTAAGTATTTATCCAATTCATTAAAAAATTATGTCCACACTTGACCATGAAAGTTTATAGCAACTCTATAATCACCAAAAACTGGAAGCAACTAGAATGCCCTTCAATAGGTAAATGAGTAAGGAAGCTATGGTACATCCATACAATGGAGTGCTATTCAGTGATGAAAAGAAATGAGCTACCAATTCATATGAAGATATGGATTAATCTTAAATTCATATTGCTAAGTGAAAGAAGCCAGTCTGAAAACTCTATATATTATTTAAGCTACATGATATTTTGGAAAAAGCAAAATTATAAGGCCAGTACAAAAAAAAAAAAAAAAAAAAAAACATTGGTTACCAGAGGGAGGTGTGTTGGTGAAGCACAGGGGAGTTTTTAGGGTGGTAAACCTATTATGTATGATACTGTAATAGTAGGTATATAACACTATCCATTTGTCAAAACCCATAGAACTTTATAGCACAGAGTGAACCCTAATATATGCAAATAAAAAACCTTATATAGGAGGTTGGAGGATCTCAGAGTGGCATTCAGAATATGAAAAAAAAAAAGACAGGGGTACCTTGGTGGCTCAGTCAGTTAAGCATCCAACTTAAGTTCAGGTCATGATCTCATGGCTCATGGTTCAAGCCCTGCGTGGGGCTCTGTGCTGACAACTCAGAGTTTGGAGCCTGGTTCAGATTCTGTGTCTCCATCTCTCTCTGCCTCTCCCCTGTTCATACTCTGTCTGTCTGTCTGTCTGTCTTTCTCTCTTTTTCTCTCTCAAAAATAACAAAACATTTAAAAAAATAAAACAAAAAAAAAACAAAAAAACAATAAAACTGTATTACAATTGGATGAAACAACCTCAGTGGGAAAAAATGTTGACCTAAGTAACTTTGGAAATGAGCAGACCAAAAGCAAAAGAAGCTGTGCATAAGCATTGCACTCTAGTTTATAAAGTTGTTTCCCATGGGGGTAAGAGTTAACAATTATGATATTAGTATGCATGTATAATGGAATTAAACAAGTAAATGAAGAGTGGATGGTAGAAGCCAATTTCTCATCGTTGGAGTAGAGTAGGAGTTTATAGAAAAACAAGGGGAGGAGGTTAAAATAACCTAATTGGTAATAGAATCAAGTTGGAGACATCAATATAAACTCATATTTAACTTAATATAGATACAAATAGTTACTTATAGAAATATTCATAGATATGTGTATTTAACCAGGTTAGTACATACACACATGTTCTTTTTGCTCTGTTAATTGAGAGGGCATGAAAGAAAAAAAAATATCTCAGTAGGAACAAGCACATTTAGCACCCAGATCTTGGTTTCTAATAAGATTCTCCAAAAGAAGGAACAAGGGATTAATGTAGAAATTCATGATTCTAAGACTGGGGAAATAAATATACAAATGAACCTGGAGCATCTTGTAGTGCCACAAAGTAAAGAAGTAGCAAAAAATTCACAAGGCTGATAGTGTATCAAAGGACATAGAAGCCAACTGCAAGAGCTTCCAGTGGCCAGAGATGGAACAATTTGAGCAATAAAATAAGTTACTACTGAATCATAACCCATGGAAAAAATTAATATCCATGAATTAATATTGATATCAATAAATAATTGAATAGATCTCTGATGCAGAAAAATTCCGTATAATTTATGTAGATACTCTGCCTTCAAGGAGATGGAGCATAAATTTCCACTCCATAAATGTGGGCTGCTCATAATAAATTCTCTCCAAAGAGTACGGTATGGAAAGGGCCAATAAATAGAGTTATTTTATAGTGGAGTAATCTAAAAAATATTACCTTAGGTAGGTAACCAAGGTCAACATAAACAGTGTTATGTTGATAGTATTGACCTTTGATGTATCATGAGGAGAATAGAATTTTGCTTCTGTGATATTCCCCCCAAATCCCAGTAATGCCAGTCTAATCATGAGAAAAACACTAGACAAATCCAAATAAAAATATTATGCAAATAACTGACTAGTATTTCCCAAAATGATAATCAAGATTATCAAAAACAATAAAAATTTTAGAAACTGTCACAGTCAAAAGCAGCTTAAGGAGACATGATGATTAAATGTGATAAAGTATCCTGGATGGGATCCTGGAAGAGAAAAAGGACATTAGGTAAAAATTGGGAAAATCTGAGTGAAGTATGGACTTTTAGTTAATAATAATGAATCAATATTGTTTCATTAATTGTAACAAGTATGCTATAATAACGTAAGTAGTTAATAGGAGAAACTGGATGATGGGTATATGGGAATTCTGCATTATCTTAATTTTTAAAAATCAAACTGTTCTAAAAATGAAGTTTATTTTAAAAAGTTATGAAAAGTGACTAATGTATTTAATGTGGGGATGGGAAATGACGTGATGTGATCACGTATGCATTTTGAGAAGATTGTTCTGGCTTGCTGGTTCAAGACCTCTTGAGCAGCATGGGAATAAATGAAGACCAACAAAATGAGATCAAGCAGAGACTGATTATTTAGAGCTTTCTATAGCAAGAGAATCAGCCACTATCATTTGTGTTTTGACACAAAGGCTTGAAGTGGAATGAGAAAAATTTATAGTGGACAAAAGGGAAGGTTTCAGGCATACCTCTAACTGAAGGTTGCTGTCATGGGGGAAGATGTAAGTGGGTTAACTAGGAGTGGGACATCCTGTATGATTGGTGAGAGTTGCATATTTGACTTTCTATGGCTGGTCCTAAGTTGGAAAGAAATTAGGAAAGCTGCCAGTTATTAATCAAATGCTGGCCATTTGGGAACAATTCTCCCAGGGGTTATTTGGCTTTCTGGATAAATTACTGGAGAAAACATTCAGGCTTCCTGTAAGTCTAACTCAGATAGCTAGCTTCCTGGACTGGTTACTGTAGATAACATGTTGAGTTCCTGGGTAGGTTATTGTAGATTGTGGGTCACAGTTCTATTTTGATATATGGTTTGGTCATTGTTTGAATATTCAGTCTCTTAGCAGTAGCATGAGATCTCTGGGTGCTTGGAGTCTGCATGGATTTGAAAAGAAGAGGAGTTAATGCTCAAGAAATGAGTAGTACCTAAAACTTTAAGCTGAGCATGAGTCTATCTTGAGCTTTGAAAAGGTACCTGGGGAACCTGGCTGGCTCAGTGGTAGAGCATGTGACTCTTGATCTCAGAATCTTGAGTTCCAGCCCTACATTGGGTCTGGAGCCTACTTAAAAAAAAAAAAAAGTATCTGACCTTAATGCTACCAACAAAAGCAGTAAAGCTGATGATTTTATCTTTGGGGCCCTCTTTCATTTTTGATGTTACAGCCTTTTTGGTGGCTCATACTCTTTGGGGCATCTCCCTAAATCAGATGCCCCATTACTCAGGGGCCATTCTCCCCAGCTTTTGCTGATCCTGCTATTTAGAATTCAAGAGTACCAAACCACCCATGATTTCTCCTGTCTTTCTTCTCATCCTCTACCCTCCAGTCCAGGAGGCAGAATTGTGAGGGTAATAAGCTGGTCAAAAAACTCACACAAGCAATGTTTTTATACAAGAGGGCTATAAATCTCTCTTACTCAGATACATACTGCATTTTCACCCAGTAGCAGGTTTCTTGCAATTTGACCCAGGAGAATAATTTAAATTACATAGATTTGATCCCAGCAGGAGAGGAGGGTAGGATATGATAGTAGAAGGAGATATTTGAAGGCAAGTATGGCAAGTATGGATCTGTGGTCCTCAAATAAGACTGCATATAGTCACCTACCTATTTTGTTTATCTTTAGGATGGTGCTATGACTTAAATTGACTGTTTTAAGCACTTTTCTGGATTTTCTTAAATTCCTAAAATGTGCCTGTGAGACTTAAAATTAGACATTCCATTTTCTGGAATGTCCCAGAATATTTGAAATGTATAAATGTATAAATACAATTGGTATTTATAAAAGTTCCCCTATAAATTTAGTGATGTCTTTATTCTGTTTCCATTAATCCCTAGCTTCCTTTCCCTCCTTGCTTCTCAAACAGAAAACAAACAAACAAACAAAAAGAGGTTATACCCTGAAGCAGTAATCCAGAGTAACAGCTGATATGGCCAATTAAAGTCATTCATTTTTATTTCCCCCAATCCAACACACTGCACCTATTTCAGTTTCATGGAGTGGGCAGGAAGGAAAGGTGATTTTGAAACCGATTTACCAAAACTTTCTCAGAAGCAGATCCCAAGTGAAGATAAAACAATCTGCTCAGCCCCTTCACCTTAAAGTCAACCTAAAAAACTCCCTAAGTGTCTCCTTGGGTGTCTCACTGGCATGCTTGTGTTACCTCAAGATACTATCTCTGGACCATTTCAACCCACCCCAGGTTGTATGACCAGAGTTAAAAAGAAGCTGGTGACATTTTGCTAGCTACCCAAGGCCACCAAGTGGTCATCATGAGAAACATGATGACTTTTAAATACATCAGAAAAGAGACATAAAGAGAAGTTAACTACTGTAAAGAGATGTATACAAATGAGAACCCTGCCTTTGCTTTCAAGCCATGAGGCACTGAATCATTTTATTTTCAAAATTGTAGCTAATGATCTGGACAGAGAAAATAAGAGATGAGATCCAAACACTCTCAAATAATTGGGAGAGGAATTAAATGAATTTCTCTTTAGAGCTTGGAGCTCAACCACACACACTTTACGTCCTGCATTTTTATGATTCATTATAAGGACTGTTAATGAACAACAATAATTCTACCAGTATGTGTTACGAAGAGGAAAGGCTACCTTACTTATTTCACTTCCAAAATATTTTTGTTTGCTGTGCATTTCCAGAAGGTATTTTTTCCTTCTGCAAAAGGGTCAAGCAGAAACATTGATGTAAGTCCTGTTTGTGGCAATTTGGGGTAATTTCCAACATTTGCACTGAAATGTAGTCTTAACTCAAGTTTTCTTTTTTCTAAGGGGACACCATTAATCAAAATATGATTTCTCATCCTTTAGGACACAAACACAAATATTACTGGGAAAGCTAAGCCTATTGGTTACATAAGAGGAAAAGGAAAAAGGGAGAGCAGCAGGAGGGGTTAAAATGAAACTGTCCATAACAAAAGGGCCTTTTAATTCTTTTACATTTGCATGCACATGGACAGAAGCCCCGTAACTGTCTCCACAAGACATATGTTATACACTTATTTATTTCTTTATTTCCCAATGTACTTGGCAGAGTGGTTTATATATAGAAGGTTCTTGCATGAATATTACACAACAATCTTGGGAAACTGAATTTGGCAATGATTTTAGCATAGAGCTAAAGGGAGGAGGTCATTAGCATTTATTTGGTAGTACTGACCGTAGATTAATGTTATTAGCACCTTCTGAATATGCAATTTAGCTTGAAATTCAATGTTCTTCACAATTGGGTACTGGTTTTATAAATGAATCTCCTATTTCCCAGCATGAAAATTCTATTGGAGTCAACCCTTCTGTTTATCAAAACATGTCATATGAGATACAGCCACTGAAGAGAACAGTATGGAGGTTCTTCAAAAAATTGAAAATAGAAATAACATATGATCCAATAATTCAATTACGTATTCATCTAAAGATAAGGGAAAAATAATTTGAAATGATATATGCATCCCTATGTTTATTGCAGCATTATTTACAATAGCCAAGATATGGAAGCAACCTAAGTGTCCATCAATAGACGATTGGAAAAGAAAGATGTGTGTGTGTGCGTGTGTGCGTGTGTAATGGAATATTACACAGCCGTCAAAAGGATGAGATCTTGCTATTTGACACAACATGGATGGACCAAGAGGGTATTATGTTAAGCACAGTAAGTTGGTCTGAAAAAAGACAAATAGCATAAGATTCCACTCATAAATGGAATACAAAAATGAATAAACAAAAAGCAGAATCAGACCTATAAAAACTGATGATTGCCAGTAGGGGGGTAGGTGGAGGGTTGGGCAGAATGGGTGAAAGGGAGAAGGAGATATAGGGTTCCATTTATGGAATGAGTAGGTCACAGAAATAAAAGGCACAGCATAAAGAACACAATCAATGATATTGTAATAGTGATGTTATGGTACAGGTGATAGCTACACTTGTGCTGAACATTGCATAATGTATAAACTTGTTAAATCACTAACTTGTATACCTGAAACTAATGTAACGTTGTGTTAACTATACTCACAGGATATAAAATCGATGTACAGAAATCGGTTGCATTTCTATACACCAATAATGAAGCAGCAGAAAGAGATATCAAGGAATTGATCCCATTTACAATTGCACCAAAACTCCTAAGATACCTAGGAATAAACCTAACCAAAGAGGTAAAAGATCTGTATGCTGAAAACTAAATCTTATGAAAT
This sequence comes from Leopardus geoffroyi, assembly GCF_018350155.1. Classification (NCBI taxonomy): domain Eukaryota; kingdom Metazoa; phylum Chordata; class Mammalia; order Carnivora; family Felidae; genus Leopardus; species Leopardus geoffroyi. Next base: position 62,381,128 of record NC_059343.1, on the reverse strand, counting down.
AAATCTTATGAAATAAGATTAAAGAAGACACAAGGAAATGGAAAAACATTCCATGCTTATGGATTGCAAGAACAAATATTGTTAAAATGTCAATACTACCCAAAGCAATCTGCAGATTCAATGCAATCCTTATCAAAATAACACCAGCATTCTTCACAGAGCTAGAACAAATAATCTTAAAATTTGTATGGAACCATAAAAGACCCCAAATAGCCAAAGTGATGCTGAAAAAGAAAAGCAAAGCTGGAGGCATCACAATTCCAGGCTTTAACCTGTATTACAAAGCTGTAATTATCAAGACAGTATCGTATGGGCACAAAAACAGACATATAGATTAATGGAATAGAATAGAAAACCCAGAAATTGACCCACAAATATATGGCCAACTAATCTCCAACAAAGCAGGAAAGCATATCCAATGGAAAAAAGACAGTCTCTTTAGCAAATGGTGCTGGGAGCACTGGACAGCAACATGCTGAAGAATGAAACTGGACCACTTTCTTACACCGTACACAAAACTAAATTCAAAATAGATGAAAGCCCTAAATGTGAGACAGGAAACCATCAAAATTCTACAGGAGAAAACAGTCAGCAACCTCTTTGAGCTGGGCCGCAGCAACTTCTTACTAGACATGTCTCTGGAGGCAAGGGAAATAAAAGCAAAAGTGAACTATTGGGACCTCATCAAGATAAAAAAGTTATACTCACTTTTTTTAAAAATGTAAAAAAAAAGAAAAAAACAAGCACCAAAATACATGTAATGTTAATACCTACTTTCACATTTTTACTTGTGTTATATCTACTCCATGACCTAGAATGTCCTTATTCTTTCTCTGAGCTCCATCTATCTACATGTTTCTTAGATTTTAAAGCTCAGATCACATCACATCTTCTCCAAATGTTTTTCCTAATATTTGACACTAACACACGCTCACTGTTGTGACCTCCTTTGACCTGAGAGTCTGTACCAGTCATTTTGTTTTTAGCAGCAACAGTGGTAGGCAGTGACCTCTTACTTACCTCTAGACACTGACCATTGTCTATAGTGAACACAAATTTAGTGTCTGATTCAGACTACATATGTGTTTTGTTTGGCATGCATAGGTCTTTAAATTAAGCCAACATTTTAAAAGTGAGAGATCTAACATTTAAAAAATCAACACTCCTAGTTTCTTTTGAAAATCAGAAGATTTGGCAATCCTGAATTTGCATTTTCATTTGCCAGCAATTGACTGGAACTGAGTAGTACTGCCCCATTTATATTGGCTATTTACCCTATACCTGTCTTTCCTTGTTCATATATATTACCTGCTTGATTCCTTTGTGTTTGTGTTTGGAACCTGTACTCTTAGACCTAGGGTAAATATTTGAATATTCCTTCTTTAGATGACTTCACAGGACTTGTCTTTAGCCTGAAATACTTTCTCGACAATACTAGCTCTTTTAGGTTCAAGTAAATCAACTACTTTATTGCTTTTTACATTGATATAATCATTTATTTGCAATTCTAAATCTGCACTGTCTAATGCAGTGCTTACCACATTTATGGAGGGTGAGATATGCCACAATATGCCATATACAAGCTAGAGAACAAGGAAAGTCAGTGGTATAATTCATTCCCAGTCCAAAGCCTGAGAACCAGGAAAATCAATAGTGTAAATTTCAGTCTGAGGCTGAATGCTTGAGAACTTGGAAAGGGGGATCTGATAGTATGATTCCTGAAGTCTGAAGGCCTGAGAACTAGAAGCTCTGATGTCTATGGGCAGAAGATACAAGTCCCAGCTCAAGAAGAGAGAGAGGTTCCAGTTCATGATGGTGATACAGAAGAAACTTGAACTCACCTCCTCTCATGAACATGCTGAATCTATAGCTGTATATGGAACATTTTCCCTGAAGAAACCCAAAACTAGCTGAGCAATTCCTACAAGTCAAGCAAATGAGAAAAAAAATATGTATATCCAAATGGGTAAGTGAGGGTGAAAAAATCTTGTCAAAAACCCCACAATCAGGAAGGAACTCAAACACCAAGCCTCTCCCTGAAAAGTGAAGGGCTTGACCCCACATTTGGCACCCCGAATTTTTTTAAGTAGGCTTGATACCCAGTGCAGAGTCCAATTCAGGGCTTGAACTCACGACTCTGAGATCAAGACCCGAGCTGGGATCAAGAGTTGGATGCCTAACCAACTGCACCACCCAGGCACCCTTGGAATCCCAACTTTTAAGACCTGAACCTAAGAGGTGAGTCCCCAAAACGTCTAGCTTTGGAAGCCAAAGTGCTTGTGTCTATTACACCCATAAGGCTATAGTGAAATGAGAAACAATTCTTAAAGGGTTCACATAGATTCTCCAGGGCCCAGTGTTGATGCACTTGACTGAAATGTTCCCAGTCTTTGTATGAAAGAGGTTTGTTTTCTTATCTTAAAGCTCTGACCTGAGGGGAAAGCATTTACTTTAACATATAGTTAAGGGCCTGTTGAAATACTCTCCAAAAACCATGGAAGCCAGCGAATGCCGTCTTTGCACTTTCTGCCTTGCTACAGGTCCCTGGTAACTTCCAGAAAGGAGTTTGTGAACACATCTAGATCCTTGATTTTTTTTTCTGCTGCTTCCCAGAGGAAATCCCTTGATTGTCTGGCTCTGGTGGCTTTTGGGGCTTACATTCATGGGCCCAAAAGAACCATAGCAAACAGAGAGTTCTTAAGCAGCTATACTCCAGGGCACCAGAGAGACAATAGACTGAAACATTCAGTCTTCTGTGAAAGATTCTTATTAATTTATCTTCATGACTTGACCTGAGGGAGAGCATTGTAATCAAACACACATCTAAGGGCTAACTATAACCCATTCCATAGACCTCATAGCGTGGGTGCTATTTTTGTGCATTCCCTCTGCTTCACTCCAGGTTCCCAATATTGTCTGAGAAAAAAAAAAACTTGTGTTCCCATCTGGTGCTCCAGGTTTTATGGCTGCTGTCCAGAAGACACAGCCATTAATAGCCTAGCTCCCTTGTTCAGTGGGTGGAGCTTGCGTTTTCAGGTTCAGTGGGACAGTGGCAAACAAAGAAGCAATTCTTAAAATGGCTATCACCTCAAGGCTCAGTGCAGAGGATAAAAAGAAAAATTCCCATCTTCTAGTCTTCCCTGGAAAAATGTACATTTGCATACCTTAAAAGCTGCTGCATGTGGATCTGGCTTCCAATCAGCCTGAATCTAGATGCTGACTGAGATTCTCCCTTATGGGACACTGATGGGTCTTGGCATACCCTCAACTACTGGGAACCATTAAGAACAAAGTAAGCTGCTTGGATAATCACACAGGATTGAGAAACAACCAAGAGCTAGGGCACAGATGAACAATAAGGTTCATACCATACACAAGCCCATTGCTTCAAGACTGTGAGAAATAGCTGTTTTATCTGATGCATACAAAACAAAACAGAGATAAGGAAAGTGAATACCAGGGCAATATGTTCCAAACACAGAATAATATAAAACATACACAAAAGACTGCAAATAAATAAAGTGATTTACCTGATAAAGAGTTCAAAGTACTGGTCATAAATATACTCACTGATGTCAGGAGGGCAATACATGAACAAATTGAGAATTTCAAAGAAGAGATAGAAAATAAAGGAAAGCACCAAATAGAAGTCACATGGCTAAAGAATACAATAACTGTACTGAAAAATAAAGTAGAGAGTTTAAGTAACAGACTAGATGAAACAGAAGAAAGGGACAGTTAACTCAAAAGCAGGGAAGTAGAATGCATCCATCATAACAGCAAAACAAAAAAAATGTAAAATACTGAATATAGCTTAAGGGATTTATGGAGTAACATCAGATGGACCAACATTCTCATTATAGAGGTCCCATAAGAAGAAGAAAAAGAAAAAGGGGAAGAAAAATTATTTGAAGAAATAAAGGCTGAAAATGTTCCTAACCTGGGGAAAGAAACAGATACCCAGATCCAGGAAGCCATGAGAGTTTAAATTAAGATGATTCCAAAGAGGCCTACACCAAGACACATTATATAGTGTCAAAACTTAAAGACTAGGAGAGAATTTTAAACGCAGCAAGAAAAAAACAATTTGTTATGTGCAAGGGAACTCCATAAGACTACCAACAGATTTTTTAGCCGAAAATTATCATGCCAGAATGGAGTGGCAAGATATATTCAAAGTTCTGAAAGAAAAAACCCTGCAAACCAGGAATACTCTTCCCAGCAAAATTGTTCTTCAGAATTGAAGGAGAGATAGACCGTTCTAGACCAACAAAAGTGAAAGGAGTTCATTACCACCAGATCAGTCTTACAAGAAATGTTAAAGGGACTTCTTTCAGCTAAAATAAAAGGGCACAAATTGGTAACAGGAAAGCATATGAAAATGTAAATCTCACTAGCAAATGTAAATATATTGCAAAACCCATAATAATCTAATGTTGCTAAGGTGGTGAGTTAATCACTTATGAAAGTATAAAGTATAAAGGTTAAAAGACAATGTACATAATTTATTAATATATACACAAGATAATAGATGTAAATTGTAACATCAAACACATAAAAGATGAGGGGTAGTAAAAATGTAGAGTTTTAGAATGCATTCAAACTTAAATTGTTATCAACTTAAAATCGATTATTATAAATAGAAGTTGTTTCATGTAAGCTTCATGGTAATGACAAAGCAAAACCTATACTAGAAACACACAAGATAAAGAGAAAGGAATGTAATCATATCACTATAGAAAATCATCAAATCACAAAGGAAAAGAACAAGAGAATATACAAAGAATTACAAAATAACATGAAAACAATGAACAAATGTAATAATTCTGTACCTATAAGTAATTACTTTAGACGCAAATGCTCCAATCAAAAGACAGATTGGCTGGGGTGCCTGGTGCATCAGTTACGTATCCTACTCTTGATTTCTGCTCAGGTCATGATCTCACAGTTCATGAGTTCAAGTCCTACATTGGGCTTTGCACTGATGGCAAGGAGCTTGCTTTGGATCCTCTCTGTCTCTCTGTCTCTCTGTCTCTCTCTCTGCAACCCCCCTCAAAATAAATAAATAAACTTTTTTTAAAGAAAAGATTGGCTGAATGGATAAAAAAACAAGACCCCTGGGATGCCTGGGTGGCTCAGCCAGTTAAGCATTTGACTCTTGATCTCAGCTTAGGTCTTGACCTCAAGGTTGTGAGGTCAAGCTCCACTTTGGGCTCCATGCTGGGCATGAAACCTAGTTAAATAAAAAAACAAAAACAACAACAGCATCAACAAAGAAACAAGACCTATGTATTTTCTGCCTACAAAAAACATATACAGGATATTCCATCCTAAAGCAGCAGAATATACATTTCTCTCAATCACAAATGGAACACTCTCCAGGATAGATCATATATTAGGCCATAGGAAAAGTCATAATAAAATTAAGTAGATTGAATTCAAACCCAATGTTATAATACTAAAAATCAATTACAGATGAAAATGGAAAATTCACAAATATGTGGTGATTAAACACCATGCTTCTGAAAAATCAAATGGGTCAAGGAAGAAATAAAGGAGAAATCAAAAAAATTTCTTGAGAAAAATTAAAATGGAAATGTAACATACCAAGAGTTGCAGAATTCAAAATCAATATACAAAAATCTGCTGTACACCTATACAATAGTAACGAACTCTCAGAGAGAGAAAGCAAGAAAACATTCCCACTTAAAATTGCATCAAAAACATAAAATACCTAGGAGTACATTTAGCCAATAAGTTAAAATACCTCTTACCCTGAACACTGTAAAACACTGATGAATCAAATTGAAGAAGACACAAATAAATGGAAAAATATATCATGTTTATGAGCCGGAAGAATTAATATTGTTAAAACGTTCATGCTACCCAAAACAATTTACAAATGCAATGCAATCCCTATAAAAATTCTACTGACAATATTTATACAAATGTAACAAAAAATTTGTATTGATTCACAGAAGACCACAAATAACCAAAGCAATTTTGAGAAACACAAAGTTAGAAACATCAGACTTCCTTATTTCAAACTATATTGCAAAGATATAGTAATCAGAAGAGTATGGTATTAGCATAAAAACAGACCCATAGACCAAAGGAACAGAAGAGAGGGCCTAGAAATAAACCAATGCAAATACTGTCTAGTAATTTATGACAAGGGAGACAAGAATATACAACAGAGAAAGAACAGTCTCTTCACTAAATGATGCTGAGAAAACTGGACCACCACATGTATAGAATGAAACTGGTCCACTATCTTATACCATACACAAAAAAATAACTCAAAATAGATTAATGACTTGATCATAATACCTAAAACCATAAAACTCCTAGAAGAAAACATGGGTGAACTCCTTGACATTGGTCTTGACAATGATTTTTTGGATTTGACACCAAAAGCAAGGGCAAACAAACCAAACTAAACAAAAAACAAATGAGGCTAAATCTAATGAAAAATCCTCTGCATAGTAAAGGAAACAATCAACAAAATGAAAATTCAACCTATAGAATGGGATCAAATATTTGCAAATCATGTATCTGATAAAGGGTTAATATCCAAAATAATGATTTTATGCAACCCAATAGCAATAATCTCAATCTAATTAAAAAATCTGAATAGATATTTTTCCAATAAAGACACTGATAGCCCAAGAGATGCAGAAAAAGATGCCAAACATCACTAACCATCAGGGAAATGCAAATCAAAACCACAATGAAATATCAGTTAATATTAATGGCTATTAATATTAATTAACCATTTTATTATTTAGTACACTAAATAATAATGGCTATTATCAAAAGGACAAAAAGAACAAGTGTTGTTGAAGATAGGGAGAAAAGGGAACTCTTGTGCTCTATTGATGGATAAGTAAACTGTTGAAGCCACTATGAAAAACAGTATGAAGGTTTCCCTTAAAAATAAAAATTGAACTAAGATACGATTCCACAATTCTGCTTGTTATTTATCTAAAGGAAACTAAAACACGAACTTGAAAAGATATCTGCACCCCTATGTTCAGTGAAGCATTATTTACACAAATGTCGTCCAGGAAGCAACCCAAACATTCATGAATGAATGAATTGATAAAGAAAATGTGGCATATACACACAATGGAATATTATTCAGTCATAGAAAAGAAGGAAATACTGCCATTTGTGGCAACATAGATGAACTGTGAGAACATTATGCTAAGTGATATAGTCAGATACAGAAAGACAAATACCATATGATCTCATTTATATGTAGAATCTAAAAACAACAACAAAAACCAAACTTGTAGGTACAGAGATCAGACTGGTAGTTTGATGGTTTTCAGAGGCCAGAAGTGAGAATGGGGGGCAAAATAGGTGAATGTGGTCAACAGGTACAACTGTCCGTTATAAAGTAAATAATTCTTGTGGATGTAATGTATAGCATGGTGACTATACTTCATAATACTGTATTGTAGATTTTAAACATACTAAGAGAGTAGGTCTTAAAAATTTTTATTACAACAAAAATTTTGTAACTATGTATGGTGATGCATGTTAACTAAATTTCTTCTAGTGTTCATTTTGCAATACATTCATATATCAAATCATTATGTTATACACCTGAAACTAATATAGTGTTGTATGTCAATTATATCTTAATTAAAAATTGAGAGAGAAGGAGCTCCTGGGTGGCTCATTCAGTTGAGTGCTGGATTTCAACTCAGGCCATGATCTCAGGCTTTGTGAATTTGAGCCCCACACCAGGCTCACTGCTGTCAGCACAGAGCCCACTTCATATTCTCTGTTCCCCCCTCTCCCTACCCCTCCCCTGCTCTCTCTCTCTCTCTCAAAAATAAACATCTAAAAAACTTTAGAGATAAAATTTGCCCTTTTTCTGCCTTTTTGGTCTATTCAGGCCCTCAAGAGATTGGATAATGACCACACACAAACTCGTGACAGGCAGATGTTATTGGTCAGTCTACTGATTCAAGTGCTAACCTCTTCCAGAACTATCCTCAAAGATGCACACAAAAATAATGTTTTGTCAGTTATCTGGGTATCCTGTATCCCAGTTAAGTGGACACATACAATTAGCAATTACAATTTCCATTATCACAGTATGTTCTAAGACAAAAGCTTGGACTGTATCTTCACCTAGCCAGCCTTGCTACCACCCATCCCTACAACAAGTCAAAAATTAATCTTCCATAATTATAAATATTGGTTAGAAATAGTACCCTTCTACTGATCCCAGGTTTCTATGGCTCCTACAAAGTAATCATACTAGCTATATTTTGATGATACAGCTGGTTTAATAAATGGTTCAATATCCAATTTGCATAGAAATTGCATTTTATTCCTACCTTGGCTTCTGACCTGTTGGTTAGATGTTCCACAGGGTCTGGCTTGTATGTTTAGGCAATGAATATATAAGTAGAAAGGCAGACTCGGGATCAATATGTTAATTTTAATCAAAAATCATAATTAATATAATTGGTAACAACTACTAATTATTTTTAAAAAATTTTTTAAAGTTTATTCATTTTTTTTTGAGAGACAGAGAGAGACAGAGCATGAGCAGGGAAGGGGCAGAGAGGGGGAGACACAGAATCCGAAGAAGGCTCCAGGCTCTGACCTGTTAGCACAGAGCCCGATGCAGGGCTCAAACTCACAAACTGCGAGATTATGACCTGAGCTGAAGTCAGACACTCAACTGACTGAGCCACCCAGGCACCCCAACTACTAATTACTTTTAATTAATTTATTTATTTTTAATTGTGGTAAAACATATCATAACACAAAATTTACCATCATAACCATTTTTAACTATACAGTTCAGTAATATTAACTATATTCACATTGTTGGGCAACAGAACTACAGAACTTCTTCATCTTGCAAAACTGAAACTCTATATCCATTGAGCAACAATTTCCCATTTCTCCCTCCCCCCAGTCCTTGGAAACCACAGTGTTATGTTCTGTTTCTATGAATTTTACTCTTTTAGATACCTCATGTATGTGGAGTCATGGTTATTATCTTTTTGTTACTGGATTATTTCACTTAGCATAATGTCCTCAAAGATCATCCACGTAGTAGAACAACCACTAATTATTGAGCATCTACATGGTGCTAGGAAATTTCTACAAATTATCTTATTTAGCCATCACAGCATCCGCACAATATTAGTTTTATTTTTCCATTTTACAGTTAAAGTAAATAAGGCTCAAACCAGTTAAGTGACTTTCCCAAGGATAACTCAACTAAATGTGATCCAGAGCACTCAAGTGTATTTTCTTCAAATCCCTTGTTCTTTCCATTAGGTTACTATGTGGAAGGCCATGTTGTGTTAATCAATATCCATAGGAAAGACAACAAAAACTAAGTCTATTGACCAAGTAAATTTTCTGCTTCCCTAACAACTAATCATTTCTTTTGTTTTAATTGGAGCAAGTGGACATATGTGTGTGGATTTTTTGAAGAGATACTGATAACAAACAGCAATAGGCTCTCAAAAACTGCAGGCCTGGAGTTTTTATAATAAAACTGTAACATTTCAAATTTAAATGGACAAAGGATTTTGGACATATGTTGGTCTAGATGTAAATAATGCAACACTGAGCATTACAGATAGAACAAAGAGGTTGTCAAACACTCTGAATTCATGGCTCATGAATAACTACCAACAACTTTTAAAAAGCCTAAATAAGAGGCATCAAAGATGACAGAAGCATACAAGGACTCTAAGCTCATCTTGTTCCATGAACATAACTGGATAACTATCAAATCATTCTAAATACCCCAGAAATTGACCTGAAGACTGACAGAACAAACTCCACAACTAAATGGAGAGAAGAGGCCACAGGGAAGAAGGTAGAAAGTAAGAAGACATGATTTAAAGGAGAAACAGATCACAGATCTTGCAAGGGAGGGACGCATAGTCATGGAAAAGGGCGAGAGAGAGGAGCACATGGGGACATCCACAAGGAGAACATTTCCCCAAAGTCATTGGCCTAGAAAATGAGAGGGGCTAAATTTCATGAGTTCTTGCAACCAGTGGAGCTTAAAGCCTGGAGTCAGTGGGTTTGGCTGGGATAGAGCCCAGAGGGCACTGTCCTGCTCCTGGAGAGAAGGCAGGAAAATAATTTGTGGGCAGACAGCATTGAAACAGCAAAGTGAGGAACCCCTGGTGCACACAGTGCAGAGATTATTAACTCATATTGGGGAGTGTCCCTGGGAGGCAATGTTCACAGAGACACCTCTGTTGTAATAGGAAAGCTGGCCAGGTGCCATTTCTCTACCCCGCCCCTCAGCATAAACACAGAGCCATCTGTGGGAGGCAGCTCAATGCCAATACTGGCTGACCAACTTGCTTACACCAAGCCTCATCACCCCCCCTGCAGTCTGGCAGGACTGCCCTTCTCAGTCAAGCTTGCCTCAGTGGCAAAATGGCAGACCCCTCCCCCAGAAGACCAGTGCAAGGCCCAGCCCACACCACATATCTAAAGCCTGGAGTTTTAAAGGTCAGCACACATGGCTGAGATAGCCCCAGGAGAGCACTATGCTGCCCCTGGAGAGAAGGCAGGCAAACAACCTGGGGGCAGACACTGTGGAAACAGCCATCTGAAAAACTCCTGGGGCACACAGTGGGAAGATTATCCACTCTTCTAGGAACACTTCCCTGAGAGGAAGCATTCAGGGAGATACCTCTTTGGGGAACAAAGGAGCTGGCCAGCACCAGACACCATTTCCCTTCCCCACCCCTCAACATAAGCACAGAGCCATTGAAGGGAAGTAGCTCAGCATGGACACTAGCTGCTCAACTTGCTTACAGCAAGACCCCTCCTCCCCACCCAGTGAATTGTCCTTCTCAATCAAGCTTGCCTCAGTCCCAGTGTGACAAGTCCCTCCCCCAGAAGACCAGCACAAACCCCTGCCAAAACCATGTTACCCAACCAGAGAGTTCTGCAGGGCCACATCTCTAGTGGAGGTGTTGTCAGGTTTCATTTCAGACAAGAGAACACCTAGGTAAAACTGACACACTCAGGCCAGGGACCAAACACTGCCCACTGCAGACAAGGAGAGCCTCTGCAGATGACTAGCCTGAAGAATAAAGCAGCCAAAATACAACCACAGACCACAAACAGCACATACCAGAGACACTCCCTGAGGTGCCAGACCCTAAGCACTAAAGAGATCTCTTCTTCATAAGGCCATTACTTTCAGAAGTATGAGACATAACTGTCTTTTCTAACACAGAGAAGAAGGAAGAGACTTAGACAAAATGCCAAGATAGAGGAATTCAACCCAAATGAAAGAACAAGATAACACTATGGCCAGAGATCTAAGCAAAACAGACATAGGTAACATACCTTATTGAGAATTTAAAGCAATAGTTGTAAGGATACTAACTGGGCTTGAGAAAAGAATGGAAGACATAAGGAAGTCCTTTACAATAGAGATAAAGTGATAAAAAAAGAAACAGATGAAAAATGCAATAAACGAGATTGGAAACAGGCGTCATGCAAAGAACAGCAGGCTGGAAGAAGCAGAGAAACCAATTAGTAACCTAGAAGACAAAATAATGGAAAATAATGAAGTTGAATAAGAGAAAGAAAGAAGAATTCTGGAACATAAGAATAGACTTTGGGAACTCAATGACTCCATCAAGCATATTAACATTCATATTAAACAGGTTCCAGAAGAGGAAGGGGAAAAGGGAGCAGAAAATTTATTCAAGAAATAATAGCAGAAAACTTCCTAATCTGAGGAAGGAAACAGACATCGAGATCCAGGAGGCACAGCAAACTCCCATCAAAATCAACAAAAGCAGGCCAACACCAAGACATATTGTAATTAAATACACAAAATATAGTGGTAAAGAAAAATCTCTATAGCAGCAAAACAAACGAAGTCCTTAACTTTCAAGCAAAGATCCATAAGGCTAGCTGCAGATTTTGCAACAGAAACTTGGCAAGCCAGAAGGGAGTGGCATGATATATTCAAAGTGCTGAATGGAAAAAAAAAACTGCAGCCAAGAATATTCTATCCAGAAAGGCTCTCTTTCAGAATAGAAGGATAGATAAAGAATTTCCTGACAAAGAAAAAGTAAAGGAGTTTATGACCAGTAAACCAGCCCCGCAAGAAATATTGAAGGGGACTCTGTGTGAAAAGGAGAGACCAAAAGTGACAAAGACAAGAAAGGAACAGAGAAAATCTCCACAATGACAAAACAAGAAATAAAATGTCACTAGATACATATCTATCAATAATTACTCTGAATGTAAAAGTACTAAACGCTCCAATTAAAATACATAGGGCGTCAGAATGGATTAAAAAATGGACCCACCTATATGTTGCCTACAGGAGACAAATTTCAGACCCCAGAACACCTGTGCACTGAATGTGAGGGGGTGGAGAAACACTTGTCATGCAAATGGATGACAAAATAAAGCCAGAGTAGAAATTGTTATATTGAAAAACCTAGATGTTTTTGTTCTTGTATTGTTTTTATGCTGCTTTGATATCAAGGTAGTCCTGGTCTCATGGAATGACTTTGAAGGTGTTCTCTCTATTCCATTATTTGTAAGATTTTGATAAAGATTGTCATTAATTATTATTAAAATGTGTGTTGGAATTCACCAATGAAACTATGTGGTCATAGGGTTTTCTATGCGGGGAGATTTTTGATTCTTAATACAAATTTCATTCTTGTTACTGGTCTAAGAAAATTTTCTATTTCTTGAACTCAAGATTCATGGTTCAATTGTATTAACTTGTGTGCTCTTAGGAATTATCTGTTTTTTTTTTTTGGTCTAAATTATCTGATTTGTTATTACCCTAAGGACACTGTAGAATTAAATGACATAAAATGTGTAAAGTCAGCATAGCATTGGCTAATAAAAGGTGCTCAATAAATATTGGCTATTATTAACATTCTTAAGTTCTCTATTGATATTATTTCTCTAAAACTAAAAGAGGCAGTAAAGGTAATTAAGAGTTTTACTCTGTAGATGGGGAGAAAGATTTCAAAGAATCACAATTCAGAGATTAAAAAACTATTCCCAATTCTAGTGTACTTCTAAATTAACTATTTAGAAATTACAAAGAATTTACAAAAATAGAAAGAATTATATAATCTTATCATGGCCTTTTAAGCCCAATTAAATAACGTAAAGAAAGTATTATCGAATTAATCAATCAGTTTTCAATAATGCCTTGGATTTTACTTCCCACTAGGCCTTCTGGCTTCAGCTCTTTGAAAGCAATACAGTCTCATGCTTTAGCCAGGGATATGGGGATTTTGGGGTCTTCTTCAGGCTATCCTGAATGGATATGTGGAGAGCTTATCATATCTGTCTCATATCCCATACCTCCCTGTTAAACTTCAGGCCAGTCTGCTAGTCCACTGCTTACTGCAACCTCATGCTATAATACCATATTCTAAATTGTCTAACTGGTAGCCACTATTATTAGCATTTTGTTTTGTGGTCATAGCAAATACATACAAAATAAATATTCACCTAATCTCAATTAGAAAAATAAGTTATCTCATTTTAGTTTATAACTGTTTATACTAATCTGTTATCACATTAGGTATTTATTTTTTTACAAGTTTTTCTTAACTTCCAGTTAGTTAGGGCACCTGGGTGGCTCAGTCTGTTAAGTGTCCAACTCTTGATTTCAGCTCAGGTCATGATCTCACAGTTCGTGATTTCAAGCCCCGTGTTGGGCTCTGTGCTAACAGTGCAGAACCTGCTTGGGATGCTCTCTCCTCCTCTCTCTCTCTGCCCCTCCCCCACTTGTGCGCATGCTCTCTCACTTTCTCTCTCTCTCTCAAAATAAATAAATAAACTTAAAAAAATATTTACAAGGGAAGCCTGAGTGGCTCAGTCGGTTAAGTGTCTGATGTCAGCTCAGGTCATAATCTCCTAGTTCGTGGGTCCAAGACCCGCCTCCAGCTCTGTGCTGACAGCTCGGAGCCTAGAGCTTGCTTCAGATTCTGAGCCTCCCCCTCTCTCTCTCTGCCCCTTTCCCACTTGTGCTCTGTCTCTATCTCTCAAAAGTAAATAAAACATTTTTAAAACAGTTAAAAATATTTTTTAAAATTACACTTAATTAAGATACAGTGTAATATTAGCCTCAGTGGAGAAATTAGTAATTCATCAATTACATAAAACACCTAGTGCTCATTGCAAGTGTTCTCCTTAATATCCATCACCTATTTGACTGATTCCCCCACCTACCTCCCATCCAATAACCCTCAGTTTGTTTTCCATACTGAAGACCCCATTTTCTGGTTTATCTCTCTTTTTCTTTTTCCTCTATGTTCATCTGTTGTGTTTCTTAAATTCCACATATGAGTGATCATCACGGTATTTGTCTTTCTCTGACTTATTTCACTTAGCATAATACTCTCTAGCTCAATCCACTGACAAATGGACAAAATTTCATTCTTTTTTATGGCTGAGTAATACTCCATTGTGTGTGTGTGTGTGTGTGTGTGTGTGTATACTCGCACAGAAGAGTAATTTCCCCTCATGCATCCCAGGCATTTTTCAGATTATTGTTTTCATGCTGTCTGTCTCCCAGTCACTTGTTTGCCTGGAGCAGAGCAGTGCAGTTTGGGCTCTATCCCAGCCAAGCCTACTGACTTTTAAAACTCGAAACTTTAGTGACATGGTGTTTCAGGGACCTGCACTGGTCTTCTAGGGGAAGGTCTTGCTGCTCTGGGAGTGATGCATGTTTCACCAAGAAGGGTAGTCATGCCAGAGCGCAGGAGCATGGGATTTGGAGAAAAGAAGACTAAACAGCCAGTGTCTGATTTAGCTGCCTTCAGTATGTGTCTCTGCACACATGCTGAGGGACGGGTGAGGGAAATGGCACCTGTCAGCTCTTTTGTTCCCTGAGAGGCGAGTCTGCGAACATCACCTCTCATAGATGATCTCCATCCAAGAAGAGTGAACAGTTTCTCCCCATGTGCCTTAGATAATTCTCAGATTGTGCCATCAGTCAGCCCCTGGGCAGCTTGCCTGCCTTCTCTCCAGGAGTAGGAAAGCACCCTCAGGGCTCTATCCCAGCCAAGCATACAGACCTCTAAAACTCCTGTCTTTGAGCCCCACTGTTTGCAAAAACTCATGAAAATCAGCTCCTCTCATTTTCCCAGCCAATGGTTTTGGGGAAGTGTTCTCTTTGTGCATATCCCTGTGCATTTCACGGCCTCTCGCCTTTCTCCTTGACCAGCACTCCCTACCTTCTGCAGGCCCTGTGCTCCATTTCTCTCCCAAACCATATCTCCATACTTCCTATCTTCCTCAATATGGTCTCTAGTTGTAGAGTTTGTTCTGTCAGGCCTCAGGTCTATTTCTTGGGTATTCAAAATGATTTGATAGTTATCCAGCTGTGTTCAAGGGGTAGACAAGCCTAGGGTCTTCCTACTATGCTGCCATCTTAGGTCCCCTACATCTGTTATCACACTATGTATTTCTGGGGTTGTCTGTTGTATTGTTTTCTCTTCCATTTCTCATTTTGGTATTTGAGGCTTCTCTCTTTTTTTTCTTAGTTGGAGTAGTTAAAACATTGCCAATTTTGTTTATTTTTTTTGGAAAAACTGGTCATTACTTTCAATGTTATATTATTGTTTACTCTGGTCTCTATTTCACTTATTTCAGATTTTTCTTTAGTATTTTCTTCCTCTATTAAATTTCATCTAAGTTTTTACTTTTCCTAATTCCTTGTGGTGCATTATTGAGTTGTTTATTTGAACTTTTTTTTCTGAATATAAGCATTTATATCAAATTTTACTCTAACATCTACTTTTGCTACATTCCATAAGTTTTGGAATATTGTGGTGTCTTTTTCTTTTGTTTTGAGACATATTTTGATTTGCCACTTGATTTCTTATTTGACCCATTGCTTATAAGGTAGTGTGTATTTAATATTTATATATTAAATAGCTAACATTTACATCGTGGATTTTCTAGTTTTGTTTTTATTTGTTTATTTATTTGTAGTTTTAAGTTTATATTTAAATTCCAGTTCATTAATATAGTGTAATATTAGTTTCAGTGGAAAATTTAGTGATTTATCACTTACATACAACACCTGGTGCTCATCTCAACAAGTGCCCTCCTTAATACCCATCACCCATTTAAATCAATCCCCCTGCTCACCTCCCCTCCAGCAACCCTCAGTTTGTTCTCTATAAAATCTGTTTTCTGGTTTGCCTCTCTCTCTTTTTCCCCTATGTTCATCTGTTTTGTTTCTTAAATTACACATATGAGTGAAATCATATGGTATTTTTCTTTCTCTGACTGACTTATTTTGCTTAGCATAATACTCTCTAGCTCCATCCACTTCATTGCAAATGACAAGATTTCATTCTTTTTTATGGCTGAGTAATAGTCTAGTGTGTGTGTGTGTGTGTGTGTGTTGTTGTGTCATACACACACACACACACATATATATATATATATATATATATATATATATATCACATCTTCTTTATTCATCAGTCAATGGACATTTGGTTTCTTTCCATAATTTGGCTACTGTTGATAATGCTACTATAACCATCATGGTGCATGTGTCACTTTGAAACTATATTTTTTTATCCTTTGAGTGAATATCTAGTATTGAAATTGCTGGATCATAGAGTAGTTCTACTTTTAACTTTTTGAGGAAGTTCCATACCGTTTTCCAGAGTGGCTGCATCAGTTGGCATTCCCACCAACAGTGTAAAAGCATTCTCCTTTCTCTGCATTCTCACCTGCACCAACACCTATTTTCTGTGTTGTTAATTGTAGCCATTCTGACTGATGTGAGGTGATATTTCATTGTAGTTTTGATTTGTAATTCCCTGTGATGAATGATGTTGGACATCTTCTCATGTGTCTTTTAGCCATCTGGATGTCTTCCTTGGAAAATTATCTACTCATATCTTCTTCCCATTTCTTCACTGAATTATTTATTTTTTGTGTTTTGAGTTTGATAAGTTCTTTATAGACTTTGGATACTAACCCTTTATCAGTATGTCATTTGCAAATATATTTTCTTATTATAAAAGTTCCCATAAAAAAGTTGTCTTTTAGTTTTATTGATTGTTTCCTTCACGGTGCAGCAGCTTTTTACGTTGATGATGTCTCAATAGTTTATTTTGGCTTTTGTTTCCCTTGCTTCAGGAGACATATCTAGTAAGAAGTTGCTATGGCCGATGTCAAATAGATTACTGTGAGTGTTCTCCTCTAGGATTTTGATGGTTTCCTGTCTCACATTTAGGTTTTTTGTCCATTTTGAATTTTTTGTGTGTATTGTGTAAGAAAGTGGTCAAGTTTTATTATTTTGTGTGGTGGTGTCCAGTTTTCCTAACACCATTTGTTGAAGGGGCTATCTTTTTTTTCCATCGGATAATCTTTCCAATGCTTTTGCTTTCTCAAAAATTAATTGACAATACAGTTGTGGGTCCATTTCTGAGTTTCCTATTCTCTTCCTTCGATCTATGTGTCTGGTTTTGTGCAAATAGCTTACTGTCTTGATCACGACAGTTTTGTAATATAACTTGAAGTCCAGAATTGTGATGCCTCCAGTTTGGCTCTTTGGGGTCTTTTTGGTTCCATACAAATTTTAGGATTGTTCTAGTTCTATGATAAATGTTGTTAATATTTTGATATGGATTGCACTAATTGTGTAAGTTGCTTTGGGTCCAGGGTGGTTTATTGTTGATCTTTAATTTTGTACCATTGTGTTTGGAAAATATACTTTTGTGATTTTGGTCTTTTAAATGTATTATATTTATTATGTCTGTTTGTATGTGATTTAACCACAGAAAATTTCTATGTGTAATTGAAGAAAATGTGCATTCTATTTTTTAAAAAATTTTAAATGTTTATTTCTGAAGGAGAGAGAGACAGAGCATGAGTAAAGGAGGGGCAGAGAGAGAGAGAGAGAGAATCTGAAACAGACTTCAGGCTCTGAGCTGTCAGCACAGAGCCCAACACAAGGCTCAAACCCACAAACCACAAGATCATGACCTGAGCCAAAGTCAGACGCTCAACCAACTGAGCCACCCAGGCGCCCCTACATTCTATTTTTCTTGAATGGAATCTTTTATATATATATCTTTTACAACCATGTACTATGAAGAATGATTCAAGTTCTTGTTGAAAAATATTAATATCACTTAATAGAGGGTACTCACTTAAAATAAAACATATCAGAGCGGAGGTGGATTGGAGGATGGGTGAAGTAGGTAAAGGGGATTAAGGGTACATTTATCATGATGAGCACTGAGTAATGATGTATAGAATTGTTGAATCACTACATTGTTGTACACCTGAATCTAATATAACACTGTATGTGAACTATACTGGAATTAAAATTAAACACTTAATAAGAAAAAACACAGGCCAACTGATCCAAAATCCAATAAAGACAGAAACTAGTAAAAAAAAAAAAAACCCAAAAGCTTAAATAGCACAGTAAGTAACATCTGCTTCCTAGTAATCAAGTTGAAAAATCTAAATTTTTTAATTTTTTTTTCTCAACGTTTTTATTTATTTTTGGAACAGAGAGAGACAGAGCATGAATGGGGGAGGGGCAGAGAGAGAGGGAGACACAGAATCGGAAACAGGCTCCAGGCTCTGAGCCATCAGCCCAGAGCCCGACGCGGGGCTCGAACTCACAGACCGCGAGATCGTGACCTGGCTGAAGTCGGACGCTTAACCAACTGCGCCACCCAGGCGCCCCAGAAAAAATCTAAATTTTTAATTACTTAGATCTTTAACTTATTTCTAGAAGTAATATTAAGCTAAGTGTGCTGTCTTCCTCTTCATAGAGTCTGAAGTCCAGCACAATTCCCATTTTCCTGGCATACTGGTGACTTGCCTTCTTCTGTATGCAGCCAAGTTAGAGTAAACAGAACAGAAAATTTTCAGGAGTAGAATTCTTGTAAGCCAAAATTTTAGGCATTGAAATGTATGTGTGTTAATAAAACAAACTCCAATTTAACAGAGACAAATTTTAGCCAAACTAAACCTAATTTAGTCTGCCAATATATGTGAGGACTCATGGGTCTCATAAGCACTGAAGGGGATAAAATGTGAATTCCTTTTAAGTTATTACGTCCTAAAACTTTCCAGCCAAAACTTGTGGCCTAGAGTACTTTGCAAAAATCTCCTTTCTCTGTAGTTTTCTCTTCACAGACTGAACTTTAACTGAAGAGTAGCAGTGTATTTAATGATATTAACTATTATTGTGAATCTGAGGACAAAACTTATCTCAGTATTAACCATTACATAGTTTAGACATTTGATTGGTTGAATAACGTATCATTGAATATGAAGTGTGTAGTAATATATATATATCAATGAAAGAAGAGGCAGTTTAATAATTTAGTTTTCAATAGCACCTTTTGGTGAGTTTGCCAAAGCAATAACCCTTCTAGTTATCAAAAACAAAATTTCCAAAGATGGAGTAGAGATTTCTGGGAATTAAGTCTCTAAATGGTAGATTATGGCTTGAAATAGTTTCCCCTTTGTACTCTTCTGTGGAATTCACATTAAAGCACACTCCCTTTCTGGGGTTTCCAGATGGCTCAGTTGGTTGAGCTTCCAATTCTTGATTTTGGCTTGGGTCATGATCTCATGATTCATGAGCTTGAGACCCGCATCAGGCTCTGTGCTGAAAGTGCAGAGTCTGCTTAGGATTCTCTCTCTCACCCTCTCTCTCTGCCCCTCTCCTGCTCATGTTATTTTTTTTCTCTCTCTGTCTCAAAGTAAATAAACTTAAAAAAAAACACTACTTCCCATTCCACCCAGACTTTGGACACAAAAGCATTCCTTTTTCCTTGTTATCTTTAACTCAACTGATAACTACTATGTTTTACTAATGTTTCTAAAAACATTATTAAACATTACTAGAAACAAAAATGGATGAAAACAAAGTTAAAAGATGAGCATTAAAAATAACCAAGTTGACAAACGTTTGTCTTTTCAATCTTTCATAGTTTCTCTGATTCATAAACTCTATTTCACATTATCTGAGGAACTCAGTAGAAATTTTTGTTTTGTAAAATTTTAGACTCATCTATTCACTTCCATTTTCTTATTTATGTCTTCTGTGCATTGCAGAGAGACCGAGGTAGGCAGCTATTTTGGAAGAAAACAATGGGTGAAAAACCAGATGATTATTCTTTCCATGAGTAATCATAAAATTCTCATATTTCTCTAGGATAAACAAAGTAGAAAAGAGCATTGAAGCCTCCAATTTATTCCTCACTTGGAAAAGACAAATGGTTCTTCTTTCACAGAACCAGAAAGAGTGAGGCTTCAGTAAGGCATTTCTCAAAAATATATTATGAAATTCCAATGATACAATAAATGTGAAGTAAAAATAAGGGCTAATAGGTTACCCTGGTGATTATATAGACCCTCAAAATATCACATTCACTTTTCTTGTCTGTCTAATTATGCTATATCTGATATAAAACAAAAAAGGTTCATTCCATTTTTTGTCTCTTGCCTCATAATGTGGTTTTGTTATATTACACATACCATGATAGGTGAGTCAAATGATCAACTCAGTCATACTTTAGTAATCCAGAGAAATTCATCTTTTTTTTTCAAAGCAGTCATCTGATATGTGGTAACTTTCAAAGGAGCCATCTAATATGGAACATATTATTATGACATTATGGCTTTATTACGTCAAGTAAAATATATATAGATGATGAATTTGATGTTGGAATTTAACTATGGCCACCAGTTTTCAAAACTGACTCATCTTTTTTCCTCCATAAGTTTCCATGAATATTGGAATGTGACTGGGTCTAATGAAGATTACTCCAAGAAAGGTCTGTAATTCATGGAAGTGTTAATAAGATGTCTGACCTCAATGTCACAGACCTTACAAACTTCCTAAATGCAGCTTAATTCAGTCTCCCAACACACATGAGAATGTTTTAACATCAGTTAGAGAGAAGAAAAAGTACCATATGGGATTTTAGTTATAATTTGAGATAAAGCAGCTGATTTAGGACTTTTAACTCTTCCCTTTCCCCCACATTATTTCAATTAGTACTCTGCATTTTTGTTTAGCCTCATATTTAGATTATACCGTACTTAACATATCCTTGGTGCACAGATTTATCTGAGTGTAATAAAACTGTGAACTTAAGTCTAAGCTATAACAAAATAGTTGCAAAAACTTTCGAATCCTTACTCTAATAAAAATTTCATCTCACCTCACTAAAAATAACCATGTTCCTAGGAATTCAAAGAATTTCATAATCTTTGGATGATAATAGATATGTGGTGTGAGAAGTACTGAGACTGAAAATTAGTAGGATTACACCTGATGTCTTTAAGAAACAGATAAAGATAGTGCAAAAGATACAAAGGAAATAATTTCAACACCTAGATGCAACTTGCAGTGTCTTGGAGCAAAAATAAAGTTCATGAAAATAAATGGTCTCCTGTGAGAGACTAAATACAAGGGCTAAATATAGGTGAACACTAAAATGAAAGGAAAGAGGGAGTTCAGGGAAGATGGCGGCGTAGGAGGACGCTAGGCTCACCGCGCGTCCTGCTGATCACTTAGATTCCACCTACACCTGCCTAAATAACCCAGAAAACTGCCAGAGGATTAGCAGAACAGAGTCGCCGGAGCCAAGGACAGACGAGAGGCCCATGGAAGAGGGTAGGAAGGGCGGCAAGGCAGTGCACGCTCCACGGACTGGCGGGAGGGAGCTGGGGCGGAGGGGTGGCTCGCCGGCCAAGCAGAGCCCCCAAGTCTGGCTTGCAAAAGCAGAGGGGCCAGAAGGAGGGAGTGTGTTCCAACAGCAAGCCCGACTTAGTGTCTGGGAGGTCATAAGTTAACAGCTCTGCTCGGAAAGTGGGAAGGCTGGAGGACAAAGGGAGGGAGAGCTGCTGAGCCCCCGGACGACAGAGCTCAGTTTGGTGGGGAACAAAGGCGCTCACCAGCGCCATCTCCCCCGCCCATCCCCCAGCCAAAATCCCAAAGAGAACCAGTTCCTTCCAGGGAACTTGCTCGCTCGGCACAAACACCCAACTCTGTGCTTCTGCGGAGCCAAACCTCCAGCAGCGGATCTGACTCCCTCCCGCTGCCACAGGGCCCCTCCTGAAGTGGATCACCTAAGGAGAAGCGAGCTAAGCCTGCCCCTCCTGCCCCCGTGCACCTTGCCTACCCACCCCAGCTAATACGCCAGATCCCCAGCATCACAAGCCTGGCAGTGTGCAAGTAGCCCAGACGGGCCACGCCACCCACAGTGAATCCCGCCCCTAGGAGAGGGGAAGAGAAGGCACACACCAGTCTGACTGTGGCCCCAGCAGTGGGCTGGGGGCAGACATCAGGTCGGACTGCCGCCCCACCCACCAACTCCAGTTATACACCACAGCACAGGGGAAGTGCCCTGCAGGTCCTCACCACGCCAGGGACGATCCAAAATGACCAAGCGGAAGAATTCCCCTCAGAAGAATCTCCAGGAAATAACAACAGCTAATGAGCTGATCAAAAAGTTTTAAATAATATAACAGAAAGTGAATTTAGAATAATAGTCATAAAATTAATCGCCGGGCTTGAAAACAGTAGAGAATCTCTTGCTACTGAGATCAAGGGACTAAGGAACAGTCACGAGGAGCTGAAAAACGCTTTAAATGAAATGCAAAACAAAATGGAAACCACCACGGCTCGGATTGAAGAGGCAGAGGAAAGAATAGGTGAACTAGAAGATAAAGTTATGGAAAAAAAGGAAGCTGAGAAAAAGAGAGATAAAAAAATCCAGGAGTATGAGGGGAAAATTAGAGAACTAAGTGATACACTAAAAAGAAATAATATACGCATAATTGGTATCCCAGAGGAGGAAGAGAGAGAGAAAGGTGCTGAAGGGGTACTTGAAGAAATAATAGCTGAGAACTTCCCTGAACTGGGGAAGGAAACAGGCATTGAAATCCAAGAGGCACAGAGAACTCCCTTCAGACGTAACTTGAATCGATCTTCTGCACGACATATCATAGTGAAACTGGCAAAACACAAGGATAAAGAGAAAATTCTGAAAGCAGCAAGGGGTAAACGTGCCCTCACATATAAAGGGAGACCTATAAGACTCGTGACTGATCTCTCTTTTGAAACTTGGCAGGCCAGAAAGAATTGGCACGAGATTTTCAGTGTGCTAGACAGAAAAAATATGCAGCCGAGAATCCTTTATCCAGCAAGTCTGTCATTTAGAATAGAAGGAGAGATAAAGGTCTTCCCAAACAAACAAAAACTGAAGGAATTTGTCACCACTAAACCAGCCCTACAAGAGATCCTAAGGGGGACCCTGTGAGACAAAGTACCAGAGACAACACTACAAGCATAAAACATACAGACATCACAATGACTCTAAACCCGTATCTTTCTATACTAACACTGAATGTAAATGGATTAAATGCGCCAACCAAAAGACATAGGGTATCAGAATGGATAAAAAAACAGGACCCATCTATTTGCTGTCTACAAGAGACTCATTTTCGACCTGAGGACACCTTTAGATTGAGAGTGAGGGGATGGAGAACTATTTATCATGCTACTGGAAGCCAAAAGAAAGCTGGAGTAGCCATACTTATATCAGACAAACTAGATTTTAAATTAAAGGCTGTAACAAGAGATGAAGAAGGACATTATATAATAGTTACAGGGTCTATCCATCAGGAAGAGCTAACAATTATAAATGTCTATGTGCCGAATACCGGAGCCCCCAAATATATAAAACAACTACTCATAAACATAAGCAACCTTATTGATAAGAATGTGGTAATTGCAGGGGACTTTAACACCCCACTTACAGAAATGGACAGATCATCTAGACACACGATCAATAAAGAAACAAGGGCCCTGAATGATACATTGGATCAGATAGACTTGACAGATATATTTAGAACTCTGCATCCCAAAGCAACAGAATATACTTTCTTCTCGAGTGCACATGGAACATTCTCCAAGATAGATCATATACTGGGTCACAAAACAGCCCTTCATAAGTTTACCAGAATTGAAATTATACCATGCGTACTTTCAGACCACAATGCTATGAAGCTTGAAATCAACCACAGGAAAAAGTCTGGAAAACCTCCAAAAGCATGGAGGTTAAAGAACACCCTACTAACGAATGAGTGGGTCAACCAGGCAATTAGAGAAGAAATTAAAAAATATATGGAAACAAACGAAAATGAAAATACAACAATCCAAACGCTTTGGGACGCAGCGAAGGCAGTACTGAGAGGAAAATACATTGCAATCCAGGCCTATCTCAAGAAACAAGAGAAATCCCAAATACAAAATCTAACAGCACACCTAAAGGAAATAGAAGCAGAACAGCAAAGACACCCCAAACCCAGCAGAAGAAGAGAAATAATAAAGATCAGAGCAGAAATAAACAATATAGAGTCTAAAAAAACTGTAGAGCAGATCAACGAAACCAAGAGTTGGTGTTTTGAAAAAATACACAAAATTGACAAACCTCTAGCCAGGCTTCTCAAAAAGAAAAGGGAGATGACCCAAATAGATAAAATCATGAAGGAAAATGGAATTATTACAACCAATCCCGCAGAAATACAAACAATTATCAGGGAATACTATGAAAAATTATATGCCAACAAATTGGACAACCTGGAAGAAATGGAAAAATTCCTGAACACCCACACGCTTCCAAAACTCAATCAGGAGGAAATAGAAAGCTTGAACAGATCCATAACCAGCGAAGAAATTGAATCGGTTATCAAAAATCTCCCAACAAATAAGAGTCCAGGACCAGATGGCTTCCCAGGGGAGTTCTACCAGACGTTTAAAGCAGACATAATACCTATCCTTCTCAAGCTATTCCAAGAAATAGAAAGGGATGGAAAACTTCCAGACTCATTCTATGAAGCCAGTATTACTTTGATTCCTAAACCAGACACAGACCCAGTAAAAAAAGAGAACTACAGGCCAATATCCCTGATGAATATCGATGCAAAAGTTCTCAATAAGATACTAGCAAATCGAATTCAACGGCATATAAAAAGAATGATTCACCATGCTCAAGTGGGATTCATTCCTGGGATGCAGGGCTGGTTCAACATTCACAAATCAATCAACGTGATACATCACATTAACAAAAAAAAAGAGAAGAACCATATGATCCTGTCAATCGATGCAGAAAAGGCCTTTGACAAAATCCAGCACCCTTTCTTAATAAAAACCCTTGAGAACGTCGGGATAGAAGGAACATACTTAAAGATCATAAAAGCCATTTATGAAAAGCCCACAGCTAATATCATCCTCAATGGGGAAAAACTGAGAGCTTTTTCCCTGAGATCAGGAACACGACAAGGATGCCCACTCTCACCGCTGTTGTTTCACATAGTGCTGGAAATTCTAGCATCAGCAATCAGACAACAAAAGGAAATCAAAGGCATCAAAATTGGCAAAGATGAAGTCAAGCTTTCGCTTTTTGCTGATGACATGATACTATACATGGAAAATCCGATAGACTCCACCAAAAGTCTGCTGGAACTGATACATGAATTCAGCAAAGTTGCAGGATACAAAATCAATGTACAGAAATCAGTTGCATTCTTATACACTAACAATGAAGCAACAGAAAGACAAATAAAGGAACTGATCCCATTCACAATTGCACCAAGAAGCATAAAATACCTAGGAATAAATCTAACCAAAGATGTAAAGGATCTGTATGCTGAAAACTATAGAACGCTTATGAAGGTAATTGAAGAAGATTTAAAGAAATGGAAAGACATTCCCTGCTCATGGATTGGAAAAATAAATATTGTCAAAATGTCAATACTACCCAAAGCTATCTATGCATTCAATGCAATCCCAATCAAAATTGCACCAGCATTCTTCTCGAAACTAGAACAAGCAATCCTAAAATTCATAAGGAACCACAAAAGACCCCAAATAGCCAAAGGAATTTTGAAGAAGAAGACCAAAGCAGGAGGCATCACAATCCCAGACTTTAGCCTCTACTACAAAGCTGTCATCATCAAGACAGCATGGTATTGGCACAAAAACAGACACATAGACCAATGGAATAGAATAGAAACCCCAGAACTAGACCCACAAACGTATGGCCAACTCATCTTTGACAAAGCAGGAAAGAACATCCAATGGAAAAAAGACAGTCTCTTTAACAAATGGTGCTGGGAGAACTGGACAGCAACATGCAGAAGGTTGAAACTAGACCACTTTCTCACACCATTCACAAAAATAAACTCAAGATGGATAAAGGACCTGAATGTGAGACAGGAAACCATCAAAACCTTAGAGGAGAAAGCAGGAAAAGACCTCTCTGACCTCAGCCGTAGCAATCTCTTACTCGACACATCCCCAAAGGCAAGGGAATTAAAAGCAAAAGTGAATTACTGGGACCTTATGAAGATAAAAAGCTTCTGCACAGCAAAGGAA
Organism: Leopardus geoffroyi; assembly: GCF_018350155.1. Classification (NCBI taxonomy): domain Eukaryota; kingdom Metazoa; phylum Chordata; class Mammalia; order Carnivora; family Felidae; genus Leopardus; species Leopardus geoffroyi. The sequence continues at coordinate 62,354,679 of NC_059343.1, read as the reverse complement.
ACAACCAACCAAACTAAAAGGCAACCAACGGAATGGGAAAAGATATTTGCAAATGACATATCGGACAAAGGGCTAGTATCCAAAATCTATAAAGAGCTCACCAAACTCCACACCCGAAAAACAAATAACCCAGTGAAGAAATGGGCAGAAAACATGAATAGACACTTCTCTAAAGAAGACATCCGGATGGCCAACAGGCACATGAAAAGATGTTCAGCGTCGCTCCTTATCAGGGAAATACAAATCAAAACCACACTCAGGTATCACCTCACGCCAGTCAGAGTGGCCAAAATGAACAAATCAGGAGACTATAGATGCTCGCGAGGATGTGGAGAAACGGGAACCCTCTTGCACTGTTGGTGGGAATGCAAATTGGTGCAGCCGCTCTGGAAAGCAGTGTGGAGGTTCCTCAGAAAATTAAAAAATAGACCTACCCTATGACCCAGCAATAGCACTGCTAGGAATTTATCCAAGGGATACAGGAGTACTGATGCATAGGGGCACTTGTACCCCAATGTTCATAGCAGCACTCTCAACAATAGCCAAATTATGGAAAGAGCCTAAATGTCCATCAACTGATGAATGGATAAAGAAATTGTGGTTTATATACACAATGGAATACTACGTGGCAATGAGAAAAAATGAAATATGGCCTTTTGTAGCAACGTGGATGGAACTGGAGAGTGTGATGCTAAGTGAAATAAGCCATACAGAGAAAGACAGATACCATATGGTTTCACTCTTATGTGGATCCTGAGAAACTTAACAGGAACCCATGGGGGAGGGGGAGGAAAAAAGGAAAAAAAAAAAAAGAGGTTAGAGTGGGAGAGAGCCAAAGCATAAGAGACTGTTAAAAACTGAGAACAAACTGAGGGTTGATGGGGGGTGGGAGGGAGGAGAGGGTGGGGGATGGGTATTGAGGAGGGCACCTTTTGGGATGAGCACTGGGTGTTGTATGGAAACCAATTTGACAATAAATTTCATATATTAAAAAAATAAATAAATAAAATAAAAAAAAATAAAAACCAAAAAAAATAAAATAAAATAAAATGAAAGGAAAGTGTTTGCCTTTTTTCAAAACATTCTGCTACCCATTTGCTTCAACATTTAAATGTATTTTCAAACATATTTTTTCGTGGGGGAACTCTAATACATAAAGCACATAAAAGTGGATCTGTTCTGGTTTGAATGAAAGCTGGGAGATCTAGAGCACTGTTGGTTGGTCTCTTCTTTTTTACCTTTTTTCTTTTCTCTGGCCCCTAAGATACATCTATGGAACCTCAGTGTTCTAAAAAATATAGCTTGAAGACCTTTGCTTCAGTCCAAGCTGCTCATTTTGTATATGGATAAGCATCTGAGAAGGAAAAAGACCAGTGGAGCCAAAGTTATCCTTGATGTTTGGCAAGAGATAATGTTCTAGAGTCAGACTATCTGAGTTTGGACCTAATTCTGCTACTTAATAGCTGGGTGACCTTGAGTATTACTTAACTTCACTTGTTTCACTTTCTCCATCTTTGAAATGCAGATAAAAACAATGAGTTAGTTAACATAAAGTACTTAGATTAATGCGTGGCACACACAGTATATGTGTGTATAATGTATGTGTGTATCTAGGACTATAAGCTCAGGAATTCTTATATACATATGTGTGTATAATGTATGTGTGTGTCTAGGACTATAGCTCAGGAATTCTTATATACCATGCTTCCTTTCATGTACTTCAAAATCAAAACTTCAGGTGAATTTTGGACTATACCTGAGGTTTGGTCAAGTGACTAGAGAAGTATTTTGTGAGATTTTTTTCATAAGCAGTGCTAAGCCTGTTTTGCTGTTGTGAACAGACCATCATGGGCTTTGGAATCAAGCAGATGTAGTTTTGATCTCACGCCCACTACTTGTAACTCTTTGTTCTTTTGTAAATTTCTTAATCCCTTTGGATTTCAATTTCCATATTTAAAAAATGGTGATAATGCTAACTACCTCATGGAGCAGTGGCCATGGAACATAATTTTTTAGTGGGCAAAAGCATTACTCTGTGGGAGTGTGTGATAAGTACACTCAAGCCCTATAAAACAATAAACATGAAAGAAAAGCAGAAAAGTTTAGGGTGATCTTAGATAATCTAAGCAGGAGTAGTGGGTTAAAGTGAAACAAAAGAAATAGTAGACCAAGGAGAAGGAAAATTGAAAGCATGTAGTGTTAAACCATGTAATGATCATTTCCAAGGGCAGATATGGAAGTCCCTTGGTTTGAGTCATTTCATATTGAATTGAATTGAATTAAGGTAAAGTTGTATCTATCTGGGGAGCAATCTTTCCCTGGCTGGAAAACCAAGAAGATGAGCTAATAAGGGATTTGTATCTTTTTTTTTTTTTTTTTTTTTTTTGAGGCAGGGGTGGAAATGTCTCCTGGATGCACATCTGCATGGAGTCTGAGTCAGCTGGGGATGATAAGAAGCAAGAGAAACCCATACATAAGGAGAAAAAGAAAGAAGGAATGTAGAACAGGGATAATGGGAAAGAACTAGGAAATATAGGTAAGAATTAAAGACAAAGAAAATGAAGAGGGGGAGAAATGAAAAGAGCATAGAGTGAAACAAAACAGAAAAGAGAAAGAGGAACAACCGAGAAAGACTTATATCAATAGTGTTGTCGGGGCGCCTGGGTGGCGCAGTCGGTTAAGCGTCTGACTTCAGCCAGGTCACGATCTCCTGGTCCAGGAGTTCGAGCCCCGTGTCAGGCTCTGGGCTGATGGCTCAGAGCCTGGAGCCTGTTTCCGATTCTGTGTCTCCCTCTCTCTCTGCCCCTACCCCGTTCATGCTCTGTCTCTCTCTGTCCCAAAAATAATAAACATTGAAAAAAAAAATAAAAAAAAAAATAAAAGAGTGTTGAGGTGTTACTAGGCACAGTGACGCTGATATCCACTTCTCATTAATGATACATCTTTTCCTTACATAGGCCCTGTGAACTGGGACTTGGCATCAGAAAACAATTGGTTCCTAGCAGCTGATAAATAAACAAGCCCAAGCCCAGAGATAATTAGAGTCATCCTTTTTCCTCCCCACTGAAAGAAACATCCTTTTTTTCCCTCCTCTTCAAAAGGTAAACAATGCTTGTTTCCTAGAAACAGCTGGGAGTATAGGGAAGAATATCAGCTGTTTTTGCCAGCTCCAGAGTTCATTCCAGGGATCCAATTCCCTTTCCCATTATACTAGTTCTTTAGTCAACCCATTTGCAGAGATGAAGTTCCCCAACCAACATACCTGTGCCAAAGAAAGTAGAGGCTTTTGTACTCTCTTAGAGTCCCCAGGCTTTGGAAAATGATCTCTGTCCTGTGGTGGCACCACCTAAACAATCTTGTACAAAAAAGAGAACACATTTCTTTTTTTTTTTTTAATTTTTTTTTTCTTCAACGTTTATTTATTTTTGGGACAGAGAGAGACACAGCATGAACGGGGGAGGGGCAGAGAGAGAGGGAGACACAGAATCGGAAGCAGGCTCCAGGCTGTGAGCCATCAGCCCAGAGCCCGACGCGGGGCTCGAACTCACGGACCGCGAGATCGTGACCTGGCTGAAGTCGGACACTTAACCGACTGCGCCACCCAGGCGCCCCAAGAGAACACATTTCTAAAAGTTTTCATTTGGAAAGTACTAGAAGCATTTGCATAAGACACTGACTATCTTATTGGCTTTCATATGTTCTATTCCTGGTTCTGGTTCTGCTGTACCCAGTCCCTTTCCCACATGCTCTTATATAGCTTTTGCTGTTCTGTCTGCACTTTCCTACCTTCAACTACTTATTGCCTTCAACCATCTCTTTCCATTTTCTTTTCACATGGCTCTAATGGGAAAAGTAGATGATTCTAGAGGTGATTGTAAAGGTTAGCAATCATTGTCAGAGTTAGAGGTAATTACTCAGAAAACTATTTACCTCTTCCTACTTTGGGGAAGCTGTCCTTCATTAAACTCTATCAGAGACCATATTGTACTTAGGTCAGTGAACATAACAACACTAGCAATAATAAACTTGTATTTTTCTGTGGCAGGTTACATCTTACCACACAGCTTCATATTTGTTATATTTAAATCTCAACAACTTTGTGATATTGTGGTTCAAATATTCAATTTGTACTTGAAGAAACAGAAAGAAATGTACAAACTGAAAGAGATGTAAATTTTGAATATTGGAAAACAATCACAACAGTGCTGGGCTTAAGATTGAGTCTTCAGGAAGGCAATCAGATATTTTTCCAGTGGCCAATGAACAGGACCAGCCTTATAAATGGTGGTATACAAGTATTCCCTGACTTTGAGTTGTAGCCCTCATGATTAAAATTCCCTTTCCACTGACTTGACCACTGACATGAGTGATCAACCCTCAGGATTTGAAAGGTACTCTGATAATTTGGAAAATTTGATACAATTCTTCACCTAATATCTGACCCTTTCTACATTATTCCTATGAAATAGTAATTGGGTCTCTCCTCAAAAACTTTCAACAGCAGAAATCTACTAATTTCTGAGGGATTCTATATGTCTAAAATCTAGCTGGATCTTTCTATTGACTTTAAATCTGTCCGTTTGTTATATGTAACTACCAAAACCCACTACACCTGTTGAGCTGGGTTTGAAATCACTCTCCCCTTCCCCATTAGAGCCCTTCAGATAGCTAACAACAGGGGGCCAGACCTTCCTGGTGTTCTTGTGCCAGCTACTCACTCCCTGAACCCATGTGTTCTTCTTCATGTGGCATAGTTCAAAATATCTTCATCGTCCTGGTTATAGCCCTAAAAACTCTCCAGCCTCTCCTTGTTCCCTTAAAATGTGACACTCAACTCTGAGCACCACAGTCCTGCTTTGCTGCGAAAGATAAAAAGTATTGTGTGACTATCGACACCCACTTCCCAGATTCTGAATTCCTGTCCGTGCAGCCCCATCATGAGGCTGACTCACACAGGTTCAGTAACTGGGAACTGGTTTAAGATATGTACATTTAATTGGGAAACAATTTTGTATCTCTTGGAAAGATCACACTTTATATAGCCTACTCATTTCCCTCCTTAAACCATTATTACGCTAAGTAGAACAATTCCAAGTACTGGTAAGCTTTACTGAATTACAGTGTTTTAGCTGGAAGAGATTTTAGGAAACAGAGGCTCAGGGAGGTGAAATTGTCTCCCAATATCACACAAGGAGTTAATAACTGAGCATAGTCTATAACTCAGATTCACTAAGCCCAGGCTAGAGTTCCTTAGGACCTCAGAGGTATCAGCCTTAGATGACTCTGCAGCTCTTATCTTTTAGGACATACCACATCAGTGGAAAGATCTCCAAAAACTGCCAAATATTTCCTTTCTGACTCAATTTCCCCCCATACCTTGTACACTATTTCCTGGCTTCCCCCAAGACAAAACATGGGTGAATCTTAGGGTGCATTAATAAAAGACCTAAGGAATGCCAAGAAACATAAGCATGTGCCAGAAATGCTGCCACCAGAAAATTTAAAACTGCAGAACTCACTGTACTAGATTGGCCCCATGCTCTTTAAGCTGATGCCAGACCCAATACCTAAGGCAACTATTTATTGGGGGACGTTTGACTAGACACCAGAGTGTGATAAGTACATTCAAGCCTTAGAGCCCTTATGGTAAACACAAAGTCTTACCAAAATAGCTTCCTTGACTCAGCCTCTGGAGGTCATGGGTGGTTCTCCCCAACATCTCAAACTGTGGCAGGTGGCAAGAATCCAAAGGAGCTAGGAAATAGATCCAAAATTCAGCAAGTCCTTCAATTTTCCTTCATTTTCTGAATGTTTCAAGTTTCTATGGAGTGGTGAAACTTCTGAGTAAAAATGGCAACTTGAATGCACACATCTAATTTCACTACCTCTTGAAACCTTGTTAAAACTAGAACAAAGGTATCTTTTTAAAAATCATAAATCCACAACGAGGGGGGAAATAGGAGAGAAGATGGAAGCCATTAAGTCTGATTAGCCAGAATACAGATGGACAGGTAGGAACCAACTAACCATGCTCAAGAAAACATAATCCTACGTTGGCAAAAAGGGAAAGATAAGAACAAATAAGTTTATGCTGAATCATCCTCAAAAAAGCTCAAAAATGGTGGCCATAGTTAATTTGGAAGTAAGGATAAAGTAGAGTCTATGACTGATAGCCTAGGTTATACCGTGGTAACCAGAATCTCATAGGTTGAAAACATAAGATTTGTTCACATTACATGTTCAATGTAATAACTCAGGAAATGAGGTTTATGGGGGCTCCACCTTGAAATATTCTTTCATGATTGCCATAGGAAGGGAAAAGTAACATGTCAAATCATACATTTACTCTTTATTTTTTAAATGTTTATTTATTTTTGAGAGAGAGAGAGACAGAGAGAGACCAAGAGAGAGGGAGAGAGAGAAGGGGAGAGACAGAGGGAGACACAATCTGAAGCAGGCTCTGAGCTGTCCTCACAGAGCCAGACAGGGGGCTCAAGCCCATGAACCATGAGATCATGAAGTCAGATAGATGCTTAATTGACTAAGCCACCCAGGCACCCCTTTTTACTCTTTAGCATTTTGCCTGGAAATGACGTATTTCATCTCCTTACATTTCAAGGCCAAAACAAGTCACATGGCTGTGTTTAATCTTCAAAGAAGATGGGGAAGTGAAATGAGGAAAGCTGAGTTATTGTTGTATTGCCCTAATGTCTACCTTAAAGGAAGCTTAAATAAATAGTATCACCTGAAAACTGTTTAAGTAGCTGTTTTGAGCCCTGTATATTTTTTTCTGTGCTCTATATCACAATGGCAGGAACCTGGGCATTTATTTTCTTGAATTTGTTAATGATTTGATGATTTCCATGTTTCTATTTTCACTGTTTTCTCTCTGTGGAACTCCTATTATATGGATGTTAGATCTTCTGGACTAGTCCATGATTATTTCACCTTTTATCTCCCATATACTATTTCTCTGTTTTGTTTAATTTTATGGGAAATTTTCTCAACTATCTTCAAAAGTTTTATTAAGTTTTTCATTTTTTACTGTCTTGTTTATAAGTCCCAAAGTCTTTTTTATTCTCTGGGTTTTGGAGAGGGTGAAACAAAAGCTATCTTGAGTGAAGAACACCAGTTATAGCTGAGGATAGGGCTTTGGACTAAAGTGAAACTACCTCCCCCATAACTTTGTCCTCCACTTCCACCTTCTTCTTAAAAGGTAGCAGATAAGTCTTTGCCTTTTAAGCAGGATGCTGAAAAGTATTTTTGGGGCAATCAAACCATCCTTAAATAAACTTTTATAATCATACTGACAGTATAGTAATATAACCTTAAAATAAAGTTCAAAGTCAACAAGTCATAAATGTGAACTCAGAGATTCCAATCAGTAAAAAGAAGTAAGAACAGGTAACTAAAACTTATGAGACAGTGAGGAAACTAACAGAGAAAGAAATGTAGAGCAAACAAAAATTATGCAGGTAGAGATACAAACAAAAATAAGAATTTATACAAATGTAGCATTCAGAAAATAAAAAAGACTTTGGGACTTGTAAACGTGATAGCAAAAATGAAAAACTTAATAGAAACTTTTGAAGACAGTTGAAAAAATTTCCCAGAAAAGTAAACAAAACAGAGAAATAGTATATGGGAGATACAAGGTAAAATAGTCATGGACCAATCCAGAGGATCTAACATCCATATAATAGGAGTTCTACAGAGAGAAAACAGTGAAAATAGAAACATGGAAATCATCAAATCATTAACAAATTCAAGAAAATATCCTAGGACTGAATGTCTTGGATTTCTAGAAAAGGCCCATAGAGTGCCTTTAATGATGGGAAGAAAAATTGATCTACAACAGGTGAAATTGTAAGATTTCAGGGTGCTTGAAGAAAAGAAAAAAATGTTAAAACTTCCAGAGAAATATTAACAGGCCATATGTAAAAATAATCAAGAATTAGAATGACTAGATTTCTCAATAGGCAACATTAGAAACTAGAAAATGAAGAAGGAATGAATACTTTCAAAATTCTGAAGGAAAGTTATTTTCAACATTTAATTTTATGACCAAATATTAAGGTACATGAAAACACTTTCAGATATGTGAATTGTCATGGATTTAATTATGTTCCCTTCAAATTCCTATATTGAAATCCTACCCCCCATTACCTCAAAATGTGAGTTTGTTTGGAAATAAGATTTTTAAAGATATAATTTTACTTAATATGAGATCATACTGGAGCAGGGTGGAACCTTAATCCAATAAGGTTTATATCCTTATAAAAAGGGGAAATTTGTTTTTTTAAATTTGTTTTTAAATTTGAGAATAGTTGACACACAATGTTACATTAGTTTCAGGTAAACAACATAGTGACTTGGTGAGTTTATACATTATGCTATGCTCATCACAAGTATAGCTACCATTTGTCACCATACAACACTATTACAGTGCCATTGACTATATTTCCTATGCTGTGACTTTTATTTCTGTAACTTATTAATTCCATAACTGGAAGTTTGTGTCTTCCATTCCCTTTCACCTATTTTGTTACCCCCCCACCCCCCTTCCCTCTAGCAACTATCAGGTTGTTCTCTGTATTTGTAGGTCTGATTCTGCTTTTTGTTTATTCATTTTCTTAGATTCCACATATAAGTGAAATCATAGAGTATTTGTCTTTCTCAGTATGACTTATTTCACTTAGTATAATACCCTCTAGGTCATCTATGTTGTCACAAATGGCACAAACATCCTTTTTATGGCTGCATAATATCCCATTCAGTCTGTGTGTGCGTGTATGTGTGTGTGTGTGGCATCTTCCTTATCCATTCACTTTACCAGTAGATTTAAAAGGCACATTTGGACACAGATACACACACTGTGAGAATGCCACATGAATATGAAGGTATAGATTGAGGTAATTTGTCTACAAGACAAAGAATGCCAAAGATTGTCAACAATCCACAAGAGGCTAGGAAAGCTGTATAGAACATTTTTTTTCCTCACAACCCCCAAAAGAAATCAAAGTTGTTGACACCTCAATTTTGTAATTCTAGCCTCCAGAACAGTGAAACAACACATTTCTGTTGGGTAAGCCACTCAGTTTATAGTACTTTGTTATGGCAGCCCTAAAAAACTAATATATGAAGTTTCAAAAAAAAAATCTGCCTACCATGCACTATTCCTTATGTTGAAACTACAAGATGTGCCCCACCAAAATTAGGTAATAAATGATGAAAGAGAAAAACATAGAATGCAAAAAAAAAAAAAAACCTGAAAATAAAATACATGAACGGGTCAAAGAAATTCCCTAGGATAATGGTGATGAGAGATCTCAGCTTTGCACCAAATATTGAAAGCAATCAGTCTAGAATGCTGCAGTAGAGCTCAAGACAGACATGTCAAGGGCAGTCATCAATAAGATTCTGCTGCTATGAGACTACTTGATTTTGTAACCTAGGGGTTTTGGCCCAGATTCTTCTGACTTTTCTAGATCAAGTGCTCTTGAAGTTATTTTCCCTTTCACACTGTGTAGATCAGTTGAAAATGACATAAAATTCTCACCCTGCTTACTTACATTGGACTGTGATATATGTTAAAAATACAATTTTATTGTATTAATCTATTGAAATTTTGTTAGTTACTAGCATTCCCTAACTAATAAGCCTCAAATAAAGCGTTTTGCTTTGATATGCTCCTGAAAAGATATTGGCCATAGTAAGTTTAGAAGGGAAAAAATATGTAAATCAGTCCATTTCTTGTCAGATACCCAATATCACACTACTACCCTGCCATATATTCCCAGGTTGGCAAACCTAAGTTTTCTGGGCCTAACTCAAGGCTTTGCCTAGAATGGGTTTATATTCTCAGAGAAACTAAAGGCAGACTGTGAAACTCAAAGGCCTTTTACAGCTTTCATCTGTGGCAATATTGTCCTTTCCATACACAATGTGGGCTTCGCTTGCTTTCATTTTTCATACTGCTAACCTTTCACATTTATTTATATTTAAATATCTGTTTTAAAACAACACAGTATTTAATAAAAGCATAGAGTAATACAGAATGGAAGGAGCAAATCAAGAAGGGTAAAGAGGTCAGAAGATACAGCTAATGTTGTAAGCAACAGATATTTTTGTGTTCTTTTCAAAACTTTTTCATTTTTTAGTAGTCCACCTCACACACACATAACACCCTTTTTGGCATTACAGACTTTCTTGATAATCCCAGTCCACACTGAATGCTGAATTTCACACACAATTTGAATTTTACAGGAAATGTAAAAGTAATGCAGTCTGTCCTCTGTGTTTTACAGGTTCAAAATGTGAGATGTGTCTTGCACAAAGAGACATGGATATCGGTGGGGGGGGGGAAGTTTATTAACATGCCAACAAGTGACATGAGGGAGTAGACTCTACACCTCCAAAAAGGACAGACACCTCAACCAAGGGCTTTCCCTGATGTAGGTCTTCCACTTTTCCAAAACTACACAGGGTGGACAATTAAACAGCCCACCTGTGGACACACTGCTGAGGGCCTTGAGGGCTGCTGCACACTTTCTAGCTATATCCACCTGTCCCAGGACACTGCTGTGTGCAGAAAGACTTCCATATCAGTCAAATAAGACACATGGACATTAAATAAGCAAGCTGGAGTGTTGACTGAGACCAGTCTGCAAGCATGTCCTTTAAATTGTTATGCTTTATTGCTTCCTCAAACCTAAAGTCTAGCAAAGTGAACCTTCATGAAAAAAAGAATCTAAATAATCTAAAGAAAGTGAGTACCTGGAGTAAGGTTCGTGGTAAAAAACCCACCAAACATACAATGAAGCTTTTTAGATGGCATAAAATAGAAAAGCATTCAGGAAGACCATACCAGGAACTTTGTAATTTTATTAAATGTTAAACTTTTGTCAGTGTTCAAGGTTGCTATTTTTGTTTCTTTTATCCATTTTTAGTGCTAAATAGCCTGAAAACACAAAGGACTAGTAAGTTTATTTGAAGAGTTAGGAAGGGAGAGAGGAATTGGATAAATTGTGCCCTACTTTTCAGTTAGGTATAGTTTGAAGACAACATACTTAAAAATGGTAGCTCTGGTTGCATAAATACTATGATATGGGAGTGGGTGATCCTACATCTAGTAAGGACATAAGAAAGAATGAGTCAGATAGATTCAACTAAGGAGTGGATCAAGGATGAAGTAACTTGGTACTTTTTGCATTTGGAAATGTTCTAAAGCATTCTGGTCCACTACTTAGGTGGTATTTGGAGTCTGCTGGCTACGCTTTTGGGTTATTTCTTGCATAGTACTAAATATTGCAATTGGTTGTGGCAATAGTGGGAATCCTGTAGTTCCTGTACTACTTATTCTTCTATATCCATCTGGAATGGGTTTCTGAGCATGGTGTACTAAGTAGAAATTTGTAAACTACATGTAGAAGAGTGATAGAAGACTAAGTGGATTAGTGGAGATGGAGGCAAGGCATTTGGTAATTTGGACTTTATAAAACTAAATCAGGGGGGAAAAACAACTCAACAAAACAAAAATTCCAGGGTATATTCAGTGGATTGCCTTTAAAAAAAACTTTAAATGTTTATTTATTTTTGAGAGAGAAACAGAGAGACAGAGCAGAGGAGCAGCAGAGAGAGAGGGAGACACCAAAATCCAAAGCAGGCTCCAGGCTCTGAGCTGTCAACACAGAGCCCAATGCAGAGCTCACACTCACAAACAGCGAGATCATGACCTGAGCCAAAGTCAGACACTTAACCGACTGAGCCACCCAGGCACCACCAGTGGATTGAACTTTTTGATTAACTCTGTCTGCTCCGGGTGCCAGATACCTGATAGCTCATATCTCATCCCTTAAAGGTGATCCTCGTTTCAAAAAATCTCTGGATACAAAAAGATAGATTTTTGGCTAGGAGAAGAACAGCTTCTGTTAAAACATGTGAAAGAGTGACAATTCCATGGATTTGAGCTCTCTTGGGAAGGAATGCCAATCATAGAATTGAGTACGCCAATTTCAATGATATACAGCTAGTTTGTTTTAGACAAGAGCATAATTACATGTTTTTAAAAATTATTTTCTTCTCTTATGAATTTCTTCTCTTCTTTAAGTAGGTGAGTTTTAGGGCAAAATGAGAAAATACCTCAAATGTTATATTCTCCAATATAAGGTAGAAGGTTGTCTTCATTTGGTCTTTATTTGCTCAAAGATGCATTCTGTCTATTTAAACAAGGGAATACCCAGTTCATTCATTTGATATAAATGTTACCTAAAATACAGGTTTTTAATTTTTTTTTAATTTGAGTATTGTTAACATGCAATGTTGCATTAGTTTCAGGTGTACAACATAGTGATTCAACTTCTTTACATGTTATGCAATGTTCACCACAATTGATTATCTTTTACCATACAACACTATTACAGTATCATTTACTATTTTTCCTATGTTGTGCCTTTTATTCCTGTGACTTATTCAGTCCATAACTAGAAGTCTGTATCTCCCACTCCCCTTCACCCATTTAACCTACCGTCCCACTCTCCTCCCTTCTGGCAACTTTGTTCTCTGTGTTTGTAGGTCTGATTCTACTTTTTGTTTATTCATTTGTGGTTTTTTTTTCAGATTCTACATTTGAATTAAATCATGTAGTATTTGTCTTTCTCAGTTTTATTTTACTTAACATAATACCGTATAGGTCCATGCATGTTGTTGCAAATGGCAAGATCTCATTTGTTTTATGGTTGTGTAATATTTCTATATATGTGTATACACATATTCATACACACACACACACACACACACACACACACACACACAAATACTGCATCTCCCCTACCCATCATCTATCAATAAGCATTTAGGTTGCTTCCATGTTAAAAAGCAGGTATTTTAGAAGCAACCTAAATGTTTCATTTTAAAGGACACAATCTGATACATCCATATGACAGATTATTCTAGTCACTAAGAATGATATCTAAAAATGTTTTAACAAAGAGCATGTAAACATGTTTATGATATACAAGTGATAAAAACCAGAATACTAAATTATATGTACCATATTATCACAATTATGTTAAAGTATGTACAAAAAACACACTGGAGAGATTTGCTTCAAACTATTAGTTCTGTCTTGTTTATGGGATTATAATGGACGGTACTTATTTTCTTTAATCTTTATGTATTTTCCCAATTTTCTGCAATTAGCATATGTATATTTTATATCCATGGAAAAGTTATTGGAAAGAAAAATAAATGAAGAAAAGAAACAGAGAGATCATGGGATCTACTTGACCTTCCTTTCCTATATAATCAACAAAGGCTGGGAAGAGAATTATTAGGAGATGGGTTCTAGGAAATCTCCCTTAGATGCAAATCACAGACCCAGATGCAAGTTACTTTTTTCAAGTAAAATACATTTGTTTGAACTGTAGGTGTTTTTCAAAATCAAAGAGTGGGAGAAAGGAATGATTTCATTTCAGTGTAGCAATACTGCCACCAAAAGAAAAATATTAAAGAAACACCTAGGACAAGGGAGAGAAATAGAGATGAGAGGAGAAAAAGAAATAGACTTTATATATAGGCTGATTTCCTGTCTTTGCCAAAGTCAACACAACAGGAATCATAAAGGAGCCAGTCTTACCCTCCTTAGTAGTCACTAATAAGCTAGTTAAGACATGCCTACTCTTGAGCCATTTAAGTGGCTGGAATAGATCTCTGAGGGGCTGTGAGTCTTAACCAGTGAAAATAAGAGACCCTATGACAAAGGGATGGGATGATAGAATATGCTAAACAAGCAAGTCAGTATCAACATCTCTGGGGTGATTGCTAAAAAGTACTTTGTTAATTGTGTTTCATGGAGTGCTAGGGGTTCAGCTGAAGTGGTCAGGAAACTCTTCATTTTAACCAGAGACCCCAGTTTATATTTTTTATATTGAATTTCCACATGAAATTTCATTTGAAGAATAATAAGAATATTAAATACACTGGCCTAGAGCATCACCAGTTTTTGATGCTGGCTTTTATATGTTTATACAGTAATGGTGTATGGGAGGTTCAATTGGGTTTGTGGGAATAAGATGGAACACTTATGCCTCTCACTTGGTTTTTCCAGAATTAGATGAAATCAGTGTATCCCTAAATTTATTCTTCTTTTGGAATGTACCATACATTCTGGGATGTTTTGGAAGTGAGAGGTGGATTCTCATGATGACATTGAATTCCTACTACTTGGAATTCAAAACTGACTTCACAATGTACTCCAATTTGTCATCTGGGATTACTGTGACAAGTCACAGAAGGTGACACAGAAGAGAAAAGGCCTGAGTGTTTTAAAACAGTGGAATGACATGATAGAGATTATATTTTTATTAGATTAAAGGTTTCTAAATCTCATCCCCCCAAAAAGGAAACATTTAATTTTTTTATGTTTTTATTTTTATTTTTGAGAGAGAGAAAGAGAGAGACAGAGTGCTAGTGGGGGGAGGGGCAGAGGGAGAAGAAGACACAGAATCTGAAGTAGGCTCCAGGCTCCAAGCTGTCAGCAGAGAGCACGATGCGGGGCTCAAACTCATGGGCGGTGAGATCATGACCTCAGCCAAGGTCGGACACCCAACCCACTGAGCCACCCAGGCGCCCCTCAAAAAAGTAACATTTAAAAATAGTTCAATTCTGAAAAAAAAAAGAAATAATGAAAGACAGTTCTACCAAAGACTAAAATAAATAAATATACAGTAATTAAAATAGTTTGATACAAGTACAGAAATAGTCTGACAGAACACTGGAACAGACAGAGGTCTAAAACAGATCTAACTTTGTAGTATTAAATATATATGTATACATACATATAAAATCAGGCAATATATCAAATCACTAAGTAAAATATGAAGTAACAAATTATTTATATCGAAATGACAAGCTGACAATTTGAAATAAATCAGTCCCCTTTAACTTCATTTGTTACACTGAAGTAAATCTAGATAGTCAAATATATTTTTATTTATTTTTTCATTTTATTAAGGTTCTGATTTTAATTCCAGTATAGTTAACAAACAGTGTTATATTACTTTCAGGTAAACAATATAATGACTCAACAGTTCTATGCATTATGCAGTGCTCATCATGGTAAGTGTATTCTTTAATCCCCACCATATAGTTCACCAATTCCCCAGCCACCTCCTCTCTGGTAACCATCAGTTGGTTCTTTATAGTTAAGAGCCTATTTTATGATTTCTCTCTCTAAATTTTTTCTTTGGTTCTTTCATTTCTTAAATTCCACATATGAGTGAAATCATATGATGTTTGTCTTTCTCTGACTTATTTTGCTATGCATTATATACTCTAGCCCCACCCATGTTGTTGCAAATGGCAAGATTTCATTAGTTTTATGGCTGAATATTATTCCCTTGTGTGTGTGTGTGTGTGTGTATAGTCTTCTTTTTTTACATTTTTTAATTTAATTCCAGTTAGTTTACAGAATGTTATATTGTTTCAGGTTTACAATATAGTGATTCAACAATTTCATACATCACAACAAGTGCACTCTTATACCATTACCTATTTAACCCACCCACCCCCCATCCTCCTGCTTCTCTTGTAACCATCAGGTTTTTACCTATAATTAAGAATCTGTTTCTTTATTTGTCTTTCTCTTTTTTCCCTTTGGTCGATTGTTTTGTTCCTTAAATTCCAAGTGAATAAAATCATATGGTATTTATCTTTCTCTGACTGACAAATTTTGCTTTTCTACTCCCTGGCTCCATCCATGTCATTGCAAAAGGAAAGATTTCATTCTTTTTATGACTGAATAATATTCCACCTGTTCATGTATACACTGCATCTTCTTTTTAAGATTTTAATTTGTAATTTATTTATTTAAATTCAAGTTAATTAACATACAGTGTAGTATTGGTTTCAGGAATAGGACACAGTGGTTCATCACCTACATAGAAAACTGAGTTCTCATCCCAACAAGTGCCCTCTTTAGTGCCTGTCACCCGTATACCCATCCCCAACACACCTCACCTCCAGAAACCCTCAATTTGTTCTCTGTATTTAAGAATACTTTATGGTTTGCCTCCCTCTCTGTTTTTATATAATTTTTCCTTCCTTTCCCCTATGTTCATCTGGTGTGTCTTTTAAATACTACATATGAATGAAATCATATGATATTTGTTTTTCTCTGACTTATTTCACTTAGCATAACGCATTCTAGCTCTATCCACATTGTTGCAAATGGCAAGATTTCATTCTTTTTGATCACCGAGTAGTATTCCATTGTACATACATTATCACATCTTCTTTTTAGCTTCATCAGTCAATGGGAATTTGGGCTCTTTTCATAATTTCGATATTGCTGATAGCTCTGCTATAAACATTGGGGCACATATTCCCCTTTGAATCAACATTTTTGTATCCTTTGGATAAATACCTAGTAGTGAAATTGCTGGGTCCTAGAGTGGTTCTATTTCTAATTTTTTGAGAAACCTCCATACTGTTTTCCAGAGATACTGCACAAGTTTGCATTCCCACCAAGAATGCAAAAGCATTCCTGTTGCTCCACATCCTTGCCAACATCTGTTGTTCCCTGAGTGGTTAATTTTAGCCATTCTGACTGGTGTGAGGTGGTATGTCATTGTGATTTTGATTTATATTTCCTTGATGATGCGTTATGTTGAGTATCTTTTCATGTGTCTGTTAGCCAACTGGATGTCTTCTTTGGCAATGTGTCTGTTCATGTCCTCTGCTCATCACTTCACTGGATTATTTCTGTTTTGGGTCTTGAGTTTGATAGGTTCTTTATGCATTTTGAATACTAGCCCCTTTTCCAATAGGCCATTTTCAAATTTCTTCTTCCATTCCGTCAGTTGCCTTTTAGTTTTGCTGATTGTTTCCTTCACTATGCAGAAGCTTTGTATCCTGATGAGGTCCCAGTAGTTCATTTTTGTTTTTTTCCCCCCTGCTTTTGGAGACATGTCAAGTAAGAAGTTGCTGCAGCTGAGGTCAAAGAGGTTGCTGCCTGTTTTCTCCTCTAGGATTTTGATGGTTTCCTGTCTCACATTTAGGTCTTTCATCCATTTTGAGTTTATTTTTATGTATGGAATAAAAAAGTGGTTCAGTTTCGTTCTTCTGCATGTTAATGTCCAATTTCTCAACACCATTTGTTGAAGAGACTATCTTTTTTCCCATGGGATACTCTTTTATGCTTTGTCAAAAATTAGTTGGCTATACATTTGTGGGTCCATTTCTGGGTTCTCCCTTCTGTTCCATTTATCCATGTGTCTGTATTTGTGCCAATACCATACTGTCTTCATGGTTAGAGCTTTGTAATACAGCTTAAAGTCCAGAATTGTGACACCTCTAGGTTTTTCTTTTTCAACATTTCTTTGGCTATTCTGTGTCTTTTTGGTTCCATACAAATTTTAGGATTATTTGATTTAGCTCTGTGAAGAATGCTGGTGTTACTTTGATAGGGAGTGCATTGAATGTGTAGATTGCTTTGGGTAGCATAGACATTTTAACAAAATTTGTTCTTCCAATCCATGAGCATAGAATGTTTCCCATTTCTTTATGTCTTCTTCAATTTCTTTCATAAGATTTCTGTAGTTTTCTGTGTACAGATCTTTTACCTCTTTGGTTATGTTTATTCTTAGGTATGTTATGGCTTTTGGTGACATTGTAAATGGGATAGATTCTTTGATTTCTCTTTCGGTTGCTTCATTATTAGTGTATAGAAATGCAACCAATTTCTGTATACTGATTTCATATCTGGTGACTTGCTGAATTTACATATGAGTTCCAGCAGTTTTTGGTTTTTTTTTTTTTTTTGGTAAAGCCTTTTGGGTTTTCCATGTGGAATATCATGTCATCTGGATGAAGTGAGAATTTGAATTCTTCTTTGCCAATTTGTATGCTTTCTATTTGTTTTTGTTGTCTGACTGATGAGGCTAAGACTTACAGTACTAGGTTGAACAACAGTGGTGAGAGTGAACATCTCTGTAGTGTTCCTGAGCATAGGGGGAATTAGCTGTGGATCTTTTATATATGGCTTTTATGGTGGTTTAGTTCTTTCTTGAATTTCTTGAGGGTTTTTATCAAGAAAGGATGCTATATTTTGTCAGATGCTTTTTCTGCATCTATTGAAAGGATCATATGGTGCTTATCCTTTCTTTTATTAATGGGGTGTAAAATGGTGGTTGATTTGCAAATATTGAACTAGACCTGCTGCCCAGGAATAAATCCCACTTTATCATGGTGCATATTCTTTGGTTCACCTTTTAATTCAATTTGCAATTTTTAAATTGAGAATTATTGCATCCAGGTTCATCAGGGATATTGGCTGTTAATTCTCCCTTTTAGTGGAGACTTTGTCTGCTTTTGTAATCAAGATATGCTGGTTTCATACAATGAGTTTGGAAGTTTCCTTCCATTTCTGTTTTTGGAACAGCTTGAGAAGCATAGGTATTAACTCTTTGGTAAATGTCTGGTAGAATTCCCCTGGGAAGCCATATGGCCCAGGATTTTTATTTGTTCAGAGATTTTTGATAACTGATTCCATTACTTTGCTGGTTATGTTTGAGTTTTGCTAGTGTGTGAGTTTCTGGGAATTTATCCATTTCTTCCAGATCGTCCAGTGTGTTGGCATATCATTCTTCAAAGTATTCTCTTCTAATTGTATTTCTGTGATCTTTGTCGTGATCTCTTCCCTTTCATTCATGTTACCTGTTTGTTTCCTCTCTATTTTCTTTCTGAGAAGTCTGGCTATAGGGTTGTCAATTTTGTTTATTCTTTCAAAAAACCAGCTTTAAGTTTTATTGGTCTGTTTTGCTGGGTTTTTTTGTTTGTTTCAATGTCATTTATATCTGCTCTAATCTTAATCATTTCCCTTCTTCTGTTGGCTTTGGGCTTTATTTGATGATCTTTTTCTAGCTCCATTAGGTAAAAGGTTAGGTTGTTTATTTCAGACGTTGCTTCCTTCTTGATATATCCCTGAATTATGTAGTTTCCTTTTAGGACTGCTTTTGCAACATCCCAAAGGGTTCAGACTGTCATGGTTTCATTTTCATTTGCCTCCATATATTTTTTTTTCTTTCAGTTCCTGGTTTAACCATTCATTCTTTAATTGGATGCTATTTAACTTCCATGTATTTGAGGGTGTTCCAAACATTTTCTTGTGGCTAATTTCAAGTTTCATAGCGTTGTGATCTGAAAATATGCATGGTATGATCTCGACATTTTTGTACCTGGTGAGGGCTGATTTGTGACCCTGTATGTGATCTATTCTGGAAAATTCTTCATGGAACTCTAGAAGAATGTGTACTGTGCTTCTTTAGAATGTAATGTGAATATATCTGTCAAACCCATCTGTCCACTGTGTCATTCAAAGCCATTGTTTCCTTCTTGATTATCGGCTTGGATGATGTATCCATTGATGTAAGTGTGGTTTTATAGTCTCCTACTATTATGGAATTATTATCAATGGTTTTCTTCATGTTTGTTAGTAACTGATTTGTATATTTAGGTGCATTCGAACTTTGTGCATAAATACTTACATTTGTTAGATCTTCCTGATGGATAGAGTCCTGACGGACTCTTTAATTATGATATAATGTCCTTCTTCATGTCTTGTTACAGTCTGTTTTTAAAATCTAGTTTCTGGAGGAAGATGGCAGCATAGGAGGATGCTGGGCTCACCTCATCCTGCTGATTGCTTAGATTCCACCCACATATGCCTAAGTAACCCAGAAACCCTCAAGAAGACTAGCAGAATGGACTCTCCAGAGCTAAGCATACACAAAAGGCCCACAGAAGAGGGTAGGAAGGGCAGAGAAGCCGTGCAGGCTATACGGACTGGTGGGAGGGAGCCAGGGGGGTGGAGGGGCAGCCCACCTGGCAAGGCAGTGCTCCTGAAGTCTGGTTTGCAAAAGTGGAGGGGCCTGACTCCATGAGTTCTGACAGCCAGCAGGACTTAACATCTGGAATGTTAAAAGTCAACAGCACTGCTCTTGGAGAGCAGGGAGGGTGAGAAGATGCTGGGAGGGAGAGTTGTTGAGCTCAGGAAGACAGACCTCAGCTCAGCGGGGGAACAAAGGCGCTGGCAAGTGCCATTTCCCTCTTCCATCCCCCAGCTGAAATTCTAAAGGGAACCAATTCCTGTCAATGAACTTGCTTGCACCACACAAACAGCAACAGTGTGCTTCTGTCGATCCATCCCTTTGAAGGGCCTGCCTCCCTCCTGGTGCTGCAGGGCCCATCCTTCAGGGGTCCACTGATGAAAGTGAGCTAAGCCTACCCCTCCCGCCCCTGTGCAATTTGCCTATCCACCCCAGCTAATACACCCTTGGCCAGATCCCATCAAAGCAGCACCACAAGCCTGACAGTGTGGAAGTAGCCCAGACAGGGGACACACCACTCCACAGTGAGTCCTTCCCCTGGGAGAGGGGAAGAAAAAATAAACACCAGTCTGACTGTCGCCCCAGGGGTGGGCTGGGGACAGACATCTGGTCTGACTGAGGCTATACCCGCCAACACAAGTTACTCCAGACAGCACAGGGGAAGCGCCCTGCAGTTTGGAGCTACTGCAGAGAACACCCAAAATGATGAAATGGAGGAATTATCCTCAAAAGAAACTCCAGGAAGTAGCGACAGCTAATGAACTGATCAAAAATGATTTAAACATTATAATGGAACAAGAATTTAGAATAATAGTCAAAAAATTAATTGCTGGGCTTGAAAAAAACATAGAGGACAGCAGAGAATCTATTGCTACCGAGATCAAAGGACTAAGAAATACTCATGAGGAACCAAAAAAAATGCTATGAATGCAGAATAAAATAAATGGAGGCAGCCATGGCACAGACTGAAGAGGCAGAGGAGAGAATAGGTGAATTAGAAGATAAAATTATGGAATAAGAGGACGCTGAGAAAAAGAGAGATAAAAAATCCAGGAGTATGAGAGGAGAATTAGGGAACTAAGTGATGCAATCAAACGGAACAATATCCGTATCATAGGAATTCCAGAAGAAGAAGACGAGAGAGAAAGGGGCTGAAGGTGTACTTGGACAAATCATGCTGAGAACTTCCCTGATATGGGGAAGTAAAAAGGCATTGAAAACCAAGAGGCACAGAGAACTCCCTTCAGATGTAACTTGAATCGATCTTCTGCACAACAGATCATAGTGAAACTGGCAAAATACAAGGATGAAGAGAACATTCTGAAAGCAGCTAGGGATAAATAGGCTATAACTTACAAAGGTAGACACATAAGAGTAGAAGCAGAACTATCTACTGAAACTTGGCAGGCCAGAAAGGAATGGCAGGAAATCTTCAATGTGATGAACAGAAAAAAAAAATGTATGCAGCTGAGAATCCTTTATCTAGCAAGTCTGTCATTCAGAATAGAAGGAGAGATAAAGGTTTTCCCAAAAAAACAAAAACTCAGGGAATTCATCACACTAAACCAGACCTACAAGAGATCCTAAGCGGGATTCTGTGAGTGAAATGTTGCAAGGACCACAAAGTACCAGAGACATCACTACAAGCATGACACCTACAGACATCACAATGACTCTGAACCTATCTTTCAAAAATAACACTGAATGTAAATGGACTAAATGAGCCAACCAAAAGACATAGGGTAACAGCATGGATAAAAAAAACAAGACCCATCTATTTGCTGTCTACAAGAGACTCATTTTAGACCTGAGGACACATTCAGATTGAAAGTGAGGGGATGGAGAACTATCTGTCATGCTACTGGAAGTTAAATAAAGCCGTAGTAGCCATACTTTTATCAGACTAACTAGACTTTAAATTAAAGCTGTAACAAGAGATGAAGAAGGGCATTATATAATAATTACAGGGTCTATCCATCAGGAAGAGCTAACATATATAAATGTCTATGCACCGAATATGGGAGCCCCCAAATATATAAAAACAATTAATCACAACATGAGAAACCTTATTGATAAGAAGGTGGTAATTGCAGGGGACTTTAATGTCCCACTTAGAGCAATGGATAGATCATCTAGACACAGGATCAATAAAGAAACAAGGGCCCTGAATGAGACATTGGATCAGATGGACTTGACAGATATATTTAGAACTCTGCATCCCAAAGCAACAGAATATACTTTCTTCTCGAGTGCACATGGAACATTCTCCAAGATAGATCACATATCGGGTCACAAAACAGCCTTTAATAAGTATAAAAGAATTGAGATCATACCATGCACACTTTCAGACTATAATGCTATGAAACTTGAAATGAATCACAGGAAAACATCTGGAAAACTTCCAAAAGCATGGAGTTAAAGAACACCCTACTAAAGAATGAATGGATCAACCAGGCAATTAGAGAAGAAATTTAAGAAAATATATGGATACAGATGAAAATGAAAAGACAACAACCCAAACGCTTTGGGATGCAGCGAAGGCAGTCCTGAGAGGAAAATACATTGCAATCCAGGCCTACTTCAAGAAACCAGAAAAATCCCAAATACAAAATCTAACAGCACAGCTGAAGTAAATATAAGCAGAACAGAAAATATCCCCAAAACCCAGCAGAATAAGAGAAATAATAAAGATCAGAGGAG
Source organism: Leopardus geoffroyi (assembly GCF_018350155.1). Taxonomy (NCBI): domain Eukaryota; kingdom Metazoa; phylum Chordata; class Mammalia; order Carnivora; family Felidae; genus Leopardus; species Leopardus geoffroyi. Next base: position 62,332,093 of record NC_059343.1, on the reverse strand, counting down.
AAACAAACAATATAGAATCTAAAAACATGGTAGAGCAGGTCAATGAAACCACGAGTTGGGTTTTTTTTTTTTTTGAAAAAAATGAACAATTGATAAACCTGTAGCCAGGCTTCTCAAAAAGAAAAGGGAGACCACTGAAAGAGATAAAATCATGAATGCAAATGGAATTATTACAACCAATCACTCAGAAATACAAGCAATTATCAGGGAATACTATGAAAAATTATATGCCAACACAATGGAGAACCTGGAAGAAATGGACAAATTCCTAAGCACCCACACACTTCCAAAATTAAAATGGGAAGGAACAGAAAACTTTAACAGACCCATAACCAGTGACGAAATTGAATCAGTTATCAAAAATCTCCCAACAAATAAGAGTCCAGGAACAGATGGCTTCCCTGGGAATTCTATCAGACATTTAAACCACAGAAAATACCTATCCTTCTCAAGCTGTTGCAAAAAAAAACAGAAAGGGAAGGAAAACTTCCAGACTCATTCTATGAAGCCAGCATTACTTTGATTCCCAAAGCAGACAGAGACCCAGCAAAAAAAAGAGTACAGGTCAATATCCCTGATGAATATGGATGCAAAAATTCTCCATAAGATATTAGCAAATCGAATTCAACAGCATATAAAAAGAATGATTCACCATGATCAAGTGGGATTCATTCCTGGGATGCAGGGCTGGTTCAACATTCTCAAATCAATCAATGTGATACATCACATTAATAAAAGAAAAGATAAGTACCATATGATCCTGTAAATTGACGCAGAAAAAGCATTTGACAAAATTCAGCATCGTTTCTTAATAAAAACCCTCGAGAAAATCAGGATAGAAGGAACATACTTAAACATCATCAAAGCCATTTATGAAAATCTCACACCTAATATTATCTTCAATGGGGAAAAACTGAGAGATTTCCCCCTGAGATCAGGAACACGACAGGGATGTCCACTCTCACCGCTGTTGTTGAACATAGTGTTGTAAGTTCTAGCTTCAGCAGTCAGACAACAAAAGGAAATCAAAGGCATCAAAATTGGCAAAGATGTAGTCACGCTTTCACTTTTTGCAGATGACATGATATTTTACGTGGAAAACCCGAGAGATTCCACCAAAAGTCTGCTAGAACTGACACATGAATTCAGCAAAGTTGCAGGATACAAAATCAATGTACAGAAATCAGTTGCATTCTTATACACTATTAATGAAGCAGAAGAAAGACAAATAAAGAAACTGATCCCATGCACAACTGCACCAAGAATCATAAAAAACCTAGGAATAAACCTTACCAAAGATGTAAAAAGATCTGTATGTTGAAAACTATAGAAAGCTTATGAAGGAAATTGAAGAAGATACCAGGAAATGGAAAAACATTCTGTGCTCACAGATTGGAATAATACATGTTGCTAAAATGTCAATACTACCCAAAGCTATCTACACATTCAGTGCAATCCTAATCAAAATTACACCAGCATTCTTCTCGAAGCTAGAACAAACAATGCTAAAATTTGTATGGAACCACAAAAGACCCAGAATACCCAAAGTAATATTGAAGAAGAAGACCAAAACGGGAGGCATCACAATCCCAGACTTTAGCCTCTACTACAAAGCTGTAATCATCCAGACAGCATGGTATTGACACAAAAGAGGCACATAGACCAGTGGAATGGAATACAGACTCCAGAATTGGACCCACAAAAGTATGGCCAACTAATCTTTGGCAAAACAGGAAAGAATATTCAATGGAAAAAAAGTCTCTTTAACGAATGATGCTGGGAGAATTGGAAAGCAACATGCAGAAGGATGAAACAAGACACTTTCTTACACCATTCAGAAAAATAAACTCAGGGGCGCCTGGGTGGCTCAGTCGGTTAAGCGTCCGAGTTCAACTCAGGTCACGATCTCGCGGTCCGTGAGTTCGAGCCCCACGTCGGGCTCTGGGCTGACGGCTCAGAGCCTGGAGCCTGCTTCCGATTTTGTGTCTCTCTCTCTCTCTGCCCCTCCCCCGTTCGTGCTCTGTCTCTCTCTGTCTCAAAAATAAACATTAAAAAAAATTTAAAAAAAAAGAAAAATAAACTCAAACTGGATAAAGGACCTGAATGTGAGACAGGAAACCATCAAAACCCTAGAGGAGAAAGCAGGAAAAAACTCTGACCTCAGCCGCAGCAATTTCTTACTTGACACACCTCCAAAGGCAAGGGAATTAAAGGAAAAATGAACTATTGGGACCTTATGAAGATAAAAATCTTCTGTACTGCAAAGGAAACAATCAACAAAACTAAAAGGGGACCGACAGAATGGGAAAAGATATTTGCAAATAACATATCAGACAAAGTATCCAAAATCTATGAGTAGTATCAAAAATGTATAAAGAATTCACCAACTCCACACCCGAAAAACAAATAATCCAGTGAAGAAGTGGGCAGAAGAAATGAATAGACACTTCTCTAAAGAAGACATCCAGATGGCCACAGGCACATGAAAAGGTGCTCAACGTCACTCCTCATCAGGGAAATACAAATCAAAACCACACTCAGATATCACCTCACAACAGTCAGAGTGGCTAAAATGAACAAATCAGGAGACTATAGATGCTGGCATAGATGTGGAGAAACGGGAACCCTCTTGCACTGTTGGTGGGAATGCAAACTGGTACAGCCACTCTGGGAAACAGTGTGGAATTTTTCAGAAAACGAAAATATATCTACCCTATGACCCAGCAATATCACTGGTAGGAATTTACCTAAGGGATACAGGAGTGCTGATGCATAGGGGCACTTGTACCCCAATGTTTATAGCAGCACTTTCAACAATAGCCAAATTATGGAAAGAACCTAAATGTCCATTAACTGATGAATGGATAAAGAAATTGTGGTTTATATACACAATGGAGTGCTATGTGGCAATGAGAAAGAATGAAATATGGCCCTTTGTATCAATGTGGATGGAACTGGAGAGTGTTATGCTAAGTGAAATAAGTCATACCGAGAAAGACAGATACCATATGTTTTCAGTCTTATGTGTATCTTGAGAAGACCATAGGGGAGGGGAAGGAAAAAAAAAGTTAGAGAGGGAGGGGGCCAAACCATAAGAGACTCTTAAAAACTGAGAATAACCTGAGGGTTGATGGAAGGTGGGAGGGAGGGGAAAGTGGGTGATGGGCATTGAGGAGGGCACCTTTTGGGATGAGCGCTGGGTGTTGTATGGAAACCAATTTGACAATAAATTCCATTATATATATATATATATATATATATATATAAAATCTAGTTTCTGGGGTGCCTGGGTGGCTCAGTTGTTTACACGTTGGACTTTGGCTGAGGTCATGATCTCATGGTTCATGAGTTCAAGTCCTGCGTTGGGCTCTGTGCTGACAGCTCAGAGCCTGGAGCCTGCTTTGGATTCTATGTTGCCTTCTCTCTCTGACCCTGCCCCACTCCTGCTCTCTGTCTCTGTCTCCAAAAATAAATAAACGTTAAAAAAATAAAAATGAAAATAAAATCTAGTTTGTGTGATATAAGTATAGCTACTCTGGCTTCTTTTGACCTTCATTAACATGAGACATGGTTCTCCATCCCCACACTTTCAATCTGTAGGTGTCTTTGGGTCTAAAATGAATCTCTTGTAGGCTACACATAGATGAATCTTGTTTTTTTAATCCATTCTTTTACCCTATATCTTTTGATTGGAACATTTAGTCCTTTTACATTCAGAGTGATTACCGAAAGATTGAAATTTAGTGCCATTGTGTTACCTGTAGAGTTGGTATTTCTGGTGATGCTCTCTGGTCTTCTGTAGTCTTTGGTCTTTTGGTCTTCTTTTTTTCTCCTATCAAAGAGTTCCTGTTTAAAATTTCTTGCAGAGGTAGTTTAGTGGTGATGAACTTCTTTAGTTTTTGTTTGGAAAAGTCTATTTCTTATTCTATTGTGAATGACAGCCTTGCCGTATGAAGCTTTCTTGCCTGCATATTCTTCCTACTTAGCACATTGAATACTTCCTGCCACTCCCTTCTGGCCTTCCAAGTTTCCATGGACAGGTCTGCTATGAACCTTATGTGTCTACCCTTGTAGGTTAAGGACATTTTGTCCCCAGCTGCTTTCTTTATCTTGGTATTTTGCATGTTTCACTATGATATGCCATGGTGTTCACCTCTTTTTGTTGATTCTGAGTTCCCTGTGCCTCATGTACTTGTATGCCTGTTTCCCTCCCTAAATTAGGGAAGTTCTCAGCAATAATTTGTTCAAATAAACCTTCTGCCTCTCTTTATTTCTCTTCTACTTCTGGGGATCCTATGATATGGATATTGTTTCATTTCATTGAATCCTTTAGTTCTCTAATTCTCCCCTCCTGATCTAGTAGTTTCCTTTACCTCCTTTTTTTGGTTTCATCATTTTCCGTAATTTTATATTCTATTTCACCTATTCTCTCCTCTGCTTCTGCAGTCCTCATGGTCACTGTATCCAGTTTATTTTTCATCTCAGTAATAGCATTTTTTTAATTCATTCTGGCTAGTTCTTAGGTCTTTGATCTCTGCAGCAAGGATTTCTCTGTTTTTTTCCAAGGTTTTTTTCAAGCCCAGCTACTAGTCTTATGACTATTATTCTAAATTCTTATTCAGATATATTGCTTTTATCTATTTTGAGCAAGTCTTTGGCTGTAATTTCTTCTTGATCTTTCATTTTGACGAGAATTCCTGCATCTTGTCATTTTGTCTAAGTTTCTGTCTTTTGCATGTATTAAAAGCCTGCTATATTTCCTGTACCTGAGAGTACTGCTGTATTTAAAAGGAGTCATACACAGTCCAGGGCACTTTAGAAAGTGTGGTGTATGGTGTGTGTACTCTGCTGTTGCATTTTGTCTGCTCTTTCCCACTGTCAGTCCTCTGCAGAGATCGTCTTTGTTTGCAGTGGCAGAGTGTTTGGACCTTTAACTTTTATTTATTGGTTGAATTAACCCTTGAGAAAAAGGGGGAGGGAAAGCCTGATGCTATAAAAGGAAAGGAAAAGGAACAAGAAAAAGAAACTGAATAAAAATCTGTAAGGCTTATTCCAAAGAAAAAGAAAGGAAAACAAAGAAAAAAATCAGAATAATTGAAAAAAGAAGGGAAACATAATAAAAAAGCCTGATCCAAGAAAAAGAGAAAAGGAAATGAAAAAGAAGAGGAAGAAGAAGAAGGAGATAAAACAACAATGAGCCTGATTCCAAAAGAAAAAAAAGAAGGAAGAAAAAATGAAAAAAGATCTGTCTGTTTGTGCATGGTGGGGGGACTTGTGCTTGTCTGGAGGAGAGGCCAGCTTCATTGGCGCAGAGTCAGTTGCACTGGCACAGAGTCAGTCTTGCCCCAGTAAATAAACAGTTCCTAGGCACGGAGGGACAGGGTTTGGTGTAAGTGGGTCCCGCCTTCACTGGAGGCCACTGTGTTTTTTTTCTGAAGTCCTACTATTTTGGTGTTAGTGGGGGGAAAGTATGCCACCTCAATCTCTCCTCCCTGGATGTCAACACCTGCTGTTTAGGCAGCCCTCACAGAATAGCGAGGGAAGTCAGCTCACCCTGCGTCACAACTCTCCTGTGTTTTTTCTTTGGTGCATGGCTAGGATTCAAACCCCAAAGCCTTATAGGACCTGGCACTGCTCGGACCCACTCCCCTCCTCCAGAGTAGAGCCCCTCCACCTTGCTGATGAAAGACTTATGTCTGGCACCTGCTGGGTCTATTTTCCTTGGGGAAGCAATAAATTGTCTTCTAAAAATACTCCAGGAAGGAGACTGTTCTCTTCCGGTGCAGCTTGGAGATCTCTTTACCATGCTATGCACTCTGTGGCCAGCTCCCTCGTTACCAGTAGTGCACACCACAGCTCCACTCTGGAGAAAGTCTCATACTTCCAAAACTTCAGAGTTTAAGCTCCAAAAGCTGTTTGGAAAAAAACAAAAGAAGTGGGATAGTAATTGTTACCCAGTCTGTGGTCCAGAGAGGTTTTCCTCTTGTGCTAACTTGATGCTGCCCTATATCAACCACTCTGTTTCCTTCCTTTTTGTCTCCCCACGGAAAGGGTTCCCTCTCTTCTGCAGCACTGCAGTTTTTCTCTCCCCTTGTTCACATCTATGCACTTCACACCTGCCAAGTTGTCTACCTTCAACTGTAGAGATCCTTCTTCCACTCTGAAGATTGATTTCCTGGGTATTCCAAGTGATCTGACCTCACTACAGCAGTGTTTGAGGGATTAGGAAAGCCCAGGATCCCCCTACTTCTCTGCCATCTTAACTCCTCCCTACATCTTCTTTATCCATTCATGTATCGTGGACGCTTTGGCTGCATAATTTGGCTATTGTAAATAATGCTGCAATGAACATAAGGGTGCATATATCCTTGAGAATTAGAGTTTTTGCATTCTTTGGTAAAATACCCAGTAGTATGATTACTGGACTATAAGGTAGTTCTATTTTTAAATTTTTGAGGAACCTCCATAGTGTTCCCCAGAGCTGCTGAAGCAGTTTGTGTTCCCACCAATAGGGCAAGAGGGTTTCTTTATATCCACATCCTAGCCAACACCTGTTTCTTGTGTTTTTGAGTTTAGCCATTCTGACAGGTGTGCAGTGATATCTCATTGTGGTTTTGATTTGCATTCCCCTGATGGTGAGTGATGTTATGCATCTTTTCATGTGTCTTTTAGTCATCTGTATGTCTTCTTTGATAAATTGCATGATCATGTCTTCTGCCCAGTTTTAAATTGGATTACTTTTTGGGTGTGTTGAGTTTAATAAATTCTTTATATATTTTGGATAATAACTCTTTATCAAATATATCACTTGTAAATACCTTGTCCCATTCCATAGGTTACTTTTTAGTTTTGTTGATTGTTTCCTTCAGTTTGCATAAGCTGTCTAATTTGATGCATTCTTAGTAGTTTATTTTTACTTTTATTTTCCTTGCCTCAGGAGATGTACCTAGAAAAATGTTGCTACAGCTAAAGAACAGGAAGAGAAGTTACAGAGAAGTTACTGCTTGTACTCTCTTCTAGGATGTTTATGGTTTCAGGTCCCACATTTAGGTCTTTAATCCACTTTGAGTTTATTTTGGTGTATGATGTAAGAAAGTGGTCCAGTTTCATTCTTGATCAGGTAGCTGTCACATTTTCCTAACACAATTTCTTGAAGGGACTGTCTTTTTCACATTGTATATTCTTTCCTCCTTTGTTGAAGATTAATTAGCCATATAACTGAGGTTCATTTCCAGGTTTTCAATTCTATTCCATTGATATTGTGTCTATTTTTTGTGATGGTACCATACACTTTTTATTACTACAGTTTTGCAGGATAAGTTAAAGTCTGGAACTGTGATACCTCCAGCTTTGTTATTCTTTTTCAAGATTGCTTTGGCTGTTTGGGGTCTTTTGTAGTTCCAAAGTTTAGGATTATTTGTTCTAGCTCCATGAAAGATGATATTGGTATTTTGATAAAGATTGTATTAAATCTGTAGATTACACTTGGCAGCATGGACATTTTAACAATATTTGTTCTTCTAATCCATAAGAAGGAATATCCTTTCATTGGTTTGTTATCTTCAGTTTCTTTCAAAAATGTTTTATAATTATCAGAGTACAGGTCTTTCACCTTGTTGGTTAAGTTTATTCCTAGGTATTTTACTATTCTTGGTGCAATTGTAAATGGAATTGCTTTCTTAATCTCTTTCTGTTGCTTCATTGTCAGTGTAAAGAGATTCAATGGATTTCTCTACATTGATTTTGTACTCTGCAACCTAACTGAATTAATTTATAAGCTATAGTAGTTTTTTGGTGGAGTCTTTAGGGTTTTCCATATAGAGTATCATGTCATATGCAAATAAGAAAGTTATACTTCGTCCTTACCAATTTGAATGCCTTTTATTCCTTTTTTTTTTTTTTTTTAATTTTTTTTTCAACGTTTATTTATTTTTGGGACAGAGAGAGACAGAGCATGAACGGGGGAGGGGCAGAGAGAGAGGGAGACACAGAATCGGAAACAGGCTCCAGGCTCTGAGCCATCAGCCCAGAGCCTGACGCGGGGCTCGAACTCACAGACCGCGAGATCGTGACCTGGCTGAAGTCGGACGCCTAACCGACTGCGCCACCCAGGCGCCCCACTTTTATTCCTTTTTGATGTCTGATTACTGTGGCTCGGATTTCCAGTATTATATTGAATAAATGTGGTAAGAGCAGACATCTTTGTCTGGTTCCCGATCTTAGAGGAAAAGCTCTCAGCTTTTCAACATTGCATATAATGTTAGCTGTGGATTTTTCACATAAAGTCTTATTTCTGTTGAAGATTCTTCCCTCCAAACCTACATTGTTGAGGATTCTTATCATAAATGGATACTTTGGCTTATCAACTGCTTTTCTGCATCTATTGAAAGGGTCTTATGGTTCTTTTCTCATTAAAAAAATTTTTAATGTTTATTTTTTTGAGACACAGACATGAGAGTGGGAGGGACAGAGAGAGAGGGAGACGAAGAATCTGAAGCAGGATCCAGGCTCTGAGATGTCAGCACAGGACCCAGTGCAGGGCTCAAACACACGAACCATGAGATCATGACCTGAGCCGAAGTCAGATGCTTAACCAACTGAGCCACTCAGGCTCCCCTCATTTTTTTAAAATTAGGTTAGCTATCATACAGTGCAATATTGGTTTAAGGATTAGAATTTAGTGATTCATCACTTACATATAACACCCACTGCTCATCACAACAAGTACCCTCTTTAATACCCATTGCCCATCCAGCCTATCCCCCCACCTCACTTCATAAACCCTCAGTTTGTTATCTATCATTAAGAGACTCTGGTGCTTTGTTTCCCTCTCTCTTTTTCCCCATTCTGATATGGTCATATGGTTTGTTTCTTAAATTCCACATATGAGTGAAATCATACCATATTTGTCTTTCTTTGATTGACATATTTCACTTAGCATAACGCATTTTAGCTCCATCTACATCATTGTAAATGGCAAGATTTCACTCTTTTAGATGGCTGAGTAATACTCCATTATATAAATATGCCACATCTCATCAGTTCATCAGTTGATGGAAATTTGGTATTTCTCCATAGTTTGACTATTGTTGATAATGCTACAAACATTGAGGTGCCTGTACACCCTCGAATCTCAATTTTTGTTATGGGCCTGTTCAAATTTTCTCTTTCTTCCTGTTTGAGTTTTAGTAGTGGATGAGTTTCAAGAATTTGTCCATTTTTTATAGACTGATCTATTTTCTGGCATATCATTTTTTATAGTATTCTCTTGTAATTGTATTTCTGTGGGGTTGGTTGTGATCTCTCCTCTTTCATTCGTGATTTTATCTGTTTTGGTCCTTTCTCTTTTCTTTTTGATACATCTGGCTAGGGGTTTAGCAATTTTATTAATTCTTTCAAAGAAACTCTTAGTTTCATTGATGTGTTCTATTCTTTTTTTTATTCTATATTGTTTATCTGCTCTAATCTTTATTATTTCCCTTGTTCTGCTAGCTTTAAGCTTTATTTGCTATTCCTTTCCTAGCCCCCTAGGTGTTAGGTTACATTCTGTATTTGAGATTTTCTTGGTTCCTAAGGTAGGCCTGAATTAGAATATACTCCCCTCTTAGGACTGCCTTTGTTGTATCCCATAGGTTTTGGACTGTTGTATTTTCATTTTCATTTGCTTCCATTCATTTTTTTATTTCTTCTTTAACTTACTGGTTAAGCCACTCATTTTTTTAAAAATTTTAATGTTTATTTATTTTTGTGTGATAGAGAGAGAGGTAGAGCGTGAGCAGGGGAGGGGCAGAGGAAGAGGGAGACACAGAATCCGAAGTAGGCTCCAGGCTCTAAGCTGTCAGCACAGAGCCCGACATAGGGCTTAAACTCAGGAACTATGAGATCATGATATGAGCTGAAGTCAGACGCTTAACCCACTGAGCCACTCAGGCACCCCATAACCCATTCATTCTTTAGTAGGATGTTCTTTAACCTTTATGTATTTGCGGTCTTTCTAAATTTCTTCTTGTGGTTTACTTCAAGTTTCATAGCTTTGTGTTCTGAAGATATGCATGGTATTATCTCATTGTATTTGTACTTTTCAGATCTGATTTGTGACTCAGTATGTGATCTATTCTGGATGATGTTCCATGTACATTAGAGCAGAATGTGTATTCTGGTGCTTTAGGATTAAATGTTGTGAATATATCTGTTAAGTCCATCTGGTCCAGTGCATCATTCAAAGCCATTTTTCCCTTGTTGATTTCCTTCTTAATCTGTTTACTGATGTAAGTGTGGTGTTATAGTCCCCTAGTATTGTTGTACTATTGTTAATGAATTCCTTTACACTTGTAATTAATTGAATTGTATATTTGGGTGCTCTCCATTTGGGGTCATAAATATTTACAATTGTAGATCTTCTTGATAGATAGACCCCTTAATTATGATATGATCCTTTTCTTCATCTTTTCTTACAGTTTTCGTTTTAAAATCTATTTTGTATGATATAAGTATGGCCACTCTGGATTTCTTTTGATGTCCATTGACACGATACATGGTTCTCCAACCCCTCACTTCCAATCTGTAGGTTTCTTTAGGTCTAAAAAGAGTCTCTTGTAAGCAGCACATAAATGCATCTTGGTTTTTTTTTTTATCCATTCTTTTACCCAATGTCTATTGATTGGAGCATTTAGTCCATTTACATTCAAAGTGATTATTGAAAGATATGAAATCAGTGCTGTTGTGTTACCTGTAGAGTTAGTGTTTTTGGTGATGTTCTTTGGTTCTTTCTAGTTTTTGTTACTCTTGGTCTTTTTTGCTCCACTCAGAGTCCCCCTTAAATTTCTTTCAGACGTGGTTTAGGGGCCATAAACTCCTTTAGTTTTTGTTTGTCTGGGAAAATCTTTATCTCTCATTCTATTCTGAATGATTGCCTTGCTATATAAAGAATTCTTGCCTGCATATGTTTCCCATTCAGCACATTGAATATATCCTGCCACTCCTTTCTGGCCTGCCAAGTTTCTGTGGACAGATCTGCTGTGAATCTGATCTGTCTTCCCTTGTAAGTTAAGGACTTATTTTCCCTTGCTGCTTACAGTACTCTTTCCTTATCTGTGTATTTTGTAAATTGGACTATAATACGCCTAGGCTTTGGTGAGCTTTTGTTGAACTTCATGGAAATTCTCTATGCTTTTTAGATTTTATGTCTGTGTCCTTCCCCAGATAAGGAAACTTTTCAGCCATAATTTATTCAAATAGACCTCCCCCCCCTTTTCTCTCTCTTCATCTTCTGGGACTCCTATGATATAAATGTTTTCATGTTTTAATATGTTGCTTATTTCCCTATGTGTACCTTCATGATCCATTACCTTTCTTACTCTCTTCTTTTCAGTTCATTATTGTCCATAACTTTATCTTCTTTTTTAAAATTTTTTTACATTTATTCATTTTTGAGAGACAAAGAGAGACAGAGCACAAGTGGGGGAGGAGAAGAGAGAGATGGAGACACAGAATCTGAAGCAGGCTCCAGGCTCTGAGCCATCAGTACAAAGCCCAACGCAAGGCTCAAACCCAAAAACCGTGAGATCACGACCTGGCCGAAGTCAGGTGCTCAACCAACTGAGCCATCCAGGCGCCCCATAATTTTATCTTCTATACCACTGATTCACTCCTCTGCTTTATTTATCCAAGTTTTTTTAATTTCTCTTTTTTATTTTTTAAGTTTATTAATTTTTGAAAGAGAGAGAGAGCAGGGGAGGGGCAGAGAGAGAGGGAGACACAGAATCCAAAGCAGGCTCCAGGCTCTGAGCTATTAGTACAGAGCCTGACATGTGGCTCAAACTCATGGACCTCATAATCATGACCTGAGCCAAAGCCAGATGCTTGACTGACTGAGCCACCCAGGTGCCCCTATTTATCCTCATTTTTATGGCATCTATAAAGGAATGCAGCTCAGTAATAGCATTTTTAATTCGAGATGGCTAGATTTTTTTCCAAGTACTAAATAAGTTTTACATATTTTTTAAACATTTTATTTAAATTTTAGTTAACAATGTTGGCAATATTGGTTTCAGGAGTAAAATTCAGGGATTTATCACTTACATAACATACTAATGCTCATCAAAAGTATCTTCTTTAATACGTATCACCCATATAGATTTTTGTTCTTTTATCTCTGTAGTAAAAGATTCTCTAGTGTCTTCTATACTTTTTTTGAAGCCCACATAGTATCCTTTTAATTGTTGTTTTAAATTCTAGTTTGGACATCTTACTTATAGCTGTTTCGATTAAATCCTTGTCCATGAATTGTACTTCTTGTTCTTTCTTTAGTGGCAAACTTCTCCATCTCATCATTGTGTCCATAGAAGAAAAGAAGAAAGAAATAAAAAGAAAGTACAAAACAAAAAACAAAGGAAAAAACAAAAAACAAAAAAAACCCAAAATACTAGATCCTGGGTGTTTTTGGTCTGCTTCTTAAGAGAACTTGGATCCAAAAATAAGAAAAAAAGAAAAAAGAAAAGAAAAGAAACAAATATAATGTATAAGTATTAAAATATTAAAAAGTAATTAAAAATTAAAAAGGAATTGAAAAAAATAAGAAAATAAAAAAGTAAGATTACAAAAGTAAAGGATAAAAGTAAAAAGGAAACTGGAACCTATTTCCCCTAGAACTGAAGCTTTGCAGCACTCTATGATCAGTAGACTTGGTGCTAGGGAGTTGTTTGTGCTGGTCTTCTGGGGGAGGAGCCTCTTGCACTGATTCTCAGGTGGAATTGTCCTAATGGAAATGCACCTCCAGGGCCCATGGAGGCAAGGCTTGATGTAAGCAGCTCTGGCATCCACTAGGTTGAGCTACTTTGCTTGCTGAAGGCTTTCACCTTTGATGGGTGGGATCAATATGGTGGTGCCCCACTCTGTAGCCCCAGAGCTGAAAATTCACACCTCTTGAGTCTTCAGGAAAACCTCACAGATCAATCACCCCTCTTGAGTCCCTGTTTCTATTAGAACCCTGCATTCACCCTGCCAGTGTCCAAGTTTTTATATCCCAGGCACATGACTGAGTTTCAAAACTCTGAATTTTAGTGACTCCTATGGTGCAGATCTGCACTGTTCCTCTGGGGGAGGGTCTTGCCACACTCTGCCATTTGCTGGGCTGTGCATGCAAGGAAAGTGGTGGCACAACCATGAAGAAGTTCAAAGTTTATGGCAAAACAGAGAAGAAACCTGGTACCAAGACTCACTGCTCTTAGCCAGTGTCCCCATTCCTATGCCTGGGAACAGTGTAGCACATCGGTGCCACCCATTCTTCTTGTGACCCAGAGGATCTTCAGACCAAGCCATCTCTCCTGGGACTATACCCTACTTCATGACTGGAGCACATTTAAGCTAGTCACATCCCCCACAGTAGCAGGCTTCCAAAAGTTCACTTTTGCACTCCACTGCTTATAATACTTTGCAGTACCCTCATAAGCAGGGCTCCCTCCCTGCCACCATACTCACAATAATATCTCCCCCAGGTCAGATCTCTGCACCTCCCACCTTCCAAAAAGTGGTCACTGTTCTACTTGTGGATTTGCAGTTTTTGTTATGTCAGATCTCCAATTGATTTCTTGGGTGTTCACATTGATTTGGTAATTACCCAGCTGTGTTCAAGGGACGAAATATGCTTAGGGTTCCCCTACTCCTCCGCCATCTTAACTACTTCTTTTCTCTTATTGATGTGATACATCACATTCATTGATTTGTGAATATTGAACCACCCTTGCATCCTGAGAATCAATTGAACTTGATCATAGCGAATGATTTTTTTCGGTATTGTTTGGTTCAGTTTCCTAATATTTCGCTGAGGATTTTTGCATCCACATTTATCAGAGATACTGGCCTATAGTTCTCTTTTCTTGTGGTGTCCTTATTTGCTATCAGAATCAGTGCATGCCTTGTACAATGATTTTGGGAGTCTTCCTTCCTCTTCCACTTTTTTGGAATAGTTTGAGAAGAATGGGTATTAAATCTTCTTTAAATATTTGGTAGAATTCACCTGTGAGGCTGTCTTTTGTTGAGAATTTTTTTTATTACTGATTTAATTTCATTGCTCACAATAAGTCTGTACAAATTTTCTATTTCTTCCCAATTCAATTTTGGTAGTTTATGTTTCTAGGAATTTATCCCATTTTTTTGTAGGCCGTCTAATTTGTTGGCATATATATTTTTTTTACTATATTCTCTTATAAACCTTTGTATTTCTGTTATGTCAGTTATTTCTCTTTTTTCATTTCTGATTTTGTTTATTTGATTCCTCTCTCTCTCTTTTGAGGTGTCTGGCTAAAAGTTTATCAATTTTTTAATCTTGTCCAAAACACATCTCCTGGTTTTATTGATCCATTGTCTGTCTTTTTGTGTGTTTTTTTGTAGTGCCTGTATCATTTATTTCTGCTCTAATCTTTATTATTTCCTTCCTTCTGTTGGCTTTGGGTTTTATTTATTTGTTTCCTTTAGGTTTGTAAGGTTAAGTTGTTTATTTGAGTTTTTGTTTCCTTGCTTCTTGAGGTAGTGTTGTATTGCTATAAACTTCCCTCATAGAACAGCTTTTGGTGCATACCAAAAGTTCTGGACTGTTGTGTTTCCATTTTTATTTGTCTCAGTGTATTTTTTTTTATTTCCTCTTTGATTTCTTGCTTGACTCATGCATTGTTTAGTAGCATGTTATTTAACCTCCATGTGTTTGTGCTCTTTCCAGATTTTTTATTGTGATTATTTCTAGTTTCATAGCATTGTGGTCAGAAAAAAAATGCATGCCATGTCTTCCATCCTTTTGCATTTGTTGATATTTGTTTTATGTTCTAATATGTGGTATATTCTGGAGAAAGTTCAATATGTACTGGAAAATAATGTGTATTCTGCTGTTTTAGGGTGGAATGTTCTGAATACATCTCTTTTAAATCCATCTGGTCCAATGTGTCATTCAAAGCCACTGTTTTCTTGTTGATTTTCTGTTTGGATGATCTGTTCATCAATGTCTGTGGGCTGTTCAAGTCCCCTACTATTATTGTATTACTATCAACTTCTTTTATGTTTGTTATTAACTGCTTTAAGTATTTGGGTGCCTCCATGTTGGAAGTATAAATATTTACAATTGTTATAACTTACTGTTGCATTGTCCCCTTAATGATAATATAGTGTCCATCTTTGTCTCTTGTTACAGTCTTTGTTTTAAAATCTATCTTGTCCAATATAAGTACTGCAACCCTAGTTTTATTTGCACACCCATTTGCATGATAAACCTTTCTCTATACCTTCACTTTCAATCTGCATGTGTCGTTAGGTCTGAAATGTGTCTCTCATAGGCAGCATTCAGATGTTTTTTTTTTTTTAATCCATTCCCTCACCCTGTGCCTTTTGATCAGAGCATTTAGTCCATTTCCATCCAAAATAATTATTGGTAGGTATGTATTTGTTGCCATTTTGTTACTTGTTTTATGGTTGATTTGTAGTTTTTCTCCATTCCTTTGTTTTCTTGCTCTCTTTTCTCATGGTTAGTTGGTTTTGTCTAGTGATATACTTGGATTTATTTTTCTTTTTTGCATATCTATTAGTGTTTTTGATTTGTGGTTACCACTTGGCTTGTATATAAAACTTCTGTGTATAGTAGTCTATATTAAGTTGAGGGCCGCTTACAATTGAATCCATTAATTTACCCCTCTCCTCCCCACGATTTAGGTATTGGTGTCATACTCTACATCTTTTTATTTTGTGAGTCCTTTGACTTATTTTCACAGATATATTTATTCATACTCCTTTTGTGTTTCCTACTTTCTTTACTCTTGCTTATGCTCTTTCCATTCAAAATGTCCTCTTTAACATTTCTTGTGGGACTTGTTTAGTTGTCATTAATTCCTTTAACTTTTGTTTGTCTAGGCAACCGTGTATCTCTCTTCTAGGCTGATTAATAGCCTTGCTGAACAGAGTATTTTTGACTGCAGATTCCTTCTTTTCAGCACTTTTCTTGCCTGAAAAGCTTTTGCTGACAAATCTGCTGATAGCCTAATGGGGTTTCCTTTTTATATAACTGATTTTTTTCTTCCTACTTTTAAAATTCTATATCACTACTTTTTGCCACCTTAATTTATATTTGTCTTGGTGTGGATTTCTTTTGGTTGATTTTGTTGGGGATCTCTTTGCCTTCTAGATCTGAATATCTGCTTTCTTCTCCAGATTTGGGAAATTTTCAGCTATCATTTCTTCAAATAAATTTTCTTCCCCCTTTCTCTTCTCCTCTTCTGATCTCTGCAAAGCAAATGTATTATGTTTGATGGTGTCACTGAGTTCCTTAAGTCTATTCCCACTTTGCATAATTATTTTCCTTTCAACTGCTCAGCTTGATTACTTCCCATTACTCCTTCCTCCAGGTCACTTGTTTATTCTTCTGTTTCATATAGTTTACTGTTTATTACATCTAGTGTAATTTTAATTTCATTTATTGTGTTCTTTATCTCTGATTGGTTATTTCTTACCTCATGGTTAAGGGTCTCACTGAGGTTCTCCACTCTTTCCTCAAGTCCAGTGAGTATCTCTATGATCATTACTTTGAGTTCTCCATCATGCATGGTAATTATCTCCATTTTATTTTGGTCTCTTGCTATAATTTTGTCATGTTCTTTCATTTGGGACATAGTCTTCTGTCTCTTCCTTTTTTCTGACTCTGAGCTTCTGTTTCTGTTTCGCTGGAAAACCAGCTACATCTTCTGCCCTTAAAAGTAATGACCTTGTGAAGAACAGGTCCTGTAGTGCCTTGCCATGCAATGTGCCCTGTTCACTAGGACCTGTCACTTCAAGGATGTTTCCTACGTGTGATATGTGCACCCTGCTGTTGTGGTTGAGCCACTTTTTTCTTCAGTCCAGTCATCTGCAATGCCTCTCTTTGCCTGTTGCAAGCAGCATTTGGTTGCTGTGGTGTTAGTGGGCCAGTCTGGGAATGACTTGGATATGAGTCAGAGCAGGCCTTAAGCAGAGATGCAGTAGCTCCAAACTGCAGGGTGCTTTCTCTGTGCTGTCCACGGAGAAGTTTTCATTGGTGGGAAGAACCTGCAGCCAGACCACTTGTCTGCCTCCCATCCACTGTTGGGGTCTCTGATTGGTGTGTGTAGTTATCTTTGCCTGTCTCTGGGTCAGGAGTGGTGCTGGCCACTACAGGGGCTGCTTGCACACTTCCAGGCCTTCAGCATTGCCCTGTATGGGCTCTTTCTAAGAGAGTATTGGAGAAGGAGGATCCACCAAAGCATTGGGTTGGGAGATGCTGCAGTGGGGCAGCAGCACTAGCAATCTCTGGGCACGCACAGTCCTCTGCAAGGTCTCTGCAGTGCCTGAAGTGAGGCATCCTGTCTGGAGGGGTGGATTTGTGGAAGCACAGCAGAGAGGGTAAGGCAGCAGTGCTGGCAAGTTGGGTAGTCATTTGTGCAGGTGGTCACGTGTTTATGCTAGAGAGGGGGAGGGATATGGTGCCTGCCAGTTTCTTTCTTTCTAGAGGAGCTCTCCAATGATTTCTTTCCCTCCAGGACAGCTCTGAGATTAGTAAATAACTGTCCCTCTCATATGCCCCAGGCACCTTTCAAACTGATGCTTCTACACTCTATCTCCACGGGATGTTTGTTGTGCTGTTTCTTTAAGGGTGGGGACTCCGTTTCTTCTCACCCTTGTGGCCCTCCCAGAGTCAAGCCTGTTAATTTTTTTTTTAATTATATATTTTAAGTCTCACTGGTTGTAAGACTCGTGAAATTCGGCCCATCTGGTTTTCAAAGCCCGTTGTTATGGGGATTTGTCTTTCCCATACGAGCTTCCCAGTGTGTGGGTGTGTTTCTCTCCCCTCTTTGTGCCAACAGTGTTCCTCCTTCCCAATGCCAGTCCCAGGTGTCTGTTTAGTTCCTGACCACATCTCTGCCTATCCTACCCTTTGCAATGTGACCTCTTCTCTACATTTGTTTAGTAGCTTATTCTGCCAGTTTTAGATCATTTTCTGTGTTATTTACACTGATGAGAATGTTATCTAGTTGTATCTGTGGGACCAGATGAGCCTAGGGTCCTCCTACTCCACCGACTTCTCTGGAAATGATAGTTAAATATTTTAAATGTGTAAAATGAAACTACAGTGGGTTGAAAGTAAATATGGATAAACATTTTTATAATTATAGTTTTGGGAAAGTTTTTTTTTTCTAAATATGATTTAAGTCCCAAACCATAATGGAAATTATTTTAATTTTTTGAATGTTTAATCAATTTTGAGAGACAGAAAGAGACAGAGTACAAGCAGGTGAGGGGCAGAGATAGAGGGAGACACAGAATTTGAAGCAGGTTCAACGCTCTGAGCTGTCAGCACAGAGCCTGCTATGGAGCTTGAACCCAAGAACTGTGATATCATGACCTGAGTCGAAGTCAGATGCTCAACCAACTGAGCCACCTAGGCACCCCCGTAATGGAAATTACTGACAGATTTGACTACATAGAAATTATAAAGCCTCTTAAGAGTAAATAATAAAGACGAGAATAAAATAGAATAAACAAGATTAAAATACATGCATAACACTGGAACTAATTTTACTATACACAACAGGCAAAAATGAATATATTTAACATTAAAAGAGCTCTTTCAAATTAATGAAAAAATTGATGAGCATTTTTGTATCCGTTAGTTTATTCTATGTTATACTAGGATAAAAAAATAACCTCTAAATTTCAATAGTTTACAACAAAGGTTTCTCTCTTGCTCGAGCTACATATTCTTTTCAGGTCAGCTGTGGCTCTTCTTTCTTCATTTTACTCCAAAAAACCTGTTTGAGGAACACCTGGGTGGCTCAGTCAAGTGTCCAACTTTGGCTCAGGTCATGATCTCATGGTCCATGAGTTTGAGCCCCGCATTAGGCTCTGTGCTGACAGCTCAGGGTCTGAAGCCTGCTTTGGATTCTGTGTCTCCTTCTCTTTGCCTTTTTCCTGATCGCTCTCTCTCTTTTTTTTTTTTTTTTTTAATTTTTTTTTCAACGTTTATTTATTTTGGGGACAGAGAGAGACAGAGCATGAACGGGGGAGGGGCAGAGAGAGAGGGAGACACAGAATCGGAAACAGGCTCCAGGCTCTGAGCCATCAGCCCAGAGCCCGACGCGGGGCTTGAACTCACGGACCGCGAGATCGTGACCTGGCTGAAGTCGGACGCTTAACCGACTGCGCCACCCAGGCGCCCCCGCTCTCTCTCTTTATCAAAAATGAATAAACATTAAAAAAAATTTAAATCAAGTTGAAAGAGTAGCCTGTATCTAAGACACTGCTAATCTTGTGGCAGAGGAAAGTTGGTGGATTATATAAGGTCTCAAACTTTTCTTCCAAGTGACACATATTTCCACTTGCATTCTGTCGGCCAAAACTAGTCACACAGCCAAGTTCAATATCTGTGGGACAGGAGTATAAGCTTATTATAGGGAGATGCCCTATAGGGAAGCACAGCAAATATTTTTAGCACTAATACAATCTATCCAAATTCTATAGAAAAAGGTCAAAGAACATAGCAGTCAAATATATTTTTTAAATGTTCAATTTCACCAGCAGTCAGCCAAATGAAAATTAAAACAATTATCATCTGTCAGATTGATGCTAAATCAAAAGAAAAATTTTAAAAGATAATATTTATTCAGTATAGGTAAGAATGCAGAGAAATTAGTATTATTTTAAGTTTTATTAATTTATTTTGATAAAGAGAGCATGCACATGAGCAGAGGAGGGGCAGAGAGAGAGGGAGACATAAACATAAGCAGCGTCCATGACATGGAGCCTGATGAGGAACGCAAACCCACCAACCCTGAGATCATGACCTGAGATGAAATCAAAAGTTGAATTCTTAACTGACTGAACTTCCCAGGCACCCAAAGAAATTAGTATTTTTTAAACAATTTTTAGGAAGGTAAACTAAACATTTTAGGGAAATAATTTGCAGTATCAATAAAAGTGTTTTAGTTTACATACTTTCTGCCAATAATTCTAAGGATTTTTTCCTACATACCTGTCTTCTAGCATTAATGTTACTAATGACAGATATATCAGTGTACTTTTCATTTCTTTCAAATCAGTTGTCCCTTCCTTTAATTTTGGAATTTTTAAGAGTTTCTCTTTATCCTTGTTCTAAATTCCATGATGTTGCAGGGTCTTTCCCCCTTCTTCCCAGTCAACAAACAGGCATTTAAATTTTGGCCATTTTGGAAATGGGCAATTTTCTATAATCTTTGAGAGTTGCCTTTGCTTTATTTTTTTTTTCCTCTTCTTTCTGGAACTCCTGTAACTGGAAGTTGGCTATCTTGGATTGTTTCTCAATATCTCACATTTTCATAATACCCATCTGTTTCTTATTCTCTTTCTCTCTCTTCTAGATTTTCTCAGATTCGTCTTCTAATTTTTCTTTAATAATAATGCAAATGATTCTATTTACTAGTTTTTCAGTCATTACATACAGCAGTGAATATTTAATTATGACTTTATAACATTAAATAACATTGGCAGCTTTCAAAATGTAAAAATAAAGGTATGGCTGACAGAGGTGATAGGTAAAAAGTGGGGAAGAAAAATAAGAGGATGGGAATACTACTAACTTCTAAAAAAATTAAGATGAGCCATATGAATTTCTTTCAGTAATCTTTTAATTACAAAAATGGAAGCGTCATATATTTAGCATAATACATAATGGACATATGAGAGATATTATCAAATATAGATGGAACAAGATATAAAAACTAAATAAAATTATAAAATTTAAATTTAAACTTTGAAGGAAGTGTGACATAAACTTTCATTGTTATAATAAAAGAGATGATGTCTAAAGCTTATAAATCAAATAATCACAATATAAGCATATTCCTTAAACTTAAGAATGATATCACTGAGAATAAAAAAAGAAATATTTAAAATTGTAGGAATGGAGGAGGCAATAGAAGCTCAAGGCAGTTTATTTATTATGAGCCCTATGAATAATTCACTTTCATTTTTATTGTATGAATATATTACTTAGATAAAAATAATAAAATAAATCCCTCTACCGGCTTACATTGTCAAATTAAATAAAGCAGGCAAAAGTGAAACAAAACAAAACAAAAAATATAGCATTCTGCTGCTTATAAGAATTATATATATATATATATATATATATATATGACATAGATTGGGGGAAATAAAAGCATAAAAATATATACCAGGTAGATGTAGCAATATTTATATTAGACAAACTAGAATTCATGGTAAAAGAGCATTAAATGTTGTAAGTATGTTTTATACTGATAAAACTGTCTAGCAGGAAGTCAGTATAATCACTATAGTTTATTCAACAACATATTTCAAAATATATGAAACAACACTGTTAGAAATAGTAGATAAAACTAGAAAATTCACCATCAAAGGGGAGTCTTTGATTCACCAATTTTAGAAACTGACACAAGAACACACAAAAAATAATATTATAGAATATTTGAATAATAAGAATTGTGATCAAATAGGTAAAATATATACAACTCTACATCAAATAGAGAATTGCACATTCTTATCAAAATAACTGGAGATAGGGATACATATACTAGAATTGGCTACTTCTAAATTTTTTAAGTTTATTTATTTTGAGACAGAGAGAGCATAAGCAGGGGTAGTGAGAGAGGGGAGAAAAGGAGTACCAAGCAGGCTCTGCACTGTCAGCGCAGAGCCTGACATGGGGTTCAAACTCACAAACCATGAGATCATGACCTGAGCCAAAACTAAGAGCTGTATGCTTAACCAACAGAGCAACCCAGATGGCCCTAGAACTGGCTATTTCTAACCAAACCAAACCAAACCAAACAAAACAAAACGAAGTCCTTGTTGATCTTAAAGAAAACAAAACAGCTACTGAGGTCTTGCAAGCATTTAATGTGTAAGCTCAGATTTCTGCTCTAGGTGGCTTCAAATACTCACTCCTGCTTCTACCCATATCAAGACTGCTATAATATTAGCAACTGAAGGAGTGGGAAGAAACGTAGGTAAGGACTTATATATCATCCTCTCTGCTCCTCTTTTCTACTTTGATTCTTGAGGATGGTTTTGTGGGATTAAGTGTGAGTTAGAAATGGTAAAATACAAAAGGACACATGTAGGTCAGACAAGCACTTCTATTTCCAAATCAAAAGTTACGTGGACTAAGATAAAGAATAAATTTGGAGGTAGTACTGATAGAAATACCAGTAAAATTTGATCAAAAAATGTTTGCCATCACTACCTCTCATTTCCAAGGTCACAATTTCATAATTGTTGAAAATTGGAGGCTGCCAATATCTCTAGTTTGGAGTAGGTGAGGAATCGTAGTAATTTAAGAAGCTCATCTTAATGTACAAAGCAAGGCAATAGAAGCAAGGATGGACAGGAACTGTCTAGCTCAGTTCTAGGAAGCTACCTCAAATTCAAATCTGGATTTTTCTACTTCTTTCCGAATGATGTCCTTTTTTTGGAGTCAAGACTGACTGCCTAACAGTGAAGGCGATTTCTGCAAGTCAGGGCTTCATTGTTGTTTTCAACACATACTTGGAGATGGCAACAATATCAAGATAGCAACATAGACCATTCCTGACTTCAGTCTCCCTCACAAGACCAATTTACAAGTATCCATAGAAAAAACCACTGTGAAAATCTTAGAAACTGGGGGTAAGACTGGACTATAGAGATACAGAAGAACTACATTAGAAAGATAAAAGGAGTGATTTCACTTTGTCCACCTCACTCCTCCTCCAGGTTGGCACATCATTATACTGAAAGAGCACCCTGGGCCTGTTGCTTCTCCAGTGGAAAAGGAAAACCCAAGTAGGATTTTCAGACCAGAATTGTGGGATGTTTCCCAGAAGCCTACTTTCTGGTCTGTGTCATGGGGATCACTAGAGGAATATGTGGGGTTCAGCCACTCGAGATTAGGTGGAGATGAAGAAGAAGAAGCAAGGCTTACAAAAACCAGCACCCAGATCTTGGCAGTTTGCATTCTTGCTTATAGAGATGCTCAAGCAAAGATCCCAGTCTGTGGCTCTGCCCATCTTCAGTTCTGAGCTGGTGGCTCTGTCTAGCCAGGTAGCTCAATTGGCAGTTCTACCTAATTTGTATCAGTAGTCAGTGAGCCCTACTGGCTGTTGATCCTCTTCTGTAGCCCCACTTGGGCAGGGAAATAAATTCACAACCCCACACAACTGTTGAGTATAGCTGCCAGATAAGAAAGCCTGGCCAGAGAACCTGGGCAGTTATAGTCTGTATTATAGTTCTACTCATTCAGGAAGCCAAGCCAGCAGCCCTGAACAAATGTTGAGCATAGCCTCTGGCCCAACCTAATCAGGGAGCTTGAATAGTGACACTGGCAGACTTGGAGTCCAGCCTATAGCTCTTCCCAGTTGCTGAACACAGCTTGTGTTTTCACTAGTTAGGGAGCCCAACAAGTAACCCTAATCAATTGTGGAGGATAGCCTGTGGTCCCACCTAACCAGAATGACCTTGTAATGACATCATGTGACCAGAGAACACCAGTTAACAATAGAGTACAGCTGGACACACCACTAAACCAGAGGTCCTGGACAGAGTCCATACCCAAACCAGAGCATATCCAGTGACCTACCTGAACATGAAGCCGGGTCTGCAGTTTTACCCAACTTCAGGACACAGCCTAAGTTATAATCTGATTGTGAAGTTCTACCTGCTGTCTTTCCTGAACAGATTATAGTGACATATATAGTTGGGTAGCACAGCCTGAGACCCCACTAGAACAGGAGTGATTACTGAGCTCAGTCAGCAGCTCTGCCCAATTACAGAATCCAACCAATGGCACTGCCCTGCCAGGGAACATAACCTGCAACTTGCCTGCCCAGAAGTGATTACAGAGCCTAGTTAGTGGTCCCGTCTGACCACATGGCATAGTAATCAGCCCCACCCAACCAGGGAGTCCAACCAGAAGTCCCTCTTGAATATTAATTCCAGAATATAGGCCCGCTCAGCCATGGTTCTCAACAAGTGGCACCCCAACACACATAACTTCAGAGCATGGGTAATGTCCTCTTCTTACTAGAGATGCTATCTGACTGTGAATGCCACCAGGAAAGCTTTCCAGTACCCCAAGCTTAACTGACTGGTGAAGATATTTTCCTGATGAAACAAACTTATAAATTCCAGAAGAGGAGACCACTTTATCAAAGGCACGGACACCAATGCAAGGAATTAAAGATCATAAAGAATTAAGTAAACATGACACTACTAAGGGAAACTAATTAAAGTTCCAATAGCTGACCCTAAAGAAATGGAGACCTATGGGCTGTCAAACAAATAAGTGAGAATAATCCTCTTAAAGAAGCTCAGTGAACTACAAGAACAGAGACAGACAACTAAATGAAATTAGGAAAATAATGCATGAACAAAATGAGTTTGATGAAAAAATAAAAACTAAAAAAAAAACCCTGGAAATTCTAGAGATAAGGAATACAATTACTTAACCAAAAAATTCAAGAGAAGCTTCAAAAACAGACTTGGTCAAGAAGAAGAAAGAATCCATAAACTCAAAAATAACTCATTTGAAATTATCCAGTTAGAGGATAGAGGAAAGAAAGAAAGAAAGAAAGAAAGAAAAGGGAAGGGAAGAGAAGAGAAGAGAAGAGAAGAGAAGAGAAGAGAAGAAAAGTTATGGAACTTTGGGAATACCATCAAGATAAGAATATATACATTATAGGAATCCCAGAAAAATAAGTGAACAGAACAGGACAGAAAGTCTATTTAAAGGAAAAATGGCTGAAAACTTCCCAAAAGTGGTGACAGAAATGGACATCAAGAATTATAAGGCCCAAAAGACCCCAAATAGGTTGAATTTGAAAAGGGCTATACGGAGACACGTTATAATTAAATTTTCAAAATCAGACAGAAATGATATCACCAAGATGGCAGAGCAGAAGACTTCAGCCTCTATCCCCTGATAAAGATCAACAATTAGCTATTCATCAACAAAAAACCCTCTGAGATAGCTCTGGAATTCACTTAAGAAACTTCAGTAACACAGTGGAACAAAAAATTTGAGAATAACCACAGAAATAAGAAATAAAGTCAACTTCATCCTCTAAGCCAGCATTCCTCAGCACCAAGGGAGAACTCCTCAGCTAGAAAGAATTGGTTTCACAGGGAAAGGAAAAGTGGAATGAGTGACCAGCCTTTCAGACCACTGCATGAAAATCCCACTTCAGCTTCACACTATCTGGAGACCAGTAAAGGTAAGATGTACAGAGGTGGCTATGAACAAGGAAGAAAACCATGGGCTAGCAGTAGCAGCAATGCACTGGTAATGGTTGTCATTCCCAGTGGTCTGCTATGTAGGCAAACTCATCAGCTTTCTTCACTGAAGAAACCACTGACCAACATAGCCAATGTGGACCCATGCAGATTTTACTGGTGTTACCCTACATGTATTTGCATTTATTGTCACCAGCCACTTGAGTACCTGCCCAGTCTTTTCCCACTCCAAACTTTTACAGAGCTCAGCAACCACACTGGAAGCCATCCCAGGCCTCTGTGGCTATGTGGATGCAAGAGTCAAGCTTATACAGTTGACTCCCACCATGAATGTGTGAAATTGGGGCTAGCCCCTTCAGCAGTGCAATTGCATACTGCCAGTCTGAAGCCATTACCAGCCTCCACTGCTATGCTCATGACTGGGAGAGACTGTGCAGCCACAGGAAAGCATCCTGACATCTAGGATCCTTGCAGCTGCTTATGGGCCTATATCAGGTCTTATCTTCTCTTATTGGCTTGAAGCCAGAATGCATCTACAGCTAGCCCTTCCATCTGTGCACCTGTCCAGCTAAATCCCTATCACTGTCCTCAATTGCCATGCTCAAAAAATGAGATGAAGCAGCCACAGTAGTGCAGGACAATAGGCAGCTCCTCTGAAGCTTCAAGTGTGATCACGGTTGACCCTAACTTGCTGCCTGCTCTGGGTGCTATCATTACATGTGTGCTTGAAACCAGAACGTAACATTACATGGGCACCTGAATCTGGACCTTGAAGCTGATTGTATGCACATTACTAGCTCTGGTCACTACTGATGTTTGTCCTGGTCCCTACCTGCTGAACCTATAGGTGTGCTGAGTCCCCAACAACACTTGCTGCCTCAGCAAGACCCCAACAATGCTCACCAAAGACCATGCAGTTGTCAATGTTGTGAACTCAAATGACTACCCAATGAGCCACAATACCCCCCCCCCCCGATGCCACCACAAAACCTTACACTTTGTTCTCTGTACTACTGGACTCCAGATCACAACACACTCTAGAATGCACTAACCCATAGATAAATGCCTTCTGTGACTGAAATCAGTCCATAAAGTCTGGAAGAAGTGGCTGCATCTTGAAATGCAGGCATACACAAGTCTATATATGTCAAAAAGAATCAAGGAATCTTGACTCCACCAAAGAAATACAGTAAACCTCCACCCAACTGCACCCAAAGAAATAGAAATCCACTAATTGCCTGACAAAAATAACTTAAAATAATTGTAATAAAGACGCTTAGAGAGGTAACAGAGAATACAGACAAACATTTTAATGACATCAGCAAAAACAATACAAGAACAAAGTGAAGAGTTCAATAGATAGAGAACACTAAAACACAAATTTTGGAGCTGAAAAATATAACAAATGAACTAAAAATTTCAATAAAAAGCTTTAACATAAGACTAGGCCAATCAGCAAAAAGAATCATTGAGCTTGCAGACAGACCTCTGACAGACAGTGAGAGGAGCAAAAAGAAAAAAAGAATGAGGAGGAATAAAGAAGCCCATGGCTTTTATTGGATGCCATATGAGGAACAACATATGCATCATTAGAATACCAGTGGGAGAAGAGAGAAACATGTAGAACATTCATTTAAAGAAATAATGGTTAACAAGATACGTTGTATCACGTTGTACACTCACACACACACACACACACACACACACACAGAGGAATATTAGTCAGCCATAAAAAAGCAAGATCTTGCCTTTTGAAACAATGTACATAGACACGGAGGGTATTATGCTAAGTGAAATAAGTTAGACAGAGAAAGACAAATACCATATGATTTCACTTATATGTGGAATCTAAAAAACAAAACAAAACATAAACAAAAGGCAAAGAGCAGAAACAGACCTTACATACAAAGAACAAACTGATGAAGGGAGGAGAAGATGGTGGTGAAGTGTCAAATTATCCTAATTACTCCAGAAGTAAACCTGAAGACTGGCATAACAAACTCCACAACTAAAGGTATAGGAGAGGTCTCATAGAAGAAAGTAGGAAATGCAGAGACAAGGTTTCAGAGAGAAATGGAACATGCTGCTGCAATGCAGAGGGAGCCATGGTCACAGAAAGGGTGAGAGACAGACTAGCGCACAGGAAAGACAAATCCCCATAAAAATTGGCTTGGAAAACAAGCAGCATCGAATTGTGTGAGTTCAGGCAATCAGTGGTGTTTAAAGCTTGGTGCTCTAAATGTCAGCAGGCTTGGCTCAGGGACAGCTTGGAGATATTTGGTGCTTCACTTGGAAAGAAGGCAGAACAAACAGGTCATGGACATACAGTATGGAAATAGAGATCTGACGTGCACTGGGGGGTGTAGAGTGGAGAGGTTATTTGCTCATGTCTGAGCGTGTCCCAGAGAGACAGCATTCATGGAAAGATTCCTCTAGGAACAAAGGAATTGAATGGTACCATTTCTCTTCCCTGCCTCTCATCATATGCACAGGGCCACCTTCAAGAAACAGCACAGCACATTCATTACCTAACTTGCTTACACCACGCCCTGTCCACCCCATGCACCAGTGAAACTGCTTTTCCCAGTCACGCTTGCATCAGTCCCTGTGCAGTGGGCCAATTCTCCCCAAGACAGGCCAGACCACTGCCCACACTGCGTCTTCCAACCCAGGTGTTTTTCAGGGCCTCGGTTCCAGTGGGGGTGTTGAAATGTCTCATTTTACAAGCAAACCAGAGTACATCTAGTTAAAATGCACCAAATATGGGCCAGGGTCTAAACATTGCCCACAACAGGATAAGAGAGCCTCTGCAGGTGAATGCTTGAAGGATAAAGTGGCAAAGACAAAACAGCAGAGTTTAGGAAGCACACATTGGAGACAATCTTGGAATTGCAGGCCCTGGGGAACAGGGTGTTACAGGACCTATTCTTCAGAAGGCCATTACCCTCAAGAACAGAAGATGTAGCTGACTTTTCTAACACACAGTAGCAGGTACAGAAACTTAGACAAAATGAGAAGACAGAGGAATTTATCCCAAATGAAAGAATAAGACAAGGCCATGGCCAGAGATCTAAGTGAAACAAATATAAGTAGCCTGCCTAATAGACAATTTAAAATAATAATCATAAAGATACTTACTGGACTTGAGAAAAGAGCAGAAAACATCAGTGAGACTCTTAACACAGAGATAAGGAATAACATAGCAGAGATAAAGGACTCAATAAATGAATTGAAAAACCCACTTCATGGAATGAATAGCAGGCTGGAAGAGGCAGAGGAATGAATTAATGGCCTAGAATACAGAGTAATGGAAAGTAACCAAACTGAACAAAAGAAAGAATAAAGAATTAGGCAAAAGGAGAATACACAGGGCACTCAGTGACTCTATCAAACATAATATCATTCATATTATAGGGATCCCAGAAGAAGATAGAGAAAAAGGGGAAGAAAATTTATTTAAAGAGATAATAGTTGAAAACTTCCCTATTCTGGGGAAGAAAACAGATATCCTGATCCAGGAGGCACAGAGAATCCCCAACAAAATCAACAAAAGCAGATCCACACCAAGACATAGAATTAAAATGGCAAAATGTAATGATAAAGAAAAAATGTTAAAGTAGCAGGTCAGAAGAAAATAGTTACATACAAGGGAAACCCCATTAGGCTGTTAGGGGATTTTTCAACAGAAACTTTCCAAGTCAGATGAGAGTGGCATGATCTACTCAAAGTGCTGAATGGGGAATATCTGCAACCAAGAATACTCTATCCAGCAAAGCTATCATTCAGAAGAGAAGGATAGATAAAGAGTTTCCACATAAACAAAAACTGAAGGAGTCCATGACCACTAAACCAGCCTTGCAAGAAATATTAAACAGAACTCTGAATGGAAAGGAAGGACCAAAAGTGACAGAATGAAGATAGGAAACACAAAAGCAGTAAAATCAGTCAAGGAATTCACAAAATAAAAGTATGTAAAATGTGACACCATAAATGTGAAACATGGGGAGGAGTAAGGAATTGATTCAAAACTAAAAGACCATCAATTTATATAGACTGCTATATGCCAAAGTTTTATATACAACCTGAATGGTAAGCAAAAATAAAAAAAAAAAAACACTAATAGATATGCAAAGAATAGAGAGAAAGAAATCCAAATATATCACTAAAGAAAACCAGAAAACCATGAAAGAGAGAAAGACAAGAAAGGATTAGAGAAAATCTTCAGAAACAACCATAAAACAGGTAATAAAATGACAATAAATATATATCTGTTAATAATCACTTTGAATATAAATATACTAAATATTCCAATAAAAAAACACATGGAGAGAGGAAGATGGTGAACACAACTAGAGACAACAATAGAAGATATTATGCTAAATGCAATAAGTCAGACAGAAAAAGACAAATACCATATGATTTCACTTATATGTGGAATCTAAAAAACAGAACAAAAAAATAAAGAACAAAAATCAGAGACAGATCCTATGAACAAATAACAAGCTGATGAAGGGAGGAGGGGAAGATGGTGGCAGAGTAGGATCAAGTGTCTCTTCATCCTGTAAATACAACTAAATAACTATCAAATTATCCTAAATATGCCAGACATCAGCCTGAAGACTGGTAGAACAATCTCCACAACTAAAAGGAGAGAAGAAGCCCACATAAAAGAAGGTAGGAGGTGCAGACACGTGGTTTGGAGGAGAAACAGATCTTGGGTGTTGCAGAAGGGAGAGAGCCATAGTTGTGGAGGAGGGTGAGAGAGAGAAGGGTACATAAGGAAAGGCACTGGGATAATGATTCCCCAAAGTCATTGGCTTAAAAAATGAGAGGGGTGAGTTTTGTGAGTTTTTGCAACCAGCAGGGCTTAAAGCCTGGGTTCTAAAGGTCAGCAGCCTTGGCTGGGTTAGAGCCCAGAGGGCACTGCACTGATCATGAAGAGAAGACAGGCAAACAACCTGGGGGCAGATAGTGGAAACAGCAATCTGAAGAGCACCTGGTACATACTGAAGGGAGACTATTAGCTCTTCTCAGAGAGCATATATGGGAAATAGCCTTCACAGAGACTGTTACCCTCTCTGGGAACAAAGGAGCTGGCTCACACCATTTCCCTCCCCTATGCCTCAGCATAAACACAGAGCCACATGTGGAAAGCAGAGCAGTGCCAACACTGGCTACCTAACTTATGTACACCAGGCCCCACCCCCCTGCACTCTGGTGGGACTACCCTACACACTTGCCTCAGTCCTAGCATGGCAAGAACCTCCCCCAGAAGCCAGCACAAACCCCTGCCCACACTTTGTCTCCTGACCAGAGAGTTCTGCAGGGCCTCAGTTCTGGTGGAAGATGGTGTCAGGTTTCATTACACAGCAGACCAGAGCACACCTATTTAAACTTCACCACATTCAGGCCATGGGCCAAACACTTCCCACAGCAGGCAATGAGAACCTCTGCAGACAACTGGCATGCAGCAGCCAAAAACACAACAGCAGAGCACATGTAGCACACATCAGAGGCACTCCCTGAAGCACAAGGTCCTGAACACTATATGACTTCTTCTTCATAAGGAAGACAGAGAAAGACAGTTACATGTCTTCCCCTTATGGGGAAACCCCATAAGGCTATCAGCAGACATGTCAACAGAAATGTTCCAGGCCAGAAGGGAGTGACATGATATACTCAAAGTGCTGAGTGGGAAAAATCTGTAGTCAAAAATACAGTATCCAGTGAAGCTATCATTGAGGATAGAAAGAGAGAAAAATTTTCCCAAACAAAAACTAAAGGAGTGTATGACCACTAAATAAGCCCTCCAAGAAATATTAAAGGGGACTCTGAGTGAAAAGGATAGACCAAGAGTATCAAAGAAAAGAAAGCATCTGACAAAATCTCCAGAAACAATAGCAAAATACATAATAAAATGGCAATAAATACATATCTATCAATAATTACTTTGAATGTAAATAGGCTAAATGCTCCAATCAAAAGACAGAGTGTCAGAATGGATAAAAAAACCAAGACCTATGTATATGTTGTCTACAGGAGACTCATCTTATTTTATTATTGTTTTTCATTTTGAGAGGAACTTTTTAATTTTATATAATTTCAAAATTATATAAAAGTTACAAAAAAAGAAAAGGAACTTACATGTACTCTCTATTTTAGCTGAGTGTTTACATTTTGCCTTATTTGTTTTTTTTAATTTAATGTTTATTTCTTAGAGAGAGAGAAAGAAAGAGAGAAAGAGAGAGGTAGAGCGTGAGTAGGGGAGGGGAAGAGAGAGAGGGAGACACAGAATCTGAAGCAGACTCCAGGCTCTGAGCTGTTAGCACAGAGTCCGATGCGGGGCTCAAACTCATGAACTGTGAAATCATGACCTGAGCAGAAGTCAGACACTTAACCGACTGAGCTACCTAGGCGCCTCTCCCTTATTTGTTTTAATACACACATAAACATAAACACACACACATTAAAACTATTTAAGTGTAAGTTGGAGACATCATGACCTTTCATCACCAAATACTTCAGTGTATATTTCCTAACAACCCACCAGTTGTAGATCTTTTGATGACTTTTTTTGTTAACTAATGACTAATTTAGTTACCATACAGTGTAGTCTTGGCTTCAGGAGTAGAATCCAGTGATTCATCACTTACATATATCACGCAGTGCTCATCCCAACAAGTACCTTCCTTAGTGCCCATCACCCATTTTTTACCCCCTTACACCCGATCAACCCTCAGTTTTTCTCTGTATTTGACTGTCTCTTATAGTTTATTTCCCTCTCAGTTTTATCTTATTTTTCCTTCTCTTCCACTATGATCACCTGTTAAGTTTCTCAAAATCCACAAACGAGTGAAACTATGTGTTATCTGTCTTTCTCTGACTGACTTCTTTCTCTTAGCATAATACCTTCCATTTGATTGATGTTGTTGCAAATGGCAAGATTTCATTCGTTTTCATCACCAAATAGTATTCCATTGTGTATATATAGAAAGAAAGAGAGAGAAATGAAGAAACAGTCTCTTAATTACAGAGAACAAACTGATGTTTACCAGAGGGGAGGTGGGTGGGAGAATGGGTTAAATGGGTGGCAGGAAGTAAGGAGTGCATTTGTAGTGATGAGAAGCAGATGATGTATGTAACTGTTGAATCACTGTATTGTACACATCAAAGTAACATAACACTGTTAACTAACTGGAACTAAGATAAAAAAGTTTGGGGTGCCTGGATGGCTCAGTCAATTAAGTGTCCAACCTAGTCTCAGGTCATGATCTCACAAGTCATGAGTTTGAGCCCCACATCGGGCTCTCTGTCAGCGCAAAGCCCACTTTGGATCTTCTGTCTCCCTCTCCCTCTGCCCCTCCCTCTCTCTCTCTCAAAAATAAATAAACATTTAAAAAAACTCTTAAAACAAACAAACAGGACTGCTGAGAAGATGGCAGCGTAGGAGGATGCTGGGCTCACCGCGCGTCCTGCTGATCACTTAGATTCCATCTACACCTGCCTAAATAAACCAGAAAACCACCAGAAGACTATCAGAATGGAGTCTCTGGAGCCAAGCGCAGACGAGAGGCGCATGGAAAAGGGTAGGAAGGGCGGAGAAGCGGTGCGCGCTGCACAGACTGGCGGAAGGGAACCGGGGAGGAGGGGCAGCCTGCCGGCCAAGCAGAGCCCCTGAGTCTGGCTTGCAAAAGCAGAGGGGTAAGACAGAGTGTGTTCTGACAGCAAGCGTGACTCAGCATCTGGGAGGTCATAAGTTAACAGCTCTGCTCAGAAAGCGGGAAGGCTGGAGGACAAAGGGAGGGAGAGGTGCTGAGCCCTGGGACGACAGAGCTCAGTTTGGCAGGGAACAAAGGCGCTCATCAGCGCCATTTCCCTCGCCCATCCCCCAGCCAAAATCCCAAAGGGAACCAGTTCCTGCCTGGGAACTTGCTTGCTCCACACAAACACCCAACGCTGTGCTTCTGCAGAGCCACCCCTCCCGCAGTGGGTCTGACTCCCTCCCGCTGCCACAGGGCCCCTCCTGAAGTGGATCACCAAAGGAGAAGTGAGCTAACCCTGCCCCTCTGGCCCCCGTGCACCTTGCCTACCCACCCCAGCTAATACGCCAGATCCCCAGCACCACAAGCCTGGCAGTGTGCAAGTAGCTCAGATGGGCCATGCCACCCCACAGTGAATCCCGCTCCTAGGAGAGGGGAACAGAAGGCACACACAGTCTGGCTGTGGCCCCAGCGGTGGGCTGGGGGCAGACATCAGGACTGACTGCGGCCCCGCACACCAACTCCAGTTATACACCACAGCACAGGGGAAGTGCTCTGCAGGTCCACACCACTCCAGGGACTATCCAAAATGACCAAACGGAAGTATTCCCCTCAAAACAATCTCCAGGAAATAACAACAGCTGATGAACTGATCAAAAAGGATTTAAACAATATAACAAAAAGTGAATTTAGAATAATAGGCATAAAATTAATCGCTGGGCTTGAAAACAATATAGAGGACAGAAGAGAATCTATTGCTACAGAGATCAAGGGACTAAGGAATAGTCAGGAGGAGCTGAAAAACGCTTTAAACGAGCTGCAAAATAAAATGGAAATGACCACGGCTCGGATTGAAGACGCAGAGGAGAGAATAGGTGAACTAGAAGATAAAGTTATGGAAAAAGAGGGAGCTGAGAAAAAGAGAGATAAAAAAATCCAGGAGTATGAGGGGAAAATTAGAGAACTAAGTGATACACTAAAAAGAAATAATATACGCATAATTGGTATCCCAGAGGAGGAAGAGAGAGGGAAAGGTGCTGAAGGGGTACTTGAAGAAATTATAGCTGAGAACTTCCCTGAACTGGGGAAGGAAAAAGGCATTGAAATCCAAGAGTCACAGAGAACTGAAGTCAGACGTAACTTGAATCGATCTTCTGCATGACATATTATAGTGAAACTGGCAAAATACAAGGATAAAGAGAAAATTCTGAAAGCAGTAAAGGATAAACGTGCTCTAACAAATAAAGGGAGACCGATAAGACTCGAGACTGATCTCTCTTTTGAAACTTGGCAAGCCAGAAAGGATTGGCAGGAAATCTTCAATGTGTTGTACAGAAAAAAATATGCAGCTGAGAATCCTTTACCCAGCAAGTCTGTCATTTAGAACAGAAGGAGAGATAAAGGTCTTCCCAAACAAACAAAAACTGAAGGAGTTTGTCACCACTAAACCAGCCCTATAAGAGATCCTAAGGGAGATCCTGTGAGACAAAGTACCAGAGACATCGCTACAAGCATAAAACATACAGCATCACAATGACTCTAAACCCGTATCTTTCTATAATAACACTGAATGTAAATGGATTAAATGCGCCAACCAATAGACATAGGGTATCAGAATGGATAAAAAAAACAAGAGCCATCTATTTGCTGTCTACAAGAGACTCACTTTAGACATGAGGACACTTTAGATTGAGAGTGAGGGGATGGAGAACTATTTACCATCCTACTGGAAGCCAAAAGAAAGCTGGAGTAGCCATACTTATATCAGACAAACTAGACTTTAAATTAAAGGCTGTAACAAGAGATGAAGAAGGGCATTATATAATAATTACAGGGTCTATCCATCAGGAGAGCTAACAACTATAAATGTCTATGCGCCGAATACGGGAGCCCCCAAATATATAAAACAATTACTCATAAACATAAGCAACCTTATTGACAAGAATGTGGTAATTGCAGAGGACTTTAACACTCCACTTACAGAAATGGATAGATCATCTAGACACACGGTCAGTAAAGAAACAAGGGCCCTGAATGATACATTGGATCAGATAGACTTGACAGATATATTTAGAACTCTGCATCCCAAAGCAAAAGAATATACTTTCTTCTCGAGTGCACATGGAACATTCTCCAAGGTAGATCATATGCTGGGTCAAAAAACAGCCCTTCATAAGTATACAAGAATTGAAATTATACCATGCATACTTTCAGACCACAATGCTATGAAGCTTGAAATCAACCACAGGAAAAAGTCTGGAAAACCTCCAAAAGCATGGAGGTTAAAGAACACCCAACTAAAGAATGAGTGGGTCAACCAGGTAATTAGAGAAGAAATTAAAAAATACATAGAAACAAACGAAAATGAAAATACAACAATCCAGATGCTTTGGGATGCAGCGAAGGCAGTCCTGAGAGGAAAATACATCGCAATCCAGGCCTATCTCAAGAAACAAGAAAAATTCCAAATACAAAATCTAACAGCACACCTAAAGGAAATAGAAGCAGAACAGCAAAGACACCCCAAACCCAGCAGAAGAAGAGAAATAATAAAGATCAGAGCAGAAATAAACAATATAGAATCTAAAAAAACTGTAGAGCAGATCAACGAAACCAAGAGTTGGTTTTTTGAAAAAATAAACAAAATTGACAAACGTCTAGCCAGGCTTCTCAAAAAGAAAAGGGAGATGACCCAAATACATAAAATCATGAATGAAAATGGAATTATTACAACCAAACCCTCAGAGATACAAACAATTATCAGGGAATACTATGAAAAATTATATGCCAACAAATTGGACAACCTGGAAGAAATGGACAAATTCCTAAACACCCACACCCTTCCAAAACTCAAACAGGAAGAAATAGAAAGCTTGAACAGACCCATAACCAGCGAAGAAATTGAATCGGTTATCAAAAATCTCCCAACAAAGAAGAGTTCAGGAGCAGATGGCTTCCCAGGGGAGTTCTACCAGACGTTTAAAGCAGAGATAATACCTATCCTTCTCAAGCTATTCCAAGAAATAGAAAGGGAAGGAAAACTTCCAGACTCATTCTATGAGGCCAGTATTACTTTGATTGCCAAACCAGACAGAGACCCAGTAAAAAAAGAGAACGACAGGCCAATATCCCTGATGAATATGGATGCAAAAATTCTCAATAAGATACTAGCAAATCGAAATCAACAGCATAGAAAAAGAATGATTCACCATGACCAAGTGGGATTCATTCCTGGGATGCAGGGCTCGTTCAACATTCGCAAATCAATCAATATGATACATCACATTAATAAAAGAAAGGATAAGAACCATATGATCCTGTCAATCGATGCAGAAAAGGCCTTTGACAAAATCCAGCACCCTTTCTTAATAAAAACCCTTGAGAAAGTCGGGATAGAAGGAACATACTTAAGATCATAAAAGCCATTTATGAAAAGCCCACAGCTAACATCATCCTCAACGGGGAAAAACTGAGAGCTTTTTCCCTGAGATCAGGAACACGACAGGGATGCCCACTCTCACCGCTGTTGTTGAACATAGTGTTGGAAATTCTAGCATCAGCAATCAGACAACAAAAGGAAATCAAAGGCATCCAAATTGCCAAAAATGAAGTCAAGCTTTCACTTTTTGCAGATGACATGATACTATACATGGAAAATCCGATAGACTCTACCAAAAGTCTGCTAGAACTGATACATGAATTCAGCAAAGTTGAAGGATACAAAATCAATGTACAGAAATCAGTTGCATTCTTATACACTAACAATGAAGCAACAGAAAGACAAATAAAGAAACTGATCCCGTTCACAATTGCACCAAGAAGCATAAAATACCTAGGAATCAATCTAACCAAGGATGTAAAAGATCTGTATGCTGAAAACTATATAAAGCTTATGAAGGTAATTGAAGAAGGTATAAAGAAATGGAAAGATATTCCGTGCTCATGGATTGGGGGAATAAATATTGTCAAAATGTCAATACTACCCAAAGCTATCTACACATTCAATGCAATCCCAATCAAAATTGCACCAGCATTCTTCTCGAAACTAGAACAAGCATTCCTAAAATTCATATGGAACCACAAAAGGCCCCGAATAGCCAAAGTAAGTTTGAAGAAGAAGACCAAAGCGGGAGGCATCACAATCCCAGACTTTAGCCTCTACTACAAAGCTGTCATCATCAAGACAGCATGGGATTGGCACAAAAACAGACACATAGACCAATGGAATAGAGTAGAAACCCCAGAACTAGACCCACAAATGTATGGCCAACTAATCTTTGACAAAGCAGAAAAGAACATCCAATGGAAAAAAGACAGTCTCTTTAACAAATGGTGCTGGGAGAACTGGACAGCAACATGCAGAAGGTTGAAACTAGACCACTTTCTGACACTATTCACAAAAATAAACTCAAAATGGATAAAGGACCTGAATGTGAGACAGGAAACCATCAAAAACCCTAGAGGAGAAAGCAGGAAAAGACCTCTCTGACCTCAGCCGTAGCAATCTCTTACTCGACACATCCCCAAAGGCAAGGGAATTAAAAGCAAAAATGAATTACTGGGACCTTATGAAGATAAAAAGCTTCTGCACAGTAAAGGAAACACCAACAGAACTAAAAGGCAAGCAACGGAATGGGAAAAAGTTATTTGCAAATGACACATTGGACAAAGGGCTAGTATCCAAAATCTATAAAGAGCTCACCAAACTCCACACCCAAAAAGCAAATTACCCAGTGAAGAAATGGGCAGAAAACATGAATCGACACTTCTCTAAAGAAGACATCTGGATGGCCAACAGGCACATGAAAAGATGCTCAACGTCGCTCCTTATCAGGGAAATACAAATCAAAACCACACTCAGATATCACCTCACGCCAGTCAGAGTGGCCAAAATGAACAAATCAGGAGACTATAGATGCTGGAGAGGATGTGGAGAAATGGCATCCCTCTTGCCCTGTTGGTGGGAATGCAAATTGGTGCAGCCACTCTGGAAAACAGTGTGGAGGTTCCTCAGAAAATTAAAAATCGACCTACCCTATGACCCAGCCACAGCACTGCTAGGAATTTACCCAAGGGATACAGGAGTACTGATGCATAGGGGCACTTGGACCCCAATGTTCATAGCAGCACTCTCAACAATAGCCAAATTATGGAAAGAGCCTAAATGTCCATCAACTGATGAATGGATAAAGAAATTGTGGTTTATATACACAATGGAGTACTACATGGCAATGAGAAAGAACGAAATATGGCCCTTTGTAGCAACGTGGATGGAACTGGAAAGTGTGATGCTAAGTGAAATAAGCCATACAGAGAAAGACAGATACCCTATGTTTTCACTCTTATGTGGATCCTGAGAAACTTAACAGAAACCCATGGGGGAGGGGAAGGAAAAAAAAAAAGAGGTTAGAGTGGGAGAGAGCCAAAGCATAAGAGACTCTTAAAAACTGAGAACAAACTGAGGGTTGATGGGGGGTGGGAGGGAGGGGAGGGTGGGTGACGGGTATTGAGGAGGGCACCTTTTGGAATGAGCACTGGGTGTTGTATGGAAACCAATTTGACCATAAATTTCATATATTGAAAAACAAACAAACAAACAAACAGCCCTGCCTGCTAGTCTCTTCTTGCTTGTTGCTTAGGTTCATAGCTTTTTACATGGTCCCAGTCAGGTAATTTAGTGAAGAGGGCCAGAAGTTACACTCAGCAGTAGCTAGGGCTATGAATTAGCTTTCTTGCCTGAGAAAAGCAAGAAAGCCAGAATCAAGCACCTTCTCAGGTGTTCTTGGTCAGGCTTTCTGGTCAGAAAGGGTCATGAGATACACTCACCAGTGTTGACATTAGAAATTATCTCCCTGGGGCACCTGGGTGGCTCAGTCAGTTGGGCAGCTGACTTCGGTTCAAGTCATGATCTCACAGTTTGTGAGTTTGAGCCCCATGTCAGGCTCTGTGCTGACAGCTCAGAGCCTGGAGCCTGCTTCAGATTGTGTCTGTCTCTCTCTCTGACCCTCCCCCGCTCACACTCTGTGTGTGTGTCTTGCTAAAAAATAAATAAACATTAAAAAATTATATCGGGGCGCCTGGGTGGCGCAGTCGGTTAAGCGTCCAACTTCAGCCAGGTCACGATCTCACGGTCCGTGGGTTCGAGCCCCGCGTCAGGCTCTGGGCTGATGGCTCAGAGCCTGGAGCCTGTTTCCGATTCTGCGTCTCCCTCTCTCTCTGCCCCTCCCCCGTTCATGCTCTGTCTCTCTCTGTCCCAAAAATAAATAAACGTTGAAAAAAAAATTATAAAAAAAAGAATTATCTCCCCTCCTGGTTGAATAGTAAAAGAGCTCCATGCCATGTGAGACTTTTTGCTTTTGTCTTGATTCAAGCCAACCTGCACCCCAAATTCTCTGGCTGAACTATGCCACTGGCTTTGTAGTGTGGTTAATTTAGGTCTGCGTGCCATAGTCTCTACTTGAGGATTGCTGAGATATGTAGTTTCTAGGTGTTCCTGTCAGGGTTTCTATTAAGGTGGGGCCAGGAGCTATACTCAGCAGTGGGTGTGCTATGAATTAGCTCCCCTCCTTGGGATTGGGGGGCACACAGTAAGCTCCAGGGTTGGCAAGGATTGTAGTTTGAGAACAAAAATCAGGTAGACCTGTGCCCCACTTAATTACCTGGTCATACTACACCATCATCTTGTCTCTGCAGATGAGCAAAGCCACCGGATGGGATTTCTACTTGGGCACTGCAGGTAGGAACTCAGTCTGTCAAGATTGGAACATTGTTATTGCAAACCTCCATCCCCTTCTTCATCACAATCAGATTCCCAGTGTCCCAGTCTTTCGGCTTCCTCCACATTCCCTATGAGATGATACCACAGTAGGATTCCCAAGAATCAATCCACAATGTTGGGGGAGCTAGATGACCACCCTATGCACTTTTTCCCCCATTGGAGGACATGTAGGTTCAGAAGAGAACTCTTAGTATGCTGCCACACCATCCTTGGGGAGGGTTGATGTGATTAGTTTGTACCTATTTCTCTTACTCCTATAATCCAGTATGTCTTGGTCTCTGTAGTGCAGGGTGTGCTTCAGTCTCACCAACGTGATTTAATATGTTTTTACTTGTAAACTATTTTCAACGAATAGTTAATTTTTCTTCTTGTGAGGAGGAAAGAAGTTGAGAACAATCTATATCAACATCTTGATGACATAATTCTCTACAAGTAATTACTTTAAATGTAAATTTATTAACTCCCCAATGAAGACAGAGATGACAAAATGGATGAAAAAATAAGATTCAACTATATAATTAGATTAGAATAGTTTTAGGTTAGAATGATAAGATTCAGTTATATAGTTAGATTGAGAGACAAATAGAATGCAAGTGAACTGATGGAAAAATATATTTCGTGCAAATAGTAACCAAAAGAATGCTGAAGAGCCATACTCATATCATATAAAGAAGACTTTTAGTCAAAAATTGTGACAAAGGAAAAAGATGGATTATATATATTGATTGAAGGGTCCATTTATCGATAAGAGGAAAAGGTGTGCATTTCTTTTTTTTAAGTTTTTAATTTTAATTCCAGTTGAGTTAACATATAATATTATATTAGTTTCAGGTATACAATATAGTAATTCAAAAATTCTATACATTACTCAGTGCTCATAATGATAAGTGTACTCTTTAACTCCTATCATCTATTTCGCCCAACCCCCTTCCTATTTCACACCCCCCCCCCAACCTTCCCTCTGGTAATCATCAGTTTGTTCTCAATAGTTAATAGTCTGTTTCTCGGTTTGCCTCTCTCTTCTCTCTCTCTCTTTTTTCCCTTTGCTCATTTGTTTTGTTTCTTAAGTTCCACATATGTGTTAAATGATATAGTATTTGTCTTTATCCGACTTATTTCCGTTAGCATTATGCCCTCTAGATCCATGCATGTCATTGCAAATGGAATATTTTATTATTTTTTTATGGCTGAGTAATATATCATTATATATATTTACCACATCTTTATCCATTCATTTACGAATAGACACTTGGGTTGCTTCCATATCTTCTCTATTGTAAATAATGTTGTAATAACCATAGGGATACATGTATCTTTTCAAATTAATGTTTTCTTTTTCTTTGCATAAATACCCAGTAGTGGAATTACTGGATTACAGGGAACTTCTATTTTTAATTTTTTGAGGAAGCTCCAGACTTTTCACAAGTTTACCACAGTGGCTGCAACAATTTACATTCTAACCAATAGTCCACAAGTTTCCTTTTTTTGCACATTATTGCCAACATTTCTTATTTCTTGTACTTTTTATTTTAGCCATTGTAAAAGGCATATGACTGTATCTCATCGTAGTTTTGATTTCCGTTTCCCTGATAATTATCTTTTCATGTGTCTGTTGGCCATATGTGTGTCTTCTTTGAAAAAAATGTCTATTCATGCCCTGTGCTCATTTTTAATTGGATTATTGGTTTTATTGGTGTTGAGTTGTATAAGTTATTTATATATTTTGTATATGAATATCTTATTGGATACATTTGCAAATATCTTGTTCAACTCGGTACATTGTCTTTTTGTTTGTTAAGAATTTAATTTGCTTTACAAAATATTTTTATTTTGGTGCACTCCTAGTAGTTTAATTTTGCTTTTGTTTTCCTTGCCAAAGCAGATATATGTAGAATAATGTTTCTATGACTGATATCAAAGAGATTACTACCAATGCTTTCTTCTATGAATTTTATGGTTTCACGTTTCACATTTATGTCTTTAATCCATTTTTAGTTTATTTTTGTGTCTGGTGAAAGAAAATAGTCCAGTTACATTATATGCATATACTTGTCCTGTTTTCCAAACACCACTTGTTAAAGAGACTATCTTTTCCCCATTGTATATTCTTCCCTCATTTAGTATAGATTAATTGATCATGTAATTGTGGATTTATTTCTGGAGTCTTCATTCTGTTCCATTGATCTATGGGTCTGTTTCTGTGCCAGTGCCATACTGTTTTGGTTACTACAGTTGGTAGTATATCTTGAAATTTTGGATTGGCATATCTCCAGATTTGTTCTTTGTCAAAATTGTTTTGGCTATCTGGGGTCTTTTTAGTTCCATACAAATTTCAGTATTATTTGTTCTATTTCTGTGAAAAATTCTGTTGATATTTTCATAGGTATTACATTAAATCTGTAATTACTTTGGTTAGTAAGGACATTTTAACAATGCTTGTTCTTCCAATCCATGGGCATGAAATTTCTGTCCATTTATTTGTGTCATCTTCAATTTCTTTCATCAGTGTTTTATAGACTTTGGAGTACAGGTCTTTCAGTTCCTTTGTTAAATTTGTTCCTAGATACTTTATTCTTTTCAGTGCAATTTTAAATGGGATTGTTTTGGGGGGCACCTGGATGGCTTAGTCGGTTGAGTGTCTGACTTCAACTCAGGTCATGATATCACAGTTTCTGAGTTCGAGCCCTGCATCGGGCTCTGTGCTGACAGCTCAGAGCCTGGAGCCTGCTTCGGAT
Source organism: Leopardus geoffroyi (assembly GCF_018350155.1). Lineage (NCBI taxonomy): Eukaryota > Metazoa > Chordata > Mammalia > Carnivora > Felidae > Leopardus > Leopardus geoffroyi. The sequence goes on along the minus strand of NC_059343.1, from coordinate 62,289,548 downwards.
TCTGTGTCTCCCTCTCTCTGCCCCTCCCCTGCTCATGCTCTGTCTCTCTCTCAGGAATAAATAAACATTAAAAAATAATAAATACATAAATACATAAATGGGATTGTTTCTGAAATTTCTCTTCCTTCTACTTCATAAGTAGTGTACACAAATTTCTGTATATTAACTTTGTATTCTGAGAACTTTATGAATTTATTTATGAGTCCTATTTTTTTGTTGTTGAAGTCTTCAGGGTTTTCTATATATAGAATCAGATCATCTGCAAATAGTGAACGTTTTACTTCTTCCTTACCAATTTAGATGTCTTTATTTATTTTTCTTGCCTGATTGCTGGGCTTATTACTTCTTGTACTATGGTGAATAAAATGCTGAAAGTGTACATTTCTGTCTTATTCTTTTTAAAAACTTTTTAAATGTTTATTTATTTTTGAGAGAGAGATAGAGTGCGAGCACAGGAGGGGCACACAGAAAGGAGGACACAGAATCCAGAGAAGGCTTCAGGCTCTGAGCTGTTGGTACAGGGCCCAATGCAAGACTCAAACCCACAAACTGGGAGATCATGACCTGAGCTGAAGTCAGACCTTTAACTGACTGAGCCACCCAGGTGCCCTGTCTTATTCTTGATCTTAAAGGAAAAGCTGGCAGTTTTTCACCATTGAGTATGATGTTAGCTGTGGGTTTTTCATATATGGCCTTTATTATGTTGAGGGGTGTTCCCTCTAAACCTTCTTTATTGATGGTTCTTAATCTGAATTGGTGTTGTATTTTGTCAAATGTATTTTTGAATCTATTTAAGTGATCATATGGTTTTTCTTCTTTCTCTTGTTAATGAGATATATATAATGCTGATTGATTTCTGAATATTATACAGCCCAGTCTTCCCAGAATAAATCCTAATGAACTGGGGTGAATTATTTTTTAAATATTTGTTGAATTTGGTTTGTTTATATTTGCTGAAGTTTTCTGCATCTATGTTTATCAGAGATATTGAACTGTAGTGTTTGGTTTGTTTGTTTTTTCATAGTGTCCTTACCTGGATTTGGTATCAGGGTAATGCTAGCCTTTTAGAATTAGTTTGAAATCAGTGTTCTTTCTGTTTGGTCAAATTCACCTGTAAATATTTCTAATCCTGGTCTTTTGTTTCTTGGGAGTTTTTTATTACTGATTCAATTTCATTGTTGGTAATTTGTTCAAATTTTCTATTTTTTCCTCATTCATTTTTGGAAGGTTATGTGTGTTTAGGAATTTATGCATTTCTTCTAGGTTATTCAAGTTGCATATATTTTTCATAATATTTTCTCATAATATTTCATATTTCTGTGGTATTGGTTGTTATTTCTCCGCCTTAATTTCTGATTTTATTTATTTTATTTTATTTTTTTAATTTTTTAAATGTTTATTTATTTTTGAGACAGAAAGAGAGACAGAGCATGAACTGGGGGAGGGTCAGAGAGAGAGGGAGACACAGAATCTGAAGCAGGCTCCAGGCTCTGAGCTGTCAGCACAGAGCCCGACATGGGGCTTGAATTCACAGACCGTGAGATCGTGATCTGAGCCAAAGTCAGATGCTTAACCGACTGAGCCACCCAGGTACCCCAGATTTTATTTATTTTAATCCTCTCTACTTTTGTTGAAGTGTCTGGCTAAACATTTGTTCATCTTTTCAAAGAACCAGATCCTGGTTTCATTGATTGGTTTTATTGGTTTATTTAAGTCTCTATTTCTTTATTTCTGCTATAATATTTATTATTTCTTTTTCTCTACTGTCTTTGAGATTTGCTTTTTCCTCTTTTATAGCTCTTCTATTTGTAAGTTAAGTTGTTTATTTGAGTTTTTCTTGGTTTTTGAGGTAGACCTGTATTGCTATAATCTTCCCTCTTAGAACAGCTTTTGCTGCATCCCAAATATCTTGGACTGTCGTGTTATCATTTTCATTTGTCTCCATGTATTTTTTTATTTCTTCTTTGACTTCTTGGTTGACCTATCATTGCTTAGTAGCATGTTATTTAACCTGCATATGTTTGTGTTCTTTCCAGATTTTTTCTTGTGGTTGATTTCTAATTTCATACCATTTTGGTTGGAAAATGTGCATGATATAATTTTAATCTTTTTGAATTTTTGAGAGTTGGTGTTTGGGCCTAAAATGTGATCTATTCTGAAGAATATTCCTTGTGCACTTGAAAAAATGTGTACTCTGCTGCTTTGGGGTAGAATATTCTGAATATACCTGTTATTTCATGTGGTGCAATATGTCATTTAAAGCCCATGTTTCCTTGTTGTTCTGTCTGAATAATCTATCCATTGATTAAGTGGGATGCCAATGTTTCCTATTATTATTGTATTGCTGTCAATTTTCCCCTTTGTTTGTTAATAGTCTTTGTATATTTAGGTGCCTCATGTTGGATTCATAAATATTTGCAATTGTTATGTTCTCTTGTTGGATTGTTCCCTTTGTCATTATGTAGTGTCCTCTTTGTTGTTAACATCTTTGTGTGTACAGCTTTTTAATTCAATATAAGTATTGCTACCCCAGTTCTTAATTCACTTTTATTTGCATGGAATATCTTTTTCCATCTCTTCATTTTTAGTGTATGTATCTTTAGGTCTGAACTGAGTTTCTTCTGGACAGCATACAAATGGGTGTCATTATTTTATCCATTCTACTACCCTATGTTTTTTTTATCAGATCATTTATACCACTTCAATTTAAATTTATTATTGATAGTTTTGAACTTATTGCTTATTTTTTAATTTCTGGTTGTTTTTCTAGCACTTTTCTGTTCCTTTCTTCTTCCTCTTTTTCTTTGTCTCTCTGTTATGTTGATATCTCTCTGTTATGTTATTTTTGGCTTTCTTTATCTTTTTTTGTGAGTGTTTATCACAGGCTATGGGTTTGTGGTTCCCATGAAGTTCATATATAACATTTTAAGTGTGTAGCAGTCTATATTAAGTTGATAGTTATTTAAGTTCAAACACAATCTTTAAAGCATTTCTTTTTTACTCCCCTCTCCATGTTTTATGTATATGCTGTCATATTTTACATCTTTTCATTAATAATTTTCTTATGACTATTTATGTTTTTTTTCTTTCCACTTAAGGGATTCTTAATAACATTTTTTCTAAGGCCAGTTTAATGGTGATAGAGTTCTTTAACATCTGTTTGGGAAATTCTTGATCTCTCCTTCAGTTCTGAATGATAACCTTGTTGTGTTGAGTATTCTTGATTGTAGGTTTTTTTCCCTCTTGGCACTTTCTTACCATGTCACTCCTTTCCTACAAAGTTTCTGTTGGAAAATCAGCTGATGCCCTTATGAGTATTTCATTGTATATAACTTTTTTGCTTCTCTCTTACTTCTTTAATATTCTCTCTTCATCTTTAATCTGTGACATTTTAATTATCATGTGTTGTGGTGTGGACCTCTTTGGGTTCATCTTGTTTAGAACTCTGTCTTTCCTGAACCTCAATATCTATTTTTTCCTTAGGGTTTTCAGCTATTAATTCTTCAAATAAGCTTTATACCTCTTTCTCTGTCTCTCTTTCCCTTCTTCTTCTTCTTCTTCTTCTTCTTCTTCTTCTTCTTCTTCTAGTACACTATGACACAACTGTTTTTTTTAATTTAATGTTTCCCCAATGATCCCTTATCCTATCCTCATTTCAATTTTGTGTTGCTGTTGTTGTGTGTGTGTTTTTGTGTCATTATTTGCTGTTCAGTTTTGCTGTTTTGTATTACTCTGTCTTCCAGATAGCTGATTCATTCTTCTGTGTCTGTTAATCTACTGTTATTTCCTTGCTATATATTTTTCATTTCAGTTATTATATTCTTCAACTCTGATTATTTCTTTTTAATATATTTATTAATTTTTTGCTGAAGCTATTTATTGAGTTTATCTATTCTTTATTCTAGTCCAGTGAGCATTCCTACAACCATTACTTCAAACTCTTTACCAGGCATATTGATTATCCATGTTATATTTGTATCTTTTCCTAAGGTTTTGGCTTGTGTCTTCATTTGAGAATATTCCTTGGTTTTCCTTTTCTTTTTTTACTTTGCTTTCTGTGTTTCTGTGATTTAGCCAAGCAGCTACTGCTCCTAATCTTGAAGGAATGGTTTTGTGCATGGTTATCCCCTTTGTAGATTGTATGTGCCTGGTAACTTTTGCTAGTGGCTGGAGCTGTGGTTAGTATTTGCTGGGGGTAAGGGGTACTCTGTGTTGGAGCTGTCCTAGTCGGATGGTCAAAGCTGAAGTGGGTGTGTGTTGGGTTAGTACGGTGACTCTCCGTGGGAAAGTGTCTGGTGGGACAGCAATAAGCCATAGTGTATTCAACCTGAAAGGCCCTGGGGTTCACTGAACAGTGTGTGCCCTGGCAAGACAGCTAAAAGTGAACTGGGCATGGGCCAATATGATCCTTGCCCTCTGTGCACCAGGTGCCCTGTAAGCACAGCTGAATCTGATATGGGTACAGGCTATGGGGGGTCCTGGGGCTCTATAAGCAAAGGGCATCCTGGCAGGATAGCTGAAGCAGAAGTAGGTGCCAGCTGGGGAATACTGTGGCTCTCTGAAGAGTTGATATTACTGCTAAAGCAGAAGTGGAGGCAAGCTGGGTGTCTCAGGGCTGTATCTGCTAAAGCCACTTTTGTAGGAAAGCAGAATCTGAAGTAGTTGAAAATGATGGTGTTCTGGGACTTCCATGCAGAGAGTGCCCTGGTGGGGCAGCTGGAACCAAGTTGGGGCATGGGCCAAGGGGTCCCTGGGTGCTCAATGCAAGGGAGTGCCCTGGCAGAACAGCTGTATTTAAAGTGGGCAAGGGCTAGAGTGGTCCCAGGGCTCTTCACTCAGAGGGCATCCTGGCAAGACCACTGGAGCTGAAGTCAGTGCAAGCCCAGGTGTTTTGATAATCTCCATACAGAGTGTTCTTTGGTGGAGCAGGTGAAACTGAGAGGGGGCATGGGCTGAGAAGCCCTTGGGTACTTCATGCATAGGGATCCCTGTCAGAACAGCTGAAGTGTGTGCAATCCAGGGTGTCTTGGGATGTCCAGCTAGAGTGTGCCCTGGTGGGGAGACTGGAACTGAGGCAGGCATAGGCTGAAGTTTCTTAGGGTGATCCATTCAAGGAGCACTCAGGTGGGTAGCTAGAGCCAAAGCAGATGTAAACTGAGACATCCCAGAGTGCTCTGCCCTGGGGGTGCCCATCTGAAGCTAAAGTGGTGTAGGTCTAGAGTGTTCTGCATTGATTTTTGCCTGTATTACCTTGGAAGAATGGCTGGGGCTATAGTGAGCACTAAGTGTGTGCTGGGGCCACCTTGGTCAGACAGCTGGGACTGGTGTGGTTTAAGAGCCTCGGGCTCATTAAGGCAATAGGCTGGTTAGGACACCTGAACCGTGCTCCCATCCATGATATCAAGGTAGAGGGAGAATGTAACCTGTGGTTCTCACTAGCTCCTCCAACTCAGCAGTTCCACTGCCATCTTGCAGGTTTCAAAGTCTAGTTCATTTATATTGTAGTTCCTCATTTGAATTATATATTTTTTTCTGTGCCCCGGGGTGTCCAGGGCTGGTGTGGACTGGAGGCCCAGTGCTCTCTGAGGTGGGAGACCAACTATGGCATCCAGAACCCTGTTCCCATCTGTGCTATAAAGGTGGAAGAAGAGTGTAAACTGTGTGCTCATCAGCCCCTTTAACTTAGAGAGAGTTTCATCAGTTCCCCCACCATTTGGCAGGGTTCTAAAGCTGAATCTTTCATATACCAATTGCTCTTTTAAACTGGGGCTTTTTATCTGTGCCCCAGGCTGATGAATCTTCTCTCAGACCTTGACTACTATTCCTCCCCACTGTGATTCTAAGCTTCAGGGGTGGGGATTCCCTTTGTTACCATGTCTCTATATTTCTAGCCATTCTATCTTTTGTTATGCAGAAGCTGTTCAGCCAGCCCTTAGTTCTTCAGGAGAAATTGCTCTATAAAAAGTTGTTAATTTGGTGTACCCATGGAGGTAAGGAGTTCAGAATGTTCCTTGTTGCCATCCTGGTCTGAAAATCTCTTTCTATATTCAAAATGTGTACCTATTTACCATATAAATTACTGAAAATGAAGTGTTGAAGTCTCCAATTATGATTTTACATTAGTTTTCTTTTCAGATCTATCAGTTTTAGGATTATAAATTTTAAAATTCTGTTTTTGGGTGCATATAGTTAGGTGTGTTATTTTTTTGTATCATAAATGACTCAGTTATTTACTTTTTGTTAAATGTTATGTCCCTACTTATCTCTGATAAAATACTTTGTTGTGACTACTTTTATGAAATTAATATTGCTACAACAGTTTTATTTTTATATTTTTTTATTATTTTTTTAACATTTATTTATATTTGAGAGAGAGACAGAGCATGAGCAAGGGGTAGGCAAAGAGAGAGGGAGACACAGAATCTGAAGCAGCCTCCAGGCTCTGAGCTGTCAGTTCAGAGCCTGACATAGGGCTCGAACTCATGACTATGAGATCATGACCTAAGCTGAAGTCAGATGCTTAACCAACTGAACCACCCAGGAATCCCATGGTTTTCTTATTTTAATGTTTATTTATTTATTTTGAGAGAGACAGTGTGCAAGCAGAGGAGGGGCAGAGAGAGCAAGTTTGAAGCAGAGTCCATGCTCAGCACAGAGCCTGATGTGGGGCTCAATATCACAACTGCAAGATCATGACCTGAGCCAATATCAAGAGTCAGACCTTAACCGACCAAGCCACCCAAGCACCCCCACCAGTTTTCTTTTGACTACTATTTGCATAATATATATTTCTCCATCCCTTTAAAAAATAATTCCTGTATAGTTAACATACAGTGTTATACTAGTTTCAGGTGTATAATATAGTGATTCAACAATTCTATACAGTAATCAGTACTCATCATGATAAGTGTACTCTTAATCCATTTCACCTATTTTGCCCATCTACCCCCACCTACTCTCTTATAATCATCAGAATGTTCTCTGTATTTAAGAATCTGTTTTTTGGCTTGTCACTTTTTCCTTTGTTCCTTTGTTTTGTTTCTTAAATTCCACATATAAGTGAAATAATATAGTATTTGTCTTCCTTTGACTGACTTATTTCACTTAGAATAATATCCTCTAAAGCCATCTATGTCACAAATGGCAAGGTCTCATCCTTTTTGGGGGGAGTAATATTCCATTATAAATATATACCATATCTTCTTTATCCATTCATTGATAGACACTTTGGTGGCTTCCATTATTTGGCTTAATGCAATTAATGCTGCATTAAGCATAAGGGTGCATAATCTTTTTGAATTAATGTTTTCATATTCCTTGGATAGATACCCAGTAGTGGAATTACTGGATGATATGGTAATTTTGTTTTTAATTTTTTGAGAAAGCTCCATACTGTTTTCCACAGTGGCTACATCAATTTGCATTCCCAGCAACAGTGCACAAATGTTCCTTTTTCTAGACATCCTTGCCGGCACTTGTTGTTTTTTTGTGGTTTTTATTTTAGCCATTCTGACAGGTGTGAGGTGATATCTCCTTGGGGTTTTTTATTAGCATTTCGCTGAAGATTAGAGATATTGAGAATTTTTCCGTGTGTCTCTTGACTATTTGTATGTCTTTGGAGAAATGCCTTCTTCCCATTTTTTAATTCGATTATTTGTGGGGGGCTTTTTTTGGTGCTGAATTGTAAATGTTCTTTGTATTTTTTTAGATACTAACCCTTTATGGGATATGTCATTGGGAAATATCTTCTTTCACTCAGTAGTGGTATTTTTGCTTTGTTGGTTGTTTCCTTTATTGTGCATAAGATTTTTATTGGAATGTAGTCCCAATAGTTTATTTTTGCTTTTGTTTCTCTTGCCTCAGGAGATATAGCTAGAAATATGTTGTTATGGTTGATGTCAGAGAAATTGCTGCCTGTGGTATTTTGTAGGATTTTTGTGGTTTCGGGTCTCATGTTTAGGTCTTTAATTCATTTTGAGCTTATTTTTGTGTATCGTGTAAGAAAGTGGTCCAGTTTCATTCCTTTGCATGTAGCTGTACAGTTTTTCCAACACCATTTTTTGAAGAGACTCTCTCTTTCCCCTTGTATATTCTTGCCTCTTTTGTCATAGCTTAATTGCCCATATAATCATAGGTTTATTTCTGGGCTCTCTTTTATGTTCAATCGATCTATGTGTCTATTCTTGTGTGAGTACCATACTCTTTTGCTTACTACAGCTTTGTACTATAACTTGAAATACATCCAGTTTTGGTTTTCATTTTCAAGATTGCTTTGGCTATTCAGGGTCTTTTGTGCTTCCATACAAATGTTAAAACTGTTCTAGTTCTGTGAAAAATGCCAGTGGTATTTTGAGAGGGATTGAATTGATATATGTATATTACCTTGGGTAGTATGGACATTGTAACAATATTTGATCTTCTAGTTCATGAGCATGGGATAACTTTCCATTTGTTTCTGTCATCTTCAATTTCTTTCATCAATGTTTTATTGTGTTCAGAGTACAAGATGTTCATTTCTGTGAAGTTTGCTCCTAGATATTTTATTATTTTTGGTGTAATTGCAAATGGGATGGTTTTCTTAATTTTCTTCTACTGATTTATCATTAGTGTATAGAAATGTAACAGATTTCTGCACATTGATTTTGAATCATGTGACTTTACTGAATTTATTAATAGATTCTAGTAGTTTTTTCATGAAGTCTTTAGGGTTTTCTTTTTTTAATTTTTTAATGTTTATTTATTTTTGACAGAAAGAGAGACAAAGCATGAGTGGGAGAGGGGCAGAGAGAGAGGGAGACACAGAATCCAAAGCAGGCTCCAGGCTCTTAGCTGTCAGCACAGAGCCCGATGCAGGGCTCAAACTCACATACCACAAGACCATTACCTGAGCTGAAGTCGGACGCTTAACCCACTGAGCCACCCAGGCGCCCCAGGGTTTTCTATATATAATTTCATGTCATCTGTAATAGAAATTTTACTTCTTCCTTATCAATTTGGATGCCTTTTAGTTCTTTTTGTGGTCTGGCTTCTGTGGCCAGGACTTCTAGTACTATGTTGAATAAATGTAATGAGAGTGGACATACTTGTCTTGTCCCTGCCCTTAGGGGAAATGTTCTCAGGTTTTCCCCATTGAGTATGATGTTTGCTGTGGGTTTTTCTTATATGGCCTTTATTATGTTCAGTTATGCTCCCTCTGAATCTACTTTGTTGAGGGTTTTTTTTTTTTTATCACGAATGGATATTGTACTTTGTCAAATGCTTTCTCTACATCTACTCAAATGATCATATAGTTTTTATCCTTTTTTTCTTGTTGAGGTGATGTATCACATTGGTTGATTTGAGGATATTGAACCATACTTGAATGCTGGGAATAAAACCCACTTAATTGTAGTGAACGATTTTTTAAATGTATTGTTGGATTTGGTTTGCCAATATTGTGTCAATTTTTGCATCTATGTTCATCAGATATATTGGCCTATATTCTCCTTTTTTGGTGAAGTCTTTATCTGGTTTTGGTGTCAGGTTAATGGTGGCCTCATAGAGTGAATTTGGAAGTTCTCTTTCATCTTATATTTTTTTGGAAATACTCTTAAGTTGTTGTTAGAATTTGTATGTGAATCCATCTTGTCCTAGACTTCTGTTCATTGAGAGTTTTTGACTATTGATTCAATTTCATTGTTGAAAATCAGTCTGTTCAATTTTTTTATTTCTTCCTTCAGTTTTGGTAGTTTATATGTTTCTAGGAATTTATCCATTTCTTCTAGGTTGTCTAATTTTTTGGTATATAGGTTTTCATATTTTCTTGTTGTTTGTATTTCTGTCATGTTGGTTGTTATTTATCCTCTTCCTTTTCTAATTTTGCTTATTTGAGTCCTTTTTTTTTAATAAGTTTTATCAGTTTTGTTGATTTTTTTTCAAAGAACCAGCTCCTGATTTCATTGATATGCACTATTTTGTTGTGTATTTGTTTAGTTCTTATATTGTTTATCTCTGCTCTGATCTTTATTACTTCCTTCCTTGTGCTGGTTTTTGGTTTTGTTTGTTCTTTTTCTAGCTCCTTTAGGTATAATATTATGTTGTTTATTTGAGGTTTTTTGTTTGTTTGTTTCTTGAGTTAGGCCTCTATTGCTATAAATTTCTCTCTTAGAATAGCTTTTGCTCCATCCCAAAGATTTTAAACTGTTGTGTTTTCATTTTTTATTTCTCCCCATATATTTTCTTAATTTTCTTTTTTATTTTTTCATTGATCCATTCATGGTTTAGTAGCATGTTATTTAACCTCCCTGTATGTGTGGTTTTCCAGATTTTTTCTTGTGTTTGATTTCTAGTTTCATGGCATTGTGGTCAGAAAAGATGCATGGTAAGACTTTGGTCTTTTTGGATTTGTTTGGACTTGTTTTGTGGCCTATCTAACTATTCTAGAGAATATTCCATGTGCATTTGAAAATAATGTGTATTCTGCTTTTTAATGATGGACTGTTCTGAATGTATCTGTTAAATTCACCTGGTCCATCAAATCCATCATTCAAAACTGTTTCCTTACTGAATTTCTGTTTCAATGATCTGTTCATTGATGTGAGGTTAAGTTCCCCTACTATTATTATATTACTACCAATTAGTTACTTTAAGTTTGTTATTAACTGTTTTATACATTTGGTTGCCTTAATGTTGAGTGCCTAAATATTTACAATTGTCATTATCTTCTTATTAGATTATCCCCTTTATTATTGTATAGTGTTCTTTTTTATCTCTTTTATAGTCTGTGTTAAAATCTGTTTTTTCTGATATACATATTGCTACTCTGGTTTTCTTTTGACATCCATATGCATGATATGTATTACTCCATCCCCTCACTGTCAGTCTGCATGTATCATTACATCTTAAATGAGTCTCTTGTAAGCAGCATATATGTGGGTCTTCTTTGGTATCCAATCCATTACCCGTATTTATTGGAGCATTATTCCATTTACATTCATAGTCAATATTGATAGATATATTTTACTGCCATTTTGTTACTTGTTTTGTGGTTTATCTGTAGTTCTTCTCTGTTCCTTTCTTGTCCTGCTCTCTTTTATCACAATTTTCTGGCTTTCTTTTTTGATATACTTAGATACCTTTCTCTTTATTTTTTATATATCTATTACCGATTTTTGATTTGTGGTTACCATTTTATTTGTATATAAGATCTTCTGTATATGGCAGTGTATATCAAGTTGATGGTCACTTAAATTTGAACCCATTCTTAACTTCTCTTCTCTTCACATTTTAAGTATATGGTGTCATAATTTACATATTTTATTTTGTGAGTCTCTTGACTGATTTTAATAAGTATACTTATTTTTACTGCTTTTGTGCTTCCTACTTTTCTTACTCTTGCTTATGGTCTTTCATTTCCGATAAAAGAGGCCCCTTTAACATTTCTCATAGGACTGTTTAGTGGTCATGAGCTCCTTTAGCTTTTGTTTTTCTGGGAAATGTTTTATTTCTCCTTCTAGTTTGAATTTAGCTTTCCTGGATAGAGTATTCTTGTCTGAAGTTTTTTTCCTTTCAGCATTTTGAATATATCAGGCCACTCCCTTCTGGCCTATAAGGATTCTGCTGAAAAATCAGCTGATAGCCTTATCAGGTTCCCTTGTGTGTAACTGTCTTCTTTTCTCTCGTTGCTTTAAAATATTTTCTTTATCACTACTTTTTGCCATCTTAATTTCTATGTCTTTGTGTGGACCTCCTTAGGTTAATGTTGTTGAAATATCTCTTTGCCTTCTTTTTTTAATTTTTTTATTAAAACCTTATTAATGTTTATTTATTTTGAGAGACAGAGGGAGACAGTCAAGCAGGGGAGGGACAGAGAGAGAGGGACACACAAATCTGAAGCAGGCTCCAGGCTCTGAGCTGTCAGCACAGAGCCTGCTGTGGGACTCATACCCATGTACCATGAGATCATGACCTGAACTGAAGTCAAATGCTTAACCCACTGAGCCACCCAGGCGCCCCCTCTGTGCCTTCTTTACCTGAATATGTTTCCTTCCCTAGATTAGGGAAGTTTTCTGCTATTATTTCTTCAAATAAATTTTTGTCCCCTTTCCTCTCTTCTGTTGAGATCCCTTTAATGCAAAATTTATTATGCTTGACGGACTCACTGGGTTCCCTGTCTATTCTCATTTTGCATAAAATTTTTTTTTCTCTCACATGCTCAGCTTGATTACTTTCTATTACTCTGTCTCCTAGGTTGCTATTTCATTCCTCTGCTTTCTCTAGCCTGCTATTTATTTTGTGTGTTTTTTATTTTCATTTATTGTGTTCTTCATCTATGATTTGTTCTTTTTCATATTTTTGTTAAGATTCTCACTGATGTCCTCCACTCTTTTCTCAGGTCCAGTGAGTATCTTTATGATCGTTATTTTAAATTCTTTATCAGAAATATCACTTATTTCCTTTTTGCTTAGATCTCTTGCTGTGATTTTTGTTCTGTTCTCTCACTTGGGACAAACTCTTCTGTCTTATCATCTTGTCTAACTCTCTGAGTCCCTTTTTCTGTGTTAGGAAAGTCAGCTATGTCTCCTGCTCTTAGAAGTAATGTCCTGATGAAGAAGAGGCCTTACAGTGCCCTGCCATGCTTTACCAGAAGTTGGTGCTTCGGGGATGTCTCCTATGTGCATTGCATTCACCCTACTGTTGTGTCTTGGCCATGTTTTCATCTCCAGTTGCTCTCTTTACCTATCGTGGGGAATGTTTGTGGTCCCTGTTTCATTAGAGGACCAGTGGGGGCTCCATTGGTCTTGCTTTGAGTCAGACCATGCATTTGCCAGAGATACAGTAACACCAAACTACAGGACACTTTTCTTGTGTTTTTCCCTGAGAAGTTTTCATTGTTTGGCAGGGCCTGCAATCTGACCAGCTGTGCCCCCAGCCCACTTCTGGGCCTCTGATTCACTGGTCTGTGTGGTTATTTTTCTTTTACTTCAAGAAAGGAATCACTTTGGAGTGTTGTTGGCCCCTGTTGGGGCTGCTGGCACACTTCCAGGCTTGTGGCACTGCTTTGAATGGGCTTCAGCCAAGAGTGTATTGGAGAGTATGTGCTACCGCTGCCAGAAGTGGGCCAGAGTGGGGTGAGAATTGAAGTTTTAACAAGGTTCATGCCAGTCTGCTTGCAGACTCAGAAATTGAGAAATGATCTCAACTTCTCAATGAGAAATGAGACCTGCTGCAACTGCCACTGGGACCAGGGCTGGCCAATGTGTGTCTGCACAGTGCTCATGGTTGGGCCTGCAATTTTAAGGCGTGTGTCTCTCTTCCACGGGCCCCACCACTGCCGGTGCTGGAACTGTGTCCCTGCAAAGTGAACAAGTCTGGAGATCCGGTATTGGCAAGGTTTGCACTTGTCTTCTGAGGAAGGGGACCCACAGCACTGGAACTCAGGTAAGTGTGATTGGAAATGGTAGATCTGTGGAAGCAAGGGAGGCAGGGCTTGGTGAAAGCAAGTTAGGTAATGAATTCCAGTGCTGTGCTCATTCCTGCAGGTGGTTGTGTGTTTAGCTGGGGAGGGGGGTAGGGGAGGGAAATGGTACCTGCCAGTTCCTTTGATCCTGGAGAAGTCCCTCAGTGAACTTCCAAGAAAGACTCTTAGATTAGTAAATAACTTTCCTTCCTGTATGCCCAAGGCATTTTTCAAACTGATGCTTCTATGCTATATCTCCACTACCTCTTTGTCAACCTATCTATAGAAGTATGGTAACTCAGGGAGCCTGGGTGGCTCAGTCGATTAGGCATCCAATTCTTGATTTTGGTTCAGGTTCTTGATCTCATGGTTCATCAGTTTGAGCCCTGTATTGGGCTCTGCACTGACAGCATGGAGACTGCTTGGGATTCTTTCTCACTCTCTCTCTCAGCCCCTCCCCTGCTTGTGCTCTTTCTCTCTCTCTCCCTCTCTTTCTCTCTTTCAATAAATAAACTTAAAAAGAAAAGAAGGGTGGTGACTCATCTTCCTGTAACCCTCCAGGCTCTCCCAGAACCAATCCTACTGACTTTTTTGTCAGTGATTTTTTTATTTATATATTTATATGTTTTTAGTTTTTATTTAATTGTTTAATGTTTATTCACTTTTTTGAGAGAGAAAGCAAGCAAGCAGGGGAGGGGCAGAGAGAGAGGGAGACAGAATCAGAAACAGGCTCCAGGCTCTGAGCTGTCAGCACAGAGCCCGATGCGGGGCTCAGACTCACAAACCATGAGATCATGACCTGAGCTTAAGTCAGACACTTAATCGACTGAGCTACCCAGGTGCCCCAAATTTTTAGTTTTTATTTAAATTCTTGTTAGTTAACATACAGTGTAATATTAGTTTCAGGTGTACAATTTGATGATTTGACACCTACATACAATACCCAGAGCTCATCACAACAAATACACTCCTTAATCCCCATCACCTATGTAATCCAGCCCCCCACCTCCCTCCCTCTGGTAACCACCAGTTTGTTCTCTATAGTTAAGCGTTTGTTTGTTTCTTGGTTTTATTCTCTCTCTCTCTCTCTCTCTCTCTCTCTTTTACCCTTATGATCATTTGTTTTATTTCTTAAATTCCACATATGAGTGAAATTATATGGTATTTGTCTTTCTCTGACTTATTTCACTTAGCGTAATACTCCTTAGCTCCACCCACATCATTGCAAATGGCAAAATTTCATTCTTTTTATGGCTAAAATTGCATTCACCCTACTGTTGTGTCTTGGCCATGTTTTCATCTCCAGTTGCTCTCTTTACCTATCGTGGGGAATGTTTGTGGTCCCTGTTTCATTAGAGTACCAGTCTGGGGGTCCACCCACATACTAAATGGTCTGAATGTGCAAAGAGAGACATACATTTCTTTGTATTTAACACTAAATTTCCAGATAACAACTAAACATATCATTGTACCCAATTAAATTAAAAGGAATATAGAATACCTTATAGTGCCAAATTATTCCCCCAAGTGCCACTTGTGATTATTGGAGAACTAATTTTGGCTCATTGTCTTCAAAAAAGCCAGTTTGTTTACAACAACTGTTGTTGTTACAATATTACAAGTAATATTTCAATCTATGTATATACCACCTCGTCTTTATCCATTCAGCAGTCAATGGACACGTGTGCTATTTCCATAATGTGGCTACTGTTGATAATGCTGCTATGAACATCAGGGTGCATGTATCCCTTTGGATTAGTATTTTTGTATCCCTTGGGTAAATACCTAGTATGCAATTGCTGGATCATAGGTTAATTCTTATTTTTTAATTAAAAAAATTTTAACTTTATTTATTTTTGAGAGAGAGACAGAAAGAGTTGAGCGGGGGAGGGGCAGAAAGAAAGGGAGAGAGAATCTCAGCAAGCTGCGCACTGTCAGCAAAGAGCCCTATGTGGGGCTCAAACACACCATGAGATAATGACCTGAGCCACAACCAGGAGTCAGATGATTAACCAACTGAGTCACCCAAGTGACTTTCTATTTTTAACTTTTTGAGGAGCCTCCATACTGTTTTCCAGAGTGGCTATACCAGTTTGCATTCCCACCAATGGTGCAAGAGGGTTCCACTTTCTCCACATCTTCACCAACACCTATTGTTTCTTGTGTTTTTAATTTTAGCCATATTGACAGGTGTGAGGTGATCTCTCATTGTAGTTTCGATTTGTATTTCCTTGATGATGCATGTTGTTGAGCATATTTTCATGTGCCTGATAAACCTGATTATTTTTTTAAATTCCAGGCTTTAAGTCCCACTGGTTTTAAGAAGTCACAAAATTCAGACTATCTAGTTTTCAAAGCCAAATGTTATGGGAATTCGTCATCCCCATATAGGGTCCCCAGTGTGAGGGTTTGTTTCTCTCCTCTCCACTCTTGTAATGACCTCCTTCCCATACATGACCTGTGGTCTGCTTTGCTGCCCACTGTGTTTCTGCCCTCTTTGATATGGCCTCTTCTCTAACTTTAGTTGTGGAGTTTCTTCTGCCAGTCTTCAGGTCAATTTCTGGGGTATTTAGGTTGATTTGATAGTTATCTAGTTGTATTCATGGGATGAGTTGAGCCTACTGTCTTCCTAATCCACCTCCATCTTCCTCCACCATCTGTCTATTCTTTCACCAATACCACAGTGCTTTAATTACTTTAGGGCAACAAAACAGCTCTATAGTAACTAATACTATAAGTAATAATAGCTTTTTAGTAAGTCTTGATATCAAGTAGTGTCATTTATCTGCTGTTGTCATTCTACTTTAATATTGAACTGATAATTCTGAATATTTTACCTGTTCATTTAAACTTTAGAATTAATTTTTCTATATCCTGACCTAATTTGCTGAGATTTTGATAGGGATTCCATTGAATCAAGTTAAGGAGAACTAGCAGCTTGACAATTTTGAGTCTTCCTATTCTATGAACATGGAATATCTCTCCATTTATTTAGTTCTTTGATTCCCTTCATCAGAGCTTTTCAGTTTTCATCATACGTACCTTGTACATATTGTGATTTATACCTCAGTATTTCATAGGGGGGCACTAATGTAAATGGTATTGTTTTTAATTTCAAATTCTACTTGCTCATTGCTGGTATAAGGGAAAGCAATTGATTTTAATATGTTAATATTGTATCCTGCAACTTTGCTATACTTGCTTATTCTTTCAAAAAGCTGGTTAATTCTTTTGGATTTTCTACATAGATAAACATATCACCTGCAAACAAAGCCAGGTGCATTTCTATTTTTTTAATTCACATATCTTTTATTTCCCATTATTGACTTATTGTATTATCTAGGACTTTCAGTATAATATAGAAGGTTTCATGAGAGGGACATCCTACCTTGTTCCTGATTTTAGCAAGAAAGCTTCTAGTTTCTCACCATTATGTATGATGTTACCTGTAGTTTTTTGTAGATGTTCTTAATCAAGATTAGGGAGTTCTCTTTTATTCCTAGTTGGCTGAGAGTATGTTGTTTTATTTTGTTTGAGAATTCTTAGGATTTATTCTCTTACCTACTTTCATATATATCATACAGCAGTGTTAACTATAGTCATCATGTTATACATTACATCCCTAGCACTTATTTATCTTATAAGTGGAAGCATATATCTTTTGACCACCTTCTTCCAATTCACCCTCCCCAACTCCTATCCTCTGGTAACTACTAATCTGATCTCTTTCTGTGTGTTTTAGTTTAGTGTTTTTTTTTTTAATTTTACATGTAAGTGGGATTGTATAATATTTGTCTTTGTCTGACTTATTTCACTTAGCAGCATGCTCTCAGGGTCAGGGTCCATCCACGTTGTCACAAATCGCAGGATTTATTTGTTTCTTTTACAGCTGATCTATCTATCAATCTATCTATCTATCTATCTATCATCTATCTATCATCTTTATTTATTCACCCATTGATGAACACTTAGGTTGTTTTCATGTCTTGGCTATTGTAAATAATTCTGCTATCAAAATAGGGTGCAAACATCTTTTTGAGTAAGTGTTTGCATTTATTTTGGATATATTCCCCAAAGTAGAATTGATAGATCTTATTTTAGTTGTATTTTTAAATTTTTGAGAATCCTTCATACTGTTTTCCATAATGACTATACAAGCTTACAATCAACAACAGTGCAAAGTAATTCTCTTTTCTCTACATCCTCCCCAGAATTTGTTATCTCTTATCTTCTTAGTGATGGCCATTCTAACAACTGTGAGGTGATATCTCATTGTGGGTTTGATTTGCATTTCTTTAATGACTAGTGATCACTTCATGTACCTGACAGGCATTCATATATCATCTTTGGAAAAAAATGACTATTCAGCTATTTTGTCTATTTGTTAATTGAATTATTTGGGTATTTTTACTATTGAGTTGTGTGAATTTTTACATATTTTGGATATTCACTCTGTATCAGATATATGGTTTGTAAATATTTTTCCCCATCTATAAGTTTTCTTTTCACTATATTGTTTCTTGTGTTTTGCAAAAAGTTTCAAAAGTTGATGTAGTTACACTTTTTTATTTTTTATTTTGTTGCTTGTACTTTAGGTGTCATATCAAAAAAAACTTTTTTGCAAGACCAATGTCAAGGAGCTTTATGCCTATTTTTTCTCCTGGAAACTTCATGGTTTCAGGTCTTATATTTAAGTCCTTCATTTTTTTTGAGTTAAGTTTTGTGTGTGGTGTAAGAGAGAGGTCTAGTTTCATTCCTTTACATGCAAATATCTAATTTCCCCAGCACAATTTATCAAAAAGACTGTCTTTTCTCTATCAAGTATTCTTGGCTTCCTTGTCAAATCTTAGTTGACCATATAAGCTTGGGTTTATTTCTGAGTTCTTAATTCTGTTCCATTGACCTATATTTCTGATTTTATGCCAGTACCATACTGTTTTGATTACTAACATTTATAGTATAGCTTTGAAATGAGGAAGTATGATTCCTCCTGCTTTTTTTTTCTCATGATTGTTTTAGCAATTTATGGTCTTTTATGATTCCATACAAATTCTACGAGTTTTTCTACTTCTTTAAAAACTGTCTTTGCCTGGAGGAGGGATGATGGCGGCGTAGGAGGACGCTGGGCTCACAGCGCGTCCTGCTGATCACTTAGATTCCACCTACACCTGCCTAAATAACCCAGAAAACTGCCAGAGGATTAGCAGAACGGAGTCGCTGGAGCCAAGCGCAGACGAGAGGCCCACGGAAGAGGGTAGGGAGGGCGGCAAGGCGGTGCGCGCTACACCGACTGGCAGGAGGGAGCCGGGGCGGAGGGGCTGCTCGCCGGCCAAGCAGAGCCCCCGAGTCTGGCGGGCAAAACCGGAGGGGCCTGACGGACTGTGTTCCGACAGCAAGCGCAACTTAGCATCTGGGAGGTCATAAGTTAACAGCTCTGCTCAGAAAGCGGGAAGGCTGGAGGACAAAGGGAGGGAGAGCTGCTGAGCCCCCTGACGACAGAGCTCAGTTTGGTGGGGAACAAAGGCGCTCGCCAGCGCCATCTCCCCCGCCCATCCCCCAGCCAAAATCCCAAAGAGAACCAGTTCCTGCCAGGGAACTTCCTCGCTCCGCGCAAACACCCAACTCTGTGCTTCTGCGGAGGAGCCAAACCTCCCGCAGCGGATCTGACTCCCTACCGCTGCCACAGGGCCTCTCCTGAAGTGGATCACCTAAGGAGAAGTGAGCTAAGCCTGCCCCTCCTGCCCCTGTGCACCTTGCCTACCCACCACAGCTAATACGCCAGATCCCCAGCATCACAAGCCTGGCACGGTGCAAGTAGCCCAGACGGGCCACGCCACCCCACAGTGAATCCCGCCCCTAGGAGAGGGGAAGAGAAGGCACACACCAGTCTGACTGTGGCCCAAGCGGAGGGCCGGGGGCAGACATCAGGTCTGACTGCGACTCCGCCCACCAACTCCAGTTATACACCACAGCACAGGGGAAGTGCCCTGCAGGTCCTCACCACGCCAGGGACTATCCAAAATGACCAAGCAGAAGAATTCCCCTCAGAAGAATCTCCAGGAAATAACAACAGCTAACGAGCTGATCAAAAAGGATTTAAATAATATAACAGAAAGTGAATTTAGAATAATAGTCATAAAATTAATCGCCAGGCTTGAAAACAGTATAGAGGACAGCAGAGAATCTCTTGCTACAGAGATCAAGGGACTAAGGAACAGTCACCAGGTGCTGAAAAACGCTTTAAATGAAATGCAAAACAAAATGGAAACCACCACGGCTCGGATTGAAGAGGCAGAGGAGAGAATAGGTGAACTAGAAGATAAAGTTATGGAAAAAGAGGAAGCTGAGAAAAAGAGAGATAAAAAAATCCAGGAGTATGAGGGGAAAATTAGAGAACTAAGTGATACACTAAAAAGACATAATATACGCATAATTGGTATCCCAGAGGAGGAAGAGAGAGGGAAAGGTGCTGAAGGGGT
The DNA here is from genome assembly GCF_018350155.1 of Leopardus geoffroyi. Classification (NCBI taxonomy): domain Eukaryota; kingdom Metazoa; phylum Chordata; class Mammalia; order Carnivora; family Felidae; genus Leopardus; species Leopardus geoffroyi. The sequence goes on along the minus strand of NC_059343.1, from coordinate 62,269,631 downwards.
ACTTGAAGAAATAATAGCTGAGAACTTCCCTGAACTGGGGAAGGAAACAGGCATTGAAATCCAAGAGGCACAGAGAACTCCCTTCAGACGTAACTTGAATCGATCCGCTGTATGACATATCATAGTGAAACTGGAAAAATACAAGGATAAAGAGAAAATTCTGAAAGCAGCAAGGGGTAAACGTGCCCTCACATATAAAGGGAGACCTATAAGACTCGTGACTGATCTCTCTTTTGAAACTTGGCAGGCCAGAAAGAATTGGCACGAGATTTTCAGTGTGCTAGACAGAAAAAATATGCAGCCGAGAATCCTTTATCCAGCAAGTCTGTCATTTAGAATAGAAGGAGAGATAAAGGTCTTCCCAAACAAACAAAAACTGAAGGAATTTGTCACCACTAAACCAGCCCTACAAGAGATCCTAAGGGGGACCCTGTGAGACAAAGTACCAGAGACAACACTACAAGCATAAAACATACAGACATCACAATGACTCTAAACCCGTATCTTTCTATAATAACACTGAATGTAAATGGATTAAATGTGCCAACCAAAAGACATAGGGTATCAGAATGGATAAAAAAACAGGACCCATCTACTTGCTGTCTACAAGAGACTCATTTTCGACCTGAGGACACCTTTAGATTGAGAGTGAGGGGATGGAGAACTATTTATCATGCTACTGGAAGCCAAAAGAAAGCTGGAGTAGCCATACTTCTATCAGACAAACTAGACTTTAAATTAAAGGCTGTAACAAGAGATGAAGAAGGACATTATATAATAGTTACAGGGTCTATTCATCAGGAAGAGCTAACAATTATAAATGTCTATGCGCTGAATACCGGAGCCCCCAAATATATAAAACAACTACTCATAAACATAAGCAACCTTATTGAGAAGAATGTGGTAATTGCAGGGGACTTTAACACCCCACTTACAGAAATGGATAGATCATCTAGACACACGGTCAATAAAGAAACAAGGGCCCTGAATGAGACATTGGATCAGATGGACTTGACAGATATATTTAGAACTCTGCATCCCAAAGCAACAGAATATACTTTCTTCTCGAGTGCACATGGAACATTCTCCAAGATAGATCATATACTGGGTCACAAAACAGCCCTTCATAAGTATACAAGAATTGAAATTATACCATGCATACTTTCAGACCACAATGCTATGAAGCTTGAAATCAACCACAGGAAAAAGTCTGGAAAACCTCCAAAAGCATGGAGGTTAAAGAACACCTTACTAACGAATGAGTGGGTCAACCAGGCAATTAGAGAAGAAATTAAAAAATATATGGAAACAAACGAAAATGAAAATACAACAATCCAAACGCTTTGGGACGCAGCGAAGGCAGTCCTGAGAGGAAAATACATTGCAATCCAGGCCTATCTCAAGAAACAAGAAAAATCCCAAATACAAAATCGAACAGCACACCTAAAGGAAATAGAAGCAGAACAGCAAAGACACCCCAAACCCAGCAGAAGAAGAGAAATAATAAAGATCAGAGCAGAAATAAACAATATAGAGTCTAAAAAAACTGTAGAGCAGATCAACGAAACCAAGAGTGAGTGTTTTGAAAAAATACACAAAATTGACAAACCTCTAGCCAGGCTTCTCAAAAAGAAAAGGGAGATGACCCAAATAGATAAAATCATGAAGGAAAATGGAATTATTACAACCAATCCCTCAGAGATACAAACAATTATCAGGGAATACTATGAAAAATTATATGCCAACAAATTGGACAACCTGGAAGAAATGGAAAAATTCCTGAACACCCACACGCTTCCAAAACTCAATCAGGAGGAAATAGAAAGCTTGAACAGACCCATAACCAGCGAAGAAATTGAATCGGTTATCAAAAATCCCCCAACAAATAAGAGTCCAGGACCAGATGGCTTCCCAGGGGAGTTCTACCAGACGTTTAAAGCAGAGATAATACCTATCCTTCTCAAGCTATTCCAAGAAATAGAAAGGGAAGGAAAACTTCCAGACTCATTCTATGAAGCCAGTATTCCTTTGATTCCTAAACCAGACACAGACCCAGTAAAAAAAGAGAACTATAGGCCAATATCCCTGATGAATATGGATGCAAAAATTCTCAATAAGATACTAGCAAATCGAATTCAACGGCATATAAAAAGAATGATTCACCATGATCAAGTGGGATTCATTCCTGGGATGCAGGGCTGGTTCAACATTCGCAAATCAATCAACGTGATACATCACATTAACAAAAAAAAAGAGAAGAACCATATGATCCTGTCAATCGATGCAGAAAAGGCCTTTGACAAAATCCAGCACCCTTTCTTAATAAAAACCCTTGAGAAAGTCGGGATAGAAGGAACATACTTAAAGATCATAAAAGCCATTTATGAAAAGCCCACAGCTAACATCATCCTCAACGGTGAAAAACTGAGAGCTTTTTCCCTGAGATCAGGAACACGACAGGGATGCCCACTCTCACCGCTGTTGTTTCACATAGTGCTGGAAGTTCTAGCATCAGCAATAAGACAACAAAAGGAAATCAAAGGAATCCAAATTGGCAAAGATGAAATCAAGCTTTCGCTTTTTGCAGATGACATGATATTATACATGGAAAATCCGATAGACTCTACCAAAAGTCTGCTAGAACTGATACCTGAATTCAGCAAAGTTGCAGGATACAAAATCAATGTACAGAAATCAGTTGCATTCTTATACACTAACAATGAAGCAACAGAAAGACAAATAAAGGAACTGATCCCATTCACAATTGCACCAAGAAGCATAAAATACCTAGGAATAAATCTAACCAAAGATGTAAAGGATCTGTATGCTGAAAACTATAGAAAGCTTATGAAGGTAATTGAAGAAGATTTAAAGAAATGGAAAGACATTCCCTGCTCATGGATTGGAAAAATAAATATTGTCAAAATGTCAATACTACCCAAAACTATCTACATATTCAATGCAATCCCAATCAAAATTGCACCAGCATTCTTCTCGAAACTAGAACAAGCAATCCTAAAATTCATATGGAACCACAAAAGGCCCTGAATAGCCAAAGGAATTTTGAAGAAGAAGACCAAAGCAGGAGGCATCACAATCCCAGACTTTAGCCTCTACTACAAAGCTGTCATCATCAAGACAGCATGGTATTGGCACAAAAACAGACACATAGACCAATGGAATAGAATAGAAACCCCAGAACTAGACCCACAAACGTATGGCCAACTCATCTTTGACAAAGCAGGAAAGAACATCCAATGGAAAAAAGACAGCCTCTTTAACAATTGGTGCTGGGAGAACTGGACAGCAACATGCAGAAGGTTGAAACTAGACCACTTTCTCACACCATTCACAAAAATAAACTCAAAATGGATAAAGGACCTGAATGTGAGACAGGAAACCATCAAAACCTTAGAGGAGAAAGCAGGAAAAGACCTCTCTGACCTCAGCCGTAGCAATCTCTTACTCGACACATCCCCAAAGGCAAGGGAATTAAAAGCAAAAGTGAATTACTGGGACCTTATGAAGATAAAAAGCTTCTGCACAGCAAAGGAAACAACCAACAAAACTAAAAGGCAACCAACGGAATGGGAAAAGATATTTGCAAATGACACATTGGACAAAGGGCTAGTATCCAAAATCTATAAAGAGCTCACCAAACTCCACACCCGAAAAACAAATAACCCAGTGAAGAAATGGGCAGAAAACATGAATAGACACTTTTCTAAAGAAGACATCCGGATGGCCAACAGGCACATGAAAAGATGTTCAGCGTCGCTCCTTATCAGGGAAATACAAATCAAAACCACACTCAGGTATCACCTCACGCCAGTCAGAGTGGCCAAAATGAACAAATCAGGAGACTATAGATGCTGGCGAGGATGTGGAGAAACGGGAACCCTCTTGCACTGTTGGTGGGAATGCAAATTGGTGCAGCCGCTCTGGAAAGCAGTGTGGAGGTTCCTCATAAAATTAAAAATAGACCTACCCTATGACCCAGCAATAGCACTGCTAGGAATTTATCCAAGGGATACAGGAGTACTGATGCATAGGGGCACTTGTACCCCAATGTTCATAGCAGCACTCTCAACAATAGCCAAATTATGGAAAGAGCCTAAATGTCCATCAACTGATGAATGGATAAAGAAATTGTGGTTGATATACACAATGGAATACTACGTGGCAATGAGAAAAAATGAAATATGGCCTTTTGTAGCAACGTGGATGGAACTGGAGAGTATGATGCTAAGTGAAATAAGCCATACAGAGAAAGACAGATACCATATGGTTTCACTCTTATGTGGATCCTGAGAAACTTAACAGGAACCCATGGGGGAGGGGGAGGAAAAAAGAAAAAAAAAAGAGGTTAGAGTGGGAGAGAGCCAAAGCATAAGAGACTGTTAAAAACTGAGAACAAACTGAGGGTTGATGGGGGGTGGGAGGGAGAAGAGGGTGGGTGATGGGTATTGAGGAGGGCACCTTTTGGGATGAGCACTGGGTGTTGTATGGAAACCAATTTGACAATAAATTTCATATAATAAAAAAAAATAAAAAAAACTGTCTTTGGAGTTTTGATAGGGATTGCATTGTATCTATGGGTGGCTTTTGGTAGTATTACTGTTTTAACAATGTTAATTCTTCTAATCCATGAACTTGCTATATTCTTCCATTTGTTTGTGTCATGTTTGAGTTTGTAGATCAGTGTCTCGTAATTTTCAGAGTAGAGATTTTACACTTTATTTGTTAAGTTTATTCCTAACTATTTTATTGTCTTTGATGCCATTGTAAAATTTATTTTTTTACCTCTTTTCATGATTTTTCGTTAGTGTATAGAAAAGCTGCTCTTCTTTATAAGTTGATTTTGTATTCTGTACTTGCTGAATTCATTGATTAGATTTAACAGCTTTTTCGTGGGTTCTTTAGGATTTAGTATATATAAAATTATCTCATTTGAAAATAGAGACAATTCTATTTCTTCCTTCCAATTCTTATGCTTTATTTCCTTTTCTTGCCTGATTTCTCTGGCAAGGGCTTTCAGCACGCTGTGGAATAGGAGTGGTGAGATTGGACTCCCTTAATTCCTAATCCTAAAGGAAAAGCTTCCCAACTTTCATCATTGAATGTGATATTTGCTGTGAATTTATCATATATGGCCATTATTATTTTGAGGCACATGCCTACTATATCTAATTTGTTAAGTTTTATCATGAACAAATGTTAAATTTTGTCAAATGATTTTTCTGTGTCTATTGAGATGATCTATAATTTTTTTCTTACATATGCGGTGCCTGGGTGCCTCAGTCAGTTAAACATATGACTTTGGCTCAGGTCATGACCTTGCAGTTCTTGAGTTCAAGCCCTGCATTGAGCTCTGTGCTTACAGCTCAGAGCCTGGAGCCTGCTTCGAATTCTCTGTCTCCCTCTCTCTCTCTGCCCCTTCCCCACTTGTGCTCTGTCTCTCTCTATAAAAAATAAATAAACATTAAAAATTATAATTTTTCTTACATTTTATTCATATAATTTGTTTTTTTATTTGTGTATATTGAATCATGCTTGCATCCCATGTATAAATTTTAATTGATCATGGCAAACAATCCTTTTAATGTGCTGCTGCATTAGATTTGCTAGTATTTTTTTTGAGAATTTTAAAGAAGATGGGGTATATATATATACACAATGGATTATTACTCGGCCTTCAAAAAGAATGAAATCTTGCCATTTGCAATGGTGTAGATGGAACTAGGATGTATTATGCTAAGTGAAATAAGTCATTCAGAGAAAGAAAAATATCATATGGTTTCACTCATGTGTGGAATTTAAGAAACAAAACAGATGAACATATAGGAAAGGAGGAAGAGAAGAAAGGAAACAAACCACAGGAGAGGACTCTTAATGATAGAGAACAAACTGCAGGTTGATGGAGGGAGGTGGGTGGGAGATGGGCTAGATGAGTGATGGGTATTAACTAAAGCACTTGTTAGGATGAGGACCGGGTGTTATATATAAGTGATGAACCATATATATATATATATACCAGTAGGTGGGGCTATGAGTTAATTTTACTGCTGTGATGAGGCATCAGGGCAGAACCCAGGGTCTTCATGGCTCATTGGAAACCTGAATTAGGCAAGGTCTTTTACTGAATATACTGGTCAGATGAGGGCATTACTTTTGATTAGTAGACAAGGAAATCACAGGTTATGTTCTCTGTTCAAGTGTCACTGTAAGCAGGCTTTTGGATAGGCTACACAGCTTCCTGTGTGCACTGGTTAAGGTTCCCTTGTGGTGCAGGCTGAAGGCTTTATTGAGCAATAAAGGGAACTATGAATTCATTTTCTTGCCCAGATACGGAAAGAGGAGCAGCTCCAAGGCTGTACGGCTCTTTGTGCTTCTGACTCAAGACAACCCATGCCTCAATTTCCCTGTATGTATTGTACCACTACCTTTGCTCAGTGGGCAATTATCTCTATCTCTCACCTCTTGGCTTAAATGCTGTTTAAGGGTTTTTCAGTAGCTTACAGGTGTTTTCATTAGCCCTTCCTGTCAGATGTGACTGGGAACCATGCTCCACTGCAGGTGGGAACGAGTCCTGGCTCTCTGGCCTGGGCAGATCTTGGAGGGCCCACCTCAGACTACTCCCAAATTTTCCTGAACAAACTTTCCAGTTGAGAGAGCCTGGAATCTACACTCAGCAGCAGGTGAGGCTATGAATTAATTACCCCCTTGCATAGATATACAGGAGAACTATCCATGCTCAGTGTTTGTTTAGCTTTGAGAGCAATCAGCTTTGCTCACCTGCTACTAAGCACCAGGTTTGCTTGGTTATAGAGATTCCAGGTATTCTCTCTAGTCTTTCTTGTCAGATGTGGCTGGAAGCCATCTCTTCTCAGCTCTTATCCCTGGGTGGAAATGGGAGGGCATACCTGAGGCAACTCCCAAAATTTCCTGTATAGAATGATCAGTTGGAAGGGCCTTGGATACAGTCTCCACAGTGGATGGGAATATAAATTAACTCCCCTTCATTGGTATTAGCAGGGGAATTCTCCGTGCCAGTACTGGCTTTGCTCTGAAGGTTATCAGTTCTGCCCACCGTCCAGTCAGCTTGACTGTTACTGAGTTAAGCAACTTCCAGGTGTTCTCACCAGCCTTCCCCATTAAATGGGGACGGAGGCCACACTCCACAGTTGTTGGGGCTATGACTCTGTCTGGTTTTGGTATTGGGATAATACTGACATTTTGGGGATAAGTTAGAAAGTATTTCCTCTGCTTCTATATTCTGAAAAAGGTCATGGAGGATTGTACATTTCTTCTTTAAATTTTCAGTAGAATTTTCCAGTGAATCCATTTTGGCTTGGCGCTTTCTGTTCTGGAAGGTTGATTCAATTTAATTAATAGAAGAAGGACTATTCTGATTGTTTCTTCTTCTGTGAATTTTGGCAGATTGTGTCTTTCAAGGAATTAATTCATTTTATCTAGGTTATCAAATTTATGGGCATTATGTTGTTCATTTATTATGGTTTTAATGTCCATGGAATCTTCAGTAATGCTCCCTTTTTCATTTCTGATATTACTAATTTGTGTCATTTCTCCTTTTTTGTAGTTAGGCTGGTAGAGGCTTATTAATTTTATTGATGTTTTGGGAGAATATGCTTTTGGTTTGGTTGATGTTCTCTATTGATAGACACTTTTCAAATTCCTTGATTTCTGTTCCAATTTTTATTATACCTTTTCTTATGCTTAGTTTTGATTTAATTTGGCTTTTGTTTTTTTAGTTTCCTTAGGTGGTAGCTTTATTGATTTTATATATTTCTTTTTTCTTAATAAATGCATCCAGGGCTATAAATTTTCCTCTAAGCACACATTTCATTGCATCTCACAATTTTGGTAAGGTCTATTTCCTTTTCAAATATCTCAAACTGTTTTTTAATTTCTCTTAAAATTTCCTTTTTCACCCATGTATTATTTAGTTATATGTTGTTTAATCTACGTGTACTTTGAGATTTTACATGTAGATTATTTTCTATTATTGATTTCTAGTTTAATTCCATTGTCATAAGAGAGCACACATTGTATAATTTCTAAATCTTTTAATGTATAGATGTTCATTATATCCAGTTAATAATGGTGCTGCTGAGTTTAGCCATGTCTTTCCTTATTTTCTTCATGTTGGATCTATTTCTGTAACAGATATGCTGAACTCTCCAAAAACAATAGTGGATTTAACTATTTGTTCTTGTAGTTCTATCAGTTTTGTCCTTATGTATTTGAACTGTTATTAGGTGCATACACAGTGAGAATTATTATGTCTTCAGGGAGAACTGACCCAAATATTATTATGTATAGCCTTCTTAACCCTTTTAACAGTTCTTGCTCTAAAGCCTGTTTGTCTGAAATTAATATAGCAATTCTAGCTTTCTTTTGGTTAGTATTAACATGATATAATGTGCTCTGTCCTTATACTTTTAATGTATATGTGTCTTTGTATTTACAATAGGTTGCTTGTAGCCAACAGTTACTTTTCCTGTGAACATGTTGGGTCATGTCATTTTATCTATTTTAACAATTTGTGCCTTGTAATTAGTCTGTTCAGACCAGTTATTTTTAAACATTTTTATTTATTTTATTTTTTATTTTTGATATGAAGATTAATTTAATTAATTGAAATAACATTATGTTTAAAACAGTACATGCTTAATTAATGGCAGCTATTCCTATACTTTTATTTTTTTATTTTTTATTTTTTTGTATATTAAATATAATTTATTGTCAAATTGGTTTCCATACAACACCCATTGCCCATCCCAACAGGTGCCCTCTTTAATGCCCATCACCCAATTTCCCATCTCCCCTACCCCCATCAACCCTCACTTGATTCTCAGCATTTAACAGTCTTTTATGGTTTGCCTCCTTCCCTCTCTCTAACTTTTTTCCCCTTACCCTCCCCCATGGTCTTCTGTTAAGTTTCTCAGGATCCACATAAGAGTGAAAACATATGGTATCTATCTTCTCTGCCTGACTTATTTCACTTAGCATAATACCCTCCAGTTCTATCCACATTGCTACAAAAGGACATATTTCATTCTTTCCAATTTCCAAGTAGTATTCCATTGTATATATAAAGCACATCTTCTTTATCCATTTGTCAGTTGATGGACACTTAGGCTCTTTCCATAATTTGCCTATTGTTGAAAGTGCTGCTATAAACATTGGGGTACAAGTGCCCCTATGCATCAGCACTCCTGTATCCCTTGGGTAAATTCTTAGCAGTGCTATTGCTGGGTCATAGGGTAGGTCTATTTTTAATTTTTTGAGGAAACTCCACACTGTTTTCCAGAGTGGCTGCACCAGTTTCCATACCCACAAACAGTGCAAGAGGATTCCTGTTTCTCCACCCCCTCGTCAGCATCTATAGTCTCCTGATTTGTTCATTTTAGCCACGCTGACTAGCATGAGGTGGTATCTCATGGGGTTTTCACTTGTATTTCCCTCATGAGGAGTGACGTTGAGCATCTTTTCATATGCCTGTTGGCCATCTGGATGTCGTCTTCTTTTTTTTTTTTTTAATTTTTTTTTCAACGTTTATTTATTTTGGGGACAGAGAGAGACAGAGCATGAACGGGGGAGGGGCAGAGAGAGAGGGAGACACAGAATCGGAAACAGGCTCCAGGCTCTGAGCCATCAGCCCAGAGCCCGACGCGGGGCTCGAACTCACGGACCGCAAGATCGTGACCTGGCTGAAGTCGGACGCTTAACCGACTGCGCCACCCAGGCGCCCCTGGATGTCTTCTTTAGAGAAGTGTCTATGAATGTCTTCTGCCCATTTCTTCACTGGATTATTTGTTTTTCGGGTGTGGAGTTTGGTGAGTTCTTTATAGATTTTGGATACGAGCCCTTTATCTGATATGTCATTTGCAAATATCTTTTCCCATTCCGTTGGTTGCATTTCAGTTTTGTGGATTGTTTCCTTTGCAGTGCAGAAGATTTTTATCTTGATGAGGTCCCAGTAGTTCATTTTTGATTTTAATTCCCTTGCCTTTGGAGATGTGTCGAGTAAGAAATTGCTGGGGCTGAGGTCAGAGAGATTTTCTCCTTCTTTCTCCTCTATGGTTTTGTTAGTTTCCTGTCTCACATTCAGGTCCGTATACATTTTGAGTTTATTTTTGTGTGTAGTGTAAGAAAATGGTCTAGTTTCATTCTTCTGCATGTTGCTGTCAAGTTCTCCCAGCACCATTTGTGAAAGAGACTGTGTTTTTTCCACTGGATATTCTTTCCTGCTTTGTCAAAGAGCAGTTGACCATACATTTGTGGGTCCATTGCTGGAGTCTCTATTGTATTTCATTGGTCTATAGTCTGCTTTTGTGCCAGTACCATGCTGTCTTGATGATTACAGCTTTGTAATAGAAGCTAAAGTCTGGGATTGTGATGCCTCCCACTTTGGTCTTCTTCAAAATTACTTTGGCTATTCGGGGCCTTTTGTGGTTCCATATGAATTTTAGGATTGCTTGTTCTAGTTTCGAGAAGAATGCTGGTGCAATTTTGATTGGGATTACATTGAATGTGTAGATAGCTTTGGGTAGTATTGACATTTTGACAATATGTATTCTTCCAATCCATGAGCACAGAATGTTTTTCTATTTCTTTGTGTCTTCTTCATTTTCCTTCATAAGCTTTCTAGAGTTTTCAGCATACAGATCTTTGACATCTTTGGTTAGGTTTATTCCTAGGTATTTTATGCTTCTTGGTGCAATTATGAATGGGATCAGTTTCTTTATTTCTCTTTCTATGGCTTCATTATTTGTATATAGAAATGCAACCGATTTCTGTACATTAATTTTGTATCCTGTGACTTTGCTGAATTCATGTATCAGTTCTAGCAGACTTTTGGTGGAGTCTGTCAGGTTTTCCATGTAGAGTATCTTGTCATCTGCAAAAAGTGAAAGTTTGACTTCTTCCTTGCCAATTTTGATGCCTTTGATTTCCTTTTGTTGTCTGATTGCTGATGCTAGGACTTCCAACACTATGTTAAACAACAGTGGTAAAAGTGGTCATCCCTGTCGTGTTCCTGATCTCAAGGGGAAAGCTCTCAGTTTTTTCCCATTGAGGATGACACTAGCTGTGGGCTTTTCATAAATAGCTTTGATGATGTTTAAGTATGTTATTTCTATCCAGACTTTTTCGAGGGTTTCTATTAAGAAAGGATGCTATATTTTGTCAAATACTTTTCTGCATCGATTGACAGGATCATATGGTTCTTATCTTTCCTTTTATTAATGTCATGCATCACATTGATTGATTTGCGAATATTGAATGAATTCATTCCTGCAGCCCAGGAATGAATCCCATTTGATCATGGTGACTATTTTTTTTATATGCTGTTGAATTTGATTTGCTAGTATCTTGTTGAGAATTTTACATCCATATTCATCAGGGATATTGGCCTGTACTTCTCTTTTTTGCTTGGTCTCTGTCTGCTTTGGAAATCAAAGTAATGCTGGCTTCATAGAATGAGTCTGGAAATTTTCCTTCCCTTTCTATTTTTTGCAACAGCTTGAGAAGGATAGGTATTGTCTCTGCTTTAAAAGTATGGTAGAATTCCCCAGGAAGCCATCTGGTCCTGGACTCTTATTTGTTGGGAGATTTTTGATAAGTGATTCAATTTCTTTGCTGGTTATTGGTCTGTTGAAGTTCTCTGTTTTTCCCATTTGAGTTTTGGAAGTGTGTGGATGCTGAGGAATTTGTCCATTTCTTCCAGGTTGCCAAGTTTCTTGGCATATAATTTTTATATTATTCCCTGAAAATTGCTTGTATTTTTGAGGGATTGGTTGTTATAATTCCATTTTCATTTATTATTTTATCAATTTGGGTCATTTCCTTTTTGTTTTTTGAGAAGCCTGGCTAGAGGTTTATCAATTTTGTTTATTTTTTCAAAAAAAAATAACAACTCTTGGTTTCATTGATCTACTCTACAGTTTTTTTTTTTAGATTCTATATTGTTTATGTCTGCTCTGATCTTTATTATTTCTCTTCTTCTGCTGGTTTTGGGGTGTATTTGCTCTTCTGCTTCCATTTCCTTTATCTGTGCTGTTAGATTTGTATGTGGGATTTTTCTTGCTTCTTGAGATAGCCCTGGATTGCAAGGTATTTTCCTCTCAGGACTGCCTTCACTGCATCCCAAAGTGGGTTGTTGTCTTTTCATTTTCATATGTTTCCATATATTTTTAAATTTCTTCCCTAATTGCCTGGTTGACCCATTCATTCTTTAGTAGGGTGTTCTTTAACCTCCATGCTTTTGGAGGTTTTCCAGACTTTTTCCTGTGGTTGATTTCAAGTTTCATAGCATTGTGGTCTGAAAATGTGCATGGTATGGTCTCAATTCTTTTATACTTATTAAGGGCTGTTTTGTGACCCAGTTTGTGAGCTATTTTGGAGAATGTTCCATGTGCATTTGAGAAGAAGGTATATTCTGTTGCTTTGGGATGCAGAGTTCTAAATATACCTGTCAAGTCCATCTGATCCAATGTATCATTCAGGGCCCTTGTTTCTTTCTTGATCCTGTGTCTAGATGATCTATCCATTGCTGAAAGTGGGGTATTAAAGTCTCCTGCAATTACCACATTCTTATCAATAAGGTTGGTTATGTTTGTGATTAATTGTTTTATATATTTGGGGCCTCCCATATTTGGCACATAGACATTTATAATTGTTAGCTCTTCCTGATGGATAGACCCTGTAATTATTATATAATGCCCGTCTTCATTTTTGTTATAGCCTTTAATTTAAAGTCTAGTTTGTCTGATATAAGTATGGCTACTCTAGCTTTCTTTTGACTTCCAGCAGCATGATAGTTCTCCATCCCCCCACTTTCTATCTGAAGGTGTCCTCAGGTGTACAGTGAGTCCCTTGTAGACAGCAAATAGATGGGTTTTGTTTTTTTATCCATTCTGATACCTATGTCTTTTGGTTGGCGCATTTAATCCATTTACATTCAGTGTTATTATAGAAAGATACGAGTTTAGAGTCATTGTGATGTCTGTAGGTGTCATGCTTGTAGTATGTCTCTGGTATTTTGTGGTCCTTGCCACATTTCACTCACAGAGTCCCCCTTAGGATCTCTTTTAGGGCTGGTTTAGTGGTGATGAATTCCTTCAGTTTTTGTTTGTTTGGGAAAACCTTTATCTCTCCTTCTATTCTGAATGACAGACTTGCTGGGTAACGGATATTTCGGCTGCATATTTTTTATGTTCAGCACATCAAAGATTTCCTGCCATTCCTTTCTGGCCTTTCAAGTTTCAGTAGATAGGTCCACTACTACTGTTATATGTCTATTTGTATGTTAAGGCCCATTTATCCATAGCTGCTTTCAGAATTCTCTCTTTATCCTTGTATTTTGCCAGTTTCACTATGACATGTCATGCAGAAGATTGATTAAAGTTATGTCTGAAGGGAGTTCTCTGTGCCTTTTGTATTTCAATGCCTGTTTCCTTTCCCAGATCGGGGAAGTTCTCAACTATGAAATGTTCAAGTACATATTCAGCCGTCTTCTCTCTTTTCTTCTTCTGGAATTCTTATTATACGGATATTGTTCCTTTTGATTGCATCACTTAGTTCTTTAATTCTCCCCTCATTATCCTGAATTTTTTATCTCTCTTTTCCTCAGCTTCCTCTTTTTCCATAATTTTATTTTCTAATTCACCTATTCTCCCCCCTGCTTCTTCAATCTGCTCTGTAGCCACCTCCATTTTTTTGCACCTCGTTTATAGCACTTTTTAATTCATTGTGACTTCTTTTAGTCCCTTGATCTCTGTAGCAATAGATTCTCTGCTGTTCTCTATGCTTTTTTCAAGCCCAGCAATTAATTTTATGACTACTTTCTAAATTCTTGTTCAGTTATGTTGCTCAAATTGGGTTTGATCAATTCATTAGCTGTTGCTACTTTCTGGACTTTCTTTTGAGGAGAATTCTTCTGTTTCACCATTTTGGCTAGTTTTATGTCCCATATGCATTTTAAAAGCTTGTTGTGTGCACTGCACCTGTGAGCACTGCTATATTAAAGGGTTGTCATACACTGTCCAGGGCCTGGCCCTTCAGGAGGTGTTTTTTTGGAGATTGTTACTTGCTCTCTGGAGTTGTGAGTTTGTTTGTTTTGTTTCCCTACTCCTAGTGATATTTTGGACCCTCCACCATGTGTGCTTTGATTTGTTCCTTGGAGTAGCCCTGTAAAGGAAAACAGAGAGGCAAACAGGAGACAAAAACATGCAAACACACAAACAAATAACACAAACAAACAAACAAACGAAGACAAAAACTAAAAACTAAAAAAAAACAAAAACAAAAACACCGACTACCAGTAAAGAACAGGGTAGAGGCAATGCTGATGGAAGACCATATACAAAGAGAGAAATGACAGGAGCAGGGACAAAGGAAAAAAATAAACATTGACTAGGCAGAGAGACTAAAAGGCTTAATCTAGAGAGAGAGGAAGGAAAATAAAGAAGGAGGTGGGGAAAAAGAAATGAAGATAATGTTACCCAGACAAACTATATGGCTTGATTATTCCCAAGGGAGAGAAAGGAACATAAGAAGGTGTAGAACATGTATGAACAAGAGAATGGATTAAATATGTCTGTTTAGACAAACCAATAACCAGAGTAACCAGCCTAGAGGAGGCAAGAGTTAAAGAGGAGAAATGGGGGTGGGGGAGAATATATCTATATATCCAGAATTGACCTACAGTTAATCCAGGCAATGCTGCATGCTGGTCTTAGGGAGCTGTCCACAGGGTCTGTCCAGCTCCTGTAGGTATGCAGTTACCCAGTGTGAAGGGGCGGGGTTTGGTGTAGTCTGGACACATCTCCACTATGGGCCCCAGTACTGATTCCTGAGGCCCACCTTGGCGGGGTGGGGGAAATGGCAATCCCCCAGTCTCTTCTTCACAGAGGCAGACCTGGTGGACTCCGTTTGAGTTGTCCTCACTATGCCGCAGGCCCAGACAGGGCGGTTCTTCTCACTCCACCAACTCCTATGACCCTGTGCTTGGCTAAGATTCAAAGTCCTGCTCCATGCGCTCTGACACTGTGGAAGCGCCTCTCAGTGTGGCCTGATATGTGGTCCCAGCTGGCTTTGTCTGCCACACTTCAGGGAGGACCACCTTCTACTGCAGACTGCACCACTGACCTCACTGCCAAGACCTGGGGGTGGCGGATGCAGGCAGACACAGGCAGGTTTTGTCTTTTCCCACAGCACTGCAGGGAGGGGGCCGATTTCTCCAGACTGTACCCTTGGCCCAGCCACTGAGTCCAGGGGTGGTGGATGCAGGCTTTGTACTATCGTGCATCCCTCCAGGGAGGGGACCACTTACTCCCAGTGCAGACTGAGCCCCTGACCTACCACGACACCCAGGGCTGTCTCCCCTCTTCCCCAGGTGAGTGAACAGGGAGCCAGCCCCATTCGAAGAAAGCCCCACAGTTAGAGATAGGATCCCTCTCAGTATCAGCCCGAGGTCTTTCTCCTGTCCAGATATGGCCCTACACTTCCCTAGCCACTCTTTCTCTTCCCTTTGTCCCTCTGCAGAAGGTGGTCCCTCCCCTCCATTCCCATGAGGCCTTTTTTATCTCCCCCAGTTCGCAATCACCCACCTATCTTTTCTCCAGTTTTCCCATTTTCTTCCTGGTGGATTCAGTATCTTTTCCTCCAAGACTGTGGAGTTCAAAGTCCTTTGGCTTTACACTTCTTAGAGAGATGCAGGAAGTATGGATCCCCCTATTTCCCCACCATATTGGCCTCTCCTCCTCCTAAACATTTTTTAATATGTATATAGCTGACACACAATGTTACATTAGTTTCAGGTGTACAGCATAATGATTCAACAAATTTATACATTACTCTATGCTCACCACAAGTATGAGTAACATCTGGCACCATACAATTCCATTACAATATCATCAACTATGTTTCTTACGCTGTGCTAACTTATTCTCAGACTTATTCTTTCTATAACTGGAAGCTTGTATCTTTCACTCTCCTTCACCCATTTTGTCCATCTCCCCACACCCCTCTGCTCTGGCAATCATGAGTTATTTGTATTTATAGGTATGATTCTGCTTTTTGTTTACTACTTGTTTTCATTATAGATTCTACATATGAGTGCAATTGTATTGTATTTGTCTTTCTCAGTCTGACTTCTTTCTCTTAGCATAATACCCTTTATGTCCAACCATGTTGTCATAAATGGCACAATCTCACCCTTTTTAAGGATGAATAATCCTGTGTGTGTGTGTGTGTGTGTGTGTGTGTGTGTGTGTGTAAGTGTAACTCCTTCCTTATCATTTGTCTATTGCTGGACACACTTATGTTGCTTCCATATCTTGGTTATTATAAAAAATGCTGCAGTAAACATAGGAGTGCATATATCTTTTTGAGTTCATGTTTTTGTTTTCTTTGGGTAAATATCCAGTAATGGAATTATTGGATCATATGGTGTTTCGATCTTCAAGTTTTTGAGAGCCTTCTTATTGTTTTCCACAGTGGCTGTACCAGTTTACACTTTCACCAATAGTATATGAGGGTTCCTGTTTCTCCACATCTTAGCCAGTACTGTTATTTCTTGTCTTTTTAATTTTAGTCATTCTTGAGATTACTGGGGAAGATGGCGACGTAGGAGGACGCTGGGCTCACCACGCGTCCTGCTGATCACTTAGATTCCACCTACACCTGCCTAAATAACCCAGAAAACCGCCAGAGGATTAGCAGAACGGAGTCGCTGGAGCCAAGCGCAGATGAGAGGCCCACGGAAGAGGGTAGGAAGGGCGGCGAGGCGGTGCGCGCTCCATGGACTGGCGGGAGGGAGCCGGGGCGGAGGGGCTGCTCGCCGGCCAAGCAGAGCCCCCGAGTCTGGCGGGCAAAAGCGGAGGGGCCTGACGGACTGTGTTCCGACAGCAAGCGCGACTTAGCGTCTGGGAGGTCATAAGTTAACAGCTCTGCTCAGAAAGCGGGAAGGCTGGAGGACAAAGGGAGGGAGAGCTGCTGAGCCCCGGGATGACAGAGCTCAGTTTGGCTGGGAACAAAGACGCTAGCCAGCGCCATCTCCCCCGCCCATCTCCCCGCCAAAATCCCAAAGGGAACCGGTTCCTGCCAGGGAACTTGCTTGCTCCGAGCAAACACCCAACGCTGTGCTTCTGTGGAGCCAACCCTCTAGCAGCGGGTCTGACTCCCTCCTGCTGCCACAGGGCCCCTCCTGAAGTGGATCACCTAATGAGAAGTGAGCTAAGCCTGCCCCTCCTGCCCCTGTGCACCTTGCCTACCCACCCCAGCTAATACGCCAGATCCCCAGCATCACAAGCCTGGCAGTGTGCAAGTAGCCCAGACGGGCCACGTCACCCCACAGTGAGTCCCGCCCCTAGGAGAGGGGAAGAGAAGGCACACACCAGTCTGACTGTGGCCCCAGCGGTGGGCCGGGGGCAGACATCAGGTCTGACTGCGACTCCGCCCACCAACTCCAGTTATACACCACAGCACAGGGGAAGTGCCCTGCAGGTCCTCACCACGCCAGGGACTATCCAAAATGACCAAATGGAAGAATTCCCCTCAGAAGAATCTCCAGGAAATAATAACAGCTAATGAGCTGATCAAAAAGGATTTAAATAATATAACAGAAAGTGAATTTAGAATAATGGTCATAAAATTAATCGCTGGGCTTGAAAACAGTATAGAGGACAGCAGAGAATCTCTTGCTACAGAGATCAAGGGACTCAGGAACAGTCACGAGAAGCTGAAAAGCGCTTTAAACGAAATGCAAAACAAAATGGAAACCACCACGGCTCGGATTGAAGAGGCAGAGGAGAGAATAGGTGAACTAGAAGATAAAGTTATGGAAAAAGAGGAAGCTGAGAGAAAGAGAGATAAAAAAAATCCAGGAGTATGAGGGGAAAATTAGAGAACTAAGTGACACACTAAAAAGAAATAATATACGCATAATTGGTATCCCAGAGGAGGAAGAGAGAGGGAAAGGTGCTGAAGGGGTACTTGAAGAAATTATAGCTGAGAACTTCCCTGAACTGGGGAAGGAAAAAGGCATTGAAATCCAAGAGGCACAGAGAACTCCCTTCAGACGTAACTTGAATCGATCTTCTGTATGACATATCATAGTGAAACTGGCAAAATACAAGGATAAAGAGAAAATTCTGAAAGCAACAAGGGATAAACGTGCCCTCACATATAAAGGGAGACCTATAAGACTCGTGACTGATCTCTCTTTTGAAACTTGGCAGGCCAGAAAGAATTGGCACGAGATTTTCAGTGTGCTAGACAGAAAAAATATGCAGCCGAGAATCCTTTATCCAGCAAGTCTGTCATTTAGAATAGATGGAGAGATAAAGGTCTTCCCAAACAAACAAAAACTGAAGGAATTTGTCACCACTAAACCAGCCCTACAAGAGATCCTAAGGGGGACCCTGTGAGACAAAGTACCAGAGACATCACTACAAGCATAAAACATACAGACATCACAATGACTCTAAACCCGTATCTTTCTATAATAACACTGAATGTAAATGGATTAAATGCTCCAACCAAAAGACATAGGGTATCAGAATGGATAAAAAAACAAGACCCATCTATTTGCTCTCTACAAGAGACTCATTTTCGACCTGAGGACACCTTTAGATTGAGAGTGAGGGGATGGAGAACTATTTATCATGCTACTGGAAGCCAAAAGAAAGCTGGAGTAGCCATACTTCTATCAGACAAACTAGACTTTAAATTAAAGGCTGTAACAAGAGATGAAGAAGGGCATTATATAATAATTACAGGTCTATCCATCAGGAAGAGCTAACAATTATAAATGTCTATGCGCCGAATACCGGAGCCCCCAAATATATAAAACAATTACTCATAAACATATGCAACCTTATTGAGAAGAATGTGGTAATTGCAGGGGACTTTAACACCCCACTTACAGGAATGGATAGATCATCTAGACACACGGTCAATAAAGAAACAAGGGCCCTGAATGAGACATTGGATCAGATGGACTTGACAGACATATTTAGAACTCTGCATCCCAAAGCAACAGAATATACTTTCTTCTTGAGTGCACATGGAACATTCTCCAAGATAGATCATATACTGGGTCACAAAGAAGACATGGTATATATATACACAATGGAATACTCCTCAGCAATGAAAATGAATGAAATCTTGCCATTTGCAACAATGTAGTTAGTACTAGAGGATATTATGCTAAGCTAAATAAGTCAGTGAAAATTTGAGAAACACAACAAATGAGCATAGGGGAAGGGAAGGAAACATATTTTTTATTAGAGAAGTATTTTCACCTAATGGTTCATAAATTACCTCAATATTAGGCAATACTTTGTTTTCCCAGAGATCTTTGATGTTATATGTGGGGAATAAACTTAGGAATCCCCTGGACTCACACCAATGGGTTAACAAGGCATAAAGAAGTACAAATCCATAGAATGCTCATGCCTGAGCTTGGGTAAACAAGATTAGGCAAATAAGGATAGAGAAAGGAGGCTTAGGCCCTCAGAATAGAGACGGGGTGCAGAGCCCCTAGAATAGAGAAGGAGGGGCAAAGGCCCAAAAATAGGAAGGTGTAAAGGCACTGATATAGAACATAGGTATATGAAATAAACAATATTAGATATTATGGTGGAAACATCCCCCAATAATACTATAGCAGAAAGCTGCTTTCACAGGAGGAAAGGACCAAGTTAGGTAAACAGGTAAATTGGGCTATAGACCGCTGCACTGCAGGTGAAGCAGCCCAGAGCAGAGATGATTAACAAAAGAAAAGGTGCCTTGTTAACTCTGAGGTGATTTGTCCTACCTGTCTCATCACCTAGGCTAGCCAGGATAAACAGAGGTGGTGCCTCATGTCCGCTGTAAACAACCTTCCGCCTGACTGCCCAGTGTCAGGATTTTGCTTTGTATTAACCCGAACCCCTCACCCCAAATATCTTCAAGACCCCCTTTTCCTCACGTCAACAAGTTAATGTTCACAGATTCATTGTCTATTTGTGCACGTCCATCGCCATGTTTGTAAGCCTTCTGATCTTAATAAAAACGGGACAGGGACCCTTATTTGGGGCTCTTGTCTTTTCCGGGACATTAGCCGTCTCTCGTTTTTCATCCTGCATCCCACTCTCCTGCTAGATGAGAGAACTTTAGATCCAGAGTCTATGATGGTTATATTAATTTATCTTTTTTTCCTTCACTGATTTAGGGGTAATTTCTCACAGTATCTTCAATTTACTTACTCAGTTCCCTGTCCTCTTCATTCTGCTATTGAGTTCATGTAGTGTGTTTTTAATTTTAGTTATTTTAATTCAAAAAAATCATTGTTTCTTATTTTATTTTATTTTATTTTATTGTGGGAAAAACACTTAACATGAGATCTACTCTCTTAACAATTTTGTAAGTTTTCACCTTTATTGCTTACTGTATGTACAATGTTGCACAACCAATCTCTAGAGCTTATTCAACTGGCCCAACTGAAACATTGCCCAACTTAATGCTCATAGATTACTAACTTCCTATTTATTGCTTCCTCCAATCCCAGCAAACCACCATTTAACTCTTTGGCTTTATGATTCTGATTATTTTAGAAACCTCACATAGTTGGAATCATACAGTATTTGTCTTTATGTAACTGGATTATTTCATTTAGTATAAAGCCTTAAATTGTTGCACAATTCAGAATTCCCATTTTCCCTCATGGTTTGTGTGTGTGTGTGTGTGTGTGTGTGTGTGTGTGTGTGTGTGTAATGGAATATTACTCAGCCATGAAAAGAATGAAATCTTGTCATTTGCAACATCATGGATGTAGCTAGGGAGTTTTATGCTAAGCAAAATAAGTCAGACAGAGAAAGACAAATACTATATGATTTCACTCATATGTGGAATTTAAGAAACAAAATAATCAAAGGAGAAAAAAACAGAAAGGGAAACCAAGAAACAGGCTCTTAATTACAGAGAACAAAATGATTGTTACCAAAGGGGAGGTGGGGGGGATGGGTTAAATAGGTGATGGGGATTAAGGAGTGCACGTGCTGTGATGAGCACCAGGTGTTGTATGTAATTGTTGAATCATTAAATTGTACAGCTGAAACTAATATTAGACTGTATGTTAACTAACTGCAACTTAAATAAAAACTTAAAAAATAGAAAAATAAATAAATATGGTGTACTTTCAAGGAGAAAAAATAATTCCAATATTCTTTAAGATTAAATAGTGTTCCACTGTATGTATATATAATATTTCCTTTATTCATGTATTTGATGATGGACATTTAAATTGTTTCTTCATTTTGCTTATTGTAGATGGTGCTACAATAAATACGGGAATGCAGATATCTTTTTAGGATCCTAATTTTCATTCTTTTTGATAAATATCTAGATGTGGGACTCCTGAATCATATGGTAGTTCTAATTTTAATTTTGTGAGGCACCTCCACACTGTTTTCCACAGTGACTGAACTGTTTTGCTTTTCCTGTAATAATAAGCAAAGGTTACAGTTTCTCCACATCCTGTTTTTCTTATTCCCATTTTTATATTTTTTAATTAATTATATTTATTTTTTATTTAAATTCAAATTAGTTAAAATACAGTGTAGTCTTGGCTTCAGGAGTGGAACCTAGTGTTTCATCTCTTGTATATGATACCCAGTTTTCATCCCAAAAAGTGCCCTCCTCAATGCCAATCAACCCCATCCTCCACCAACCTCCCCTCCAGAAACCCTCAGTTTGTTCTCTGTATTTAAGAGTTTCTTATGGTTTGCCTTCCTCTCTGTTTTTATCTTGTTTTTCCTTCCCTTCCCCTGTGTTCATCTGTATTGTTTCTCAAATTCCACATATGAGTGAAAACAAATGGTATTTGTCTTTCTCTGATTTATTTCACTTAGCATTACACATTCTAGTTCCATCCACATTGTTGAAAATGGCAAAATTTTATTCTTTTTGATCACTGAGTAGTATTCCATTGTGTGTGTATATATATGTGTATATATATGCGCATATATATATATATATATATATATATATACATTTTCTTTATCAATTCATCAGTTGATGGAAATTTGAACTCTTTCCATAATTTGGCTATTGATAACACTCTTATGATCTTTGGGGTGCATGTGACCCTTTGAATAAGCATTTTTGTGTATGGTGTAAAGAAGTGGTGCAGGTTCATTATTTTGCATGTCGCTGTCCAGTTTTTCCAACAGCACTTGCTGAAGAGACGTGGTTTTTCACTGGATATTCTTTCCTGCTTTGTTGAAGATTAGTTGGCCATACATTTGTGGGTCCATTTCTTGGTTCTCTATTCTGTTCCATTGATCTATGTGTCTTTTTTTGTGCCAATACTATATTGTCTTGATGATTATAGCTTTGTAATACAGCCTGAAATCCGGAATTGTGATGCTTCCAGCTTTTGTTTTCTTTTTAACAAGGCTTTGGATATTCGGGGTCTTTTCTGGTTCCAATGTACTTATACACATAAGTTATAAACACTTATCTTAATGAAAGTTGTTACTTGAAAGATGCATAGAATAGTTTCACGGACTTAAGCACAGGGCTATTCACTTATGCTTCTTACACTAAGGTTTATTATCACTTTTATGTAAAAGAAAGATGTTATTGAAACTACATTGTGTATAAAATGTCTTTCAAGTAACATCTTCAACTATTAAGACACAAGTGTTTCTAATTTTTAATGTTTATTATTTTTGAAAGATAGAGAGAGACAGAGTGCAAACAGGGGAGGAGCAGAGAGAGAGGGAGACACAGAATCCAAAGCAGGATCCAGGCTCTGAGCTGTCAGCACAGATTCTAATGCAGGGTTTGAACCCACAAACTATGAAATCATGACCTGAGTCGAAGTCTGATGCTTAACTGACTGAGTCACCCAGGCACCCCAAGACATAAGTGTTTCTAAACCTATGTGTGGAAGCATACTGAAATAGCCCAGTACTTAACACACTGGAACTACCTGTGTATTATGTGTCTTTCAAATAACACCTTCTTTCACTAACACCTAAGTGTTTGCACACATATATGTAGAAGCATATGGGAACAACTGTATGCTTAACTCATTGAACCTACACTGTGTACAAATGTTCTTCCAGGTAACATCTTTCATTAAGATTCAAGTGTTTGTAAAGTTTTGTGTAGAAGCATATGGGTTTAACCACATGCTTAACTCATTGAAATTACACTGTGTATAAAAATACCTTAAAGTAACATCTTTCTTTTAGATAAAAGTGACTGTAAACATTAGTGTGGAATCATATGTGAATAGGCCTGTGCTTAAAGCCTTGAAAAACACCACTGTGCATAAAGTGCCTTTCAAGTAACATCTACTTTCATTAAGATATAAGTGTTATAAACTCCTGTGTAGAACAGTATAGGAATAGACCTGCCCTTAACTCCATGAATGTCCTTAACTCCAATGTTTATAGCAGCACTATTAAGAATAGCCAAATTATGAAAAGCACCCAAATATCCATCAACTGATGAATGGAAAATGAAGATGTGGTATGTATGTGTGTGTGTGTGTGTGTGTGTGTGTGTGTGTGTATAATATTACTCAGCCATCAAAAAGAATGAAGTGGTGTCGTGTAGTTTAGTCAGTTAAGCATCTGACTCTTGATTTCAGCTCAGGTCATGATCCCAGGGTCATGGGATTGAGCCCTGTGTCAGGCTGCATGCTGAGCATGGAGCCTGCTTAAGATTCTCTCTCTCCCTACCTCCTTCCCTCTACCCTTTTCCCCTGCTTGTGCATGCTCTCTCTCAAAAAAAACATAGAAAAAGAAAAAAAAATAATGAAATCTTCCTATTTGAAACAATGTGGATGGAACTAGAATATATTATGTTAAGTGAAATAAGTCACAGAAAGACAGATACCATATGATTTCACTCATATGTGGAATTTAAGAAACAAAACAGATGAACATAGGGGAAAAGAAGGAAAAACAACATAAGAGAAAAACAGAGAGGGAAGCAAACCATAAGCCTCTTAATTATAGAGAACAAACTGATGAGGATTGCTGGAGAGGAGGTGGGGGGATGAGCTAAATGGGTAATGGGCATTAAGAATGGCACTTGTTGGGATGAACACTGGGTGTTAAATGTAAGTGATGAATCACTAAATTCTACTCCTGAGACCAATACTATTCTATATGATAACTAACTTGAATTTAAATAAAATCTTGGAAGAAAAAGAAAGTCTGTGGAAATAGAATATGCTAAACTCATTAAAACTATGCTGTGTGCAAACTAAAAAAAAAAGAGAATAAGCATAAAACAAGCAAAAAGGTAGTCCAATTCAATCATATCAATAATATCATATCAATATCAATAATAATCATATCAATACTTTTAAGCATTAAAAGTAACTGGTTAACTTTCTGACATCATACACAAAAATAAATTAAAATGGATTAAAGACCTAAATATGAGACTTGAAACCATAAAAATCCTAGAAGAGAATACAGGCAGTAATTTCTGTGGCATCAGCCATAGCAACCTTTTTCTAGATATATCTTCTAAAGCAAAGGAAACAAAAACAAAAATAGACTATTGAAACTACATCAAAATAAAAAGGAACTATCTGAAATAGTCATCTAGACTCTTTGGATCCAGGAAGTCTAAAATGAAACATAAAGTCAAATTGTAATCAGGTAGATTTTTAAAGGTATATAGTTAGTAGTGATTTTGTTTTTGATGTTGTTGTAAATTGCCTTGAACATATTATGTAAGTAACATTATAACTCATTTTTATCACTCCAAGTAATATTAACTTTATTTTACTATTTCATTTCCAATACCATTTATAGAAACATTCTAAATAAAATGAGTAATAGATTGTCTAAGAACCTAACAAAATAAAAAATAAAAACATAAATAGCTTTTGCAAGCAAATGAAACCATCAACAAAATGAAAAGGCATATATTGAATAGAAGATATTTATAAATGATATATATGATAGGGGGTTAATGACAAAAATTTATAAAAACATTATACAACTCCACACCAAAAACATAATCTGATTAAAAAATGGGTAGATGACCAGAATTGGCATTTTTGCAAAGAAGACATACAGATGACCAACAGATACATAAAAATATGCCAAATGTCATTTACCATTAGAGAAATACAAATCAAAACCCAATGAGATATCACCTTACACCTGTAATATAATTTTGATTATATTGTAAATGGGAATATTTTCTTAATTTCCTTTTCAAATGATTTATCTTTAGTATATAGGATTGCAACAAATTTTTTCTGCAGCTTTACTTAATTCATTTATTACATCTAACACAATTTTTCTGACATTTTAAGCTATATATATATATATATATATATATATATATATATATGTAGGATCATGTCATCTGAAAACAGAAATATTTTTCCTTCTTCCATTTCTCTTTGGATGCATTTTATATCTTTCTCTTGCCTAATTGCTCTGACTAGTACTTTCAATACCATGTTGAATTAAAGTGGAAAGAGTGGGCATCCTTGCTTTCTTCCTAAACTAAGAGGAAAAAGCTTTTTATGTTTACCATTGAGTATGATGTTAACTCTGAGTTTGTTATATATTGCCCTACATATATTGAGATACACAATATCTCCACAATAGCTTGTGGAGAGTTTGAATAACAAAAGGATGTTGGATTTTGGAAAACTCTTTTTGGCATCTATTGAGATCATCATGTGATTTTTCTCCTTTATTCTCTTAATGGGGTGTATCACAAGAATTAATTTGTATATGTTGATACATCCTTAGATCGCAGGGATAAATCCCACATGGTCATGGTGTATAAACCTTTTAATGTGATGTTGGATTCTGTTTACTAGTATTTATTGAGGAAATGAGCATCTATATTAGTCAGGATATTGGTCTATAATTTCCTTTTCTTGTAATGTCTTTGTCTAGTTTTGGTGACAGTTTAATGCTGTCCTCATGTGATGAGTTTAAATGTATTTCTTCCTCTTCAATGATTTGGAAGATTTTGAGAAGGATTAATATTATTTTAATTTGGGCATAATTTATCAGTAAACCTGTCTAGGCCTGGGTTGTTGTTGCTGTTTTTTTTTGTTGTTGTTGTGAGGCCTTTTTTTTTTTAACTGATTCAATTTCCTTACTCAATAATTTTCTGTTCAGATTCTTAATTTATTCATGATTCCATCTTGTTAGGTTTTATAATTCTGGAAATTAATACATTTCTTATAGATTATCTAGTTTTATAGCATATAATTTTCATAGTAGTCTCTTATTCTCTGTAATTTCTGTGGCATTGATTGTATTGTCTCTCCTTTTACTTCTGGTTTATTTATTTGAGCCTTCACTTTTTTTATTAGCATAACAAAGAGTTTTTCAGTTTTGTTTTTTTTTAAAAACCTAATTCTTATTTATCTTCACTTTTCTATCATTTTCCCATTTTCTAATTCATTTATTTCTATTCTAACTTTTTTTTCTCATTGGTAATGGGAGTACTTTGTTCTTCTTTTTCAACTTTCCTCAGGTATAAATCTAGGTTCTTTATTTGGGATCCTACTTATTTTTTCTTTTTAAAATTTTTTTAATGTTTATTTATTTTTGAGAGAGAAAGAGAGAGTGTGGAGGGGTGTGTGGAGAGAGAGGGAAACACAGAATCTGAAGCAGGCTCCAGGCTCCAAGCTGTCAGCACAGAGCCTGATGCAGGGCTTGAACCCACAGATTGGGAGACCATGACTTGAGCCAAAGTCAGAAACTTAACCAAATGAACTGCCCAGGCATCCACTACTTCTTTTTTAATATAGGCTTTTATTGTTATGAACTTCTATCAGCACTACTTTTGCTACATACCATAAATTTTGGTATGTTGTGTCTTTTAATTTATTTTGTTTCCATTCATATTCTAATTTATTTTTTGATTTATTATTTGTACTATGGTAGGCCATTGTAGACTGTGTTGTTCAATTTCAACACGGGTAAATTTTCCACTTGTTTTTGCTATTGATTATGATTACTTCTTTCATTCCATTCTGTGGTCAGAGGAGATACTTGATATGATTTCAGTCTTCATAAATTCTTTGACTTGTTTTGGGACATAGCATGTGATCTACATTGGAGAAAGATTGTGTGCACTTGAGAGGAGTGTAAATTCTGCTGCTGTTGTGTGGAAAATTCTGTATGAGTCTGTTAGGTGCATTTGATAAATAGGTTATTGACATTATGTTTCCTTATTTGTCTTGTGTCTGTGTGTTCTATGTGTTATTGAAAGTAGGGTACTTTTAAAAATTCCGTTATAGTTAACATAAAGTCGGGGTGCCTGGGTGGCTAAGTAGGTTAAGTGTCTGGCTTCAGCTCAGATCATGATCTTACGGTTTGTGATTTTGAATCTCCCGTCAGGCTCTGTGCTGACAGCTCAGAGCTTGGAGCCTGCTTCGGATTCTGTGTCTCTCTCTATTTCTGCCCCTCCCCTGCTTGCCTTCTGTCTCTCTCTCTCTGTCTCAAAAATGAATAAACATTTAAAAAATAAAAAAAAACCATAAAGTGTTATATTAGTTTCAGGTATACAATATAATGATTTAAAAGTCCCATATATCACCAAGTGTTCATCAAGACAACTGTACTACTTAATCTTCTACACCTATTTCACCCGTTGCATCATAAATCCTCTCTGGTTACCATCAGGTTGTTCTCTATAATTTAAGAGTCAGTTTATTTGTTTGATGCTCTTTTTTTCTTTTGCTCATTTGTTCTGTTTCTTAAATTCCAAATATGAGTTATATCATGTGCTATATTTCTCATTCTCTGACTGACTTATTTCATTTAGCATTAGCCACACCCATGTTATTGAAAATGGCAAGATTTCATTCTTTTTATGGGTAAAGAGCATTCCATTCTCTCTATATACCACATTTTCCTTTTCCATTCATCTATCAATGGACATGTGGGCTTCTTCTACAATTTGGGTATTGTAAATAATGCTTCTGTTAGCATAGGGAGGCATATATCCCTTTGACTTAGTGGTTTTTTTGTGTGTGTGTTTTGGGGGGTAAATACCAAGTAATATGATTACTAGATTGTAAGGTAGTTCTATTTTAACGTTTTGAGGAATTTATCATCTTCCACAGTGGCTGCTCCACTTTGCATTCCCACTAACATTGCAAGAATGTCTCCACATCCTCTCCAACATCTGTTGTTTCTTGTGGTGTTGATTTTAACCATTCTGGCAGGTATGAGATAATATGTCATTGTAGTTTATATCATTTCCCTCATGGTGAGTGATGTTGAGCATCTTTTCATGTGTCTGGTGGCCATCTATATGTCTTCTTTGGAGAAATGTCTGTTCATGTCTTCTGCATATTTTAATCAGATTATTTGTGTGTGTGTGTGTGTGTGTGTGTGTGTGTGTGCATGTGTGTGTGTGTTGAGTTGTATATGTGTTTTATATATTTTGGTTACTAACCCTTTACCAGATAAATTATTTGCAAATATCTTCTCCCATTCGGTATGTTGCCTTTTAGTTTTGTTAATTGTTTCTTTTGCTATGTAGTTCCAATTGTTTATTTTTACTTTTGTTTCCCTTACCTCAAGAGACCTATCTAGAAAAAGTCTCTATGGTCAATGTCAGAGATATTACTGCCTGTGCTTCCTTCTAGGATTTTTATTGTTTCAGGCCTCACATTTACACCTTTAATTCATTTCGAGTTTATTTTTACGTATGGTGTGAGAAAGTGGTCCAGTTTCATTTTATTCCACGTGGGTGACCAGTTTCCCCAACACCATTTATGAAGAGACTGTTTTTTTCCCTATTGTATATTCTTCCCTCCTTTGTTGAAGATTAATTGATCATATAATTGTGGTTTTATTTCTGGGTTTTCTATTCTGTTCCATTGGTCTATATGTCTACTTTTGTGCCAGTACCATAATGCTTTGATTATTATAGCTTTATAATATAAACTGAGATCTGAAATAATGATGCCTACAACTTTACTTGCCTTTTTCAAAATTGATTTGGCTATTCAGGGTCCTTTGTGGCTCCATATAAATTACTGGGCTGTTTGTTCTAGTTATGTGTAAAATTTCACATATGATTGAAATCATATGGTGTTTTTCTTTCTCTGCATGACTTATTTCACTTAACATAATAGATTCTAGCTCCTTCCACATTGTTGCAAATGGCAAGAATTCATTCTTTTTGATGGCTGAATAATATTCCATTGTATATGTATACCACATCTTTTTTTTAATCAATTTATCAGTTGATGGACATTTGGGTTCTTTTCATAGTATGGCTATTGTTGATAATGCTGATATAAACATTGTGGTGCTTATGCCACTTCAAATCAGAATTTTTATATACTTTGCATAAATACCTAGTAGTGCCATTGCTGGGTTATAGGATATTTTCCTATTTTTATGTACTATTTTTAACATTTTGCTGAACACCCATACTGTTTTCCAGAGTGGTTATACCAGTTTGCATTTCCACCAATAGTATAAGAGTATTCCTTTCTCCACATCCTTGCCAACATCTGTTGTTTTCTGTGTTGTTATTTTTTCACCATTCTGATATATGTGAAGTGGTATCTCATTGTGGTTTTGATTTGTATTTCCCTGATGGATAGTGAGGTTGAGCATCTTTTCATGTGTCTGTTAGCCATCTGGAATTCTTCTTTGGAAAAATGCCTCTTCATGTCTTCTGCCCATTTCTTAACTGGATTATTTATTTTTGGGGGTATTGAGTTTGATAAGTTTTTTTTTTTAGATTTGGGATACTAACCCTGTATAGGATATGCCATTTACAAATATCTTCTCCTATTCCATAGGCTGTCTCTAAGCGTTGTTGATTGCTGCTTCCTTTTCTGTGCAGAAGCTTTTTATCTTGACGAAACCCCCAAAGTTCATTTTTTCATTTATTTCCCTTGCCTCCAGAGGTGTGTCTAGTAAGAAGTTATTATGACTGAGGTAAAAGGGGTTGCTGCCTGTGTTCTTCTCTAGGATTTTAGGTGTCCTCTCTCACATTTAGGTCTTTCTTCAATTTTGAATTTATTTTTGTGCATGGTGTAAGAAAGTGGTCCAATTTCATTCTTCAGCATTTTGCTGTTTAGTTTTCCCAACACCATTTGCTGAATAGACTGTCAGCTTCCCATTGGCTACTCTTTCCTGTTTTCTTGATGATTAGTTGACCATATAGTTAGATGTGGGTTAATTTCTGGGTTTTCTATTCTGTTCCATTGACCTATGTGTCTGTTTTGGGGCCAGTATCATACTGTCTTGATGACTACAGCTTTGTAATATAGCTTGAAGCCAGGAATTGTGATGCCTCCAGCTTTACTTTTCTTTTTCAAGATTGTTTTGGCTATTCAGGGTCTTTTG